>NW_028259142.1:16717500-18039139 GCF_977971745.1 Zootermopsis nevadensis
TCTTGAGAAGTAACTCGTCCCAAGTCTTGAGAAGTTCTTGTCCCAAGTCTTGAGAAGTCATTTGTTCCAAGTCTTGAGAAGTCACTTATCCCAAGTCTTGAGAAGTTCTTGTCCCAAGTCTTGAGTAGTCACTTGTCCAAAGTCTTGAGAAGTTCTTGTCCCAAGTCTTGAGAAGTTCTTGTCACAAGTCTTGAAATGTCACTCGTCCCAAGTCTTCAGAATTCACTCTTTGAAAATTTCCAAAAATTTTCGAAATTTTAAAAAAATTGAAAACGACTGCAAATGGCGTGAAACGCGAAGAAAACTAAGAATTTTCGAAAAAAATGGAATTCAGCAAAGACGGGTGATTCACAGCCCTAAACAAGCAGAGACTTGAGACAAGAACTTCTCAAGACTTGGGACAAGAACTTCTCAAGACTTGGGACGCGTGACTTCTCAAGACTTGGGACAAGTGACTTCTCAAGACTAGGGACAAGAACTTCTCAAGACTTGGGACAAGAATTCTCAAGACTTGGGACAAGTGACTTCTCAAGACTTGGGACAAGAACTTCTCAAGACTTGGGATGAGTGACTTCTCAATACTTGGGACGAGTGACTTCTCAAGAATTGGGACGAGTGACTTCTCAAGACTTGGGACAAGAACTTCTCAAGACTTGGGACGAGTGACTTCTCAAGACTTGGGACAAGATCTTCTCAAGGCTTGGGACGAGTGACTTCTCAAGACTTGGGACAAGTGACTTCTCAAGACTTGGGACACACACTTCTCAAGACTTGGGACAAGTGACTTCTCAAGACTTGGGACACGCACTTCTCAAGACTTGGTACAAGTGACTTCTAAAGACTTAGGACATGTGACTTCTCAAGACCTTGGACGAGTGACTTCTCATTACTTGGGAAAAGTGACTTCTCAAAATTTTCAAAAATTTTCGAAATTTTAAAAAAATTAAAAACGACTGCAAATGTCGTGAAACGCGAAGAAAACTGAGAATTTTAGAAATTTTCAAAAAAAACTTGAATTCAGCTAAGACGGGTGAGGCACAGCCCTAAACAAGCAGACAAGACTTAGGACAATAACTTCTCAAGACTTGGGACATGTGACTTCTCAAGACTTGGGACAAGAACTTCTCAATACTTGGGAAGAGTGACTTCTCAAGACTTGGGACGAGTGACTTCTCAAGACTTGGGACAAGTGACTTCTCAAGACTTGGGACAAGAACTTCTCAAGACTTGGGACAAGAACTTCTCAAGACTTGGGACAAGAACTTCTCAAGACTTGGGACAAGAACTTCTCAAGACTTGGGGCAAGTGACTACACAAGACTTGGGACAAGAACTTCTCAAGACTTAGGACGAGTGACTTCTCAAGACTTGGTACGAGTGACTTCTCAAGACTTGGGGCAAGTGACTTCTCAAGACTTGGGACAAGAAGTTCTCAAGACTTGGGACAAGTGACTTCTCAAGACTTGGGACAAGAACTTCTCAAGACTTGGGACGAGTAGCTTCTCAAGACTTGGGACGAGTGACTTCTCAAGACTTGGGACAAGAACTTCTCAAGACTTGGGATCAGAAATTCTCAAGACTTGGGACGAGTGACTTCTCAAGTCTTGGGACAAGAACTTCTCAAGACTTGGGACGAGAACTTCTCAAGACTTCGGACGAGTGACTTCTCAAGACTTGGGACAAGAACTTCTCAAGACTTGGGACAAGAACTTCTCAAGACTTGGGACAAGTGACTTCTCAAATCTTGGTACTTTTCAAGACTTGGGACAAGAACTTCTGAAGACTTGCTACAAGAACTTCTCAAGACTTGGGACAAGTGACTTCTCAAGACTTGGGAGTCTAGTCCTGATAGGGATGGGACAGGTCAAATTTAGAAGGAAGAATTTTCAAATTTTTCGAAAAATCAAAAAATTCTGCAAACATTCTGAAATGCGCACAAAACCAAAAAAATTAAAAGTTGAAAATTTTCAAAAATTCTTAGTTTTGTGCGCTTTTTCGGCGATTTGCCACGTTTTTCGATTTTTTGAAATTTTTCGAAATTGAAATTTCTCAAAGGGGTACCCCTTTGAGTATTTTCAAAAATTTTCGAAATTTTAAAAAAATTAAAAACGACTGCAAATGTCGTGAAACGCGAAGAAAACTAAGATTCTTCGAAAAAAATTTGAATTCAGCTAAGATGAGTGAGGCACAGCCTTAAACAAGCAGACAAGACTTGGGACAATAACTTCTCAAGACTTGGGACAAGTGACTTCTAAAGATTTTGGACAAGAACTTCTCAATACTTGGTTAGAGTGTCTTCTCAAGACTTGGGACAAGTGACTTCTCAAGACTTGGGACAAGAACTTCTCAAGACTTGGGATGAGAACTTCTCAAGACATGGGACAAGTGACTTCTCAAGACTTGGGACTTCTCAAGACTTGGGACAAGAACTTCTCAAGACTTGGCACAAGAACTTCTCAAGACTTGGGACAAGAACTTCTCAAGACTTGGGACGAATGACTTCTCAAGACTTGGGACAAGTACTTCTCAAGTCTTGGGACAAGTGACTTCTCAAGACTTGAGACAAGAACTTCTCAGTACTTGGGACGAGTGACTTCTCAATACTTGGGACGAGTGTCTTCTCAAGACTTGGGACAAATGACTTCTCAAGACTTGGGACAAGAACTTCTCAAGACTTGGGATGAGAACTTCTCAAGACATGGAACAAGTGACTTCTCAAGACTTGGGACTTCTCAAGACTTGGGACAAGAACTTTTCAAGACTTGGCACAAGAACTTCTCAAGACTTGGGACAAGAACTTCTCAAGACTTGGGACGAATGACTTCTCAAGACTTGGGACAAGTACTTCTCAAGTCTTGGGACAAGTGACTTCTCAAGACTTGAGACAAGAACTTCTCAGTACTTGGGACGAGTGACTTCTCAAGACTTGGGACGAGTGACTTCTCAAGACTTGGGACAAGTGACTTCTCAAGACTTGGGACAAGAACTTCTCAAGACTTGGGACGAGTGACTTCTCAAAACTTGGGACAAGTGACTTCTCAAGACTTGGGACAAGAATTTCTCAAGACTTGGGACAAGTGACTTCTCAAGACTTGGGACAAGAACTTCTCAAGACTTGACAAGAACTTCTCAAGACTTGGGACAAGTGACTTCTCAAGACTTGGGACGAGTGACTTCTTAAGACTTGGGACAAGTGGCTTCTGAAGACTTGGGACACGCACTTTTTCAAGACTTGGGACAAGTGACTTCTCAAGAATTGGTACACGCACTTCTCAAGACTTGGGACAAGTGACTTCTCAAGACTTGGGACAAGTGACTTCTCAAGACTTCGGACACGCACTTCTCTAGACTTTGGACAAGTGACTTTTCAAGACCTGGGACAAGTGATTTCTCAAGACTTGGGACACGCACTTCTCAAGACTTGGGACAAGTGACTTCTCAAGACTTGGGACACGCATTTCTCAAGACTTGGGACACGCACTTCTCAAGACTTGGGACAAGTGCCTTCTCAAGTCTTTGGACACGCACTTCTCAAGACTTGGGACAAGTGACTTTCTAAGACTTGTGACAAGTAACTTCTCAAGGCTTGGGACACGCACTTCTCAAGACTTGGGGCAAGTGACTTCTCAGGACTTGGGACAAGTAACTTCTCAAGATTTGGGACAAGTGACTTCTCAAGACTTGGGAAAATGACTTCTCAAAACTTGGGACAAGTGACTTCTCAAGACATGGGACAAGTGACTTCTCAAGACTTGGTACAAGTGACTTCTCAAGACTTGGGACACGCACTTCTCAAGACTTGGGACAAGTGATTTCTCAAGACTTGGTACAAGTGACGTCTCAAGACTTGGGACAAGTGACTTCTCAAGACTTGGGACAAGTGACTTCTCAAGACTTGGGTGACGCACTTCTCAAGACTTGGGAGAAGTGACTTCTCAAGACTTGGGACAAGTGACTTTTCAAGACTTGGGACACGCACTTCTCAAGACTTGGGACAAGTGACTTCTCAAGACTTGGGACAAGTGACTTCTCAAGACCTGTGACACTCACTTCTCAAGACTTGGGACACGCACTTCTCAAGACTTGGGACAAGTGACTTCTCAAGACTTGGGACAAGTGACTTCTCAAGACTTCGGACACACACTTCTCAAGACTTGGGACAAGTGACTTCTCAAGACTTGGGCCAAGTGACTTCTCATGACTTGGGACAAGTGACTTCTCAAGACTTGGGACAAGTGACTTCTCAAGACTTAGGACAAGTGACTTCACAAGACTTGGGACAAGTTAATTCTCAAGACTTAGGACAAGTGACTTCTCAAGACTTGTTCCAAGTGACTTCTCGAGACTTGGAACAAGTGACTTCTCAAGACTTGGAACATGTGACTTCTCAAGACTTGGGTCAATTGACTTCTCAAGACTTGGGGCAAGAAGTCGCATGTGCTACGTCCTGAGACGTCGTATGTCCCAAGTCGCGAGAAGTCGGAAGTCCCACGTCGTGAGAAGTCGTGTGTACCAAGTCGTGAGAAGTCGCATGTCCTAAGTCGTTAGAAGTCGGATGTCCCGATTCGCGAAAAGTCGCATGTCCCAAGTCGTGAGAAGACGCATGTTCCAAGTCGTGAAAAGTCGCATGTCCCAATTCTTTAGAATTTCTTATGTCCCAATTCCCAAATCAAAAAATGCTAGAAATTGTCCAAAAAGCTCACACAATCAAGACAATTTGAAAAATTCCACCTTCAAAATACATTTTTTTGTTCTGTATTCAGACAATTTAGAGAAGTTTTTGATTTTTCGACAATATTGAAAATGTTCAAATTTTTTCAAATCTCTCCCCAAGAAATGCATGCCAGCCTCGGTGAATGCCTCACCCTTTCTCTGCCGAACTCGTCCTCTATCTCTCCCGATTGCTGGGTGCCTCGGTGTCTGCATCAACCGGCCTCTGCAGGACTCGGTGTATGACCGATAGTGTCTCTGCCCGTCTCGGTCTCTGCCTTACGTGTTGTCTGCAGTAACTGGGCTTTTCAGAGACGGCACGTGAGAGATCGTGTGAGGCACAGACCGCGCTCTTCAGAGACACAGTACATCAGAGAGAGTCCGACAGCGACCGATTCTGCAAGGCATCAGATGGGGAGAATTTTGAAAAGTTTGAAATTTTTCGAAAAATCAAAAAATTCTGGAAATTGTCCAAAATGCCCACAAAATATAAAAAATTGAAATATTTTGAATTCTAAAAACGTCGAACAATTTAAAAAAATTGTTTTTTGCGCTTTTTAGGCAATTTCCAACCCTTTTTGAATTTTCGAAGATTTTAAGAATTTTCAAAACTTTTCGAAATTTTCCCCACCCTATACCCACCTGAAATGTTCAGTGACACACCCGGTCTCTGCCAGATTCGTCTATGCCGGAATCTGTCTGTGCAACACCCAGTCTCTACTAGTCTTTATCTCTGCTTCACATGGTCTATGCGGGACTCGGTCCCTGCGTCACGAGGTCTGTGGAGGATCACGTACTTGCAGGGACGCGCCGTCAAAGGCTGGGTCATACAGAGCTCTGATAGGTCAGAGACCGAGTCCGGCGGAGACTGGGTCTGTCAGAGACGGTACGGCAGAAAACAAGAATGGCAGAGACCTTGTCGTTCAGAGAGCGGGTGTTACAGTGACGTTTCTGGTAGGGATAGGGTTTCCGCCAGACTCGGTCTCTGTCGGACAGTCTGAGCAACACCCAGTCTCTGGTAGTCTTGATCTCTGTTTCACACGGTCTATGCTGGACTCGTTCTCTGCCTCTCGCGTTCTGCAAAGGACCAGGTACTTGGAGGGACGCGCCGTCAGAGGCGGGTCATACAGAGTTCGCAGACCTGGTGATCCAGAGTCTGAGTCCTGCAGAGACGTGTGAGGCTCAGACCGAGTCAGGCGGAGACCGAGTCTCGCAGAGACCGAATATGGTAGTTTCAGGTAGGGAGTGTTTTGAAAAATATTCAAATTTTTCAAAATTTTCGAAAAATAACAAATGCTGGAAATTGCGCAAAAAGCGCACAAAACTAAAAAAATCGAAGAATTTCAACTCCAAAGAATGTGGACTTATAAGAGGCACCTTGATAGCCACTATAACAGACTAGTATGGTGGACCCATATTAGCCTTAACAGTAATCTGGTTTTGAGGCCCTATGTGTCATTTAAGATAGGGTATTGGAGAGGCCGATGGATAGGTTTGATAATAGGCAACAACATAGGATGGAGACCTCTATAATGCGTATGTAGAAATTTAGGTAATAAGATTCTCATTATAACAGGCTGGTATAAATGCCATCATTTATCCTTTACAATAGGCTGGAATAGAGATCCTAGATAGCTAATATAATAGGCTAGTATGGAGGAAAATTTTGTAACCTTTATAATAAGATGAAAAAGAGGGCCACTGAGTTCCCTTTATAACACACAAGAATGAAGTACAGTAGATGGCCATATTAATACACTGGTACGGAGGGTACTATGTAGCCTTTCTATTAAGTAGGTATGGTGGTGCTTTTGTATGTCGACTTTGATAGGCTGTTATAGATGACAGTATGTAGCTTTGTAACAACCACGGATGGAGGCTCCAAGATTTCCACTCTAACAGGCTAATATGGAGGCACTGGTCTTGCCATTACAACAGCGTACCATGAAGGCCAAAATGAGCCTCTAAAATAAGCAGGGGTGGAGGCCCATAGATAACCATTGTAACAGATACCTTCAGAAACAGACTGGAAGAAAGGCAGTAGTGAATAGTTGATGACTTCATGGTATTCTAAGAAATGAGAAAATGATGTCATGTATTTTTTTATAAAACATGACATTAGCTGTAGCAAATAAATTACTCAAATGTCAGCATAAAGGAGCATATGTTTAAATGATAACGCCGTTGATAAGGCAACTTCAAATGCCGTCATAACATGGTAAACCAAACGTACCGCAGTTGATAATAGACTTGGTGTACAGAAACATCTCAGAGGAGATTAGTGATGGATGTAAAGTATGTAGACATAAATGGTAAGTTAGCAAGCATATTTAAATATTGGGCTATGATTGAAGACTACAAAATGAAGCTTATCGTAACGCAATTTAAAGGAATATCATAACATTAAATTACAGTGCACTGCATACGATGTTCCATGTCATTTTACGAGGCTGCCATACTCGGTATGTCTATACGATATTAAAATAACTGCAATCAGGAATTCTCCAAAAGCACGATTTTATACCGAGTTACGAGAAAACTGGCTATTTCTTTCAAAACGGGCTGTAATTTTATCCGGACCTATGTTCATATTAATATTTTTATTGTTTTGGTGTATAGCACTTCATAATTCAATAGTATACCAAGCCCCAAATTTGTGTAAAATACGCTTTTTGTGTTGCTCATTCTCCACCTCGAACGTAAAAAATTATGGTGCCTACAGAATGACAGCCATAAGAAAACACAGCGTCCTTTCTGTACTTCATGCTGTCAAATATTTAAATAACAGAAATACAATCAAATAACAAAGGAAGCCACCTCACAAACGCGATGAGTGTAGACTCGCAGGTAGATACCAAATTTTCGGGGGGAAAAATACTGTTTCCATGTCCAGGGCTGAATGAGCAAGTTTTTAATTCGGTACAGCAGACGGTAGTGGAGCAACAAGGACTTGTTATTAATTCACTTCTGGCGTAGATTCCTACCGAATGTCTATAGATCAAGCCAACGAAAAGTTGGGACCCGCAGTGCTCAGGCACTTGAAGAACGGGTCGTTCCCAGTATCCCAGGTACAACATAGACAACCTTCGATGATGATTAGAATACATTCTTAACGGACATTTTTGGTTTCACTTTATTTTCTACGGTGTAGTATCCCGGAGGATTAAAAACTATTAAAATTCATATTGGTATCTCCGTGTTTACAGAATTATTGTTATTATCAACTACCTTTTCTGATTACATATGTATCATTGCCTCTTTTGCTAACTAGGCACCACGCCAGACTTGTGCGTATAGGGAAGTGAAAGGAGATTTTCAGTAAGAATTGCTGTTTCTAACCAGAAATCCGGAAAACTGCAAACCACGCAAAAATGAAATGTATGTTGTCATAATAGCAGAAACAGAACACACATGCACACTCTCATATACCGAACCTAAGGCCGGGCGCAAACGGAGCCACAAGTGGCAGCCACTTGTGGCTGCCACTTGTGGCTAAACCCGACCACTAGTCGCCGCCACCGGTGGCCGCCACTTGTGGCTAAACACGACCACTAGTGGTCGCCACTTTATGCAGACATTTTCCCCAGCCGCGCGTCAGTAGCACAATGGACTCCGATATGGGAGCATTGGTCGCAATACTAATAATACGACAACGCCGACGTAAACGACGACAAAGACAGCGCCGTTTTTGGATACATCCAAAAGTGCAGCGAATACGGCCATTTTGCTACGCTTTTTGAGGAGCTAACGAGGCACGAAGATAATTTTTTTAAGTATTTTCGAATGAGTTTGACAACATTCAATGAATGATTGTCCTTGTTACAAGATCGTTTAAAACGCCAAGATACCATCATGAGAGAAAGCATACCTCCTGCAGAAAGACTTACAGAACAGCAACTGACCTGACTGCCCTGCCAGCTGTGTTGAGGGTACTGGGTGGGGAGCTAGGGTTTTTATGGCGTACGCTAGTGGCTACGTTTGCGCGGGATAAACAGTGGTCGGAGGCAGCCACAAGTAGCGAGACACGGCCACTACCGCAGCGAGTGGCCCGGTCGGGCCACTATGAACGCCGTGTCTGCGCTGTCTATTAAAACTCCATACAAAATACAGTCCGCAGCTTGTGGCGGCCACAAGTGGCTCCGTTTGCGCCCGGCCTAATTCTACGAATGAATATCTAAGGCCGGGCGCAAACGGAGCCACTAGCCACAGCCACTTGTGGCCGCCACAAGCTGCGGTCTGTATTTTGTATGGTTTTAATAGACAGCGCAGACACGGCGTTCGTAGTGGCCCGACCGGGCCACTCGGTGCGGTAGTGGCCATGTCTCGCTACTTGTGGTTGCCTCCGACCACTGTTTATCCCGCTAGTGGTCGTGTTTAGCCACAAGTGGCGGCCACCGGTGGCGACCACTAATGGTCGTGTTTAGCCATTAGTGGCAGCCACAAGCGGCAGCCACTAGCTCCGTTTGCGCCCGGCCTTAAAAACCGAAGATTTATAAAAAAAATGTGGGATGAATTCTGTATTTTGACTCAGTTCTCCATCAACCGGCGGTCACTGGCTGTCTTGTTGCATGTCGCCTGATAGAGCATAAGGTTATAATTTTTTAACCTTGGATAGTATTGCCACAGGAGGCATCAACTCTGAAAGAATTGAGATTGGAAATTCTGTAACACATCATATTTCATTCAGATACCGCTAACGTGTTCCCGAAATGAGAACAAAAGGTGTACGTCCTCTATGGGGAAAACCTACTACAAGATGACAGATACTACGACCTTCAGATGTCTCTTTCAAAGAAACATGTTTTGTTGCCGTTACGTCATCGCGCAAGTCCTTGTGGGCCGGTTCAGCGTGTCGGCAGCGCCGCGCCGTCAGTTGGCTATGTGCGGAGATCGGGGATGGTGGAGAGTCGGCGCGATGTTGAGCGGGCGGCGGACAGCGATTCTGTCCCTGGACCCAAAGAAGACGATGACAGCGAGGGTGACCTCCATCATCTCGAAAGAGAAGGAAGACAGGGTGTCGACCAGTGGAGTGATCAGGTGGTACTCGACGACAGCGAAGAAGAGGAAGACGCCGAATCTACCTCTGACATCTACCGTGACGACGGCGATGATGATGATAGTGACTTGAAAATAGATTCTGCCTGTTCTAGTAACGCATTGGCATTAGAAGCAAAAAAAATAAGCGAATCTCGACCAAGCTTTGGTAATATAGTGGTAAGCAGTTCATCGGACGTTCATTTTGGCAATAAAACGTTTTACAACGGTCCAGTGACAATTAAACAATTTGTGTGCACGACAAAAAACGGAACTATTGATGCACATCACAGTGAAAATGGTTATAGGAATTGCGATGATTCGAAAGTGGATGTGGATGAAGTGTTGGATCCCATGTCTAGTGGGTTGCCTAATGGCAAGGTGCAGTGTCCTACACCTTCAAGTCCCAATGTTATTATAAGTGTCCCATCCGCATTAGCAGTAACAAGTGAACCTTCCCCAGGAGTGAACGGCAGTTTGCTTCAGATATGGCAGCCTTCTGGAAGTGAGTACCCTATCAGTACGACACAAAATGATCCAACCGGATACAGCGAAAAGAGTGAAACGGTGAAATTTCGTTCCAATATGCGTACCGCATTCCTTGCCATTCAGTCGTTGCAGTTGTAGGCCTACTGCAAAGCTAGTCGCGCTACGAGAAGTAATAATAAATGATTTAATATTAACCACATCGGAAAAAGTTTCAAATAGAATTTATACATCTTACGGATAAAATTAAATCTCGCCTACTCCTTTCAGTACAGACTCTGGGCAACAAATTTATTGGCAGTCAGTCGAATAATTTCCGACATAAGAGATACGGAATACGAACCAACATGTTTTAATCTTTGTTCAGTTCATGGAAGCCACCCAAAGAACACATGAAAACAAATTTTTTCAAGGATAATCCCTCACTCTCTTCCTGTTACTGTATAGTATTTAGAACTATGGCCTATAGCAGCCAATCATTCCAACTCCCCTACCCTTTTAGCCAAATTGCGAAATATTTCCAGTAAAATACCTGATTTTGATAGTGTCTTATAATTTTCCACCAGTTTGTTATTCTTCTTCTAGAGTTTAACGTTGTATAGACTCGCATCTACCTATAAGTATACGTGGTGCTAAAACCCAGAACATCGTCCCTCCGCCATGAAAACTTCAAATCTCACACAGAATATTCGCCGTTATTCATTAAGTGTCCGGCCACAAACCAACGTTTGTACTAAAACGCTGGTGTGCATTTGTTTCAGCACACCCGCGTTACGAAGACTAGATTTGTGGAGGAGTGAATTTATAATGATCTTTTTTCTTAGTCTCTATGGTCAGCTTTGACCGTCGTGACCCCATCGGGGTTTTCTTGCGAAAGTACCACTGTGGTTTCGCCTTGCCTTCCATGACCAGTCTTTATCCATCAGACTGGAAGAGGAAGGACGAGGACAAACATCCTTGCCTTGAGTGGGACTCGAACCCACGGTCCCAGCGGCCAGGCGCACGAGGTCCGTGCCTCCGACCGCGTGGCCACTGCGGCCGGCGGCTATAATGATCTGGATTTGCTTAAATAATTCAGGCAGACTAGTGAGTGACCTGCTCCGCATATTTGGACCCAAAGAAGAAACAGGAGGTTGGTAAATATTGCGTGGATTTTAAAACCCGCACTCATCACTTGTTACAAGCATTATTACATCAAACATGAGATAAACCGGTCGTGCAGCACACTTCCGGTATGAAAACAGTAGCGTGTGCATCGTAGCTGGAACAGCAGGACGGAAGAGACCACTTTGGAGATGTAGTCGTAGATGAAATAATATTAAATTGATCTCTGAGATACAGGACACGTGAGGATTGTCAACACGATAATGAACTTTCTGATTCCATGAAAGGTCAACTGAGTAACTATAAACATTTGAAACATGATCCTGTACTATGGAGGTATTTGGTTAGGTATTAGTCCTTTCGATATTAGTTGTGTCGACAACGTTCATCAAAAGAAAACGTAAGAGAAATGAGAAACTGTCACGCAATGATTAGCCTATTGAAGTATTGTAGCAAAATTTCAAACTTACCGTCCAAACGAGTACTGGTACTCTGTGAAATGTTTGACCACTGCCTTATAGAATAGATGTACCCACATACGTACAACCGAGGGTGAGACAACAGAAATGGAAATTCTGATTTCATACGAGTAGCGCCATGGACTTTGAATAAGTTTGCTTTTCTAAGATTCCGGTAAGCCGACTTAATCAGGTTTCAGCAGAATCATTTCCAGTACCTTCTGAAATTTATTTACGCACATCTTCAGTTTTTATATAGTTTTCAGGGCTGTAACGCGGAGGAAGAAGTTTCCATCGCCAGTGTGTATAACCAAACCTACATTCGGCCTAGATTTTATGTGAACGTTCCGACTGTCTTCAGCGACGGATCTGTTCAGTAGTTTCTCATAACGTGTTCATTTAATTCGTTTTTTTTTAAAAAAGAAGCAGAATAAATAAGACCAGTATTTTCAAAAGAACATAACATGGCACGATCATATTAACAATCCGCAGAAGTGAAGTGATCTTGTAACCAGATGGTCCTTTTACCAAGTTTGCTGGCCTCACGTAGAGGCTGTTATCTTAACGTCTGCTTGTTCAACATATTCACAGTTATCAGCCAGACCCGGAAGACGTCTGCCCTATCTGCAGCTCAACATGCAATGTTGTGCAGGCAGACAAGGCATCCAGAGAAAAGTTTAGTGAGACGACCAGGAGTTCTATCCCTGTCCTCCTCCTCTGTCAGAAGGCCCGTAAATTATCAAATTAAATACGTCAAACAGAAAATACAAAGCTATAATCTTACTGGTGAAACACTGGCACCGTGAGATCGTCATTTGCAACGCACAGCCTCAGCTGAAGTCGTTGACACTGTTACAGACAAAAGAACAAAACATTAACTAAATATGTCGTCACAATTGTATGAGGCTTATGTGTCTACGGTTGAACAAATGTTGGAATAATTGACTTTTTCAATAAAACTACAGCTCGGCGACTGAAAAAGATGTAATTAATACAGCTATTAAAACAGTATCGCGCTTATTTATCAGTATCGAATTCACTGTACGAGACTGAAACTTGCTAAATTGAGGAAAACGATAAAAACAGACTCCAAGCCAGTGAAATGTAAATTATAATAAGTGTGGCTTGTTATGTGAGGATCTTTTCTACTAAGAAACAACAATCTTAGAGTCAATAAAAATGTGAATTCAGGGTGAAGATGGCAACTGCAGTGTTTGCCTAAACGTAAGATTACTTTTCAACATTCGACGCAGCTAATTCCCGAAATCCGAAGTTTTACACCCAACTCCAGCCGCGAAAACTGAAGGGCAATATTATAAACTTTAATTTTTCAAACGTATCGATGGTCGCTGCACGCTGACGACAGCTTTCTAAACTTGCTACAGTGGCAGTGCGTGGCCTTCGTTGTTCAAGACGATTCTCGGTACTGCGCTTTCAACGAAGCGAATACGAAAGTCAGTCCACTTGCCCAATGAACATAAGGTTTTCTGCGAACAATAAATTACAATTATAACTAAACTATGTGATGACGTCAAATGTGAGGGGAAATATACATTTGCGCATTTGAACGTATAAATACTGGCAGTGCAACAAGCGATAAACTACTTCATCCGTCTACTCAAACGTACAGTCGTGTTCAACATGCAGAACATCCAATATGTTGCTAAAAAAAATCTGAAAGTCAGCTCCACGCTGCAGCTGAAGACGACGACTGGAAATCATGGATCGACCTTCCTAAGTCCGAAGCTACCTTTTTTTTTTTTGCTGATCGTATTTCTATCTTTTCTCTCTCTCTCTCTCTCTCTCTCTCTTCCTTTGATCTTCGTGATCTTTTTACTCTATTTTCTTAGTTTGTTTTTTTAATTTCTCCACACCTCTGCATTTTTCGCTTTTGTTCTCTGCTCTGTTTCTCGCCCCGGCCTTGCTCTCTCCCCGTCATTTCCTTTCTCACATTGCTCTGTCACTGAACTATTCTACACTAACGTTTCTCACATGCGTCGATAATCACTTTGTCGTCATCCTTATTTCTCTGAAGGCCAAACTGTTTGATCAGTTATCTCAACTTTTCATCCTGGACCTGGCAGCGTGCAGGGAAAGTGGAACAAAAAACGTTTGTTTTCATTTGATATTACGCCAAACAACACGCCATGCACATACTTACATGACCTTACGCCCTTTGTCATGCATGAAACAAACTTTCTTGTTTTAACAGGACGTATATAGCGAAATGTCAAGGACAGGATCCTTAACAACAAAGATACCGAGTGGAGAAGCGTGTCTTCCTACCTTCAACTCCTTGTCAACTACTGCAGTGGTTCCCAAAATCTCTTACTTGAGACTCCTTTCTTGTGATTTAAGACAGCCCAACGTGTAAAAATGATTGAAAATTTAATTTATCAATTCCAAAAAATAATCAGGCCTACTTATGGGCTTTTATTACATATTTGAAATTCTATTAAATTGTGTTTAATTTAATATGGCTTCTCCATAGTAATTTATGTACATTATAATTAGACCAATGGTCCCCAGGAGGAGTCTGCTTCCGCTCTGGGAAACACTGATAAGAGTATGGCGGTAGATATGTGAACAGGTTGTGACAACATTAGTGGCATTTAGTGTAATTTCTTGTAACCCAATCTAGTAATTTTATATCAGATAATTCTCTCTGAATTTAGTATAAATTTCTCACTCCAGTGTTCTACTTGTTGCAGGAAATAATGCCCACAAAATAAGAGGTAAATATAATTATTACTGCTGGTTTCTTATGCATTCTGCTGTATCAGTGCTCGTCACTCTGGCATGGCGTGTCCTCAGGTTGGGTTTGCAAGAGACGGCCTCCAAATTCGGAGGGTACTTGGGAAAATAGGTTGAATAAGCTGTAGCGAGAACTCGACAAGGGATTCTCATTCAGATGAGAGACTGGGCGCGGGCTAACAGCTCGCCGTAAACAGATTAGCAGGTTATGACATTTATGAAGCACATATAAAAATTGTCTTCTGATGTGTTCGTCTCTCCGCCTGAAGAACACAATTAAGTGTAGAGAATATCTGAACCTAAGAGAAAGTAATTGACAGCAAGCTGTAGAAAACTCCAGTAATTAGTAGTTTAAAAATTAATACTTTTCTCCAGATATTGTTACGGTAATCAAATTAAAGAGGATTGGGAATTCATACATTTTGGGAGAAAGACTACTTGAGAGACCAAGATGAAAATGGAGGAGTATTAAGATGGACCTTGAAGAATTAGAATGAGTGGGCTAGATTGAACTGTATGAGGCTTGGGTTCTGCGACGGGCTCTTGTGAAAGCAGTAATGAATCTGGGCGGTCCATAATGAAAGTTGTGGCGATCAGTTTCTCAGGAAGCACGCTGCTCCGTGAAGTACGCCGTCTATAAATTATGTTCACGCTGCGTGAATAATTAACATCTGTTTAACAATTTGTTAACTATATAATTTATCACTGGAGACCGTTCGGCCCAGGTCACTTTGAAATAGCCCCGTGCGGTCTTGGAGTAAAAATAATTTCGTACAGACCTATCCGATCTATTCTGAACTCTGGATGCGTTATACCAGGTGGTCTGAACTCACGGCTAGCCAGTGTTTTTTGTGCGGATTGTGTTTATTATTTTATTAGACCTATTGTATCAATCTGTGCGATATATCTTCACGGCGTCAGTATTGTCATTGTAGAAATTTAATCTCATCGTAGTGAAGAACGCCAATCAATAAGTAGGAAGCGTCGTACTGATGAGTGCTTAGAGGGATGCATGCGAATTTGCAAGCAAAATCAGAGTCAGAGTTGTGAACTTCTTTACAACAGTAGGACTATTTTATAATCATTAATAAATTGCAGTGGGTTTCCAATAAATTATCATCATTTATAACCCTGCAGCCAGAGAGTCGACAAGAAAAGGTAAATGTGGGTCCAGATCTGGAGAACGTATATGGTACGTGCGGTGATACTGTAATGCATACACTGCAAGGAAACGCGCAACTTTTATGAAGGACTCAAGAAGAGAATAACAGGAACGTGAAAACAACCAAACAGATCGATAAATCGACGTCGTCGACACTACAGACTAAGCGCTCTTTCCACATGAGTATTACTCTAAGCAGCGTCTTTGAGGCCGTGGTTAGCATTATTTATGACATAGAAGCACTTTTGAAATTATACAGCCTATCGTTTAACCCAGTGATAAGATGCGGGTATGAGATCTAGTCACGCGATGACACAGGCCAGTGAATGACAAAAGAAGAATAGAAGCTCTATAAATGAAAACTGTCATCCCTAAGTAGGATTTCAGGTTTTCACGGCCTCAGTAAGGACCTCTAAAAAGTTGGTGAGCGTCTACCAGACTACAGGCGCTGCAGTCCAGAAGACAGCCATCTTTGTATAACCCCTGTATGGATACATATGACGAGATTGTGTCACAAGTATTACCATCTGCTTCAAGAATCCTTTAACATGCACAGAACAAAGAATTGTGTAAGACGACCTTAAGCGATATTATCTAGGTTTCTAATGAACTATCTGACATGACGTCAATCCAACGAAATCACAAGCTAGCCAGCCAACTTTCGCCTACTTCTAAAAACATTCGTAACAAATATTCCTGTGATCTTCTTGCCCGTGTGGGATTTGTGGAGGACAAAGTGACACTGGGACAACGTTTTTCTCCGAGTCCTTCGGTTTTTCGTGTCAATAACATTCCACCACTGCTCCGTATTGACTCATGTATGACATGCAGATGGGCAGCAGAGACATTGTCTCGTGCCGTCGCAAGCAACGAATGGCATCCCACTTCTAGCGGCACATTTTTAAAATAGCTCTGAACTGTGAAGGCGCATAATACATGCACAGTCTACACTAAAAGTTACACGTAAGTTTGGTTCTGAATTGGTCAGACAGACATGTGGCTTCTAATTTACATGAAATTCACGTAACAGTTGCATAATTCTCGTCAAATTTGGTTTATATTTTAAAACACTGGTACAATAAAAGTTTAGTGGCAAAACGTCTGCGAGGTCCAGAGGTGGGAAGATAATGTTGGAACTGGTTTAAATAAGAGGAACGGTGTTTTGGGTGTGGACTAGATTATAACTTCTTCAGGGTCGAAGCTGGAGGAAGTGTGTTCCTCTGAAACGTTGGTATCAGTACACAAGGCTCTACAACCCACAAGAACAACATGGACAGCTTTATAGCCACGAGAACACCAAACCTCGTCCTAATTATACTTATTAGATTAAAAGAATGCAAATTATGACCTTTCTCGTTCCGCAGTGTTCTACAGCCCATTGAACTTCACTTTACTTCACCTCGCCCTCCTCAGTTTTAAATACAGGTGTCAGAGAAACAGCGCACACATTTTAAACATTTTACTGAGAAAATAAACAGAGCTAGGTGAGTACAGTTTTCACCACATGAAACAGAAACTCAGAAAGTTTTCTCCTCACCTTTCTCCATTTCACTGGACTTCGACCTGAGCTCCCTTTGTGGTTCGCACAAAGTCCATCCGGTATTCAAATCCCCGGAAAGCGTTGCCATAAATTTGAGGCGTGATTCCTTCCACAGAATGGACGATGCGGTTTTTCAGATTTTGCAAACAAGTGACTCGTGTGCGGTGCACCTGGTCTTTTGTGTATCCTCAAAAGAAAGATATCCATGGTCATTAAATCCGGCGATCTTGCAGGCCATGCAACGGGCCCATTTCTTCCAATCCATCTTGCAGGAAACGTTGTGTGGGGAAAACATTTTGTGAGTTGCTGTTTCTTGTGGTGAAAACTATAATCTTTTAGCACTGCTTATATTCTCAAGAAAAATGTTTAAAATTTGTGCACTCTTTCTCGGACACCTGTATTCTCCTTAGCAGTTCGTTCTCAAAGTTCCTTGTTGTACAAGTTCAAGTCACGCGGAAGTGACGCTTCGGTACTTCCGGCTTGTTCGTGCCGCCCCGCTACGTAAACGTAAAACGGGCTCTTACTGAATACACTGCCGCTTTGCTCTTTGAGCGTCGCTTACTGTGGATCCCTGGATCGGCTCTCCTCGATTTCTTATTTCTCGAAGCAGGAATTAAATTTTGTACCGGCGATCGTATTATAAAACAGCTTTTGAGTGTATGGACTGAATTGGCACAGGACTGGATTTTAAAGGCGATCCTGTACTACGGAGAGAGCCACTTGGTTTTTGGTTAAAGCAACAAGAAAATGAAATTTATTTTTGTTTGAAGATGACTGACTTGTGAGATGTTTCGGCGTGTAGTCTGAAACGTCGGTGAAATTCTACGAGACTACACGGCGCAACATCCCGCAAGACAGTCATCATCATACTCGCTGCCTTGAGAACCTAAAATCTCACTGTTTCTTTTTGTTTCTTACATGATTAAGTCCAATAGACTTAGTGTTTTTACCCGCTTTCAAATTTTAAGTATTATTTATGCAAGATATAATTCAATAAATCTTGAACTGGTGCAGTGTCAAATACTGACAGAACTGATCAGGAAGCGATTTCCGAATGGAAGGTGAAAGGGCACTGGACAATAAGTAATCTTGAATTATACGCCACATTATTACAGGGACAGGGCGGTTGTCACGTGATCATAAAGGCGTATCAGATCTGAATGGTAAATAAGACAAAAAGGCCAAGGTCTGTGACAACTTCAGTGTGCCAGAATACCGCTGTTGCTGCGTTTACAGCAATGGAAACTTTGTAGATGGTGGTGATGAAATATTGATTCAGGACAGTATATAAAATCAAATGCCGCGATCTGCGTTCTTCCTTCGTATTCAGAGACCTCGGTTTCGATTCTTGGTACGGAGACCGACAATCCTGAATTCTTTAATAGTTCCATTGAGTTTATTATCGGCGAACATCCTTCACTTTCAGGAAACATTATCTACTAAGACCAAGACTTTAGGATACATAAATAACAAACCTCGTGACTTCAGAAGTATCGTTGAATGCGTAGTTAGACGGACGTACTGAGTATTTCGCAGACTTGTGCTAATGCTGATAATATTCTATAGCCTACTTCATTGTAGCTTATAGTTTGCTTTCTTTAGTGTAATTTATTTAATCCTACATTTATTGATGTTCATGTGTTCTTTGTAATGACTTTTGGACGAACTGGCGTTTATTCACGAAGTTTGGTATGAAATCATGCCACCAGTGAAAAACAACATGGCAATCATGCGAACTCCTGATGTTCGAGTGACAGTAATGTAATTTTATGTAAGGTCTAGAAATTCAGAGAATCGATAAATTCTCAGAAAACATGTTACTCTTTTTGCTAACCTAAGGCTTCTTTGTAATGTAAAACAACATGGCGGCCGCTTTAAACTTTCAGTTTGATTGTGATAACTGTGACGCAATGATTTATGCGTGCGAAATGTTGTTTGGAGATATAACATAGCCATAGATTTTGCGTAGAAGCTCTATCTTACAGACATGTCACAAACTACAAACATGGCATTGGTAAGAAATGTTGAAGTTAGGCCTATATCTGATAAATTTATCATAGTTTCTGTTTGTACTGATGTAAATGATTCACACAGATGAACAACAACTTTGTATAATTATTAATCAATAGTTTCTGTTAGCCTCGCCACGAAAAGTGAAAAGTCATAAGAAAATTATATGTCTTAAGGTCTTCCTAGAGCTTATTGTTATGTATAGTAGATTCCGGTTAATTGGACCATCGGTTAATCGGGGCAAATCTTAAGAACAAACCTTTTTAACTCTTTACGTGGAACTTCGCATAATTTGGCTAAGGTGTTCTGGTCCCGGTGTGTCCCAAGTAACCGGAATCCACTACATTTACATAGATGCTTAGTGATGTCACATTTTTATGATGTGCTAATATTCGTTTGAATTTCGTCCAAAATAAATGTCATACTGAGCAAATTCGTGCCAAAATTAATATGGTCCTACAATTTTTGGTGTTGACCGGAACTAAATGTTGCCTAAATTCGTTCGGTTCTTTTCGGGGACAAATATGCAGACGGGCGGGCGGCAGGAGCTGTTAGTTTTGAATACAATTTGTCATATTCGTACAGAAGTACGCATGAAAGCGCTTAATATAAATACATTTATTTGTGGTTTATTTTAACGACGCGATAATAGCTCAAACTTTCTAGTATCGAATGATTAGCTAACAGGAGTGCTAACTACTCCGCGTCAAGTATTCTTCCTGACCAGATGCGGTACTTTCAAAGAAACTCGGCCTCGTGTTATATTGTGGCTAACCTTCCATGATCTCACTGCATGGAAATAACCAAAACAATTTCCGAAGATACGAGACGGAAAGCAGATCGCTGTTTGCAGAACTTGACATTAACATTCTAAAGGTGTTCGCGCTACGTCACGTAGGTCGTCGTTGCGTCTTAGGCAATTCTTGCATTAAGGCGATCAGATCAAGGCTGGTGAAAATGGTAGGACATATAGCATGTATGGGAGAGATAAGAAATGCACCAACTTTTTGAAGCGGAAGACATGAAGGATGAAGACCACATCCGAGACCTTGGCACACATTAGAGGATAATATTAAATTGGGTGTGAAGGAAACAAAGTACGATGATGGGGATTGGATTATCCCGCCTCAGAATTGGGGGAACAGTGACGGGCTCTTGTGAACATGGAAAAGAATATGAAAATTTAATGAGAAATGTGATCAGGTTACGAAATGAAGCGATTTAATTCTAGCGTTCGTATCGAATGTGACGGAATGGACAATGATGAGAAGTCCTCGATTCTGAAGTAATATTTGCTTTCAACCGGTATCATAATTCACCTTGCGTCTGGGCCTCATATCTAACACATTTACTATTAAACCCTAAGAAAACTTCAACTGGCCACAAAGATAAGGACGTTCGTACTATCACATGCTACCGCTGTATGTAAACACACAATTATGTTGTGACGGGCGACACGGACACACGGCAAAACGGAATACACGGCGCATATAACTAAAGGAACAAACAGGACAGATTTGAAAGTAAATGAGAGAAACAAAGCAAGAAGGAAGGGGATAAATACAGAGAATAAACGGAACAAGCAAACAAAAACACAAATTGAGAGACAAATAAAAGGAAAAAGAGATGAGCCAATTAGTAGACCAGGAGTAAATATAGAGGATAATATTAAAACGGAACTTGCAGATTTATTTTATAGTTTGGACCACCGAGAAAGACTTATACGGAAAGTGTTTCACTTTCGAATATAACACAACACATTTAGTTGTGCAGATAAAAACACAGCCAATAATACTCTTCCGTGGCACAGTAGCACTGCAGTGAGGAAGTAATACAAGAGAGCAGAAAACAAAGAAGTAAGATGTTAGTTTTTTTTTTACAACTGGCTCTTAAAAGTGTTATTTCAATGGCAGAAAAACAGAGACTTGACTCAGTACACTACACACTCTTTATCTTTCCGTTTCCCACTTCAAGCACGAAGTCTAACAGTGCATAAAGCAAGTTATCACTTTTGTTTTACGTGGGCGTAAAACTCCTCCCATCCTGTGTAAGACTTGAGGTTCTCACAGCGGTGAGTATGAAGATTTCCGTCTTCTGGGTTGTTGCGCTGTGTAGTCTGGTCGATGTTAACCAACGTTTCAGAGGCAGTATGACCTCTGAAACGTTGGTAAACATCGACCAGACTACACAGCGCAACAACCCAGAAGACGGAAATCTTCATCCTCCCATCCTAATTGCAGAGAAGAACACGGATTAACGGTCTCTGAGAACCAAAGCTCCGGAGAATATGTGGACCTCAGAGAAGTAACAGAATCATCCAGCACAAATGAGGGTCAGTTATAAATGCATGTGAAATTTTGGCCAGGAAACCTCAGGGGAAGCGTAAGCCTAGAGAGAAGGAGTCTACAAAGACGCCGCTCTTGTCACTTTATCCCAAATGGCAAGAGTCGAAGTTGTTTTTCTGGGTTGCGACGTCTTATGATCGGCTCATCTCGACCATGGTCATGACCATGACGTGCTAGGCGAAAAGTAGAGCCCCTTACAAACTTTCATTCTCATCCCACTCAGCTGATACACCTACTTCATTGGCTCCATATTGTCCCTTAAGATCTTTGTACACAGTTAATAAAATAAACATAATGGAAAGACAGTGTCCGTCCCTGCCTATCTCTCAATAAATAATCATCAAATTAATAAATATGAATGAAATTTTGTATTCAGTAATCGACAATAAAAGTTAACGCACGAATTTTGTTTTTATTCACATCGATCGTGTAGGACGATAACCTCAATATGAAGATAAAATAAAATGTTGTACGTTTTCTGAGAAACGGTGCTATATATTTATCGAAAAATAAAACTACTTGATATTTCTTTCCAACTATACAAAGCGGAAGCATGGCATTTATACCAATAAGGCTAATTAAATATTGTTGTGGAAGCTGGCGAAGATACTGACTTTACGTAAAATCATGAAGTAAACAAAAGGAAAGCTGTCCCACTATACGCCATATATGCGCTTAGGGGGGGGGGGGGAGGAGGAGGTAAAAGATTTTATATATATTTCTAGAAAAAGAAATGTCAGAAAGAAAACAGCTATACATATATCAGATTTCATGATTGTTTGGTTTGTAGTTGATTAGAAACGTGCAAAATTGACGACGGGGAGATGGCGGTGACAGCGCTTACCACGTCCCCTTAATTTCGCTCGCTTCACGGTTGCGCTGTCTAGAAAACTCGCCACAATACAATAAATTCACCACACAAAATTCCCTGACAGAGCAGAGAGAGAGAGAGAGAGACAAAATTACTTGAGTTGCAAGACGTCGCGACAGCCTTAGCTAATAAAACATCAGCATTGTAACAGTGACCTTCATTTTAAATTCCCACAGTACGCTGCAGTGCGCATGTTTCTAACTTAAAAGTTTTTATACATCAGGTCCTGCATAGCATCACACAGTAAATTCATCTAATTGCACAACAAAGTCTGAGTTACTGCTACCACTTACTTTGTCATCACATCTAGTTTCCACAAGACTCTGTCATGAAAAATAATAATTTTTCAAGATAATTTGTATGGGTGTTAAGCGTGTTCCCTTTCTGCCAGGAAGACTGTACAATATCTGGACTAAGGGATGGATTAAGTGAGTAATCTGGGATAATTAACTTACATAAATCAGTTGAGCAGAGTCCTTGAAAAGCTAATAGTAGGTTACGCTCAGTTAGTCAAGGAATTCACCGCCTTTTATGAAACCAATGTTCATTGGCCCTTATTCCGATCCATATAAATCCGGTTTACACACCCAAACTCTTCTGCGCCTAGTGTTCCGAGTGGTCTGTTTCCTTCACGATTTTCCAACCAAAATTTTGTACGAGTTTCTCATCTTCCCATGTGCTACATGCCTGCCCAACCCACTTTATCCTTGACTTCATCATCCTAAGAATATTTGGTGAAGACTGCAAACAGTGGAGCTCCTCATTATGCAATTTTCTCCACATGCAATGAACTTACATAACGATAAACTTCCTGACGTACGAATCACGTATTATTGTTTAGGCTCACAAAGAGCCTACGATGGAGTGGGATTGGATGTGACGGCAATAGAATGCTTACAGAATTTTGTAGAAAATTATGTTAAAAGATTACTTGTAAGACATAGAGGGGGATAGGGGGATAATATAAGGTTGTACGAATCGGAAGTGGATGGAACAGGATCGTATCCATTTGCGAGGTTTGGTATTATCAGTATTGAAGCTTTGGGTTCTGCTGCCAGACAGTTAATTTACACAACAAAATGCACTCCATAGGCTGGTGTATGTTAAATCAAACAGAACGAATGAGGACAGCCGTATTATCTATTAGGTGTTTTACAGCTTTTACAAACTGTGAAGATGAAGTACTCGTTGGGCTTAAGCACCACGGAGTGGAAACGGAATGCAGCCAACGCTCCAGACGTTATGCACTAGATGGACGTGGATGATGGATCTGACGTTGCTGGGAAATTGTCCCCGAAATCGGCTGTAGGCCCATACAGAACTATGTAGACCCTAGTCTATACAGACGCGGCACAGATGTCAGATCTGAGGCAGTGAGTAAGACGATGGCTGTGATCTGGGTTTTTGCGCCGTGCAATCTGGTAGAAGTTTGTCAGGATGACAGGAGAGGAAGCACCTCTGAAACATAGGCAACTGCTACCAGACTGAACACCAAAAAAAAAAAAAACTCAGAGGACAGCCATGTTTGTGAAAGAGATGAGTTCTGCCTGTGCCAGGAATCGAATCGCGGTCTTCCAGCCAGTACCATGTCACGTTATCGACTCTGCTTTTCTGTGAAGGCGTATGTGGGGAGTTAAAGGAAAACTCTAAATGTTAATAACTAGCTGGAGGTGAATGGTTAGCTTCACACTCCGAGTGGTTCAACCTTGATATCTGGATGGGTGACTAATTTTGCCCAACGACGGGTTTGAACGCGATGACAAAGACAAAATTCCATCGGTCGTCCTTCAGTCACTTTACTGACCCACCTGTCAGGTTCATATTCTTCCCTGCGCTTAACTAACACGATGTTAAAATGTGTAGGTAAAGACCTACTCATCCTAGATGGAGAAACAGCGTTCGGTAACCGTCGGGTAGAAAGCTGTACGAACCACACAACTGGTCTGGGCACAGTGGTGACGAAGATAAAAATCCCTTCCCATGCCGAGAATCGAATCCAGGTCGTTTAACCTACACCCATTCGCTTTTCTGATTGAACTAACCTGACCAATACGTAACAGAATGCTGGATTAAAAACGACAGTAAGACGTTATTGCAAGTTTTAGATTTAATTTTTAGTTAAGCGTGTATGTTTGGTGCGGTATATGTCCATGGATAATTCAAATTCGACTCCCCATCGCGCTGACACAATTCTCTACCGTCAAACGATGTCGAATAAAGTCGCGTGTGGCCTACATTTGCCTGACTGCAACTCGTACAATCAATACCACCGCGCTGGACTTGTATAACACGAATTGCATGTATAATGCCACCATATTGACTCGTGACTGACTGTAAGTGAGCACTACCCTGCTCCCTGTCGCTACGAAATAATTCTTGTTCTAAATGCCAGTCGCGGTAAATTTCAAACTGTGGTGGACATTGATTGATTCACTGAAACAATGAACAGCTAAATTTCACTGTCTCTTATGAGATCAGCTACTTCTAGCAGAACTCCTACTGTTGGAGTGCTTCGTTATGTTTATATTGACAATATATGTTAATTTGTTCATTACCGTGTTTACAAGAGCCCGTCCAGACTATACGGCGCAACAACCCAGAAGACCAGCCATCTTCATTATATCATTTCATATATTCTCTAGTCTGAAACTCTGTACAACATCCTTTATGTCCCCAAGCCCATTGCTACTTCTAAATAATAATGATCATAATGAGATAATGTTGGTACTATTCTTATTTCGGTTTATACGTCAAGACGCCTTAACAAACTTACGACGTGCTAATCAGACTTGTGAAGTATTTCGTCATTTAAATCACGTTCTGTTTTACACGTTGGCAAGAAAATGTCGCCATTTTCCATAAAGAGTATTTGCGTCACCGTCTTCTGAGATAACCAACAAGTATTTGATAGAGTTAAATTCTTGTTAGTATAATCCACCAGTCCATTCGTATGCGTCAGTCATTTGCGAAGTGTCAAAGAGAGCATCATGACAGAAGGCCTTGCTGCCTCCACTATCAGGGCGCTGATACTATTGTTTAGCAGGATTTAGGGTCTTGTGGGTTGTAGCGCTCCAAAGCAGAAAACAGCGACATTCATATTATTGTTTATTTACTTTAACGCACAGCTTCCGAGACACATGTCCCCCACGTTGGCGAAGGTTTACTGTACTTGCAAAAATTCATCACGGATTATTCATCATTCTCTTGCAGACCAAGAGGTGGAGCCAATGGTGGGGTGGAAGAACAGAATGTTGCAGTGGGGGCGCAAAATGAAGTGTACAAGGACTCGTCTGACAATGCTAGCAATTATCTGCGTATGTGTAATGGTGGTGTTGGTGGCGGTACTCTTCTCACTGCCACGTCTTGAAGAGGAAACAGGTACGTCGGTTCGTCTCCCCGAGGACGGCATCATA
The DNA here is from genome assembly GCF_977971745.1 of Zootermopsis nevadensis. Classification (NCBI taxonomy): domain Eukaryota; kingdom Metazoa; phylum Arthropoda; class Insecta; order Blattodea; family Termopsidae; genus Zootermopsis; species Zootermopsis nevadensis. The sequence continues at coordinate 16,743,387 of NW_028259142.1, forward strand.
TCCGCAACGTTCAGTTATCGGGGTAACTATTGTATAATTATGAACATTACCCAAAATTTTCACAAACTTTCTCATATCTGCACATAGTTACTGGTATCTTGTAAACTCACAACCACGAAAGATCTTCGTGTTAATAAAAAGCGAAAAACGGTTATACGAGGTGCGATCGGAAAGTTTCTAGACTGCGCCTATAAAAACCCGTACACTTATCTCAGGTATTAAATTCATCCATCACCCTTGAAGTAGTTCCCCTGGGAGTGAACACAACGATCCCAGCGCCGCTGCCAAGCCTGGAAGCATCCCTGGAAATCTTTCTTTGTCAGCCTGTCAAGCACCATCTGCGATTCTGCCTGAATCTCTTCTATCGTCTCAAATCTCCTTCCCTTTAGCTGAATTTTCATCTTTGGGAAGAGGAAGAAGTCACACGGTGAATAAGGAGGGTGCGGGATGACGGCCATGGTGTTTGAGGCCAAAAACTGCCGAACTTTGAGGGCGGTGTGCGCAGGCGCGTTGTCATGATGCGTCGCATGTGGAGTTCTTCCTTTAGAATCAGCTGACAGGTCCCATAGCTTATCCCAACAATGTCGCACAAGTCGTTGATGGTACGACGTCGATCTTCGTGAATGGCCTGCCGAATCTTCGTAACATTTTTGGGCGTTGTGCTCGAAGATGGTCGTCCAGAACGCTCATCATCATCGACAGAGGTTCGGCCATTTTTAAAACGTGAATGCCACACAAAGGTTTGTGCACGACCCATTGCGGACTCCCCAAATTCTTGCTTTAGCATTTCATAGGTTTCCGTAGCCGTTTTGGCGAGTCTTTGGCAAAATTTGATGCACACGTCATTCCGAAATCGCAGGAGGGTCGGTGTAATGCACTACCAAAACGCCCGTAACTGAGAAACAAATGCTAATTCGATGATGCCGGCTGGCACACTGATTCACTATGAATGTAGGCCGCACCCCCTAAAGGCAGAAGCTCGTACTACATCCGGTTCGCCCGCTATTGACACAGTCTTGAAACTTTCCGATCGCACCTCGTAGAATGAGAATGTCAATGAAATAATTAAATACGAACCTAAGTCCCTAGTGGGAGAACTCAAAACGTCGACATGGCTGACACCGAAGCCTGACATCGACAATTTTTTTTTCCAGTGCCGATGATATTAAGTTACAATGTGAATAACACTGATACAGGTTTTGGAGTGAATTTAAAGCTGTAGTCATAAATTAAAAACAGGAACGTACTGAATAAAAACTTGAATGAACAAAAAATTGGAAGGAAACTAAAGTGATGGTGAAAAACAGAAGATTAAGAAATAATTACTAAAGGGACAAATACCCAAATGAAATGTGAAACAATTATATGCAGCTAACCGAAGTAAACTATCTCCCTGGTAGCAGAACCCGCATGTCCAACACTGACAACAACAAAGTCCGCATTATATGTAGCTACCGGTATTTATTTGTAATACAAAATAAAATCGGAAGAAAACAATAGAAATTAAGAAAAAAGACAAAGAAAGTATCAAAAAAAGAGAGGTGCCGATTGGAAACACAAATTAGAAAGTACAGAAAGAATAAAACAAATAAGCTAACGACCATTCGTAATGTCGAAGACAATTGAGTAATAGCGCACGACAGGGACACATTTTTAGACGAGTCATCGTAAACAGACAAGAGTGCGCACGAGGCCGGTTGCGGTTTCACGATTCAACATCGTGGAAAACCCAGGGAGTACACTTACAAAGTCGCCTAAAAATAGCATTTTGAATCCAAAGCAGCAAACAGGCAACTCAGCTTCTTGTTACAGTTAATTAGCTTCACTGTTCTCGTGGCATCAGACCGGCGACAATTCGTCTTAGAATAACAGAACGTACTTCTTGCTCGTACTCGCAGTCGAGGTAAATGTTTCGGTAGAAGACAATCGAGGATGTTACATTAGCTTTCTATTTCTTGAGATTAGTTTCCAGGTCTTATTACGCACACCAGAGATGTCAAGCCTGTGACACGTATGTCACTTGAGGGCCCTTACAATGACACGGATGAAATTCGTGGATTGCGTTTCAAATGACTGTTGATTACTTCGTCGACACACGGACATATTCTCATTCGTTACTGGCACACAGCCACAACAAGGTTCGCCATAACTGACGTATATCCTCAGCAACGACTTTAACAGTTGATACCACGAACGCGTGAGCCATACGAGGAGCGTCAGTACCTCTCTGCGACCGAGGTAGCAGCTTCCGGGCATTGCAAGTTAAGGTCTCTTATGGTGTGTCACTTAGAAAATCCGAAGGGCACGTTTCCTATACACGCGGCGATTCGCTGGAACGTGTAAAGTGAATCACCTGCATTCACAATCTACCACGTACATTTTCAGTTCTCAGTAACATTTTATGGCGACTTTGAACGTAGAAGTTCAACGAGGTTTCTAGGTTCGTAGTGGATATAGGCCAAAATCAACTAACTAAAATAGTGACAGAAAGCCGTATCGAGTACTTTTGTGTGGTAAAAATTTTAGAATTTTATTCTGGTTATACCCGGTTTGAATCTCAGCCGAGTTGCCATCTACCTTGTCTGAGAAGGTTGGTAATATTCCAGTTCGCCGTTTCATGCCATCTGATTCAAGAGGCTGCTAAATAACTCATGCAATTGATTCAGTGTGGTTAAGTGTTTTACCATCCAAATAGAATTTTCGTTAGACGTGAGATGCTAATGAAAACAGTGGCACGGAAACTAGTTTTATCTCTGAAGCATAAATGCCATGCCCTCTACCGATACCTGGTCTTTGAAACTTTATGCTGATGACGTCAATCTGGAAACTGGTGTCTGTCGCGGCCGGATCCAGTACGTGACGTCAGATCAGGAAAGTTGTTCGAGAAATGTATAATCATCCAATGTCCGACCAATAAACATTAATATGGGTCCACATTTACACTCGCTCTTGTGCGTTAGTTGAGGGATTGAAACAAATCTGCCCTTCTCTCTTGATTAATGGGCTTAGAACCCGAAAAATAAAATCATTTCACAATGTATTCAGTGGATTTAGACTAATTATTGTACTGAATTCCACTAAAAAATAACTGGATTTACTTTTATACTTATCGGTTTAGTAAAATCCCTAGTTTAAGTGACGGAGTTTTTTTTAATAAGTCTTAGACTGAAATATAGTTAATTGCACAGCAACTAAATATCATTACATTCAGCAGCTCTTATTTTAAAATTCTTTGATATACTTTTTCACAAACAGGAAATATAGGTCCAATTTCTGGTTCTATTTAATTTGAGTATATGATGTGAAGCTTTCACGGCAGCTTTCATTAATGAAGTCTTCTCGGGCTATCAGCCGTGTTATTTGGTGATCAATCGCCGACGTTTCGAGGACAGAAATAGTCCTCGAAACGTCGGCGATTGATCACCAGCTAACACGTCTGATAGCCCGAGAAGACTTTATTAATTTGAGTAGTTGAGAAACAACAGATTTGTGTCTGCAAGAAATGATGTATGTGTGTTGCAGAATTCTCCAGAGGAATGTGTCCCTTTATGGGATACTTTTGTTGTCTGATATAATAGTATCGACTCTTATTTTAGTGCCATATTTTTTATAAACACAAGAAATAATTTGATTATTTTTTATAAAATTATGATGGTTGCATCAATACGGCTTTTTGTATCATGTGAACGTTTCCTGGAATTTTAATATGTGATACAAGACCTCACCGCCTCCCTCTAAGTCACGCATTTTAACGCCAATCAAATACAACGATCCGGGATGTTTTCCAGTCTCCGTGGGCCCATCGTAAGCAACGGCGCCATCTTGTGGAAACAGATACAGCTCCCACTGTCAGAGCCCAGGGAACTCAAGGGCAGCAATGGGACCTCGGACTAGAAGATAGCAGAACCTATCTGATGTCATTGATGGAAGACACTGTTGCACAACATTGATTTATTCTCAGATTAATGCAAGAATGGCCTATCACGTGCCACTGGCATAAATGACTTGGGACGCAACCTACGGGATGTTACTCACTGATGATGGAAGCAGCAAGCACATCTTGAACGTCTGTAAACTTCTACCAGAGTACAACGTAACTTCCCAGAAGACAGTCATCTTCGAGTGCATAAGAGTTTACACTGTGCTAATATTCATTGACCTTCAAGAAAGAGCGAGTGGTTTTTTTACCAGCGGCCGCTAATACGCCCACTGCTGTTATATAAAACAGAAGATAAGTCTTACTAATTTTTACCGACTTACAAAAATGCCTATACGCATGCACTCACGTCACAGAAGTTTCGCAGTTCTCAGAAACAATTCCTTTGGTTATGGAGATGAGACCGACTGATGGATTTGGAAGGATGTGGAAGAATGAATCTTGGTTTGTTTTCAGTTACTGTCAGAATTTTCTTGGAGGCGCTGCTGGGGAAACTACGAAAAATTTCAGTCAAGATAGTCGGTCTCCGAGTGAGATTCAAACCCGGAACCTCTAGAATACGAAGCAGAGATGCTAACCACTCGACTGAGCTGTTCAACTTTAATAAAGCATTGGATCTGTTTCGATCGTAATTTTAGAGCGTTAAACCACTCATGTTTATCACTCATAAAAACAAAAGTCATTTGGTATAATATCTCAATGCATTAATCGGTATGTCGCGACGCAAGAATTATGAAATAAATCTAAACGTCAGTCACCGCATAAAAACGAGCTGTTGTGATTCGCAGTCAGAAAGTTCTCGGAATCCATATTCCCGAAGTCGAGTAAGCTGATCCCATTCTCCCAGTGAAACTTCCGTTATCTTTTCGTATACACGCCTATAAAAGTAGAATCCGAACTTTATTAAAATTAGACCAACGTTTGCTGTAAACTCCCTATGCTAAATCTCGTCGACACAATTCTAATACGCATTTTTAGAGACAAAAGCTACTGGACTCAATCTGATGTCCAAATCCCCCCACCATTACGAGAATATTAATCATTATCAATATTCAACATTCTTGCAGTAATATAACGAGGCATCGAAACTGGCTCCTTTAAGCTGCTTCCAACGGTGAGATGACGATCAGTGAATTGTTATGGAGGTCGTCGTCGCCTGCTTAAAGATTTATTTTATTTATTTGTAGTGTTCTGTCTGACGACAGGTCCATATGAACAGGATCCTTCTATCCTTTTCTCGGACTGGGACCTGTTCATATACGTTCTTGGCAGATGATCCAGAAGTGGTTTGCCATTGCCTTCTTCTGTGTGTGAATGGAGTAATTGTTGGGATGCCACGGAGAAACCGGGGAAGCCCCCGGAGGAAAACTCCGTGTTGCCTAGACCACGGCCTTGCCCAACACAAGTTATAAATTCGGGCACCGCCGGGAATCGAACCCGAGACCCCAGGATTACAAGGCCAGCGTTCTAACCGCTAGACCACCGTGGCTGGTTAAAGATATCATCCCAGAATAAGGTTGGATAAATGACGTAAAACCACTTCCAGGCCGAGATTCAAACACCGGATCCTCCAAAATGGGACAAAAGTACAGCGTCTTCGATTTCTCTTGTAAGACAGACACCCGATAACCACAATTCTGAGGAGAAGTAAAACTGCAACGCAGACCGTCGTGGGATATAAATATTTATGCAAACAAGTGGTACACACCAGATGCAAACGTCAGGGGGGGTAGGGACGGGTCCATGTACCCAGAGACCACAGGAATGTGAGACTTTTTCCTAGTTCAAGGCAAGAAAGAGCGCTAAAGCGAATCACAAACATCTTAGGCATTATGACGTCAAATGAGAGAACAGGCTGACGCAGTTGCGACTGCCACAAGTTTTCTCACGCCGAGGGTCACGTCTTCATCTTTTAAAATAAAATGTTGATTATGCCTCCTGCAGCAGGGTTTCTACGCCAGGAAAGTAAAGAGCACAGTTTGCTTCATCTTTCACTGTTTGGTGCTTCGGTTATTTCAACTGCAGAGTTTGAAATTGGGTGTTTATAAAGGGACGACCATGTATTCGCCTGGAGAAACAGAGTGACAAAAAGCGACCCGACCGAAATTCGAACAGCGTACCTCCACAATGCAATAGTGCACTGTCGCCACACAAACGTGTTTGGTCACATAAAAGTAGCTGGGAAAAAAAATCGTCCTGAAGACATGCGCAGTAGACCCTCCTGTTTCTAGTGATGCGTAATAACATAATTACCACTGCAATTATCATATCCGACATTTTGTCGTCTTTGTTCGTCTGTAACTTTGACAGGCGATGAGTACTAGTTATCTAGATGACAATGTATTGTGTACACACACTCTTCTGGGAGCTGCAATGGCTCAGTTGATGAAGTAACTACCCACGTGAGGTTTCAGGTTCTCACGGCGGCGAATATGAAGGTAACTGCCATCTGGGATGGTGAACGTTTACCGACGTTTCAGAGGTTATTGATGCCTCTATCACAAGAGCGATGAGTAAGCTACTAGGAATCAAGTACCTCTGAAACGTCAATGAACTTCTACTAGACTACATGCATGATTATTTTCATTCAGAGAAACCGTCTTTATATATCTGTGGTCCCAATTCATGCTGCTGAAAAGTCACAGCACGTACCTTTCACTGGTTTCGTTCGTTTCGTTCAAGTATCATTTGAAACACCGAATAAATTCAGACGAAAGTATCAGTACTTTCATAAGAAATATCTCGTGCGTAGCATGGAAATGGTTTATAAATCCCTACCCTTTTCATTTTTGTTTTTATTCTCTTGTTCCAGCGACAAACAATGCTGTAAGTGGGACGCTGAGAATTATCAATCGACGGACGTGGTTGGCCCAACCAGCTGTCAGGCCTAGCAACCCACTTCAGCATCCGGTGCCATACGTGGTGATACTGCACACAGCCACTGACAACTGTTCGACGCAAGCAGAATGCGTGTTCATTGTGCGTCATATTCAGACATTCCACATCGAAAGCAACGGGTGGAACGACATCGGGTACAGCTTCCTGGTGGGTGGCGACGGGAACGTGTATGAGGGCCGCGGTTGGGACACAGAAGGTGCTTTCGCCTACGGTTACAACAGTCGAGCTATCGGCATTGCGTTCATCGGAACGTTCACAGTGGATGTGCCTGAACCGAAGCAGATCTTAGCTGGGAAACAGCTGATGGAATTGGGGGTGACAATGGGAAAGATTTCACCCCATTATAAACTTTTGGCACATCGACAGGTGTCACCCACAGAGAGCCCCGGTCTAGCATTTTATGAATTTCTAAAAACTTGGCCACATTGGGCCGAACATCCATAAGTCAACTCTACGTATCGTGTCATATAACGTCACTTTATATGTGAAACTTTGTAGCTGATATTTTTAGTCGTTTGATTCAGAAAAATCAGAGGTTATTCTCAGAAGATACGCGGTTGTGGTTATGAAGATATTGACAGTCGGTCATGTTAACATTCGGGGCTTGATAAATATGGTTGGCTGTACCACGCTAAGCACACATATGTGTTACCATATATTGAATTGGTTATGTACACCGTTTCCACATAATTCGCTGTTACTGGGGAAAGAATGAGGATGCAGGATTTGATGTTCTCACGACATCATTGCCTTCTGGGCTGTACGACCGTGTAATCTGGTAGACGTTTACCAACGTTTCAGAGGCATTTGCTGAATCCATCATCAGGGTGATGACCGTAGGGTGCTACAACACAGAAGACAGCCATGTTCGAGAATGAGGATGTTTAGAAAATTTATTGTGAAGTATGTACATGAATTATGTTTTGTAAAAGTAATTTTGTTGCAATAAACCCTCTTGATTTTGGTCTGCTGTTAGGGTGGGCCTTTTTTATGCTTCATTTTTATGTAAGTTTCAAATATGTATAAATACGAAGACTGACATGTCTACAGAAACGAAAGGAGGTGTCATATACATTCATGCCTCTGTCTATTTTTTTAGTCGTAGCTGTTGGTTTGCGAATGAGAGGAAATCGGGTGTGTTATGTGTGCTTGAACAAAGTGCTGATAACTAGATGGTGACACACTAAAACTAAGAAACAGACTCGCTCACATGTCTTCATTGAGCCGGGATAGCTCAGTCAGTATAGTGACTAGCTACGGGCTGGACGGCCGGGGTTCGATCCCCGACGGGGGCAGAGGATTTTTCCTCTAGCCTCTGCGTCCAGACCGGCTCTGGGGCCCACCCAGCCTCCTCTACAATGGGTACCGGGGTCCTTTCCCGGGGGTAAAGCCGGCCGGGGCGTGATGCTGACCACTCACCCCCATCTAGTGCCGAGGTCAAGGAAGAGAGGAGCTATACCTCCACTCACCCCAAACGCCTACATGGCGTATAGTGGGACAAACTTTACTTTTTTTCACATGTCTTCATTAGTGAACCCACACACTTAATCTTGTGCCCATTGCGCATTTAATTGGCAATCGCCACGTCTGAAACCTGGGACTGTAATAACAAGATTTTGCCTTTCTCTTGCAGGACTGAACAATGGAGTGTCGCCAACTGTCCGCATCTTGCAGTATGTTGTTTATTGGTAGGCGTGTATGTTACATCGAAAAAATACATATTACAGCTGAATCTGGAAACATTTTTGTTGAGTTTATTATTATTTAAGAATTTGACTGTAAGGCCCACTGTAGTGTACCAAATCGGTTACATCAGTGTTAATGCAGTAATTCCACGCCAGTTTGGGGGTGACTGATTCTGCATATTTATTCGTTTTTCCCTGAAATCTCCAAAATGTTGCCACTACCACATCCCCCCTATATATTTCAATGTTTTGTAACAAATTCCCTGGTAGAGAGTCAACTGCACAGTTAACACTTTCCGTACTGTGAACTAGATACATCGTTCTAAAACCGGTCTTGTATCCTGCATTTCTTACGCTTAGCATAATCATTGAGAATAATAACCCTGTCCTGTTATATATTGATACAATGAAAATGTTGCTACTAGTTTTAAAAAATGCCAGGAGGGGTTCCTTAATCCTTGGGTTAACGGAAAAAGTATTCTTGGCCCGAGGGAAAGAAAAAGTTGGACCACCCTGGACAAAACCATGAAGCTAGAGCAACCGCCCTTCCGCACACGACTCGGGATCAAACCCAGTAGCGTGCCCGGCTTGCGTGCGGTTACAGCTTGAGATATAAATTTGGGTATGCGGAAGGATATGAAAGGATATTTGGTGCAGGTTTTTTCGGAGAGCAAGGGTCTCCGAATCTCAGGGAATATATAGGGACTGTGATGGTTAGAGCGGCATTTGCGCGAAGGAAGTGAAATCTCTGGGGTTGAGCAACTGAAGACTACACCAAAGTTCTCTTGGACCTGTCCGAAAATTCTACCAAAAAAGTTGTAATGACAGATAAACGTCGTTGTAACAGCAGATAATTTTTATTGTTAAAATTTTCATGATCAACGCTGTCACGCATTCTACGAGTCTGAATCCTGCATTTTATAAATTTACAGACATCGGCACAGAATTGACTTCAAGCGCTGTGATTAGAATTTCTGTTTCCCAATCGAGAGCTGCCCGTTTGTTTCCTCGCTCGGTAAAGTTTTGTAGTTCCCCCATCCTGTCCATGTAAATTACAAGGATAGTAGAATTAGCCCACATATCACGACCACTTTCTACTACAGACATGCCAATTAACCACATTCTCTCAGTCTACGATGTATAAGCAATGAAACAGAAAACATTTTGAATAAACTTGAGATACATAGCACAATCCAAATTTTAACGTCTTTGGGCAAGAGTTCGCACACTGCTTAATTATACAGCCTGGTGAGATGAGAAAGGGTAAGTTTATTTGTAATTATAAAGTATGAATCCCTCCAGGGTTTGGGTGTGGTACTGAAAACCACGCCCTGCAGTACACTTCTCTTCAATTAGATTACGCAGGATACACTATATAGAACAACTACACCTACGTACACGCACGCACACACAGAGGACGAGCGATGATTCCATATTCATAAAATGGAAATCACTGTATAGACAATGGAAGCACTTATCTATTAGCTAACTCTATAAATTCTGCATAATTCTTCAGGAAGAGACTGACTACAAGAGCTATTTGCACGAAGCACACATAATGGGAAGTTCGCGCACATGTCTCCGTTCGCATGTTTCAAGTCCGAAACTTGGGGACGAATTTCGACGATATCTGATATTTACCTAAGTAAAATAGGTCCATTTCTAAAGAGTAGTTCATCATTAGATATAATTAAGAAAAACAACATTAATTTTAAATACTTTTGGGTGTATCGTATATTAAAAAATATAAGGATAAGACTGCTAGGACGTCCATATTGTACCACCAAATAAATACATATATAGAAGGAAGACTACAAGTTCAAAATATAGCGGATGCCATACATGATTATCAAGAAATGTATAAAGAATGCAGATAAATTACAAAGGTTATCACTGTACCATAAACTGTTTTTGCAAAAGAAATAGTGTTCGTCCCACAGATGGGAAGATCTATTGTGTCAACATTTCTTGTCTCCTCCTCAACGTAACGTCCGAGATTTCTCACGACTGTATCAATACTGTGTTTTGTATACGCGTGAACTTCCTCGTTATACATGTAATATCCTAAATCATTCACTGCACCCTCCTCACGTTTAAATACTTCCCTGAACACAGGGCAAGGATTTTCTTGGCTAAGTTATTGATTAGGCGTATTAGCTGCCTAAGAACGACTCTGCTCCATGGAGTTTGTTAATACTCCTAAATTAAGATCAAGAAATCAGTTATCACTTGCATAGGTGAGAATTTAGGTTTCCACAGTAGCGAGAATGAAGATGACACTCTTCTGAAGTATTTCTATCATCATCAGAGTGATGATGGAGGCAGATGGAACATCTCTGAAACTCTGGAAAACTTCTAGCTGACTACACGGAGCAACATCCCAGACAACGGTCATCTTTAGCCGTAAAGGATTCTAAATATGATGAATTACAATGCAGTATAACCGGATTTCTGGGCCTCATCCATGCCCACAAAGGAACACAACGTTTCGGAAAGTGTATTTTTCCCGTCTTCAGGATGGAATATGTGTTCATTAGGAAGAGTTGAACACATTGCAGAGAGTGAGCTCAATCAGTTGAACGAGAAGAGTTCTATTCTGAATTTTGTTAGTCTTTTCCTGATTTTATAGTGTAACTGCCTAAAAAGGCTCTTGACAGTGCATACGAACGGTGTAATGTCGGCATTATACATACGTATTTGCATCACTGTTTGGCTTCGTTATGCATGGAGATGCGTGCTATTCAAGGAGCTTCTCTTTAAGGGACCCGGAGGCTAGCTGCATTATCCACAAACGCCCGCCATTTTAACCTATCCAGGACTACTCCTACCTTCACACTCTATTTACCCAAGATCCGTTTTCATGTTTGGCCAATTTTATTCCATCTACGTGCAGGTCTCCTAATTTATTTCTTCCCTTGAGGCTTTATGACAAAAGTTTTATATTTGTTATTCCTCATACTAGTGCTATGTATGCCACATATCTCATTCTGTTTGATTTAATGGTCCGAACAACATTAGGTAAACATCACAAAAATTATTTGAAAGTCTATGTGCAGTCCTCGCTAGCAGAAATTCCAAAAAAATATGTAATTTAGTTCCCAATATGCAACAGCTATGAGTCCTACCTTAAAGCCGCCGAAACACGTCACCGACGAACAGACGGAGGGCAGATTTTCTCATAAAATATACTACACTAATACAGATCTGAGTACAGTACGAAGCATAAATACAACAATGCCAGTACCACACCCACGCCTGATTTGACACTTGCTCCTATTGGCTCGGGGCAGACTACTACATTCACGGTCCGGCTCCTATAAACCTAGCCCCACCCACCCAATTGGCATATTCATCACCCTGATGACGGAGGCAGTATGACCTCAGAAACGTTGGTAAACATCGACCAGACTACACAGCGCAACAACCCAGAAGACAGAAATCTTCATACTCATCGCCCTGATGATGGAGGTAGTATGACCTCTGAACCGTTGGTAAACATCGACCAGACTACACAGCGCAACAACCCAGAAGACAGAAATCTTCATACTCTGATGACGGAGGCAGTATGACCTCTGAAACGTTGGTTAACAGCGACCAGACTACACAGCGCAACAACCCAGAAAACAGAAATCTTCATCGCCCTGAAGATGAAGGCAGTATGACCTCTGAAACGTTGGTAAACATCGACCTGAATACACAGCGCAACAACCCAGAAGACATATTCACTGCTGTGGAAACCTCAAATCTTACAAGTAAAAATCATCCATTTCAGTCCAAATAGCGTCGTCTGGAACATTTGCGTTCACGTTATATGCTATTACAGCCACCACTCTGTAAGTGATGTAAAATATAAAATTATAAAAAGTACATGGTTCTGCCCGGGATCGAACCGGGGACCTTCTGCGTGTAAAGCAGACGTGATAACCACTACACTACGGAACCTTGACGAAAGTGTTTCCGTGCCGGGCTTCATTACCGCACGTGAAGACTAGTCTGGCATGCGAGTGATTTCATGATCGTTGTTTTAAAAATGTCGGAACACACAAAGAAAATACTGGATTGCTTAGTCCCATTTCTAACATATGTTTCCTTTTCTTTGTAACATCCTCGAACAAGCAGACTGGGTAGACAGGACTGTGGTTCGATTCGAGGCTAGGATAGAAATAATTTCACCCTGCTTTCTATAAATAAATAATAAAACATTGATAAGGCCAGTCAGAGCGCGAAGCTACATACTCACCTCCAGCTACTGTGCAGAGATTTTACTTCTAAGTCCCTCAAACGCACTCATAAGGCGATGCTTACGGACCGGTACAAATGCTGGCCTACTTTATTGTGCCCACGGACTATTACCTCTAGCAAGAGAAGAAAGAAGTACATATATTTTCCAAATGCATTCTGTGCAATTTCACATTGGCCTTGATGTGCATGTATTGTAGTGAAACAATAAAGAATTTACTTCTGCATATCAAAACGTGTAATCTCACTGACATAAATTCCAGTCTCTACGAAAGAGTTTGAACTATTTTACTTCAATCTTCATCGTTTGGTCGCCATATCCTATAAACATTCATGGGCGCCCCGGGTTAGAATGCCGGGACGGCAGAGATATCTGTCTTTGACATCGCGTCTCGTCAGGCTCTGGGGCCCGCTCAGCCTCCTTCCTGTTCAGCAAGAATCGGAAGTAAAACCGCCGAAGCTGATCACTCACCTCCATCTAATGCCAAGATTAAGAACGCGTGGGTATATAACTCCATTCCCCCCTACGTCTTCTGGCGTGGTACTTATCTTCGCTTGACCAACCCCCCCCCCCCCCCCCCCCCGAGGCGCTCAGAAAGGAGCGCTCTGCTCCAGTATAATAAAATGTACAACTTGAATATGATTTAAAGTCCTTTGAAGAAGCTTCATAGTAATGTACATGGGAACAACTGCAACAGATTAAAATGAAAAGCTCGCGTAAGATTAATTTGTGTGGCCATACTCCTGTTATCTTGAGTCACTTATAGTTTACATTCTTGCCTAAGTCAGGGCAATAACATTCCAAAAGATGGGGCTATTTCGGTTAGGTTTATTTAGGTTTTGTTGCGTTACGATAGGTTGGGTTAGATTAGGATAGGTTAGGTTGGGTTAGGTTAGGTTCGGTTACGTTGGGTTAAGTTAGGTTAGGTTACGTTAGATTGAGTTAGGTTAGGTTGGGTTAGCTTTGGTTAGGTTACGATAGTTTAGTTTGGGTTAAGTTAGGTTAGTTTAGGGCAGGTCAGATCAGTATGTGTTGAATTAGGTTAGGTTACGTGATACCCGTGCCGCTGATATTTCAAAATTATACTTTGTACAATATTTGTTGTCCTCACACTTCATAACTGTAGTTATCAGAGTGATTATTCTCACGTAACGTTGAGGTCACTGTTAGTCTAAGGTCATGGAAAAGTCAGGACAAAATCGCCCCAATAGTTTGCCAGATACAGGTCATTATAATTCTCAAGGTCATATCTTTCCACGCCTTTATCTGACAAACCGTAAATACCTGGTTGACCATACTCATGTCAAAATAAGGTAACGTATAAGTCAAGATCATACAGAAGTCACGTCAAAATCGGCCCACTAGTTTCCCAGATAGGGGTCTTTCAAATTCTCAAGGTCAAATAATTTCATTCTTATAACTGCCAAACCGTAAATACCTGGTTGACAATACTCATGTCAAAATGTGGTCACGTATAGGTCAATGTCATATGGAAGTCTCGACTAAATCGGCCCACTAGTTTCCTAGGTACGGGTGTTTAAAATTCTCAAGGTCATATATTTTAACGCTTATTTCTGCCAAACCGTAAATACCTGGTTGACCATACTCATGTCAACATGAGGTCACGTATTGGTCAAGGTCATACCGAAGTCACGTCAATGTCGGCCCAATAGTTTCCCAGATACAGGTCTTTAAATTTCTCAATGTCATATTTTCACGCTTATTTCTGCCAAACCGTAAATACCTGATTGATAATACTCATGTCAATATGAGGTCACGTATAGGTTAACGTCATAAGGAAGACACGACAAAATCGGCACAGTAGTTTCCCAGATAGGGTCTTTAAAATTCTGAAGGTCATATATTTTCACGCTTATATCTGCCAAACCGTAAATACCTGGTTGACCATACTCTTGCTAACATGAGGTCACGTATAGTTCAAGGCTAAATATAAGTCACGATAAGATCGGCCCAATAGTTTGCCAGATACAGGTCTTTAAAATTCTCAAGGTCATATCTTCTCACGCTTATTTCCGCTAAATCTTAAATACCTGGTTGACCATACTCATGTTAAAATGAGGTCACGGATAGGTGAAGGTCATGTCAAGACCACAAGATCACGCAAACTATTTGAGAATTAGAAGCCTCAAACTTTGCAAGGTCATTCGAAGTACTATTTCTCACGCATATACATAAAGAACTGTAGGAATGTGACATTGCACACATCATTTAGAGGTCACAGATATATTAATGTCATGTGAAGTTCACAGTATACTCAGTGCCTAATTTGTGTTGTGTTAGATTACGTTAGGTTGGGTTAGGTTAGGTTGGGTTAGGTTGGGTTAGCTTCGGTTAGGTTAGGTTGGGTTAAGTTAGATTAGGTTAGGTCACATTAGGTTGGGTTAGGTTGGTTTAGGTTAGATTGGGTTAGGTTTGCTTAGGTTAGGTTAGTTCAGCGAGGAGGAACATTCAGCAAGTATCAAGTAGGGAAAGACAATGCATACGTCAATGGCCTTGACGTTTGTTTGTTGTAAATATGTCATTAATGGACGTTACAGTACTTTATGTTAATTGTGATTAATTCATTCTCAAATTAACTTGTTATTAAAAAGAACAGTTCGCAAATAAATTAAAAATGTCATCATCCAAAGGCATTTTACTCACGAATAGCAGATTTAGAAGGATGTTATTTTCGTAGACATGAAAATTAAAGAACATCTCTCAAACCACATCGGTTTCTCTTCCTCTACGCGTCGGATGTTGATTTTTCCCTCACAATAGACTGCATTCATAGGAAAGCATTTGGAGTATTTTCGTTTATGAAACCCCGACATAAATACACAACTTATGGAACAATTATGTGAAGCGGGTGGTCTTGGTCAAGTAACTGTAGGCATTTATCTCTGACGTCACAATCGTGACGAGAACCGAACTTCAACGTAGCTTAACGAAGTTGAGGGTAGAGGCGTGGATCGCGTCCAATCACGATTCAGTACGTCGTTGTCCGCCGAAGAGAAAGGATTCGTTAACGGTTGTAGTCTGCGCAACCAGAAGCATCTTATATTCATGATTACAATAGACATTTCAAGGCTTATCGGTATGAATACAGGTGGTTCTTGCTTCAAAGTATATTTTATATTACTGTTGGAATATAACGTCATAATTTATTTCTGAATGTGGTTATATAAATTCGTTGAAGTTTGGGAATGTACGTAGTGCCAGTATCTGCGGTTAAAAAAATTGCACGTGGTCTTGAAAGTTACAACGTACAGTCGCTTTACCAAATTCGAGAAAGTTCAGAATTTATCTAATGTAGCGTGTGTTGTTTTTATTTGAATGGATATTACAAATGATTGAATCATTGTTTCATTACACGCTAAATAATTTGCACGTGTGAGAAGAATTGGAATTTTTGAACAGGTTTAGGGCACAGCAAAATATTAGGTTAGGCTGCGACCGTTAGAGCTTATACTTATTTTGTGTGTTTATTTTTCTTGGCTTGCAGCAGATTGCCCCAAGAGGAGCACACGGAATTTTGATTAGATCTCGACAATTGGAAGAATACCGTGCATGAAAATTCTAACCATGAACGAGAAGCTTTGACTGGACCCACGATTCCCTTCAGTGGTAATTTTTCAAGTGTATGGAAGGAGTTGAAAGTATATTTTACGTACTTTGGAAAGGTATAAATATATTATAAATCTGAAACATAATTATATTTATGCGGTACTGTGAACAGAAGATGGATTACGTGATGATAAAAGACATCAGACCTGGTTTGAAAAATATCAACGTGGTGTTCATTGTACTGGAGGTTGGCCATCCGACAGTGACTAAGGAAAACCGTGAGGTACGGACTTGCAAGGTTGCCGATTCAACTGCATGTATTAATGTTTCTATTTGGGATGAACCAGGACAGCTTTTGGTTCCAGGTGATATAGTCCGCCTAACAAAAGGTTATGCGTCGATTTGGCGCAACTGCCTTACCTTATATTCTGGCAAAACTGGTGATATACAAAAAATTGGTGAATTCTGCATGGTGTTTAATGAGCAATTAAATATGAGTGAACCAAATCCTGCTTTAGCTGTACAGATTAATCAAACATCAGGAACTCCCAACAATAACTGTGTTATTGGCAATAACAATGGTAATAACAACAATGGCGGTCAGGTCGGCCGCCATTCTGCTGTACAAAGTTCTCAAACTACACCTACAGTTCAACAGAATTCTGTGAGTACAGCGAAGGGGAATGGAAGTGGTACCCGTTTCAGTGGGGAACAGGTGGGAGGGGGGAAACCTCAGGGCAAAGGAAGCCAAAGAGGAAAGGGTGGTCATAGGAATGGTACACGTGGAGAGAGACGATAATGGATATTTTCTGAAATGACCCGGAAGTACGCTAGTAGGTGGTTTAATTTTATGGTAAACAATGTGATGTAAGTTGGTACATTAACTTCTCAATAGATTTGTTTTTACAAAAATGGATTTATTTGCATGCACTGGAGGTACTTATTGTATTTGCCATCAATTTACGGAAGGAGATTTATGTGTTAAAGTAAAATTTCCCGTGTATCTTACACATCAAATTAAAATGTTTAATGTTCTGCCTCCGTTGTTATTATCTCTTAGCAGTGGGCAGTTTTCAGATCACGTTTTCCTGTTCCTTGTCCTTGACAAATACTGAATTATATAGTTATTGATTAGTGAAATATTTTTCATTACCCAAATTAAAATTCTATTTGAGAATAAAAACGCCATTATGTGATTCTGCGCAGATGGTAAAAACAAGGCGAACTGTACACAAAGAAAAAATAAAAACACTTTCTAAAGAATTTTGTTCAAACTTAAACATACATCTGTTCTGTAATAATATACCTAACCAATGCCATCGGAAGCATGTACACCATTCCATATGCTTAAGTTCGAGATAAACATGGCCAGCATTGCTTATAATTCAAAGGAAATGGATTTTTTATTTCACTGCTTTTAGTTAGAAAGTAGAGCACAATGCATTTTTGAAAATACATGCAGTTTATATGTTTGGTTGTATTCTACAATATCGTGGGCTAGTAAATTAACGACGTAGTAAGGTCACAAATATGGCGTGTAGACAAGAGTTGACGTAGATTATGTCCCCGGTCTATTTGTGGTGGCTGGTATCATATTAAGCGAAATTGACATATTTTTACTTTGAGTAATATATATAATTACGTGTATAAATAACCGACAAGTGAAGTGCAACTGAAGAATTCTACTTCTACAGTCGAGATGGTGAGATGACGGAGAGGTTAGGGGAAGAATATGACGTGATGTCAAAAATAACGGATTCTTTCATCAATAATGAAATTACATGCAATAAAACTTTTTCGATGAATTACGGCACATTGTGTATCGCCTTGATATGTTTTTTGCTGTTTCGTACATTCCAAGATTTTTAAAATAAAAATAGTGTGAATGCAGGCAAATTCAACACATATCATAATGGCATTTTAACTTCGGCATAGAATGGTAAGTTCACCGACAGCCACAATTCACCACCATATATTTTTGTATTTGCACATTCTACCTTGTTACCAGCTACGAAAACAAAAATAAACAATTACTTATATAAAATGCATTGAAAAGAACCTTGTTTCTGTACAATATAGAAAAACTTTACACAACTGAAAACATGTAAACTGTATGGGCATTCATGCATTCTTTGCAAATAGAATCTGCATTCACATACTGCCTGCTATTGTTTAGTTCTTAATTTTCTCTGAAAGTCCGGATTTAATATTCTGTAATATTATAAGATATAAACCTGTTTGTGGCATTTGTTTTCCTTTTGTAGCCAAATGAAATGTTTTGTTCTTGTACTGAAAATTAGATAATTTAGCAGGTGACATCTGCATTATAACACTCATTCTTATGCAATAAGAGCTAAACCAGTGTTACTCTGGCTTTGCTATCAGTACAGTTCCCCTTCTCTCACACTGTTTAGGTATGTGGTGTTTGAATTACAATTAAATTTACTGTTAGTAGGATGTAATTATAATAAATACACAGTCACAGTGTACTAACATTAATAAACAAGCATTTTGCCTAATTGATAATGCATCAAATTATGCAAAATGAAATGTGCTGAGAAGAGTAGGAAGTGTCTTCAAAACAACCAATAATATTTTCTTGCACAAAAAACAACCAAAAACGTTTATTAAACTATCAGATTTTTAAAAATTAAAACATACTGGACAAACATGAATGCAACTGATGCCTGAAAAATCTTTGGCTGTTACTCAAGGGAGGAATATATATTGAAATTGTTTGAAAACAATGTGTTGAGTAGAATATTTTGACCACAGAAAGAGAAAGTAGTAGGAGTATGTAAAAATTAACATAATTAGGAGCTTTATAATATGCAAATATTTTAAGTCATTAAATCGAGGATGAGATGAGCAGAACACTCAGCATGCATGGCAGAAATGAGAAGTGTGTACATAATTTTAGTTGTATAACCTCAAGAGAAGAGATAACTTGGGAGACCTAAGCATACAAAGGAGGGTAACATTAACATCAACCAAAGTGTACAAGAGGAGCTGAAGTATATTGTCTGACAATGGACCAGACAACTGGGGTTTCATCCCCAACGGGAAAAGTACTTTTCTTCTAGCCTCTGCTTCCGGATTGGCTCTGGGACCTACCCATCCCCCCTATGCAGTAGGTACTGGGTGGTCCTTTCCCGAGGGGGAAAACACAACCAGGACATGATGCTGACCACTCACCCCCATCCAGTGCCAGAATGAGTAGGTGCTGCACTTCCTGTACCCCCAAGCACGTCCATGGCAAATAGCAATACAACTTTTCAAAGTATGAGAATGAACTGGATTAAACTGGCTTGAATTAGGGCCCAACAATGGGCTTTCATGAACACTAATAACCCTCAGGATCGATTACAGTTGGGAATTCTTGACAAACTGAGCAACTATCAACTTTTCAAGAAGGACCTTACATCATTACATTCATTTTGTAGACAACAGACACTCAGAATGTGAAATGCTAGTTGTCTCTAATTGTTTATGTTATGCTGAAACAAAAGGATGTCTATGTGCTGTCCCGTGTACAGGTAGAGGCCTTGTGACGGGCCGATCCCTCGTCCAAGGAGTCCTACCAAATGTCTATAGATCAAAGCCAACGAAAAAGTTGAGACCCGCAGTGCTGAGGCACTTGAAGAATGGGTTGTCAAAGTAAGTAAGTATGTGCCTAAAAACCATGCCCTGAAGGCATATAGATATGCGGATAAAAGACAAAGATTGATGTATTGTAGACAATAGCACTATAAAAAATAGATGCAGGTGACTGGTCAGATTTGATGTTCTGGTTGTTCAACACCAGGGAAGAAGTCCCAAAACACACTGAATGGCAAGTCAGGTGGACTCCAGACCTGGTCTGGACATAGGTGGCAATGAGAAAACCTCTGCCTCTATTGTAATTCAACCCCATTTTTCCAACCCATAACTAGTCACTTCACTGTTAATACAGGACAGTGAAGTGAGAAAAACACTGAAAGAGAATTAATTACTCTTATGGCATCTGCATTGATTACCCGTTTATTTAAAAATAGAAAATGTGTACAAAATCAAAGTTTTTTTTTTGTGAAGTATTAACTATGATAATTATGTGATAGTTTCTGTTTCATCTTCCATGTCTTGTGATAGTTTCCTGACCAATATGTCTATCATAAAGATTACATGGAGAGAGAATTGTAAAATTATACTGAGAGTACCTGAAGAATGTGGATAATTTTGTATATCTGAGCAGTGTAATAAATGAATTGGAAAAATTCAAAATAAAATTGGTAAGACATTTCTGACAGAAAATTTAACAAATTATATGAAAATGTTTCAGAATTTAAGTATCTTCATCAGTAACCAGTTTCAGGAACCCTTACCTTGAGATTACTAAAAGTCTTTTTGCAGAAATAGTATTGGCAATGTTGTGTTGACTTGTAAGGTACCTGTGAGTGTACACCTTGTCATAACCCAGAACATCATCTTCACAGCCACGAGAACCTCAGATTTCACAGAAAGAGTATTAACTATGTTCTATAAATATTATTTACAACACAAAATTTTTACGGTACAAGAATTAATAGCATCATGGAAAGCACCTCAATGGAGTGAAAAGGCTAGAATCTTTCATGAGCCATAGTGCAGGTACAATAATGTTTATCATCACCTCAAGTAATATATTTTTAGTTTGTATAATGCTTTTTTTTTAGGGGGAGAAAGATGATTTTATTTTTCTGTTTAAATATAAAGTGGTTGTGTGCCATACTATTGCAGTCTACCAGAAATAGGCCTCTTGCCTCACAATCTTGCTACTTCGCTTAGGGACTTATGAAGTTGACAGATGAGTGATAATGTTTACAGATAAGGCTGCATAGCAGATCAGCCTGTTTAAGCAGTCCCAAACATGCTACATGTAAGATTTGAGGTTTACACCACGGTGAGTATGAAGATTCATGTCTTCTGGGTTGTTGCGCTGTGTAGTCTGGTAGATGTTTACCAACGTTTCAGAGGTCATACTGCCTCTATCATCAGGGCGATGACAGAGGCTCTATGACCTCTGAAACGTTGATTAACATCGACCAGACTACACAGTGCAACAACCCAGAAGACAGAAATCTTCATGCTACATGTGTGATTAGTTGATAATATTAAAATGGGCATTGTGGATGTAGGTTGTAATAAGGCAGATAGAATTTTGCTAGGTTTAGGGGCATATATCTGTGCAGCGGATGATGTTCAGCTGGTGTAATGTAAGAGATTAAAATTACCCTAAAATTTTACCAGGGAAACTGCAGAAAACAACATAGGTCTCTTACAGACTGATTCCTGAAACTTTCAAAGACAAAACAGTAGTAGTAAGCAATAAATATGTCATAATGTTCAGGATGATGAAAGTGGTACAGTTGGTATGCATGAAAGTTGGAAATTTTTATCTTTGTAAAGGTAACAGAAAGTGCTCTTATTTTTATAAAATAAAAAACGTAAAATGTATTATCTAGACCGGAAGTGGTAAGATAAATATGCAGCAGGAAACAGGCTCTGCTAAGAACAAGATGTGAAAGAAATTGCTCTATTATCAAATACCAAACAGCATTGAGGAGTGAATATAGTGTATGTGCATACAGGTAACATTGTAAGGCTTGTGATACATTTAAAGTATAACAGATTTTCATAAATAACAAAGATGTATATTGAGGTTTATGTGGTAGTTGTGCACATAGAAAAAAACACTTAACAAAAAAACTCATAAATCAAATATCTTTTAAAATTTAATTATAGCCACCAAACAATTTTATTTTATCTATTTATTTTGTTTATCTATACCTGACATATTATGTTTCAGTCTATTTTAGACCATCCATGGGGGGGTCACACACTTAGTAACAGACTAATATGTATGGATATATAAGTAAAAGACACGGAATTTATTGGCTAGCTAAGCTATTATCAGCTAATCAGGAAGGAATCTGCTGTGTGAAGTTGGTGGATGAAGTAAAAGTCTTTAGACTTATGGATAGGGCCCATAAGAGTTCTGTGTGTGTAACATATTCTGGTGTCAGCTTTTTGTTTAACCTCATGGTCTACACAGAAGACACTGGACTAGAATAACAACCTCATTGGGTTTGAGACTGGTCAAATCCAATGTAGATTTATTTTGCATGCCTCTATCTTTCCTAATGTCTGACAAAGGTTAAACTTTACTGTTCAGATATCTTCAGCATTTCTTTTTCACTGTCAAAGTAAAAGACCATGTTTCACACCTATGTAGAAATACTATCATTATGGTATTTTTGTTTTGTTTTCCTAGAAAGAAAAGTACTGCTGTTTGTGTCCAATAATAAACTAATATACTGAAGTAAAATATATTTTTCAGTTATTCCCTCATTATTGACAGTACTGTTCATTCTTCTTTTTACACATATCTTATATAGAAAATGAGATACTGTGAGAGACAACATCGAAGACCTAGACATACAGGGTTAGAAAATATTAAAATGGATCTAAGAATTGGATGTATGGATATGGACTGAATTCAACTCAATGGGATGACTTGTGAACATGGTTTATAAAAGACGAGGAACTTCATGAAAACCTCAACAACTATCAGCTTATCAAGGGCATTCCCCATGGAGTTATGCAGTTTGTTATAGTTAGTAACTTACAGAAAATATGATGCTATATGGTACTGTGTACCACAAGGGAAAAGTAGGTTACACATAATATAAAATTTGAACATTTATTTATGTTTTCATGGAATGTCCCAGTCCCAACTGGTATATAACACCCAAATACAAATAGTGGTATGTTTAAGCAAGGGTTTCCCTTGCCTACTAAAATTTTGCAAGCATAATTCCACCATTTATCCTACACCTCACTCCTATCTTACGCTGAATTAATATGGTGAAGAGTACAATTGCATAAGCTACTTCATATGTAATTTTCTTTATCCTCCTGTTATTTACTCTTTCTTACATCAAAACACCCCTCTCAGCACTTTGTTCTAAAAAATACTCATCTGATGTGAAATTTGAGGTTCTCACATTGGTGGCCATGATAATGATGGTCTTCTAAGTTGTAACTCCATATGGACTTGTAGGCAGATACCAACCTTTTGGAGAAACACTGTCTATCTAATAGTCCACACAGTGTTACAACCCAGAAGACCAACATCCTAAATCTAATGGTCTTTCTTCCCTTATGGTAAAATATAACTCAGGCAGACAACATGGTTCAGTCTACATTAGACTATGATAACCTTAGTATCGATATGTAGCGTGGTCCAAGCTAGATGAGGAAATCCTGATTGCAGTTATCAATAGGTTAAAGATTTCCCATTATGAAACAAGTAACAAGTGCCATTTCTTTTGCCAGATGAGAGAACCTGGATAACCCATTAATGATGGCAGGAGTATTGTTAAAGCATGAGCAGGGGACACATTTGGCCAAGAAGAAGTTGAGCTGCACTGGTCCATGTGTCCAACTTTCAATTAAGACTAGTTCACTGATTTTAGTGTATTATGTATTGTCTATTGGACTTACCTTCTATCAACGCAGATTTCTTCAGGTAAGTGTGCTTTGGAGTGAAACATTTCCATATTAACATTCTTGTTTCTGTACTGCAGAAGATACTTGAACAACTCTTGCACCAGATGGATGATTGATGTATTTTACTATTTTTCTTTATCACATCTTAAATTCAAACTGACCATCAAGAAGTTCCAGCACCTGTTAAGTGTAAAATGTATAATATCATTTGACTGTATGTCTTGCTAGAGATAGAAATTTGTAACACCTAGAGGGATGAACTCCATAATATATCACAAATATTATATCCATTTCATTAAAATGTATCCTTATGAGATGAACTATATAGTAACTTTGCTGCATCAATATAATGATGGCATTTTAATAAATATTGCATGATGGAACACCATGGTGCACAGAATAAAAACAGTGTTTTGAAGTTCAAAGATCAAGTTATATCAATACCTCTTAATAACTTAAACCAGTGATACCAGGCAAATTTCTGCACTTATTATGCTACTGCTATATGTATCTTATATTTCAGGAATTCCACTTTCCCCTGTCTGTAGTGGTGTGTCACTTAGTACTAAAGTTTGTTTTTGCATCCCTCTGTCGTACGATTTGGGAATGCTGCAGATCAAAGCAAAGAGTTGTCTTGAATTGGGGAAACTATGTGAAAAAAGTGGCACCTACAGGAATTTCAAGCGGACTTGATGTTGGATTGTCCAACTGGGGACTAGAACTAATACCCGTGTCTTTGTGAGTGTATCTGGTTTTCTGCATGATTCAGGAATTGCATATATTAGTCATATTGAGAGGAAATATGGTAGTAATACTGTTCAGTATTTCAATTTATGATGTAATTAGTGAAAATAAATATAACACCTAATGATGTAAGTCCATGTGCTTCAGTATACACATGCTTACAAACTGAACTAATATTTGGGTTGTTGGTCAAATCCCACTGAGAAAATCATGTTTAAATGACTTCTCATTCTGATGATGTGTTGGAAGAATTGCTAAATATGAATATAGATGACTGTGTCACATAAATGTTCAAAATATTTTTTTCTCATTGCTGTGTACACCCATTTTTAGGAGTTTTGCTGTACCCCTCCTCCAATCACACCTATGCCCATATAATGTGAATCCTTCAAGAAAAATATCTTCCCATGAAGAAAAATATAACTCTGGTATACCCATTAAATGCATTTATTTTGAAAATAGGAAGATGACAGTGTACTGGAAACAGTTTGATTTTAGGTTCCAGTATCCAGACTGAGATTATTAAAGTTTTTCTCTAGGCAAATGCCAGGGTTCACATCAAGCACAAATGGTCCATCCTCAGATCTGATTTATGCTACATAACCTTTGCATTTGAAAAGCAGTGACCACACACAAACAGGGAAATTAGGTTTAACATCCTCCATTATTACTAAATCTGAAATGTGACTTAGACATTCTGAAGGAATATATACAGCATAAAACTGTACCTTTATCAAGCTCTAATTAAGGTTAAAGACTTCATCAGTGAAAATTCAATTCATTTGACAACACATGAAGTTCACTTACAGAATTAAAGTTAGGTAGAAATTTTAAATACATTTACCAATATCAGTTATTTACATACAGTTGGGCATATCATGTACCTATACCTCAGAAATAGGTCTTAATAGCATACATCCACATTCGTATCCCGTCCAGGCACACCGTAAACTCAACCACATAACATATAAATGTGAATTATTTGGGTACGTTTATATAGCTCTGAGCTATGTATGCCTATTTTGATCGCACGATTTTGTGATGTACACAAACACAGACTTCTATGATAAAACATTTCTTGGCGGTTAAATATAAATCTATATTTTCATACAAATTTGGATGGTGACAGGTAGTTACTTGTATTTACTTTCTAGTAATAAACAAAATACCAATCATCTGATAAATATTATTGTAGATTACGTACTACGAGTGCGTGCTAAAGAGGCTCACGTAAGACATGGTTACCGCATTCGTCTCATAAATTCCTAATTTTCATCACTCCAAATAAATACGATTTTAACAAGCTTTTAAGCTTACATTTCGTTCTTTAAAAACGGCGTATGAAATTATACTACTGTCTGTATGTTCCCATTTCAACTTTCGAACCACTTGACCGTTATTCATAAAATTTGTAATACCAATATCGCAAAGTTTTATTTCTTACAACCAATAATAATCATAGATTAATACGAACTGATAACAATAATAATGAACGTACCAACACTAGCGTCTCGTAATGTACAGTTCTGAAAGTGCACTTTCAGATCTTGTTCAGATAATCTTTTAGTAAGTAAAAAACATTATGCTCCTGCAAATTTAAAATCATTTAACTTCCAGTCCGAGAGCAATAACTAATTAAATACTGGAATATGACCAATTTCCATGAATCACAGTCGTTGATATGCTGAAGTACGCTCAGCTAAGAAAAAGGAACCTGAATTTTACGAAGGTCAATTATGATGTTCACAACAGCCAGATTAATCCAGTCATCACACGAAATCATATTTCATTACATTTTAATATTATCCTCCCACCTATGACTAGGTCTTCTAAGTGGGCTTCTCCCTTCAGGATTTCCAACTAAAATTTTGTTTTCATCTCCCTGCTATATGCCTTGACCACCTCATCCTAAGATTTTGTAACATGCTGACTTTTTATGGTGGGGATCTGTTAACCAATGCCAAGATCCAAATTGGATGGGCACTTTGGGTCAGTTGTTAACCATCAGGAGAGTGGGTGTACCTCTAGACCTGGTCTAAACATGGTGTAAAGAGAAGACTTTTGTCCTTCCTTTCCCTACTAGGAAATTAACCCTGGACATCCATCCTGCAGCCAGTCATTTTATGGACTGAACTCTCTTGGTTCATAGCTGTAATCAGTATCTATTTTTCATTATTTTAAATATGTACTTTTGTAGATTACTTTACCAAATTATCTGTAGATTACTGCACTATGGACATTTGTTATTTATTATAATTCTATTACACAATCACTTTCACACAACAGGATGTTGAAATACAAATTTTGACATTTATTTTCAAAATGTGTGCCATCATTTGAATTTATTTTCATGAGTACTTTAAGCCAAGTATTGTTGTCTTCAGCTACCAACTGACATGTGTACAACATATTTGTAACCCCCCTTGTAACTTTCCAATAACAGTCTCCATTTTACAGGTATACAATGACAAAATCTACAGCCATTATATTTATACTTGGATTTGCACTTCTCTTCAGACTGGAAGAAAAGGTGATTATTTTAATTCTTCAAATAATACAGTTGTTAAAACGGTAAGCATAGTAGTAAATAGGTGTGGGTTATCCTTCTCCCATTGGATTCCTCGCTCTCACCCAATCTTCACACTCTTTCCCACTGGTCTGACCAAGGGTCTACCTTATCCGAGAGGTTCCCATATCTTATACCAGTTCCTCATGCTTGCTCATCATCCTGATGGTGGAGGTAGTGAATGCCTCTGAAATGTCAGTAAGCTTCTACCAGATAACATGGCACATCCCAGAAGGCAGTTATCTTCAAGTAAGAATTCTTATTTGATCACAATGATAATCTGTAAAAAGTTGTCACTAAGCCTAAACACAATGGCAGTACCATAATTTAGGAATATTGAATTTAACCAACAAGTTATACTAGATAAGGGAAAGCAGACTTTTGTACCACATCTGTGTGTGTTACCCATGTGCCATGAAGGCATACGGAGGAAGTGGACGTGAAACTACACATATGCATAACCCGTGCACTAGGTAGAGGTGAGTGGTTATTTTCCTACTGTAGCTACCTTGACCACTCACTGGACAGGGGACTGTAGTCAAAATGTCAGTCTGGACATGGTGGTAAGGAGAAAATGTTTTGCCCATGCAAGATACACAGCCCTAGTTATCCTGCAAGCAGGCATGTGACTTTACTAGTGTAGCTATTCTGGCATTTCAGTCAGTGAAATGTTCTTGGGTTATAAGGAGTAGGATGCATCTCCTCTACTTCACTGCCCTAACATCTCTCTGGTGACCACTTCATGATGGTATCAATGTTATGAATGAATTGCATTACCATAACTTAGGCAAACTTACCTATTTTTTATTCTAAATTTAAACCTGAAAAGGAAAGGAAGGCTTTCTATATCATGTCTTTGTGTGTGTTTGTTCATATATACATGCACTTCTGTCTATTCATCTTAACAGCCTCTGAAAAAATGGGTAATTTGCATTAAATATCGTGAAAAGTCTTGCCACTTCCAACACATTTTAATTCTCTTCCATCAATATTACCAGTATGATGGCTGTGTGATCTGAGATGATAGAAACACCAGCACCAATAAATCTTGAAGGAATATTTGACTTTTGTTGAGTTCATTTTTTGTAAAATGTAAATTAACAATATTATCGCAGCATTAAATATCTATTTATAAGTCTGTTTTAAGCAGTGATCAGTGAATCATTGCAGCTAGTCATGTGAAATTTGGTACAGATGTAGATCATAAACAACACCTACAAACTGTCTGTGCAGTTTCTTGTTGATGTTTTGTTGTGCGTATACAGAAAATTAGGCACCTTCTTCCCAGAATTTAAGTTTTGACTTGATTTTTTGACAGTCACAATAACCACAGATTCACGTAGAATAGAAGAGAATAGTTACTTGTATCTGTTTTTCATGTATTATCACATGTTTGTTGTGCAGAGACAGACAGTCCCATAAGATTATGATGGTGTTAGACTACATCCGCACAAACTTGTTATAAATTGTAATGCAGCTGACAGTATTATTCATTATCAGTAGACACTTTCATTCCCATATTATATATTTATTGCAATTAGATTTTGCCTTCTGTCACTGTGTTTCTCTGTCATAAGTCCTATACATTATGTGCTTCAACATTTGGACTTGGCAATGTAGTACACTTGGAAGAAGCCTACATTACTGATAACAAAACCTAATTGACATTGATTGATTTAGTTCTAATCATTTAACAATCTGAGATATAGGTGATCTGCTAATGTGTCTGAATTTTAGCATAATGTGAAGTGATTATTGGGCTCATAATACACTAAACTGAGTGGGAATGCATACAGTTTCACTGTGCTAACATGTTGCTATTCACTTGTTTCAGTCATGGACCCTGTGTATCATTGTAGTCATGATTTCTGGTGGTTTATTTCTCTTCACATATAAAGCAACAGAGTTCAACTTCCTTGGATTCATACTTGTATTAACAGCATCTTTCACAAGGTTAGTCTATAATTCCATTAATTCAAGTGGAAAGAAAAGAAAAAGTGACTTACATATTATGGAAACCCTCTGAAGTGCAGTGGAGGCAGTCCTTTTATATAATTACCTCTTCTGAGGTCAAGTATGTGATAAATGTTTCAGTTTGTTCTATCCTCCAGTAGTTTCAAGTCTGTCCTTCCAATGACTGTCCTCACTTGTTCATCATACTTTTCCTTCCAGTTTCAATTCTATTGCCATTTTGCCGTTTATGTCTTCTTAAATCCTCTTGCAATTTGTAAATGTTTATTCTCCTCTCTTATTCATTTGTAAATCTCTTGTTTCTGCTTTTCTCAATAATTTTTAAAAACTTGATTCTGATTGCTAGTTTCTTATTTCCTTCCTGTGACTCCTCTTGATGAATTTTGCTATATAGATAGCAGAAGTTACTTATTTTATCTTATAGACTTCACAGTATATATGTATATTCAACCATTTTTCTCCATATTCATTTTTTTTTCAGTTTCTTCCCTTCCTCACATATTTTGTCTTGTCTAACATCCATTTGGCCCCTTTCCTAAAATGTTTGGGCTCATCAGTAAAATCTTTGTTTGACACAACAGATCACAGTTTCACTACATAATCCCATTGTAGGTCCATCAGGTGATAGAATGGCAAATTACAGTGACTAAAGTTAAAATGTAGTACAGTATATTTGTATCTGCCATTCAGTTCACCTAATGTTAGGGTGTTATGAATCCATGCATGATCTCAAGCATTTCAAGTTGAAGGTATGTATGAATCCTTTGAGGTTCTCATGTCTTCTTGTGAGCTGAATCTTAGAAATTTATCTTTGCCTATCCTCCCACATGATTCACCTCTGTCCATTACCATTAGACATTTCTTTGTACAGCACATTATAATTGTTTTTGTTTTTTCCTTCTGTTAATGCACAGTACAATATTCTCTGTTATATATAGTGGACTTCGATGGACCCTAGCACAGCTTGTGATGCAAAAATCAAAGCTGGGTTTGGAAAATCCAGTAGATATGGTGTATCATGTGCAGACATGGATGATTGTGGCCATCCTCCCCCTTGCAATTGGATTTGAAGGTTGGTATTAGACAGTTTTTCTGCCCTTCTTCTCCTGAATAATCTTGTTGCACATACACAATGGATCTCACATATTCCACTAATATACTTATTTTTATGCATTCTTTGCAAAAATATATAACATGGATACATAGGCGATGCCTGTTTCTATGTTTCATCTCCGAAACAACTTAATGGATGAAGATGACTGTCTACCGATATGTTGCACCATGTAATCTGATAGTAGTTTTATGATGTTTCAGAGGTGTTTGCTGCCTCCATCATCAGGACACCCGTATGATGGAGGCAGCAAGTACACACAAATATACATATAGATGAGTAGATGTTTAATATTAGTATATTACATTCACACTTACTGCTTCAACAGAGGTTTCAAACACAATAATTTTTAATAGATAAAACCCTGAATTTCCCCACATAATCATCAGAGCAACTGAGATATTTATCCTACCAATATACCACTTGTTTGATTCATGCAAGGAAGAAACTGAGGCTGTGTTTGTACCCACTAGCACAATTTAGTTTTTACCTCATCATCACATCATATGTGTTGCCTCTTGAACTGCTTTTCCAGTTGTCCGAAGAGGTGGAAATTGCTAGGTGCAAGGTCTGTTGTATAGTGGCTCAGGAAGACATTTCTGATGAAACTGCTGCAGGAGTTGCATTGTGGCATTCACCATATGGAGATGAGCACTGTTGTAAAGGATGTTTACTTTAAACAAGCCAAGTTGTGTCATCTATATGTCATCCTTGAGGTGATGCAGTGCGGTACAGTAGGTTTTAGCATGTAGGGTTCATTTGGACAAAGGAATGAGACTTCCTGTATGTCTTACAGGATCTACATGTACCAGATTCAAACTTGAGCGTGTGTGGGTTTTGGATAAAAATCAGTGCTTGGTCATCAGGAAGGAATGACCAGTGACATCACAGGCTGGTTTTCAATAGATGTTAATTATCTACAAGAGGTTAATTTAATAATGGATGATGCAAGCTACCATTCAGTTATTGCAAAGTGCCAAGGTATACCAAAGAATTTAACATTACCTCTTCCTCTTCTTCTCCAAGTTCATTCTTAGTTCAGGAAAGTGATTACTGATTTAGTGGTAAATGTCAGGTAATATGTCATCACTGTATTCATCATTCATATGTATATAAATGATTTTTTTGTAGGCATGGCACTGGCTAGCAACTGTAAATTCTTCCGTTACCAAGATGTGGCTGTTGTTATCATCACACTGTTGAAGATTCTAATGGGTGCTGTGTTGGCATTCTGCATGGAAGTTGCAGAGTTTATGGTTGTCACACACACTTCCAGCCTGACCCTGTCTGTGGCAGGCATTTTCAAGGTACGAGAAATAATGTCATGAGTATTTAATAACCCTTTCATGGTCAGGTCAGAATTAATGCTATATATTAAAAGAAATCAATGTCATACATTTTTTGCATTTATGTCACTACTATGTGGGTGTCAGCATTGTTTTTTAGTTAAAATGTATGTAGCTGGAACATCATTAGTTTATAAATAGGATTTGAGGTTTCATGGCAGTGAGTCTGAAGATGGCTCTATTCTGTGTTGGAAACGACTACCAGCCTACACAGTCCTACAACCGAGAAGACAGACATCATCATTACTTTAACTGCCACCCCAACATGAAATATTTACTGAAGCATATAAATACAAGCTTAATACAGTGACCACAAATTGACATAAGGGAGTGAAAACATTGTAATTAAATGTAGTCTCAAGACTTTTACTTACATGCATCAGGTTCCATAAAAGCAGATAATTTCTTCACCAGCTGGGTAACCATAAACTGTTCAAGGGAGGTCCTGCAGTCAGTGGATTTTATAATCAACTGAAGACATTTCAGCCAGGGTGGGCATCTTGTGACTGCATTCTCCATCCCTCTATACTCTTGCATTCCTATTCATTTTACCTATTTCATTTCCTTCCTAGATACTTGTGTTATCTCCCCAGGTGTTGACATCTTCATTTGCTCCTACTATTGCCTATACATAATACATGTCCATACCATAGTATCCTTAATTTCACCAACTTTTCTTGTAATGTTGTAATGTGTTCGAATCTTTATGTGACAATTTTTTCTTGGCAGGAGGTGTGTACACTGGTACTGGCTGTTGAAACAGGTGATCAGATGAATTTAATCAATGTTGTGGGCTTATTTTTCTGTTTGGGAGGAATTATATTCCATGTTTTGCACAAAGCAACTATTGCCAGCAGAAGAAGTAACATGGATGAATTGGACGAAGACTCATTCAACAGCGAGGGAGATCCGAAACAATTGGATAACAGCTCAGATTTACGAGTGCCTCTACTTGCAGAGTCATCTGTCATATTTAGGCCAGGAAACATTAACAGCACAGATGAGAGTGATGAAGACTCATCAAATGTTCTGTTTAACATTTTACAAAGAAGGGACAATCCACGGTAGCATACTCTTGTTGCCTTCTTTTGTTTTTGTTCACAATTTGGCATTTGTATTCCCAGTTGGTGGAATGCAAATCAGGGAAACATTTTTAATTAATGGTTGCTATAAACACAATCTAAAATTATTTTTATAGTTAGTGCTAGAAATGTATATAAACAGTTGCAAAGCAAAGGCATCTTTTAATAACGTAAAACTGGAAATCATAGAAATAATATTGCTTTTCAATACATTCCCACATGTATGTGATGTAATGTAATGTAGCATTAGTGTCTCTTATCCTCTTTTAGTTATTAATAAAATGTACCTTATTTTAAAATACGCAAGTTCAAAAAGATGTCAGGCTGATTTTCCTAAAATACTGTAACACAGATTATGGTAGTTTTGATACTGCAGCTCTGTGCAGAAGTTGTCGGGTGAAAAGTGCTTTAGTCAGTATTATGTACTTAAGTTAATCTGACCAAACAAAGAGGTGGCATCGCAACTCGAAGAATGACATACAGCATTCACATTAGATGTTTTTTTCATGCAAACATATTCACCAGTATCCTAATTCATGATGCCTCTTTGCTTGGTGGTATTTAGACTGATCCAACACAAAGTTTTGAATAATTATTTGGCAATGCTTTTTGCATGTTAGCAAAATAAAGTAACAGTGAAAAGTAAGACAAATATAAAATTAACCAAAATTGCCTGAAAACTGCACAATATATTTTAAATAGACACTGTTTAAATACTAGCTGACTTTTAACATGGGAAGTGTTTATCCTTATCCTAGTTTATTTTGACACATATTTAAAGAATATCACATTAAATAAAATGTGAAGTACAGATTCCAATACAACGGTTGCATTTTTCATAACAAAGCATGTTTGTTCCTCAGAATATTGAACATGTGTTCAGTAACTGTGATTATTAATGGTAAATGGATGATTTATGTCAGTATTGTTGTTATTACTTTTATGTTTGTTTTTGTTAATATGTAGGTTTGACAATATTTATAAAACTCAGTATGTGTTACCTATAATATGCTTGTCAAATTGAAGTGTGATCTGAAGTTAATTTTAAGCATGTATAATTCTGGTTTTAATTTTTTGGGGCAAGTACAGTATGTCTTTTCTGAAAAATGTTAAGTGTAGCTAAATATATGAAAATTTTGGTAATAAACCGCTAGCACACTACATCATTTTGCTTAACTTCAACAAACAACTTTTTTACAGTGTATGTATTGTAAGAGAACATTTTGTTCTGAAAACAAAACATTTCACAACTTTCAATAAATCTACCATCAATGTCAGAATAACAAGGATACTGTCAAATAGTAAGATGATCAGTGAAGAATGGATAAGAAAGGATTTAGAAGCAAGTGGTCATTGCATATCTAAAGGTACCATCCCAGTACAGGTAGCCCTCGATTTACGCTGGGGATGCGTTCCTGGACGAACCTGCGTAAATTGAAACTCTTTTATAATGTAAATCAATGGGAAGTCAATGACATGCGTTCCCAGCACCCAAACAGTGACGAGTAATATAATGGCATTACATTTAAAGCTCTGAAATAATGTAAATAAAATAAAGGGAATTTAAAAATGTATTTTATACACTTAAATCGGCAATTCGTTGGTGCCCGCGAATGACTGATTTTTTCATGTGATTGATGTGTACAGTCATCTCTGTTGTTATGCGATAGTTGCATTCATGTAAGACGCCGGCCTATAGAAAATTGCATAGTAAAAATAACCCCGGTACCTCTGCAGAGATTAAATTAATCCTTTGAAAGTTTAAGGCGCCAGGAATGAAATTGCATAAGAGCAAACTCGCATATGCAAAAGTTTGCATTTCACAAACAGCTTTTTACCGATTCATCGAGCTCATTGGAGCAAATTCGCGTTAACGAAATATACCTGCTACATGTATTTGACAAAAGGTAACAATATTGCAATACACTTTGCATGGCTTGCCTCATGCAGGTATTGTATTTTCTTTCAATTAGGGAAGATACCATTGATATTAGATTAAAATAAGTAATTTCATACACATCGAGGTCATTATATCAATTTTATGGATAACAAATTAATGTGAGAAAAATTGGTTCTTTTCAGCAGTCACTGTTTTCGACAACTTACTTTCTTTTGAACTTCAATTTTTTTTTTCAACAGTAACGTTTAGAATAAGAGCTAAATAAATTACTTCATTAAGTGTTTTCATTTTCTATACTTAACAGGATTTATCACTTCACATACACAAAATGAACTGAACTGCACAAACAAATCTGCATCAAAACCTGGGTAGTGTATAGGCACCAAATTAGTTATGATCAGAGTACTAACATTTATTAATGTTATCAGATATATCTAAATAAAAATACGAGCATGTATGGCCCTCTTTAATCATTACTGCAACATAAGCTATTCTGTAAAATGATCATGAATAGTGAGCAGGTAAGGATTTGGAAAGAGATGATTGTGGTATTTTTGAGGGTACTATTCCAGTATTCACCTGAAAAAGTGATAAAAACCATGGAAAACTTCTGAGGATAGGCAGTAACTGAGCTCATAATTGAACTGGTACCCCATGGGTATAAATTTAGGGCATTATCTCTACACATGCTTGCTTCGTTAGATCATGGAGTGGTGATATGGAAGGAGGCAGTGATGACCCATCTTAAGATACTATCCCAGCATAGACTTAGGGAAACCATAAAAATTCCTGTCAGTACAGTAGTGCAATTAAACTAAACTGCTCAAAGCATCTGATGTCATCCTGTACCAGAGTTTCTGTGGGCCCCAACTCCATGTGCCAATAAATGCTCAGTCCAGCTTTATCAGTTTTATTAATTTTACGTTGCCAATTCAGATCAAGCTGCCATCATCAAAGAAACAAACACCTGGTAGTTACAAGTCCCTTGTAAAATCCGGTCTGTAAAGTAGTAAGATGGGTCTAACTTCTTCATCCTGAAACATTTGAAACTTACACGGTTTGCAGCATATAGCCAGCCTAGACCAAGAATGAACTACATTACATCCTGAAAATGACATAGGTACTTAAGCATTCAGCCACTATGTTCAGTAGAATGCAGATCAATACTGGCTCAGAAGAGTTATATCTCACTAACAGAAACATCAAATGTCAAAATGACATAGGTGCATAATTCTAGTAGCACTTTAACTGTAACTGAAGAATAACTCCATTCACTGCACCCTGGATCTTTCAATTGTCAATTTACTAATCCTCATTATTTTGTTTCCAAACATGTTAATCTTTTAATTGTTTTATAATACTGGTATTTGCTGCAAATTACTTCCCTTTGCATTTCTCCAATTACACTTGCACCTTCATTCTGTATATTTTAAAAATACTTTTTTCAACTTTTAAATTATTTTTTAATACAATATTTGTTGCATAAAAGTCTTCTTACAAATGAAATGAGTGTCATTTGTATCACTCCCAAAACAACCATATACAAACCAAAAACTGAAGAACTGTCTAAAAGTGGAAAGTGGAGAACAACAGATTTCTCATTAAGTACACTAAAATGGTACTGGAGCAAGCAGGGGTGATTGGCACCATGTATTAACTGGTAAGTTTGGAATTAGGCAGTATAAATGTTTGTAACTGGTGTCCTGATAATTACAGCAATGATTAAATGACAATACAAAATCTTTTGTGTGAGAGCTACATGGGGATGGAAGGCAACTGTTGCCAGCATATACATAAGCTATCTGCACTCACGTTCTTCTTGCCAGGTGACAGACCAACTGTGGGATTATGAAGCATATTACAAAAGAACTATATCAATACACACTGACAAAATTCTAGCACATAATTTTTGTAAATATTTAGTCTTAAAATGATTATATATTCATATAAAAATGGTTCTTTATGCATAGATAACCTTGTAATTTTATAGCATGTAAATCTGCACTCTTGAACACAGGTGAACACTAATAGCTTTCTTTAAGCCAGAAAGAGTTTAACTTTTTTAAATTCTAAACGGCAGCCACATGCACCATAACATAAAGTAGACATGTTACTTGAAGGATGCAAAGTCTAACTACTGTCACATCCTTTTTCTCTAGCATCATAAACCATTTTTAGAAACTCATTCTGTCATTTCCTTCCAGTATCTATACATCATGACCAGTTGTTTGATACTCAAGTCATGCATCATACAGTCTAGTACTATTTACATCTGAACAGTTTGGACTCTATTTTGGCACAAAAGGATTTCCCAACAAATGGTTTTGAAATTATCACAATTTAAGAGAGACTTTTTGTTTTCTGGTCCAAGCATGAACTTGAATTTCAAGCCAATCATTTCTCCTACACTGTACAAAATATCAAATAAAACAGGTTTCTAAAGTTGATTTAAACCCACTTTAAAAAGACAGCATGTAAGATATGTACAGCACATGAACAATTAGTACCTTTACTAATATGATCACTAATTTAATTTCTGAATTAATATGACAACTTCTTGAAAATGACAACATTTCAACTGTGGCAATACAAATGCTTTGGTGACCTTAGAAACTACAAATACACATACAAGTTTCAAACCTGAGTACAATTTTTTTATTCTACACAACTGACTGAATATGTTGTTAATAATATGTCTCCTAAAGACAAAGGATATTCACACCTATTGTCAATACGCCATGGTCTTAGAATGTACATTATTGTTACCCAACTACTTCTTTTATACAATAATTTATGGCAACATTATCTTAAAAGTTGTGGACCAACAACAGCCTGTGGGGGTCATTCAGAGATGGATTTTATGATGCTCTTCCACACACAATATAAATTACCACACCACAAATTATTTGAGGTGGTTGTAAAGATAAGGCAGGGACAGACAAAAAGATTCACAAATATTAAGAAAATGCTGAAACTGTTTTAGTGCAGCAGGAGTCCTTCCATAGTTTCTCAACCAATGATTCATGGATCACTGAGAGTGTTTAATTTATCACACTTCAAAAAATTTAGTTTGCATTATATGTAATTTACAGCTTATTTTACAACTAGAAATATATGTATTTTTGTATCAAAATAGTTTATAATGAATATGACTTCTTTTTTACTCCCTCTTTTGCTGATATTAATGGTGTGACTAGGCGAGTAGTGAAGAAGTGAACACAGTTTAAGGATTGGTCACTGCATCCCTCAAAATGGCATGGCAGAGTTGTAACAAATCCCAGATTCTAGGAAGATAGATATGTTTGACAAATTATTTTATATGCCCTTGTGAGTACATTTTAATTGTGAAATATTTAATGTGGATGATGCCTCTATGTTTTTAATATCCCAAAAATGTTATTTATGTTTAAATAAATATGTTAGATGTGACAGTAAAAACTTGGTTTGTTAGCTATTATTTGTAATCTACAATGTGAATCAGGGAGCATACCAGTCCTTGGGAAATGCATTCCTGTTTCATTGGTATGTAAAGTAATGAAATGTAACGTAATGTTATCTTCAATGTCATCCATCTTGTTAAGAAAGCGGATTGTTGATGGCAGTAATATAACACAACAATGCCGAGTAAACAGATGACATTTCCTAGGTAACATAACAATGCACACAAGCTAACCATTGTTGTCGATTTTTTGATATGGATCTTACACATTTTTGTTACACGTTTTCCTTTCCCTTTTTTGGCCGAATGACCCTTCCGTATAGACGTATTTACATCAAAAAATCTACTTCATGAAACAGTGTGCTCTGTTACAACATAAAAAAAAACAGGTTTTGTAACTTCTGGGCTCAAACTCAAACAATGTTTAAGGAAATGTAAAAAGAAGTGTCTAATCTATGTAGGAGCAGTTCAAGAAATGTTTTTTTATCATCAATTCTTTTAATTTTCTCACTGCATAAAGATCGAGATGGCACACATACAAGGCCACTGCTATTCATAACATAAATACAGGGAGTTTGTTTAACGAGAAAAAGTAAACACACTCTGCCACTGTGAACTAAACCTGGAAAGAAGGTTTACACAAGCACACTTGACGCACCTACTTCACTGAACTATCTCCACATAACAAATCTCTGTTACTCTTTTTTAACTAAATCACACACAAATTTCTGCCCTATCTGTGAAGTTAGAAGTGTCACCACTCTTCACAATATCCTTATTTATGAACTGTCTGTCCCTTCTTTACCATAACAACCTTATCAACTGTATGTAATGTATAACTTCAGCTTTCAGGGATGAGCTGCATCAAATGTTACAACATTCAATGTGGCTCATTCCTGAAAGCCAAAGCTACATTCTGAACTGGAGTCACAGAACCTAAGGACAAGAACCTTATCATCTCTTCTGTTCTCTTGTATATTAAATAGATATTTATAAGATTTTCCTATAATTAGATCATAACAATGTAAATCTCACACTGCCACTAATTAAAATATTATATATTATACTCTGAATTTATTAATTACAACACTTTCAAGGGAAGAATGCTCTGGTTTTCTCTACTCTAACACACAACCGAGTCTAATCTGATGAAGGTGAATGTAAACAAACATATAATACAAATACATAAGAAATATGTAAGAGAAAATAGAAAGCAGACTAGAAGCAGCAGAGACGTATTTTCCGAGAGTAATGGCTGAATACAGATTGCCTGATTATAAACCCAGAAAAGGACTAAAAACAGTCTATATTAATACAGGAATATTATAATATCAAACAAAATGCTTGCAACACTTAGGAAGGACAGAGAATTATGTATTTCAAGAATATTTTGCATAAATTCCAAATATATACTCCTGGCAGGTGTGCTCGCTGCTCTGTGACTGACAGTTACTTAGGCTACTCCCCCTTTTATAGGAATCAGGCTACACTGTTGAGGTTGGGAGAGCACCCCTTGAAATAGGGTGAATCAAATTTTCTTGCAAGGGTACCCAACAGAGTATCAGAACATGTGCTCACGTAAGGAAGGAGAGACCTATGATGTACACAGATGTGCTGGAGAGACCAATTTTAGAATTGTGAGACTTGAGGTTCTCATACCAATGAAGATGTCATTGTTGTTCTTCTGGTTTATAATGCCATGTGGATTAGTAGGTAGATACTAAAGTTCTCCGTATGATTTCACAATCCAGAAGAACACAGACAACTATAAATTTTAGGTTTTAGCACTTTTTATTACACCATTCTGAACAGTCTTAGAACAAAACTTTAGAATTTGGAAGTAGAAGAAGCTAATAAATGTTAATAAAAAATTTAAAAATTATGTAATAATTTATAGTAATAAAGAAGACACCACAACAATCCACATCGCTGGATGATAATAAAATGCACTGGAAGTAAACTGTTTCAGAATAACAAATGGATAAAGCTAACTGCTGCAGATTTGAAATTAATAACAGTAATAATAATAAAGTCTGTATTCATTTATTATGTTAAGGTCCTGCCCATGTAACTGATGATAGCATTTTCAATTGAAAACCCTAAAGAAAAGAAGTAGGCTTACAGTATGCTACTGGGATATGTATTATAGAATTAATCTACCCTACAAAATATGAATAGATGTTAGCTACAATATTCATTATAATTATTATAAAAGACATACTCATTATTACTTCTCATTTAAAGCTTAATTACATTCAATTTATTTTGCCAACAAACCTAAGTATATAAATATTATCTTCACTGGGTTTTTAAGTAGGTAATTGAAACTGATGTATTCTTATCCTGTGTATTAGAACAAGTTCTCACAATATCAATTACAATACCTCACTGTATGATACAGTATTACACACAAAAACCAGTTAACCCTTCTACCCTACTTCCTTCTCAATTGTTTAAAATCTACAAGAAGTTTTTCTTACATGAACAAATTTTTCAATCTTATTAATGCTTTACTTTTAAAAGACATGTTTAAAGATTCATAGTTCTGACACTCTTGCTTGCATGTACTTACTCTTATAATCTCCAAATAAGAGTATAAAGGAATTTGGAAAGTACATATATTCTCACAGAAAATCTTGAAGAAGGTATAACTAAATGTCTATCATGCTCCCAGAATTAAACAAAAAGCAGTGAAGGAGAAGAGAAACACATACAAAATTTTGACCAGAAAACCTAAAGGGAAGAAGCCACTTGGTGGACATAAATAAATGAGAGGATAATACTATAATGTGTTACAATGGATCTTAAGACCAAGAGATTTGAAGATGCTGATTAACCTCTGGGTTCCATAAAAGATGGATAATTTCTTGACAAGTCAAGTGACTTTTGGCATCTCAAAAAGGACTCTCTGGTCCTTGTAATTAGTTAATTTTGGAATCAGAAAATACTCCAAGTAGGGTACAAGGGTTAAAGAAACTGGTGCATATTAATAACTTCTGGAGTTGCTAAACATAGTTAATACTTGAACATAATGTAGTTACACCCTCGATTAGCTGCACAAGGAATATGTAATCCGTGAAATACTTGGAGTTAGTTTTTAGTATTCTTATATTTAAATGGCACTAAAAATATTAAACATTTATAAACTTAACTTTCATGCTCTTATAATATATTTATGAAAATCAGAGTTTTGCTTTTTTGTCTTACTGACCTTAGGCACATTTATTTACTTAACATTTTCTTAGATTTGTAATAAAGTTTTGCTTTATCCAAAGTGTCCATTTCTGTCATTCATGTATGTAATCAAGAGTTGCATCTTGTACGCACAATAAACATTATAGAATCAATATCACACAAGAATATATATGGTAAATTGCCATGGACAATGAATAGTGGTCATTTATCTTACCAAATTCCAATTTTAATTCATATTTCTGTTCAGGGCTCAACAAATCCTGGGAACCAGGCAGCCATGTTGCCAATTCATTTCACCTAGTATTTTCTGGAATCACTGAATTTTTTCTATATTAATGTATGCAAGTTCAAAACTTAGTTCAATGGTGGGATCTTAAGGACACAGTAATAAACCTTGTGGTTTCATGAAATATGGTGAATTTTATCTCCTGAGTGACTGTCAGCTTCTCAAGGAAGAGTTAATTTATGTATGTAAAACTGGTAGTTTATAGATGCAAATCTGACATGCAGATCACAGCTTCAGATGATAACAAAACAAGACTCTCTGTTCATACTATGTCATCAGAAGGCAGGAAAGCACAGACCACAGTGATTTGAAATTAAACACAGCCTATCTGCTTGTGCATCACAAAGAATGCCTTTATGATGAATAATTGTAAACACACTGCTCCAAAAACATGCTGATTAATGGTTTATAAATGCAGAGTGTAACCTTGACATAACAAAAATTTATAAAATTAGGAAAATCCTTATTAAAATTTCTAACAGGTATTTGTAATACCCAAAAATAGTTGAAATACATAATCTCCAATGAATGCAGGTATGTTGACATTGTTTGCACAAATTAACACATATACTGGAGTACAAAATGACTTGGCACATAAGATGACCCTGAATTTTCAATTAAAAATTTAAGCCTTAGGCTATATTTGCCAGATAAAACAACTATAAAATATATTGTTTGTTTTTAACTAACATTCATTAAAATCCTGCAAAATCCTCATCAAAATTCTGGTAGTTGTCTGGATTTATGTTTGGCTTTTACATTTGGCTCTGGTGTTTTGTTCATCCTGACAACTTTGTAATTACAGTAATTGTGGTCATGCTATCCCACTACATATTATTTTATTAACATCTCTATGTTAACTGATGCAAATCACTTAATTCCCATTATAATTATTTCTAACTGAACCTCATGTTTGATATACATAAATAACATAACAGTATTTAAGAATTTAAGGTTCATATTTGATGCTTTATGTATAAGACGACCCCTAGTTTTGGGGGACTTATGTTAAACGTAGGTTTTGAAGATTTCTGTCTTCTGGGTTGTTGCGCCGTGTAGTCTGGTCGATGCTAACCAACGTTTCAGACGTCATACTGCCTCCGCCATCAGAGCGGGCAAGAGTGCACCACCAGAACCAATCAGACCACTAACATGGCCCTTTTCAGGGCCAGGATCCATCCAACCGAACTCACCCTTTCTCTCCCTCTCCCACACTCGCCCACACGCTCCCATTGGTCCACTCCCACGCCTGCTCCCATTGGCTCGGGGCAGGCTACACCTTTCACATTCCGGCCCTATAAACCTAGCCCCACACACCCTATTGGCATATTCATCGCCCTGATGACAGAGGCAGTATGACCTCTGAAACGTTGGTTAGCATCGACCAGACTACACGGCGCAACAACCCAGAAGACAGAAATCCTCATACTCACCGCTGTGAAAACCTCAAATCTTACGTAATAGGTTTTGTCTTTTATGATGGAATATACAGTATAATGAAGATATTAAAATGATAATTTAATTCTTGATGTTTTTACCATTACCATAATCAAATACTAAATATTTTTCCCACTTACATAACCTCTTGTACTCACAAATTAGAGATTATTAGACACCATCCTTTACAAGCAAGTTTTCCCATTATTTGCAGCATACTGCAAGTCCCCCATACATTCCACCCATAATCTTGTGTGTGTATATGTGCATGAGAATAAACATATCACCTTGAATCAAACCTGCTTGACAGATATAATGCATAAAAAGTTTAAAAAGTCAAAGCAATTTTTATGTATCTGTAGTAGTGTTATGGGCTGGTTCTAAACCCCAAGACTGGAATACAAGCAGCATTTTGATGTTACGCATACCAGGGATCCAGAGATGGCATGATTCAGCTATTATGTTAAACTGTAAAATGTGCCACAAAATAGTTCTTGTATTGATGGCTGGTCTCTCGAAAGGTATGCCAGTCAGTCTTTTCTGGCAAAAACACTCAAAGAGCATTAATTCAAAATCTTCATTCTCTGTTACATATTTATTTCTGTATCACTGGTCTTCAAGCTCACAGAACAGTTGATCATATTTCATAGGTATTCTTTTAAATGATGAACAATGTAGAAGAATTTTAAGGATTGCATCTTGGTACATGGCTACATTAGTGAAAAGGCAAGAAATAGCCATGTACACTGAATTTAAGAAATCCTTTCAGTGCAAATATCTGCCATAACTTATTCTGTTAACCATATAAAAAGCCTTTATATAATCTATAAAGGCAATATATGTGGGAAGATTAAATTATTTTTTCTATTAGTTGGGTTACTGAATAAACACTATGTTTGCAATAGCAGCATTTCCTGAAGCCATTTCATTCCTCTCTTAAAATGCTTTCTGCTATTTTATTTACTCACTCTAATAATACTTTTGCATACTCCAGTTAAAAAAGAGTTCAACAGATCTATGCCTCTATAAATATGTTGCCTTTCTTAAATATTGCCAACATCAATTTTTTTCCCAATCATCAGGAATCGAACCAGTTTTCCAACATGAATTCAAA
This sequence comes from Zootermopsis nevadensis, assembly GCF_977971745.1. Classification (NCBI taxonomy): domain Eukaryota; kingdom Metazoa; phylum Arthropoda; class Insecta; order Blattodea; family Termopsidae; genus Zootermopsis; species Zootermopsis nevadensis. The sequence continues at coordinate 16,787,432 of NW_028259142.1, forward strand.
AATTCTTAAAATTTCACAAGATAAGGTAACAATGCCTTTTTTTGTTAATTCTATATTTGTATTGTCTGGTCCTGGTGCTTCTGTTACTTCTGAATGTTAATAACAATTTATCCAGAGTAATGGGACCTAATAAACTTCATTTTCTGCCATCATAACTGTTACTTATTTTTTGCTTATCCATAATTCTTGAAAACATTGTTCCCATTGATGCAGAGGGTATAGGGTTCAAAGCATATTGCAGCATTTTTCTCTGCTTTATTTGACTCTTTAATTATTTTATAAGCTTTATTTTGATGTCTGTGCACATCATATTCTAGTTCCACTATTCAGTTATGTCTGTTGCAGAGCTGCTTTATGTAAACACCCAGTATGCTTGTTTCTTATCTTTTATTTTCTGTGCTGCATTTGTATTCCTCTGGTAGCTAACCTTTTTTCTTCAAATGCTTCTGTTGCTGTTCTGTGTACTATGGATTTGAAAATTTCCCAAACTTGATTAATACTGTTATTATTCAAGTTAACCTCCTGCATATGTTTATTCATTCTATTCTGATATGAGTCTGACACTTCCTTCCATTTCTTAATAAGTGTACTTTATAAATTTATTTTGTGGGTAGTATTTGTTTTGATTTTATTTTCAAACACCTTTTAAACATTATCAAAAATGAAATCAGTAAACAATCTGATCCTGCCTCACTTCCTCTACATACTCTTGTATTAAAGAAAAGAGTTTCTTGTTGGTAATTACATAGTCTATTATTTTTGTGTAGCTCTCTTAGAGAAGAGATTAAAGAAAGTGTTTAAAATTCTCATGTCAATGAAGGAAGCAAAATCTGTTAATAGCTTGCAATTCTGAATTGTTCTTTATAAAATTCTTCTGTGTTCTCTTTCCTCCTCCCTTCAGGAACTAAAATCTGCAAGGGATAAGCTACTCACAGTTATAATCTGGAATGTGGACTTCATCTCCTAGATTAGCAGGTAGGTAATCTGTGTAGACTATGAAGAGGCAAAGAGGGTGGATTAATAGTACCTTTAAAACCCACAATAGCTTCAGAAGTAAAACTGCAAGTATATGATGCAAACAGATGAAAGTTATGAACTGCTAAGTGCAATGAAAATGATAAAAAACAATTACTTTTTATGTGGCATTTTCCACATATTCAACGTGAAGAAATTGATGGGGCCGATTAATGTGCTTGCTGTAATGCAGTTCTCATTATAGGCCATATTCGTTCTATCACAGTTATACTGTACTTTGAGTCTTTATCATTAAGACAAAGCCCACTGAATATTATAATGTGTTAGAGTCTTACAATATTGCTACATTCACACAAAGAACTATTAATCTACATTTGTTCACTGTATAAAATTTCTGTGAAAACAAATGTGTATTTCATAACCACTGACTTAAAAATAATATCTTTCCAATTTATCTTTTTGGTTTCTGTCCCCAAATTTCTGAAGGTGGCACCTATAATGACAAAATTTGTTGAGACCTGCTTCAGTATGTTTTAAATAGGTCTCTGAATATATTCTCTGAAACTCTTAATTTACATATTACAGGTATAAAGTAAAGTGTTTATATTTCTAAAACAGTTGTTTTACAAACAGAAGCATCAAATGAAAAGCCTGTATAAAATAAACATTCCTATCTACAACATCTGGCAGCATTTATTACACTATATTTCAAATCATTTCACTCTAGCATTGTTTCTGCTGTATGTGCATTTCTTAAAATAAACCCTAGGTCAAAATAAGGTACAAAAGCATCACATATTTAATTCTTGCTTTCAATATGTTTAAAAATTATTTTTTTTGTCATTATTACCTCTAGTGGCAGTGATAGTAGCTACAGCTTCAGGCTCTTCCAATCACTACTCACCTTAACAAATATATGTTTGCAGTCATGGCTTATGTGAAGAGGTGCTGTGCTTCCCTTGCGATTTTCTCTGACTCTTCGCTTCAATTCTTTCTTGTAGCTTCTGAATTAGTTCATTCAGTTCAGCCTGTAAAGAGCAATGGAAACAAATCATAAGTATCTAGTTAGTAATAGTTTAACACTGTTAATACCAAAGCCTACCATTTGACACACTCATGAGCCAGTTCCATCCACCTCCCACCCTCACAACCTGTCTCTTGAAAATGCACCTCCTCAGTCTTCACTAAAGTTCTGCATATTCTGAACTGAGAAACACATCCAGCCCAATGTTACCTCCTTTACATCAAAATCCTAATGACATTAAGTTTTCTCATAAAAGACAGAGTTTATTATGTAATATCCTAAATTACCCATGTTCTTCATCCCTGTAAAGACCAAATACTTTCCAGAGCAATCTGTTCTTCCCTCAAAGGGCTATTTTACTTTCTGTACTCTTTTATTCGTCCAACAGAAATGATATCTCCTTTCACAAATTTTACATGAAATTGCACATTTTTTAATATCATCATATTAAATTTAAAGACCAAACACTACATGGCACTAGAGCTGTTCCCACCTCACAAATTTGCACAACCAATATGCTGATATGCTTAATGACAGATGAGAGGTCTGTAATGGTATTGTGTTCTATAAAGAACTACTCATGCTCCATTTCAGATTGTTACCTGATCATATGTGTACAAGAGTTTGCAGTATTTGAGATCATGCCTCTTCTTTGTCAGAAGTTCTACTGCATGAGGAAGACAGTAAACTGCTTCTTCATGTGCGTTAGTTACCTGTGAACATAGAGTAAACACAGTAAAATCTACTCATAACAGAATCATTTAAGTGCATCATCTTTCCATTTCAGACAAATAGACAAATATCTATTTAACAAAATAATCACATCTGGATAAAAAATATTACATATTATTTCTGTTATTTTATGAATGCTACTGAGTTCTGCCATGCTGGAAACACAGCTGAATCAGCTCTTTCAAGGGGTGTGTGGATCATTTTGTTAATAGCTGTGTATGAAAGAGACCAAGTGAAGACAGTTTAGTATGGTGATTAATTAATGGTTATGTTTTCAAACACATCAGGAAATCTATTTATTACAGTGCTGTTCACATTTATATTTTGGTGGGAGTGGAGAAAATTTTAATAAAGACAGCTTTCCATTTAAAACAGCTTTTCTTTTACATAAGTTCTCTAATTCTTACTCTATGCAAAATTAAGCTTTTTGAGTTTGAACCAATAATTAGACAAGTTCTACTGTATTTACTTAATCCTTGCATACTGTATTCTGAAACTAAACTTCTTTAATTTGAACATAACCAGACTACTTTTACCGTTTTCAATCCTGCTTATTACACACAAAAACTAAACTTTTATTATGAGGTCAGATGAAAAGACCTAATTGAGGATCACAAAATTATAATTTATATATTGCTAGTTACATTTGTAATACAATCCGGGGGCAGTGACAGATAAGTATGACATATGAATAGCAGGGAAATTTCAAATACTCGAAGAAAATTCTACCCTAGTGCCACTCTGTCCACCAAATGACATGCACTGATACCATCAGGCAATTTACAGATTGATCCAGTGATCCAACACAGCCTTCACATGGGGCAATATATTAGTGACATTGACAATTCCTTGTGTGATCTCCCATGCATGCTGTCTGCTATACTGACAAGATTCCCAGGATGGAGAATGTAATTAAATAAATAATAAACTCATTGAGAAGCTAACAGTTATTCAGCTGGTCAAGAAATTTCCTTTCATGAACTACAAATGCCTATCATCATCGTCACAAAATCCCACCAATGAACTCTAACCTGAGCCAATTTAATTCACTCAACATTTCAACATCTGTTACGCCATGGATTTATTTATTTATATTCCTAAGATCCATTTTAACATTATCTTTCCAGCAATAGTTCCTCCCTTGAGATTCATGACAAAAATTTTACATTCTTTTCTTGTCTCCCAATGTGTTACATGTCATATCTGTCTCAACACCTTTGAACTGATAACCCAAACAACACATGGGCAGTGCATCATGGCATGTAGGTTTACAAACCATCTTACCAATGACACAAAGAGGTTAGCTCGACACATCTCACACTCATAATCTGCCTCCTCTTCGCGAGCTTGGCGAGCTTTACGACGTTTAATGTTCACTTCAGGCAATGGCAAACGTTCCGATGTTTTAAGTCCCAATGCATACAGTTGCTTACGATAGTCCAGTTCCTGCTGTCTGATCTGTACAATCATTGGTAGAACCTATAAAATAAAATAGTAAAATCCCATTACTCTGACAATAAGGACAAGAAAATGAGATTTTGGTAACAGGTTCTGTGTCAATGAGGTTAAATATTCAGATCACGATTAAGCTCATAATGTACACTACATAACATCTCAAAATATTATTTACATGCCTCAATAAATGAAAAGCATAAAGGAATCCATATCAAATAACATGATGCCTACAATACAAATTAATTTATTTATCTTGCACAATCTTCTAACCCTCATTTTTGAAGACAAAATGTCAGTAAGAGAAATTTCTTTTTCTGATCACATTGCTTTTTATTATTACTATATTCAAAGATGCAAAAACTGAGCCCTTGTTTACATATATTTAAGAACAAAAACAAAATTGAAGTATGCATATGAACAGATTTAGAATTCATTTGTAAACATATAATTATTTTTAGGCTACATTAGCAAGTTACAGTCCATACACGTTCTTTACACATGGCAAATATGGGTCAGATTGTGTCTCTGCGTCTATCTGAAATTTCCACATCTGAAACTACTCTACGAACTTCCATGAAATCTGATATTGTTGGGCGAATTTAGTATTCAACTGAACTGGGTCTAGCTTAAATGAGTCTCAAAAGAAACACCCTCAAAAAATTAGTACACAAATATTGACACATTTTCTGAGATGGAGAATAATGAACAAAATAGAAGAACAGTGTGGTATCTTTTATTTAGTTAGGTTCATGTGTTTGATCTGTTATGTTTTTTTCTGAACTGTATTTAACATTACAAAAGTATAAATGAAGACCATAATGTATCATATGGAATAGTATGAACAAGATCATACATACATTCATATAAACAATGAAATCTGTATTTAAGGTTTCTCTGGATATGTAAGGATTTAAATACCAGTGTGAGGAAAACCTGAAACTGGGGAAATTTACTACTGAGAATGATTTCAGATCACTAAAATTTAATTTCAGATAATAGACAACCTTAAAGGGGTTTCACTGTGCATAATACAAGACACTTTAAATGAACACATGATTTGTAGTGCCATGAAATGACAAATTATATTTCAGTGTGCTGCCGCATGGAAAAGATGGACAAACATTCAATCACTACATACCTGTTTCAAAACTTCAACATTTGTTCTACCATCTGTTGAAATACTGAACAGTAGTCTCTCCAAAGAGAACATGGAAGGTTCACAACTGTTCTGAATATCCTGAAATAAGAAATACAGTGAACAGAATGTAGAAAGTAAAAAGACAACACATATATAGGAGTTTTTACTACTTCATATCGAGTTTAAAAAAAATTATTTAAATTGTTTAAAAATGATAACATTTTCACAGTCACATTACAAAAGTTTGGGTTCATATATTGCTAGTATGGTGACAATGGGTGGTGATCAGGATTAAAAAATGTTCCATGCTTCTACATACTGGAGAAATTATTACAGCACTAAATTCACATATCTTCTTAACATCTTAAATACTAATTCAAAATGTTCATCAACGGATGAATAAAAAATCAACTATGCCTGTAACTATGAAATTGAGCTGAATGCTATACCTTGTTTCTAGCGATTTTTCAACAGCACATAGATTACATAGAGCTAAATGGTGGGATGACTAACCTCAGCCAGGATAGCTTCTCTCGAGGCTGAGAATCAATCTCAATATTTCCCAAACACAAGAAGAAGTGTCAATCATTGACATTTATTATAGGCATATGGCATGTTAAAAAAATATAACAGTGTAACATATAAGGTATTCTTATAGGAATTTGAAATTAATTTAGACTAAATACATATAAAATTTATGATAAATTTTTACGTGCATTTCGATGATATTATTTTTTGCAATATGATGCAGAAAGCCATGTCAAAGTACCAGTTGTGTAAGAAAACATACATTCATCTTCCCAACTGTAGTAGCTATGTGCCCAGCCTATTGCTATCTTAATTTCACTATTCTAACAACACTATGTAATGTGCATAAGACATTAAGTTCCTTGTTATGTAATATCCTAAACTTTCCACATATATTTACTTTTGAATTACTTAACAAAACTGTCAGTAGCTCAACTACATAGCACTGAAATTTTCCAATCACTTCATCTACCTAGGTTCAAATATTTTCTTAAGAAATTTGTTTTCAAATGCTTTCTTAAATCAAAGTAACAGACCATGTTATGGGCACAAAACTTCCCACAACTGTAAAATGACTTTTCTATCTTGCTCTGAAATATCTTGGAAAGGAGATGGGTTGAACTCAATAAGAACTTGCACTTCCAATATAAAATATAGAAAGCATGCAAAGACTCCTAGCTAAAAACGTACCCTGAATACTTGTTCTGCTGTGTTGAGCCAGTTAGGCTGTGCAAAGTAGACACTCTCGGATACCAGGTAACCTGTGCAAATACTGGATGTAAAAGCACGTGGAAACACCAAAATAAACTGGCCGGGCTCCTGTACTGTGTGGCACAATGAAACACCATGTTTCACCAACATTGGTGGAGGAACCATTGCGGTGTCTGAAGGAAGCCATATTGTCTTATTCTTGCAATACCTGGGCACTAGTTTTGTTAAAGCTGATCTGAACACTGAACTATACTCATCAGGAATACCATACCTGCAATATATGGAAAGAAAATGGTTTCATAAGTAACAGATAATACTGGAATATACAAAAACATTTGTATGAATGCGAACTCATTTAGCACTAAGAGAACCACTGCAGCATGTACTAATGTAGCAGTGAAAAGATTAGGGTTAAGTTGCAAGAGATTATAATAATATGCACTGGATGGGTGTGGCTTCTGTTGTCACTCTAATGAAACTTCCAGCTCCACATTATAACAAAATCAGTTAGTTAAACCACCTATTGCATAACAAAATTGGAGTCAATCACAGAAGAATATGTCATACTGACATATTCTACTCGGTGTTATTGTCTACTTAACACATTTGCAACTGCATAGGTTATATTGTGTCAAAATATACAGTGAAAGTGAATGATGAATTAGAAAGGCTATACAAGGAAGTGATTGTGATGAATTTTAAGGTATTATCTCAGAATTTTTTTGAGCAACTGACACAAACCATAAAAAACTTGTCAGGATATATGATGTCTGAATCAAGATTTAAACATGGGACTCCCAAAAACAAAACAAGAGTGGTGATCACTCAACTGCGGCATTCAAAACACTTTACTTATTCAGTTCTTATGGAGTATAGTTGAGGACACGTGCTGATATATAATAAATACCAGTAGAATTATTACCAAATTTTATTGGCTCCAGTATGAAGGTATTCAACCCATGGTAGACCATGTGGATCTCTATACCAACAGCATGCAGTAAACAGCATTCCAACATGGAGGGTGGGAACAGTAACACCTGCAACTCACACATAAACACTTCTGATCACTATGTACAATGTTAAGGGATAGTACAGAACACAACTGAAGGACAGATTTCTCTCTTCTATCATGAAGTAATGAACAGCTTCATTATGCAAACACACTGGTCAGTACATGCACCCAAATTTTCAGCCTATTCAGGGAATATATGAGGGGTAGGATGAAAGTAAGTTTACAAGGCATATTTTCTGAAGCAATTCACCGAATAGTATGTTTTGAATGATCAGGACTCGACAAACTCACTCTTACTTAATAATAAGAGAAAAATTAAGGCTGGTGAGTGAGAAAATCTCAAATTTGTCATTAATATTCTTCTTTCGGGGATATAATAATATTTCAAATAATAAGGACAATAATGCTATCAATAAAATAAATAAGTTTAACAATAAAAAGATGTCTCAAAACAACAAGTAAAGAAACATGCCTAAAATTTTACAAGATAATGGCAGTTCCCAAGGAGCCAGGATAGCTCAGTCAGTATAGTGACTAGCTACGGGCTGGACGGCCGGGGTTCGATCCCCGATGGGGGCAGAGGATTATTCCTCTAGCCTCTATGTCCAGACCGGCTCTGGGGCCCACACAGCCTCCTCTCCAATGGGTACCGGGGTCCTTTCCCGGGAGTAAAGCCGGCCAGGGCGTGACGCTGACCACTCACCCCCATCTAGTGCCGAGGTCAAGAATGAGTAGGAGCTATACCTCCACTCCCCCAAGCGCCTACATGGAGTATAGTGGGACAGCTTTACTTTTTAATGGCAGTTCCCGAGCTACTTTATGAATCAGAGAAATGGACATGAACAAAGAGACAAATGAAACAAATTGAAGCAGTGGAAATAAAATGTATAAGGTAGGTAGCAGGCTATACACTTCTGGGCTGGAAGCAAAGTGAGGAGATACAACAAGAATTGAAGATCTTTAAATTAACTGACATAATAATCCAATACAGAAATGACTGGTTGGAACATTTGTGTAGACTGGACTGTTGTATTCCTAAACATCTACTACATTACTGACCGACCAAAAGGAGGAATGTAGGATGCCCATGGAAATGTTTTAAGGACCAATTCTAGTTGTGTATATGATTATGAGATCAGAAAAAAACCACTTGGTTTAAACCTTGTTGCTACTGCTGCTGATGATGTTTGCACTTTCTGTTTCTCCAAAGATGAAGAGCAAATTTATAACTGGCATGGGTATGAAAGACTTTGTCAATATGACAATGACATGTTTGAACTTTGCGAAGTAGAAAAAAGATTAGAATAAGATACAATTCACTAGTTGTTTTATACACTACTTTATATACATTCTGTAGCTTTTTTTTATTTCAACTTCTGTTATCTCCTGTGAATAATACAACTTCAATGTATGGCTTATGAACTACGAGGGTGTTTCAAAAAGTAACAGCAAATTAAATATTTTGAGAAATATAATTCAATTAGAGATACAAATGATGTCATTTTTCTACATAATCACCCTCCTTTTCAATACACTTCTCACACCGTTGCACCAACTTCTTTATTCCATCAGAAAAAAATGTTTTTGGTTGTGCCTTTAGCCAGGAATGCACCGCTTCTTTGACCTCGTCATCATTCCCAAATCAACGCGTCCTTCAGGGATCCAAACACATGATAATCAGAGGGAGCAATGTCAGGGCTGTAAGATCTGAAATCTCAATCTCCGAATGGTGTGAGGGCGTGCGTTATCATGGACGACCGGAGCGTTGGTCATCACAGATTGATGTACACCCATTTTTAAACGCATCTACCCACTCATACACTCTTCTCTCGCAAATGCAGCATTCTTCTATGAATTTCACGAGGTTTCACACCCTCTGACCACAAAAATCTGATGATTGCTCGCTGCTCCTCTACGGTGCAAACAGCTAAGGGCGCCGCCATTTCGTATATGCATCCCTTCAAATTAAGTACGCCACGCCATTTACTGGGCAGTGTCAAAACCTTCTCTAAGAATGTATCTTCCCTGTGCGGGAGTTTGAAATGCCTGGGGTATTCGTTTCGTGAAATATTGTCAATTTGCTGTTACTTTTTGAAACGCCCTTGTATTTTATTTTACATGGTCCCCATGAAGAATGAGACATATATTGAAGTATGATTTTTAGGTCGTCTGTCCACAAAGTCTGAAGTAATGTCTGGGAGGCTGAGAAAACACACCACTTTCTATGGACAGGGGATATAAAAATGCATCTCATAACATTAAGTGTATTAGTACTCATTTGGACTATGCAGAAAAAATAGTTTATGAGTCTTTAATGATACAGTATTATCCATGTCAAATATTCCATGTATAACTTAAAGAAACATGCCTTTTAAGCATACTTTCTGCCTACCTACTGTGCACATATAACTATCCAATATGAAGATTTGATAACAAAAACAACCCCTCCCCCCTCACAGTTCTTCCTCACATCTTCTCTCCCCTGTCTTTCTACTCTTTTACCATTTCCTTCCAGCTTTCCTTCCTGGCTGACAAAGCTGAAGAGATACAGCTGTGAGGCACCTAAAATTCCACCGCAGTTATTTAATTCCAACTTGGTATTAGATAATAAAAATATTTTCATGGGATAATTTTCTTCAAAAACTACCTAAAGTCTGGATGAATAAAAAGTGTGATGTATCAGTGGCTGACATTTTCTCCACCTTAAAGTACAATAGAGTACCTGCATTGTGGGGGCTCACTAAATTCTGTATATTCTTCCATTATCTGAAAACTTACAATAAGCTTGAAACATTTAGAACTATAATATTACTGTGAACTCACCCATTATAGGTCCAATGGATCGCAGGATTGAACCACTATTGTTGGTGAGCACCTTAAGATTCCATGGATGACGTGCAAATGGGCTGTTTTTAGAACATGGGAAACCATATCCCCAGCCACTAGAGTCAATGGAACCAGAGTGAACGCAAACATGACTCTGTCGTAGAGTTACGTGGCGCCAAAATTCCTGCTCCACTTCAGATGCTGGTGGTTCAGCCTGACGGAACCACATGCTCATTGTGTTCCGTGCAATGCGGTAGAATGCATTCAAGGGCATGTTGCGTCCCTGAGTAGTAAAACATGAAGTTGGTTGCTTCAAAATCAAGTATCATTAATAAGCACAATAAACAAAGCTTATCAAAGAAATAGGCTAAATTGTCATAAGTTAGGAGAACAACACAAATGGTACTAATAACAGCCCATACAAAATTTAGAGAAATTTGGATGAACTAAGAGAGATATTAAGCAAATTCCAGGCACTACAGATGAAGTTCCTATGAAGTATTAAAGAACAAACAAGAATCAAAAGTAGAAATACTACAATAAAAGTTAGTAAAATTAGCAATACAGTGATGTGGAGGTGTGCAATGTATGAATGACAATAAAATACCTTTGATAGTATCAAAGATGAAGAAGGTGAATAAGCAAACACAAGCCTAGCAGAAGATATCAAGGGAAGACCAAAGTAAAGAGTAGTGAAGGAGTGGACAGAGACAGTGAGAGGAATGAGAAGAATGTAAATGGCTTTGTCATCAAGATGACCCTTTCTGGTAGATGTGTCAATGGAGGACAATGATAAACTTACAGAAGTGTAGTCCCTGCTTTTTATAACTTAAACCAAACAGCTACTGTAACAATTTTACTTTGTAACACTTGTTCCTGGCAAATACATCCAACAATGTCCTCATCAGCCATCCTGACTATTGCTCACCAGACAAGGTGGATCCACATTTTACCCTCTTATTTCATGATACTATATCAACTACCAACATGTTACTATATACTTTCCAGCCACAACTGTTATTAATACAAAACATTAACTTTACATATTAGATCTTAGGTTTTCATGGCCATGTAATCTTTATCCTTTGTACACCACAGAGTTTCATAACAAACATTTATTAAATTAGTCTACAACTATTATATCTGTGTTGTATTGTGTACTATGCATTTCAGTTAAGTTTAACCACCATCAGGTGTACTGTATGTCACTTAAAGTTAAATATCACAGTTGTTTTTAGACGATTAATAAAAGAACCTGTCTGTAACTTATTACTACTTCCTTGTTATATGTTCAACTCATGGGCACACATTAGTTGTGTATTATTTTTTAACTTATGTCAGATTGATAAAATCATTAATGTTGCTGTTCACTACATAAATTCATGCTGTAAGAACACCATCCATAAATACTGTCCTGTTTAAAATTCACACTGTTGCTTAGGTATGAAATACCATATTCTTATCACACAGATGCATGTTCTATAAAGGCACCTTGAGATATTATTAAAATATTATCTTATATACACACTCTATAAAACTATTAATATTCTTCAGTTCACATATTTTATATGCTACATGTATCTCTATGGTGGTACAGATGACAAGCCAAGGTACACAGACATATTATGTTTCAATTCAGTTTATTGTTCCTGACAACACTACAGTTAGCAACACAAAGACAAGAATTTCTGTATGCACATACTTGTATATATTGCTACTGAAACAGGTATTCATATATACTCTAAACAGTATTTATTCAGACAGATAATTTTACAAAACACAGCACACTCAGCAGTCCATGCAAAGTTTACTTCGCCTCTGAAGGAAGTTATGCTACAGATTTCTATCACCCTTCAAAAACTGATGACCTCGGCCGGGTTTGAACCCATGAACCTTGGGTCCAGCGGTGAGCAGGCTAACCACTAATCCACTGAGGGCAACACTTTCATTTCATTATATACATAGTACTCTGCTGGAATGTATATACAACACTGACCATATATACATAAATCATACTTAATTAGATATAAGAAAGATTTCAGATGAACTTATAGTCATACTACATGTTGATCAAAATACAGATCACATAGGAACATAAGTCTGTCTAAAAGTTTAACAGATTAAACATCTATCCCGCTGATTCATATACTACATATCAAGGCAACTTTGAATAACATGACAGTTAACATGCCTGCAAACCAAAGGTGCAGTCAAAATAAATCTGTACCTTCACAATGCATTCTTCACTTTCATCTGATGTGTCACCTTCACACTCTTCCTCAGGCACATCACTGCCACTTGGACTGGCCGATAAAGTTGCTTGTTTCTCTCGCTCAGTCCATTCTTTATCCACTTCATCAAACAGTTTCTGTCTTTCAGCTAAATAAAACAAGCATTGTAATGCATACATCCAAGAACAAAAATATTTAATAAAATTCTCAACATGTGACAAAAGATATAAAGCAAGTAAAAGAACCCAAAACTTCAACACTATTACAACTGGAATCCATCATCACTGGTAATGACGCACAGTCCTTCCATACACCTCCTATCCTGATAACCAATTTCCCAAAGTTCTCCTCATTAACCTTCCAAGTTGCCACTTTATAAGAAGTTTCCCTCATTAGAACTATATCTACTTCTTGTCTCCCCCATATTAGCCACATGGCCAACCCATCACAAACTCTTTCACTTCACTACTGTGACAATACAAGGTGGAGAGTATAAATCACAAAAGTGTTTCTTGTATCAAATCCTACAAAAACTACTTTTCAGAACCAGCTAAAACAACTGGTAAAATGATTTTTAATCTCTCAAGAGATGAAATATACTTATATGGGAAGAAACCACTTTAAATAATAATAAGAAGCATTTTGTGACTTCATTCTTCTCTTGATTTCATTATGAACATTGTTTTTGTACGTTACTGATGTTCCAGCATATTTCAGATTATTCATTACCTATTATGACTTCATTGCAGATTTTGGTTCCATGACATATTCACATGTACAGTTTATAAGAGAAGCAGTACTTAACAATATTTATTCTGAAACATGACACAAAGGATTGAACAGAATATAAAATGGATGGCACATACCATGTACAAAACATAAAACCAAATTTGTTATTTCTTACATTCTCCTTCCTTTGTTTAACATGTTCTTACCTGGTGAAAGTGTGTCATAAGGCAATAAATACTTGCAGTATATGTCATCTAACTTTGTGACTCTATCTTGTGCAGATTTTGGAATCTTCATTCCATCTGCAATTCGATGCCACTTCTTCTTCTCAATTACTTCTTTCAAACCACCAAAACTTTGAACTATTTTGTACAATCGTGGTAAGTCAACCTCCATGCCTCCAATCTACATAAAAGATATAGAAAACACATAATTGGTACAAAATGGAAAACAGAAGTTCACAGAACTATTGTATGGCAGGGAGAGAAGGAAAAACTATGCATGGAAATTATGATTAAGAACTCTTCTCTGAAGCAGCAGATAAGCATCCTTATTTTAATACAAACATTTGTGCAGTTTATTTTATGCCGTACATATGAGTCATTACTGTGCATGTCTTACCCAAGGAGGATGGTTGAAAGATATACTCTGCGTAGCTAAATACTTCTTAATAGCCATCATTTCCTTAACATTTGGTCCCCAACGGTGTAGCATCTTATGGACATACTGGTTGTATGCCAGAAAGCGCATGTCATCGCTGACTTTACATTCTGGCTGAGATCATAAACAAAAAATATATTAAATTTAACAAGCAAATGTAATATTCCAAACTAGATATGAACATTAAATCACTGGGCAAAAGTCTGATGCATGGTTCTGGTTGATCTGATAAAGAAATAACCTGCAACCACATTCATAAATATCTTACCAAAATTATAGCACAGCTATAAAGCAGCACAGATTAGTAATTCTAAGAATATTTATATTGTTTAAAACTGAAGTAACCAGGCAAAACCAGGCACTGCTTCATGCTTACCTTAAAATTAGGTGGTGGCACAACACGACACAACCCAAACTTTTCAGCCACAGGGCGGATTCTGTCAATATACTCTAGTGGGTCTTGAAATTCCTTTTCTGTTGGATGAAAGACAGGTGCTTCGACCATCTGAGCTGGACTTTCCAGATTGGGAAAGTTTGTAGTGTTGCTTGGTTTACATGCATAGCTTGATTTTGCTTTCTGAGAACTTCTGCAAAAAGTATGATTTATTATGCACTATGTTGTGTTGAGGCATATGCCTCCGGACATGACTTATGGCCATCATGACTAGAATGAATTCATATTTTTAGATGAAAGCACTCCATGTTGCCCCAAGGACAAAATGACAATGATGATAAAGACTTACTCAATTCACTGACAAATTTCAATTAGGCCCATGATAATCTCATTTGCATTAAGAACATCAATGAAAGCACTCCATGGAATCAGTACTGTCAGTTAATCTGTTTTGGTTAAATCAAATTAGGGGAAACTGAAGAGACTGAATAAGATACCTAGATTTTTCCTACTCCAGGATGGAATAAATATTGCATGTAAGAAACTCAGATTTGGCCCATGGTAGTATTCATATATAAATAACAGATCTCTTTATAACATTTACTTCTTTTAAAAATATAAATTAAAAAGACAGACCATGACAGAAATGCATATTTTCATGTCCCTAGTGCTGTATTTGTTTTATTAATTTCCTTAATCTACAACTGGGTATGAGAAAATTGAGTACATCCCAGTCCAGATTTTTAAACTACTGACTGCTCACACTGAACAGAAATATATTCAAGTCCTTTTCCATTTCTTAATGTCAATCAAATATCATTCTAAAAAAAAGTTAACATATTGTTTTCACATACCTCAGATTAAATTAAATGTTGCCACTTAACTACCTTACACTTAAGAATTAAATTCTTATTGTTAATAATGCCATAACTTTTTGATGTATCTATAAAATATGTTTAGACACTACAACAAATAATTGACACCTACATAACAATTTTTAAGTACAGAATTTCTGTCATGAGGTTCTCGGGCCCACAGTCTATTAAAAATAGCCCTATCCTATGTTGAAGTATTCTAAAAATACTAAACATATTAGGCATGAACAAACAACCCTGAAGAACTCACCGCTTACTACTTCCTGATTTGGATGTATATGAAGTGCTTGGGGAGTACACCTCTGTTGAACATCTTCGCTCCTTTCCTACATTTCCTTGACCTTTGTTTGTAGCCAATTTAGGTGCCACCACATCACCAAGTGAGGAAAAGGAAAAAATATTTGGGTCCAAAGAACTCTTCTGTTCTTTTATGGAAGCTACTATATTCTGCTGTGCCTTATCAACAGGCTTTGCAGGAACTATGGCCAGAGGTTTATTCACTGCACTGTCTATTTCAGATTCTGTACATAAACCTGAAGAAATATCAACAATTTTTCCAGCAGTTTCAGGCATCTTCAGAGTATTCAAGTCTGTATTATTTGGCACTTTATCTGTTATAGCATTATTATTTGTTTGGTTGTTTGGAGGAATAACAAGTCTACGACCACGAGCGGTTGGTTGAACAGTACCAACTGGTGGATATGTTCCAGTAGTGACAGTTGAAGTTGCTCCAGATACAGAACCATACATATTCTTCTGCTCCATCATCAACATTCCAGCAGGTCTTTGACGCTGTGTAGTGACCACAGGCCTGTAAGAAAATGAATGTACATTACAAAATAACAAAAAATACAGATAAGACAAACAAAATTAAAACTATAAATTCAACTTAACACAGTAATCAACAAATTATTACAATTAGATATAAAGCTAGCATCTACCTCCCTGGAAGCAGTTAAAAAATAAATAGATGGTATTATTACCAACTTAATAAAGATATTGGTCTTGTAAATAAAAACTAAGGATATGCCAATATGCAGTTTTCTTTAGATGTGTAAACATTTTATCAGATGATAATAAAGGTCATTACAGCGTATCACACTATAATTAGCATTATGTTTCTTAAGCCTGGTATATAACGTATGGTAGCAAATAATAATTTTCTGGGCATTGGCAATGGATTTTCTGAGATGACATGCTAAACCTATCAAGAAAAGATAACATAAAAGAGAAAATATGTAACTATATGAAGCTGGAGCATAACAAATTAAGGTGTCTACTACACAGATGAACTAAATGATTCCGGTTATTTAACAGTAGTCTTTCAATTGGAGATTTTTACATAGTGCCATATAAGACAAGAAGATGATCATGAATGGTAAGCAAAAATTTGGAAGCAAGCAGTTACATGTGGAAGGCGCTGTTTGGCATTCACCTGGAAAATCTTTAGTCAGGACAGCTGGCAATAGTTAGAGATCCAAAATTGGTTCCTTCTGAATACAGGAGAGACCATGTGATGGAATTTACACACAACAGAGTAGGAAAAGCATACACCATTTTATATGATATGGACATGTGTTACACAGAATGATTACCCCAAAAATATAATATTCGTAGACATAAAAAGCAAATGAGGCCACAGACCAGGTGGTAAAATACATAAAAGAAATAAAAGAACAAAGTATCTACTGGATGGCCCGGGGAGCAGAGAGGTGGAGACTTAGACTGTAAGACGATGACAATGATTATAAACTTAAAAAATACAACAGGAACTGAATGTTCTTATAGCTCAGATAATTCCTTATTTTCTACCTGAAATGACAGGAAAATCTAGGGAGGAACAAGCTTCTAAAATTCTGAAGTTTATTTAAGATGTAGGTGGGGGAATATGAAGAGGAGTTAGTGAAAATATTTTACTTCTAAGAATGAACAAATTTAATCCATGATGGTACCTTCCAATACCAATCGTGTTTCCATCTTGAATTCCTACTCTAGTGCGATTGAAGGTAGGTGGTTTAGTGACTAGTTTGGCTCGCATGATGACACGCTGATTTGGTCCTGTTGGGCCTTCTGTGCCAAGTTTGACTGCAACACCTTGTATCAACTGCTGTGTTGGAGCAGCCAATGACACTCCTGTACCAGGACGCTGCAGTGGGATATAAAACAAATGTCCCTCACTGTCATCTTCTTCCTCTTCAGCTACATCTGTCTGTGTGGAGCATTCCATGCTTCGAAGAAGCAGAGGTTCTGGAATGGCTGAATCTGATGTTAATGTGTTTTGAGATGATGTATCAAAGCTGGGTTCATTATCTAAGTTTACTTGAACAGCAATGGATGTGCTACTAGTACATCCAGTTTTCAATGTTGTCATCACAGCATCATTCTGTAACAACAGTAATTGCTGTTGTTGTTGTTTTTGCTGAGATGGTACAAAATTTTCAACCTGTATAGGTCTCATGGTTACTGGAAGTGTTGGTATGATTTGTACTATGGCTGTTGATAAAGGCAAAGTCTGTATAGGTTGCTCGACAACTGGCAAAGTAAGCTGCTGAGATTGGACTGTCTGCATTGCTGATGACGATACTGTTGGTACTGTTGGTGACTGTACAGTCTGTACTGTCATTTGAACTGCTGATGGAGGTGGTGTTATTTCATCATCCAATCGTGCCAAGTCTTCCTCAGATTTTGATGTTGTTGTACTAGATGTTCGACTATCTCTTGCCCTACGTCTGAATGGTGTGCTAATTGGTGGCAGGTCAGGTTCAGATTCAAATGCGTAAACACTGCTTTCATTTTCTGGAGAGAAAGCATTTGCACTTGGAGTCATATCTTTGCGTTCCTTTGCTTTGTGTAGGAATGAACGGCGTTGCTGGAATATGGACTTTTTTTCCCCTCCACGATCCTGCAGAGGCTGTGACTTGATGCTATGATGAGTAGTATTTCCTTCCTGCTTCTTTGTCTCTGGGTTTAATTTATTAACCTTTTCTTCAATATGTGTGTCTCCTTGTAACTGAATATTATGTGTCAACTTCTCCTGATTACTCCACTGGTTTCTGTCTGTTCTACTGCACGAAGGCCCCAACAGAACAGATTCATTTTCAATATGCTGAAATGCTGAACCTGAACTTATGTCCCTTTGGAATTTTCTAACAGTAGTTTCTTCTTTGCTAATATCACCTTCATTTTCTTCCTGATTTCTTGTACTCATTTTACTTCTTTGATGACTATTAGGAATTACACCCACATCAATGGACCCTAGTTCTTTGACTAGTGAACCAGCTCTATTTGAGTAGGATCTCAAATCTCTTCCTTCATCCAACATCAACAAACTCTTTACAGAAGACTTTGCATTACTAGGAGCAACATCACGTGTCATCTTTTTGAAACTGACATTAAAATGAGGAGTTACTTCTTGCAATTCAACAATTTTCTGCTGAAATTCATCCCTTAAGAATGAAGAATTTTTATCAGACTTGTACAACTGTTCACCAACAATCTCTTTCAAGTATGAGGCACCTTTCCCTGATTTCACCACTTCTCCCAAGAGGTTAGCCCTGTAATCACATTCCTTGCTTTCTGTACTATGCATAAAATCAACGGTGTTTAAAATTTCCTGATCTTCCATGATTGGCTCTATGCACTTATCAAACATTGAATTTTTAGAATCTGCTTCTTCTATGTAACTTTCATTCAGCCATTTCTCAATCTGTTCATTTGACATATTCATTTTTGCTTTTACTTTGTCTCTGAATGTAGGTTCCTGTATGTTTGATTTGGCAAGGAATCCCAGTGTTTGACTTGAAGAGACATTTTCAACTCTTCTGAGATCCACAATTCTCAAATGTGTAAATTTGTCTCTGTTTTCATTATCACCTTTTGTTGTGGCTGCCTTTTTCACTGATGTCAATCCCAATCTGTTTACAATTGGCAGATGACTGATCATGGGTGCTTCAGTTTCAACTGGTTTAGGAAGGGCATGCTCAGATCGCATTTTTATCTTACTGCCTTGCTTCAAAACAACACCACTGACAGGCAAAACTAAGTTAGGATATTTTGATAAAGGTTCTTCTATCTTTCTTGACACCTTTTCCCTGGAAAGATTCTTCAATACTATATCATCTTCAGAATCACTGCTGTCATCCAGAGCATGTTTTGGGGAAGTTAAAATTCCAGTGTGCAACATTGCATGACTGTCAACATTAGTTTCAGTCAATGTGAGAATACTTGCACTGACTGGCATTTGCACATTAGGCAATTTCTTTTCAATGTTAAGAACAGTTACTTTGTTAGAAACATGCACAATTTTACTACTGCTAGTCTGCTTTTCAGTTTGTACCATTTCTAATTCAGTTTTCACAGTTTGTGGTTCAGTTTTTGATTCCAATATATTTCTTTTCAGGACATGTGAAGACTGTGCAATGTCTACTTTATTATTACCCATGATTTCATTTACAAGTCTACTGTTCAAAATTTTCACATTATTTGACATGTTCATCTCGTTATGTGGTTCTAGTTTCTCATCTTTGCTACTACCTACCTCACCAGTTAATTCTTCTGTCGTTATGATTATTTTACCCTTCATTAATGGTTCTACTCGACCAAATAAAATGGAATATTTTGTTGCCTGACCTTCTAGGAGCTCATCTTTAGCTGTGACACATTCTGACTTTGGTTGTGTGTTATATGTTAAATACCTGTCATCCCTCAAACATTTTGAAAGTTCACTTGCAGTACAACAAACTTTGCTCTTTCCTGATGGTATTTCTGTTATCTTGGTGTTAACATTTTCATCCTTCCTCTGCAGTTTTTCCACATTCTTAGGACAAATCTCACCATTACCAGGTGCTATTTCTTCATTTGTAGTACTAAGAGCTTTCCTCTGCTTAGACAGTATTTCTTTGTTTTTTGTCAGAATATCATCTTCAAACTGTTTATTCTTGCTAGTCCCATGTTCATTCTTCCTTTGTGAAGCTTCTTTATTCTCAGAAATATTTCCTTCACTCTTTCTGCTTGATATTTCTTCAGTATTGGCATTAACATAAATGTTACTTTTTACAGATAAGATAATCTCTTCACACTTCTTTGATGGTATACCTACACTTTTGGTAATAAGGTCCTCTTCACAGTTCCTATTTGCTACTTCATTACTCATAATACTAGAATTTTCACTCTTCCTCCGTGCTACAATTTTCTTCACCTTATTCAGATCATCTTCTGTTGTCTGCTGTAATATCTTTATTCTCTTAATATCAACTTCTTCCACTTTCTTCAGTAATGTTTCATTTGTTTTGGTTATAAAGTGATCTTCCTCACAGCTTGTTAGTATCATTTCTTTCTTCTTAATATGAAGCTCATCTTCAGCCTTTTTGAATGACACTTCTTCTGCCACAGCACCAACTTCATCACTCCCTTTTAGAGGTGCTTCTTTAGACCTAGCATTACCACATTCTCTGGTCTTTCTGTATATTTCTTCATTCTCGGTATCCTCTTCACCCTTTCTGTTAGAAATGCCTTGATTTCTTTCAATAAAATCACTCTTTTTTGAAGGCAATTCTTTACATTTATTAAAAGTGCCTACTTCATTCTTCCCCTGTAATATCTCTTTTTTCTTATTATTATCAACTTCATTCTTTTTGAGCAGCTTTTCTTTGGATTTAGAATTTACAACTTCACTTCTATGTGGTAGTTCTCTATCTTTAGTAGCAAGATTCTCTTCACTCTTTCTATGAGATGTTCCTATATCCTGTGAGATATTACCATCCTTTTTTCTTTGTGATAATTCCTTATTCTTAGTTCCAACAACTTTTGAAAACTCTATGACCTTGACCTTAGAGACATCATCATTTGGTTGGTGCAGAATCTTTTCATTTCCTTTGTGTGCAGTAGTCACAAGTACTTTCAAAACTTGTTCAGCGTTTTTCTCATTCAGGGCGTTATTCCTCTCTGTATCATCTGAACCCAAAACTGATGCCATACCTTCATTCATGCTAACTTTTTTGTTAATAACTTGAGCCCTTTCTTCTCTTGCCTCACTTTTCTCTTCTACTGAAGTGTCTTTATTAACAACCATTTCCTTGTTTAATTTCTTAATAGCTGAATGTTTCAAAGCCAGTTTCCCAAGTGGCTCTTCATCAGAATCACTGAATGTCTCTTCTGAATGACACGAGTTATCATCTTGAGATTTGGGAAAATTTCTTAAAATTCTTGGGAGAGGAGATGTAGAGAGTAAAGATGGTACTGGCTTGCTCCTCTTAGTCAGGACCTTAGACAATACAGAGTCTGCAGGTGTAATTTCAGAACTTGAAACTTGCTCAATTATGTCACAAGTGCTTTGCTCAGTTGTACCAGAGGAGCTTTGCTGAGGTACTTCTTGAGAAGTTTCTCGAGAACCTCTCCGCAGACTGCGGCGGGGAGCAGACTGAGGCTTCATCTTATCACAATTTGAGTCTACATCAGTTTCCCCTTCCTCATGGGAATGATTATCAACACCTTGCAATCTGGCAGACATTTTCCTTGGCCTCATTTGCAGCCCCAGTCTTGTTCCATCCTGTTTTTTACTCACCAAATTTTCTTTTACAGTAACAGATTCCTTCTTATGCAGAATATCTGGCACTGGTAACTTAACTTTATCAATATTCTTCAAATATTCTGGCTTTTGTACAGGTAGTCTTCTGTTTCTCATGGACAATTTTTTAACATTTATAACTTCTATTTGCTTCTGTTTACCAGCTGCACCATCAGTTGATTTAGATTTCTGTGGTAATGTTGTCTTTGGATTCTCTTTTAACTGCTGAGCTTCTTTCCTTTCTTTGTATGCTCGTGCCTTAATTTCACTTTCTCGTCGCTCTGCAACAAAAACACACATTTCAGAACATAATCTCAAGTTAATAAATTCAGAACATGTCAAAAGTAATACTAGTATATGTCACAATTGAGTAACTGGCAGACACTCTTGCTATGTAATAGAGGCCAAATGTTCAAATATAGAACAAGATACCAACTATCCTGTCTAGAATTTTTGTAGTTTTCTTCAGTCTGTCAAGCAAAAGCTGGATACAGTTCAAAATAGTCCAGGACTGCTTCCTTCTACATCCTTTACAATTCATCATTTGCAGTCATCCTTTCATCCAATGCTATGTAACCTATTTTGTTGGAAAAGTATCGTTAAACAAACCCAAGGAATAAATAAAACAATTTAAAGAACTGCTGCCCATTACTTTTCAAATTCTTTGATGATCTGACATTTTGTACAAATCATGTCAAACTCTTTTCTTTCCTACATAATACTGTTCTTCTGAAAGAAATTTCTGTTAACAATTAATCACAAAAACATTCCTTTATAGCTTTATCATCTTAAAAGTTTTCAACAAAATATTACTTAAAGGATGACAAAGACAAAATAATCTTCTCAAGACAGCGTTGTTCCATATTAGAGAAGTACGTTTAGGCAGGAAATTGAAATGTATGAAATTATAATTTTACCTCTTATTTTATGCGAATGTAAAACTTTCCTGAAGATTTCTGTCTTCTGGGTTATTGCGCTGTGTAGTCTGGTCGATGTTAACCAACGTTTCAGAGGTCATACTGCCTCCGTCATCAGGGCGATAACGCAATAACCCAGAAGACAGAAATCTTCATACTCACCGCTGTGAGAACCTCAAGTCTTAAAACTTTCCTCTCACCCTAATGGAAGAATCTAGATTGGCAGTGTCTGAGAACTACAGAGGGGAATTTAAGTAACAAATGAAAATTACATGATGAGGGGCATCATAATATGTAACCAAGGGAAATGGGATGGTCAAGAGATGAAGCACATATGGAAGAAAGAAGAAATGTGTATATAGTTTTAGTTAGAAATCCTGAAGGGAAGAAACCACTTGGAAAACCTAGGTCTAGATGGAAAGGTAATGTTAAAATAGATCTGTGATTATTTAAAAACTTCCTTACAAGACCAGGGAGTTGTGGAGAAGGAATTTTTGCATCCACAGCAGACCAAAAATATATTCTGTGCAGCTCCTAGGACTATGCAAGGAGGAACATGTAAACAGGGACAGGGACAAAGATAGGTTTTTGCAAACATGTTAATGAACTTCCAGATTCCATAAAAACAAGGGAATTATTCAACTGAGCAACTAGCAACTTAAAATAAAAAAACTTGTACCATTATGGAATTTGTTGTTTACTGGCTCAATGCCTAACACTGGAGCAGGGATAAAGGAATCAAGAGATCAACACTGTATAACTTGAATGTGTTGAAATCATTTTAAAGTTATCCCAAAGCACATGCCCCAAGTGTTCTGCAAAAGACATGTCTCCTGCATGATGCTAAGCAGATACAGTGAAACCTCTATCTATCGGTCCCGGAACTATCGTTTTCCCGGATGCATCGTCCGTTTTGTTCGGTCCCGAATACATCCCATATAAAATAATGTTACATTTTCCCGCTTCTATCGTTCTTCGAACTATCGTTTTATCGCATCGATCGTTCAAAAATCTCAGTCCCGGCCCACAATTTTCCCGCAATGATCGTTTCTGAGAATTTAAAATGCTGGGTTTTGAGATAAATTAATACCGAAAGACGCACAATGTTTTTGGAATACACAGTAGTGGTAACCTGTTATGTCGCCCAACCAGCACAGAGGTGCAGAGGTGATAGTTGGAGCAAATGGCGGTGCTCATTGTCAGAAATTTTACGAGTTTAATTAGGGTGCACTCATATTTCGTTCCAGCGATGCCAGATGGCATGTGCAGTGTGAATTTCTTCACAAATGCTTTTATTACAAGTACAAAGGAAAGGCTGGCGACACTTTTCATTCTTCTGGTTCATCTCGTTTCCAGTGGTTCAGGGTCTTCTACAGCTACGTTTCGTTGAGTTCGGCAGTAATAGTATTTCCATTCTTCCTGTTATGGTCCGCGAAGGGGGGCGGGAGTGGTGAGGAAGACGGCGAATGCGAGCCCGAAGCTGTGCCGAGTTTTGCCGAAGCATTGGCAAACGTGAAGTCGTTCTTTTATGCGCGTAATATTAGTGAACGTGACGAGGAAAACATTCTGAACGTGGAAAGGGCTCTGTTTGGCCCAAAACGTAAAGTTTCGACAAACCAGTTGTACATTAAAGACTTTTTTGGTAAAAAGAAGTAACTTTGAAAGAGAAACATTGTTTTTTTTAAAAAAAATTAATGCTCTCCCGCATCTATCGTTTTCCCGTATCCATCGTTTTATTTTCCCACCCCCGCCGAAAACGATGCATCGAGGTTTCACTGTATATCTGATGTTCTCCATAACAAATAACTTACAAAACAGGAATAAGATAAACTTCCTATTAGAATTAAGTCTATATCATATTAAGCATCCAAAGAATAAAATACAAAGTTTGTAATGAAATACAAGGTTTTGGATTTTGTCTCCTCCTTCATATTATAACCATATAATTAGCAAAAGAATGTGTTTACAAAATTATATTTTGTATGATATAAAAACAAAATTATTAATATAGTATAGACACATTCAAAAAATGGCAGATAAAAAATGGCCCACCAAGTGTTGGAGTGGATGCCACCAGGAAAGAGTAAGACTAAAAGTTAGATGGCTGAAAAGGAATCTATGATGCAATGGCAGGAAGAGGAATAGAAGAACAGTGGACTGATAGAGAAGAATGATGACTGCAAAACTTAGGAAGTTAGTGACATCAAGAACCACACATACATGTAAGGAAATAGTTGCAGGCCTTAAAAACTTTAAAGCCCCAACAAAAAAACTGTAACCTGCAAGAGGGAAATGAGAATTGGATAAAAAGTTCTTGCCAGAGAACAGACTAATGGGAAATACTGGTTGTAAGTGAGAAGATAAAATTAAAATGTACTAAGAAATAAGTTATGAAAAGATTTTATTGGCTCAGTATAGGATCAGCATGTCCAATAAATATGGTGACGAACCTTTGGGTTCCATAAAGGCTGGGAATTTCTTGACCAGCTGAATAACTACAAATTGTTCAAGAGCCTGTACCATATTCTTCATAAGTTAATACACTTATATGTACAACATAAAGCTCTATTTTTAAACAGCTATAATAGAAATCAAAACATTAAAACCTTACCAATTCGTCTGGCATTGGGAAGCTCTGGAAAACTGTCAATGGAGAGTGAATCTTCATCTGCTTCTGCTTCTGGAGTGATCAGCTTCCTGCCCAGCAATTCCATATAAATAGCTGCAGCTTCCTTTGTTTTGCGAGGAGGTCTTGTGTAAAGCCTGTAAAGTTAAATGTAAACCAGTTCAGATGAGTAAAATGTAATGTTATCTACCAGAACATTACTATAGTAAAACTTAGGCAATACAATTTTAATGGAAACAGGAACAAAGGATCAAAGAGAGGCACACTTTGGGATGGCATTACAGATATGTATTACACATATGTAAGAAATCTATCTGCTGTCTTGGTACATGTAACATGTTATAAATTGTGCAAAAATCCACTAGATGGCTAGGCAATTGCAGAAGCTTGCATAACACTTTCGATGATGTATACTTAAAAGGTATTCTTTTGTTGCTGATTTTCTCAAAATGAACAATCTTTTTCAAGTATGTTGTAAGGTATTACACAGATTATGGATATTTACAACTACAATTCAA
Source organism: Zootermopsis nevadensis (assembly GCF_977971745.1). Taxonomy (NCBI): domain Eukaryota; kingdom Metazoa; phylum Arthropoda; class Insecta; order Blattodea; family Termopsidae; genus Zootermopsis; species Zootermopsis nevadensis. Next base: position 16,813,348 of record NW_028259142.1, read on the forward strand.
CACATTTTTCATTCATTTGGATATTTAGTGAGATATGCTCAGAAGTATATTTAGATCCCTAAATAAAGCGCGCTTTAAAACTAATTAAATGGAACAAAATTTAAAATAAATATCTGTGTAATACAAATTCCACGTACCAAGTTTTATCAAAGTAAGACAAAGGTCTCAACATATATACGTTAAAATTAATTTAAGAACATAATCAAAGAGATTTTAAAATTACACACACTAAACCAAAGTTAAAAGAGCTCAATAAAATATAATGTACGTCTACCACACAGAGTTTCGTAATTCCCACAGTTTGAGTGATCTGATCTGTGGACATGCTAAAACCAAAAAGTAATATATTAAACCTTTTTTAAACATATCTGAAAAAAGGTGTTATTAGTAAAACTTTCTCCTAAAAGTGCATGTAATATCATATGAGAATAATTCCAGACTTCCAACAAGTTAGTTTAGTTGGTGGTAGTTCTGTCATATGCAACTCACCTTACTTCCGTTTGCTCCTTCTCTGTGGCCTGCTGCTGTTGCTGCTGTGACCTAGTTATCATTCTTGGTTTCATTCTTTTCGATACAATCCGCCTGATGACTTTCCTTGCAAGATGTCGACTAGAAGAAGCATGTTCAATAGGTTTCACTTTTATTTTCTTTGCTAATGGCTGGTCATCATCAGATGAAAAGTCTGATAATGAACTTGCAAAAGTTTTGCTCGTATTTTTTTCTGAAACATTACAAAAAAATTGTGTGAAGTACTATCAGGATCTTTAGCTCTTATTCATTAACCAACAAACATCATAAAATAAACAACTATTTTTACACAAGCATAAGAAATTGCTTTAAATAACATAAACATTGAACTCTGAATTGTAATCAACTTCAGAAATTAAATTTTTATTTAAATATAAAAGTAAAGGACAATCATTTTTCATTTTTCATGGACACACAAAAGCGACCAATACACTACACCAGTAAAATGACTTTTATCTGTCTGAGCTAATATAATGAAGGAACTTTAACTGAATGCAGCAATACACTAAGAGAAATACAAACCATTACAACAGGGAAAGTGTTATGAACAGAGATGACATACCTATTTTCTTTTTCACACCTGGCTTTAAACGAGTTTGTTGCGGTTGTTCTGGTTGCTTCAGAACTCTTTCACTCTTGAGGCCAGCTTCACTACCAGGTGGTAACTGGCCACCACTACGGAGGCCATCTCTCCTGATAGAATTTACAGATGTCCTATTTGTCCTAGTCTTCATTATTGTCTTTTCTCGTGTGTGCATCCTGCAAAGAAACATGGTACGAAATACACTATCACATCACTTTCAACAGCCAGACTTGGTTTCTTAATACAGTACTGAAATGTTCATTTAATATTTTCTTGGGAAACAATAGATTTAAAATTCTAAACTGAAGAAATTCTTAAATACAGGAAACTTAACAATAAGACAAGTAAAATGGGAGTACACATATTTTCCAAATGAGTTTGTTATAATTTATACATGTCACTGGCTGTAACAGTGACCAAAATGTATCCATTACTGTAAAACTGTTTGTAAAAAGGTTGAAATTATATTTTGTAAACTATTAAATAGCATCTATATAAAAAATTCCAAATAAAAGTTCTAGATATTAAATATGCATTTTATGTCCTGTACAAAACAGTGTGATCAGCTGACTTTGAGAAACTAATAAAGTTTGATTTGAACCTCACAGAAAGTATGGATTTCTCTTTACAGCATGTACTCCTTACAGGAAACTCTTACTGTACCAAGTCTGTCTTCTGTAAGATTCCTTAAATCTTACCTTGTCAAAAGGCTAGGTTTTGTTGCACACTTGATTTTCCTCTCCACCATGTTCACTCCTCTTACAGCTTTCTTATCTATGTTACCTCTTGATGGTTTAGTATTCATACTTGGTGGCACTTCCTCATTATGTGCAGAAGAACGTGTTCGAACCATATTCTTTCCTTTAACTAAAATGAGAATTTTGGAACAAATCACAATATCATTTACTCTAAACTACATATTAATTTGTGAAACACATATTTCACAACAAACTACAGAAAATTGTATACTTAAGGTAATTATGCAGAAGCACAAACTTATTCAGAACCCTGATGATGGGGATGGAGATGGTTCCCAAAACTTTGGTCGCATCATGTAACCAACTGATGCGGCTGATTGCCCAAAAAGATTTTACTGAACTTATTCTTATTTTAATTAACAACAATGTTTCTTAACTGCAGACTACACATTGTTGTAAGAGCTGGTAAAATAGTCATGACTGATGGGCAGAAAGGGATCTGGGAAGAGTTGATGTGGGATATTTTGAGGTATATCCTAGCATTTACCAGGAGAAGCTGTGGAAAACCATAAAAACCTTTGATCAGAAAAGTCAGTACCCTGGCCAAAATTTCAATTAGATACCTACAAATACAAGTGTAGAGGATTGCCAACACACAAATTGGCTCAGCAGACAGCACAGAAACTGAATATTAAATAAACCAAAATGCTGAGTTTAAATAGAGATTATAATATAATAACACATGTGACATTTCATAGTTCTGACAACAGAGGTCTCAGAATAATAGCCATCAAAATGGAGCAGAGTAAGGAGACAATATCAGTGCAAAAGGTTTCTGTAAAACTGGATCTGTCTTCCCAGTAGTCAGTCGTAAACAGACACACATATTAAAACAGCAAATAACAGTTACATTTCCAGCAACTCTACTTCTTTCAAATGAGCATGGCCTTATTTTGTTTTGAAAGTGCCTTCCCACTGCTTCTTATTGATCTGTTGTTTTACATATACATTAATTTAATTCAGAATAACTATGGGAATCTCAATGTTGAAAGACAGGTGGAAGAAGCCTAAACAAGAACACTTTTCAGTAGCTGCTGTGTTTATATGTAATCCTTCGATGCCTGAAAATGCAGGTATGTTTACAGAACAAGTGCTTTGTTTTCATTCCAATTCCAAACCCGATACTCCCTATGCTGTTCTGTAGTTTTTCCCCCTCAGGCTCTGAGTGAAGAGGAGAAATTTCCTTATCTTCATCATTGCCGCTGCTGGGAGACAAGTACATGGGCTCTTCATTATATTGGTCTTCACTAATTTAAAATTCATCAGAATCTGAATTGATCATAATTTCCATGATAACAGTATATTGTTAATGTCAGGGTATGAGCTAATATGTTCTGAAATTTATGTCTCACAATGGAATTCACTACTGACCAGAGATAAAACACAACTATAGACTAAACAAAAATGTAGTCAACCAAACACATTAGTCTACAGAACTACAATCTTGGTTGGTCTTAAACTTAAGTTATTACAAGTTGAATGAAAGCAAGAGTGAAATGAATGATGGTGTAACTGCAGAACTGTAGTGACTGGCTTTAGATGCCACTACACTATAATGACAAAAAATGCAGTCTTTACTACTGAAGAAGAAAACTACAAACTTGGAGTTGTCAAATGGTAAAATGTCATGATTACATTGTCACTAGCCTGTTATTGCAGATTTTAAAAGTCTGTATTGTCAAAATTATTTCCATGTTTCATTAAAAAGATAGTGTGCACAGGTACTGACAGTAGTATTGCCAATATTGGATTTAAAGTGTTAACCAATAATCACAAATGGTAAATACATATCACTTCTGAAAATCACTTATAAAAATTAGAATCAAAAGGGCCAAAATTATGAAGATCATGATTAAAATATACAAAATAAAGGGGCTATACCTTTCTGGGCCAACTTATTGAGTGTACTAGCTCTCTGCTTAGCCAGCCTTTGTTCTTGGTACTTTCTTCTCAGTGCTTGCACAGCTGTTGGTGGCTTGCGCCTTCCATCACTTTCTGATCTGTCAAATTTCTTGATAACACCAGAGCACTAGAATCATATAACAAAATGATTCATCTTCTTAACGCATGTTACCTAAGCTTCACAAGCTCACACTGTTATAAATTTAGCACAGTAAAATTCCCATTTCATGTTTCTGGAAAACTCATTCAAACCCTAAGGAAAATCTTAATCTTGGGATAGCAAAAATTCAAAACTACATGAGGATAAATCTTCAACAGAAGGACGTAAAATGGGGGATCCCATAGTACATAAACATTTTTAAATTGAAATATGAACGTGTGCTGATCAATGTGTGCCACAGAAAATTAGTGGCATAACTGATGAAAATATTTTTTACTGAAATGTTGAAAATGTTAAATTTGTAATACATATGTCTGGAATTTATTAAATATGCATTTAATCTCTCCTAAACCACAGACACTTTGTGAGCCATCCTTATTATTGTAGAACCTATTTTCTGTCATCAAAGTGGAATCTTATGGCAAATATTTCATATAAAATATGTTTTATCATAATTAGAACTTATATGTAACACCAAATTACACCATGTTCATACTGATCATGATCTTAAAACTGATCAAATGTCTGTGTTCAAAAACATCAAAGAACTCACTGCTGATGTATCAGTGATATTTCTATCAGTAGATCGCTGCAGCTTGCTGCTTCCCACAGATGCTGAAGCAATTCTGCTATTACGGGTGCTCTCTCTGCTGCACTCGCCCAATGATGAACCTTGTTCCTCATCAAGGGTCTCTTGCACTGTGGCAATGTTGAAGAAATCCAAGTACGGTGGCAGGACTGGAGTTCCTATTCAGAGTATCTTTACACATTAAAAATGTAAGGAAATAAAATATGGTCTACATTGTCTCAAACTGATAAATTGATCAGATCCAATCATAGTACCCCTCTGAAAAATCTCCAATACTCTGGCAGCAGAACCCAAAGCTTTTCATACAGCTAATACTATTACCTGCTATTCTACAAGATTCTGAGACAGTCCTATCAACTTCAAAACTTATTACTGAGGTCCATCTTCATGTTATCCTCATATCACCTTCTCAGTTTACCAAACAGTTGTTTTTCAAGAGACATTTTTTCCCACCGAAATTCTGCAAGGAATCCTTGTTTCTTCCCAATGCTGAGTCACCATTGTTTACTAGATATCATAATTTTACAAATTTCACAAAATTTAGATGCCAATTTGGTACCATTTATGGGAAGACTGTATCTATTAATCTGCAAATTTATCTCTGAAACTTATCAGCACGTTTCAATGACATTTGGTACTGAATGGTCTATGCTAAAAGTTGAAAGGGTAATTAAATTTTAGTCCATACTGGTCCAGTATAATTTATAATTTTGCACAAAGCTCACATATGAATTTATTAATAAAACAAATTTATCTATAATAGAAAAAATTGTGCATAACATCAAACACAGATCTCTGCAACAAAGGACTCCAGAAACACCTTAAATTTACAACATTTTATAGGAGACAAAGCTACAGCCAAACAATTTAAATAAACTAGCCAGTTTAAAAAAATCCATCTGTCCATAACCTCATTCAATCCCATAACTATACAAATATTTGTAGGACGAAGTATTTAAAAAAAGCTAAATGTTAAGACCTGGAAACAAAAATAATATATGCTTTACTTTGCTACCTGCACCTTACACATTATAATAAGTCATTTACTTATTAAATCACAGACCAAAGCTACAAATGTATCCCTAATGATCTCCATTAATTCATCCATGGCAAGTGGAAAAGCCTATTTCTGAAGCCTTGTCTGTAACTCAGTTTGTTGAAGGAAAAATATTTGTTGTCTGCAAGCAGTGTGTTATTGAGTCATTTAATAATTTGATACTAAATAGGCCTAGTGATCTATTTATAGAATGGGCATAAAAGATAATGATAATAATACCAACTTCAGTAATATTTGGGAGTACTTTTATCACCAAGAACTTTCAACTTGGGAAAATAAAAGGCTAGATATCAATAGTTTAATTTTCAAATACACTGAAAAGGTTATTTTTTAACTTTCACCAGGTCATAATATATCATATATATGCTGAACTACTCATGATAAGAAACTACAAACGTAATATGTGCCTGCCATTCCTTACCTCGAAAACAGAGAAATGTAAGAAAATCTTCTGTCTTTGGCCTCTTAGCTGGTATAAGCTCTGGTGATAACACTACACCATTGGTTTTCACTTTATCCTTATCTTTAACCGGAGTCAGTGCAGGACTGCTCATGTTGGAAGAGCCTTGTGCAAACTTCCGTTGCGCATGGACCTTTGTTCTGAAAAAAATAAAATTACTTCTTTATTTCTGTGCTCTGATAGTGAAATGACTTTGAGTTTTGTCTCTGGACTACAATCAGACTTTGTAAAAATTACAGGATCTTCAGATTTTAATGTCTCTTAGATTTCATTAGAGTGACAGGGCTATTAACAGGGCAGTGTCACCTGAGGGGACACCTCTTCAAGCTGGGGAAAATAAATAACACCACTTGTAGAAGGTGTTGCCATGAAACAAAAACAGCATCACATAACCTCTGTGATTGTAAGGCCTTAGCTGAATTACAATTTTGCCATATGGGTAGATATTTCCTTAAAACAGGCAACTATCATGAGATTCTGCTAAGTAGGATACTGTTTCTGTTTTAACATTGTTACTTACCTCTCAAAAAAACAAACAATTATTTCACAATAAGTTGCTTTAACCATATACTTATAATACACATAAACATACACAAAGATACTGAGTAGTACAATTTGTTTCTTCTCTACTTTTTCAAATACTTGATTAGAATATTCTAGCAATATAAGACCACAGGCTTTTGAACATAGGTATGAAACTACATTATTTATATATATAAATAAAATATATACAAAAATATTTTATAGAGATCAGAAATAAGTGATACATAAAACTGCAAGATTGGTATACCATTTTACAAATTATTACAATTAACTGTGCCATTGTTCATGTACAATTAAATTGTTTCATGAGTGTCTATTATGCCTGAAAGTTCAGTTGTTTTTGCTAAACTAACAACTGAATTACAATCTGTGGGATACCAGGATTAAGACCTAATTCTTACATCTCTTCCTTTCCATTCCATAAAAATAACCCTTAATAATGCCATCCTTAACACTATCCTTCTTCCTTGTGTAGTACTGAACACAAAACACAGGTAATGTGCATAAAAAGCCAACAATAAAAGAATACTATGGTAACAAAAGGGCTTAAACACACTGGAGAGAATAATGTACATTGTGCCTGCAATTTACCTGCTGATATGATCACAAAAACATTTTTAAGGAAATAAACAAAAAAATAAACTGGTTCCTTGCAAAGATTTTCTACTAAAATAACAACAGAGATAAGTATTAACATTGTCAATACTGCTGAATCTATATAAGTTAAATGATAAACATAACTAAAGCATGAAACATGTTTCATACTTAGGACTTCTGAGTTCTCGTGGCAGTGAGCATGAAGATGGCTCTCCTCTGGATTGTCCATGTAGTATGGCAGAAATTTACTGTAGTTTCAAAGGTTTTTGCTGTCTCAATGATCAGGGCAATGAGTCATCACCCTGATGATAAAGGCAACAAGTACTTCTAAAACTTTGGTAAACTGCTACCAGACTACTTGGTGCTGCAACACACAAGACCCAGTATCTTCCAACAATACATGACACAGTCCACTATATAAAAATCTTCCTACTATTACAAAACACAAAGGATCACCATTACCACAAACATCCAGCCATGTGACCCAATACAGAGCCAGGTAAAACCCAGTTAACTACCTCTTCCCCTCAGATACATTTTAATATTCCTGTCTTAAACTAAATCTCCAGTATAGTTATAAGGATACTTGGCCAGTCAACATTTTGAGGCACAGATTGGAATAAACTGGATCAGGATAGGGTCCAATGATAGGCTTTAGAGAACATGATAATGAAACTTTAAGTCATAAAAACAGCAAACAATTTGTTGAACAGCAAAGTAACTATAAGCTTTCAAAAAAGAACCTGTACCATAGAGTATGTTAATGAGTAACAGTGTCTGGTTACACTGATGGAATCATGGAATCATATAATTATTTCAGTTATTGTTATTAATGTACGAATAAATCCAGTTGTCAGTGTACCATATAAATATACTTTTTCGGCTCTGTAATGTGATATTAAAAAATAACACGTACAAATATTTGGTTTGTCAAACTTTGTATGTTATTATATTTATTATACTAACTAGAGTATGCAGCCTTTTTCACCTGTCTTTTATGTAATTATACTGACATAATGAGTTTGCTGATTTAGGATAACAATCTTATGTATTCCCACCGACCATAAATAATGATATGGAATGTGTAAAGGCATGTAACACTACATGCTTGCTATTATTTACAGTCATAGTGCTACATAGTTGTTGCTTTATGCACACACAGAAAATATGTTCAAAGTCATCAACTTATTAAGGACTATGCTTCACAGTGTTAGTTATGCTCAAAGGTATATAAACTAGTATTTTATACCTCTTAGGGCTTCCTTGTATGGATTCCTGCAGGATATTCCCCTCCTTACGCCTTCTTTTAACATCACTTCGGCTCACCACCATCTCTCCAGGTTGAGGTCTCAAGTCAAATGCAGAAGCATACATTCACCAAAGTCCACAGTGAATCTAGGGTAATAAATAACCTTCTTTCTTCAATAAATAAACATTATTATATATTCAAATTTCAAGCAAGATACAGGTAAACAGAACCAATATAAAAACAGTGTTCTTATCCTGTATATTATTAAACACTATACACCTACAAATCAACAAAATCTGAATAAAAATATCCAAGTATGTCCCTTCTAAACAAAATGCAGTGATCATTAAACAGTTTCGACTCATGTGCTCCCACAAAACATTTACAAACATGTGTTCAAACAATAGCAATATGAATTCCAACTTGTCCTTTATAAATTTACGAATGCACTTCTATACAATGTTCATCATTAGGAAAAAAACCCAGGTTAATAAATAAGAACATTCGAGGTAAGATATATAATGATTACAATTAACAGGTGAAGAGGGAATATGTTTGCGTTTCAGTTCACTTCATGTGCTCCCCATTCTTTGTTCAGCTCACTATACACAGAGCGTATTCGCTACATATAAAAGTTATCGTAAGTTTCGAACTGTTCTAATTTTTGTTTTGCAATCTGTAACATGCTTCCCTATAATACAAATAACTTTAATATTAAATCGTCACCATCGGAGTTGTTCTTTAGCACAACCATCATGGTTTTTCACGAAATAATGTCCTTACTGAAATAATGCGACGATAATGCATTTTGTCTTCCAGATACTGAAAACAAAGTTTGTGCTTCAAATAAAATAACTTTCATAGACAGCATAAATTACATTTGTTTTACTTCATTATGACACTTCGGTAAAACCTTGGTCGTATAATGACCCGGGCCTACAAGAGTTCAATCACCTGGACCTTGGTTGCGAAACTAAACCATTTCATTCCATTGTTGTGCTTTATCGGTACAGCTATTTGTTCTTGCTAAATATATTTATATTACATCACTTAAAGTTCTTTAAGGTGTTCAAGAGACACAAATATATCTCCGAATTATATCCCCAGACATCACATGGATGATATCCATTTTTGTTATTATTTTGTAGACGAGTTCCGAATAATGACTATAGATTGCGTTGAAACCTCCTTTGACTGTAAATGGTGATCCATGACCTACTCCATTTCAAAATGGGTCAGAATACCTACTCGATTTCCGTGTGTACATTAGAACAGACGGATAAGACGTTCTGTGATTGTCACTTGAAAAGCCCCCCCAAGAAGGGTACATAAGTAACAATTTGGCAGTGAAATTAACAAAATTTAACATTTAAATAATAGGGACCAGAGGGCTTTCCTCAGAAATAACATAAGCTGTATTCTTACGGCTAGTACATTATTATTTTATTTAATCACAACGTGACGCTCCAGTAGTTAATTTCCACGGAAAGTTCATGTTTCATTTGCACTCTTTCCGACCATATGTTAGAAGAAAGTAAATACACTTTCCTTTTTCCTAGTTATAGGCCAGGTTTAATCATTGAGTATCCACTCACCTGTTAAAACAAAATCACTAAACTGGGAAAGAGCTTCTTTTTTGTAGGCCTAATACAGTTCCTTATAGTAGGTATAAGAGTGATATTTCTCAATAATTACATGCAACAAACATTAAAAAAGGGTCTTTTAAGCATTTACCCTTCCCATGATACCAATAATCCCTCCTAGAAGATATTGGATGCTTCATTTCAAACACAAGACAGTATAAAATCAACAAAACCACTCCAGAAATCCATTAATATTAATTAAAAAATAATTTTTTGCAGGTTGGCTCTTTCTGTCTTCAGGCAGCAGGGAAATGTTCCAACTCGACAGTGTCCATTTGATAAAGCTACTCATCACTAGGCACTGAAGCAGATCAAAAATGACTGCAGACCTATGTGGGAAATAACAGGAGGCTATATGAAGATTGAGAAAGAGACAGCCTCCAAAATGCATATTTATTTTTAACCAGACACTGGAGAACATCCAAAGACATTCTCACCAACTATAAGACATCTTTCAAATCATACTGCATGATCCAGTAAAAGTGCAAGGAGTATAGGTCAGAATGCAAGGGTTTCATTCTTCCAGAAATTTCTTTGAAACAGGAAATTACATCAAAAATATGTAAGATAAAGAACTCTCTATTGTGTAGTTACATATTTTTACCTACAGAACAACAATTAATTTACATCCTTAAAGTAAGAAGTCTAATATTACTTGCCTGATAACTATAAATATAAACCTCTCATACAAAATTTCATACAAAGCTGTAATACAATTTGAGAGGCAAAACACACATATGTACATTTTTCTGCAATACATGTTCACTTTGTACCATGACTGCAAACAATACATAAATATTGAGTCACAGTCAAATTCCTTCACAAACATACAACCAATGAATCAAAACAAATATTCCAGTAGACAGTTTCAAAATATTACAAGGAACATACAAGAAATTCCATAACTTGTCTTTGTTCTGTACCTTGTAAATATGCTGTATGAAAGCCTCTATTTTACTTTATAAATACCTTCCAATTCCATATATTTTTCTGTTGTATGAATTTAATAAACCTAGCTGCATACAAGATTTCCAAAGCAACTTCAAGAAATGTTAAACATGCTGCAAAACCTGTTCATCATTTTAAACTTCTGGCCTCCCACTGACTTCCTTAATGGCATGTAAATCTTGCTTATAAAAAACAGAGCAGTGAAATACTTTTCAGCACATTTCCTCAAGAATTACAATGATTACAGTGTAGAGATATGAACACAGCTTGAACCAGTGTCAGGTGTAATCAGTGGATAAATTCTTATTTAATTATAAACATAATTCTGACTTCTCCAAAAATTTGCATTCCAAGTACAACAAAAAGTTTCAGTCCTGAAATTTATTGTATGTTCCTCATACTGAACATTGGAGAGCACTGCAAAATACCAATATACTAATGCGTATGACGGTCGGAGGGGGAGGGGATATTTTGCATGGTCACACTAATATTTCAGTCTTCACTTAAAGTCTAAGACCAGTAACAATTTATCAAATCACTCCCTAAATATCAACTGAAACTCTGGTATATGAAACATAATGAAATTTATAGTCCATGTTCCTAATGTACAAAAAGTTTTCACCTTGTCATTTTTAGAATAAACCTACATTATTATTATTATTATTATATTTTTTATGTGGTCCTGCCAAAGAATTTATCTAAAATCCTTTAATTCAAAGGACTGTTAACACTACTCATATATTACTGAGCATCAAAACATTCATCATTACTCATATCAGTATACCCCAGACTGTGACAAAACAATGAACACAGAACCACATGGTTTTAGTGTACTTGATTTACACTCTGCCATAGAATAGCAGGGAAAGAAGGGGGAGAGAAAAAGAAAAAAAGAGAGATAAAAGAAAAGAGGAGCTCACATGGTAAATATCAACTGTGGTTTCCATATTGAGTTTGTAATTACTTAGAAATCATGCATACAATAACCAAGCATAAATATTATTCATATATCAACTATGATAAATGTGACTTCATTTATTTCTCTCCTAATCATCTGAATCTTCATCAATGTCAGCATCATTAGGAACATCAGGCTGTAAGTGAATATTAGAAAGAAGATCCCTCATTGCATCCAGCAAAGAGGTCACACTTCGAGTCAAGTCAACTCGGGCAGCCACTGCACCTTCCGCTTCCCCCCCTCCACCAGCATCATTCCTGTAACATCAATGTTTCTTCCTTTCATCTCTTTCTAGTACAGTGACAATCCAGAGATTGAAGATGGCTGTCTTCTGAGTTGTTGTCATGTAGTCTGTTATCACCCTGATGATGGAGGTAGCAAGTACCTCTGAAACTTCAAAAAACTTCTACCAAGCTACACTGCACAACCACCCCCTAGACAGCCATCAGCAGACTCAGTGACATAAGAACCTCAAATTCTACTTAATCTAGAAATTATGTACCATTAAATAAAAAACAATGGCATACAGGAGGATGGAAAAAATCACCAGCCAGGATAGCTAAGTTACAAAAGTGACTGGATATGGAGCAGACAATTAAAAATGTTAAGGTCCTGTCATGGAGTTCAGAGCAAACTGTAAGCTTACATTAACTGAAGGCCATCCACAGCAGGCACTGGTTCATTGATGTTAAAGTTTGGAAGCAATGACCTGAAGAACATGGTGAAAGCACTGGAATGTTCATACATTTTTGGCCGTTGTGGACGTACATACAAGTTGACAGAGTCTGGAGGTGGAAGTGGATCATAACTTAGAATAGGTCCTGCAGAATCCTGAAATACATGATATGTTACCACATAATGAATATGACATATAGTTCTATTATATACATCAATTTACATCACACAATGGATGTCTAACACACTTATGATGTAGTGAATCGATTACTGTTACAAACCTTCAGGTAAAAAATCACCTTACTTAAAGCTGGTCATAAAGATAATATAATCAATGTTTCTATGAAACTTGCAAAAAATATAAAGCTTACATCAGTTACTGTGGCTGTCACTTCTTTGATGTCAGAGAGAATGATATGTCTCAGGACATTCAGTGGAGTCTTCTGGTACAATCTCTTCCTCTTCTCCTCACACTCAGCAACAAACAGATCACCCTCATCAACACGATCCAACACCACATGGACATTCCTTTCAAGCCAATCCAACATGCCAGATTCCTTCCACAGATAGTAGTTACGACACACGTACAACTGTATCAGCTGGCTCAATCCTGGACTCTGACTGCAAGAGCACAAAGGCACAAGTACAGGACATAAACATAAGGGAATCCTTCTGCAAATCAGTAGTTCTCGGAAGAACTGAACCCTACTTATTTTACAGTGTTATATTCTGTATGGTGAATGTAGCAGCAACTAAAAATTAATAATCCTATTGTTTAATAATCACCCTCTTTTCATGATGTCCACTACTACAGAATGTGCTAAATGTGCCACACAAAAACTAAAAATCAGGATGATGAGTTCACTCATCGTTGGTAAACTTCTACCAGACTACACAGCACTACAACCCAGAATACAGCCATCTTCTAACCAACCAATCAACCAGCTCCATGAAGATGATTCATTCTTGAGAAGCTAACATGAGGTCAGCTAGACAAGAAATTCCATCTTTCATGATTCAAAGGTTCATTACCTGTTCCTATCATGAGCCAGATAAACACAATCCATGTCCTGCAATGTATTTAACTAAAACCATCTTAATATTATCCTTCCATCTGTGCCTAGCTTCCCAAGTGGTCCCTTCCCTTCTGTCTTTTTTTAAGGTTGTTCCAGAGAAACCCTGTGTTACATTTTGTAACATGCTGGCTTATTACAGCAGGAAGTTAGCCCCTACTCAACACCCAAGCTTATTCAATTATGTATCTGCAGCTACCTGGCATATCTAGAAGCTCTTTCCTCCATCCACAACATGAGGATATTCCATGTTGTGGCAAGATGGAACAAACTTAACAAGGTTGTTTTCCTCACAAAATACCAAAGTCGGATAAAATATACAAAAGTTGACAATAAATACGAGACAACCTTACCTGTTTTACAATTATATTTCAAGCATGCAATGTCTTCAGTATTATTTTAATTGAAGACAATACAAGATATCATGCAGCTTTATGCCATACCTCATTATTGCTTTTGTGGTGAAAAAGGGATGGGTAGATACCCTGGAATCTGGCTGAACAGAACACTTCTCCAACAGAGGCAAGATCACCCCAGGGAACATAATTAGGGCCTTTTGTAAAAGATCATTAGCTGTAAGCTTCTTCTCAGAATCAGGATCCTCATCCAAATGGAAATATGCCATTGCCACGGAAAATGCAAAGTTTGGCAGCTGTGACACATTTCGTATTGGCTCCCATTCTTCATAAGCACAAATCAACCATTCGTATTTCATTGATCGAAGTGCATAAAAGTCCACACATAAGATCACACCAAGAGGATCTTCATCAGGATCCAGCGAAAGAAGCACCCTACAGAGCTCCAGGGCTGTCCGGTAACATGCACGCTGGCCCACAAATGTAAGATGCTTGAATAACGTTATGAAGAGGGCCCTGTAACAAGCAACATGCTCATCAATTATTTTAACTAGCAAATTTTTAGGACAATGTATCTAGTAAAATAAATTAACAGTGCAAAATGCAGCAATACCTGCTTATAACGGAATCCCTGGTTATTTCTCTGTATCAGACAGCTTTCTGTTTAAGACTTTGAAACACAAAGTTCATCTAAATAGTATTTACAAATTGTTCCTAGCTAAAAAACCCACAATTTGTCCATTATAAAGATCAACTTTTTAATCCTTTGTAGCCGAAGTTTATCTAAATAATATTTGGAAATTCAGTCCATACTAGAAGAAGAAAAGATACAAAATAATACCACTTCTTCACTGCAAAGACCAGCTTGTTAATGCTGTTTGAGAAAATAATTTTCATTTACTTTGGGAATCATATAAAAAAAATCTGAGCTAAATGCAGAGTTAATGACAGTTCAATCTTCTGGTCCAAACAGTTACTACTGGGACTAATGCTCTTTAGGGAAATAACTGGTTTATTCTGGAATAAAAAAATGACAAAAGGACTCTGTGGACAAAATACAGATACAGACGAGACAGTAAGGCACACAGACAGTCTTTCCTTATAGATAAGTAGAAATGAAGTAGACTAAGAATGAGAACTGATCAGGTTCTACAGACACACAAACACATGGTGTTCCAAAAGAAATGTTTCTGGACTTACAGATACCTAAAAGTAAGTTATATTTACCTCTTAAGCCTCAAAACATTTTCTCATACATACAATACCTGAAATGACTGAGGAAGTTATTACTGGCACTTTCACTGATTGTGAATAAAAAATTTGACAGATATACCTATGCAGCTTACTTCAGGCCTACCAATATACAGTGAAACCTCGATGCATCGTTTTCGGCGGGGGTGGGAAATAAAAACGATGAATGCGGGAAAACGATAGATGCGGGAAAGCATTAAAAATTTAAAAAAAACAATGTTTCTCTTTCAAAGTTACTTCTTTTTACCAAAAAAGTCTTTAATGGACAACTGGTTTGTCGAAACTTTACGTTTTAGACCAAACAGAGCACCTTCCACGTTCAAAATGTTTTCCTCGTCACGTTCACTAATATTAAGCGCATAAAAGAATGACTTCACTTTCGCCAATGCAGCGTGTGCTTCGGCAAAACTCGGCAAAGCTTCGGGCTCGCATTCGTCGTCTCCCTCTTCCTCACCACTCCAACCCCCTTTGCGGACAATAACAGGAAGAATGGAAATACTATTACTGCCGAACTCAACGAAACGTAGCTGTAGAAGACCCTGAACCGCTAAAAACGAGATGAACCAGAAGAATGAAAAGTGCCGCCAGCCTTTCCTTTGTACTTGTAATAAAAGCATTTGTGAAGAAATTCACACTGCACATGCCATCTGGCATCGCTGGAACGAAATATGAGTGCACCCTAATTAAAATCGTAAAATTTCTGACAATGAGCACCGCCATTCACTCCAATATCACCCCTGCACCGCTGACCCTCATTCCAAAAGAATGTACTGGTTGGGCGACATAACAGGTTACCGCTACTGCGTATTCCAAAAACATTGTGCGTCTTTCGGTATTAATTTATCTCAAAACCCAGCATTTTAATTTCTCAGAAACGATCATTGCGGGAAAATTGTGGGCCGGGACTAAGATTTTTGAACGATCGATGCGATAAAACGATAGTTCGAGGAACGATAGAAGCGGGAAAATGTAACATTATTTTATATGGGATGTATTCGGGACCGAACAAAACGGACGATGCATCCGGGAAAACGATAGTTCCGGGAACGATGGATAGAGGTTTCACTGTAGTTTATTTACAACACCAGACTTGCCTGTTCTCTTGTCTGCGGTAATCAAGCCTACAGTTTCCTGTGGCTATATTAAAGAGAGTGTGAAAGGCACATTCCAAACAATAGAGTGCTCTTTCAATGAGTTGTGCTGCCATCTGAAGATCCTCACTCATTTTGCATAGATCAGACAACTGAATTAGTGCATCTACATGGTAAGGGTGCTCATTGAATATTGCCTGAAAAAATACATTAATAATCAACTTTAATAATCAACATTAATCAGAAAATGGCAGCTTAATTTACCATTCACATAAAAATTTCACTTTGTCAGTGCCTGGACATTTAATTAGCCAACTCGTAGTACGAGCATTCTTGAAAAGCTGACAGTCAATCCATTAAATTCCTCACTATTAACTAACTAGATGGCTTACCGAACCCGAAGGTTCATCACCGAATTAACCAAAGATCTCCACCAGACCCTGTCCTGGGCCAAAATCCAGTTTCCTTCAACTACTATCTCCCATTGATCCCAGCTGAGATTATCCTCCCATCTACATCTAGGTCTCCCCAGCGGTCTCTTCCCTTCAGGTTTCCCAACCAGTACCCGGTGCACACCTCTTGTCCCATCCATGCGTGCTACATGCCCAGCCCATCCCATTCTTCTCGACTTAATCACCCTGACAAGGAGGAATACAGATTTTTAAGCTCATCATTATGCAGTTTTCTCCACGCCCCATCGTCTTCCCTCTTAGGCCCAAATATCCTCCTCAACACCTGCAATCTGTGTTCCTCCCTCTGAGTGAGAGACCATGTTTCGCACCCATACAAAACAACAGGTAAGATTATTGTTTTGTACACTTTAGTTTTCAGGTTCTTAGAAATCAGACGAGAAGACAAAATATTTTGAACTGAGAAGTAGCATGCATTTCCAGAATTTAATCTCCTCCTAACTTCCTCATGAGTGTCATTTTGATTTGTTATTGTTGTTCCCAGATATTTGAACTTTGTAACCTTTCAAAGGACTTATTAGCTACCCTAAGATAAATTTGCCCGCCTGTCTTCTGATGACGAGATACTAACATGTACTTAGGTTTTTCTAAATTTACTTCTAGCCCCAAATTCCTCACTATTATGAAACCAAAAGTTCATTACCATGTTCATAACAGCCTGCCAACAGACACACACTATTCTAAGCCAGCTTAATCCAGTTTATACTCTCAAGGGCCAAGGAAGATGAGAAACAAGAACAAAATGTCACTGCTATGCAAAGTGCAAGTATACTATTGTTTGTTTCATAAATACTCATTATATGATACAATTAAGGGCAGCTTGAGGATTAACTTGCACAGTTCTCTTAAAACTTTTAAATCATGGGCAATCAGATGAAAACAGAAGTCCTCACCAATGCAAATTTCTAAAGTAGTACATTGCAGTTATGTCTCAAATTTTAAATTGGTAGCTATAAATTTAGCCAAAAACAGCAATAACTTAATAGCATGTATTTGATATAAGGGAAAAGATATGACTAAGAATTATATGTTTATATCATTTTGAGCATTCAGATTACTTTACATACCACAACAAATATTATCACTGGACTGGAAACCAAAATCCTGGACATTAAAAATATCCTGAGTGACTACTTACTACAATAATGTCAGGATTGAGACTTTCAACTGCCTCTAGGAACATCTTCTGGATTTGCTGGTAGTTGGTATTGTGTTCATATTTAAAGGACATTATAACACCATGCATTTCTGCAGCTATCCTCATTGATAATCCTATTACAATGAAAAGAAGAAACAATTATTCATTATTACACAGTTATATCAATGGTAACAGCCCTAAAAATTAGGCCATCAGTATATGATACACTCTGTACTGCATCCCACTCAAATTACTGTTCAGTAAATATGCAATAATTAGTCACCAAAGTAAAAGCCTAATTGTTAGAAGTTTACACATACATTCAAAAAAGGAATGCTATTTCTTTGCTTCTGTATTTCTTGGACAGTCAGTGGAAGCACAGGAGACCAATCTTCACAAAGCACCAAATTCGAAAGCATGCAGTTTATATCTTTGTCAAGGTTGGTACTTGTTAGTTGTTAACTCTATTGAAAAGTATTACATTAAGCATAATGAAAAAAAAGATCTTATTAATTTCAGTAGAAACAAAGGAAAACAAAATGAAATTATACAAACATTATATCAGCTAGAAGAGCCTATTTATTTATACAAATAAGAGTGTTTCAAAAGACATCACTCTCTAAAACATAGTGGTGTTTGACAGTGCAAAATGACACCTGATATATGAATAAAATGTCAGAGGAATTGCATGTTAATGTCAATTTAAAGAATACACACCGAAGTTTGCAATGCTTCAAAGTGGCCAGCACCAAACAGCGCAGGTGTGATTCTGTTAAAACCGTTCACTTTGCAACTGTCATCCTGGCTTTTCAATTATAAACTCCAGATGTTCAGAGTAGCACACTCATTCCCCAAACACTTCAAGACAACTGTATGAAATAATAGTAGCAACAGCAATACATTTATATCCAAGCCTCCACCTTGCCTGCACATAACATTGAAACCTGCTCTTAAATTTTTAAAACATGGTATAAATCACTAAAATTAAACAACTGCCTAAAACACCTAATATTTAAAAAGGATCATTATATAATGTTGTAGATTCCTCAAGAGAAAGCAGGTGGTATGAAGACTGACTGACAATGATTGGCTTATTGTAACAATGTTATAATCCTTAATATGTACAGATCAGAGCCATCCTGCCACCTTGTTTACATCCTACAATACTAATGTTCAGAAAAATACAGGTTACAGTCACAACAGAACATAACAGTTAATACCTAGTTTTCCAATTGATGGCCAATTCTCTTTAGGTGACACAAGACAACTTGACCTAAGATATCCACAATTATGGCCTCTTCTCTTACTGAAACAACAAAGCATATTTTATGTCTGAACGATATTAACCAATTGTTTAAAAATAAATGTCAATACATGCCAGTCATTACTAAACAACTAAATTCATGCTCCAAAATCTTGGTTTAACACTTGATATTTACAATGGTATTCTTTTTTATAAAATGCAAAGGAACAGTACAGCAAAGATGGAACCACACTGGTAGCTTCCACAAGTGAAATTCAATATTTTGAAGGTTTATTTTTTAAAGAAAGTACTGACCCATACAGTTCCCTTCAGTTTACTATTTATTACTGATACTGATACCTTTCCTTCTTGAAAACAAGAGTGAAAAGTTATATTCAAATGAAATGTCTATTTTCCAAACATATTCTTTACTATTCTGCTTAACACATGGGCCATAATGTTAATTACTGAACATACAAACCCTCTGTTGCAAAGCTAAAGAACTTCAGACATATTGAAAAGTAAGGCATAATTTTTTCTTCATGTTTTGTTAAGTATACACCATATGAATAAATGTTTCAAAACCAAATTTGTAGAGGTCAAGGAGATATATATTATATCTTGTCAATCATAAAATCTAGGCTGTGATGCAATGCAGTCACCTGTAAAAACACATGTATCACAACCCAGATCATCATTTTCATCACTGTGATAACCCAAATCTATTTCTGCTGCCATAATATGCGAATATCAAATGTTCATTTGGGTTAACTTGTTGGTTTCAGATTAGTGAGTTCTTGGACATGATTACAGTGAAGTGGTCTGCATGGACATCTTTGGATTAATTCATATTCCAAGATTAATACTAGCAATACTAATGTTATATACTCACATCTAAATATTATCAGCATCACAGGATAGAAATGATGCAGTGCAAAAAAACTTCCCTCATTCATGTCCTGCTATATTCTTTCATACAATGTGTAAAAAGAGATTTGTATGTGTTAATGACATGGCTACCCGAAAAAGCATAAGTTCACAGTGTTTGTTAACTTTGTTCATAAAACCTTTATTTTTACTGTGCACCCCCGTACATTCTTCCATTCACCAATAATTTCAATTAGCTTAAAAAATTCTATGTACAGAATAATTATTAGTAATTATTTGCAAAGAACAATACCTCTGTTCATTCTGAACTACTTTAGAACCAAACTTCCTCTTCAGTTCATTGTTTGGATTCAGATTCCTGCGGCTAACATGTAATATTTTTTTCCTTGCTTCAATAAAACTTTTTGAATAACTGTAAACATTTGGATTAGCTGGAGCAGGTTCCCAGGCTACAGCTGATTGTTCATTATTTTCTAACTGTAAAGAGAAAAAAGTTACATATAATATTATGCACTTAATATCTATGTCTCATCTAATAGTAGGAAGTAAAATGCAAGCAAAATTTTACTTAATTTAAAATCATATATGATGAAACAGCTACAGCTGGCATCACACTGTGAAAATTTATGCAGTTTTCCTAAATAATTTAATTCATGAAAAATTTGTTTTCTATCTCTCTGACAATAAAACTCTTCAACACTGCTAACATTAGAACCTGTCACTGGACAAGAATTATGAATGATCTTGGTCAAAAGCCTTAACAGCATTTTAAACAATGACTGAAAGAATTTAAATACATTGTAATGAATGTTAACATGTGGATGGATCACTTGCCAAATATCAAACAGCAATAATAATACAACTACTTAAAGAAGATTGTCATGAAATATAATTTTTAACATGTTATCCATAAAAGAGGGCCACCTCTAAGTTATCTTCACTACTTCTGTGACTATTCCATGGTTTAAATTCTGGTTTCTTCTTTTTCTTTTTCTTCTTTTTCCTTCTTGATTCTTTTGCATCATCTGCTTCTTTTGGAAAATTAGCTGTTTCAGTTTCATGATCATCATCCTCCTTTACCTCAGATTCTGAATGGGACTGCTGATTCAACTGTGAAAATAAACTGATTTACTGATAGTAAACCTACTAAACAGATATAAACAAGAAGTTCTGAGAACATGCTGGTTTACACCATTCAGTTAGCATAGCAGAAACTATAAATTGATAATTATAATATTCTATGCATAATTTCTAGTACAATTTACCCTACTGCATTAAATGGTTCAAATATAACCTCAAAGTTTTCACTATTATCATACTTGTAAGTGCTGACATGTAAACAATATTTTGTACAGAATTTCTGATAAATATGCAACATACTTTTATCCAGTGTCACATGCTATGCTCAAACAGTCCACTAATTACTGTCATCAAATCAAAAACTAAGTACAGGTTTCATGTGGCAACAATGTACTTGTGTGCAGGTGAATGTGTAATGTAAAGTGAAAGCAGATTTGCATTTGGGATGTCCACATGGCTGTAGCACTAACCCAATACTGTGTGTGTAAAAAAAATATGCTTCAAATGGAAATTTTCTAGGCCTGAATAGCTAATGAAGTGCCGACCCCACTCTTGTACACATGAACATGCACAGTTAACATATGGATGACCAAATAAAATAATTAACACAACTTTCATGTACTACGACAAACATTTCTGGGCATGATTTCTGTATTTCTTGGTATTTCAACTTTCCTGTATGCAAAATATATGCCTGCAATGGTAAATGCCAGAACAAACTCATTTCCTGATGTCAATAACAAACAACAGCCTATCTCAACCAATGTTACGTATCCCTTCACGGTTCGAACAAATGACTTAATTTACGTACCAAATCATAGCGATTTACATTTGGCTGTTTCTTCTTTACCCCTCTTGCACCTTCCAAATCGGATTCGGGATCACTGTTCTCATTCAGCAGGTCCTTAGCAAAATCCGTATCTCCTTGTAATTTCCTCAGAATTCTTGATGACATATTTAAAGTGAATTTCCATAGAAATAATTACGTTTGTTGTAACAGTACAAAAATAAATCCACAAAAACAATAAATCTCAACATGGCATTGTTCACTGAAAACTCACGACTAAAACGTAGGTTATCTACAGCATAACCACAGCCTGCTAGATAAAATAACAATTGCCGAACAGTATAATTGGAAAAGTAGCTTTTTGCTCATGAAAATTACAGATTTGGTATGTCTAGGGGTTAATGGCTGTTGCGATGTATTCTGATTTTATGAACCACCCTATTAAGATGATATATTAGACTATTTGACGTACAATGCTGTTTTTCCCAGCGGTTCCCGCACCACCATATCAGTCGAAGTACAATATCTGCTTGAGACATCATGGCCTTGTGTCGAGGGAGCACAACCAAGGACTATAAAATACGTGGCTGGCGTGCCGAAGGTGTCATCCGACCTTCTTAGGTAATGTGACCCTCATACTGCAAACGTGTTCTCAAAGGAGAACGAACTCCAAAACTTTTAACATCCCGCACACGCTTTTAAAGCCAACTAAAAATTATGTAGGATTTGAGGTCTTCACGACAGTGAGTCTGAAGATGGCTGTCTTTTGGGTTGTTCCGCCGTGTAGTCTGGTAGAAGTTTACCGACGTTTCGGCAAACCTCTGCCAGACTAAAAATTGCCTCATTGATGATAACGTCTTCAGGGGTTATGACGTCAATACGCATTTATAGGTTATGTAAGGTTAGGGACGAGTATGCCATCGAACATTGAAACCGGAAATTCGGCTCATACCGATAAACTTACACTACGTCACCCCAACACAAAAGAGAACATTCCATCTCTACCACACACTTCGCCATATCAATATATGCCACATACTTATAAACCTTTCATAGCTATGTCTTTGCATTTTGTACATTTTATACTTCCCCATATCAATACATGCCACTTACTGATGAACCTACCACATCTGCATTTTCTTATATTTATAGAGAATGATGGGTGAAAAGTCTTCACTTATGATTTCTTAAGGCTTTTCAGCTTCATCTTTCAGCAAATGGCCAAACCACCTTTTTCTTGGCCATCCATTTAATTTCTTTCCTTTTATGTTATTTCTGAGACCATTCTCAGATTGAAACTTGCACATGGAGACACTTACCAGGACATACAAAAGTGAATTTTAAATTGCAAAGCTCTATATTTTACATCAAAAATTATTCTTTATCAGGACTTTTTCCATTGTCTGTTCTTTAAAATCACGATGTTTTGGAGGCTGGTTCTGTCTCCGTCTTCAGGTGAGAGGTACCTACTCTCGGGTCCCTTAGATAGAGCTAGTCTGTCACAGAACCAGCCTCCGAAACGTGATTTTGAAGAGCAGACGATGGAAAAAGTCCTGACAAAGAATAATTTTTGATGTAAACTACTGTCGTCAAAACTCTTTAGAACCAAGCTCTATATTTTGCTCACAATATTTTCAGGAATCATAAAGGAACTGCATTAAATCTCTTTTAATCAAACTATATCTTCTGTATATTAAATTGTAAGTTATGTTAATTCATCATTTACTGGGACAACAATTTTGAACTAAAATGGTTGTCCAGTATGAGGAATGCCTGTGGTTGGTTATTAATCAGAACCAAGACACTGACAGGTAAGAAACTGATTTTCGCACATGGTGCAGCCACACTTGGCTCCAGATGTGGCAAAAACCTCTGCTCATCTTCTGTGTTACTGTTTTATGGGCACTTTCAGTTTTGAGTACTGTACAATTAGGAACCTTTGGGTTATATAGGTCACCTAGTAGTATACTGAAGTCAAGGAGCTTATTATGGTATATAGCTCCAACAGATATTATTTGTAGTTTATTTACAGATGCTGTCAGTTCAGACTATATGAACTTGAATGGTAAGATGATTAACGAATATGAACTGGAAATATAATGGAAGGAAGCAATGTGATATAATTTAAGGTAGTATGGGAGACAGAACTAGCTTAGGATTATGTTCAATGGTGGCCTCTCTTATTAGCATGTTGAACCTTTGAGTTCCATTCTAATGGCAGAGGGTGTTTTATTTTCTCTGTGGTTTATCTGAAGATACCATGACAGCAGTTATGAAATAATACAATTTTTGTCAGAAAGTCAGTATTTTGTTTTGTCATTTACTTTCACTGGAAGTTGACATGAAAGTCTAAATAATGTATTCTGTCACATTATTTGTTTGAACTCCATGATATGAATATACCCTTTTCAGGTGCAGAGCTTTCTTTTATGCACATGCTGAACACAGATTATGGTAGCCAAATGTGCTCCCTTCAAAATCAAACAGAATTTTCTTCAGCCATACACTTGTCAGGGCACATATGTGAAACTAGAGTTGAAAATGTATGCTGTGGTACAAAATGCATAAATCTTGGTTCAATGTATAATAGAAAAGAAAAGAAGATAACAGAAAAACGGGTATTGAACTGAAACAAGTTCAAGAGAAGTGACTAAAAATGCAGTTAGTCAAGACAACATAGATAAAACTGAAGTCAGATTTCCATGCTTTCAACAAAATTTTTGGGTGCAATGTGCCACTCTGTTACAAACACTTGTCTTACAGAACCTCTTTATTAATGCCTTATATAATAGAAACAAATCATGTTAACTTTGTTTATATAATTCTGTACAATCCATTTTAAAGATGATTGGAAATTCAAATAAGTAACATTATTTTATTATCACGCAAGCGAAGTCTTTGGTCTTCATTTACCCCTACAGCCAACAATGGTAGAAAATTATAAATACTTTTAACATTTACATTAACATTAAATGGACAGATGATTCTCTATTGTTCTTCCTCTTTTAACCTTCTGTACATGCTTTTAAAATCAAATAAGAAAGTTTATATAAAATACAGCTCTTCTGTAATGCTGTCTCATTAGTCTTATGCAGAACATCAAGCGACAAAACTTTTCTTTTAAGAAATTAGATAGCAAACAATGATATGATCCACTTGCATTTTCCACACCTATTATAAAGCGTTTATTTTATTATTATTGTGAATCAATTGTTTAGTTGGTCCACAAACAGCCAAAAACTTTGGCCTTTTGGCCGCATTAACTCGACTGCTTGCAGACCAGGTGAAACTGTAGCCACGGCTCGAACCAAGAGATGGGTGGCTACAGTGAGTTGGGATTGTGCACACGCAGTAGTTGGAGCAACCCGAGAAGCACAGCCTTTTGCATGCTGCTGAGTAATGCTTCAGCGTTATGCTGGCATGCCAGAATAAGCTTAATGTTAAGCACAAGTGACGGCTTGACTCCTCCAAGAACTCCTATTATAAGGACTACTAATCTGACAGTAAAACCAGGATACAGCTGTCTTAGCTCAAACACAAGGTCTTGATACTTGGTCTATTTTTCAGTCTCCTTCACAGCTATATTTATTTCTGCAGGGGCCAAAAACTCAGTGATGTACAGTGTGTTCAGAGACATAGATGAGAATGATATCAGGCTTGGTAGCTGTTAACTGTCTGGTAGTGTGGAACAAATAGTTCCAATAAATTTTACATTTATTGTTCTCAGCAATGGACTCAATGTCCCCAGGGGAGTATGGAAAAAAGGGGGTCTTATTAATGCTGTAAAAGTGCCTCAGGTGGTAACAAGGTACACGTAAAGCAGCGTTATGCTGACAAATGTAGGTGCAGCTGGCACAATGTTTGCAAACTGACAGAAGATGCATCAGCATCTCAGGTTACATTCAGCATGCCCTGCAGACAGTATCTGCTACCCCCACACCCATCACCATTTCGCAGTACACAAGTGTGTTTACAACACCATCTTGGCATGCTAAAATGAAACCCTCGATTTCAGACTTCAATCCAGCCGACCGTAGAAAGGCAAACGTCGGGTCTTTCGACAAACCCATTTTTTTATGTTCTCAAATAAGGTCCCATGCAAGGGTTTATCTGCATGTTGTTTGAGCAACAAAGTTTGCTCAGCCTTCTTAACAGTGCCCTTGAATTGATCTGACGTCAGCATCAAGAGGGGCTGTCTAACTGAATTGATTTCGAAGCCAAGTCCAAGGTCATTTGCTGCTCTCTTTGCTGCCTGAAATATAAATGCCCCTACACCCACAGACTAATGTGAGCATACGAATGTCAAGAGGGGATCAGAGCTATTTATGATGGAATGAGCTGTACCCAGCACTATCTTATTGTGAAGATTTTCCAGACCCAGAGACCTTTACCTGCAAGATGATGTGGGAAGTATATGCGTCTGATGGAGGATTTAGGATGAAGACTTTGGTGCATGGTCACCATTTTTCTGGTGGCCCTGTCCAGATTTTTCATCTCATTACCTGTCCACTTTATTGCTCTAAAAGTATAGAGTAGGATCGGAACAGCAAGCATGTTGGTAGCAATGACTTTGTTCCTGCCAGACAGCTCGAAACTCCAAATCTGCTGTAGGGTGTGTCTATACTTGCTGCAGAGAGCCTCTTTTACTTTGGACACATGCTGGCCATGACTCTCACTCACACCAAGCCATGTATAGGACTCTGCGGCATCAAGATGATGTATGATGCTTCCATCCACAGGTTGCATGTCTTCGCCAAAATCCCAATTTCTCCCCCTTTTCAAATGCAGAACTGCACATTTGTCCAATAAAATTCCATGCCAATATCCTGACTGTATACTTGCACAGTGTTTAGTGCACTTTGAAGGTCATTGTCACTGGTGGCATAAAGCCATAAGTCATCCATATAAAAAAGGTGGGTGACTTTGTGCCAGCAGTTGGAAGGTACACCACATATGTAACCGCACTCATGTTTTAGCACAACGGAAAGAAGTAGCGAGATGCAACTGGAAGGTTCTTTCTGAAGAGATGGGAATGGCATACACAAAAGATGGTGTTCTCCTTTACTGCCCTATAACATTATCATCAAGACCATCATTGTCGTCATCATCATCATCATTAACATCAATGAGAAATAATGTGAGATCTGAGATTCTCATGGTGGTGAAGATGTCAATATTGAGTCTGCATTGTAACACAGTGTGGCCTTGTAGTTAGATGCCAATGTTGCTCCAAAATGTTGACATCTACCTACAAGACCACATGGCATTAAAACACAGAAGACCAATTCCAACATAAATATCAATGCCCATACTGCATGCAGGATTTGAATGAAAAGTCCTTATTTGGGATTAAGAACAAACTGAAAACAACTCCGATTCTTCTCCTGCCACAGAATTATAAATTAATTACACCTTTAAACATGAAAATATTGAATCACCACACACATCAGTCTTTGAACAGCATGATTTTCACTTTTCAACAACTTAAATGAAAACATTATTAATAACCAATGCGAGAGCACATTTTAAGTGAATAACAAAAGTTTCTTATGTATATTTCTTTGTGCATTATTAATAAAAGTGACTATCTAAAACAGCAGAAAGGTATTATCATTTATGAAAATTACCAGAAATAGTGAATGGAATGTTACATGTGAATGTACAAACACAAAACAATGTACTAAATATGGGGGGGGGGGGGGGGGGGGGGCAGAATATATATTCTCAAGTGTCTACCATATATGCAAGTGACTATATACAAGCAAGAAGATAATCATATAGGTCCTTCAAAATAAATGTTATATAAGGTTGTGATACATTTAGAAAGTACATTTGTGTCAGTTTACACAGTACTTGCACACCTGCACAACACACAACCAGCGGTCTTCATCAGAAGCTGAATATATGTTGGCTGCATTTACTCACAAGTGACTAGCGACTGTTTTATATGGTTTGTATCTTGATCCATATGATGAGTAAGACAGCTCCACATATTACACTGACAATTCCTAGCATAAGGGCCTTCCTTTTGCGATGACCAATCTAGGTAAGAAACAAGATGTTATTAGATTACTATCAAGACATCACATTTCCAATTACCAAAAATGAACACTGAGTGAAATGTAGGCAGCTTACTGTATATGTGAATAGGTTTAGCTTATTGTTGGATATGTATCTCAAGTTTTCCTGTAAAATGGCTCATGTGTCATCGATTAAAATTAGGGCATTATAATAACCCTTGTTTAATGTACCACTATACAAAACAAACAATTAACAACTAAATTGCCATATAGACATTTTTTCGTATTAAAAGGTTAGCCATCTTGACGTAAAAATACTTCTTCATTCAGATACAGTTAAAATTTCATACGGGTTCTAAAAAAATATTTATCCATTTCTTCTTCTGTTTGGAGACAAAACATTCCTTCATTAGCAGATATGCACATGAATGTAATCCATATGCTTTTCCTTTGCTCAGTGATATTATTATTTTATTGTACCAGTTAATTTCTGCAATGTAAATCGACTGCTTAATTTTAAAAAAAATTACCAGTGTTGTCATAAATGTCTGTCCCCAGAAATAAAACAAACGGCCAAACACTTACCCAACCAACCACTGACATTTGTTCCATAATACAGTATATGCCCACTATGCTTGCATAATAAGGAATGGCTTTTGGTATCATCATGGCCAAGTGTGTTGATCTACTCCTGATATATCATAACTAAATCTAGACCTTCAAGAAACTTGATATGAACATCATGCCGATGGAGGGAAAAATTACAGTCAAGCCCAACTGCAATTAATAAATCTACAATTTACACAATTTTGTTTTCTTAACACAAATACAAATAACAACATGTCAAATTTCTGAAATAGGAGTGATAAAAGTTCAATCTAACCTTCTACACAAAATTTCCCCTTGGTGTACAAAATGTTTATTTCACAAACACCATTAAGTCACAAGCATATGACAGCATGCAACCAGTGACCAAGCTTACTTTTTTGTGAGGATGAAACAATTTTATTTGCAACAGTGGCCTCAACACACAAAACCATAAAAGAAAATGTTCATATCAATGTAATGATTATCACAGAGCAAAAAGTTAATGAAGGGCCTTGAAATTTTAAGTAGAGATACACAGTGCATTCAATGACAAAGTTGGCACAAGTGTCACTTCCCAACTCCCAGCTGGAAATACATGACTCACCACCAGGCTCTACAAGTCAATTATTACTTCATAAGAATGACATCAACTTCACTAGATCATTGCAGTACCTGTCAGGCCAGGAAGTGACAACTGTGTTCAACTTTATCAGTAAATGCACTGTACGAGGTGCGATCGGAAAGTTTCAAGACTGTGTCAACAGAGGGCGAACCGGATGTAGTACGAGCTTCTGCCGCTAGGGGGTGCGGCCTACATTCATAGTGAATCAGTGTGCCAGCCGGCATCATCGAATTAGCATTTGTTTCTTAGTTACGGGCATTTTGGTAGTGCATTACACCAACCCTCCTGCGATTTCGGAATGGCGTCCATCAACGACTTGTGCGACATTGTTGCGTGAAGATGTGAGACGGAAGCGGCCGGCAAAGTGGTGCAACCACAACTGGCTGCTGCATCATGACAACGCGCCAGTGCACACCGCCCTCAAAGTTCGGCAGTTTTTGGCCTCAAACACCATGGCCGTCATCCCGCACCCTCCTTTGCTCCATGTGACTTCTTCCTCTTCCCAAAGATGAAAATTCAGCTAAAGGGGAGGAGATTTGAGATGATAGAAGAGATTCAGGCAGAATCGCAGATGGTGCTTGACAGGCTGACAAAGAAAGATTTCCAGGGATGCTTCCAGGCTTGGCAGCAGCGCTGGGATTGTTGTGTTCACTCCCAGGGGAACTACTTCGAGGGTGATGGATGAATTTAATACCTGAGATAAGTGTACAGGTTTTTATAGGCGCAGTCTTGAAACTTTCCGATCGCACCTCGTATATTGAAGTATGCAACCTTGTAAATGTTATCTTTTGTGGTATTTGGAGAGGATGAAGCAAGGAAACAGATAAAATGGGAAGTATATCAATCAAAGTATATTATACCCATCATATGAACAAATTAAAATTTACTTTCAAAAACACTTGTGGATATGGTCCTGATAGATGTATTCCTTCAGGTGCTTAACTCATGTGATGGTAATAAAATTTTATTATTGCATAACAAATAAATATAATGATAATGCTAGTGATAAATTAAAATTAACTTATAATAAAAGGAACTGAGATAAGTAGCAAACCAGAACTTTAGATTAATTGGAAGTGCAACAGCAATCAACAATGTGAAACAAAAACAGCTACTTACATGTATTCAATCTGAGACCTGCCAAATAATTATACCAATAATCACAGCCAAAAGGACAGTGAGACAAATTGCTAGGATACACTTCTTCTTCCGAAGTTTGGTCTGCAAACAAAATAAAAGTTGGCAGGAAAGAAATGAACTAAAAATATACAAAAAGAAATTGAAGAAAATACATATTCATTTTAAAAGTATAAACTTACAAAATCACTACTCTAGGACCAAACGTAGTTGCTGCTATACATCTTATAAATTTAATGGTCACAATACAGATCTCTGTTTGGGTACAAAAAGTTCAAACATCTCTCCTGTGGCATACACAGTAAGTTTTCTAAACAGAATAGCCATTAAGCAAAGTTATACGTTATGAGCTGGCTGGCGGACTTCATGAGAGGAGTGTCCAACCCTTCCACTTTAGGTTGTGATTGCAACAAAACTTTGTATATCAGTGCATCATCTGCCTACATTATTAACTACTAGTACAGATTTTTCCAGAGAAGCACTAATTCCCCCCCCCCCCCCCAAAAAAAATTTTTGATTAGCATCTAGAGTTGTTACAGTTTTAAGTGACACAGATACTTATAATGTGAACATAAGATAATAAGCCACACTGACGTTTTTTTTATATGCTGCAGCAACTCAACCTGAGTGGGTAAGCTGTTTAGGTATAAAGCTGAATGTACAAGGATTAAAGGCAGGAAAGAAAGATATGACTGTTGACTGTTCTAATATGTTTACAAAAATTAAATGCTGTATGCATAATACTATACTTAAACTTGGAGTTAATCTGGTATTTGTCAAGTGACTGTCCTATTTTTTTAAAGCCTCCATCAATATTCTTGATTGCACATGGTTCAATGGTATACACTTCTGCATGGAATATAATAGTTTATTAACCACAGCTGTAGCTAAACCTTTTCCTTGTATCACTCTCATATACCAATGCACCAGTGTCTTCATTTGTCTTGGAACATATATATACCAGACTAGTTTTCCATTTCTATCCATGGCTGAAACCAATTTCCCAGTCACTTGTATCAGAATATCTAACTGTGAATGTTTTAACTACACACTTTGGTATCACTTTATCAATCCCCATCTATAAGATGGGTTCCTTGTCATGTTTCAAGACATATCTGGGCTTCCGCTGCTCATTACAACTGAGTCTATAGATTCTACAGATTCCTGCCTGGATTTTGGAAACTACACACCAACCCCTGCAGTTCGTGTTTAACTCTAGGCCATCATATAATGATGACAAAGGTGATTATAGATCTTACGGCCATAGAGCATGTCCAATATTAACAGCTCCAGTTTCAGTCTATATGGTCTGTATGTAAACCTGAAAATCATCTTTGAAAAACTGTACAGGAACAAACAGGATTTCTCCACAAATAAGGGTAACATTTTTATATTTAAGCTCTTAACATATTCCTTCAATCCTCATGTCACTCTGATCAATTTATTTTAGTACAGCACAGCACCACACATCTTGCATATGCCTGACTGCAATATCATACCACCCATCATGTGAAGTGTAGCAGTGACAGAAAGTACATATTCCTCAATTACTTCAGATTTTGTATGTGCTGCTATCCATTTCAGACTTTGGCGACAAAAAAAAAAAGTTTTGATAATGTTATCTTTCACACATAAGAATGAAATGCATCAAATACACAAGGATTACACACATTACTTCAGGCTTTCATGGCTGTCCAATGCCAGTGTTGATGCCATTGCCAATGACACTGTTGGTGTGTGTTGTATTGTGAACATTTGGAAATTCTTGCCATCTGTCTTTATCCCAAAACAGGATATACATGAAGATTTTCATTTTTCTTAGATTCACAATAAAAAATTTTGGTACATGAATTATGTGGCAGCATAAATTAAGCAATAAAATATGCTATAGCATAAAGATATGAAACAGTCTACATACAAGATAAATTGTAGTTACCTGATAATTACTGGCTTGTCGAAGTTGGCTTGCTCCTTCACCAACAAACACTTCCGTCTTCTCTACACTTGCTTCAATACTGTCAATTACTTCACCCTGCTCATGAACCATGGCACCAAGTTCTTTGAAAATCTGGTTCACATCACTGATGTCACTCTGAAATAAAAAAATTGCATTTCTTTTTATGTGCCCTACCAGTGTTATCACTTCACACTGAGCACATTAGATAAAGTTGGTGCTGCAGAACAGCTGATTGGGCCTAGGAATTCTAAGAAAGCCCAATACAACTTTATAGTATGAAACATATTATAATGTCTGTGTACGGTTGTCAAATGGGGCCTCTTTCTTTGAGGAAAAGGCATAATTCACATATGTATGAACAAAGTGTTTCAATTAAGTTCAGTTCTATTGGGTTCTGACAATATTGCAATTAATATTGCTGTATTTCTAGACTTTGTTAAATTGTTTGATATTTTTAAAAGGAACCAACATTTTGGAAAATGGGTCTCTTTCTGTCCTCAGGTGAAAACCAGGTTTCAACCAGAAATCCAGAAATACTGATATGTCAAATCAGAACCATTTAGAACTGATCTATACAAATGATATGGGCCAAGTATACAAGCACCCATCCTTTAGGTGACACATATGACTGAAGTACTCCACACATTTTCACCCGAGGATGGAAACACATCCAGTTTTTGAAGCAATGTGCTCTTTGACAAATACTAGAAAATGCACAGAGTTCAGAAATACAGCAATGAGTTATACTGTTATCTTCTAATAAATAATGTCCACACTATTTTATGTTTCGATCAAATCACACAAACTGAACATGTAATTGTGGAACTGTGATTACTGGTTGAAGTTTTAATTCAAAAGAATGCAAAGACTTTGGAGGAAATTTGGTAAGGATTACATTATGAGCATTTGCAGAAAGACAAATATAATTTATACTGGTCCAATATAACCCTTACTTTATACTAAGCTCACATAAAACTTCATTAACAAACAGCTGACAGGATAAAAATGTTATATAAAACATACATCATATCCCATTAATATTCACAACTTTACAAAACATTGATACATCAAATATTTAACAAAATAAAATTGTGACTCAGATAAATTTTTTTATAATCATGCTGTTCAAAGAACAAAACCATGCCAAAATATGTTACTGTGTTATGTTTTGTTGTAACATAATTACTGTGATATTTGTGCATGGGGATACTTTTGTTCACAATATTTTTAACCACAACAGTGAGGTGGTTATTCATACCTCCAATTGCCGAATAGCTTGCTCTTGTTCTTCTAACAACTGAAGATTCATCTCGTCCATCACCTGTACATCCTGCTGCCTACCGTTGTCTTGAAGCTCAATCAACTGTTCACTGTACCTGCTGCCTGTCAGAATACATACACCAACTTTGGATTATCCTTTCAAGGTCAAGTTTAATATGGGCAAGTCACCAGCACCAAGTTGGGTTTTTGCAGTACTATAAAAACCAAGATGTTCTGGAAAAAAGTTATGATATCTACTTTCCTTCATATGTTTCTACCTTTCCTGTGAGGCTAACAGGAACTGTTCCACCTTTACTCATAGTTACACCAGTTGAGATAGCTCAGTTGATACAGAGACCAGCTAGAAAGATACATGCATTCTAAATCTAACTAACTAATTAGATGGCTTATGGAACCCGAAGGTTCATTACCGAATTAACCAAAGCCCTCCACCGGACCCTGTCCTGGGCCAACAAAATCCAGTCTCCTTCAACTCCTATCTCTGACAGATACTGCCTAAGATTATCCTCCCATCTACGTCTAGGTCTCCCCAGCAGTCTCTTCCCCTCAGGCTTCCTGATCAATACTCAGTGAACACATCTTGCCCCCTCCATGCACGCCACATGACCCGCCCATCTCATTCTTCTCGACTTAATGACCCTTGCAAAGCTAGAAGAGGAGTGCAAATTTTTAAGCTCAGCATTATGCAGTTTTCTCCATTCTCTCCTAGGCCCAAATATCCTCCTTAACACCCTATTCTCAAACACTTGCAATCTATGCTCCTCCTTCAGAGTAAGAGACCATGTTTTGCACCCATACAAATTCTAAAACTAAGCAAGACTGTGACTTGCAGTTTGGCTATAAACATACCTCCAAATGGATCTCCTAGGCCAGAGTTTGCCCTTACTCTTTGAATCTGTTCCTTCTCTTTCTGAGCTGCTCTTCTCTGAGTTGCCTGGAACATGTTGAGGGCTGTAGTAAACTCATCAGCCAATCGGTCCTTCTGCATCTTCCATTGTCTCTGTACAGGAACAGAAATGATTATTAGTATCTGTAATGAAAACTGAATGGGTGATCAAGTCTTAGGTTTATTTAACAGTATTTCTTGAACTAAATACAGGTAGCCGCTTCAATTTATGCCCGCTTCACTTTTGGGCCTCTCATAGATCACGACTGGAGGGGGTGATGAGTCATGACTCTGCCCGACTTCCTAGACACAGATGGTCCCAACATTGTGATAACACTATAATACTAAATGACAAATTATGGCCTAAAATTTAAATAATTAAACAAAAAACAGAATATAAAATGAGACAAGATAAAGCAAATTACATTAACCATGGACTAAGAGCTCACAAATATGCACTGGTGTCTAGAGAATAGGACGTCGAAAGGTTAAGTCTGATTGGTCCTACTCCCAAGGCTATTGCTCTTATTAATAAGGGATGTGAGATCTTCTGTAGCAACTGGAAGCGGCTCAACCATTAAGAGAGGAACTGATACAGTTCTAGAGCCATACTATAACTTATCATAAGAAAAGAAGAAAACCAAACAGACATCTATTCTATCATTTTTAAAGCAGTAAATTTTCTTTCTTTTTCTTAATAACTAAGGATTTGGAAGGTTATTATAGCCTATATGAATATACTATAATGTCATTAGCCTGGGAAAACTGATGAAAACCCTCATCCAGGATACCCGGTAGCTTGGCCAAGATTTGAATTAGCTACCTCCTGAACATAAGTGTTCCCATTGCACCAACTTTTTCAGTAAACACAAGTGGAGATCAGTGCAGCAATACATATTAAAAAAACTCACTGCATTCTTTAAATACTTCCCGCAAAGTTACAGTTCAATGTTAACATTTGAACATCAACTACTAATGTATAGGAAATTTCTACTTATTATTTGGAAGCTAATAAGAAAGGATAACATCTTAAAACAGGACATTAGACAGAAACACTGCAGGAAATTTCTGTGAAATTAAGGATACATTGGTGCAGACATGGTTAAGATTCCTTTGACAGTTTCATAAATGAAGATGTTGAACAAAAAGACCAATGGGGAGAGTGGGTGAGAGGTTACAAAAGATAACAGAAAATAGGGAAAGCTACAAGAGGAATTCTTATAGTAAGACAGTGCAACAGATCACATGTATATTAATTATACTGATGGGAATTTGAACCAGGCCAGAACAATGACATTCTGGAGGCACTGTCTAAGAATC
The DNA here is from genome assembly GCF_977971745.1 of Zootermopsis nevadensis. Lineage (NCBI taxonomy): Eukaryota > Metazoa > Arthropoda > Insecta > Blattodea > Termopsidae > Zootermopsis > Zootermopsis nevadensis. The sequence goes on from NW_028259142.1 coordinate 16,849,186, forward strand.
TTACTTCCTATCCCCAAATCTGTTGACAGTCTGCATGTATTTTCCTGAATATGCATTCAGAAACACAAATTCATTTCTAACTTTTAAACCTTACACCAAGCTCACAAAAGCCTGTCATGGGGCCATCCTTGATACAGATCCAACAAAAATTCTTTCATACTAGACTCCCAGGTGTGAGAAAAGCCAAAATTGTCAGGGACTAACACTCCCAAGAATACACAAGTTCCTTTTTCTCAGAATTTAAGTCTTGCTTGAGCCTTTTCAGAGGTCAGTAGGGCTGAAGTGGAAAGTCTGAACTTACTTTATTAGAATGTTGGACACAACAGGCACTCCTGTGTTGACCTTTAGGAAAGACCAATCATTCTGTCTGGACAGTGGGAGTTCATAAACATATATATATGCCTTGGTAAAATTTACAATAATCATTAATTATGAATTGGGAGATGCAGATTATTTAGATAAGTAGAACACCACATTGAGAAACAGTCATTTCAATGTCGAGCATATTTTAAAGTCTAAAGAATAAGTACTATTTTGTGAATAAATAAAACTTCTACAAATGTGGTGATCAGTTAACTCAGTGTCAATGCCCTCATTAAGTAATGCACCCTGTCAATTCTGACCACAACCTAAGAGTTCACATTTATGTTTTATCTCTTGAGCTAGCAAATGCAATAACCCTTTGAATACAGAGCTCATCAAAATAATATTTATGAATTCTGTTCATACTTTAAAGAAAACACACCTCTTCACCATAAAGAAGATCAACTGGTTAATGCTGTTTAAGGAAATAATCCCCAGTTCATACTGAGAATCATACAAAATAAATACAAAATGAAGTGTTACTGAATGTTCAAGGTAGGACATATAGAAACCACTGGGTTTAAAGGGTTAATACACCTCCTGAAAAAGGAGGAGCAACTTCAACAAAAGAATGGAAAAGGCTTTGTCATACAATGACCCACCTTGGTGGAAACTTCAGCTGACAATGACAATACAGGATTTCTTATGACAGAAAGTGAATGCACATTTCTGGTAAAAACGATGTCTCTTTTCAGGACACTTTCTTGATATAAGAAAGTGTTTAGATTGATTACATGTATTTAGTTTTGTTTTGTTTTCAGTAGTTTTACTGTTTACTGATGATTTATCTTCTTGTGCTGACTCTGTAACTGACTCCTGCAGCCATTGAATCAGTATGTTAAAATGAATAACTGAATTCAATTGAATTATTGTTGTTGTACAATTTAAAACTTTCATCCACATGAGTAAATTATGCCTGTAAAAGAAATGTAACTACCTTCAGCTCAGTGTGGGGAACAGAAACAAAACACTTGACTTCAGGTCATGACACCAATTGCCAACCTTTCATGTTTTCAGAAGAGTGCACATTATGCAGGGATCAAAATTTTCAACAGTCTACCATCAAACCTCACAAGTCTTGTAAATAGAAAGGCACAATTTAAACTAGCATTAAACAGATACTTAATTACACACTCCTTTTACTCTGTCGATGAATTTCTAATGTTTACAAGTAAGTCGTAATTTATCTATTGTAGATAATGGGTGGATTTATTTGTAACTTATCTCTAATTTATGTGAACCCTTTGTTTGTATTTTGTGACATTTATATAATAGTATGACTTGTATTTGTATAACATGTATTGTATTATTATGACTTATTCTACATCCTACTGTCATCTGACTAACATGGATCCATGGAATGTAATAAAGATGTATGTATGTAAAGCAAAAGTTCATAAGATAAATCTATTCTTAGTTCTGGATGAACCACAGCAGAATAAGTAAATGTTAACAATGAACTAGACCTTTAACTTAGCTATAACTTGCAACTGAAAGTGTTGTTAAGATTTGACAATGAACTGAATTATGCTGTCAGATAAGATCTGCAGTTATATTATCTTCAACCACTCCAATTAAAGAAGGTTCATAAGTAGATGAAAACATTGATATAAAATATGAATTTAAGCCTTGAGCCCCACATCTTTTAGTAAAACATTCATGTATGTAAAGTAATTATATATTTATGTACATGTTGTTAAGTACTTCGAATTTGCTTTGACCTAATTTGTTTATACATACAATGCATATTGCTAATCATATCGGGCCCAGATTTTTAAAAAAATATTATACTTTGATCAAATTTGGTTTTGTCAGTCTACATGAAAAATTGTTGGCCAATTTTGACTTGGTCCACACAACCCCTACTTTACCTGAAGCTGTAACCAAACTTATCAATTATCTAAAAGAATGATTCATATTCTATAAATGAATTATGCCACACAAAATATGAATCTCAAGAAGATTCACTACTGTATAAAACTAAAATATCAAAGGGGACTTTCAATATAATTTAATATATGATGTACAGTTGTCACATAAATAAAATTATTGTAATTTAAGGGCTCATTACAAAATGACAAAAACACATTTCCCAAAGCCCTCTAAAAAACAAATCACTGACAGAACAATTTAACATTTTACATGTAAACTTCAGGACTTACATCATCTTCAGAATCCCTTTTCTTCAGAAGTGGTTCATGCACCTGAACAAATGTAAATGGAATTTATTAAAGTGGAAAATCTGAGGATGATATTTTGTGTATATCCTCAATCTATATTCTTCCCTTAATGTGAGTGACCAGGTTTTATATTCATACCAAAGCATAGTAAACATAGTAAAAAAAATTATTCTTAAATGTATGACAATAATAATAAAGTTCACAAAAGGATCACATCAAAATTTATTGACTGAACGAGGGAACTTGAGTTCTGTTCTGCAACAGTGGGCAGAAAAAGTATGCAATGTTGCAAAGTCAAAATGACAGACAGAACATCATGGATGAGGGACTCGTACACCTGCTCCATATTTAGGAGGTTTCAAGTTTGAATATTTGCCTACAGGTTTGTAAAAGAGACAATGTTTTCTGTAATTTCACTCAGTTCCTTCAGGCAAATATTGCACTAGTACCTCTAAATAAGATACAGTTGTTTCCTTCCATATCATTTCAAATTCATTACCCAATCATATTACCAATGAACACTGTGCAACCTATGCAATCACAAGCAACATACAACCTAAGAATCAATCAAAATGACTAAAGAAACTAAGCATGTATTCCTTGGGTGGTCAATCTGACATTAGGAAAAACTCTATGTCCTATGGGCTTTCACTTGTATAAAGCCAAATTTTCCATTTCTGTTCTCCAAATCATACTGAAAGCAATTTACATTACTTTCAGGTTAAACTTGCTAATTTTTTTTAGTAACAACATATTTCTCACAAACTTTATAAAGAGCCAGAAGTAGTTATAATGATGGGTGAAACATATGAAATAAGTAGCAAACCAATGCAGACATTATGGTCTATTCATCAGTCCTTTGGGATGGAAAATCAGGCTGTAATGAAGAAATATTACAGGTAAAGATTTTCACCTGTTGTACACTCTATAGTAGCATTTCTGGGGCCCTGTATGACTGGATGTCTGTGTATGTGAGCTGTACTTATGTGAAAATAGTCAGTATTTCTATTCATAATTTACAAATATTCAAACAACATAAAAAATAAATATTGTAATGATTTATGCAAAGGTTTCAAAGTAAAATGAATAAGGTAAATAGCCACAATACCAAAGCTCCTCTTCTGTCAAAATTAAATATTTATCGGAGTTATCCACATTAATTAATGAAAGTAATGTCACTGTTTATGACTTAATCACCACAAACCTCATAATTATTATTTAATGACTTCTCTTCAGTTCAAGATGGACTTGACACAAATGACTGTAGCAATGACTCTATGATGTAGCATATTAATGGTAGAGTAACTTAAGTTTCTGATAATTTACAATAAAATATATTAAAGTTTTGTTTATGGCTAGTTGCCAGTGTACATCAGAACTTTTCTCCAAGCAGATGGAGCGGTTATACACCGAGGTATCCAGTCTGAAAAGTATCACTGAAACGAATATATTACAAGAAATCGCCAACACTCTTGAAAATGTTCATTTATACCTGGTAATTCTTAAAATTGTAAGCAAATCTAACTTGCAACTGATCACCGCATCAGAATATGTTTTCTTATCAGAAATTTCATAATTAGGATGTGGGGCATGGGTACTTGGGAAGAAAGAATGTCAAATTCAAATAATAAGATAACAGACAATTAAAACATAAAAACGACACAGAGATCTGAAGGCTTTCTGATAACAGGCAAAATACAAGTACTGGGCATAGTAAGACCTCTGGTTAAATTCCCTTACCTACAGTACATTAAGTGACCCATAAATAACAAATTCAAAGTACATGGCTGTATTCTGGATTGTAGTGCTGTGTAGTCTAGTAGAAGTTTACCAACATTTCAGAGGTCCTTGCTGCCTCCATCATCAGGACAATCATCTGAAATGCTGGAAAACTTCTATCAGACTATATGATGTTACAACTCAGAAGATAGCCATCTTTGGACTCACTGCCATGAAAACCTCAAATCCTAGTTACATTAATTTTAAATTAAAGTACTTCCACATCACATGTAATTGTTGCCCACTTACCTGTTCTGAAGCATAGGATGGGAGAGGAAGGCCTGTCAGTTCCTTAAGATTAGCACTTGTATCCTTAGCCAGCTGCTGAGTATAGTGCTGGATCTGGTGCCTGCAAATACATACATATTTTATTACATTCCACGGATCCATAAGACAGTCAGCTGACAATAGGATGTGGAAAAAGTCATAATAATAATACAGTTTGTCCACAAAGTCTCTTCAGGGTTTTGAAAAATTGTGGCGCGCTATCAAATTGAGCTAGCCACATGCGGTTTGCTGCAGATTACAGTGAAACTCTGGAAGATTTTTACTGACGTCAGTAGACCTCGATGTGGGCTCCCTTGGTAGCACGGAGAACGTCCAGACGATATTCGAGCTCTTGCCATGTTCTGTGGAGCATGTCCGCTGGAATAGCCGAGATCGCATTCCTGATACGGGTCTTCGGTCATCAAGTCCATTAACTGGTGTTCGGAACACACTGCTCTTGACATAACCCCACAGGAAAAAATCCAGTGATGTTGTCTGGTGAACGTGGAGGCCAAGGCATTAGACCGTCTCTGCTGACCCATCTTCCTGGAAATGTCCTGTCTAGGTACGCGCGTACCTGCAGACCCCAATGAGGTGGAGCACCATCTTCCAGAATTTCACTGCAATCTGCCGCAAACCGCATGTGGCTAGCTCAATTTGTTTGCGCGCCACAATTTTTCAAAACCCTGAAGGGACTTTGTGGACAAACTGTACAATACATATTATAAAGTACAATTCATACTATTATATAAATTTCACATAATACAAAAGGGTTCACCTAAAAAAATTATAAGTTACAAATAGATCTACCCATCACACACAGAAGAAAATGTATCACTTTGTACAACTACACCAATATTCTTTATGCAAATGTAAACATATCATTTTCTAGCTGCATTCAAACCAAAAGCTGCAAAAATGCTCTTTGCCTCTTGTATGAAATTTGATATCTTGGAGTTTAAGCTGATGATACATTCCAGTTCTGACTAAAATCAGACAATAACAAGTACTTTACTTGAAGATCTGTGTGTTTACACATGCAGAAGTGACTAGATGAGGAATCACCAGGACACCCGAGTTACCACAGTTATTTGAGAAATCCCCAGCCAACTGGATATTTCTGATGTCACTAGCACCATTCACAGAAAACAAATTATGGTGAATGGGCCAGAACTGATATGCTATGCATATTTTTCCTTACTAGTTAAAATTATGCAGAGCAAGATTTATTCATGAAATGGTTTTGTGCCATTCAGCTAATAATCTATAATCTTTTCTTTGGACAGATTCTAACAGGTTTGAATGGGTTACACTGGGATATTCATTATTTTATTACTTGGGCTGACCTCTCAAAAGATGGAAGGATTCTGTTATGTAATGTCCAGAACATGCCATAAGGCCTATACTGGAAAGGAAGAAGAAGATTAACTGCATTTCACTGTCAGGATACTACAGCCACACTGCCAAATAAATATATACTTCTTACTCTCTAAACATAAATGAGACTTTCCTCTAGTTGCTGGTAAGATTACACCAACCAGGTTATAACTTACAATTGATTTCGAAGCTCTTGTGAGTCCTGTGGAGTACCCAGCTGATTAACCATTTTCTGCATTGAAGATACTGAAAAATGTTTTACAATATTTAAATATAACAAATACACAATACAATTCCTAACTAACAGAATTATTTTAACAATCAGAAATTTATATCTTCCTAGAAACATTTGCCACATGAAATTAGTGATAAAAAATTAAAGATTTCTGTCTTCTGGGTTATTGCGCTGTGTAGTCTGGTCGATGTTAACCAACGTTTCAGAGGTCATACTGCCTCCGTCATCAGGGCGATGAATATGCCAATAGGGTGTGAGGAGTTGGATTTTATAGGCAGGGACGTGAAAGGTGTAGCCTGCCCCGAGCCAATGGGAGCAGGTATGGGAGTGGACCAATGGTAGCACGTGGGCGAGGGTGGGAGAGGGAGAGAAAGTAGAGAGAGAAAGGTGAGTGTAGTTGTATGGATAAAGGCCCTGAAAGGGGCCGAGTTACTGGTCTGGTTGGTTCTGGCGGTGCACTCTTGCTCGTTCTCGGAGTCCTCGGAGTGTGTGGATCAGAGGCTTCCAGGACCGGCTCAGGTGAAGTCCATCTTCCCTGTTAAAGTTATCAGGATGAAGTTCGATCTCGATGGCTTCCCTGATTAACCGGTCCATGTAGCCGGTTTTTGAGGAGAGGATAGAAGTGTCCTCTAGCTGTATCTTGTGCTCCAAGTTGAAGCGGTGTTCAGCAACCGCAGATTTCTCGGGCTGCCCGAGTCGGATGTGGCGTTCGTGCTCGTGCCAGGATCAAGGAGCACGAACGCCACATCCGACTCGGGCAGCCCGAGAAATCTGCGGTTGCTGAACACCGCTTCAACTTGGAGCACAAGATACAGCTAGAGGACACTTCTATCCTCTCCTCAAAAACCGGCTACATGGACCGGTTAATCAGGGAAGCCATCGAGATCGAACTTCATCCTGATAACTTTAACAGGGAAGATGGACTTCACCTGAGCCGGTCCTGGAAGCCTCTGATCCACACACTCCGAGGACTCCGAGAACGAGCAAGAGTGCACCGCCAGAACCAACCAGACCAGTAACTCGGCCCCTTTCAGGGCCTTTATCCATACAACTACACTCACCTTTCTCTCTCTACTTTCTCTCCCTCTCCCACCCTCGCCCACGTGCTACCATTGGTCCACTCCCATACCTGCTCCCATTGGCTCGGGGCAGGCTACACCTTTCACGTCCCTGCCTATAAAATCCAACTCCTCACACCCTATTGGCATATTCATCGCCCTGATGACGGAGGCAGTATGACCTCTGAAACGTTGGTTAACATCGACCAGACTACACAGCGCAATAACCCAGAAGACAGAAATCTTCATATTCACCGCTGTGAGAACCTCAAGTCTTACGATAAAAAATTAATTTCACAAATAATAAAGCCATTCAGAAATATTGTCAGTAGATGGAGGAATGCATATTTAGAAAGACATCTTCAGTTCCATACTTGGTATATAAATTGAAATGTTTGTACTGTTTTTGTGTTGATCCAATGGCATATTTAAGAAACTGAGGGGCACCTTACCATACTGGTACTGTTAGTCACTTTTACAGCTGTTTAAAGTTAACATACTGGATGGCTGATCTAGAACATGAATGTAGATTTGAGGCTTTTATTTAGAATTGTTTTACTTAATTATACACCAGTATTTTCAGTGAAAAAATTAAAGTTCTATGCCAAAGACTTTATACTTTAACTGCAGAAACAATCTGGACCATTTTGGTCATATGACATCATGACAAAGTGAACACACATAAAAACAAACCTGCAGAAACAATTAACATAATGCACAAATGGACACTGCATAATGCAACACCAATAACCTCAAAAGATATTCAATAGCCTGAATCCATGACATTTGTGTTATCTGTAGATCTTGTGAACTATTATTTTTCAACTATTTTATGCAGCTCTTATAGTAGTATTAAAACTTACAGAGTATACAAATATGCTACTTATAAGTGACTTACCATTTTGTGATATCTTCTGAATACTGGTTCCAATTGTTTGTGCAAGTTTCTGGAAATCCTTTTCCCTTCCTGGTCCACCATTATGGTATGATGAAAAACTGTAATTCCCCTCCATTATCTGCTATTATCCTTTGCAGTTAGATTTTATGCCTGGTACAAAATAAGTCAAAAAAATCAACAACTTTGTGAATACTGCATACAACAAGTACATATAAGTAGGCTACATTATCCTGAAATATGGTTTCGATTATTCATCTATATAAACGTATGTAATATGGACACATGCGGTATTCTTCCAAGAACTATGTGTATTGTTTGCTCGAAACATTTGGTTTAAATTGACTTACTTGTGACAGTTCTTTATGCTGCAATAAAATAACTGAATATAAGTGGGCTACCTCCGATGACACATAATGACTTTCAAAAGTTATGAATCAAACACTGCCACATTAGATTCGCAACAGAAAATAGAAAACAAGTATATATATGTTTGTGTTTGTCGGCCAAGTGGGGCTACTAAATTTAGTTACTTTACCTGTCACTACTATTGATTAGCAAATTTCCGGAAACACTTCCATTCTAAACTCAACCTTCGGAAATTTATTTGTTCCCAACATTCCTTATTCCGTTGCCACGATCACATGATTTTACGTATGTTGGTAGTATAGCTAAATCGGTAGAGGCATCTATCAGCGACAATCAGAACTGATTCAAAGAACGTTGGAGATGATTGTATTCTGGGTTGTTGCGCCGTTTAATCAGCTGCCTCCATCATCAGGCGATCCTGATGATGATGGAGGCATCAAGGACCTCTGAAACGTCGGTAAAATTCTACCAGACTACACGGCGCAACAACCCAGAAGACAACTATCTTCAAACTCACCGCCGTGAAAACCTAAAATCCTAAAAGAACGTTGCTTATACTCAGTATATTCTATGTTGGGACCTACACAGACGGGCATCTCTTTGAAGAAAGGACAGATTTTACGGTTTTTCACTGCGTTGTTTCAAATACAGAGGTAGAGTCGGATGAGACGGGAATTTTATCAAGTTGGTTAGATCTGGAATGAAGCTGTCGTTGCCTGCTTGAAGGCGCTATCATGATATTTGCCTGTACAGACTAAGAGAAAACACGAAACCCGGTAACGAGCCGAGATTGGAATCTAGTACCTCCTGAAAGCAAGCAAGATCTACAGAACGTTACCACGAAACCAAAGTGCGCTGTAGTCTTGAAACAAGAAAGAGAGACATTAATCCTTAAGTAGTAACCGACATTACCCATTTTCTAACTATAGTTTTCACAGCATAGTTAGGAACGATGTTATTTCCTAGGCGCATGACAGTAAATATGTTATTCAAAATCCAAAGCAAAGTAAATAACTCATGACCTGTTAGAAAATAATAATGTATAAAAGAAACATAATTGTATAAATTCTATTACTAATCCTTCTATTTTTATTCATATTAACAATTATTCACTTTCTAATGCCTTTTTACACCCCCTCTTAATATTTCCCTTTAGGTTTATGATTTCACACTATCTTGGGCCATCTGTCTTCATCCATCCTATCTACACGATATTCCCATACGCAGCAATCTCTTCGACTATTGATCGATGCTAAACTTGTCATGTATTTAAGTGGGCTACGTCCTTCTATGTATATTTTTAATTTATTAGATAGACATATATAATATACTTGCACTAATAGGTCAGAAAGTTTACGTTTAGTGTAATAATTTTGGCGCTTTCACTCTGTTGCTGTTTTTATATTTTAAATTCCGGAATCCTAACTTTTCATTATTATTATTTAGTGTTCTGTCTGACGACAGGTCCATATGAACAGGATCCTTCCATCCTTTTCTCGGACTGGGACCTGTTCATATACGTTCTTGGCAGATGATCCAGAAGTGGTTTGCCATTGCCTTCTTCTGTGTGTGAATTGAGTAATTGTTGGGATGCCACGGAGAAACCGGGGAAGCCCCCGGAGGAAAACTCCGTGTTGCCTAGACCACGGCCTTGCCCAACACAAGTTATAAATTCGGGCACCGCCGGGAATCGAACCCGAGACCCCAGGATTACAAGGCCAGCGTTCTAACCGCTAGACCACCGTGGTTATTTCTGAATAATTTATTTATTTATTTTATTTAGTGTTATGTCTGACGACAGGTCCATATGAACAGGATCCTTCCATCCTTTTCTCGGACTGGGACCTGTTCATATACGTTCTTGACAGATGATCCAGAAGTGGTTTGCCATTGCCTTCTTCTGTGTGTGAATGGAGTAATTGTTGGGATGCCACGGAGAAACCGGGGAAGCCCCCGGAGGAAAACTCCGTGTTGCCTAGACCACGGCCTTGTCCAACACAAGTCACAAATTCGGACACCGCCCTACTGCCCTATAAATAGCGTTTAACTGGCGAAAGAATAAGGTTGTAGAAAACATGACAGTGGAACCACGGTTCCGGAGAATCTGACGTAAATACGTCCTTGTATTTAAACTATTATCATCATCGGACTCTTTTAGCTACAATGTCATCCATCTTGTTATCTCTACATAGTATGACGCAACACACAAATGCAACAGTAGCGTGAAGTGCGATGCGCCTTTATTTGTAAAAATAAATGTTTGTAGAACCTAAACCATTTGCGGTATATAAAATCTAAAAACAGATATGGAAAGCTCAAGAGGTAATACGTATTTTGTACGCAATATGTCTGGATCTATCTCTTACGGTTTTCGAGAGGCGGGCGCTTAACGCTTAACGTGATGAACAATAACAATGAATAGGAATCCCTTACCTCAAACTTTGTTCAATTGTAAGCGACCACGATGTCCACCCGCAATGACCAATTCGATCAAAACTAAAATGGAGAGAGTGGAGGGCAGTATCACAGATTTCTTAATAATTCTTATATAAGATAAGTACCTGTGATATTCTAAAACGTTTTTACCAGCACAAAATTATCTACGACGCACTTCTTCTACAAGCGATTCACAGCTCGGCTCTTTCCACAATAACGAAAGCGGATTGTTGACGGCAGTAATGAAACACAACAATGCCGAATAAACAGATGACATAACAATTAGTTTCTAAGGTAACGGAGTAAAACATTGTTATGCACGCAGGATTTCATACAAAAGCTGACCATTGTCGGTCCATATTTACACATTGTTGATATGGATCTTACACATTTTCCTAACGCTGTTTTGCCGAATGACCCTTCCGTATAGACGTATTTACGTCAAAAAATGTAATAAAAATCAGTCCAACGGTCTTCGAGTTATGAGAACACAGCATTAAAATCCTCTTTTTTCAATTGTCCCGAAAAACCGAATGACTTGCTAAAATAATATATTGGACGTAAAACGTTTGTTTCATTTTCCTCTACAATTTCTTTTATCTAAAACATTTTCCACCCCGATAAATATTTTGCAAGTTATACTCGAGATGCGCGTAGAACCGTATGTGTCTTCGTACAAAGTGTATCATGTGTCTATTTTTGTTGTCCGACTTTAGCTAAAATTGAAAATATCAACAAATATCAGCAAAACTTCTTAACATCAAATTTAATGAAAATAAGTGAGTTGTTACGTGCATAATGACAGACACACATAGCGAAATTAAAAGGCGCATTTTATATTTTTTTATTACGGGCGTACCAAAATTGATTACAGTTAGCTGTTAACTAGTCAAGAAGGCATACAGGACAATGTTCATGATCCAAAGAATAAATAATCTTGTGACATTCACATATACTGACAGAATAAAATCACTAATAACCTCAGAATAACCAACACGTGATACTAATTTTGTTTGTACCGTCGGGTCGGAGTCGACCCCTAGTGACATTATGTACAAGATACCTTCATCCTCTTAAGTGATGATAGGGACCTGTTCACATGTTTTCTAGGCAGATGATACAGAAGTGGTTTGTCGATACTACGTTACTCATCATTAATTATTAACACAACTAAATGCAAATCTGTTCATAGAAACACTTGATAGTACTTAAGACTAAATTAGTTTCATTTATCCATAATCCGGATATCCAGATCAGGTATATATAATTATGTTTCTATAGAAACGGGCCTGCTACATGAAGAGTTCTCAGAAGATGTACTGGTGTGTCATAATATGCTGTGTGTTATGTTGCTTCGGTGCCTGCATCGGACTACAGTGCACTTACCCACAATCCAAAAAAATTAAGTTTACCATCGTAAGTCGACGTAATCAAACAGGACAATGGACTGCTCAGGTAAGGAAAAAAGGTTAAGTTCTGGTCTACATATACAACTCCGTACTTTGTAAGTTAAAATTTACATTTAATAGTTCAAGTAAAAATTGAAAGCCAGAACACAGAACGGTAAACTCGACAAAAAATAATGAAAGTAAACCTAATAAATGGAGCAGAATAATTCAATTCTTAATCTTGCCTTTTATTGAATTCGAAGGTTTATTATAGAGTTTACAAGCGCTCTTGCCATTCGCCCCTGCCCTGGCTCAATTAATCCAGACAATACCTTCCCATCCAGTTTTCTACCGTCCATTTAATATTATCTTCATAATTACGCCTAGGTCTTCCAACTTGTTTTTCCGGTCAGTTTTTCCAGACAAAACTTCGCGTACATAAGCTTTCCTCACCCTTCCCATGTCGTGGTCACCCTATTCTCAAACATCATTTAGTCAAAGTTCTTTCGGCAAAAAATAGTCAGAACAGATAGAATTATAGTATTTTAACATTTAAATTTGTAGTTATTAGCCGAGGAATGAAAGAGCGAGAAAATCCTATTAAAATACAATTCAATATCTGACAAGGATGAAAATGTTCACTTAAATTTGGAGAAGCCTACACGTTTTTAAAACGCATTCTGTAAGTTTATATACCTCACTGAACTCTATATAATTTACAGAACAAATACAACCTATTCTTGCATAGCTAATCGCATTGCGGTTTGCAAAATAGATCTAGATACAAAACTGAAAAAAAAATTTAAAATAGAAACTGTAAAACTTAACGAGTCATAAGCCCGTATTTTATGCTGTTAATTTAGTTATAAGCTGCCTTTGGAAAATTATAATGCTGTTATTTTAATTGAAGATCTGCTGTGCTCGTTGAAAGAACTTTAGTATCAATTAATTTTGAAGTATGTTCTCTTTATTCTTGTAGTTTCAGCTGGCGCATGAAGCTGGACCCAAAGACGTGGGTCACTGGAAGGCAGACATCAACCACACAACATCCATATGTGGGGACTCTGAATCGATCCTCATAGATGCCAGTGTAACAGGTGACTTCACTTCCTAGTGTCTATAGTTCACTTGGTTTACAGCAGAACTGAAATTCTTGACGTATTTTTAATATTACTGAAGCATGTGCACGAGTTACTTGTTTTAATATGATATTTATTAATTCTGTGCAGCAGAGTCCTTGCAAACTAACAGCCACTCATGCAATCAAATAATTCCCCGTTTTTATGAAACTAATGATTCATTGCGTTCATAAGAGCCCGCCACTGGACACTTTTTTGAGTCAGATGAATCCAGTTCACACCCTCGTTTACTTACATTTAATACAATATTATATTAATTTCATTATCTCTAGAACAAAATTAAGTTCATTGCTTATAAGAAGATGGAGTAAATATAAAATTTTATTTTCTGACAGAACCAGCCCCTAATGTGAGAGCTCTTTCTTTACCTGGATATGAGTTGGTGCCTGGACTGGGATACTACAAGCTGCATATTGTTGGAAAGTCATGGCAAGAGGCTCGTAAGACCTGCGAAGAAGAAGGGGCACATCTCTTGGTCATCGACTCTGAATATGAAGCAAAGAATATGGCACGACTTTGGAAAGAGTACCCTGCATTTCTTGCTAGAAACACCTACTACGCTTTCATTGGTTTCCATGACCTTGGCAATGAAGGAGAAGTTGTTACTATTTTCAGTAGGTATTTTGTTTTTGACAAGAATCTCGAAATCCAAGGAGTAGCAGGATTTGAGGTTTTCACGGCTGTGAGTCCGAAGATGGCTGTCTTCTGGGTTGTAGCGGCGTGCAGTCTGGAACAAGTTTACCAGAGCTTCGCAGGTCCTTGCTGCCTCCATCATCAGGGCGATACTTATACCAGACTACACAGCCCCTCAACCCAGGAGGCAGTCGTCTTCCATGGAGTATAATTCTTCTTGAGAAACTAACAGTAACTTAGCTTGTAAAAAATTCTCCAGCTTTTATGGAACCTGTAAGTTGATTGTCATGTCCGCATGAACCCGCCATTGGTCGCTTCATTTAGTTACCAGTCTACACCCTCATATCCTATTTGTTTGGATACATATTTAATACTATCCTATTTTTGACTAGGTCTCTCAAGTGGTCTCTTACATTCACGTTTTGAGACTAAAAGTTTGTGTGAATTTCTCATCTTTCCCATGCGAGCCACATGTCCTGTCCATCCCATCCACCTTTATTTGATTACCCTAAAATTGTTTGAGTCCGAAATGAATTATGAGGTTCCTCATAAAAATAAAAGTACAGGTAGGACCCGCTTTACGCCGCTTCAAATAACGACCCTGAGGAGGCATAAATCGGGGCCTACCTGTACCTTAAAGTAGACAACAACTAATGCAAGCAATTCAAAGTGAATAAATCAATATTCACGGAGAAGAAACCTTGCCCATTTACACATCACATTTATAACCATTATTTCACGTTACCATTCACAAATATATCCGTGAATATAAAGTATTGCAATTGAAAAACTAACAATACGTCATAATAATTCCTTAGAATATAAAAAAACACGCGCTCCTGCTAAGAATTTAACCTTTAAATGCAACACACTCCACAGAGGAGTCCTTATTGAGAAATTAACATCTGCTCAGCTGACCAAGAAATTATCACCTTTTATGGAAAATGAGTATTCAAAACTGTTAACGACAGCCCGCCACTGGCTCCTATCTTAAGACAGATAAATTCTGTCCACACTCTCCGATCTACTTCTTTTCGTTCCGTTTTAAAAAATTCTCGCAGTACTCATAGGTTTTAATAATAGTTCGTTCCCTTCAGATTTTCCAACGAAAATGATGTATTGCATGCATTCACCCTTAAATGAAATGGTAGTAATCAAAGTATATTTTTCTCTTTACAGATAAATCTCTGGCATCAACTGGTTATGATAATTGGGACTCTACAGAAAATGATATTCGTTATAATTGTGGTCTCTTTGTACAGAAGAACCATAAAATAGAGATCGGTACGTGTTCAATTGCCAGGGGATTTTTCTGTGAACACGAGCTATAATTTGGTGTCAATATTGAGCAGTGAAGCATTTGTTTAAAATCTTTATAGGAAATAATGCATATAAACAAATTTGTAATACCTATGCTAGTATCAACAGAAAATGAGTGTAGTAGTGTTAAACGTAACATCTGTCAATTAATTTATTAGCATTAAATCTGTATAGACCAGAAATGAGATCATATATTCATTATCTCACTGTCCTTGGATTTCCGCGGCTGGAGTTCAACGTACACATTCGGCTTCCGAGGATCAGCCGCGCGAAATGTTGAAAATTATCCATCGTTTCGGCAAATATTTCAGTTGCCATCTTAAGGGTGAATATAGATGCTGAATGATAGAGCGAAATAGCGGGCAGTCCACTCTTCTATGCCATCAAATCGAAATCGCCAGTTACTGCCTGCCCCATATAAGGCTTGCAAAAACGCCCAACTATCACATACCACGGAGATACCAACTGCAACGTTTAATGTCGAAACATTAAATAATTTTCAACATTCGACGCGGATACTTTTCAAGCTGAATGTTCCGTCTGAGCTTCCATTATAAATTCTTAAATTCATCCCTACAGCTAATTAATTTCCCATCGCCTCCATATTTAGGAGTTCGTAAATGTAATAACTGCAGACTGCGAACAACTGTAGCAATAACAGTAGTATTAAGAGAAATTGTACATTTTTGCAAGAACTATTTAATATTGTCTTACATCACATACACTCTGGAACAATTTGTGTAGCATAGTTATAAATTAGCACTATAATAATTCAATTCAATTCATTTATTACAGTGCTTAACAACAGCCAAAAAGGCCAATAACAGCCAAGCACTAACAATACAAACATTACAACACAAAAACAAACAAACAAACAATAAACTAAATATACAAATGTACAATGTTAATTTATTGCAAAATAATCAATAAGCAAATGAGCCAAATAATAATAATAATAATAATAATTGCTTTTGTAACTGTTTTTCTAGCTATTAATGTCTCCTCAAAATAAAGAAAAATATATAAATCTGATTTGAACTTTAACCCTTCCCATGCTTAATTTTATTTTGTAAAATAGCCCGTTTATGTTGATATGTTAAGTTTGGTAAAATTTGCAGTGGTTAAATTACATAAATATGTCGCTTTAGGCCTAACTGTTAAGTCTGGCAAAGTGCATGTTTTGACATACGTATTAGTTCTCTCTGTGTTAAATTTTATAGGAAAGAAACTAATTAATATCTTTATATGTGCTAAAACTCACCACAAACACTTATAATTTCTAAAGGAGAGGATATGAATTTATATTAATCCACATTATTAAATAATGGATATACAGAGAAAATAAATTAGTTTATAACATTAACCGATTGTTCTGAACAACAGTTATTTGGGAGATATCTTGATCGTAGAACTTAAGAGGTCAATGAAAGGTTCGAGAGAAATAAAACCTAAATAATTGTAATTGTGGCAATTATATTTTGGAGTAATATTAAAGAATTATTTTTCTTTTCATAACCTTGAAAAGAACTTGGCTTGGGACGTTCTATGACGCTCATCACCCAGAAACTTAATGATTCTATCAAGACGTTTGTTTACACACGATTGTATCGGCTAACTGAACAGTGTATGTGGAAATATTGAAGCTTTGGGTTAATTTCAGGATAAATTTGTAAATAAATTACGAGCCCTTTACCTTACGAAGTGGCAAATTTATAACGTCTCGTGACACTCACAACAGCAAGAAACTCCATAATTTTCTCATGGCGTTTCCTAACGGCTAAATGTCTTGGTGTGAAACCGAACTTGTCACGGGCGTAAATGTTTGCTCCAAAACTGAGAAGAATCTTCGTCATCTCGAGATGACCCCCCCCCCCCCCTTTAGCTGCCCAATGTAAAGGCGTCCGTTTGTCAGTACTAGAATACGCATTTGGATCTGTACCATTTTCTAACAAAAGTCTAACCATCTCGACACTCCCACTAAGACATGCTGCGTGGATTGGTGTTCTGTTGTCTTCCCCGGTTACTTTAACATTGACATCAGCACCTCTGTCAAGCAGTGTTATTGCCAACACACAATTTCCTACACGAGCAGCATTTATTAATGGCGTAATTCCTTCTGCGTTGGGAATATTAACAGACATTCCAAGATCAAGAATCCACCTCAGGACAGTCACACTATCGCAGGTTGAAGCAACATGAATCAGATAATCCCCTTTCTTATTGGCGGTTGGCGCTAGGATATTTCCTCCATAATATACCAATATCTTCGGAAAATCTACTCCATCTGTCATTGATACTAAGTAAAGTGCAGTCAAGTTTTCCTTGGTCTCAGCATGCAGATCTGCTGACAGTACGTCTTTTACGTGCTGCATAATGGAGTGGAGAGAGAAGATTTCTATCTTTAGAATTAACGTCAGCACCTCGGATTATTAGCAGCAAAGCCACATTTCGACTGTCACAGATTGTTACGTAATGAAGAGGGGTCAAACCATCTTTGTCTTTAACGTTCGTTGATTCTTCGGATTTAATTAACCAGGCTGCAGCATCTTCAGAGTCATATTTCGCAGCTGTGATGATGAGAAGTTCGCAATCATTTGTTTCGTTACGCGTTTTCGAATCCCCTTCAAAATTCAGTAACATTTTGAGGCAGTCTACATTATTTTTTCTCGTTGCATAATGCATAGGGGTGCAGATCTCTAGCATTTATATCAGCACCAAAATATAGTAACATCTGTATTATACGAAGATTTCCGTTGGAAGCTGCTACGTGGAGAGCCGTGTTTTGTTCCGAGATAATATGTCTGTCCACCTGCCAAAGAAATTCGTCTACAAGTAAATACAGACAAGGAGAGAAAGCTAATCGTACTGTGTTCTGCAGAAATTATTTTTATTCCTCTTACCTCGTTAAGTATTTATAGCACCGAAAAACGTTTGAAATAAAATTGTAGATCTTAATACCATCTATATTTTATGTAATGTACATGTTTGCTGCCTAGAAAGAAAGAACAAAATAATTGAAAATGATATTATATATTTCCTTTTAAACACGAAAATAACAAGAGATTTTTATTATTATTATTAGTGTTCTGTCTGACGACAGGTCCATATGAACAGGATCCTTCCATCCTTTTCTCGGACTGGGACCTGTTCATATACGTTCTTGGCAGATGATCCAGAAGTGGTTTGCCATTGCCTTCTTCTGTGTGTGAACAAGAGATTAGGAAGAATTAAAAGTAAGAACTACAGTGGCCTGTTAGGTAAACGGGATGTAAAAATTACCAATTTTGGTCTCTTATCAGTTTTACACAATTTCAAAAGAAGTCACCCCTTACCACAAAAATATGAATACAATTCAGAATATAATCATACAGTCCAGTTGATAATTTACAACTAAAAGTAGCAAAAATGTCCTGTGTATCTGCATGCTAACCTAACTGGAGATACGCTGAACAGATTTTCACGACATTTAATAATGCAGAATTTACTTACTGACAGTATTGACAGATGCCGAATTTAGTTAAACAATAGAACAGGACACCATAGCGCGCATCTCACGCGTTGGTAATTCGTGAAACGTTTAACGCAGTAAAACAAGTCTCGAATAAATTTGTAAGGAAAAGTGCAAGACATGTTTTATGTCCAATATAATTTTACTGTTCTCCTAATAAGTGGCTACACAAAAAGGGCCTTCATGCTATGTCGTCTCATGGCACAAGGGAGGCTGGACTCTTTTTATCAAATATTGCATTGGAGATCCTTGCGTTTTTTATAGAACACAGAAGTTATCATTCTCTAATTGAAAATCTAGAGCGAATAACAGACCAAACGTGCCAGAATTGCTACGATAAACGGAATTTACTAACTTGTTACATCGTTTCCGCGATTTCTCAATGTCCTATCCAGCACAAAAATTCGTAATAGACTGTGTTTGTTTCCTGTCCGTTTATTTATTATTCATAACCTCCAATGCAATGGGGTGTGATGCAGACGGTTAGATCTCACTCAGGACAGGTTCTACTGTCGGGGTTTTGTAAATACAGTAAAGAACGGCTTGATTGCTTAAAGGCCGGCTGATTAAGCGTTTCAGGTACGCACTGTACCATAGAACTTATTTCATTTTTCACTTGATCTAACGTAATTTTAGTAGTTGGTAACTCATTTTTGTTCTTCTATTATATACATTTTGAAGAAAAGAGTTATGATGTTCAGTAATTTTTAATTTCGCCCGCAGGGTGTATATGTGTCTTTAATTAGAGTTGTTTCCCTGCTTTAACGGACTAATCTATGTAATGGAGACGAAGCGTGTTTTCTAGTTTGCAGAAACAAAATCCTTTAATAACTATTAAATGAGCGGAAAAAGACAGTTTATGTGTTTGCTTAGTTCAAAAAATACCATAACGTAACGCAATATATTATGACCAAAATAAATTTTAGTATCGATAACAACAAAGGTAAGCATAACATAACACAGCGTAACAAAGCAAATAATTAATATAATACAACAGAACACAAAACGATACAATACAAAACAAATTATTAATGTTTTAGTTAAGGGCAATGTTAAGCAGGTGTTCTGCTGATGTTACTGCAAAGATTTTAGTTATTACTATATTTATTATTATTATAAAAATTTAACCAAGACTTGTGATTCTAAATAAGAGGGAGTAGCTCGTAAAATTTACTGTTAGCACGCTCTGAAATTATGCTGCCCCTTATAAATAAAGTCCTTTAGTAAAAATGGGCGGATTTAAATGCAAACATGCTCACAGTGCCCTCTTACTTTCAGTATTTTCAACGATTCTAGCGAAAGCTGCAGTGTCTTTGATATACCTGTCTTGACCGCACACAGGCATCGTTTTGACGTAAGTAACTATTTTTGTGTGTTACGTAGGACTAAGGCAACACACATTTGCACATGAATGTGTACAGAGAAAAGACAGGAAATCTACGTATAATCCTCAAACTAATCATCTAAAATAATAATATAATAAGATTATCATTAAAACAATTTTCAATGATAGTGTAGTTGCGTCATATTGTGATTTATTAAATTAAAATTAAATTATTTGGTTATTCCGTCAAATCACAATGTATTTAAAATAAGATAATTAAAATAATTAAAATATCATTCTGTGTTCCATATCGAATATCCAATTGTAAATCGAGTATTCGATATGGAACACAGAATGATATTTTAATTATTTTAATTATCTTATTTTAAATACATTGTGATTTGACGGAATAACCAAATAATTTAATTTTAATTTTCAATGAATATACTTAGCAACAAACTTGAAGTATTTAGTGCTGTGCACAAGTTTTGTACATAAATAAATTTATAAATATTCTTACTGTGTGCACTTGATACACAATGTGCCCATCACTCAAACCCATGTGTATTAGAAAGTAGATGGAATGTGATTATGATGTTGATGGTGATGATAATATTAAGACTAGCACTGAATGTCAGTAGTGGTCCTCCTGGCCCAGTTATTTTTCGTACGGAAGACGCATGACAATTACGATAATAATTGCAACACTAAAAAAACATCTGTTGATAAAGAAACAAATAATTTATAAAAAATTACTCACAATAAACAGGTTTAGAGAAATTTCACTATTCAAAATTTTAAAGTGTTGTAAATTAATTTTAAAACAGTCATTCGGTCAGACTTTCTGTTACTACGAAAACTGCAATGGAATTCTGTATTCATACATTACCTTAAGATATTTAGTAAGGTCACTCAGAGAAGATCAGTAAATAAAATAACAAAGAATCTTTAATGTTAAAGGAATCGACCTTATTTTACATCGTTTTGTTCCAACTTCCAATCGTTGCGGGCCATTTTCTGAAACAAAAAATGAATTATCGATATGAAGAAAAATTTGTAATGCTTTCGTTAGCATTGCTTCTTATTTGGGAAGCCCCTCGGAATCATTTCGTGGTTGTCCTTAGTTTCACTATATAACGGTAGCAACTTCCTTCTTGTACATCATGACTTGAAATAACTCACCATTATCCTACCACTCAAAGCTACGTAATTTACAGAGCTTAGAAACAATAGGTGAAGACAGAAATATATTACTGAGATTTTAATTTTTTACGGATATAAAAATATTGATTTCGATTTTCTGGGTTGTGATGCTTTGTAGTAACCCTGTTGTACGACCTTACAATCATGTCGGAAGAATGTAAACCCTAAAGATGGAGGCCATATAAAACCTAAAACGATACTACTGTATAAAATGTAATATTTAAGTATTTCCACGAGTAATTTTATGAAATAATTTATTCTCTTAGTGTACCTGCTACATTACATGTAGTTTTTATTGTCATAAGTCACGAAGACTTAGCTTTGATACCTTAGAGACGACGGGACACGTTTCTTTCACATACCTTCTCAAATTCCAAATAAGTTCATATATTAAGTGCAATTGCTTCTATGCGAGACGATGAAAAGGCCAAGTATTTTTGAAGGACAATAACAAATTATAAAAGTCAGATGTTTGTTATTTCAGGTATAACTGTCTAACGTCATCAAGTGTTCTTCATAATCACAAAAAGGTGTTGCAGGATGGAGGATTCAGAGAACCCAGTACCAGTAAATATACACGAAGCTGCATTTTATGGCGACCTTAACATGGCCACTCTATTTGTAGAGGAAGGAAGCAATATCAACGGTTATGATGAAGTTGGATTCACTGCCCTACACTACGCAGTAGTGAAAGAGAACCTGGACATGATTGTACACTTAGTAACACTGGGAGCTGAAGTTAATGCTATAACCAGCTTCAAGAATCAAACTCCTGCTCATTGGGCAGCGCGACTCGGAAAACCGTTAATTCTGCATATGTTGTTCAGACTTGGAGCCTCTTTCAGTGTGCAAGATAACACACCGCTGGGAAAAACGCCACTCCATACTGCTGTCAAATATGATCATGAGGAAGTAATTATTTGGATGTTTCAAATGGGCTTGTCGATGAATATCACGGATCGTGAAGGAGGGACACCACTGTTCTATGCTATATACTATGAGTATACACATTTGGTGCAGTTGCTTATAGATCAAGGAACAGATGTCAATACAAGATACACTGGTCTTAATAATCTCACACCACTTCACATGGCAATTACAGGAGAAAACATGGATATTATCAGAATTTTGCTGAGAAACGGGGCAAATATGTATATTCCTTGCACCGGCCTTCACGAAACACCAGTTCACTGCGCAGCGAAAAAAGGCGAACTCGACATTTTGGAACTCCTGCATGAATTTGGCTGCATTTTTTCAGTGCAAAAAGATGACAGACACGGTAACCGCCCTATTCATGTGGCTGCTAAGAAAGGCCACCTAGCAGTAGTCGCGTGGCTGGTCAGTAAGGGTGAATCCGTGAACTGTACAAACAACAGAGGATACACTCCACTGCACAAGGCCGTGTCTTCCGGTCAGCTTGGTATAGCATCGTACCTGCTTCAGGAAGGATCTCAGGTTTATGCTCGAACCAACTACCCAGAACTCTATTCACCTCTGAATATAGCAACGCGGTGTGGCAATTTAGATATGATAGACTTATTAATACATTATGGCGCTAATGTTAATGCCGAGAAACAGACTAATGGTTACACAGCTTTGCATCATGCAGTCAAAGCAGACAATTTGGAATGTTTGAAGTGCCTGAAGAAAAATGGGGGTAATATAATGGTCCATATGGGAAGTGAACAAGAACCACTGATTACAACTGCTATTAGAAATGACTCAGAATGCGTGATTCGATGGTTACTTGAAACTGAAATATCTGTGAACGTCAAGCTGAGGGATGGTATGACCCCTCTTCATCAAGCTGCGGACTATGGAAAAGAAAAGATGGCACTGATTTTGATTAAAAGAGGAGCAAATATCAACTGCAGGGATGACCGCATTTCGACTCCTCTACATTATGCTGTAGTTCATGGAAACGTGTCTGTGACTCAACTTTTGATATCCCGGGGAGCAGACATAGAGGCCGAGAATGATTTTGGGCAGAATTCACTTCATTTAGCAGCAGGTAATAGGGAACCGCACTGTTTGCAGATTTTGGTTCTTGGTGGAGGTGATATAATGTCACGTAGTAATCACGGTAATCGTGACTTCCTTATTCACACTGCAGTAATGAACGGACGTGTGAACATTGTTCGTTGGTTGATTGACCGTGGAATGCCGGTAGATGTACGTAATAGTATGGGAGTCACACCCTTGTTAGCTGCATCAAAAGCAGATAATTATAATATCGCCAGATTGCTGGTTAATAAAGGCGCGGATGTGAATGTTCGTTATGACCCCTGGGGGAAGTGTACCCCTCTACATTTAGCGTGTGCTAGTGGAAACCGAGCACTGGTACAACTTCTTATAGAAAATGGTGCGGATGTTAACGCACGTGCTATTGTAGATAGTCGAACGCCATTGCACTGGGCAGTTTATTATCAACATAATGTTATAGTTCACCTACTCATTCGTTCCGGTGCAGACCCCTATATTGAGGATTCGCAAGGATATACAGCTGCGGGTTTAGCAGCTTATGAAGGCCATAATAGTATTTATGAATTCCTCAAGAACACGTTAGGTGAAATTATCTCACTGTTTTAATGTGTAATAGTTATTATTTTTGAATGTAGGTGTTCATTTTATATGCGAAATTACTGATGGTTCAATGAGTTGAATATTTGTCCAGATGCAGTTTTTATAATATTTAACAATTCTTTTTACCTACAATTAAAAACATGTTTGTTTTCGAGTTTTACTGGGATTTCTATAAAATAAGTCACATTTTGGGAATTGAAAATTGTACATGAACACATTTTAAATTATTTATTGTGATCACAGACATTCTTGCTTTGATTATTTATTGGAAATGATGCACAAATTCTGTAAAGCAAGCCTGAAGTTATGAATGGCATATTATGTGTTGCATACTTCCTACAAATATTACTTGTTTAAAATATTAGCAGGCTTGAAGGCTTTTTGAAACAGGTTGATATTTTATTAAAACTCAAAATTGTGCATAGTATATAAATGTTATTTTAAAAGTGAAGAAGTAATAATGAAAAGTTGTATATCTTGGAACTGATAAAAATTCCCATCAAAATATGATTTTGAAGATACCATGTTATTTATTCTGTATTGCGTATATTCACCACGTTTTAGCTATAGACCAGCTTTGAAGCATAGAGTGGTTGTGTCTGCTGGAAACAATTTGTACAAAATGAAATTCCGAGGACACCGTATTCTTGCATACTATGTAGTATATAATTGTAAGTGTTCATATCATGTAATAGTTAATTTCCTTTTATATTTCAATATGATACATATTGCATGTTTCATGAATATTATTAATAAATGTACTGCATATCCTCAAATTCCTTATTAGTTTTCTTGTATTAAAATTCTAGTTATGTATAACGTGCTGAAACATAGTATATGTGAATATGTAAAAGTAATGTGTGTAGCCTACCACAAGAAATTATTTTTTATCTACTCCATTGTTTACTATTCCTACAGACACGCACGCACGCATACACACACATATTAGTATCTATCAATATTTAAGTACGTACTATCGTGGTAAATATATTTAACAATATATATAAACATTATGGTTTTCTATTATAACTAACATCGCGGCCGAGTAGTTATATAACTCGAGCGTCGTATTCAGGCGATTCGGGGTTCAAACCCGTGTCCGGAGTTCTTCGTGGTTTTCCCCAGTCCGTCCAGTAAATGGCGGAAAACGTATCTGAAATGTTGCCTTAAAATGCGTGATCGAATGACTTAAAATGTCCTTATAGGTACAGGAGTTCACGATTGACCCAATGGGCTTGGCGTTACATACACCGGACCTATACCCCTTGGATTTTTACCTGTGGTGTCAAACTTGAAGTCCCTGGTGTATGCAATGCCATTTAACACACAGCAGGCGATATGGCGACATGTGTGGGTTGCTTGTGTCAAGGTAAAAGAAGGCCCTGGTGCGTTCGAGTGAGTTCGTCGTGCTCAGGCATGTGTGGAGGTGGAGAGATCGAATTTTGAACACCTCTCGCAAAATCGCGAATTAGATACATCGTAATAAACACTTTGTAACAGGAATGCGTGTTATCCGTTTAGTTACAATATCTAGTAGGTAAGGTTCGAATCCCACTCAAGCCATGGATGATTGTCCGCGTTGTCCTGTCCTGTGTACAGGTAGAGGCCTTGCGACTGGCCGATCCCTCGTCCAAGGAGTCCTACCGAATGTCTATAGATCGAGCCAACGAAAAGTTGGGACCCGCAGTGCTCAGGCACTTGAAGAACGGGTCGTTCCCAGTAGGTAAGGAAGCACTTCCGACACCATGTTCACAGAAACTTTTTATTGTTTTGGTTCCCAGAACATGCCCTTAAATTTTCCAAACATAATTTTGACTCGCCCTGTATTGGAACGATTTAAGCAGAAAATTAAATAATCCCGATAATTCTCAGTATAGACAACCAGTAACAAACTCCATAAAATTAATCTTAATAACTTCGGATACACCGAAAAACACGTGTGACGTGACAATAACGCAACAATTTGTCGAGCCTAAATTTATGGGTGTGGTGAATAAAACTCGAGGAAAACTAGCAGTGTAGGGCAGGTATCGTCAACAATACGTATACAATCATTTTATTTTCAAGAACTTGCGGTAACATTTGCGTAAGCAGCTGAGAGAGATTGTGGTCAACACGTACACGTAAGGTTTCTTTTACATTTAGATAAGAATAAGGGAAATAGCTTGAATTATATTATCCTAGTAACCCTCGTCCAAAATCTTCAGTGACCCTGGACTACCAGTGGCGTGATAATGAAGCTCATCAACCATGAATCTAACTACTTTTAGTGCCTTGCTCTTGCGACAACTTCTCCGTCAAGTGGAGATTTCCGTCTTCTGGGTTGTTGCGCTGTGTAGTCTGGTCGATATTTACCAACGTTTCAGAAGTCATACTGCTTCCGTCATCAGGGCGATTCTGAGTATGAACATTTCTGTCTTCTGGGTTGTTGCGCTGTGTAGTCTGGTCGATGTTAACCAACGTTTCAGAGGTCATACTGCCTCCGTCATCAGGGCGATTCTGAGTATGAACACTTCTGTCTTCTGGGTTGTTGCGCTGTGTAGTCTGGTCGATGTTAACCAACGTTTCAGAGGTCATACTGCCTCCGTCATCAGGGCGATTCTGAGTATGAACATTTCTGTCTTCTGGGTTGTTGCGCTGTGTAATCTGGTCGATGTTAACCAACGTTTCAGAGGTCATACTGCCTCCGTCATCAGGGCGATTCTGAGTATGAACATTTCTGTCTTCTGGGTTGTTGCGCTGTGTAGTCTGGTCGATGTTAACCAACGTTTCAGAGGTCATACTGCTTCCGTCATCAGGGCGATTCTGAGTATGAACATTTCTGTCTTCTGGGTTGTTGCGCTGTGTAGTCTGGTCGATGTTAACCAACGTTTCAGAGGCCATACTGCCTCCGTCATCAGGGCGATGAGTTCATTCAGTGAGGAACCAAGTATGTTCTCGGATATATTCTGGCCACACCTGACGTGTGACAAAGAAATCGCATACTGTCCGATACAATGAGATATTGTAAACCTACTTGCCGTAAAGTTCTGTTAGTGCATTTCTTAAAGCTCGCTATCAAAACTACGTGGTAATTCGGCTTTGCAAACTTTAAAGTCAAGAAGTCTAAAACAAACTCCTCCAACATGTATCTACCTGAAGGTCAGAAAACGGGCCCGAATTAGGAACCGAGGTTATGGTACAGTGGTAACTGGTCGTGTCTTATTGCACACCTCAGAGGTGGTTTTCAGAACAGTCGAAACAGCTGGCACAAAACGGATACTTTCGTTTTATTGGCTCGAATAATGAACGACAGAAAATAAATAGTCGGAGAGAACGTTAAAGAAATTAATAAGATTTATTGACAGTTTCTGTTTACATTTCACACATACTCAGACTGCACGGTCATTTACAAACATTTACAACCATTTATACAGAGAGATACAGTTCAGTAAAGTAATTATGAAATTACATTTTTATGCATTGTACAGAAATAAAGCATACGTTTAAATCAGAAATATGGAAGGGACTGATAAAATAATTTAGTGAATTATATTTGGGCGTATAATTCGTCTCATGGCTCATAGATCTAATTTAAAAACAAACAAAAAACTGTTGAATTTAGAGGCACTTTTTACAAAATGAATACTAAATCCAAATAATTTAGCACATGTTTCCTAAACAATATTTTTACTAAAAACTTTGCAAAAAATTTAGGCATAACATCTTAATTAAACATAAACTGTACTAAACTGTCTCTCGCGCAAACGGATCCACGACTCACTCGCTGAACCGAGATGCTGATATGGACAGCACATTGTTTATTCTTCTTCGCCCGCTCTGATAAACGATTTAAACCATTAATGCCTGAAAACGTAATGCCACCATACCACCACGAGAAGCAAACATTATTTTGCCTCTTAACTTACACTGGAGTAGCTCTCCTTAGCAAACAATTACAGTAAAAATAGTAGCGTAAATAGAATGAAGATAAGAGATCGGAGAATATGAGCGTTTCAAAAAGTAAATTCTTATAGTTACCTAATTTAGAATTGTTTTAAGTTATTTTTAATTCCCGAGCAATTCTAGCCATCTGATGAACTATCATTGGCAAGTTTTAACTCAGATTGCTATTCAATGTTGTTGCACGCTTACATGGGGTACCAGCTCACCTGAACTCTTTGCGATAAAAATCGAATGGAAAACTATTGTATGTTTGAGTCTTGATGGTATAGGCATTATAAACGTTATCAGAAGTGATATATACTTATTCTCAAAAATATCTCTTGACAGAAGACAAATCATGTTAATTTTACATCCTGTTCCGACTACGATGAATATTTCTTTTTAAAAAATCCACATAAAATGCATTTTAAATATGTTAAATGGTACAAAAACTGAGATACGATGGCACATCAGCAAGTTTAACGCCTTGATATCTGTATACTGTGTTCAAAAAGTATTGGGCTGATGAACCGCCTCCCTTATTTCTGCATTTTAAAATAGCTTGGGTATCTAACTTTCCACCAAACATGCATATTACGTCCAAAATTCGAAAATAACACTAAAAAAATGTATAATATTTGAGGTTCGTAATTACACTTGAACACCAAGATCCTGTAACATATTCTGGCGACCGAGAGACCGCGCCAAGTTCATAGCAGTGTGTCCATCGATGGTACGTAGATTTCGGTCTGCTCCTCGATCGAGAAGCAACCTCAATGAAAGTACGTCGTTCGTAAAAACAGCCAAATGCAGAGGAGTGTACTGTTCGGGAAGCACCCTCGCGTTCACGTCTGCATTAGCGTCCAACAAGCACCTGACCACTCCAACATGTTTGTTTGTGATTGCAGCGTGCAGTGGCGTTTTACAATCGAGAGATTGTTCAGAACCGTTCACAGATGCACCTCTGGCTAGCAGCGTCGAAACCACTACCACTGACCCTCCTACAGCTGCATTATACAATACAGTTCTGCCAAATGCATTGTATATATCCACGTTCATCCTTCCTAGATAAAACAAAACAGCCTTAGCATGTCCGCCTAAAGCAGCCAGGTGGAAGGGATAATCCATATTCTCATCTTCCGTTCGCCTGAACAAATGTATGGGATTAGTGGCAAACTTATCCAAGAACTTGTAATTCCCTCTCCATGCAGCAGTGTGTACAGGAGTCATTCCCATGTTATTTACAATTCCAAGGTCCATTGCCAATGCAGAAAATCTGTCCAGTGTAGTCGAATCAATAACTCGGCTTAGGAAGTGAAGAACTGTTTCCCCATTATAGGCTTGGATATTAACACTTGCCCTGCGAGTAAGCAATAACCTGATAAAGCGATGCAATCTAATGCTAACAGCATGATGTAAAGCAGTGAATCCTTTGTCATCCGCAGCGTCAACATGTGCTCCGCAATCTAGTAAATATTTTGCAATACCATAACATTTTTTCGTTGTAGCCATGACCAACAAAGGCTCGACATGATCTGCCCTCTGATGGATAGATAGATCGCCTTTACATTCGTAAAGCGTTTCTAAGTACTCATAAGAGTTATGTAAAATTGCGAAATGCATGGGACTGTAATGTGTGTCCGACGTCAAACTGTTTACATTAGCACCAGACGCTATTAATATGTCCGCTATATCGCCTTTGTTATGATACAATGCAACATGAAGCGGAGTCCAGTTGCCTTTTGCTGAGAGTACATCAACTTCAATGTAACCAGAATTAATTATGAATGGAACCATTCTACGTTTATCATGCTTCGCAGCTATGTGCAGAGGTGTGTATCCAGCATTATTGTACAACAGAGCTGGAGTGGCTCTATTGGCGACCAAGAAATTTATCATCCAAAGATTACCAGAAAGGGCTGCGAAGTGTACTGGGTAGTCACCATCTCCCGTCGGTTTACTTGCTTCAATTGCGTTCTCGGTTAATAAACTAAGCATATTCATGGTACCCATCTGTGCAGCCCAGTGCACTGGGCTGCACTGATCAAACTTGCTCCAAATGGACACGTCTGCTCCTCGTGCTTTTAACATTGCCGCAATTTCGTATTTGAGGTCTTTCACAGCTAAATGGAGCGCTGTAAAACCGTACTCATCGCTGCTCACGAAGTTGACATTTGCCCCTGCGTCCAAAAGAAGCCGTATCATACCAGTATCACCTTTGTCTACAGCACACATCAATGGGGTTTTTCCTTCTGAAACAGAGTCAGCAGAGACTCCGAACCCTAAAAGCCAGCGAACTACGTCTTCATGTTTGTTCATTACAGCTACATGAATTGGAGTTAGTCCATCCTCGTCCCCAGTCTTGAGATTGAGGTCAGCACCCGCACGCAACAAAATCAGCATACGATCCACATTTCCCGTTTCTGCCATAAGGTGAATAGGTGCAGGCGTGCCATCCTTCCGGGTGTTCACATTCGGAGGTGGACTTAAACTTACCAGGTACTTAATCATTAAATTGTCTTCCATCTGGATGGCGTAATGTAGAGGAGTCAATCCTGCTGGGTTTAGACCGTCAACTATTTGTCCCGCCAGGATCTGGGCATCTGCCATTTCCATGTTTCTTTCTATCACTGCATCGTGCAGTCCGTACCGTCTTACCTCCTCCATGTGTGTCGGTCTGACAAAGGTGTAATATATATGTGATGAAATTCTTGACCTGGAATAACAAAGTGGAATGCTTCTCATCGATGTATACAATGCATGTATTAATACTTCTTGTCAAACTCGAGCAAACTCTTTCAATATGTACCTTCTTCTATGCTAATTCCAACACCAGTCCTAACTACATACTATTTTTATTTTGTTGCTTTAAAATGTGTATTAAATAGTTTCATAAAAACATTTTCATTAGAAATATCAGTTGCCTAGAAGTGCGGTAAATACAAATACTTTGCTTCCTCAGTTAGGTTCTTAAATAATCTGCTTAGGCAAAATTCAACGTGTGCTTTCTGATAGGTCAGAATTGTAAGAGAAAATTAAATGCTAGCAAAAATTGTATTCCTACGATAACCCAGAATCTCCTTACAAACCAACACCTATATATAGATGAAATATTTACACGGCACTGTTATTATTAAATCGGGCTTAGTGAGGATTATATGTGGAGTGGCCAATCATGCAGAAGGTACAGGGGATTTATGATTTCATAATTACGAGGTTCATATTCTGTAATTTTCACCAGTTACTCTTGGTGTGATAAAATCATGAAAGGTTTGGTGGATGGGATGTGGCACGCGTGGAAGAAATGAGTATGATACATTTTAAACCTGATGGGAGGATACTTCTTGAGAAACCTAACCGTGGAAGAGAGGAAAATTACTACGTCACAGTAATATGCGAGGGTGCGAAATACATTCATCTGGCTCAGTTTAGACAGCAGAGACGGGCTCTTATATGCATTACAATCAAAGTTATATCTCGAAACAAGCAAGAGAAAACGTCTTGACTACCTCTTTCAGTATTTTTTTTTAGTGTTCTGTCTGACGACAGGTCTATATGAACAGGATCCTTCCATCCTTTTCTCGGACTGGGACCTGTTCATATACGTTCTTGGCAGATGATCCAGAAGTGGTTTGCCATTGCCTTCTTCTGTGTGTGAATGGAGTAATTGTTGGGATGCCACGGAGAAACCGGGTATTACGTTATCAAAATTTTCTGTCTGTTCCATGCAGTTACTTATAATCATCCTACCTTTCACAAGCGATCTACAATCTACAGATTTCAGACCAGAATATTATGTGTAGTCAATGTCTTACACGTGTTATGCATGTGCCGTACATATAATCATTCACAGCAAGATAATCCCAGTAATTTAACTAGTGCCGTTTATGAAGGTCCGGCTGAAAAATTTAGTAGATGTAGCTCTAAAAATGCTCGTATATTATATTTAAGAAACCGACTTCACGAATGAAAGTTCATATGTTAAAAGATGTGACATGACGGACACACACAGAGAGAGAGAGAGAGAGAGAGAGATCTTTTACGTATTTTCTAAATTTGGAATCACTGTAAAACTAAAGCTTGCATAGCATTCAGTGATTAAAATTAGCATGGTTACTACACTCATACCAGACCTTGTAAATGTAAGAACAGTAAGTGCTACCTTCTATATAGGATGCTGCGTTATCTATAAAATCAGACTTGATTTTTACCCAAGAGAAGAAATGGCCCCACCCCGGGAGCGGAACTCTTAACCATCTAGCCCATAACAAGGACAGCAGTCATTGAACTGTTCAAGCTAAATATAAACAGTCTAATAAATTTCACAAATGTTAAATCGGTAGGCCTAAGTGCACTAAAAAAGAAACGAATCAATAAGGAAGAACATCTAATGATGGAAACTTATAAACAAAATTATGTAAGAAACAAATAAACACATGTTTAATTACAGAAGGAAGAAAGAATATCGGTGAAGCAAATATATTATTCTTCACTTTAAATAAAGGAAAAATATATGCCCTCTATGGAAGAATCAATATAAAGTACATATATTAATAAATGAAAACTATTAAATACACACAATTAAATAAACTAAACTAATCTATGAAGACATATCAGCTTTGTATCCAATTCTGAAATTTGTAGAATGCTAACTCACTTGGTTTCAGCTATGGACACTCAAGAACTAGCTGACTTTCTTACCCCCACGAACCCAGAACTCCTTCTGCAAGAAAGAAGATTGTGTCCGACTGACCTGTCTGTTCGGTTATGCCAGAGGGCTCTGTCTGCAAATTTCCTTCAAACTTGTCCATCAAGTCTTTCATTGCAGTTGTGACACATCAACTTAATCTTCAAGGTCATTTTAAAGAGACTATTTGAGACCTCTTAGACGCAACCCTCAACAATTATTTACTTCGCCAGATGTTTATGTTTTGTAAGAGACTTTGACTATTATGAATACCATTATCCTTTCAATTTATTGAAGGGAAAACGGGAAGACAATTTTTAATACTACTGACGATGTATGTACGAAATTAGCGACAGAAGTGTTCCATAAATAAGTTCTATTTTCAAACTAAACGCTACAACATATTCAGAGTCGTAGAGATTCTTTCATCAACTTCAGTCGCCGCGAAAGCTTCACTTTATACATGGGCTTAAGAAATTCAAAAAGCTAAAATATTGTTTAGACTTACATATTACAATAACCATTAGTATAAAACAATGTATGAAAATGCATTTAGTCACTACACGCTCACAAAACCGGCATGAGACTGATTAGACCCACATTTATGGAGTGTAATTCACATTATTCTGTTTCCCCGGCTTTATTCCCTCAGGTTCTTTCTGGTAGATCAGATTTATATTACGAAAACCATTTCGTCCTTCCAGTATTTTTACTTATTTGCTTAAGGTACAATTTGGCTGCACGCGACAGAGACAAGCGACCGAGGCAGGCGACAGAGACGGGAGACGGACACATCGCAGCTTGTCGCCACACACTTTTGAGGTGACGACCGAGACATGCGGCAAAGTGTTTGTTTTCTTTGTTTTGTTGAGACATACGTGCACATATTCTGTGAAAAATGAGTACAAAAATGCTTCTAAAAAGGTTACTCGAAGAATAAGAAGAAGATGATGTGTTGCTGTGTTATTTATTGCGAAAGAAACAAAGAAAACCTATGAGTTCAATATTCAAAACCAGACGTGAAGAAGGATCTTTCTGCCTGTTAATAAAGAATCATTTATCATTTTCTGCTACTAATTCTACCAATTGCTCATCTTGGTCACCAGTAAATTTAATTTCTGCGATTATTTTACTCAACAACACACGTGCTGACTGAGCCCGTCGCGAGACACTACTGGTCCGAGAGCGGTCTCCTGTGCTTTGTATCTGTCGCCCGTCTCTGTCGCCTGTCTTTGTCTCGCGCTCGTAATTGTACTTCATACGATTGTACAGAGAGCAGACAGGAAGCGACCAGTCTCGGTCTCGTAACTCTGTCGCCTGCCTCGGTCGCTTGTCTCTGTCGCGTGCAGCCAAATTGTACCTTTAGTCTCCAGTCTGGTTGCTGTGCGACCTATGTCTACTGCTTGTCGCCCGTTTAATAAATACACCGTAGAATTATATGTGGTTCAGAGCGGTAAATAATAACAAAGGCCTGTGATGTCATAGCCTTTGTTTTAAGATAACGCATTTAATAAGTGTAATTCAGTGTTTGTTTTTCGCAGTGGAATACTTTATTATATCAGTTAAGCAGAAAAGAGATGTCACCGAACAAACACCATACTTCATTATTTCAGCGTAGCCTGTTTTACAAGAAATTCAAGCAAATACTCGTCCGGCCATTAACGTGTGCAATGCATAATGCGTCTTATATCAACCGTTGTTTCTTTGCATGATTATCGCTTAATCCCAGTTATCTCACCGCGTGGCATAAGAGCGATTCAGTCTGACAGAGGTGACAGCTTATCTAAATCTGTCTTTTTCATTAATGACAACACCACACCAAGGGAGACATGCAGGCTTTCAGGGAGGTAAATATGAAAATAACTGTTTCCTGGGAGTGTAGATTAATCTTCCTGATGATGGAGGCACTAAGCACCTTTGAAACGACGGTAAACTTTAACCAGACTTCACGGAAGACAGAAGACAGCCATTTTCAATAAATATTATCAGCAAGTTCCCAATTGAATTTAATAGATCCTTTTCTGCAAGCGGAGAAGAGCTTTTCCATGTATGGGTTATTTTCATTAAACATCACAGACAAACAACGTAGGCTCCAGCTGAGAGGAGACCATCTGGTAATTAATGTCATCTATTTAGATCTACAATAAAACGAAACCGTTTCTGCCTGCACTTGTAAATTATCATCATCGTCTATTAAAGTTTCTACCAAGATGAATCATCTTTCTGGGTACCTTTTTCCATTATTCTGAGATACGACGTTCTGGTGGCAGGTGAAGATGTCGATTGTAATCTTGTGGTTTATAATAACACATAGTCTTGTATATAGTCATCTTAAAATGAACCACACTGCGTAAGAACCTAGAAGACTACAATCGACTCCGTTCTTTACCGTCTATCCCACGTTTTTGTCCTTTTCTTGTCCAATGTCTGTGCCCATCTTTTAGTCCCGTTGCCTACTTACTCTCTTCCAGCAGGAATTGAGATTCTCACGGCAGCGAGTCCGAAGATGGCTGTCTTCTGGGTTGTAGCACCGTGTAGTCTGGTAGAAGTTTACCAACGTTTCAGAGGTCATTAGGGCGACAAGACTCATTGCTCTGATGATGGAGGCAGCAAGGACCTTTTAAACGTCTGTAAACTTCTACCAGACTACACGGTGCTACAACCCAGAAGACAGCCATCTTCGGACTCACCGCCGTGTGAACGTCAAATCCTATATAATCTTATATATTTTAGTTTCATTTTAAATTTTGCTTATTCTGTGTTTAACGACGTTGTCAGTAGTTTAGACTATATTTTGAACAAGGAAATAATGGGACGTGGCAACTGTGCGTGGAATCCGTGTAATATGGTGTGTGGCATATCTTCTCATTTGTTGCAGAGACGAAAGTTAATTAGAACACAAGGGAGTAGTCTCCACACTGGCTACAAAATGTAATCGTGACTTTTCGTTTACCATCACATTTCCCCTGTTAATTATCCTTTCAATAACGCTGTTCTTCGAGGCTACAATAAAATATAAATACAGGTGATTCGTTATACGGGATTTTGCTATCAGCATTTTTGCATATGAGCAATTTTATTTCAATATAATGAGAAACATCAATATCTTATCCGCGGCCAAATTTTAAAGCCTATTACCTGTGTCCAGGCCTACCAGAGAATGTGATATAGACGACAAGCTTCGCATCAAATAATTCTGTTGTCAGTTTAATATCAAAATGGCGATTGTTAAAGGTTTTTAATTTTGCGAATTTTAGCTATAAGCGGAGATTCGTAAGAACGAAAACCCCTTGCACTAAGAGATTCACGTGTATAAAATATCTATATGTTACTAAAGTCATGTCCAACTGGTTAGTATTTCTGATTCATATTCGAGAGGTCCCGGATTTAAATCTGATCTTGTAGGTTGACAATTCTGACTGAAATTTTCCTTACTTCCTCAAATTTTCTTGGCAAATCCCAGGAGAGAATCTTTCGTTATGTGTTTGTAATTGTTGTCTGTAGGTGTTAACGTTGTGTTATAAGGTCTATTTCGCTGATACATCATATGGTTCAAAGTGCTTAGCATTGCGAGAACATTTGCTAAAAGTTTCCATCTCATTGGTCGGAAAGAAAGTCATGTTCCTAGCAATAAAGTTAGGTTCATAAAATGCCAACACTGCTTCTATAACGCTGTCGTTTGAGTAAAATGGAACAGAAGCTGTCATCCGATGTTATTATCTTACCAGTAACCAGACTAAAGCCTACTTGGCGAGCGGGATATTCAGAAGCGTCGAAAGAAACAGTTATTACTTTATTTATTTTTGAATTAATTCGCTTATGGTTTAGTTAAGAACGTTGTCATTATCTCAGACTGTTCAGTGTAGAATGGTAGAAGAATCGCTGAGTAACATATTAGAAATATTATGGAAGGAAACGGTCTCGCCATAATATGTTATTAATTAGGCATTTGACTGAAGGAAATGAATAAAAGCACTAAAACTTTGAGAGAGTATGGCCTGCCCTGAGCAGAAGTTTGATTTCAGGATTTTTCGTATATGAAGACTTAGTGTTAAACACTCGACGTTCGGTCTCATTACTTACTTCATTTAAATTTATTAACTTGAATTTATTTACAAATACAAGTAGTTTGAGAAAGATAACCTTTCAGCAGACGTATCAGCAGGACAAAAGCGTATAATTTTAGACACCTCGTACTAATTGTTTTAAAATAACTCTATAATCTAAGTCTCTTATCGTCGTAACAGCAATTCGGTATATTCACTCTCGATAGGACTGCAGGTGTGATCGTGGAAGTATGAAGGTTTCTGATGACGCGCGAAATTGCCTTAAACGCTTTTTTGGACTATATCCGTCGTCAAAATATAAAGATTATAATGTTTTGAAAGCTAGATTGTACTTCAGTTATCAGGAAAGAAAGGACAGAAAAGACTAAAATAAAAACAAGTCCGGATTGAGACAGGCTCGGCCAGGGGCCCAACAGAGAGTTTCTCTGCCTTTATTGTCTGATGACGGAAGCAGAATCGACTTCTCGTTTGTCAGGAGCTCAAAGATCTTACAAGAACCGACCCCAACTTCCTTTCTAAGCTCCGTATGACTTCTTCCTCTTCCCAAAGATGAAAATTCAGCTAAAGGGAAGGAGATTTGAGACGATAGAAGAGATTCAGGCAGAATCGCAGATGGTGCTTGACAGGCTGACAAAGAAAGATTTCCAGGGATGCTTCCAGGCTTGGCAGCGGCGCTGGGATCGTTGTGTTCACTCCCAGGGGAACTACTTCGAGGGTGATGGATGAATTTAATACCTGAGATAAGTGTACGGGTTTTTATACGCGCAGTCTGGAAACCTTTCGATCGCACCTCGTATTGTCTGATGACGGAAGCAGAATCCAGTTTCCGAAACATTGTAATTTTATAACATTAGACGATCGTCACTGGGAATTAAGTCTGTCCAAAATACCGCTGTATTACAACAGTCCCTCTTGACGAAGTTACAAGTTTCAGGTTTGCCTGGGCGAGATCACGAGTTGCAGTTGCTAGGTGACGAGACTGTACACACATGAGAACTGAGGGATCAATACGCGTTGTTACGCACACAGCTATTGCTGCTGCCAACAATGCACGCACTCAACTATTACCTATTTTCCTTTGTGACATCAAACTATCAGTTTTTTTTCTGTATGATTTCAAAACTAAGCGACGATAATGCACGCAGATTGATATCCGCAGACCTGTCATTTGACGACGTACCTACTACGACAAATTCTGAAAAACTCAGTATTCCTGGCAAACCTGAATTTTGATAACGAGGCTGAAATGAATCGTAACTAAAAACTCTAGACATGATTCTGTTCTTTATTTCCTTTATCACATATATTCACTATATAAATCTTTAAATCAGATAAAATCCCAAAGCTTAACATCATCGCCTTGTTTGTAACTGTTAACATAAAGAAGCATTTATCAGAAATTGTAATCATCTTAGTAACTAATCTTCAGTCCATATTTCCGTTTACAGGCAGTGTTGTCCCCAATACATACTAAACATCACGCCATGAAGAGGCGTGGAGGTATAGCTCCACTCTCTCTTGATTTCGGCACTAGTTCAAGATGAGTGGTCATCTTCATATCTCGCCCGCTTTACCCCGGGTGAAGATACCCGTGTGTTCATTGACAGAAGGCTGAGTGGGTCTTAGAGTGGTTTTGGACACCGTAGCTCTTGCCGGGAGTCAAACCCTGGTTGTTCATCTTTGAAGCCTCGTCACTATCCTTACTGAGGTACTGGTCTCTGTCATGTTCTGAAGTAGAGTTACTATCAGAGCTCTAGAAATACAACTTAAATCTACATACTACGTGACAAAGTTTACTTTGCCTTTATTTCCGAAAATGTTTTATACAAATCTTTTATGGGATATTTAGGCAACTTTAAATGTCGACTTTTAATAAAACAATAAAATATCAGGGAATAAATATATGTCCGTAAACTTTTGTCTGCACCATATGCATTAGCCTATAACAAATAGCTTCATAAAATTAAATGTCAAATATTCGGGCTATCAATGTGTACCATCGAATTATATAAAAAAATGTCTTACAAAACGTAAATTCCTCCAACATCAGTTAGCGGCGCTGGTTTAAGATATTGTCTTTCGGTTCTCGCGGTTAGAGTTCAATGTAAAACTTCGGTTTCGGTAATTAGCCAGCCATCTTCAAGACAATTATTCACGCTGAAAATTACAATTGCAATACTTGCCGAAACGTTGAATAATTCTCAATAGTCGACGCAGTTCATCCCCGAAAGCAGAATTTGTACACTGATGTCAGTGTGTTACAACCTGAGACCGTCTACTGGTATCGCCATATAATATTTTAATCTTGACTAAATTTGCATAGGCAGTATTTGTATTCACGTCGGTTACCAGATAAAACTAGCTTGCTGCAGTCCCCTGCATGAGCGGGACACACGCAAGTGCTTTAACCGTTCACAGAGAAAGGAAACAAATTTTTTCTCTTATCACCCCACATCACAGCTCACACACCCAGTGTTACAAAATTTGCGTCTCAAGAAAAATCTCAACTGAAGTTCATTTACATTATGAAGCCTGAGGATTTCGCCACAGTCCAAATCCGCTGCGTAAAGTCTTCCGGGTGTAGCGTAGTGTCGAAGTGTCACATCAGAGGTTTTGTACAAGAATTCCTTCTGGAGCTTCTCTTTCACAGCTTCTTTGACATTTACTATGTCCTATTTAGGTGCATGGGGATTCTTACTTCTACCAATAATAAGATCGACTTAATTGTTGCCGCCAATTGATTTTAACAGTTTCTCAAATTATAGTCAGTGTCTTCAAATTTGGATGGAGGAGATGATGGACTGGATTAAACTGGCTAATGACAGGCACCGATAGAAAACTGTTGTAAAATGGCACTGAATCTTCGGGTTCTACAAAAACTAACATTTTAAGTGAATCACAGAGTCTGTGTTGTCTGAGGATAATTAGTTTTTGACCGCTCAAACAATCTGTCCAGTTTTTCGAATCCTCATTGGGGTACGAATCTCTGTCCGCGTTCTTCTGTATTCTATTGTGCTGCGTAGTTCAGACTTTGTGGTAGGTCGATCCTCCACCCAAGAAATCCTGCGGAATGTTCGTCGTTTCATTATTTCAAAATTATATCTAAATTGGAACAGGCTAGGGAAAATTTGTAGTCTACTGAGGTCTGGACTAACACGTGATAACAAATATTAAGCTGGGCTTCATAGCTAAATAACAACCTGACCTTTCAACTAAAGTGCTCATTAACTGCAGTCATAAAACAGTGTTTTCCGAAGAACATAAAATCCGAGACTGCCCCTCTATAAAATCGCAGGATTTTGTTCCTAAAGCGTAACAAGGTGATTGGTGCTCTCTGTCCATCCTAGCAATATCATCGAACGGTCAAGTTGCCGTTGTGCCCAAGAACCACACGACAAAGACTGAAGATCGCGACTGAGTGGTTAGTGATCTGCTTCCTGTGATGGAGTTCGTCCTGACTTCGATATTTTATACTTCCCTCGGTCCCTAAATCAAATGCCGTAAAATGACTGAAATTGATCACAACTACTCTCTTGTTCACCCTTTTCACTCGGTTGTTTAACGTCGTCTAAACGTTCGGTGCTAAACAACATGCCAATATTTACTAAACTGTTTTCCGGGAAACGATGAGGTTCCACGAGTTGAGAAAAGGGATTCGATTACTGCAGTTGCTAGCGATTGTCCCTGAAGTATATGAATAACATTTTGCGGCATAAACGCTCGTTGGAATAGTCTGTTTCAGGCTGTGTACATCGAACAAAACCAACTGCAACTTTAATGTATATGAACCAATAATTTTCCCCTTCTAGTGTCTCATCTCTTCAAAATTATCGATATCATTATTACTGAAACGAGTATTAAACTGCCTTATGAAGCGTAAAAGTAAATTCATTTATGTTCATAAAAGGGGAGAACAGGGCAGAATACCTATCTGCATAATCCCCTGCTTTAACTAGCCTCAGACCAGAACTGAGATTAAGGTTGACAGATAACACGCAGAATGCATGAATGATGAAATCTTCAATTGATATACGTCATATCAATTCCTACTTTCTCATCTGAAAATAAATCAATTTTTGAAAAGACCCATCTGATTTGACTGTAGCTCCCATTTTCCTGTCGGTGGATGGTTTAGCTTCTGCAATAGTGTTGAGACTATGTCGGTAAAAGACATGGTATGAATTTCTTAAACTATCCGTAGATAAATGATCGCAGACATATGCGATTAGAGTTATAATATAGAGGTTAATAATAATAATGCACTTCATGATTAGCGAACAAAGGAGAAAAATTCTGCAGATAAAATTACCTGTAATTAAGTGTGTGTTATTGACATTACATTTATATCTGTCACAAATACTTTACTGTCATTAATAAAATTTAGCACAGTAACGGCGAGGGTTAAAATTTATGCGAATCGAAAAGGGTTCATACAAACTATAAGAGATAATTCTAAATAAATAAATATAAATATATACGATTTCAATCTGTGTTCCGACTGCAATATATACTTAATTCTGTGAGACGTATAGCGGGCGTTGGCTATTGATGTGATTTCCCTTGAGGCGACAGAAGTATTGGCTAGCGTGAAGAAAAGTCAGGATGACTTATATTAAATTTTAATTTTTATATCACATTGGTGACATTTCCGTTTATAATTTTCACTAGCAGCCCCTATATTTTCCAAGTACCTTAAAGTTGTCTGTCATAATCTCAAAGTTTAGCACAATCGCCATATTTGCAACTGTTAACAAAAAGGAGTTAAATATAAAATTATTTGCTGTGTTAATGATCCTTCTCCATGCCAGATTTAATGTGCCCGCTCTCACTGGTTCATTACTTATAATTATCAAATGGAGAGCTAAATAAATATAAACTTCGCCTGGCTGTTACGCTGCGGTTTTACATTGCGCACTTTATTTTTACAGTTTTCTGTATAACACTATGTAGTGCTTTTGGGGTCTTTGTTTCCACCTCAGAAGATCGAATGACTGTCGTGATAGTCGTATATGGCCTTTGGATTGTAGATAATGGAAGATTTTATCGTGGTATAAGCCTAATATTTATACCGAGCTTTTTGTGGTCCAAAAGCATTACGAGGAATAGACATACTGACATGATAAAAACAGGGACAACAGAGTTCCTTGATTTAATCCCTTACGTATTGTGAAGTGAAGACTACAAGTTTCGAAGCTCTCTTATATGTAATTTCTCTATCCTAAATTTCTCCTTTTTTAGTCCAAACATTCTTGTCAGCACTTCGACTTCCACCATTATCAAACTGCTGTTCTTCGCTTGGAGTTATTTTTTCTTTAATTTCTGTAACACTTTTCTCTTATTCAATATAATACATATGGGTTTCAGAACGTAATGTATTACCGCTGGCGGAATGTGACTCATATCAGGTGATTTATACCGTTTCATCTCTTCAGTCTCATTTTAATCCTACTACCGTCAAATATATTACACTGAAACAAAAAATGTATTCAAAGTCTTGTTATCCCTTGACGTTTCGAAAATCAAATTTGCAGTATACACTTTTGTAGGTTGACCAAAGTTAAATTTTTCGTTATGAAATCCTTTGTATCGGGCGATGTAAACAATTTCCTAGAGGCAACTAAGCCATTGTAAAAGGAACAAAGTAGAGAGGGCGGGTTTATGGATCAAACTCCAACACGTTTCAGCTTACAAGAACCCGCTGCTTCAATCTCGTTACGGATCGGAAGGAAGCGACACTTCATTCCCGCTGCTTTGGTGTTCGAAGCGTCGTTTCGAACAGATAAGAACTTAAAAAGATTTTACAACGACAAGTAACTTTTATGTTGGTATGTTTTCATAAAAACTGCACGAGGAAATTTCAAGAAGAAGAATTGTGGGAACCATTTATTACTTTGTTAAAAAAAGTGCTCAGTATGAGTGCCGTTGGTAACTCTGATAATCTAAGTAATAAATTATCCCCAAGTTTTCTTGTTCAATTTGTGCCATTGTTTCAAAAACTCGATATGTCAGGTTATCAATCTCAGTTGATAAAAACAGGTCAGAGACATGGTCATTAATGTAACACCACTGAAATCAGAACCGGAGATCTTGGTGGCCATAGTTTGTTCCACAGCCAATTTATTTCTTAGAAGCTGTTAATGTCTCATTGACGGTGTATTTTCAACTTATAGTGATATAACTATCACTTGAAAGTTTGTTTAATAAGAATAATGTCCTAAATTCATATAATTAGTAATAAGATTAGATATGAGAAATCAGATATTATAAAGCATGTTGAAATTTAGTTGGAACATTGGGGTTGATTTTGCCTCCACACTGAGCCGGATCAGAGCATTTAGATGCAAATCCTAGTTGTAATATTGCTTATTAGTTATTAGGCTTGCAACAATTATGTTTCCATTAAAAGGGATCGCACATAAGCTAACATTACAATCGAAATGCTATAATCTGCAGCGAATGATAGTAATGATGCATAGTTGTTTAGAATGCGTGTGTTTTGATAGAGTTTTAAATTACTGTCAATTAACCTAAAGGTTCTAGTCCGAAGGACAGAAGAGTTTAGTTTCTGTCAGCGCATAATCTTTATCTGCTCATGAGTTAGTATTTTAAAACTTCGAACATGACACCATTAAAAGTTTTAATTGATATTTGCATCGTATGTATAACGTAAGCTCGTAATGGTCACGTTGTCTCTCCGCACTAAAAGTATTTCGACGAAATCTCGTTTTTTTTGTAATCTACACTAAAAGTTGTTGCATAAATTTAAAGTTTGTTCGTACTGGTCCAATATTTGGCCTATCCCTACTTCAGGTGTAACTGAAAATGAACTTAACAATTTTCTGTAACTTAAAACACAAGAAACCGAAACACGACAGAAATATAGTTGCTATTTCGACAGGCAATTTCAAAAACAAACAAGCTTTTAGGCACACAGGGTTAATGTTTAATATAATAGAGGAAAAACAATTGCTGATTCTGCAGCGTGGTGTCTGCCATATGCAGAGATATGAAAGAGTAGATTTGTATGTACTATAGTTCAAATCAAATTCAATGTACAAAAATAATAACGATGAAGGCATTTTAAAGGTATGTGCACTCCATTAAAACATATTTCGATAATACTCGAAACTTCTTATTTCGGTACAAGGAAGAATGGGCTCAGATAATTTACAGAAATTTTGAATAAAAATAAGCTACTATAGTTATCGATCGAATAACCTTCAAGCAGTCGTGTATGAAGTGCAGACATTGTGTTTGGGAGATCCACGGGGCTGAAAACGTAAAAGGATCACAGTTCAAGTGATATAAGTTCAGTATACTCAAGAAGTTAGACATCAAGATATTTTGAGAAGCATTATAAAATCTACTAATAGAAATTTTCAGTTGAAGTAGGCATAATTGAA
Source organism: Zootermopsis nevadensis (assembly GCF_977971745.1). NCBI lineage: Eukaryota > Metazoa > Arthropoda > Insecta > Blattodea > Termopsidae > Zootermopsis > Zootermopsis nevadensis. Next base: position 16,893,324 of record NW_028259142.1, read on the forward strand.
AATTTATAAAGCATTTTAAACCGCTAGATTTGGCAGTGGCACGTTAATTTGTTACTTTTAATAGTATGTTAAAATTTTCAATTATGAATAAAAAGTGTTTATTAAAACCAACACTTCTTCCATGCTTATCTCTAACGCAAGTCTTCAGTGAAAAGAAACTTCAGACACTTCAGAATAGCCACTTTCATGATCCCGCGAGACTATATTCAAAAGTTACCCTGAAAAGACAAGACAAATAATGTCTCTCGGCTATAGACCGTGCTACGAAGTGTACGATGATTACAAACCAAAATCATTGCTTCCTCGATACAGACAATAACAGAATTCTAAAAATCAAATCAAATGGCAAATTTATGTGTTGTGAGCTCACGGCCGTGAAGATATTCTTGGTGTTCTTCAGGACTGTAACGACATGTAGATCTGCGTGTGGATACCAACGTTTCGGAGGAACATGCAGTCTCCATTTTCAGCCCTAAAAAGAGAAGAATGAAACAAGTGAATAAAAAACAGCTGCAACGAGCATGATAACAATATAAATGTACATATGATGTATTAATTCTTTGGAGTTAGCCGAGATTAGAAATATGGCCTTGAGAACGGCCCAATCACTCCCCCCCAAATGCATTTAAATGTTCATTTTAAGGTCCAGTTATTTTTGTCTAATTTCAATAAGAATTGGAACGTGTCGCCAAATTTTAATAAAACTCTCATGAAACAAATTTCTTTAACCGTTCCCGAGTTGTTACATGCATACAGACGGACAGAGAGAACAGCTGTTTTAATAGGCGCTCCGAAGCGATGCAAATGGAAAGAAAGGAAAAAAGGAAACTACACTGAAACAGATAAATCAAGAATGGAAGAAAATGTAAATGAGAATAAATTACTGGATGAAGGAATAAACAGCTAAATAAAAATTGAAAAAAAGAATGGGAGAGGGGTGAATAAAAGATGAAAAATTAACTAATTAAAACAGACCATTAGAAAAGAATGGAAACAATTAATGAAAACACAAAGGATGTTAAGAAACTGACCGAAATGTAACAAAAAAGCAAAAAAAGAAACAAAAAGGAAGAAAGATTGGAAAGATTAAATGTCTGCTAGCTCTTTTACAATTTTAACTTTATATTATCATGCAGATACCCCTTAAGGTAAACGTTGTATTCCAATTTATATCTGGACATCACTACAAAATTGAGAAATTTTAAACCTAATTACGAAATAAGGAACGTTTACATTGGGCATTTGCTTAAGCAGTCGATACTGTCTACGTTTACCTTAATTACTGATACACAATGACGATAAAGGTCACGGCCGATTTATTAGTGAATTAAGAGGGTGTTTGGAGTGGGGGTTGGCAGGGCGCAGGATCGGACTGCAGAATATGCCGCTGGCTACTTCAGTACTTCTCGTGCAGCGGATCGGAGAGGTAGCGGTTCCTGTCGTGATGCACTGACACCCAGACAGACAGCAACAGACATGTCCCTAACACTCCGTGTAAAGCATTTCCAGCTGTCAGTCAAGTGCAAGGGTGAGAAAATCACCAAGGTGGACTTCAGGGGTGAGTACATAAATTCTGAAGCTCAGTCCGTAGGGTCGAAACCTCTCCGGGCTCCATTAATTGATTATTAGCTACTTAAAGACGCTTTATCGACGACATAAGTCGCGTGTCGGATATAATACTAACACTTAACAACATCAATACGTTTCTAAGTATAGGTGTATAGACATGTTTAAGATTTATCTTCATGCCGAACGTCAGATTCCCAACTCCAGTGGTTCACAGTCGTTGCTGTAAATCTGAAAGCTGAATATTACTTTTGCTCGGCCACTCTGTTCTTGGCTTACATATTAAAAAAATCCTAGTGACTGTTGCACATTAGAATCTTTAGAAACAAGTTCTTACAAAAAAAAAATATTATAGACACTAATGATTATTATTTTATTTTTATTTAGTGTTCTGTCTGACGACAGGTCCATATGAACAGGATCCTTCCATCCTTTTCTCGGACTGGGACCTGTTCATATACGTTCTTGGCAGATGATCCAGAAGTGGTTTGCCATTGCCTTCTTCTGTGTGTGAATGGAGTAATTGTTGGGATGCCACGGAGAAACCGGGGAAGCCCCCGGAGGAAAACTCCGTGTTGCCTAGACCACGGCCTTGCCCAACACAAGTTATAAATTCGGGCACCGCCGGGAATCGAACCCGAGACCCCATATTTAATTTAAAGTGACAAAAACACATGTCGCCTATTATCGTCATCTGTCCAAAACTCCTTGTTCTTCTCACGATAGTCTTGTATACTATTTGAATATTGTTATGTATTGTATATATTGGTCCGACGTGAACTAAAATAAAATAAATTGAATATTTTAGTTCAGATTAACCAGGGTCAAACAAGCTGACGTCAGACATGACCTCTTTAAGAAATTGTTGAAAACTGTACGTATATAGGCTAAATGTTAGACTACACTACTTCACATGCCTCCGTCTTCCTCTGAGGGTTTTACACCAAACTTATTTGAGCATTTCTTGTTTTTTGAGTGTTAAATATCCTCCAGTCTCTCTCAATAATATTAGGTGAAGTAAACAAACCAAGGGGTCTTCAATATGTAATTTTATCGAAAAATTTGTTTAAAAATATTATTAAAATATATTAAAATTGTCCGTCAATCACAATAAAGTAATATAAGATAATTAAATTATAACATACACCTGATGACGGCTCTATGAAAGCCGAAACATGTTGAGAAAGTTCCATATGTAAATCGAGTACTCGATACGGAACAAAGGATAATATATTAACCATTTAATTATCTTATATTACTTTATTGTGATTGACGGACAATTTTAATATATTTTAATAATATTTTTAAATAAAATCACAATATGACGCACCTACAATATCCTGAAAAATTTGTTACTTCTCTGCAAAGTAGAGGTGAGTAGTGAACTTCAGGAATGTCCTGGGAAAAGAGCATCCGATCACCATCGAATAATGTACTCGGTAGAACACACAGCCTGCCTGGACGTGATGGGTAGAAAAACTATTTATGCCCTTGTCGGGAATCAAAACTCGGTCATATAGTCTGTAGCTAGTCACTTCACTAACATGCCTATATTGCATTTTAAATTGAAATTCCAGCTATTAAACTATTTTCTGATCTTGCTTTGGCCCTTTGAAACAAGATATTAATCTAAACAAGACTGTTCTATTCATGCGAGCATATTTCCTTTGTAGGATGATGTTAACGGTTTGAATAAATAGAATATTAAGAGACACTCAGACAGGTTTCTTTTAACCGTCAATACCACATATAAAATTATGAGAAAACAGGATCGGAGTAATGGAAAATGTTTAAGCAAGTTTGGAAGTTTAAACGAGACGTTGGAAAGAACTTCGGTAACTCAGCAGCATTGTGCGTGTGTGGCGGCTGTGATAAGTAAATATTCCTTTTAGCACCGGAAGAGGAAATTGAACTTCAAGTAACGGATTTCTGCTCTTATCTGCATCTCTATAGCAATGTAAAGCCACATTGCGTCCGCGTTCTAATTCGCGGAAATCACAGAAGTCTACAACTGCAATTTGGGGGTTGATCGGTCCGATAAGATCGCCTTGCCATAGCACGTTACGAATTGTCACGAAGACCCTCGGGTACGACTCTTTCTTTACAGAACCGAAGTATAACATTCAGAAAATGGTTTCTATTGTCTGGTTGCATATACGTTTTAGTCCCCTGTCCTTATTTCGTAATGAAATATAGGCAAATGGTATCACCATGTCGGTATGTGTGTGTGTGTGTGTGTGATTGCGGTAGTCCATCTTTTCGTCTGTAAATTAATATAAAACAATTGACGGATTTTCATTAAAATCTGTATGAACACTGAGATAATGGAGGGAACGATATATTTGTACTTTTAATTTCCTGTCATGTAATGACTGCTAAATGACAGCCAGTCCAGAATCTGACGAGGGAGTGTCAATTAATGCAGGGTATTGAAATCTTGTGTGTGGTAATAGATATTCGAGAAACAGTTCTGTACATATCTTATGAAAATACTTTTGTTTAATGTGTAATAACATGGTGGCCGCGCAAATTCTACATTTAGCATTCTGATTTATAACGATAAGTAATGATCCCTTACAAAGAGACATGTAAGATTTATGTGGACGCAGCACGCGTTTTTGCATATGTATAAACCATTTATTAGCATGACGGATATCTAAACATGGCGGCATTGTGGATTGTAGACCCGATGTGCAACAAAGAGTGTAGACCTAATTTCGCTTTCTCTTGCGGCCGTCAAGTGCGCTTGTCCTTCGTTTATCATTCCCACAGGAAGCACTGTAAAGGACGAGGTCATGATACCGGATGTTGCCCGTTGCAGTGTTCTTGCGCTCGCTACTGTTAGTAATCAACTATATTCCCAGCTGCCTATGTAGTTTACGATGGGCTGAACATGTAGCTCGGATGAGAAACACAAGAAATAATGTCAGTTGCAAGATCGATAAATCGAATTTTGAGGTGTACTAATTATCACTTTTGCATTCCATTCGGTAGATACCGGAATTGATTTTTCAAACAGAAGACATCATGTCCGGCGATTCTGTGACTGTATTCAGTTACCTCTAACAAACGCTGGGATAGTATCTTAAATGGAATAAGACCTCACCTGTCCACATCCTTCCCATGTCATACTCCTTTCATCCGACAGAAAAAAAAACTATATGGTTAACAGAATATGTTGTATAATCCGAACAGACGACGTTCTTCTGGTGTTGACTCTGAGTAAACGCGTAGTTAGAAACTGTCTACATCTTCAGGGCTTCAGTGTTTTCTCAGTTTCGTCAAACAGTACGTCGTGTCCCAAATGACATTATCATCATCATTAGTGTGATTGGATGAACTCCTGTTTTTTTAAAAAAAATTGCATTTGTTAACAAATTTTCATTTTATAAAAAATTACTGCTGAGAGTACTTTACTTTGAATTTGTTAACACATAATTTTGAAATATTAAATAAATGCTATTTTTAAATTCTTTCTTCGTCGCGATGTTAAAGTCATCTCCGCTTGTTACTGTTAATAATGTCAAACACGAATGGATATGGAAATTTAGTCAAGTGTAGTGGGGTCAGTATGCAGACATGAATTAAGGAATGTGCATAAAATTTAGATGGTGAAGCCTCTTGGAGAGCGGCCACTGGAAAAATCAAAAAAGAAATACTAGGATAAAATTCAAGATTAAGGTTGGGGACACAGACTGTAAGGGTGGGAGGTTAAAGAAATTGATTCAGGGTCGTGTTCAGTAGTGGGATTTGGTATTAGGGATACTGAATCTTCGGCTCTGGTACCAGTTACTCAATTATTTTCTTACCTTCTCTGTTTACGTTTGTTTGTTTTTAAAATTAAGTTGATGAAATTTTCGCAGAACGTTTATGTTATGTTATGTATTAGATTACATTACATTACAAACTTTCTCCTACATTCTAAAAGAAGCTAATTCACTTACAGCAACGAAAATCTGATAAGCCCTATAGAAATGTTCGTTTCAAAGACGGATTCTGATTTATAGATTGTATAAGCTACAAGAAATAAGACTTCAACACTCTGTTGGTAAGCGAAATACAATTTCACATGGCTGAACACGATTAGAAAATGTAATTTTCAGACTACGTAAGCTTGTGAGAAGAGGATCAATTAGTGCGAGGAGCATCTGGTGGATTGAGGAGGTGTCGATGGAGGACATAACAGCGACAGACAGGAGACACAGCAGGAGACGGAACGTGGATGAGATCCTGTGCGATTCTTCAGAAATGTCCATGTTTGTGGCGAAATAGAGCGAGAAGCGGAAATTACAGAGAAGCAAAGAAAACACGCACCTGCCACTACTGTTATATTTTGCGCAAGAAACTAAGACTCTCTCTGGTTCTAACTTTGTGTTTGACATTCGAGTTAGTTTTCCATTTATTTCATAATTTATATCTAATTTCATAGAACATTTATTTTTTTACCACTTTGTGATTATTAGGCTGGCAAAGACATGGCCTGTTTTAACGGAACCAAATGTTAACTACCTTGCTATTTGATACTGTTTTGAGCAAATTCGTTACTCCACGCTGTCACACTTCTCAGATCCATTATAATAACCCTCCTCTTAAGCTGGTCTCGTAAGTGGTGTCTTCCTTCCGCTTTTTGTAACAAAAGTGCCATTAGCATTTCTCAGCTGCCCCATGTGTATTATACGTGCCGACGATTTCATATTCCTTAATGAAATTACCGTAAAATATCAGGCGAAGAGAAATTTTTTTAAGGCATTTCGACTATTATGTAGCTTTATGCGTTACCTTGTTCCTTCCTGTATCGTATGTTAAAGGAAGTATTATTCTCTGCTCGCAGTTCAACTTAGAAGTGAATTTTAATGTCCGTTTTATTAGTCGTAATTAAAATTAAAAATTATGATTTACTACCAACGTGTTAAGAGTACAGGCCCCTTTCGCCTCACCTCTGTACATGCACAGAAATAAATTACAAGCAGAGAAACGAAAACAGATACGTAAAGTAGATCCTATTAGAATAACTCGTTTAAACTCGGTCAGATTCCGTGTCCTCACGGCGGGCGAGTACGAAGACTGTTTCTGGGAAGATGCACGATGCACTCTAGTAGAAGTTTACCGACGTTTTAAAGTTACTTGCTGTTTCTGTCATGAGAGCGATGATGATGCGGCAGCAGGCACCTGCGAAACGTCAGTTAACTTCCAGCAGAGTACGGCTTTAACACCTCAGGAGAGTCATCACCGTTAGAACGTACTGTTTTAAAAATACGATCCATCGAAGACAACTGACTATCGTGTTTAGGCGGTAACGTTATGGCTTTGTATTCGGGAGGTGTACGGTTCATATTTGAGGTGGATTTCCGGCTGTCGTGACAGGACGTCTGCTGTATTAAAGTCTGCCCGAACAAAAGCTGTACTACTTCCTCGAGACTGGTCGTAAGTAACTAATTCTTACAGAATGTTTACCTGTTCACAGTTAATGATCATATTTACACTATCCAAAGCTATATGGCGTCTGTAGTTGGGAAATTGTCGTTAAATCATGTAATAATAAATTAAATGTAACTCTTATAATGCACTGCGGCATATCAGGTACTGGTATTTTAGTTTTGGTCTATGTTGCCATCTTAGTCACTGTCTGCTTAAGAAGTGTCAAAGGTAAAGACGTGGTTTCTGAGAGAAAGGGACAATCTAAGAAGTGCAGTTTTAGATATTGGAAAGATAAATTACTATAAGTAGTATTATTATCAGTAATGTGTCTGAATCTGCAGTAATTGCCTAAATATAATTTAAATTGGCGTACACAGTTACACTTTGCTGTTGTTTGACGCAAACTTTCTCAACCGACGTTCGTACCTGTCATTGAGATTGCAGAACCGTGTTCAATTACTGGCAGTGACAAATATCGTTGTTACCACAAGCGGACTGACTCTTGAGCCTGGCCTATCTACAGTGTCAAGGTTTCGAATCTTCTTTATTTCTTCGTGGCATGATGCTTAGACACAGTGAAAACTTTTAATGAGCATCCTCAACGCCACCGGAATGAGAAAGGACGAGATACCAGGTAATAGAACCGAACTCTGGACCAATCCATTCGCTTTTAGTTCAAGCTTGGAGCGAGGTCGTGACCACTGGGGTAACAATTCCGTGCTCAGGGCATTCTTTCACTTCTTATTCAAAGTAAAGAAATCATCGATTTTCGATATTTCCGTCAGTGACTACACCTTAGTAATAAAATTCTTATATAATATTTGTGACCTCCATGCATAGTTTCTAGGAAACTAGTGTATTTAATGTAAATAGCGTTGAATGCATGATCGGATTACGGCTACCGTGTTATTTAAGCTTCGTATTATGTTCCTGAAAGTAAGGTTTTCAATTCAATTCGATTCTCTTCTGTCAGCCTTTGACATATTATTAGTTGTTTCAAGAAACCAGTTGGATTTACGCAAACGTTGTATTAAATAACATTTCCTTTTTACGGACAAGCCTACCTGCATATTTTATATGAGGCATTTTTCTCTCGTGTCAAAAACCCGAAAATATTTGTAGACTCTTATATAAAGTCGCCTTTGAAGTAAAATGAATCCGACTTACTCATGGTGCTACCCTTATACTAAAGCGTCTTACGTTAAGTTCATCTAAATCTGTCAGATAATTGGAAATAGTGAAACTGCTTTTGAGACATGCCCCCGTGTAAATGTTCGACGACGCCGGGTTTCGATTTGGCGTCGGCGTCGGCGTCGGTTATTTGTCAACTTAACCTGCTGAATCCTATTCTGACCCCCTACCTTGATGCATTTAGTATCAGTTCTTTATGTAACAAAATAGACGTACAGCTACATTATCGATTGCTGTATGGGATTCCCCTACATTACGTCAAACTCCTTTAGCTATAACTCCGTATGTTGTTCTGCTATGGTCCTTTAATCAGGACAGTTAACTTTAACTATTTATATTTTATGCGGGTTTCAATCAAAGGCTGCGTTGAGTGTGGACAGTAGTTTGAAAATGGAATTTTTCATTGTGAATCAGAGCTGTATGATTTATATTATAATGTTGGCGAGGATAATTAAAGGATTATCAGAAGTTTGATCTGTGAGTAATGTAGAAGGAAGTATAGAACAGGATTAAAGATTCGTGTAGCGTGTGCCAGTCGCTTATTTGCTGTAAGTGACCTTAAAGCACAATTCCTTTATGACCATGTATGGAGCACTTTATGAAGCGGAAGACATTCGTGGCATATTGAATAAGGAACTGAGTAAAAACACGAATGGGTCTGGTACTGCTAAAGAATTTACACTGTTTATTGCAGGTATAGATAACTTTTCAGGGATGACAGAAAATATATTATTTTATATTTCACGGAGTATACATAGGAAAATGTTTTAAATAAACATTTTAGAGGTTTCTGGTATTTTAAATTTGCGTTATTAAATATTTTGTTGGCAAGTAGTTTTTTCAAAAGCATCAATTTTGTTTTCAGCTTCCGAAAAATACGAACCAAAACAAATTTATTCGACAAGTCTTAGCGCGTTAATCAGTATATAAGTCAAGTTAGTTAAAAATATAGAATTTTAGAACATAAGATAGAACATCTGATATGAAAAAGCTAGGGCATTAATACAGAATTTAGACATTTTGCAGCTTACCCTAATACATTTAAAGAGTTGTGAAACATTTTAAAAAGTAATAAAACCTTTATTGCAACGATTTGTTTGTATAATGTAAAACGAAAACATGGCGACCCCACGAGAGATTTTATTTACCTTTCCGTCGGTACCATAATAATGCATGTTCACTGGCGTTTGAGTCGCTCGCACTTTACATTTCGCATGTCTACGTGTTAGTACATCAGATGTTAAGGGACGGGCTCCGATGATGTAATCTTTAAGCAGAGTTTGATGGAAATCCATTTTCTGCTTGTCTGCCAAGGATAAGATTACGTGGGATTGTTACGGGACTCAAAACTGGCCTGGCCATATTTTCACTGGTCTTCCAATTTCCTTTATATCTGAACTTATAAGAAAACTAGAGGAATGACTCGCCGCAAACATCTCATTACAGTGCCTCAGTAGGATGAATGAAACTCAGAATGAAACCATGATAGAACACGAGTTCGCAATGTGAGTATGTTTTTATGCAAGAACTATATCTTTCAGCATTGATGTACGGAACTGGAAATAAATATTTCCATGTCGACATATCGACCGTTAGCCATTAAAATATCAAGTGAACTGGTAAATTGCGTTTTAAGAGTTGTCTTCTAATTGCATTTGTCTCTGTCCGTAGGCGTGTCACATTACTCACGTGTGCTGCAGGACCCGGGAGAGCTCATCGATGTCGACCAGGTAAGCGGACTTCAAATTCTACTTTCAGTTGATTCTACTGTTGCTTATCCCTTCAGTATGGCCCATGGAATTATATCCTTCCAGAACACGTCTTTTTTTAGAAACGTTTGTTATTTATTGACAAGGTTAACTTAAGAGTAACCGTGAAACATCCACTAAGAGTCAGCCAAATGCAATTCATTTTCCAACGACAAAATTTAAATTTTCTATTGCGCGAAGGCTTCAAGGAAGAAACGTTTCTTCACTAATTCCAGACATTGATAGCAAATAAAAGAGACTGGTTAGAATAACACTTGGGTCCCTTTGCCGTCGGTACCCGTTAGATCGGAGGATGGCTGAGCTGCAGAGCCATTCTAAACATCGTAACCACAATTTTAACCTTTCTGTGCCTATAAATACTTTACAATAAACTCATCACATTTTTGGCGTAACTGTACCTCTTTCAGGAGCTTGTTCTACCTAGCCATTGATTATTTTCATTCTTTGTGTACTGTAATGTTTTATCGTTAAATATTTATTAACAAACAGGTACCATCCACAATCACTACATTTATGCTTCTACGTGTTTCGGTTACAATTGAATATCGTCAGGTGTAAAATAAGCCAATTAATTTAAGGTATCGCAGGCTATCGCTTTAAGACAATCTGCCATATTGTATTTCTTTACTCACTGCTTCTTTACAAAAACCCACAGGCTCTTCTACCATTGACGTTAAACTAGAAGTCGAATTGAACAAAGAAACATCTTTGGTGTAGGCCCTAACATGTTCATAATTTAAGTTTATGCGATATGTAGTAAGTGCATGGTACGGAAACCTTCCTGAGGAGGAAATAGACGCTCAGATGATCAAGAACGTATTCGCTTATTATGGAAACCGAATGCTCTAGTCCGTAAAAGCCTGCCACTGTTCTCGATTCTGACCCAGATACCAATTCATATTCACACACCGTTTTTAAGGGTTCATTTTAATATTATCGTCTAACCTACGTCTGTCTCTCACAAGTGGTCTCTTCCCATCAGGCCCAACCTGAACCCTATATGCACTTCTCATCTTATCCATACATGCTGCATGCCTCGCCCATCCCATCTTCCTTGTTGTTCTCACTCTAATAATATTCGATGAAGAGTACTAATTACAACGCCCTTTATTACGTATTTTTCTCTTCCTTCTGTTACATCCCCTCTCTTAGGACTAAATATTCTATCCAAGACATTGGTCTCAAACTCCCTTAAAGTATGTCCTTCCTTTAACGTGAGATACCAAGTTTCACGCACATAGAAAACAAGTGGTTAAATCATATATTTTATTATTTATATTTTAAGATAGAAGACGGGAAGACAAAATTTATTAACTGAATTGTAGCGAAAATTGTCTGAATGCTGCATCCACATTTTGATCACATGTAGCACCCTGTTTAAATTTATACACTAATATATTGGACACTACAAATATTAAATGCATTTAAACTGATTTGTTCTCTGTACGTACGTGCCTGATGCATATTGATATATAAGTTATTTCACATAACCGGATTCTATCCCCTGGGTATAACGAGTTAGACAGATAAAATGTTCATTTCCGACTGCCTAACGGAATTAAATTCATTTACGTGTGTGGCTTTTCCCGTGTTCCATACCAAAATATTAAGATTAAAACGTAAACAACTTTAATTTTGTTTTAATGGGTTTAAAAATTTGTCTTCCGCCCAAATGGTAGCCTGGAACACAGATTTAAGGTATCTGAAAGAAAAGTGCTGAGAAAAACAGCTGATAATAAAGAAAAGTTTGATAAACACGCACAGTGAGGATATTCATATTTATTTTGCTCCTTTTACTTAACAGTGCTTCCGAAAAAATATTAAATTGAGTGCATCAGCACACACGAACGAGTTTAAAAACGCATACATAATTTTTATTGGAAAACATGAAGCGAAATATCATACGAGAGACATGGCACGTTACGACACTGTTCAGAGAATAATCTGTGAGAAGATGGGATAGAATCGACTGTCTCCGTGTGTTCCAGTGAAGGAATTTTGTAAAGACGGTCACGGATATTCATGTTCCATGGAAACGGGGAATTTTCTGACAAGCTAAGTAAATATATTAACTTTTCGAGGAACATTCCAAGCCATGGAATTTGTCTCAAGACAGATTGGCATTCATAATGAGAAACACACAAAAAAAAGCCAACCTGAGACATTTTAATGGTTGAACTTTGGGTACAAGGAAAGTCAGTCATCAGGCCTGTTTGCCCCATTCCTGCTGCACACATTGTTCTGCGTGTGAGTGTACCATCACTGGGAAATACTAGGATTCCTCACGCGACGGTCATATGTACAGTACAACTAGCTCATGACGTATTCATACGACCCATATTCCCTAATTATAGGTTTTTACTGGTTTTATTATTACCACCTCAAAACGAGGGAAATCATAAAATAAAGTTCTTTCGATCTTGAGGTTTTTATTAGAGAGACTGTATTTTGTTTTATATTCCCATGATAATTTATAAATTAAGATGATAGGAAACTCATTAAATCTTATCTTTAATAGCACACACCGAAACAGAGAGGGAACTGTAGATTTAGAGGTGGTACGTCATTCGTAGATGGGCGATGTTTTATGTCACTCTGTGCTCAGGGCAGTAACACAAGTCTGTGTCGAAGGATTTGGCTTCTCTGCTTGGCAGAATGAAACATTAATATGATAGCAGAAGGTGGGAAGACTGTTTGCATAGCGCAGACATTGTCACGACCTGGCAAGAGAGTGAAAATTTGCCTTCCTTTATTAATTCTTCTTGCTCTCACTTCCGGCCCGCCTCCACTTTTTATTGATCCCTATTCCTGGAATGTAGTTGTAGTTGTTTATAACGTTCCTTGTTCGCTTTGTACCTTCACGACTAGCATGCGAAGAATCTTTGTGTTACAACAGAGAACGGTGCTTCCCCGCTATGCGCATTTCACAACATACTCGATGGCAACCGATTTTAATTTCTGTATAAAAAGCAGAACAGTCCTATGACTTTGTTATTGAATAATTAAACTCTGATGTTTCAAAAATTCTATAAATATGCGTCAGGCTTATGAAAATTGGTATTCGAAATGAACAGAATGAACACCTCCTGCAGTACAACATAAAGACTGATGTAAGATTTGAGGTTTTCACAGCGGTGAGTATGAAGATTTCTGTCTTCTGGGTTATTGCGCTGTGTAGTCTGGTCGATGTTTACCAACGTTTCAGAGGTCATACTGCCTTCGTCATCAGAGTATGAAGATTTCTGTCTCCTGGGTTATTGCGCTGTGTAGTCTGGTCGATGTTAACCAACGTTTCAGAGGTCATACTGCCTCCATCATCAGGGCGATGAGTATGAAGATTTCTGTCTTCTGGGTTGTTGCGCTGTGTAGTCTGGTCGATGTTTACTAACGTTTCAGAGGTCATACTGCCTCCGTCATCAGGGCGCCGAACACATTGATGTAGCTGTAACTTTATTAATACATTCTAATTGTTGTCTTAATCAGATTACCAACTATCCTGGTTGATATTTCTATGATTTTTGTCAGTCTCTTCAAGAGAATGCCACTACAGTGCCTTAAAATAAGTCATGATCACAACTTTCATAATTTAATCTTTATGCTCATGTTTCCATCTCAATATAACTGTGAACTGTGAACTCTACAGTTGATCCAGTGTCGCAAAATAACGTAAAAGCTAATCAAAAAAGCTATATGAACACTTGTTCACTATCACAATTGTAGAAAAAGTTGCGCATGACGACGTCTTTAGAATTGGACGTGTCAGTCCCAGATGTTGCATTAGTCTCCCTCACTGGTCTGCTGGCAATTTTCGTAGCCTCGATAAGGAGACGGAAGTAGAAATGGTGTAGGATGTGGCCTTACTGCTGCTTCTGAATGTGATGCGTGCTTTGCCTTCATCTTACCAGAATGGAGCCCCGACAAAAGAGCAGCTTTCCGGTAGATGAACGAACGACTCTCTGTGCGGCGCAAATGGAATGGCTTTTTCTTTACAGGAGTGAGTTTCTTGTAATTGTGGTGATTTAAAGAGGGCGCGGCGTTGAATGACATGTAAAATAACAATTTGGCGTCGGAGCGAAAATTGTATTTGCTTTGATTAATAAATAATTAGGCTCTATCAATGTTTCAAGTAAAGTTCACAAGAAGTAAAGTAAACCTATATTTTGGTTTAAATGTTATGACAATAATTGAAGCTTGGAATGTGAAATGTAGTTTGAAGATAATAAACGCATTAAAGGAATCAAAGTAGAACGATCCACATCGCCGTCATGTCACGACATAATTAGTCGTATCAAACATAAACACAATATATATATATATATATATATATATATATATATATATATAGCAGTCTGTGTATAAAAATGAGAACCGTACTTCTTGTACTTCAAGTTATGAATTACCCACCTTTATCATTTTATATTTTGTCGTTACAATGTGCCTCTATCCTGAAGGGTGTCCATAACAACCTGACAAAGCCGTAACGACAATCTGTTCCCCTTCAGTAGCGTCGCTAATTTACGACGTCGTTACTGATCCTTGATTCTTAATCATTATCTGTGCTTTTCGCTACCATTTTTATCTACCCAAGCACCATTAAACAGACCGCCCGTTCTGAGACCCGAGACAAGTCGTAGCTGCCCTGCGTACGGTATCTTTTTATAGAGAAGAAGACATGACGAACGAATTACAGAATGAGAAAAATATATCAAGAAGTAACACAGAAAATGCAAGGGAAATAAACAGAAGAAAGACTTCGTCACAGGAAGAAACATCAGTATTTATCAACTTAATGTCATACACTGCTCTAGTTTCCATGAGTAAGCTGCAAATAAGTGTAACATGATAAATTGGTATGTCGTCCAGAGTAACAGCCAATCTAATAGTCTGTCTGCATTGTACACGTTAAGCTGGGGATTTATATATTTAGCTTCTTCCGGCTTGTGTTCAGACGTTAACCCAAACACACAGCCAGTGTATCCTCGGCAGTGTTAAAAGCCACGTCCATACTAAACGCAAACTTTGAAGTGCATTTTTATTATAAATGGCATCATGTACTGAACTGATGTGGCTTAGTGGCTGATTTCTCACTCTATTTGTTAAGAAAACAGAAAGTTTCTAAAAATATTCACTTGGATTTAATCTAGACCTAATTATTTATCTCTGTTATATTTAAATTCTGGTCTCACTTTCCTCTTAAACTAACTCAAAATTTATACAACCGTCCTAACTCAGCCGGTCAAGAAATGCCCCACTTTAAAGAACTCAAAGTTCCTGGCATTGTACACAACTTCTCTTAAACTGAAATATTTTTTAATATCCTCGTATCTAAAGAGGTGTAAAGGTGAATTCTGAGATGTTGCGTCGTTTGGTCTGAATACTCGCTGCCGTGAGAACCTGAAAACGTAGTAAATTGTACTTTACCGAGAAAGGCAGGTTTATAACAGGCGCACATAAAGTTAAAATTCGTCTCTTGGATTCGTCAGAGCCATGTCGCTACATAGCATTTTGTGAGACAAGACACCTTTATCAGATGAAGAGTGTAATTAATCAGTTTCGTTACGTTTTTATATGGCTTCCATAAAAAAATTACGTGCATGACTTATTCCATAACATAACTTAATTAAAAATAATGTAAAATAGAATTGTAAATGTTACTTTTCTTTACGAATATTAATATTTATTATACAGTCGTGTATGTCTAATTTAAGTTTTTGCAACACAGAAAGGTTCAGCCTACAGCAACTGCAAACGTGGCGAAGAATCTGAGTTTCCAGTCACAGAACATGGAAGCTTATGTGCACCCGTGTCAGTGTGACCAATTTTTGTTGTAACAAGAACAATTAAAGAACTGAGAATTAATTTCTGCCCTTAAGCCAAATGAGAACAACATGAACGAAGATTACTGTCTTCTGGAATGTGGCACCATATAGTCAGACAGACATTTACCGACGTTTTAGTGGTGTATAATTTTAAAACATTTATTTTCCCGTCTCCTATCTAAAAATACAAATAATTTTTACACGCATTTTTACATGGGTGTGTAAGTAATGTTTTCCTCAAGTTTCGTGTTCAGGAAGTCACGGATTCGATTTTCGGCAAACACTCCTGTTATCTTAACCGAAACGTTGAACCCAATAAAGGGAAGTGCTGGGATAATAGCTACATTAAAATATACCACGACTGTTACTTCACACATCCTTCTTATTCATAACCATTCTCCTAGTCAACTCTATATAGTCTGTGCACTCCAGAAGACGTCGTTAAATAAACCAGGAAGACACAACCACTTTACAGTCATCAAATACAGACCTGTCAGTAAGAAAAGTTTAAGACGATCTAAAAAGACACGGAAATAACAGACTAAAGCGCCTCATACTTGAAAAAGAAGAAGAAGAATGGGAGAAAACGGACAAAAAGTACGATGACTGTCTTCTGGGTTACACTGCCGTGTAGTCTAGTAGAAGTTTACCAACGTTTCAGAGGTCATTGCTGTCTCCACCATCGGGGTAAAGGCAGCATCTGTGAA
This sequence comes from Zootermopsis nevadensis, assembly GCF_977971745.1. Lineage (NCBI taxonomy): Eukaryota > Metazoa > Arthropoda > Insecta > Blattodea > Termopsidae > Zootermopsis > Zootermopsis nevadensis. The sequence goes on from NW_028259142.1 coordinate 16,909,794, forward strand.
ACGTTGGTAAACTTCTCTCAGACTACATTTAGCTACATTCCATAAGACATCCATCTCTGTACTCACCGCTTGATTGGACAAAAATGAAGTTTACGAAAAAGGAAATATTATACTGAATAACCTTGTAACTTCGTCATTGTCATTAACAAAACACGCCGTCTAATATCAAAAAAGTCAGTGGCTAATATCAAAATTGATCTAAAAATAAGATGAGTATGTGTATAGTATTTAACTGGTCCAGCATAGGCTCGAACGACAGACACTTCTGAATATGGCAACGAGCCTTTGGGTTTAAAGACGGAGAGGAATTTCATTTCTAACAAAATATTAATTTCTCGATTACGATCCTGCGCCGTAAAATTACAAAGTTTAGCTTGTCTTTCCTTGCTCTGACGCTGTGTCGTGGACTACAAGGTCAGATTATTAATTCTGCCAGGAAACTCAAGATTTTCACAAGTCCGGTGGAATCTTAATGAACGTCAGCTGCGCGCTAATAATGTAGAGCACTTTCACTGGAAACTGTTCTTAACTTGCAGCTAATGAGAAACAAAGCCGCTTTGTAGCTGCTGCAATACAACGCCCGGGAAATTCTGAAACGAAGGCCGTACGAATTGGGGGGGGGGGGGATTTTCACTTGGTAATGCAAACATCAGATATGTAAAATTTAATTTTCCCACGTAGAAAATGAACACTTCCATAATCAGCAGTTGAATATTGTAAGCTGAAGATACTGGACCCAGGAATTGGAATTAAACTCTCCTATCGGGCTCACCAGAATAGGCATTTTTACCTGACAGGAGCAGAGTCAGCTTCCGAAATGTTGTGACCTTGTTTTGGAATATTAAACGATGGACGAAATCCATAAAAAGAGCAATATGATAACAGTACCCTGTCTTTTACACAAAGAATTACCTGATGTGCCTTTCAATACTTGTGAAGAGTTTAATGATGAAATAAATACTTAAAAAATTAAGTTTATGTTCATATATAAAAACGACATTTATTACTTTATTATTATTTGTAGTTTATTTCACGACGCTTATTCAGTAGTTAAGACTATATGGCGTTCATCATGTTATATAGACATCTTAAAACAAGTTTCATGATTTACGATTTATATGTAACCCTGATCTAAAACTGTCATTCGAAATATTTTTTTATGATTCTGTGAATATTTAACAAAATACGATAAACTTATTTCTGACAATGTGCAGTGTGGCACTTACAGTGTGATAAGCGACAACAGAAATTGTGTCTTCACTACATTAATCAGACGGCCAGCGAGGTACCATCGCAAAATACGCTTTCGGAATGCACAGGTAGACTTTGCTACTGAAAGTAGACAGGTCTACGCGTTTCTGTATCTCTTCAACATGGGGAGAATAGACTACCGTGGGACCAAGTAGTAGCGCACGACCCAGCTTCTTGATGGAGCAGCGACTTCTCGGGTCATGCCGTGTTATTGATCACGCACCTGCATGGGGCTGGCGGTCCCAACATGTTGCTTTACCGCGCAGACATTCGTCTGACATCGATTTAACTCTTTCCATATCAAAGTCATAACATTTATAAAGGTGTATAGGCTAATTTAAGTATATGAAAATAACAGTAAATACGGAAGAGTTTCGAGTTGAAATTATTCATTCAAACTTTGTTATGGACAGGATGTCAATATCGAGAAACACACAGGCCTGACACCGTCGAGGATTTTCTCTATCCACTGGTCATTAAAGATATTGCCATTTCTTTAATTTCCACTGTGTTCATGTAACTGGTTTTTAATTTTTAGTTTCCCGGGTGTAGTTCCATTTGTTTCTTTCTCTGAGGCAGCATCAAGGCGACAAAGACTGATGACTGTGTGTAAAAAAACAGTGAAACGATGGCTGAGAGAACAGAATATTTATGTATATGGGAACAAATCCCATGGCCACAAATTTTAGGTTCTTACGACGGTGAAGATGACGATGTTGGTCTTCTGGGATCTGACCGTGTACACTTGTAGTCAGCAGACACCAGCGTTTCGGAGTAACATACTGCCAATCTCCAGCTAAAGAGAACCGATAAGTATAAAAATAGTTTACGAGCAGGAGGGTTTTCAATTGAATGGTACACATCAGCTATTGGCATTTGCTGATGGGTTACGATATAAATGCAATAAAGAGGAACACAGAAATTTTACTAGAAGCTATTAGAGAGGTGGGGCTAAAAGTAAATTCAGAAAAAACTTAGTACATGTTAGTATCTCGTCGTCAGCAAACAGGCGGACAGAATTCTGTTAGGGTGGCTAATAAATCCTCTGAAAGTGTGACAGAGTTCAAATACTTGGGAAAAATAATAACAAATAAAAATTATATTCATGAAGAATTAAGAGGATACTAAATTTCGGAAATGCTTTCTACTTCTCAGTTCAAAATATTTTGTCTGATTTCTAAGAACCTGAAGATTAAAACATACAAAACAATAATTCTGCCTGTTATTTTGTATGGGTGCGAAACATGGTCTCCCACTCAGAGGGAGAATCACAGGTGTTTGAGAATAGGGTGTTGAGGAGGATATTTGGGCCTAGGAGAGAAGACGATGGGGTATGGAGAAAGCTGCATAATGATGAGCTTAAAAATCTGTACTCCTCCCCCAGTATTGTCAGGGTGATAAAGAACAGAAGAATGAGATGGGCGGGTCATGTGGCGCGCATGGATGGGTCAATATGTGTGCACTGGGTATTGGTCGGGAAGTCTGAAGGGAAGAGACCGCTGGGGAGACCTAGACGCAGATGGAAAGATAATGTCAGGCGGGATCTATCGGAGATAGGATTTGAAGGAGACTGGATTTTGTTGGCCCAGGACAAGGTCCGGTGGAGGGCTTTGGTTAATTCGGCGATGAACCTCCGGGTTCCGTAAGCCATCTAGTTAGTTAGTTACGAGTCGTACAATAATGTTATGTTAAGCCTGTCCAAAGTAACAAAAATCACACACTGTGATACAAAAATTAAATTAAAAGTTGTTCCACTTCCATGAAATAGATTTTTCCAACCTGTCCCGTGACATCGAATCGAGGCCACCCTGGTTGATAGGCCGCTGCTCACGCTAGTTGCGCTGTGCGGGAGCAAACATATGGTATTCACACACAGAATGTATGTCCGTTGTGCATTGCTTCGCATCGAAATAGTTTGCTGGCCTTCGTCAGGCATTAAGCTATGCTTATCCTGACGAGGATATACCGAACAAGACTACAATACACCGATTGGTAACAACATTTTGGGGTACAGAAAGTTTTTGTCTGTGACAGGAGCTAACTGAGAGACAAAACGGCTACAATTACGGCCGAACCGACTTCGATAAATTCATCGGGTGCAACAACAGGACACGGCTGTAAGAATTTAATATTTATATTGGCTTTATCATTTAGTTAGTGCGTGAAGAGGTTCGTGTATAATAGATAGGGTTGCCTTTCGAATGGAACACTGTACATTCTGAATGATTTCTTTGAAACCTTGTGTATCGCACCTCATAATTTTCGACGTCCATTTAGAGCAGACAGATAATTCATCTACGATATATAATTTCGTATCACGACACTACGTATGTAATAGCTGTGACAGTTCGTGCTTGTTAGGTAGACTGCGCCTGGCAATAATACGAGGTGCGATCGGAAAGTTTCAAGACTGTGTCAATAGAGGGCGAACCGGATGTAGTACGAGCTTCTGCCGCTAGGTGGTGCGGCCTACATTCATAGTGAATCAGTGTGCCAGCCGGCATCATCGAATTAGCATTTGTTTCTTAGTTACGGGCGTTTTGGTAGTGCATTACACCGACCCTCCTGCGATTTCGGAATGGCGTGTGCATCAAATTTTGCCAAAGACTCGCCAAAACGGCTACGGAAACCTATGAAATGCTAAAGCGAGCATTTGGGGAGTCCGCAATGGGTCGTGCACAAACGTTTGTGTGGCATTCACGTTTTAAAAATGGCCGAACCTCTGTCGATGATGACGAGCGTTCTGGACGACCATCTTCGAGCACAACGCCCGAAAATGTTACGAAGATTCGGCAGGCCATTCACGAAGATCGACGTCGTACCATCAACGACTTGTGCGACATTGTTGGGATAGGCTATGGGACCTGTCGGCTGATTCTAAAGGAAGAACTCCACATGCGACGCATCGCAGCCAAGTTTGTGCCAAGGCTCCTGTCTGAGGACCAGAAGCAGAATCGACTTCTCGCTTGTCAAGAGCTCAAAGATCTTGCAAGAACCGACCCCAACTTCCTTTCTAAGCTCCGTGTGACTTATTCCTCTTCCCAAAGATGAAAATTCAGCTAAAGGGAAGGAGATTTGAGACGATAGAAGAGATTCAGGCAGAATCGCAGATGGTGCTTGACAGGCTGACAAAGAAAGATTTCCAGGGATGCTTCCAGGCTTGGCAGCGGCGCTGGGATCGTTATGTTCACTCCCAGGGGAACTACTTCGAGGGTGATGGATGAATTTAATACCTGAGATAAGTGTACGGGTTTTTATAGGCGCAGTCTTGAAACTTTCCGATCGCACCTCGTATATTGGGCTTCTCTTGAACCCAATATTCTAGAACCATGTTAGATGTCAGTTGAGTCTAACGCTTTCCAATCATCTTGTAAATTGATATTGGAGATGATACGTTACCCCTGTTATACGCTAGACAGTAATACACACGTTTCGAAATAAGAGAGGAAAATGTGGTTATCTAGTACTTAAGTTCGCAATGGTTGTCAAATGCGTCCAAGAACCGATATTGGATCTGGATTGGAGTACTGCAGGCAGACATTTATTTATGTGATGATATACCTTTCGTGTACAGAATGTTCTGAGACTATATTTTGCTTTATAATGATTGATTTTCAACATTGCGTTAGAATAACATTTTAAAACTTACCACGCGTGCTACATCCCGTACCGTTCCGTAGACGTATAGTCAATGAAATCGAATCCTTAGTAATTCCGAAATCCTTTCTCCAACAGAAAATCCTTATTCCTGCGTAGTGCGTGTTCTACAGTAAAGTGCCCAACAGTTCAACCAGGCTTTAAGCTTGTTCCATTCAGTAAATTGTCTATAACCTTACAGCTTTCAGTCGATCTTATCAGTTGTAACCCATGTATGTATCTTGAGATTGAGAATGTTAAGAGAATTTGTGGGGAATTGTAAGTTGCACTGTTACAAATCTACTGCCAGCTTCGTTTCACGACGGTGCCAGTGTTCCAGTGACTTCGTTGTGTGCGGAACTGCTCAGTAGATTAAGCAGAAATTGTAAAGAAATTTTGTTGGTAATATAAAATTTAGTTTGTCTTGACGTTTGTTTTATTTTCCTTTCTTCTTCACGAAACAGACCCAAATTCCATTTCTTATGGATTTAAGAATGCTCTTTCTCGGTGTCTGTATTTGCTTTATTTTACTTTTCTGTGTCACTGCTTCTTTATTTTCTCTCTTTTCGTCCTTCCCTGCAGTTTAATATGTTGTTCCCTACTCCCGACCTCTATTCACGGGGCACTATCTTTAATTTCTGAGTCTTCAGTTTCTGAGAGTGGGAGTAGAAAGATGGTTTCTTACTCATGTTGTCGGTGTGAACAAAAAATCAGACTGGTTCGTAAATAGGCTGCATTTACATGTGCAGAATTCAAAATAATTGTTTTAACCGTAGCTATAACAGACGCAGTAGACGTAAACAAAGGCCCAGAAGTAACGAGACATTTTGACTTTTGCACTTAAATTATAATACTGAAAACTACAAATCCTGAAATATTCTGCAGGTGTGGTGACATTTGTACATCAAGATATGTGGGTCTCCCAAAGTGATGATTTCCAATAGACCCTACTGAAGAGGATCACGTGACAGTGTTGCAGGCGGCATAGATGTTGACAAGCTCCCTTTACAAAAACCTCATTTTTATACGGGCCTAAGTACAGTTGTAATATTTTGAGTTTCCCTGGAACTGTAGTAGAGATAACACTAGCTATCGGCACATTTCTATGAACGATGCTGTATCTCTTGTTTAAAAACTACAGTAGGCCTTTGTAAAATGTGTAATGCAGAGCCCTGTTGGTTTTCAAAATTAATTCTCTGTATTTTACAAGTGTGCTTTGAAAGTAAACGTAAACGGAGTAAGTAAACCCTTTCTTTCTCCAATTACTGGCGAGTGGGTCATTTCTCATTTTCTCCACTGGTCTGTTTTATCTGCAAACTAATTATAATTGTTTTTCCGACTGATCCAAAGTTTCGAAAGCTCTTTACACGAAGTCAGGGAACGTGCCGTTGCTGCGAATAGAACATTAGCGACTTTTTTGTTAAAATGAGTGAAGTTGTAGGGACCGACGGAAACTGAAGCTGGAAATAATTTCTGTTGATGTCGGCAAGCACACTGATGGATAACTAAGGACATTGCGCCTTTGATGAATGTGGTAAAGAATAAAACTCGTTCAGGAAATTTTATTTCATTTGCAGAACAAATTTTATGAAACGTTATGCTGTTCTTAATTCAATATGTAGAACGCTTACAGACGTCACAAAGTTGCACCTGCTACTCATTGTCTATTTCTGTTCGAAAGATAATATGAATTTTATGTTTATGTATTCTTTGCATAACGTAACATAGGATAGTCTGCCGAAGGTAGTTTTCAGTTCTGTGGTTTACCTCAGTCCCTCCAGGACAATTACGTGATAATACCTTAAGTAAGATGACGGTATTCTGGGATGTCACTCTGAGTAGTCTGGTTGAAGTTTACCGACGATATAAAGGTGCCTACTGCTTCTGTCATCAAGTACGCGTAGATGCATAAAACCCTCTGAAACGTCTGTAAACGTCAGACTACACGGCATAACACCAAAGAAGACAGTCTTCCTCATACTCGCCGACGTGAGAACCTTAAATCTGACCTACATTCACGTAGGTCATGACAGTTTGTTTCCATGTACTTCCAAAATCCTTATCATTGTCACCATATCATTTGACTCTATACAATTTGAGCTACTGACAGCGTTTTTAAATAAACAAAGCAGACTGATAACAGTCCAGAGAAAAAATCAATAAACATTTGGCAGTGATACCAACTCAAACAAGACTTATGACTCACGTGTAAGGATTCTGCTTATGGTGAAGAAGCTTATGACAAAGCCATTAGTCGAACAATGACTGACTATAGCACGACATGATGATCTGTTCTGATACGTTATCAACTTCAATGGTAACCATGCCGACAACAGCTTGAGACACCATTAGCTCTTTAGTACCCAGTAAGATAGAATTCTCTTGGTGCTTGGTATTTACATGCCACATAAACATGCAATTTATAAAGTGTCAGCAAATAATTAGTAATAAGCCAAACATTCCCGTAGTGAATGACGGAAAAAACTGTTTCGCACACGGTCTATAATTCTGTTTGCGAAGTGAGTTGGAGCTAACTCCTTTGGCAGTTCCTCAAGGCGGAATCTTATATCCGGCCCCAAAAGGAACAGGTTTGAGTGGCAGAACACAAAACCCCTTCAAGAAAGTTTTAAACTTCCTGCGTTCCATTCCGAATACCTGCTTTGAAATGCTACACACCATTAAAATGAAAAGTGATCTACATATAGCCTGCAGCTTGGTTGAACACAGTACTTGTTCCTGCAGAAGAGTACGTACCAAATCACAAAGAAGGGAATTACAGAATATACAATTCCCAGAAATGTACGCGTCACTCCAAAGACTGCAGCTCTCAAACAATAGAATTAATTTTGCCCACCCAGTTCTTAGCCGTCGTTCTGACAGTTATTACATATATTTTCACATCAAAAATAGAAATACTTAATTCTTTACATACTGCAAATGATGTGTCTTGCTTCAAAGCACTAGTTATATAATTTATTTCATGTTTCAGAAGGTTATATATATTTACTGTACATCTATCAACCAGAAAGAAAGAATTTTGACCTAAGATTGGCCAAGTAAATTACATATTTAGGATACTATATGGACATAACAAATCACCTAGTATTTTTAAGATATTGAAATAATGGCGGTTACAACAGGTTGGTCAGATAAATGTATAGCAGACAATGAAATCTTGCTCAGTTCGGGCGAAAGAAGGCTGATTTTAAAACTTCTACTTCAGAGATCGAGGTTACTCAGGATCGAGCCCGATGGTGGGTTTTAATATTGGTAGAGTTAAACCTTCTGGTTCTACGGCAGATTGAAAGAAACACAGTATCCTCGGCTAGGCGTAGTCTGTGCTGCATTGAATCAAATTGAATTTTGTGGTCGCTGCTGAATAGTCACTGTTTCATCGCATATTCTCCTCCGTTTCGCTACGGTGGTATGTAACAGAGAGCAACACGAGATGAAGTTAATGTATTTCCATGGCTCTACTATGGAATGCTGACCATTTATAATTTATTATCTGCTTGCACTAAGCAATAATTCAACTGGAATTCAGTGTGTACTGCATTTCAGTGGAATTCCCAACAGGGAAACGTAATTAATTTATACACACCGTTCATCTAGCTTTCCAAATCATACCGAGAAATTAAAAATGCATGCCACTGGAACTCTATTCATCTGTAAAATGCTACGTGAAGCAGATTACAGGACGTTCTTTCAGAAATTACCTACGCGAAGGAGATCATTTTAAATGTTGTGTGTGGATATGAAAGATGGATTTTCGCTCTAAAATAACGATAAATTGACGATGTTAGAAAATAAAGCGCGGGAGGGAGTATTTGGACATGAGAAAACGGAAACTGGCTAACAGGAGAATTGATAAAATTACATAATAAACAACTTTATAACTGTAGGCCTACTCTTCACCTAATAGGCACATTATAAATGACACCTAAACAGGAAGAAATGAGAATGACGTATAGCATGAACAGTCTTAAAATAACTATCTAATAATTCACAAAATTCAACTTTTTAACTCTGGAAGAGGAGAAGAAAACACACAGGAAAGAGTTTTATAGTGAAATTAACTAACTGTGCGAATTCGAAAAACGCGTGATTTGAAATTGAAAATCTTCCAATATCCTATCTAATTTGCAAGGCTCATTATGTGTTCAGAATTTTATCAGATTTTTATGTGGTTTTTGAAACTGGTATTTACTTCGAATCAAGTACATGAATGATAAGGATGCTAAGGAAAATACGTATTTATGCTTAAGAAGCAAGAAAGCAGCTTAGAATATTACACAATTCTATTCGTTATTTACGCAGTTTCTTGCTACTTTAAGTGCAGTAAATCCTAGGCCGTTACATGGACATGAATTACGTGTGGCGAGGCAAGAGCTGCCTGCGGAATTTTGATGGGTAAAAAATGAGATAGAAGAATAATACTAAGACGTATAGCAGAGGCTTAGAGATTAGTATATCTGGTCAGAATGGTACATAGTAGCGGGATTGGTGTTTGGAGTGTTAAACCTTCGAGTTGTGCTTTATTGTATTTTAAGATGTTATGTTGTTACTAACTTGATTGAAAGTGTTATAAAGATTTAAACAATGCTGTTTCTTACTGCGAGTAAACCGGATTACTTCGATCAACATTGAATAGTTGGTTGGAGCTCTCCTATAGAATAACAAAAAATTAAGCTTTTTCTTAGGTAAATATTTACTGTGTTGCTTGAGTCGTTTATAACTAAATGTGCTCCAAACGAGCGGACAAAATTTATGTTCGTTCTCCCTAACTTCGGGGAGTAGGAGTTTCCTTAATGTCAATGCAATAGCTAAAAAGATTTGACTGGGATGGAAATTAGAGTGTGATAATGAGTTGCGTATTTTTGAAATTATACACACCTCATTAATGTTGATTTTCATTTACTGCAGAAACATATCTACTGCTTTACTCCTTCCTTCCATTTCTCGCCCTTTATTGGTTTCAATTTCTATGCAAACAATCAATACCTTCTTTCTTTCTTTCTTTCTTTCTTTCTTAATGTCGTATTAATTTAGTTTCCCAAATTTCGTGTGATATGAAAGGTTTTCATACACGTTATTTGACTGCACGTAAGACAGAGTTATCCACAAATCTATCTCGACTATATTAACAATTCACCACGCAAGTGGCCAATAAAGAAAGAAAAAGTAGGACGAATATTGCGTGAGTTTCCATTGTATGCCTAAACAGCGTTCATGTACATGTGGAAGCCTATCTGTAAAATATATCACCGGAGCGAACGTTCCTTTATTCCTGCGATAAGTGCGTTCATAAAGCGAAATCTTGACTCCCCTATTACATATTCTGGTGAAATAACATCTGCCGTTGAATTATGCTCGTAACAGCCGACAATTAATACATTTTCTGCAAGTCGTGTTGGTTCCTTTAAATTATGTTTTATTTGCATGAAGCATATATGCTTTTGGCGACTACACACAGTGGCTTAACGACGTGGTCTATTTATGCAAGAAGCTAATCTGAAAACAAATTTTAGGAAGTTACGTAATTCCCTACAGAACGGACCCATTAGGCTTACTTCAAAATAGACGTAAGTAAATCCGTTTTTGTGTTCTTCATTGGCGGAATCAAATTTATATATGATTTATTTACTGCAATTGGGTTTGCACCCGGTGACAGTGGTCCTTACACTACACAATTACAACAAAATACATATAATACAAACAAGTACACTCCATAGAACACCTACACACATAACTAGACATCCACCCCTACAAAAACATTCCACCTTACACGGACACACATACACACAATACAAAAACACACACACATTTAAAAAATCGATAAGGATAAACAACAAAAAATAATTAAACAAAATGTGTCTTAATTTAATGATGTGCTTTATAGAGCAGGCTCTTCAAGTTCCCTCTGGTGGAAATGCAAATCGCTATGCATTCTTCATACAAACCGAATAAAACAAATCGTTCTGAGAAGTAGTGTCTGTTGTGAACTTTGTCTCGTTTCCGATACAACTGGACGCCTTTAGATAAAATAAAATATTATGTTCTATACTGAGAATATTCGATTGAATTCAATTCTGTATGATCTGAGGAAGTGACTAGAAAAATGTCTATCTTCTGGGTTGTAGCGCCATGTAGTCTAATATAAGAAAGCCTATATTCGAATTTAATTCTTGTCCGTATTGGTTCAGCATACTTCCTACATCACAAAAGAATTAAAATCAAACATCGATTTTATAAAAGACGTCTCACGCTATAAAATATCGAAGTTACATACATCTGTAACTTATTTGTAACATTTCCAATCAGTTGACTACATTCGTCTAACAAAATATGAGAAAAAGTTATTCATGATTTTATGTATTGCGCGAGCGGTGTTTTAAACGTTTGAAACTGGCGTAGATTATCCGAACATTCTGATCCGTGTAGCCTAACATGCGAACAATTAACCAACTTAAATACAATTACTGCACAATTATGATACAAATACAACTTTATTTGTGGACCCAAAAATGAGTGATGCAGCTGAATGGAGTCGTGGTACCAGTTCACATTGCATCTGTGTTTCTGAAGTTGGTTACAGAAACTTGCCCTTTTTGTATCCACGTAAAATAAATTTTACTACCACTCTAACTTATCGTACTTGTCAGAGCTGCAGGCAAAGAAAAGCAAAGGGCAAAGCGCCCCACGACGAGATGCTGATCTGCCTAGCACAGCGTGCCTCATAAATCGCTTCACCACCTTACTTTTTCAGGCCTCTGTTAAAGACTTCTACTAACAGAACACTTGCTCCATTGGAAATTTCTACAGTTAAATTTCAACCTCTATTCGTATTTCAACAACAAGTTATTTCATAAGTTCAGAGACCACTAAACTTCTCGCAATTTTGTCAAAGACTTTCAGCAAATCTCCATCGAGACCCACTGCATCGCTTAATTCCTGCAGAACCAAATAAGAGCCTTCAGTATCTAATCTTGGTTTACATGAAGGGTTTGACGAAGTCACAAAGTATGGCGAGAAAGCAGCTGAGGGAAGAATTAATTTAATCAGAAGAGTATTAGAATATATTTTGCATAATCCAAAGGAGGATAGTTAGGGTTAGATGCACAAATTCATGGGAAGATGCTGATAATTCTTTTACACATTTTAGTGATAAGACGTAATTAATATCTTATTGTCATCTGAGTAACTTATGGATCCATGGAATGAAATCAAGATGTAAACAGGTTGTTGTACATGAAAGGGAAGATGCAAAGGCGACGCCGTCTATAAAGAGGGGAAAATTATGTTTTAAATATTATACAAAACGTTCTGTTACGAGGAATGAGGGTAAACAATTTTGGGGTTAGAAGTGGTCTATGAAGACGACTAAGTAAGGAATAAGAGAGTTTTAAAATGTACTAAGGATGTAGAACTGAGGAATATAGAAAAATATTAGTATAAAGCTGGAGGTAAATGACAGAACAAAATTAGCAAGATATAAGTTGGAGTGTGGAAGGGAAGGATAGGCTTCTAGATGTATGAAGAATTTGTGTAACTGTGTAGCGCCATTAGAGATATTAAAATTCGGTCCGAGAAAACCTGGCGAAAGTCGTTCGCAGATTTCTGTATACAGAACTCAACTCAGTGAATGAATGAATAATTGAATTAACGACAAAGTGCCTCGTTAGCTGTATCACCATTCTGTCTGGTAACGTCTGCACAAACGTACGAATTGCTGGATCGCGTTTCATAAGTTGTTTCACCATTTAATATGGTACTATGTGTTTCAGAAATTAGAAATACCCGTATCAGTTGATTGTGACTTACCTTGCGGAGACAGATTTAAAGTACTCACTGCATCAAGTATGGAGATGACTGTCTTCTGGGATGTTGTGTCGTGCAGTCTCGTAGAAATTGACTTACGTTTCAGAGGTGCTTACTGCCTCCATCACCAGGGCGCTCGCCCTGACACATCGGTCAAATTCTATGAGACTACGAGGCACAACATCCCAGAAGATAGTCATCTTCATCCGACGGAAAGTCACGAATGTTTACATTAAGTGTATTAGCAACAAGATACCAAGTAAATTGTGCTATCATTCAACGTGGTGTTTGTTACAGAGATTCGAGTGGCCAGTGGCCCGCCCCGTGGAGAGCCACGAAGTCCTGCAGATCCAAATGCTCGCCTACAATCGCTACTTTAGCAACAAGGTACTCGGTACCTACGGACTGGTGCTGCAGAAAGTGGTGCAGGACGGACACCTCATGGTGGCAGACACGCTGCTCGACCTAAATAACAAACCGTTGCCGGTGAGTCACTAGTACAGTTTCCCACCCCATCGCCCTAAACTCAAATCCAAAATATTAAACCTTGTACAAAATTAAATGAGAAAATAAAGATTTGTACAGTTTTTCTGAGGGAAACATCATGGATACCGTACCGTATTTCTCATTCTAAGTTATTTAACGACAGAGTTCTGTTTGTTATATTTATTTAATTAATGCATTACCATTAATGGTCACCCGATGATGCTTCAAGGTCGTTATATTTTATCTTTTGTTTAAAATTCTCGACATGAATATAGCAAGGTGACTACAGAACAGTAAGATTCAGAAGAACTGCATTATCCCGTTACTGGACGTGCAATGTCGGCCAAAGTATGATTTTTCTGTTCAAAGTATGGGTGATCTGACGAATAACAATGCTTAGATTTCGTGCTGGATTGCTATTAATCGACAGCCTAACAGTTTTCAGGTAGAGTCTGCTCCAGTCCCTCTTTCCCGACACCCTGGCATCAGTGTTCCTTTTTAAATACGTATTTTCGTTCGCAGACTGGATCCACTGTACATCATACTACAGTCCTTAATAGTTGGCTCTGATTTGCAGTGGCACTGGGAAAAAGCCTAAACCACGCTGTAATAGCGAGACAGGAGATGATTTATGGAACAGCTCAAATGATGGCTTTGCATGTATGAATCACACTCCAGTTTTAATATTTTCCGGTCTCGAAGCGACAAGAGTGTGGATTTTGTCCTTCATTATATCAGGAGTATGGTTGAACGACAGAACGTTGTTTGTCTTCTTTTATGTACATATTTTCAGTTTATGTAGAACAAACAATAGCTATGTTTGATCTCATGTTTCCCACATAATTGCATTTTATTGTTTAATGGCCTATACCGGTCAGATTATTGGGGTAAATGCTGCCTCCATCATCAGGGCGATGAAGGAGGAAGCAAGGACCTCTGAAACGTCGGTAAACTTCTACCAGACGACACTGTGCAACAACCCAGAAGACAGCAATGTTTAGTTAGTTAGTTAGTTATTGGTTTCTTTCGAGGTAGAACTGGGAGCTCAACTATATTCGGCCGATTCTCAGTTTAATGTTAGTTTCACCTAAAAAAATCAGTTGCATGCAAAGCCCACAAGTAAAAATATGTCGTAAATTACAATGAAAAACAGAGAAGAGTCGGATATTAATGCTGGGTCTTCTGTAGTGGGCGGGAGGGGGAATTGCTTAATGAATGACTCTCTGAGTGCAATGTAATATGGCGTGCGGAGTTATGAGTTTATTTTATTTTATTTTCTCACTAACATACTACATAAAGTTTCCCACCGAGTCTTCTACAAATCCGTGATATTGCTCATTCTAGGAAACATATGAACGCGCTAATCATTTCAGTTGCCTAGGGAACGCCCTACACAACAATAATAATGTCACTAAATACGAATTACATACTCACAGCAGCTGTATAATCAAGGTTAATCCTTCACAGATTATAGACCTAACACAGCAAGCAGAGAAACCTATAATGTTATTATCACTTTATAATCTAAACAAGTCGCCTATTACGTTCCAACTGCTTATAAAATATACAAAGCTATAATTTATATTGTAACATTTATAGAAAGCAGGCGGGAAGATGAATGGTTTTGAACTTACAAACATTTGAAGGCAAACAGACATTATATGTTATTTTCAGTAGCTACTTATTTTGTGAGCAATAACGTGGTAAGTATGTTCATATTCTGATCATTGATTTGTATTAGCAAGCTGATGTACATTTTAATGTGACCAAGCTGTACTAGGATATCGACCGAGAAAGAGACAATGTGCTGGCACAACTTTTAATGCATCTTGTTCATACGTCTGCATGCCTAAAAGGAGTGCTTTGAGTAGAGTAGGCCCCATGCAATCACATCACCTAATTGGTTGTGACGTCATTTAATTGTACTGTGGCATGGCACTACTGCTGCTTACATACAAAACCCCATTTTATACGGACATCAGTGTTCGGTATCCATAGCCAAAACCTAGTTGCTCGCATGAATACCATTATTAATTAATCATATGTTTCCAGTTTATTTCCAACTTTATCATGCACATAAGAGTCACGAGTTTATACAGCAACATGACAGAGGTTATGTACGTACGTCATTAGGCCTATACACATTTAAAATATGCGAAGTTTTTATTTCGACAATTACCTGTTTTTTTATAAATAATTAGATAAAAACAACCCCGTCAAACAGAGACTTTGTTGGAAAGTGGGTAATCGATTAACTCTGAGTATTATGACCGTATTCATAATAACCCGCCACTGAACCATATACTGAGACAGTCTAATTTAGTCCAGAACCTGAATCTTTACTACTAATTTTAATAAGTAATTACTATTATCCTACCTACTCCTAGGTCTCCCAAATTGTCTCTTCCCTTCAGGTGTTCCAAAGAAAATTTGTATGGGTATTTAATTTCCCCTCTGCTTCGTACGTGTTTCGGCGTTTACATACTCCTTCACATGAGTACAGTAATGATCTTTGTCGAAGAGTAAAACTACAAATAATGAAGCTCCACATTATGTAATTCTCTGCTTCTTTCCTCTCACATACATCTAAACATTCTTCTCAGAACCATACCCTCAAACACCCTCAATCTATTTTAACTTAGAGGGGAGGGAAAACATTTCACACCTAGACCTATAGCCTATAAAACAGCAGGTAACATTGAAGTTTAGTGTATTTTAATATCTAAGTTTTTAGTAGATAATAGAAAAAAAAAATTAAAGCTAATGTTATAAATCACTTCCAGAACTGAATAAGTTCTTAATTTATTTAAAAAGTAAAAATAATGGAAACTGGCCTAAAGACACATACTGTAAAATATATGATTATATGGTACATGATTGCAAGTTTTCTGTAATATTTCAAGTATAAAGAAATTGTGTTACATGTGTAACTAAGCATCCCATGGGCATTTTTAAAAAGTAAATAATATTAAAATGTCTACAGTTTGTCATTTTAGCCCAAGGCCCTGGGTAAAATGACATTTTTCTCATGAACTACTCTTTATATTTACGAGGCAACAGAACATGTAATTTTATCGTGACGACATGTTAGGGACACAGATGCTAAACAGGAAAAGATTAATATAACACAATAAAAGCAACATTCAAATATAATAAAAGTTTTCTTTTCAAATGAAAATACTCTGTGCTATTAGGTCTGCGTACAGAATTCACACACAAAACTGAAATGTAATTTTACCCAAGGTTGGCTGCACTTGTTTTTCACAACATAACCTACAAACTCTGATCTAAACAATTAGTGTTAATTATGACTTACTTTCGACATCTTCAGTGGATATCTGTTTCAATAACGTGATCACATATTTTAGACTGATAATGCTGATAATATGTCACCGTAAACTCATAAGAGAAACACCAAAAAATACACTTTTGCACAGAAAGCTTAAAAACCGCGCTGACACTCTACGCCATCTTTCACTGAAGTTGAATACCAACATGACCAACCTCATGACGCGAAATTTAAAACCAATTCAATGAATACATTTGTCAATAACACACGTGTCATTTACCCAGGTGTGTCATTTTAATATAGTCTCCCATACTATGATTTCCATAATTATTTAACCATTTGAAGCACGTGTTTTATTTAAATAAGATTTGTAAATTCAGTTCAACAGTATATTTGTAACTGCCTCTTCCATCCAGCTTATCCTTAATTTACTCGCTCTCTGAGTATCAGCACCTGTGTGCCCGACGGTTACAGGTGATAATTCCATTGACGGAGACAATTTTGCACGGCTGGTTGAACCTGTTCTGGGTACTTGACCCAGATACGATATTAAGTGACTATGGAATTAGTTCCTCCTCACACTTCAAGGTACTTGCAAATGGCTGCTGTATGGAACTATGTTATCGGTTGCTCTGCTTTGACGCCACTGGATGTGTAATTTAATCAAACCTAGCATCATCTGGCCAATAAGCGAGCATTATAATGCACTACGAAGGAAAACGACGTCCTATAAGGACGATTCTATTGGCCGTACTTTGGCATGAAAGAATAAACTTATAATTCAGTCGGTTAGCTCAGTATTCATCAAGGGATGTGCCGTAAATGGAGTCTAATTTCGCAGCGACGTTTTGAAACCAAACACGTTTCTACGTTTTCAACAATATTTATTCGTAACGACACTACACTGCCAAATTGAAATTGTTGGCAAATTCTTGAGTGGATTGTGAAATTTCAGGTTCCCACAGAGGCGATTATGATGATAGCTGTCTTCTGGGTTAATGCGCCGCGTAGTCTGGCAGAAGTTTACCGTCGTTTCAGAGGTACTTGCTTCCTCCATCAGGATTAATTGCTACCAGCCTACACGGTTCAACAACCCAGAACACAGCCACCATCTAAAATGGACTGTTGGGTAATTTGACGACGCTTTGTCAAATGCATTGACATATATCTACGAATGAGAAGTCAAGTGATAGAATGAGCAGCTCAGAATCACGAGGAAATAAAATGCAATTGCCTATTTTAAAATACAAGGATTTTGTAGTCCTATATTGTTGTACTATATACGTTGGATATTAAAAACATTTGTAGTTTTATAAGCTCCTGAATCCACTACTATTTTGTAAAAAGTAGAAGCCATATAGACCTAGCTTAGCTTAGGACTTACTGAAGATCTTTACGACACTGAAAAATTGCACAAGTAGGACGACTTGTGACCAGAAATAATTTTTAATGTTCCAAACGTTTCACATTGGTACTTTTCTTTTGGGGGGGGGGGGGGTTCCACATTTGCATTTAAGCGCCGTGAATGTTTCAAGACTTCTAATTTACAATTAAAAATTTGTGGTGTAAGAATTCAGCAGTTTTATTATTTCAATAGAGTTTAATTAAGAATATCTTGGGAGACAGACGAATTATTTAGCCTGTGTGTCTGTGCGCGTTCGCAATAAATATCCAGGAGATCAAAAAAAATCAGATAAATTTGAAGTTACTAATAAAATAGATATTTATAAAATAAAATAAACTCATGAACAGAATATAGGCTACAGAATGCCACTGCCCCTGAGATTCGTATTTTACCACCTTTGTCAGTCGGTGGAGCTTAATCCATATCAATATGCGTGACAATACTACGAGTTGGCCTGCCTCGTCTGTCTTTCTGTCGCACGCCTCACGTAATCTGAGTGTAATACCGCGGATTGCTTGGCTGTTTATATCCCCTTTGTTGTGGGCTTATATTATCTACGATTTCTTCATTACACATTCCTTCCACCCTTCTTGTTACTTACATATAAGTTAGCTGAAACGTATGCATAAATTACTGGGCATTCGTTGAGATGTTTAGTTGAATGTGAATATCTTGTATTCGCGTTATATAGCAGGTACAACAAGAGTTCCATTAAACGTCACTGCGTAGTAAACTGAAACTGATTATCGTTTTAGGCAACATAAATATAATTACTCTGGTGGAAATTCGTGTTGTATGGTCTCTGGTACATCCATCACTATTGATAACTATTGTTGTGCTTAACTTTCAGCACAGTGTACCTAATTTTCTGCTGTAAATATTTTATCCAAAATAGGAAATTATTTAATGCAATAACATCTAAGTGTAAACAAAAATAACATTAGCTCTTGGTCTATACAAGTCTGTAATGCAATTTACTAATGGAAATGTTTGTACAAGAAATCGGATAAAGAAAATGTGTTGGACTAATAATAATAATGACTATTATGCTAAGCTAGGAAGCCGCTTTTAGGTGGAAATATAAATTATAAGGAGTTCCGGGTAGGACTTAAAAGCATTACTTTCCTATTGTCCAGTTACCATTCATTCAAGCCTTGTGCTGTTAACGATATATTTAGGTAATACACGTTTATAATCCATCAATGAAATGAAATGTATGTCATAAGCTAGCGTTCTGGGCTTTTGTGCAGATGATCGTACGATCGAAATCAACTCGGGTCACATTATTTATATTATTGCTTGCAGTTGTTTATATTTTATACAATTTTATTAGTTTTTCTTTAAATTTTAAATACCCAGCTCCAATAACTCCTTAACTGCCGTCGTCAAACGAAAAACTAAACTGTAAGAGGCGGCTCGTAATTGAGACACCCGAGGCCGGACCTTAATATGATTTCCTAGGATTCGTGGAGATTTCGGCGATATATTCTTTGACGGAAATAGGATAAGCGCTGGTGTTTATCACAAGGGTCGTTTCACATTTTCCTTGTCGTAGCCCTGAATGTTTACCGACTAGATGGAACTGTATAAGAACATGAAAATTGTCAATCAAAGCTGCCTACTCTCGGATTCGAACTTGAGAATTTTGAAAACTATTTTCAGTTATACTCCGCCTACGTCCCTGAGCCGAACGGAGAATCACAAGTTTTATTTAAATGTCGGGCCGGTATCTCAATTTGCTCTATTTCCATTACACAGCTCAGACTAAATCTAATCTCCGTATTCCGCCTGAACTTTTAGCAGATTCGCTCAGATGGAATTTTATAGTAGTTCGTTGATTACAACAGAATTACACACTTCTATTCAAATCAGCATGCAATTGCAGAACAAGAGTAAATCATACGATTAATTCACACCCCACGGAGTTTTCCTCCGGGGGCTTCCCCGGTTTCTCCGTGGCATCCCAACAATTACTCCATTCACATACAGAAGAAGGCAATGGCAAACCACTTCTGGATCATCTGCCAAGAACGTATATGAACAGGTCCCAGTCCGAGAAAAGGATGGAAGGATCCTGTTCATATGGACCTGTCTTCAGACAGAACACTAAATAAATAAAATACCCTGATAGACAGTTCGTTGTCCCTGTCACCTGTTTTTAGAGCATGAACTTTACTTTGTATGTGAAAAGGTTGTCTTTGGTTTCCTCTCCCCAATAATGCTTGCGCTAATGAACGGTTGGACACTCGGTATGAACATCATACCACAAGAAACAGCTCCTTTATAGAAGACATGTAAACGTTTGTAATATGAACTTCATAGACGCTGAGATCTACTATTGCTTCTTGGTTTATAGAACTTTGAATATATCAAGCAGCGATTTCACTCGTATTAAAATTACTCTATTGTTAATAACAACTTCGCAGTAACTCCATATAAGGTGCACGTCATACACCAGTGGTTCCGAGAGGTTCTACACAATAGTGCAGAGATAATTTGGCAGAGTTGTGACTTAAAGCTCAATGGTAATTATATATACCACCTGCTATAATAATCAACAACTCTACGTTTTGTCCACGGAATGTTTTGTGTTTCGTACGGTTCTCAAAATAAGCAACGATTAATTTCCTTAACTGTATTAATCATTTGATCGTCTTAATGGTGAAATGTTTAAGTAAAACTTTAATTTCTAAATATTATTTAGATCAGCTTTGGCTTAAAAAAATAAGTAGATATTATAATTGATGATATTGATTTTCCTGTTCCTTCTGTATTTAAATAATTTTCGCGAGAGTTTCACAACTGTTCACTGCTGTAAAGTAAACATTTCCGCGAAGTTTGATATCAGATTTGTATGTTTCCAGTTTGAAAATTACTGGTAAAGACTACCTGACCTCAGTGAAACTCGCATCTCGACTTATGTAACTGCACCACTGAACAAAGATTTATTACGAGCTGTCCGAAGGTAGCACTGCCGCTTCTTATAAGCGAGATCCGAGGTCCTGCCCAGAAACATTTTGCGATACTCTTCTAAAATACTACCAGACTGTTTCCTTCTGCAGTCTTTCATAATTATTTAACCCACGCTAGAGTTAATTACAAGTGAGTTGCAGTTTTTATGTAACCACAAATCAATTATTTGGTATTTTAAACGAACATTAAGAAAAAAGATTTCTGCTAAAGGGTTCGGTTTTCAATTGCTTCAAATCTCAACAAAATGGACAATGTGAAACTGTTCAATGCACACATGTCAGACTCAATATAGAAATACTGCAGGCAAGTTTCACTGTACTGAGTATAATGGATTTAAATCCCATTACAGATAAGGACAGTAAATTCCCATCACAGAAATCCCAGGATTCTACCGGATGAGGCCTGTAAATGATTATCTTCTGGAACAGACGGACTTTCCTGCATGATGGAGATCCATACTGTGCGAATAAATGTATATATATATATATATATATATATATATATATATATATATGTGTGTGTGTGTGTGACATCTCTACAAATCACATCTGCCAAGAAATGAACCAGTAAAATCTTCCTTCGTACTGGTTACTAAATCCATTAAGCTATACAAAAATGTTATTTAAACAGAACCATTTGCATACAAGGACGCGGCACAGAAATTCTCGCACAGTGCTTAAGTCACTATTCTGTAATAAGAGATTGACTCTTGATTTATATAACGACAGTGTTTTAACTGAATGGCTTATATAACAAATATTAAAATGATTGCGATTTGTAAATTGGATGGGGAGTGTAGGAAATGATTGTGGCCTAAAGTACTATCTTAGCATTTGGCTATGGGAACCAACGAGAATTATAGAAACCTCAGCCAGGATGGTTGCTTTTTGTGCTGGGACCTGGGATCTACCAATTAAGAAGCAAACTTGCTAACTACTTGATTTCACGGTCAGTGGCAGTAAAAAAGTTAACGAAATAAGTTGTTTTCATCTGTTTCAAGAGAGGGCCAGTTTATGTGCTTCTTTATATCTGTGTTAAACATTATCCAAAACAAATAAATAAAATATTTTGGTGCCCACATCACGTTCTTCAATTGTGCTTAGACGACATTCATGAAACAGTCGAGAACGACTCCCCTTATCCATGCGGCAACTTCTCTGACGCTTGTACGTCATGTGTTGCCTAAATAATTCGTTGCAGGCGTTACTAACACATTACGCAACACGTGATTTTGATGCTGGACCCGTACTGCTTTCCATAAACATACATTAATGAAATTATTACGTTACGCTTATAATCCAACGGATTGTTTATGGCCCTACTGACGAAGCTATTCAGCCCTTAATGTGTCTGTTAATGAAGCTAGTTTCTACATTAATTGTCACCGTCCATTTACAACATTTTGGATTAAAGACAAAATCCCGAATCGTATCAGAAAAGCGTGCATGGAATTAATGTCACTGTCATAAGAATAACAATCGACTAACTTTAATTCAGTGTTAACTGCTTTTAGAGCAGAAACCGTACTGCAAGTATAAAGTAAAAAAGATTGTTTTCAAGAAACCCACGTCTTTACATTTTTCCTCATATCTCAGCCACTTACTAAAATCTGTTCGAGACATCTATTCTTGCTTCGTTACTTGATGGTGTTAGTGTGATTATATCTCTGTTATAAATTAAATTAACTCAATGGATCAGAGTCCTCTTGACAAGTCGATAGTCGCTAAGCTGGAGAAGAAATCTTATGAAACCAGAGAGTGCTTTACTCGCCTGGACTCTGTGAAAATACAGATAGATCATGCCCATATTCCTGCACAGTGTTTCTTTAAAACCTGCTTTACTATTATTCTCGCACTTAGGAACTTGCAATTTAACTATTTCTGAATTTTGAATAGTAGCTTAGTTGTTTAACACTGAAGTATATAAACTAAAGGAGCCAGTGCATTTATGTTCGTTATTTATAAAAAGTTCATTCAATGTCAGCATAACAGGGAGGTAGTTTGTCCCCTGGCATATGTCGCTTCTAAAACTACTCTAGTTATTCAGATTAAAATTGATATTGGGAGTCTATATTAATGCTATTTTAGTCTTAATGATCTAATACAACCAATAAATTACATTTGTCCTAGTGGATTTTCATAACTTTCCTCAAAAAAAGGCTCGTATTGCAAAATATGATTTACAAAATAAAATATAATTTTCGTAAAAATTATTTGCATATTCTGGATCGGTTTTGTTACAGTCAAAATACTAAATATGGTATGTTTTGTGTAATCTTCGATACCCTTCATTTTAAACATCGTTAAATTATTTCCTGGTTTGTTATTCCAGAGGTAAAACCTGTGCATTTTTGTACTTTATTAGTATTTGATTACGAAATCAAATGAACATTTAATGTATGCAAATGACAGAAGCAAGCTGATCAAAAGCAATAATTTCCCAAAAAAGTGCTCGAGTTTATGTAAATGCTCTAAACCACACAATAACAAAACGTAGAGGTGAAGGTTGTTGCATATTCCATAACGCTTTTTATTTATAAATTTGTAGTGATGGTTTTATATTGCCACCGGGTGCAAACCCAACTGCAGTAAATAAATCATAATAATACTTATAAATATTGTATAATTATAAATTAATCATTACGACAGAAATGTATTATTTGAAATGACATGTATTACGTCATCACAACCAAGAAGACCACGACCAACATATTTACATTCTTTCTATCCTTCTCTTTGTTTCCATCTTTCTTTTATTTTCTGTTTCATCACGACATCCAATTTCGTCCTGTTTCTTCCATGTCCGCGTTGGAACTCTTCAGCTTTTCTACAAATCTGAAACATTTTACAGGCAAAGGTGACGTTCGAGGTGTGGTACAGTTCCCCTGATGGCTCTGCGGGTTCCTGGTTGAGTAATGACGTCTACGACGCTCTGGACGACGACCAGCAGATGCTGATCGACATCGAGCAGAACATCGCAAATCTGGAACGCAGCTTCATACAAGGTCGACGTGGCAGCTGGCAGTCTGATGAGGGTAACAGGGCCACCACTGCGTCAGCCTCCAAGACTCCCATCAGGCGTGGGGGATCGCTCAGTGCTCCAGAGAAGTCTCCAGCTCCTGAAAGAAAACGGTGAATATAAACCAGGGCACTCTTTTGTTTTCAGCTTTAAATAGTGCTTAGTTCAAAAACAGATTACAAAACAGATGCAATAACTATACATCTATACCTTTTATTACAGAAGAGGCTGGTGTGGCAGTAATGTTTTAGACCTGCATTCGGGAAGTACCTGGTTCGAATCTTCCCTGATTATCGTCAATTCTACTTGAGATATTTTGGTGTTTTTCATAACTTTTGATGAAAATATCTCCTTCCTTTTTACCACTTCATAACTCATTATTGTCTTTTATGTCATTACATAATCTAAAAACCGGTCATTCCTCAGATAACATAGACTGAGACAAAGCATGTTTACTGCAGGAGTTCAACTCTTAAGAGCCTCATGCGGCTGGGAAAACAGAGACCGCCACGGGACTCAGATATGGAGGAGAACCAAACTTTACTAAGGAGTGAAGGTGAACCGGGTCCCAAGCACACAGCAGGGACCACAGACCCTGTATCACGCACAAGCAGTGTATCATCCCTATCCTCTGATAATGGCAGCCAGCGTTCTCTCAGTCCCACCTCTATGGATCGTAATCAACGGACAAGAAGGTACGACCTACAACCCATTAGCAGTTCACACCTGTCATCAGAATATTAACACATAAGAGATATCTCTATTTGCCATGATCATCATACGTAACATACACTCTCAGCGGGACGATTTTGTACATTTTCTCAAGTGTTTATCTGGACAACACTTAAAAAACTGTTATTTGAAACTGAACAGTTGACAAACATCTAAATGTGACACACTACATGAATTATAGCACTATGAATAAAATTCTGAAGGGAAAATTTCGAGCCCCTATAATTAGAAATATATATGTTGTCAAGTCTTTGAAATATGTATAATTGTTGTTGTTATTATTTGAATATTTTCTGACAGATGTTAGTGGACTAATTAAGTGCACATATCTGTAATAGTTTGTGCAGAATATATGACCTGTATATTGGTGAAACTTTAAATATTGTTATTCTAGAAGTAATGGTAAATGAACTTCAATTTTTGTCACAGAATTCATTAAGTTTTTGTGATTTATTTTTTGGATGATGTAGGACTAAATTTTTATCAACTATTGTAATATCAGTTACGTAAAGTAGCTTTACTATACACATTTTTCCACCATGGATAAAATGTCCAGTTATTTTAGGCATTGTCTTATCCTAAAGGAAATGCCCATAAACTGGCATCTCACTTTATGAACTGGTGCTAAATAGGCCTACACTGTAAACCAAAGGCTGAACCTCACTACATACCAGTGGACAATGCACACAGAAATATATCACTAAATGTTGTCATTATTAATTTCTAATTCCTCTAAAATCTATACATAAATTGAAACATTATATGATAATTGTTTTAGTGACATGATTTACATTTGTTGAACATCTGTTCAGGTTGAAGCCAATGACCCCAACTACGCAGCAATCGGCATTGAAGGCGCAGGACTTCCAGCTGTGTCTAACAGTGATAGAAGCACGACAGTTGGCGGGTCTAAACATGGATCCAGTTGTCTGCATTCAGGTGGGCGACCAGAGGAAGTACACAAGTGTGAAGGAAAGTACCAACTGCCCATATTACAATGAGGTGAGGCTACAGATTGGAATGCAAAACTTTGCAGTGCCTAATCCAATGGTTTTGATGTAAGAATTTGCTATAACAATGCCCATCAATATAAAGCTGCAGTGGCTGTAGTTTCTGAACGTATTATTCATGAAAATTAGTGGTTCAGAAACTTCTAATTGTTAACTTCATATCTTGGAAATGTCTGCTATTTTACGAATATGCTGTCAGCACTTATGTATAAACACATTATTAAATTTAATTTCTTAAATTAGAAATTGTAAATTAAAAAATACTTCTGCCAGTGTTCCAGCTTTACTTCATGTTTGTGTTTCTTACCAAGTATCCATTTTCATGCGAAAAAACTGGACACAATCTGCTTTGAAAACATTTAACACTGCAATAAAAACTCTTTTTTTCTATCTTTCAGTACTTTGTGTTTGACTTCCACATGCCTCCAGTGATGTTATTTGACAAAATAATCATGCTATCAGTAAGTATGCCTGTGTTATTGGTTGTTTTTATTTATTGGCTATCTATCTGAATTAAGTGTGTTAAAAAATGTACAATTACTGGCTGTGTCAAAAATGTGAAACATACTGATTTTAGAAGATACAATAACAATTCTAAGCTTATTACAGGCATGATATAATTTTCACTAGTCAAATCATAAAAGTCACTTTAATAAAAACACAAAAATAGAAACTGTTTTTAAAGTATGTAGGAAATCTTTGCTGCACTTATCTTTACAAGGTCTCAATATTTTTGTAGCAGATGTTGCAAACAGACTGTGACCCTCCTTTCATATTTAGGTAGCAGGCAAAATGTTTGGTAACTACAATATATGATCAGTTTAGAGGATATGTAATCCGATATCAGTACTCACTTGTAATGTTACACTGTCTTGCAATACTTCGCATGCATTGTCAAAACTTGTGGCTAGATATTTCTTAAATTATGTTATTTGTTGTAAGGATAAAAGTAAAAGTCTATTAGGAACTTTAATTGCACAGGATATTATGCTTCAATTTAAAATATGTTTTCCAGGGTGCTTTACATTTCTATATTTTAATTAGCAACTGATGCTATCAAAAACAGGCACAAAATTAATTTGTTATGTAACACTACATGGTACGTATGATGAGTACAATGGGTGACTTCTTATAAGGTTGCTTAAATGGATTTTATGTTCCTTATGGAAAGATGAAAGTATTTAACTATAATTCTTGTTTTGGTGCCAAATGTTTCAAAAGCTAGTGTGTTTGAATAGTTCTGCTATCAAGCTTAACTCTGTATGTGTTACAATTAAAATAACTTTTTTTGAAACAACATATGCTAAAGCCATGAATGCTTTTTATTTGTAACAGTGAATTGAAACTTTTAAATTCTTTCAATATTTCAAGCACATTATTTGTTCTTATAACAATAGAAATAATGATTCACCATGGAAATCTACATAATTATTTTGGTTTTATATTAAAGTCTTCTAAATGGTAATTTTTTTAAAAAAAATGATAACGTTGATTCCAAACATAAACCATCTTGTGAGACAAGCCAGAAACATTTTTTACTGTTAGTTCACTGATACTTCAGCTTCATCCAGTATGTTTTAATATTTGATGCAGAGGTTAGTTAAAAGACTGAATTTGAAAGATTTTTCATTGCAAATTGTCTGCCATGGAATGAAATTGACAACAGCAGCCGTTTAATTGTTTTCACTCTTGCCAATCTCTCTCTTTTTTAGGTATTGCATTCTAGAAAGTTTATGTGCTCAGGAACGGTGGTGGGGTCGTTCAAGATAGATCTGAAGACAGTCTATGATGCTCCTGGTATTTTATTTATCCATGGAATTTTGTTGGCTGCAAGTGTGGTTTTCTGGGGAAGGATGCTATTTCTGGAATATATTATTTTGTTCTGCATATTCTTTTTACTTATTCTGAATACTGCTTGGGAATTTTAACAACTGCTAGTTATATTTGTGTGTTTATCAAAGAGTTTTCAGTATAAACAATGGACTAGAATTATATATGCATTTATAACTTTCATACAGAATAAACTGTAATTACAGTATCTCACATTTTTGACATTAAGAACAAGAGTATAAAATTTGCTCTGGTGGTGTATTAATATTTTTCCAAATACATTATTTGCTATCTTGTGTACCTCATTGGCCTTCACTTTCACTTATTGGCAAATACAAATCTATGATTGCAAAGCTATTCATACAGCAAATAAACAGAAATATTTTTCCTGTCAATAAATTACATAATGAAGCTCTGAAATGTCATGTACCAAAATGTCTGTAAAAGTATAACAGATTTTAAGCTTATTCTGTTTGCATTGGTTTCATAATAACTGAAAAACTTCTTCTTCTATGGCTCTCTGGTCCGTATTCGGTCCATGGCCTCCTTAATTCTCCTCTTCCATTCGGTCTTCTGTTGGGTCCGTCTGTCTGAGGCTTTGATTGAGCTTTCGAAACATCTTCCTTTTTACGGTGTAAGGTTGTTAGCCTTGCGACCAACCCCCAACCTGGAGGACCAGGGTACCTGTCTTAGTCTGACCTCTCCCCCTCGACCAATCTGGCTAGGGAGGCCCTATCAGTAGCTATGCTACTGCCAGCATAGCTCTTGGGATCACTGAGGTACTCAAGCCCCACCACCACGACAAGGTGCAGGTACCATTAAGTGGGGAACTGAAAAACAGTACACACAATTTAAAGAAGTCAGATTCTTATTGTGTTAGCAATCACAGAGGAAACACTGAAACAACTAAAGCATTTTTAGATAAGTCAGAGGGTTACTGAGCTACCATAATATACAAAGAAAATCCATGTTCAAACACAACATAAGTAAATGCAAGTGTAGAAAATTACATATGCTCATATCATAACAAGATTTTTCAAAATAATTACAATAAAAGGAAATTATTGTCATAAGAGAAATGTGTGTTAATGTTTCAACATTTCATTAATGGCTGCAACATATGTGGTTCATTGTCAGGATTTCTGTAGCCCATTGCTCAATACATGTTTCTTTCCCCAAAACTCTATTTACTTCAGTTACTGAAGTTTCCTACATCATAAATCTTCTTCTAGTCCTTTGAAAGAGCTGGAAACATGATCTATCAATATGAGATCACAATGTGAACAATATTTATTTGGCTGATAATTCTTGTGGCAGTAAAATTACTGTGACTGATAAGTTTGGTAATTCACACCTTCTGAGAATGGATAATTGGTTAACTTAACTGTTAAATGATGTGAGGATTTAGTCAACAATCAGTCTTCATAAAAGTAAATATTTAGTAAAGCATTATTTGCACTTCTGCATATCTCACTGGCCTCAAAGATCATTTATTAAAGATTCAGATCCATTATTGCAAGCCAGTCACATGGGACACAATCACAAATAAAGTAATTTTAATGTGTTAAATATTCTACATATTAAAATGTTTAAAATAAATGTTGCAATCATAAATCTTTGGCAACTAAAATTAACCAAGAAATATTCAGTGCTTTTGAAGATATAAAGATATATGCTAAAAATAAGTTTATTTTGTGCATTTAATGTGAACAATTCATAAACAATAATGGACAACCCAATTTAATGCTTTAATTATTAGAGAAATGTCACTGCCTGAAATTATCCTTCTTTGAGATTTCATATTGACTTCTGTTTTGGCATTTCTGTGTCCTTTGGTGACAGATTTTTATACTAACTTCAATGTTTAATAACTATCTTTAATAACTACAAAGTAACCTTTGAGTAAGATAAATATTTGATTTAGAAGCTAAACTAGTTAATCCTGTTTGAACATTTAAATATTTCCAATGCTACTGCTACAAGAATTTCAGTATTGTGATCACAAAGGAACTTAAGCATTTGTAAAAACTCTTACGAAGGTTTCCTCTTTAAACCATGCTAGTTGTTGTTTTCTTATTCTTCTGTCTCAAGAATATATGCACTGCTCTATAATTTTACTTTTTTATGTTTCTTCTCAATGTTATTTCATGTATGTTGCCCTTATTTCTGTAAGATTTCTTTCCAACCATCACAGGTTCTGCAATCAAGAAACTTTCTCAGATCAAACAAAATGTTGGGCAGCTTTAAATTAGATGTGGCAACAGTGTGGGCTCAGCCAGGTACAGTGGAAGTATAGTACCTACACTACTGTCCTACAGATCAAAGTGTGCTGCGTAATGCGTCTTGCAGCAGCAGAGTTCTCTTGTTGATGTATCAATCACTGACAACAGCATCCACTGTTGTTTGTGTTCCCCCTCACAATGCATGTATTAGCTCAGCAAGTGTTTACATTTTTTTATGTTGAAATTTTGAGTTTTGTTAAATGTGTTGCAAAGATTTGAGTATCTGGAAACAAGTATATCAAATGAAGCACTGTTAATATTCTCTTCAGATACTGTTATCATCCTATCTACTTTCTGAAAACATAAATTCATGATATATAAAATCATAATTTTTCCACATTCTTTTATGGGTGTGAAGGTTCCTACTATGAGGGAACAAGGTGCTCAGGTAACTATATGGCTCTAAAAAGATGAAATGGGCAAGATGGGATATTCCACAATTTTTATGTAGGTTACCTAGTATTGTCAAGATATTTAAGTCAGGGATACTGTGACAGGCTGGGCATATAGCTACGATGGGGAAATCAAGGAAATTATACAGAATTTTAGAGGGAAAATTTCTTGAAAAATGGTAATTTGGAAGACCAAGAGGGAGAT
Source organism: Zootermopsis nevadensis (assembly GCF_977971745.1). Lineage (NCBI taxonomy): Eukaryota > Metazoa > Arthropoda > Insecta > Blattodea > Termopsidae > Zootermopsis > Zootermopsis nevadensis. The sequence continues at coordinate 16,940,121 of NW_028259142.1, forward strand.
TGGAGGATAACATTAAGATGGATCTTAGTGAAATAGGTTGTGAGGAGGGGAGGTAGATGGAACTGGCTGAGGTGCACATTCAGTGATGAGGTTTGGCATTATCAGTGTTAGACCTTTGGCTGCTGGTATCAAGTTGTTAGTTTAATTTAATTTATTCTAAACAGATATGTAACACACAACAGTGGAATGCTGTAGTCACTGGTGGTGATCCTCAAGATACTTTGCTACAATCGCTTTGTGTGCCACTCTTCACTCACAACAATGAGTGCAATGTATGTCGTTATACATGTACACACATACCTGTGTTATAGAGAACTGGGAGTGTGTGTCATGCCTGCTGTAGTCATTAACAATTTGGTTAGTTCTCAGTACATGGAAACCAACTTCTAACTCAACTGATGCTGTAGAAAAAAATAAGTGACATCCCATCTTGGCAAGGAGATTGTATAGAAATATCTGCAGGTGTTATGGTACTGCTTCTTTGTAAGCCATTCTTTTATTTTCAAATCTAAATAACAATATAATATTAATATTTTATTTTTTAATGTAAAAGTAGCAGTAAATTCAGTTTCTTAACATTTCCAGAGCCAAACTTTTAGTGACCAAATTATTTTTTCCTGATATAGATTGCATCATAGAATTAAAGTGGGGTATTTGTTTTCCACAAACTAAGGTAGGAATTTTATTTCCTATCAAATATGACAAACCAGGAAAGTTAATTTATACACACAATTAACACATACATGGGGCACAATCAAGTGTAAAATATACTTTCAAATAGAGAAGAAAAGATAAACATGAAAAACCCTACTTCTGTTTTTTTTAACAGAAATTTTCCTGCATTGAAAGGTCAAAAATAATTTGCTGGAACTAAGAGAAGGTGAGTGGAAGAAAACATTAGAAGGATATTGGTTGTGAGGGTAAAAAACGGATGGAAGTGGCTCAGGTTTATGTCTAGTGGAAGTGCATAAAATTAGTGACGCTGAATATTTTGGTTCTACTACTAAATAGTTTGATAGTTACTTATGAACCTATAGATGGCAGAATAAGTTTCTTTCAATCCACTCAAACACTCAATAGAATTTGCAAAAAAATGCATGTGTGTGTTCCAGTCTTGTTAACTTGTAGATCAATCCTACTAGTTACTGTTCAAATCAAGCAGTAAGATGCATTCTACAACTTCAGAAAAAGTTAGATATTCCAGTAACTAGAAATTACTTTATACATATTCCTGCCACTGAAAGGAATTAGTAATCAAATCCACTGTTGAAATTATACTATACCTCATAAGAATGAGGAATCTTAATGTCAATAAAAGTATATGTCAGATTTTAGCACATGAACTATGAAATATGGCCCATCATCTTATCTGAAAAAGCAGCAATGGAAAGGTGTTTTACAGTTCAGAGCACACATATTTTCTAAATGTTTTCTTTGTGATTTTGCAAAAATAATAAGTCTTTATGTTCATTTATTGCAGATAAAAGTTGACTGTTATAAAGCTAATGACACTACAGATATCACATTGTAAAGTGTGAGATTATCTTTCCTGATGACAATGATTCATTAATTGCACTATGTACTGATTATATAAAATACCTCAGATTATAGTTGAGGATAATATTTTTTGCACAAATTAAAGAATTTAAGTATTTACTGTTTCAAAAATTAGGAAGAAAATTCTAGTAAACAATGTTAGATTTTTATGCATATTGCCACCTATAGAAATTGCTGTATAATCTCCTTAAATTCTAATCACTTAGAATTATTGTAGTATTGTACATATCTGTCACATTTCTAGATTAATCACTGTAATCAAGTCAATGGCAAGTCTCACTTCCCTGGTTGTATTCCCTTAAAGTGTTGAAAAACCACTATTCAACATTACTGTATTTTCATAAAAATAAATATTTTATGTGAATGACTGTAATTTTATGTCTGGTAAACCACTTCATCTAATTATTGTCACAAGAAAATTGTAACATAATTAAAAGTAACAGTGCTGTCTAGGTAGAGGATACTATTAAATCTTCCAAAGGTATAAGTATTTAGAATATTTATATAGAACAAGAAAAATTTAATTTTGCCAATTTTATTCTTTACTAACTAAGAAATCCAACCTTCCCACTGTTACAAAAGCACTCATTAAAATAATGCATATTTTAACTGCTAAAATTACTTGAATGATGCTTTTTTATTTTCTGAATTTGTTGTCATATAATGCACAGTGTTAGTTTGTGTCTTATACTATCATTGTTGCACTGGCTGCTCAACTCTGCTTGCAATAATAGTTTGTTTGCTTTGTTTCTGCTAGTGTTTGCACAATTCAATTCTGTGACATTTAAATAAGCAGAACACAGTAAATCCAAAGCAGTTCACCATGTTACATGTGTTTTGTTTTGTATAGTGTTTTCTTCATTATTGTTCTAAAGTTTTTCTGTAGTCATTGTATGATAAAGTAAGAATTTAAAGTTTGTAGTTATAATTTTATTGTGCAGATTGCAGATTCACCCAACAGCCTTTCTGTTAAAACTATGCCATTAATCAGATGAAAAAATAGAACGTTGTGATTGATATTAATATCATTCTCATATCAGGCACAGACAATTCACATGTCAAAGGATTTTTCAAAACACCTTGCTCCAAACATATGCTGAATGGTCTTTTGTACATGCTTTAAGTCCCATCAAATCTAACTTGCCACCTACTACATGCCCTATATAAGGCTTTCAGATCTAAACCCCATTACACACTCAACTGAATAAGGTAACTGAAATTTTTACCAAAACATTTGTTAATACTCAACATTTGATGCTGGTCACACCTGAGATCTGAAGTTACATATTCACATACAGCCACAAAAACCTAAGAACAAAAACAGTCATTTCCAATCACTTGCTAGTAAAAGAAAATTTTGTGTAATGACAACAAATGGAAAAATAGCCAACACAAATACAATAAAAGATAAACCAAATATTTAATTTTTATATTCTTTCTAATGATTTGTTGTTATTAGAGATCCTTTCATTTAGTAACAAGTACTGGTAATGATACACAGTTTCTTAAGTATACACCTAATGCAATTAGAATTTAGCTTTAAGCATTTTTCATTTCTTATGTAATCAATGTTCATTTGTGATGAGTAGATCCATCTTCTACTTTTGTGGAGTATGTACACATTGCACATAACAGAAACTATAAAGAGGGTGAGTGTGTAAATGTGATTTACTTTCAAAATTAATTTACTCTCAACTGATACAGAGACTTTATTGCAGATCACCAATTCTATCACAAATGGGCTCTCCTAACAGACCCTGATGATATTGTAGGGGGACCCAAAGGCTACCTAAAATGTGATATCAGTGTAATTGGGAAAGGTGACTCGGTCAAAGTTCCACCTAAAAGTGAGAAGGATGAGGATGATATTGAAGCGTAAGTATCTTACAGAACTGGTGTTAGCAGAGCTATGACATGGAAAGGACTAAAGTACTACTTCAGTATTTACCTGGAGAAAATGGACAAAACAAAAGTTGTAACCTGTTGGTTTATAAAAGAAATAACTTCTGAAAACAGCACCACCATCACCATCAGCATTGATGACGACAACGACAATAACTACAACAACAACTATCCCTTATACTCTGAATAAAGGGGCAGCATGTTTGTTAAAAATGTTGACAATCACCAACAAAACTATTTGTTTCATACTCAGAAGACAAACTGAATTTACATCACCATGAAAACCTCAAGTCTCAACATTGCACTAATTATCTTGCTGAAAAATGTTGGCTTCTTTGACATGATTTTATTTCATTGAGACAATCAAAACAAGAAACCTCTCTCAACTGTTCAAGATATTTATGTCTTTTCTAACACTATAAATTACGTGCTTCCATGTGAATAGGCATACTTCCCCCTCCTTAGACATTTCCCTTTTTCATAGAAACTGATAAAATGTTCCTGCATTTTCAATTTTTCCATAATTTCTTCTTTAACATCTCCTTCTGGCACTGTTTTTACATTCTAAACACTTAAAGCCCTTCACCTCTTTAGTTCATGATTACTACCTTTCATGTTTTCCACGCCCCGTCTTCAGACTTATTTTAATAAACACATGTCTACCGAAATTGACACAATCCAAAATATTTCTAACACAACATACTAAAATATAGTTCAATATCTTACAGCAAGCAACACTGCTTTGAATTCTTGTTACTATTAGCATAATTCTTGTCTACCATTTGTTATGGCATATGATATTCTATTTCAGAAACCTGCTGCTACCAGACGGAGTGCCAATTGAGCGGCAGCGAGCTCGTTTCATTGTGAGAGTGTATCGAGCTGATGGACTGCCAAAAATGAACTCATCCATTGTTGCTAATGTTAAGAAAGCACTTACTGGTGAGGCAAAGGACCTTGTGAATCCATATGTGCAGGTTTCCTTTGCTGGTCTTACTGTAAGTCACATCTACAATGTTACTGTAAATACTCAGTAAGAGAAGATGTTTATTCCACAATAATTTCCTATTTCTAAGGTTGAAAGTGCACAATGTATCTATTATCTTCATACTCTTATATGCTTTTGCAGCATAGGGAAAGCTTTTTTTAACACAAAGTACATAAAATAACTGCATTTAGAAATGTCATGAGATCATGTCTGCATGTTCAGATTTCACAGATAAATTGTGAATTTTCATTTTAGCACCTCATACAGGAAACTCAGTTTGAACTCATCAGTGTTCTCAAAAGATTCTTATCTAAAAGAAATCTAAAATTCTACATGAAGTAAATATCTTATTTTTAAAACTTCTGTTAATGAGTGTTTAGTAAATTCAAGTAAAGTAATTTCTTAAGCTGCATTGTACTTCTTTAGCGGGATTAAATTTGAAATAATATGTTTTAATCAGCAATACATTAACAACAAGGCCATTAACTAGACCTACGCAAAATGGTGAAGACTGCAGTGCATTGGAATATACTGTTTCACTCATATTTTCTCTTTCATGATCGACAGAGTATACACACTATTTGTTTATCATAATGAAGTTCACATATTTTGCTTACAAAACATTTTCTCCTGATTCTTGAAAGAGGGGACTCTTGAAACATTTTACTAGTTTCATAAAAACACAATATGAAGGTCATCCCACTAGAGAAAGAAATTCTGATCACTACTTGAAAGAAGAACATGTTAGTCAGTATAGTTTTCAGCTAAATTTTATACCACATTAATGGCAGTTTCAATTATGTAGTTTGTTACAGTGTACTTCCAGAACTAAAATTGTTTCACATATTACACCTCATATTTGATAGAAATTATATAACTAACATCTGATACTAAACCCAAAGGTACACCACTGCTTATACAGAGACATCAGTATAACATTAGGATGGATCTTATATAAAAATTAATTGTGAGGATGACAGATGGATGTAAGAGGCACAGGGTCATGTCCAGTGGAGGATTTTGGTATAAGCAGTGTCCAGCCTTTGGATTCTGTACCAAGAAGTAGATTAGTTATAACAGCGGGTATTTGTGAGTGGCATGTAAGGAAACAACACAGTGAAAATAATTTCATTTCCTCCAGGGCAAGACAAGTGTGAAGAAAAACAGTTATGCTCCTGTATGGAATGAACAGCTGGTGTTTACAGAGATGTTCCCTCCACTGTGTCAGCGCATCAAGCTGCAACTCCGTGACAATGACCCTGTCAACAATACCATCATTGGAACACACTTTATTGACCTGAAGAATATTTCCAATGATGGAGAGAAGGGTGAGCCTCCTCAGGTAGCTCCCGCACACAGAAATGTAGAAATCTGATTGTTAATTCTAGTATCAGAGGGAGTAATGTTAGAGCACGTCAGTCACTGTGTAAAGGGAAGGTTTCAGGCTTCTGCTGAAACTATTAATTCTTCCTTCAGCCCCTAAAAATGGAGGAATTATCTTCCTTTGAAACATCTGTTTATACCTATAAATCCACGTGGCATTACAACCCAGAAGGCAACATAAATAGGCTATTTCATGTCAAATTTTTGCCTTGCCTTCAATTTCCATCTTCAAGACATTTCTTTTATTGCAGTTAATTTTACACATATTTTTATTTACATTTTTGGGATGAAAATAATTTTTGATGCAGCAAGTTTTTGTGTACTCCACATTCCACTATATATATTTATATGTACACCATGTCCCTAGAATTTTTACCAATAACAAAATTATATACTTCATACACTAATAGAGATAGCTTTGTGGTGTGTTCATTCACAAATGTAGAAACTCATCAGTTTTCATTATCCTTCAGCAAATCTCCATGCCACCCTTGGTCACTTAAATGTTTTCTTGAATTTCTAGTGTGGTGGATTCACACGCAGCAACACACCCATCCCCACACAACTTCCTTTATGTGCCCCCAAAAATAAAATTAAGAGAGGTCAGTTTCATGCTTCAGTTACTTTATCCCCAAGGCGAGTGCAAAGTTCCATTGCAAAGGAGGCTGGGTGGACCCCAGAGCCAGAACTCTGGTTGTCCATCTTATAGCCACATTGTTGACAGAGCTATATCAGCTTGTAACACATTGCACATAAAGGATATCTATAAAATAATCTAACAGCATCAGGATGCCAAAGCACAGAAAGAGTTAAATAAAGATTTGTAAGTTTATGTATTAGCTTCATATATAAATGTAAACAGCAATTTAAAATAAGGCAAACTTCACACAAACTAATTACTGAATTATTATGTATGCACAGGGTTTCTACCAACACTTGGCCCTACATTTATTCACCTGTATGGGTCAACAAGGGACTACAGTCTTATCAATGAACATTCGAACCTCAATACAGGTCTGGGAGAGGGTGTCTCCTACAGGGCCCGCCTTCTTGTGGCCATCCGCACTGAAATCACAGACAGTATTGATTTTACACCATCAGAGGTAGAGGTCGAACCCACATTTCCAATCAACGAGGTGAGACTGAACTTCATTCATGATTTGATTTGATTATTCTCTAAGGATATGTGATAGTGTTTGCTTCATTACATTGCAATTAATCATTGTTCACGCCTGAGATTTGTTTCATATACACTTGTATGGCATTTATGCAAAGTCTGACTTGATAAGTTTATAAACTTACTCATTTGGTCAAGAAATTTTATTTTGATGGAATGTGAAGTTTCATTACCATGTTTGTGAATGCTTCTCATCGGATTAGTATCAGAAATAGAAATAAATCTCATTATAATGACATCCAGTAACCTCAAGATAAGGATAGGACTGCCTCTGAGAACATCTAAGTGTGTATTAGAGGATGGGTAATATCCATCATAATTATGGTGTAATGAATAAAATACTGTCACAGATGTCACCTGTTGATCTGCAGTGTGACTTTCAACTAAGAAAATGACATGTGTAATTTAAGAACACCAAAGAAAGTACTGTGCAACTGAAAGACTGGGGGGGGGGGGGGGGGGGGGGAAAGAGATAGAGAGAGAGAGAGAGAGAGAGATATATTTGTTGTTTCTGAAGACAAACTGTTAAATATTTTACTACAAAATAACAGTGACAATTTTAAACTTCATAGTCTTATTTTTATTAAATCGGGAGAGACTGTGTTATTTTTATCTGCTTTCTTGTAGTCTGCAGCAATTTCTGTATAGGGTCTGTAAAAATAAAATATAAATAATTTGTATATATTTAAAATAGGTTTTATTTACTGGTATATTTCTTTTCACATGTGTTAAATTCCCTCAGAAATGTCTCCATACATACCTTGAATATATTTTTAGCCAAAACAGAAATCCATGATTCTGTTATATTTCATTAACCCATACAGACTTGGAATACTCAATCAGTGAACTGACTGGCAATAGATGGTTGATCGGGGTTCAATTCATAGCACGGACAGTACAGCTTCATGTCTTCTCACTTTATTTACTTCCACTGTGTGTTGTTTAGATTCATAGCCAACTTCAATTTACTTTTGCATAAAGTTAATTTTGATTGTTTGCAGACTTCATATGGAAAGAATGAAGAGTTTTTCTTGTTTGCTACAATCATTGATGCCACGATGATAGACAAGAAACTAGGAGATAAACCTCTCTACTTTGAAATCAGCATTGGTAATGCAGGAAACTCCCTGGATGGCCACAATGAGACATCAAAGGACTTCAGTGAATCAGACAGTGATGAAAATCTAGGTAATAATACAATGAAATCATAATTCCTCTTGGGGACAATGGATTTAATCAACATACAGAGCAAAACCTAAAATAAAGGCAACTTTTATGTGGATTTTTTTGACTTGAAATTAAACATCGATGAAGAAAAACAAACCTAAAAACATCAAATATGGGTCCCAGTTTATTGACTGTCTGTTTTAGGCATTCATTAAAGTAATCTTACTACAGTAATAACAGAAAATAATAGGTGAGGGATGACTGATGCTTAGAGCAGACACAACTACAAGACTGTGATTGTGAAACTGATTTGCTTTGTAAAATTTGGTACGTACATACAACATAACATTCCTGAACTGCTATGTGAGTTCTTGTTTATGCTAGAAGTTACAAAGGTTATGAAGATGTGAAACTTTGAAATTATGTGACAAATTAAGATTAGTATAAGTCTATATTAGTTGACATTGATCACACAGATAAATTATGTATTGTATGATTACTGATCTGTAAATTCCCTTATCCTATCTAGATAGAAAGTGGGCATTATAATTTAGTGTCAGAAGTTCTTGATATACACAGCGTATAATATTTTATTAACTTTAGAACTGTTACCTGTACTTCTTCTTTAAAGACATAATAATGCCAGAGACTTATGTTCCAACAGAAACAGTAACTACAAACTCCCCATCATGGCAAAGCACTACATCACCTGCTAAACCAATGACTAATGATCATATATATTATTTCTTACCATACTGGGATGACAAGCCTTGTATGCATGTGCGTTCAGTGTGGCCAGACTACAGAAGGCGCATGTACAACTCAAACATCATAGCCAGGATTGTGGACAAATTGGTGAGCAATATATCATAATAATAACAGTTCTACTCATTTAATTATTTCTGAATTTTCTAAACTTTTTAAAACTACAGCACACTTTTGTCTGATAGCTACTGGCAGCACTGATATTGTTGTTCAGCTCCAGCATAACTGTTATGATGTCTTTCACTGTACAGATGTAACATTACTTTCTCCACCTTCTATGCTGGACACTGGTCCATTACTAATTTTCTAAATTTGGACATGTTTCCTGGAATATTTAGTGTTTTAAATTTCCCCTTCATAATATTCATTTGTGTGCCTTTTTCTTAGAAATATCACTATAAATTTATCTGAAAAGAGGGATATAAATAAGTTATTTAACATCTAATACAGTAGAAAATAATAACATTAACTGGTTAGGTAGCTTCAGGCTGAATTGGATTTAAATTTTTCATTAAATATTGATACTTCTGCTTGTGGTCATGATGTTGAATTGTGTTACAGAAACAATATTGTTTCTGTGTAACACAATAAAAATATTCATGAGGTGTTGTAATACCATGCATTGTCCCCAGGAAGAAGGCCTGTCAGAGGTGTACTCTCTCAGTGAACTGGAGGATCCAAATGCTGAGAAAATTCTGCGGTCTGTGTTAGAAGAGCTGTCTATAAGTTGTGCTCGCTTTGTATCCATAACAAAAGGAAATGGATCAGGTGTTGGGCTGGGGAAAACAAAGCTTGACAAAGAACGTCTCAAGCTTTGTCAAAGAGAAATTGTGAGTTGATACTAAACATTGACCTTTATCATACAGAATTTGCTATGTATTAATCATGTACAAAACAAATTTGATTTTTTACAACTTGGCCTCAGTATTGGATGCAGGATTTTATGATTAATTTAACTTACATATTATCTTCTAGTAGGATCTTTCCTGAAAAGTTAATATGTGATCAGATGGTTGAAAAATTCTCTGTTTTTGAGGAATTCAAAGACGCTTCACTATGTTACGGAAGCCCACTATTAGACCCATCGTGATCCAGCAGAATCTAATTTGCACCCTCTCACTCCATTTCTGTGAGAGCCAATGTCCATTATTCTAAATATTCAAAGTGATCTTCTGAGATTTTGTGACTAAAAGTTGGTTGCATTTCTTACCTTCCCAATTCAAGCTATATGTTCCTTCCATCTCATCATCATCCATTGCTGTTTCTAGCCTGGGGCTGGGTCCGCTTGGTAAAGCCCCTCCTCCTCTTCCACCAACTGTCACTGGGCACCTCTCTCCATCACTCCTCATTTTATCTGCTCCTCCCACCTTCTTCGTGGTCTCCCCCTTGGTCTTGTTCCTTCCATCTAATTCTCCTTAATTTCATCACCTTAATAATATTAGGTAAAGAATATAAGTTATAAACCTCCTCATAATACAGTTTCCTTGATCATGCTCCCTCTTTCTTGGGATCAAATATCCTTACCAGAATTTTGATTTCAATTTACATTCTTCTATCAGAATGAGAATAAAGTTTTCACATCAGCTCAAAGTAAAAGATAACATTTTATTTTGTACATTTTAATCTGTAACACTTTACATAGAACATGTATAGATAAACGATTCTGAACCAAATGTAATCTCCTCTTAATTTGAAATGACTATTTTGATATATTACTATCATTCCCAAGTACCTAATTTGTTAATTATCCCCAAGAATAATATCACCATATTTCTTATCCAACAGGAACAAATTGGAAATATGGCAAGAAACTTGAAAGCTCTTGTCACCAAACATTCATTCAAGGAGAGATACAAGACTGCACAGGCATACCTTCAAAAGCTGAGGTTCCTCGTTGAAGACGTGAGCATCGGCCATTGTAATATATTTTAATACACAATGATAGTTGAACAGCAAGAATAAGGATAGCTCAAACAGTAAAGTGACTGGCTACATGCTAGATGGCTTGGGTTTAATTCTCAGCAGGGACTCATCTTTTTCTCTTTTCCACCACACTGAAACAGTCTTTGGGACCCACTCATCCACTTCACTGCTACACTTCAGCATCTGTATGAAATTAATGTCCCTTGAATGTCTTCTTCAGAGGCACAAAAACATGAAAATCATAAAATTGGGAAACAAAGGTGATTGAACAAAAATCCATCCATTATCTTATCACCAGTTGGTGACCCAAGCTTCATCAGTTTTAGGTCAATTCCCGTTGAACATTCCTGATCTTCACTAATCACTCTTGGTTGCGTTTTTAACCCTTCCTGTACATGCATATATACATAAAACTACCATATAAACCTAGAAGATTGTCATTGCAGTAGTTTAAATTAATTTATTCATTAATTTCAAATTATTAATTACAAATTTTTCATCCCAGTTTCATCGTTAGTCAATGCCTGATAAGAATAATTTTGTAAACTGATCATTGTGGTTGTATTTTGTAATGATTGGTGATGAATTGCAAATTGTTTATTTTTAAAGCCTCAACAATCAATGCCTGATGTGTTTATATGGGTAATAAGTTCTGGCAAAAGAACAGCATATCAACGCATCCAAGCCCATGACCTCATATATTCAATTGTTGATGAAGAGTGTGGTCGGGAATGTGGAAGAGTACAGACATTATTTCTTAAGGTAACAATGAAATTAATTTTTGAGTAATGTATGAGTCTGTAAATTTTATTTCCAAGACCAAAGAACATGTCATGTTTGTCTATAATGACAACTGTGCAATTAAGCATTGTCGTTTAGTACTTTATCATTGTTGCTTGTTGCACAGGAATTAATTTGTTTAAATCTAGAACTTCTTTCCCTGAATATGATTTCTATGTAATTATATCAAGAAGTTCCTATAGTAAACGCAGGGTGGGGTTGGTGTATCCATGCTTGATGTTTAAAATTGTTGAATGAATTTAGTTTAAACATGGTTTTTGGTTACCTACACTAAAAGGTGTTGGGTCAATTTAATTATGGTTATTATTCGCCCATTACATCCCCTACTACATTTAATAACACTCAATTCAAATTTTACTGCTTTTCTCAAAAAATGGCACAGTATATGGAAGAATTTATAAATTTGAGCAAATGAATGTAGATCCAATTACATTTATAATTTGCATACAAAACATTTTTTAATATATCTGAAATTCTCATGGCAGTGAAAATACTGATGTTGGCCTTCTGAGTTATAATGTCATGTGGACTTGTAGGAAGGTTGATAACCAACATTTTTGAGAAACACACTTACTCCATCTTCGGGGCTAAATGTTGGTATACACCTGCAAGTCCATACAGCAGCATTACTGCTGAAAGACTGGCATACTTGATATTTTTATTATTTACCATAGTGTCCAAAGGAAATGTAGGTGAGCCTTTGGTATAAGTCACAAACACTTTTCCACCATTTTTTGATTCATAAATAACTTTTGATGGATACTCCCTTTTTGTTTTGGCTACTGGGTATCATAAATTAAAATTTAACAATGTAGTGATTTATTACTGCACATATTTCCACTAGCACAGATTCCCAATGTGCTGAATTTGTCACAATTTGTAAGATATTTTCCAAACACTTACTGTGATGTACTTGTTATGCAGCTGCCAGGGAAACGAGGCATGGGGCCTAGTGGATGGACAATCCAGGCCAAACTTCAAATTTATATGTGGCTGGGGCTCATCAAACACAAAAAGAACTTTGTCAATGGTCTACCCAAAGGCTATGAGGTGTCTCATGAGATTAGAAATGCTGAGCGACCTCGTGCACTTCCGCCATCTGCGATTCACTACACAGAAAAACATGTATGCAGCAGTGTAAAGTAGTTATATATTAAGAATAAAGGTTTGCTCGTATGGCAACAGCATTGCAATACACAGCATTATCATGCTGGCTATTGAGACTTATTAGAGATCAGAACTTGCATGCATAGTCAGCAAATAGCCAAGTTTGGTACTGAAAATACTTAAATTACCTATACAATTTATTACAAAAACATTTTACCTTGTATACAGATACTTTAACAATGTCATTAATTGCATATGTTTCATGCAAGATCAAACGTATGTCTTTCTGTGGATTACTTGCTACTGTGCTTTCATTATAGTCACTGCATATAATAGACACTTAATAAGAAACAGACATTGGATTATTTAATTTAATACACAAACACAATTTATTCCAGCTATTTCAACTGCGTGCACACATATATCAAGCACGTTCACTAATTGGGTCAGATGCATCTGGATTGTCAGACCCATTTGCCCGAGTCATCATTGGCGAGTACTGCAAGGTGACTCAGGTGATTGATGAAACTCTGAGTCCCACATGGGATGAGTTGCTTATCTTTGATGACATTCTTATCTACGGAACGAAGGAAGAAATCAAGTCTGATCCACCTTCCATCATCATTGAGATTTTTGATCAGGACAAAGTGGTGTGTAACACAGTGGACATTTTCTTATTTAGTTATAACTAAAAGAATTACCTTCATAGTATTGCATTCAAGATTCACTACACAGCAATGTGATTGTGCAAAATGTTTTGGAGTAGTGACTGGCATTCTTTTTTAGTATTCAGACCTCCAGGTTAAAATCTCAGCATGGAAGCTGGCAGTAATGATAGGTTTTCTATAGATCCTCCAGCAAAAGTCAGAAGATTATCTAAAAATAGACCACAATAACTTCTTCCCATATCTTTTCCATTTCATCATCTACAAGACAGCCTAATGACGCTGCATTAATGTAAGCAGTCCAAAATGTGTCATGAGGTAAACCAAGAATCAGTAATTTAAATCTCGTAAGACTTGAGGTTCTCACAGCGGTGAGTATGAAGATTTCCGTCTTCTGGGTTGTTGCGCTGTGTAGTATGGTCGATGTTAACCAACGTTTCAGAGGTCATACTGCCTCCGTCATCAGGCCGATGAATTAGTATGAAGATTTCCGTCTTCTGGGTTGTTGCGCTGTGTAGTCTGGTCGATGTTAACCAACGTTTCAGAGGTCATACTGCCTCCGTCATCCTGATGACCTCTGAAACGTTGGTTAACATCGACCAGACTACACAGCGCAACAACCCAGAAGACGGAAATCTTCAATTTAAATCTCATTATCCAACATGACAGTTAAAGATGAATACATTTCAAATGTTTAAAGCTGCATCTATTATAACAACATTCTGTGACAGAAAAAACAAAACTAAATTGTGTGAAATATCAGTTTTATTTTATATTTAAATTATGTGTATATCTTGTTTTTGTGACTGCTGATTTTTAAACAGAAAATTGTACATGAAATCAAAGTGTTTATACACAGAGATAGAAGCATTAAATATTAATACAGTGAGAACTTCTTACAATATAATTCAAGGAACATGAGTAATATATGGTAATTTTTTTCATCTGTTGCGTCTTCCAGCGACCCATTAAAGCTATTCCAAAATTATTTTCAACAGTCAGGCTTAATTGATTCCAATTTGCAATAGGAATATATTTAGGATTACGTGAATATCCAGATAGACAATTTGTTCCTTAAATTCTTGCTTTCCTTTACTTTTCTTCATTAAACAGTTTTCATTTATTGAACTGATTTGCATCTTTATTCTCAAGATCAGAAAATCTTTTATAAAGTAAGGATTCTTTCATCATGGTTCTATTTTAGACAGGTTTTACTGTACTTCAAGATTAACAACACACCAGACTTTTAACTTTATAATTTGCATAATTTCATAGGGTAAATCAGAGTTTATTGGGCGAACAGTGGCTAAAACACATGTGAAGCTAACAGAGGAACCATATGCCAAACCACATTTTCCTCCCTCCCTCGAGTGGTTTGAGCTTACACGAGGACCAGACCATGCAGGAGAGCTACTTGCTACATTTGAACTGCTACAGGTGAGTTATAACACTTGTTTTAAAGCCATTGAAGGCAGGGAAGCATCTATGTTCCCTGACGGCATAAAATAATAGTACAACATGTTTTTATCATAATACTGGCACATCCAGACTAGCCAAGGTGTTTATTTATTTGTTTTTTGTCTATACTACAGTTGCAAGCACCATCTGATGCAGCTGGCCTGCCATCACTACCTGAGCCAAAGCAATTGTTAAATGCAACTGTTGAGACAAACACAGGACCTATGCTTCCTGTTCCAAGAGGAATTCGCCCCACACTAGCCAAATACAGGTAATGAAGGCAATTGTTTTGGTGTTCTGGAGTCATGTTAGCTTTACAATGTTAGTGAAGTAAAATATATGTCATTATGGCTGTATGTGTGATATATCATGTAACAGATATTAGAATACCATTTGAAAGCACCATGTTAACTGTCTTGGGTTAAAATCCTTGGTCTTTGGATGGGAAAATACTTAAATATCCACTAAGGATTTTATGGTTGCATTTATTATATTGTATGGAAATTATTCTCTAAAGGTTTGTAACTACAATTGATTCATTATAAGAATTTTATGTTGGACAATGGCTATTGTCTAAGGCAGCGTTTCTCAACCTATGGTAAGCATACCACTGGTGGTACGTGAGCCAAAGTTGAGTGGTACATGAACGAAGTAGGAAAATCAAAAGATAATATTAACATAAATAAATTTTCCCTGAACACATTTGGTTAGTGGTATATTTAATGTGTTAAATTAGAATTAGCGGTACGCCCGCAAAAAAGGGTGAGAACCTCTGCTCTAAAGTATATTTAATACACATGATGTTTCAGAAGTTGTCTTTAGTAATCTGCTTCAAGTAGAGGACAGAGTGCAACACAGTACTTTTATAATGTATGACAATTATGCCATAAATTTTTAAGGAGGATGGTAATAGTAGAAGTATCTGCATTTAACTCTGTGATGCAGTGGAACATTATTTCAATACAGGTGCACATATTTGTCATATTAAGACAGCATGTGAAAGATGAGTATCACTAACCTTGAAAAGGACTGATAACTTATATGTTCAGAGTAAGCTTGACAGAAATCTTCATACTCACCGTTGTGAAAACCTCAAATCTTACATAAGCTTGATCATTTTATTTTTATATGCTAATAAGATAGATGATAATTAACATGTATTACTCTTCATATGTTATTACAATTTAAAAATATTATATATAATTTTTAAAAGCAGTCCCTATAAGTATTACATAGAAGTAGTGTTTTCTTATCCATAATATTTGTCACCTTCTACAAATTCTTTAAACATATAACTGGGAAAAAAAATTTATATGTGCCTGCCTCTAACAAAATCAGAATGAATGGGGATGTGAACAAGATATGACATGCCTTTCCCATAAAACAAAGAAATGATTGCTTTCTGTGTGATGTTCACTATAATTTTCAAAAATAATCTTTGCCCCACTCCCCACCACAGAATGACAGAGGCCTCCTGATTCCCATCATTCTTTTGTATGTGATGTGGGAATGATTGTAACTGGACAGGTAATACAAACTGGGAGCACAGTTTAAGGGTCATACATTCCAACATTTACAATACAGCCATCAAAGGCTTGGGTATGTAGTAATTTTATTTTCACTTAAGGTGTTTCATTAGACATTTAAAACAGTTGTTCTAGTTGTAGTGTAACTTTTTCATGAACTGTCTCCCCTGGCAAATGAAAGTAATATATTTTATTATTAAATTAGTCCAGTAACTTAAAACTGCACAGCCTTAAATTTATAATTCTATGTTTCACTCACAGGATTGAAGTGCTCTTCTGGGGTCTTCGTGATTTGAAGCGGATACATCTTATGACAGTAGACAAACCAAGAGTGGACATTGAATGTGCAGGACACATTCTATATTCATCTGTAATTCAAAATGCCAAGAAGAATCCCAACTTCAGCACACCAGTCAAGTTTCTAGAACTAGTAAGCTATTTACATTATTATAAATGTGATAGTGATATGAGTGGGGTGGTACAAAGTCCCTTGCTACTTCAGACTCAAATGGGTCTATTGTACCTTGCCCTGATGATGAAGGTAAATTACTGAGGTATGGGCATTGGTGTAATGTGATTGTTAAAGGAAGTGGACAAAGTAACATGTCACTTTGTCCTTCAACTATCACATGTGGAATGCCCTTGTATTTAACCTAGACTCCTACAGTGAGAAGTCAGCAACTAGCCAATTGATCTCTGGCAAAGCCTTGTTAGAAATGTTGTTAACATAACTTTTTAACTTCCTAACAATAAGGAAAACAAAGAATTTTTACAGTGTCATTTGAATATCTGTGAAATTGGCTCTCCACATAAAAGGGTTTATAAAAATACAATGGCATAACTTAAAAAACACATTATTCTTTAAACATGCTGTAATCTGTAATTTATATTTAAATGTGCATTTACATAATTTTTACTTATCTTTATGATTGCTCCATGATTGTCCTACGAAAATAAAAATGGGAAAATATTACTGACTTACTAATACCATTTTAAAAAATAGAAATACTGCTAATATAAGTGACTATCAAGAATTTTTCTAACCAAATTCCAAAATTGACTTATTTCACATGAGTGGGTTCATATTTTATTTGTTGCAGGAACTGCCAGAACAGGAACTATACAGACCTCCTCTAACAATACGAGCTGTAGACTGCAGGAGTTTTGGTCGTTATACATTAGTGGGTACGCACATGATAAATTCTATACACAAATATATGTATGTGCCAATGACAAAGCACGAGAAAGAAGCTGAGGAACAAAATAAGCCCTTGCAGCAACTACAGAGTAAGTATATACATAACTTTATTCCATTTATACAGCTTCTTCAGATTATATATTGTTTCATTACATATTTTTTTACAGTTATAAGTAAAAAAAGAGGTCACCCTTGGTGGACTAGTGGTTAGTGTGCTTGCCACTAGACCCAAGGTTTGCAGGTTCAAACCCAATTCAAAAATGTGTAGCATAACTTCCTTCAGAGAGGAAGTAAAGCTGGTGGTCCCATGTCATAGATTTATGGCATATAAAAGAACCTTATTTTATAATGAGCATCACTCCTTTATTTTTAAAATGAATTAAAATTAGTGTATGTATGCACATGTTCATAATTCAATGGTATTACTGTGAAACCAAAATTGAATGGATCCACTTCAGTAAAGTTATTTTAAAGAACATAATTAATGGTGTCTTTTTTGTGTACTACCTGAACAAGATGTTATTTAAAATATGTCAAACCATTTAAAATAAAATAATATTTTGACTGGTTTTGCCAGTTTCTGCACAAGAGCACAGTATATTCATTTAACCTAAAGCTTGTCTAAATAATATTTAATAATTAAGACTGTATCACAAAGAAAACACAACTCTTCACCATAACAAATATCAATTTGTGAGCAGTATTTTTGGAAGTAGTCACTGTTTACTCTGGGAATCACATAAAACTGAGAAATACACTCTCTGGGAAAAATGCAAAATTATTGTCGAAACAGGTGGTACATATAGTTACCAGTAGGCTTTAAAGTGTTAACTGTCATACTTTATATGCACAGGCGTTATAATTCAAGTGTTTACATATTTATATATGGCAGTGATAATGATAATAATTTCATATTAATGGTATGACTGAAACAGACTGAACTGATCATTGTTTAATTTTCAGACTTAGATCCCAATGATCCAAATCAAATGGCACCTGGAAATTATATTGTTGTTGACAGTGATAGTAGGGAAGTGAGTCCTTTGTTGCCAAAGAACACACCAATCACCTTGAACTATGTGAGTAATACTTTGAATTCAGTTTATTCTGCATTTATATTCTGCATCAGTCTCTAAGCCGGCCGCAGTGGTCACGCGGTCTGAGGCATAGGCCTCGTGCACTTGGGCACTGGGACTGTGGGTTCGAATCCCACTCAAGGCATGGATGTTTGTCCGCGTCTTTCTGTGTTGTGTTGTCCTGTGTCAGTAGAGGCCTTGCAACAGGCTTATCACTCGTCCAAGAAATCCTACCAAATGTCTAATAGGATTAAATGAATGAATGTGCACCTTGACACCTGTGGGTAAAAGAGGATAAAGACTTAAAACAACAGGCTCTAAACCCAATTAAAAATTTCATTACTATTTAAAACTTAATTGTAAAAAATTTAATGTGATAAATATAAATAATTGAATAAGAGAAGAAGAGCACTTGCTTACCAGGGAAAGAACCTATGCCTATAAGGAGCACAAAAAAAATATAACAATTTACTTTCCTGTAGTATTGCATGAACTTAATGTTGTATCTGAGTGGTTAATATTGTTGCTTCATATTCAGGAGGGCTGTGGTCCAAATTTAAACCCAGAGACCACTGTCCTGGCTAAGGGTTTCTGTGGTTTTCTTAAGTTTGCTCAGATAAATTCCAGGATAGTACCTTCTCGTAAGCCATGCCTTCTTCCTTCTGTATTCTTTCCAATTCATTACTGATTAATCATCACATTATTAACCTGAGCTACTAACTGTGCAAATAAAACACTTTGCATGTTGCCTACATATGATTGCCTTAAAAGTATCAGGAAATGTCACGGAATGATTGTTTTTACTGACAATACTACACAACCACCATACATACACAAAAGAGGGGCACCAATTTGAAGATGATGTTTTTCATTCATGGCATGATAAATGTTAAATGCTGTTTGCTGCAATATTAAGAAAAAAAATGTGAAGAAGAGTTATCTCCAGAGTACAGGCTATGATTTTTGAGGAAGTAAATTTAAAAAAAAACAATGTTTCTTAAGGCTCTCAAATCAACTTTGCAGTTGATATATAGTTTGGTTTCCTTACCGCAGAAACTTCTCTTCTAAAAATGTAATGACACAAATACTTTTTAGGGGACAGGACAACCTGCTAGTAAGAAGGAGCTAAAGACTGAAGCCAACAAGAAGCGGAAACAGAGTTTATCAGAGGATGCAGACAATGATGAATCAAGTTGGGATTGGTGGACAAAGTACTTTGCATCCATAGAAGCAATGATTGAGGTAAATATCCTGATGCTTTGAACTTTGTGTTTAGTTAAGACACCGGAAGATAAAGTATTCTGAAATAAAAGACAACCAATCATAAAGTTACAGTAATCCTTCTTTCCAGGAAAGCAAAGAGGCACGCAAGGAGATAGCACAGATGCTAAACCAGCAGAATGGTGTGCTGCCCATCTACCTTGAAGACAACCTTGGAGCCACTGGAACAGCAGTAATGCAGGAACCAAAGCGTGAGCTATCGTGGACTGGGAGTGAAAAGAGTGTCGAGAAGAAAAAACATACTCTGAAAGGTGTATCTACAACTGCTAAGTTGGTTGCTCGACTCAGTCCAAAGAGCATGCGCAGAAGGACAGAACAAAAAACTGCACTCATGAAGGTTATTTTATTTTAGTGTTTAAATTACCATAATATTCTGTTACATAAGAAATTTAAGAGGATGAATGTCTTCTGGGATGGGAAACTACCCTGATGATGGAAGCAGTAAGCTTGTCTGAAACATTTCTAAATTTTTCTCAAACTACATGGCACAACATCCTAGAAGACAGTCATCTTCACACTCATCACTGTGAGAACTTGAAATAAAACCAGAAGTTTAGAAAACTTGAATAGAAATTTTTCATGATAAGATGCAACTGTAATAGACAGAAAAATTTGTAGTACATACTTTAAGGAGTGAGTACTTTGCTATCAGAGTTAGGTCACAGACTCAGCCTCTCCACTGCCCCATGTCAGGATTGCAGATAAAAGTTTGAATATTATATTATTTCTGCATATTTCAAAGAAGTTAGTACTCACAGAGTTCACTTTTAAAACTTCACTCTGTCTCTTATTTTATATGTTTAGACTAAGTTATCTTCATTTACAGATCCTACTTGGGAGCATATAGATAAGTATAAAGTCTTAGGCAGATGGTGAACCAATGATCTAATAATTAGCATATAAGTTTAGTATTCAAATGAATTCTAGTTCAGTCATGGCTTATGTCACTAATACCTAGGCTTACAGGTCTTTTTATAATTTGAAAATAAATTTAAAATATTACAAATGTAACATATACTCTGAATCCTACAGATCTATCCCAGTGAGTTAGAAATTCAACAAGAATACAATGGCTTCAAAGAATGGCTACAAACATTTGAACTATATCGAGGCAAGAAAAGTGGAGATGATGTGGAAGATGACAGCAGAGTTGTAGGAACATTCAAGGCAAGTTTACAGAATGTTGTTTACTCAGTCATATATTCATCATAGCTTAACCCACTGTAGTACCAAACACATAGTAAAACATCTCTTCTTTTTTGTGTTATATTTGAGGTTTTCGTGGCAGCGAGTCCAAAGATGGTTGTCTTCTGAGTTGCAGTACTGTGTAGTCTGGTAGAACTTTACCAACATTTCAGAGGTCCTTGCTGCTTCCATCATCAGGGTAAATGATGGAGGCAGCAAAAAACTCTGAAACATTGGTAAACTTCCATCAGACTACACAGCTCTGCAACAGAAGACAACCATATGTATGCATCTTCTTTAGTGCTATAGATTAGATCTTCTGACTTGTACAAGTTCCAAATTGCTGTAATTAATCTGTCCATCTCTGTAGGATCTTCCTAAATACCTTCTTCCTTGTAGTTTATATATTAATGTTTGTTCTACATGTCTTTCTGCTTCTGTTCTTTAAATGTGATCAGTCAAGTTATGTCATATGTCTTCTATCCCCTTAATTAAAATACAGTTGTTTCCTTGTGTGTTTGATTTGCTGTTTTTCTAATAACCTCACCTTACCAACTTGTCTCAAGAACCTCATTTCAGAAACTTAAATTTACTTTTTCTATCTCACCTCCAACTAACATGTTACATTATCCCATGTGCAGGGTGCTATTAAAGTCTACAAATGGCCATTGCCTAAAGACATTGAGGACCACACAATTATGGGATTTGACCCACAGTATGGGTTTTTCCAAGGTCTCCCATCCAATGACCCCATTCATGTTCTGGTGCGTGTGTATGTAGTGAAGGCAAATGACTTGCATCCAATGGACCTAAATGGCAAAGCAGATCCTTATGTTGTACTGCAACTTGGCTCCAAGAGAATCAGTGACAAGGAACATTACATCTCTAAGCAACTGAACCCTGTATTTGGCAAGTGAGTTACATTTAGATACACTTGTGTAAAAACATTACAAACTCCAAGAAAAAGTTTCTGTTTTCATAGATTTATATACACCTGTGCAAAAACATTTCAAACTCCAAGAAAATATTTGTTTTTATATATTTTTCAGAACCAGAGCATGTTTTTACACTATAACTTATTTCACATTTTATTTGTTTTCATTATGAAATTTAATAAAAATAATTCCCTACTCATTTTTATGCAGTCTGTTCTTATGTATGAGTATCAGCAAATAATTTTGACATCAAAGTCTGTAAGGGAAAGCAGCAGGAAACAATGTATTTGGTGCTGATTGGTGAGACTCATTGTCATTCGCTTACACATTATGTAATCTGTGGCATGATCATGCAGCCACACACATGCTGTGCCAAACAAACTGATGAGTATGTCATGAAAACTGGGGTATGATAACTTGTCTAGTTGTCCAATGACTGATGTTTTACACTGTTTAAAATTATTTCTTATGCAATAATTAATATTTCAGAGTGAACAAAGTTTAAAAAACGAAACCAAGAGCTACATAGCTCATAGCACTGATTATTATAAATGTTTAAGGAAATATTGGCAGATTTTCAATATACAAATTTTCCTTAATTATTTATTCATTCTTATTTGACACTTTAACAGATATTTCAGAATTTTTTAAACAAATTTTTGGTCCCTCTAATCAAAAACCATTGTTGATTGTGTCAGATATTTAGTGACTTACAATAAGATGTTATTGTTTAATAGCTTAAAACTTACACACTAAATCTGATCAGAAGTTTCATAAAGTAACAATCTCCTTATGAAATAATGACATTTTGTTCCTTTTCTGCAGATGTTTTGAAATTGAAGCAACATTCCCTCAGGACTCCATGCTCACAGTACAGATTCTGGATTGGGATTTGGTTGGTTCAGATGACATGATAGGTGAGACTCGCATTGATCTGGAGAACCGGTTCTACAGTCGTCACAGAGCCACATGTGGCATTGCTCGCAAATATGAAGAGTGAGTGATATATATATTTTTTTACTTACAGATACAGAATAGTATAATAAATAGATATCAGAGGAACTAATATTCATATTACTGAGTTCTGCTACCTAGTACTGTATTAGAATGTTGAAATGTTGGAGAACATTATGGGCTGGGCATGTAAATAGGATGACAGAAAGAGGCCAATTCAAAGACCAGAAAGAACATGTGAGGAGGATAACAGGTTGTGGAATGTATGTTACTGATCCAAAACTGCATCCAGTGGAAGGCTTTGGTATTAAGGTATTAGTGGTGTTGAACTTTCTAGTTGGCTTCTACCACAGAATCAGTTTCAAGAGCAAAGATTATATAGCACTGAAAGAGATGTAAACATGGTCAAGAATAATGAAAAGGTATGGATTTGGAAGGATACTTGTGGCCTAGTTCAACATACTATCCAAATGTGCATGTGAAGAGAAATGTAACACATAGGGGCAAATAAAGAATACAGCACTTTGGTTGATAAACCTCTTGGAAAGTAACCAGTTAGATGACTGAAATGGAGATATGAAGATAACATTAAGCTACATATTAAAATACTTTGTAAGAATTATATCCAGTGACAGCCTTTGATGTTAGCAGTGTTAAATCTTTTGTTTCTACTACCAGAGACTTAAATTACGTTCAATTTGAAATTAGATTTTCTACATTATGAAGTTACCTTTGTTACAGAGATTTTACTTTTTAATAAAGTATTATAAAACAATTAAACTTTCTGTTGCATATCACTCACATTGATAAATAAACATATCTTGTTTTAGTCTAGTGTATGTTATGGTACATCTCTCACTAAATTTCCTTCACACAGTTTCGGATATAACCAATGGCGAGACCCCATGAAACCAACTCAGATACTTGCAAAACTGTGTAAAGATGGGAAGATAGATGGTCCATCTTACAGCAATGGTAAAGTGAAAATTGGACGTCAGACTTTCTTTCTACAAGCAGAAGATAGTGATTGCAATTTGAATACCAAAGGTGAACCAAATATCAGCTTCTTCATACTTGTTATTATATTTCAGTTTTCAGATTATAATTTTGCATATCTGCTTTTAGAAATGAAATCATATTGCTTATTTTTCTTTACTTTCCTTCAACTTTTGTTATTAATATGTCAAGGATCATCTTTATGTTGTGACATTTCAACATGTAGGTCTGGAGGAGCACATGGCACTAGCTGTTCTTCATCGATGGCATGAGTTCCCACGAATTGGTTGCCAACTTGTTCCAGAACATATTGAAACTAGACCACTCTACAACCCTGAAAAACCTGGCATAGAACAGGTCAGTTGTTTTACATTAATGCTTCTGTTCCTTCTCACAATAATTTATAATCCATACTCAAGTATCATCATTATTCACTGATGTTTCCAACATTTTGGGCCACTGTGTGACAAAGCCTTCTACATTCTTCTTTGTCCACGGAGAAGGACTTGTCATATTTGTGTCCACTCTTGTCTTTCTGTTTTATATCTACTGTCACTTGTCTCTGTTCTGGCATAATTAAAGAGAATGTCAAACAAACAGTGATTCAACTTGATGCAAATGGCAGTAAGAGTAGAAGTGACAAGAGCAGTTCTTTTCACAGTGATTGTGATTATTTGAAAGTAAGTGAACTGGTGTACAGTAGAATCAGTGATATACACTGTGTTTCTTGGATACCACAATATCTGTTATTGATGTAAGAATGAAAAATTAAATATAGTTTGGGAACATTTTGTTTTATCTACGAACATTTTAGTTACACGGTAAAAATTACAATTGTGGAAACAGTTTGTTCTATACAGAAGCACTGAACTTATTTAGACAACAAGGATAAAGCATGGTCCATCTGTGAACAATAGTTTTATATTGATAGTACATGTCGTGAGCTGTTGTACAGTACCACTTCACTCTGCTCCTGTCCCTCTGTGTAAGCTGTGGTGTTAGCTTTCTTGACATCACTGTTCCTCTCTGATATTTTCACACAGGCACTAGAGCAACTACTCAAGTTATACCATCATATTTAGGTGAAGTATTTTCAAATTTACATTCTTGGAAAGTGACTCAGTTTAATAATCCAAAAGGTCCCCCATCACAAGTGACACATTTAGAAACAACTGGTATAACTTCAGAGTTTATATATATTGAGTAAATATACATTAATAAATGAATAGATGTTGTTTTTTGTTGTTGTTGTTGTAGGGAAAGCTAGAGATGTGGGTAGATATGTTCCCCATGGACATGCCTCTTCCTGGACCGGCTCTGGACATCTCTCCTAGGAAGCCCAAGTCATACGAACTGCGCATAATTATATGGAACACAGATGAAGTAGTGCTTGAGGATGATGCATTCTTCACTGGTGAAAAGATGTCTGACATATATGTGAAAGGGTGGGTGCTGATGTATCCATTTGATTTACTTTAGTGTGGCAGTTTCAGCTCTTGCAAATCTTAATGTTTTACATGGGTTAAATGCCATTCAAGAAAGTAATTTAGTTTATTCTTCTTCTTCTTCTTCTTATTCTACTTTCTTGGCTCTACAACCCAGTTGTGGGTCTTCGCCACCTCCTTTTCAGAGGTTTTCCTAGTCTTTGAAGCGTGCATTTGTGAATAGTGAGTGACCAGCCGACTGCCTCTGCACAATTTATACGCAATCCTGATTTGTCTGCTAGAGCCATCTAGTAGTGAGAGGCTTGGGTGAGAAATTACTGCTGAATTTTGCTTATGAAACATCTCGTTTCATGCTCGTAAGGTTATTTTACATGCCATAAATCTATAACATGGGACTGCTGGCTTTACTTCCCCTCTGAAGGAAGTTATGCTACAGATTTTTATCACCCTTAAAAATCCATTGACCTCAGCCTGGTTTGAACCTGCAAACCTTGGGTCCAGTGGCGAGCACGCTAACCACTAGTCCACTGAGGGCAACAATTTAGTTTATTGTTGTTGTTGTTGTTCCATCTATTCACCACTTTATAGGTTATTTACTTCTATGTACCCAAGACAAACCTTGCCAAGGTACATAATGCAGTAGCTATTTCCAAAATAAATTTTATTTTTAATATGTGTTACATGTATTATAACTTCAAAATCAAATAGGACTTGCTATTTAAGATACTGAAAACCAACATCACATTGCATTCAAAACAAATTTCTGCCTTGAGGTCATCAGAGTACTGGATTCTGATTCAATCCATGATTCTACAGCTTCGTAAAATTGTCAGAAATACATGCCCTTTATTTTATGGATATCATGAACTATTAGCTAGGTAGCACATAAGAGCAGAAACATAATTTTAAATCAAGCCAAGTTTATGGATAGAAACAACTTTTTGTACATGTTACAAAGATATAACTGTAATTCATAATTCCTCTTAGAATCATAATACAAATTCAAGCATCATAAGTTTTCCTCAGAACTTCTTGTTTATACAGGTGGCTCAAAGGACCAGAAGATTGTCAGTGTACTGATATCCATTATCGCTCACTGACAGGTGAGGGAAACTTCAACTGGCGCTTCATTTATCCCTTTGACTACCTGGTAGCTGAAGAGAAAATAGTGATCTCAAGGAAAGAGTCTCTCTTCTCTTGGGATGAGACAGAGTGCAAAATTCCTGCCCGTCTGGAGCTGCAGGTATGGGATGCAGACCACTTCTCAGCTGATGACTTCTTAGGTACGTGTTACGCTTCTAAACTCTGTCTTATATAAATTACATTTAAACTTTATTTATTTATTTATTCTGTTTATTTTGCAAAAGGCAAAATATTAGAACATGTCATTAAACAAATTTAAAACACATGCACATGCTCACTGGTTATGTCTCTTACATACTCCAGAGATAGAGACAGATGAGTATGGTGCATTGTTGCAATGATGAACAGCAGGGAGAAAAATGGTACTTGGAGAAAACTTTTCCCTAGGTCCTTTGTCATAAGTTTCACATGGTACACCCAAGATTAACTTGAGCCTCCACACTGAGAAGCTTGGGTTTAACTGCATTAGCTATGGTTTAACCAGAAATTTTACTAATGTTCTAATGCAGGTGCCATAACACTAGATTTGAATCGATTTCCTCGGGGTGCAAAGTCTTCCAAACTATGCACCCTAGACATGCTCAGTACTACTGGATCTGTTCCAATGGTGAACATTTTCAAACAGAAGAGGGTGAAAGGCTGGTGGCCATTCTATGTGAAGAAAGAAAATGAAGAAATGGAGCTTACGGTTGGTACCTCATGTTTATGTATTTATTTGTGATTTACTTAATGATGCTGTAAGCAGCCCTAACCCTATAGTATAAAATTATCAGATGATTCATGAATAATGAATTGGAAAAGATGTGGAAGGAAGTGGTATTGGCCTGTCTTATGATATTAAGTAGGCCTGGAGAGACTGGAGAAAACCATGTGAAACCTCAGTCTGGTAACTGGCTTTTGTGCCAAGATTTGACAGTAATGTTCTTTTTCTTCTGTTTCCTAACACATGACAAGTTAATAAATTTGTATGCATTCTTGGCAGAGATTGTGTCTGCCAACATGTTATATCTTAAAACTCATTAAGATCTGCAATCTTTAACTAGTTCAATTCTAAGATTAGTAAACGTTTAATAAAATAAAAAAAATGTTAACATTGTGGTGTGATATCTGTAATGCTTTAGATTTGCAGTAAATAAATATCAAGGCCAATCAGGAACGCAGAATATCAAATAACATATTTTGAAAATTCTATACTCCTAGGAGTGTATAGTTTGTATGTGTGTGTGTTTTCTGGGTTGTGACACCACGTAGTCTTGTCAGTGGTTACTAGTGTTTTGAAGAAATATACTACACCCATCACTGAAAATGAGGTAGCATGTTCCTCCACATTGCTGATAACCATTGTTAAGAGTACATAAGGTCATAACCCAGAAGACCACAATCTTAACCCTCATCGCTATTATGATCTCAAATCATATTTATAGTATAATTTTAAGAGAACAAAAGGTAAATTATCACAATTTTGTAAAAAGCAGTTGATTTATACCACTATAACTGGACCAGGGCAAGGTAGAAGCTGAACTTCATCTTCTAACACGTGAAGAAGCAGAGAAGAACCCAGCAGGACTGGGTCGCAATGAACCTGACCCTCTTGACAAACCTAGGTAAGTATAGAATTCATTTGATTATTACTGCAATTGCTGCTGTCATTTTCTCTTCCTTGTCTTTTACTACTTTGTCATTGCTTTCTTCCTCTTCATCTTTTGTTATCTGAGTCTTGGATTATTTAATGATACTTTTTCAATTGTATAGATATAACATGTAAAATTATAGAATGATTGTGAACCATGAATTGGAAGAGACACAGAAGAAAGCTGTACTGGCATATTTCAATGTAGCACGCCAACATTTCTATGGAGGGACTGAGGATAGCAACAAATAATTCTCATTCTGAAAAGCCCACCCTTGGATTTAGTGTCTACGCATATGTATAATGTTATTGTATTCACCAGCCGGCCAGATGCATCCTTCATGTGGTTCCTGAATCCACTGAAGTCAATCCGGTACATTGTGTGGCATAACTACAAGTGGGCCATCCTCAAGATCCTGGCTGTGCTGGCTCTGGCAGTTGTGTTGTTGCTTTTCTTCTACTCAGTTCCTGGTTACACTGTCAAAAAGCTACTGGGAGCTTGAGATCAAGGCTTCATCATATATGCAGCATTTACAACTGCAAGCCAACAAAATGTGTCACTAGACATCACAAGGGCTACTGTGATGTTAAGTAGGATCAAGCAGTACATATCCCTCTCTCAGTTAGAATGCAGGTGAGTTATCTTTTAGCAAAATAGGCCCAATGTGCCAACCAATGATACTGATCACAGTATAATCCAATGGGCCAACTAAATAGCTGAGAAGCTTTTGCACGAGTTGTGAAAGAAACAGGGCAACTTTCCAGAAGGACCATGCAAAAGTAGCACAAATGTATGTGCTGGTATAATGTACAATAAGATAAATTTTATTGATGTGAGTATCATATGATGCTTCTTGATTGAAGATTTTTACAGGTTTCTAGCATCAAAATTTGGTCAAAATCTTCACACAGACTGCATCACACCTATGGACCAATCTTGGTCCACTAATGATACTCAGTCATGGTTTCTAATGCTGTAAATTGTATGTACAAGTTGGGGCCCCCAACCTGAACCACACTTCTTCACATGAATCAGCTTGAAGGTCATGACTCAAAGCCTGGTACACATGTGTATGGCTGCAGGCAGCAATGAATGTGCATAGTTATATGACAAACCATGTTACAGTCAACACATAAACCAATTACTACATAATTTAAATTCATGTTATTGTGAATAGCAACCAGGTTAGATCATACCACCTGTGAGTATTATGGATGGCTATGATCATCTATGATTGCTGTCTTTAATAAGAACAGTACTGTCTCCCAAACAGAATCTTAGCCACAACAGGAGTAAACAAATTAGCTGCTGGCAGCTGAAAACTGGCACTAAGAATGCCTAATTAGCAATGGGAAAGATTTTGACTGGGACACCTGCTATCTACAAGTAACTGTGCTGAGCTCTTATGAGGCAACAAAAGCCTTTCAAGTTTTCAAATTTAAAAATACACATTGTAAATATAATTAGTGTACTTGTGCTCTTAATTCTTTCTGCTGGACTGTCTCAGCATTCACAGAAATCCTTTTCTTGTCCATCGTTGGGCTTTGTCCAGCAAATGTGGAAATCTTAACATTTAAACAATACAACTGAAACTGGCCATAATGGTTTGTCATGTACTTAAACAAATGGAATTTTGTTATGCTCTGTCTAAAATTTTGAAAATCATGTTCCTTTATTCTGTATAATCTGTTGTATTATTAAATTGTAAAATATTAAATGACACTTGTTAATATGTTGTGTGTCAAAACATGTAGACAGCAAAGAGTTGATGATTTTGTTCCCATTCTACTTAAGCCATCACAACTCTCAGCACACTGTGACGCAAAACATTCCTAGTGGTTAATACAATATGGTTACCATGGGAAGTTTGTTTTCAGTGGTTCCAAGTGTCTTAGCAGACAACAGGAACACATTAAAAAAGCAATTACAAGTTACAGTAAATTAAAAATAAAATCATATAGGCCTATATTGAAATTAAATATTATAAATAGGGATCAGTTATTATAGATCTTACCTTATGAGGTGTTGTAAAAAGAACCAAGCTCGATTTCAGGCCATGCCTAATGTCGCAGTTTTAGATTTTATCCCTCCTTGTTTATTTTTTAATACTCCATAGAAACATCATCTTTAATGCTTGATATTTGCTTAAATTTTTCTTAGCTCATGTCCATGTTTCACTCATGTAATAAACTTTATATACATTAGCACTTGCACTTATATACAAACCAATCTGACACCAGTGTCCCTTAAAAGCAGCTACATACCTGTGCAAGAAATTCCCTCGTGGTGTAGAATGTAACACACCTAAAGAATAATGTAGAAATCCTCTTGTACGAGTTATCACACAAAAATAACTAGACTGGTGCTATAACTCTTTTTTTCCCATAATTACAAATATTAAATGTGATCGCCCTCAATATAATTCCCTTCGGAGTTGACATACAGCCGCATACAATGCTGCCACTGTTGATAGCAGTGCCGTTGATCATTTTCTGTACGGACCGCTTCTACCGCCTCAAAATAGGTTCCTTTGAGCACGTATTTGTTCTTTGGAAAAAGAAAGAAGTCTCAGGGAGCCAGGTGTGATGAATAGGAAGGGGTGGTCTTATTGGTTAAAAACTGCTTCACAGACAAAGCTGTGTGGGCTGGCGCGTTAATCTGGTCCAAAATTTTGTCAAGATTTCCATGTAATATAGCTGATTTACCGTCGCTGGGAAGCCACTTTGCCATCGCAACAGCCTTGTTATCGAAGAAAATTGATATGCGTGAACGACCTGGGAGCTCATCAACTTCCGCACTTTCCCTGCCTTCCAAAAATCGTTTGTGCCATTGGAATATACGTGCACGAGACATACAATCTTCACTGTAATCCTCAGTCAATAACTGAAAATTTTCCGATTTGGATTTATTGAGTTTAACGTCAGACTTTATGTTAACGCATTGTTCCAATATAAGACCTGACATTTTCGGACCAAGCGTAAAAGAACGACTGTACAGAAACACTCCTAAATTGCTACTGATTGAAGTGATCAAGTTGAAACTTGCACCACTGGTAGAGGATAGATCAAGATCAAATATGGTCTGTTTATTTGCCTAGTTACAGCATCATTCTCGTTATTTTTGTGTCAGACTTCGTATGACAGCAATGTGGAACTTAAGAGCCTGATAGGTGTCACTATGAACATAAACTTATAATAACTTGTTCAGGGTCAGTTATACAAAAGTTTAAGCATAAAACATTTTATGCTGAAGTTGAACCATAAAATACGCATTTTTCAAAACTGATTCCAAGGATTTTTATTACTTTTCACTCTTCAAGAATTTTTGTGTGTATAATATTAACTTTAGAGGCTGTAGTCACTCAAATGATGAAAAAAATTCCCTTATCACCATATTTTTGTAGAAGTGTAATTGTGACATCCATTTCTTTTCTTTTACATATGAAACAGAAATGAAAAAAATTTTCTTGATATGTTTTGCAATGCTTATTTACAGTATTGTTGCAAGTGGAGTATACATTTATTTTGAACACTAATAATCAAATGAACATCATATTAATATGAACAGAAACAGTACATCAGATATATTTAATTCAAAACAATTAATATGAATTCCAAGTGCTGGAGGAACTTATCTCAAGCTTTCTTGTTAAATTCACACACTGACTTCATAAATATGATTTTTAAGGTTATGAAGCTCAGTTGGTAAAGATGGAACATAATGCAAAATCTTCGTGTAAGTCCATCCATAAATATGGACCATGGTTTGGTCAATCCATTTTCCAGAGTTTCGTTATATCCCAATAGACATGCCTCACTTGGATTCTTACTGAACTAAATTACTTCCCTAATTACAAAACAAAACTTTATACTTACTGTGTAACTTGGCATTAATATAATGTTTGTCATTATTTGTTCAAAATTAGTTTTTAAAAGAGTACTGTATACTCTATTTGTAATATAAATATGAGGAGTATAGTTGGGCAGATTTAAGAAAGGTAATCATCACAGGCCATACATGAAGGCATTACTTGCAAACAATATTTGTAATAAATCTGTATTTAAAAATTGCAGATGTAACTTGTTCTCATTGCATCAACATTTAGGATCAGTTTGTCAGTCTGACAGCTACATAAGGAACTGCTATAACTATAGTGTACCTTCCTTCTACTCGTGTTCTTTGTGACTAGTCAATGTGAATTGTACAACATATCTTCTTTAAATGACAATTGCATATTGTGATATAAAAATATTACAGGTTAAATCAATTATATTATTGTACACATATAAACATGTATTTTTCAAAATATATGTGAAATGAATTGAATTATATAGTATTTGTAGCCATTGACTTGTTTCTAAATTACTTATAATAATATAAAGCTTGTAAATATATATCCAAGAAGTTACCCTAGTAGTTACTTTCAATGTTCTCATATGCATTATATCTTACAGAACTAAAAAACAGTTTATTCTGTTCATGATAAATGAATTATTATGTTTCCTGCATATGCTTATCACTTTAGTGAAAACTGAAGAATAATTTTTTATAAGTGTAACAAATTTTTAAACAGAAGCACAAATCATGTTCTGGAATTAATTCTGAATCCTAATCATTATGTATTGTTTTCAGGTTTCATCTCCAAAATTACTGACTGAGTTTTGATTAATTCTTTTTAATGCAAGGCCAACAGTAGAAGATGTTGAATTGTTTAAACTTTGGTTCCATTCAGTAAAATATAATCCCTTACTTTACGTGAACATTAAATAAAATTGCTAATTTGCATCTCATTGGTCTTGATGTTCATTTCTTGCAGATATAAATTTATTGTTGTGAAACTCAGAATACGGTTTCCAAGACCCACCAAACATGCACAAACCTTCACCTCCCACAGATGTACAGTATCTAATTTACAAAAAAATCAATAGCTACTACCAATAATCGGTATCTTGTAACTTGTGACAACTCAGAATCATAAATACAAACAAATGTGACCAAAGGAAATAACTTTGAAAGTGATAAGAGCAGCAAAACTTTAAATACGAAACAAGGAAGGTGTTTCGCTCTACTACAGTTAGATGGTAGTAATGGTGCTTAATACTACTTATACGCTTGTTGTTCTGAAACTGCCTTGGCTCTGACATTGTGAGTATAGTATATATGGTTACGGAGACTGCTTCTGTTCTTAGACAGCTTACTGCAGTGAGGACAATTGAAAGGCCCACGATCATCTCCATGTGCATCCCGCACATGTATACTCAAGTTGGTTTTATTCACAAACACACGGTTACATTCGGTGCAATCAAATTTTAGTTTTTGGGCCCATGTTCTATTACCTGTGGAAAGAATACAATTTTATTAGAAGTGTAGAGTCATAATTCTCTTTATAAACTCATTTCTGGTCTTACAGTTTGGAACCAACATGACCACCATACATTTAAAATGCATGTAGATGTCAGACTTCATCATTAGAAAAATTTAATGGCTATCAATAATTACTATACATAAAATAATCTTTGACAAACAATAAACACAGAATTTTGTACAAGCTCTTTTGTGATATCTTTCTGTATGCGGTATACATTTAAAAGACTTCAGTGTTAATACATTTATCCATTGATGACTATTGTGTAGAAACAAAACACAGTTCATCCAATGTAAGATCTACAACTTGTTTGAAGTATAAATTGATTATTAACATGTTAACTCTTTTCCACATCAAACACAGTAGAATGTAGCAATAAATGTCACCTGCCATGTTTATTCAATTCAATTAATTTATTAGTGTGCATGACAACAGCCAACTTATCATTAAATGCAGTGAATAAAGGGCATGTTCTGAGAATATCTACAATTAAATTCAGTCAGTGTTCATAAGAAAGTTTTATATGAAGATAATTACAAAAATATTAAGAGCTAATTTAAAGGATTTAAGAGATGGCTGCTTGGATAATAAAACTACAAGGTAAGGTAGAGCATTATGTAAAGTTACTGGGGATTCAATTTCCAGCAGATGCAGATACTTTCCTCTCTACCATCATGTAAAAACAAGTCCTGGAGTCCACTTAGCCTCATACCGAGTGGTACAAATTAGCAGCTGAAGCACGAAGTTGACCACTCACCTCCATCTAGTGCCAAAGTCTAGAATGTGAGCAGCTTTACTGACATGTTTCCTACTTATCTTCATTGATATATTTATTTATAGTTTTTTTAATAATGATTTTTCAGTAGATCAGACTAGATAGCATTGAATGAGAGGATTATGGTGAATAATAAAATGGAAAAGACGTGGAAGGTTTAAGGTACTATCCCATAATTTGCCTGGAGGGGCTGAGAAAAACCATGAAGAACCCCAGTCAGGATAGCTTGTTTCTAGGCAGAGATTTTAATCTGGGACCTCCAGAATACAAAGCAGGAGTGTTAACAACTAGACCATGATGTACAGTCTCATCGTCATGTTGTGCTGCTTGGGCACGGGTAAAAAAAATCTGGATTATGACTGTACATAAGTGTGCATACCCATACATTAGCAGATAATTAAATGAATTTTCTGTGCTGTTTTAATTGTGAAGGTTATATAGCAACAAATGAAATGTTAAGAAGATAAGGAATGGTAAGAATGGATGTGGAAGAGAGAAGTCACAAACAATTTTAAAGCATTATACAACATTAGATTAGAGTAACTAACAGAAATTATGAGACACAATAGTCAGGATAACACATAATTTGCCCTAGATTCAATCTGTCATACACATTATTCCTGAACTAACTTGCTTGGTTTCAGACAGGAAATTGTTACTAATGATTCCATAATAAATATCTACATTGAAGGACATCCAACAGCAGGCCAGCACTCAGTTTGTTTTACGCATTAACATTTACAAAATTATATTCTCAGAAACTGATATGCCAATGGGCCCATTTGCTTACACACATGGAAAATCAGCACGTGGTTTGTGTTGGACAGCATTTATTTTGTAATTTCGATTGCTATGGCAATACACATACTTTTGATTTTTCTAAATGTAGAATAAAGGATTCATAAGCCTTATTTCATAAGAATAAAGAAAGAAGTATACAACTACCACACTTGTCTATTTTGCAACAGCCATGCTTTTAACCAGGGTGAAATATATACTCATCAGCCATGGCGTAGCCCAGTCAGTAAAGCGGCTGGTTATAGCCTGGATGACTGGAGTTAAATTAACAAAGACAATGATTTTTTTCTCTTTTTTTAACTTGACAAGTATCCAGCGTCCTATTAAATGAGTACCAAGGGCTCTCTTCGGCAGCATGAATCTGACCATTCACCTCAATTTACTGTGTGGAGCTTCACTCCATACTTATTCACACAGATATTTTTGTTTTAAAAAATAGTAATCTTAATGCAGATTAAAAGCGACTAAAGCCAGTGGTGCAAACAAATTTTGTCAGAAAATAGATTAACAGACAATAGAACCCATTAATTGATCGTATACAACAAAACAATTTGCAGATATTCCATAATGTGACATAATCTGTGGTATATTTCACTTTTGTTTGTATTATTTTAAATTTATTTACATCACTTTAGGTCCTTAAATGGGTCCAGAATTATACAACACAAATGTATCAACTACTTAACAACAACTATTTGCCCACAATCTAGCCACTGTGCATCATGCAGATATTTTATTACTTCTCTCCAGTCTCAGCCAACTTTCCTATGACATGTGGTTGAGTGTATTTATGGAGCAGTGGGCCTCTACATATACAAAGTTTGTCCATGAATATGAACTTCACCACTGAATTACAATCTTTCTGTCCCCCTGCTTGAACACTTAATTTATCTACAAGCCAGCAGGATGTGACAGTGAGCATGCAAAATAAACTTTCTCTGGAATGGCACTCCATTTCTCATCTCATCTCCATATAGTAACTGGCACATCAAAGAGGAAGTATTTCTTCATATGTTAAATAATTCTTCACACTAACATAAGATGATCTTCAAATGTCATAATAGTTTTAGTAAAGAATTTATCTATTATACACAATGTTCTTTGGTCTCTTCTATTTCCTATTGCACTGCCTGATTGGCTGTTGCTAGCAGACCACATAAAATATAAGGTATAAGTGATGTATATTCAACACTGTTTCATCACTACGCAACCATATATGGTTTAATACATAAAGCAATGCATTTAATATTTAAAAGAGTCTTCACATGCAGTGCCACAGCACTACATAAAAGAAATTATATATGCCACATCCTTTTGCTCTTAGAACTTGAACTAAATTTTAATAAGAACCATTCAGTGTTTGTTTCTTAGAGTTCTGACATTTATATGTCATCTTAGATGTTAAAGTACTGCGTTATTATTTAAAATATTATTTATGAAGCTTATAAAAGATTAATTTTTAAGATTAATCTAATTTACTTGCAGTTACAAAACATTAAGTAAGAATTTATTTAAGACATAAACTCATTATTTCAATATAGCTCATTCCAAGAAGAACAAAAGCAAGGAAGTGGTACTTCACCTAGAATTAAATAACTCTTCATACTATCAAAATAAGAACTTAAAAATACTTTTGTAAATGCAGAGATGAACTGAGCACCCACATCACATTCATAATTTCAAATAGCTTAATCATGATGATCATAATGGGTTTGAACTTCAGTAACTGATTTATCCTTAATATTGTGACTGCAGTAAAGATGGTAACGTAGACTGCTCTTATTTTTAAATATCTTATTGCAGCAAGGGCAGCTGAATGGTCCACGGCCCTGTCCATGGGCATCCCGCACATGTACATTCAGGTTGTATTTCTTGCCAAATTCACGGTTACACTCTGGACAGGCAAATTTTATTCCTTGTCTTCTTGTTCTACTACCTGCAGAAGAGATATGACAGTATTAGAGTTGTTAAATGTTTTTTACTTTTATAAATGTAAACATAAAATTTCTGAACCAACCTAACTTCCCAATCTCTCATTCACTATGAGAAACTGTTTTCTACACACAAAACTACAATTTTCTCTCTTATATATGGGTGTGAGACTCTGTCTCTTACTCCTTGGGAAGAAGAGACTGAAGGTGTTTGAGAAGAAAGTGATGAGAAGCATTTTGTGACCTAAGAGAGAAGATGTAGTGAGAGGACAAAGACAATCATATAATGAGCATCATACTTTACCTGACATTAGTTGGTTGAATCAAGGAGGATGAGATGGGTGGAATATGAAGCAAGCATGGAAAGGTGAAAAATGCTTAAACAATTTTTTTGGAAATATTCCACTTGGGAGACAGCTGAAAATTAGAGGACATTTAAATTGGACCTGAGAGAAATGAAGTGTGTGGACTGGAGTCAAATGGTCCAGTACAGAGTACAGGATAGAATGGCAATTTTTTGTAAATACTGTAACACAAACCCCTGAGTTCTGTAAAAGTGGGGAATTTCTCAGTCACCTTAGCAAGTATAAAATATGTAATTAAAGACTCTGAACAATGATTTAATCTCTACTTATTCACTGACTCTCTCATGCTTCATTATGCCACATCCTCTCCAATCCAGCCTCTAGACCAATGGGTACTGGGTTTTGTTTCCATAATGATAAAGTGGCCATAGCATGAAGCTGGCCACTCACTTTAATGTAATATTGCCATTTGTAATGCACCAAGCTTCAGCCCCCTCTTATGTCCTAATGAATTGCTACTTATTCACAGGTGAACCTTCACCTTAATTTACCTTCATTTGGATTTTGCAGGATTATATTTTATATCCATTCACTTC
Source organism: Zootermopsis nevadensis (assembly GCF_977971745.1). Lineage (NCBI taxonomy): Eukaryota > Metazoa > Arthropoda > Insecta > Blattodea > Termopsidae > Zootermopsis > Zootermopsis nevadensis. Next base: position 16,978,154 of record NW_028259142.1, read on the forward strand.
ACTCTTCTTTGGTCATAAACTGATGCATTTGGCATAATGTTTATATGTGTTTTTCCAGTTCCTTATCATGTTTTATCAAATCATTTGATAAACAAATGGTTTGTTAACATGTAATTTGCACTGAGCTTCAAAGAATTTGGAGGACCACCAAATGACACAGTTGGTTCAGCATATTCATAGAAACAGATTCAATTATAAATTCAATAATGTGTAACTTAGAATCTTATTAGACTGTTCTGTTTCTTGATGTTGGTCTTCTGGGTTGAAATGCTGTGTGGACGTGTAGGTAAATAACAACATTTGAAGGAACACTGGTGTCTGCCTGGAAGTCCACATGGCATTACAGCCCAGAAAGTAGATCACCAGTAACATCTTCACTGGTCTGAGAACCTCAAATCCAACATATTCTGTCTATTCAACTACTCTACTGATACACTGAAGAACATTTCACAATACTATGCAGAACTTAACTAGAAATAAAACTGAAAAAAGTAAAATTGTTTATTGTTATCAACACAGGGATAGAATATGTTGAAAAAGGGGACTGACAAAATGTTAAACAAAAAAAACTTCATAATGTATTTTATACCCTACTGATGAAAATGTAAGCAACTATTTTTTATTACATAATGTTCTCTGAGTAAGTAATTACAATGGTAAACACAAAATTCATCTGAGCTTGTCATCTTTATTATTACAAAAAATGCATACGTAAAAATACTTGGTACTCTTGCTGTGCAAAATTCTAACTTACTTTCATGTAGTTTTGAATGTAGGTAACAGTAAACAATGCTCACACAGACATGTTTTCATATTCTACACGAAGATCATTATACTATTAATATGCATGTATAATATCAGTAGTAAAGCAAACATTTCATTACCTCTAGCTTGAATAATAAATATGAATGATGAACTATTTCAATATTTCTGCATTTAATATGCAGGAAGAGCATGTAGATATTTAAACCAATACAATAAAATCTGTTCATCAGATTATTCAGTCTATTTCAACAAGACACATTTCAAGTGTCTTCATTCACTAAATACATTTAATTAAGCATAATATAAGGAGTGTTCAACAGGCTGGTTGTTGAGGATCCTTTGGAGTCCAGCTTTCTGTAACAGCCTTTGCACGGATACTGTGAATGTTATATACATGATTACGGAGACTGCTTTTGTTCTTAGAAAGCTTATTGCAGTATGGACAGCTGAATGGCCCACGGTCCTCCCCATGAGCATCTCTCATATGTACAGTCAAGTTACGATTGTTCACAAACTCACGACTACATTGGAGGCAAGGAAATTTTCGTGGCCCGCCTGTGGAAGAAACGAAATATGTTAGTTCCATGAAAGTATCCTTTGTAGTATAAATGCTGTGTTTAATGTATTACCAAGTTACCATTGTGGCATAATCTTTGATGTAGGAATGGGTACATTGTAGCTCACAAAAAATAATTTAATCTAGCCCATGGTGATATTCAGAAAGTACAAGAACTGCAATAAATAAATATAAGTTGATATTTTAATGGAAATTCAATTCTTTGGGTCTGTAGGTCATTCATAAAGTAACTATTAAACACATTTTTTATACCTGTAAATTATTCATACTGACTGAACAAATTCTGTAGACACAGGAAGACATAAAAATGGTATTACTAGTAATTGTGCAAATAAATCAAGAATATACTGTTGGTTTGAAGTTTCAGTGGTTATTTGGTTGTTACTTTTGTTTTTGGGGACTAGCATTTACGAAAACATTCTGAAATTTTTTTAAACTGAATTACATGAAGTCCAAGGCCATGCTGCTTGCAGAAGATTCACTGTTACATAATATCTCACTGCATAAAATAAAAGTAACTTCATTGATTTTAAATACATAATTATTCAACACAAATACATCATTTTCAAAGATGAATCTTAGGTATTGTAATATATTTGTATGCATGTTTGTGTGCCTGCACCAATGTGCTCCTCCTATGGAAAATAATTTATAATCCACCTGAGACATTTTTAGTCACCTTGACATATAAGATTATAAAATTTCTACCAGAATTCTAGGATAAGGAAAAAATCTCTAGAACTGGGAAATTTTACTATACTGTTAGAGATATCGTCAGAAAGTAAGAAATGTCAGATGGTATAGAAAATACAAGCAGCAGAGATGAGTATTAAGAAATGAACAAAAAGGGGAAAATCTTGTACCAAGATAAATTATGAAAGATCTGAGAGCATAAACTATACACAAAAGTAGTGAAAAGAAGGATACAACTGTACCAACTATGTGTTATATATGAACAACATGATTCCTTTGAGACAGAACTGAAGAAGGTAAATAATGAACCACTGCAAAGACAAAATGAGGGGAGATATATGAAAGAGAGTGTAGAAAGAATGAAAACAGGTACAAGAGTGGTTATGAGGCAACAGAGAATAATGGGCAGATTCTGTCACAAGGTTACTAATGCAACGCGGCAGAAATGTTGAAAGATGTTAATGTACTTCTGCAGTTGCTTGTTGTAAAGAATTAGAATCTTGAATGGTGCCATAAATAACACTCTTTTAACATTTTTCCACACCTTTCCACTGATGTCAGTCTGCATGAAAGAAGGAACAGGACGGGTCCATCTAAAAAATTAATAATATGAAATAAAATTAATTTAATAAGTACATATAAAATTAAATATGTACCTATAGAACTTTAAAAAATACAACAATTTTTATATAAACAATGTAGTAAATTTTCACCTCTACAGAACATTATCATCCTTATAATTTAAAACAGAAATTATACTATACATATCTTAATTAAAAATTAATACATTTAGGGGTGGGATTTTGTGTGAAAAGTATACTGCCTGTTGTGGGATATTTTACCATGTTTGGTGGAACTTTGAAAAACAACTAAAACTTCAATCATAATGTGCTGAACATTACAGTCCAGTCATGAGGAATCTTGCTTCATGTCTGGGAAGGCCTGGGTTCCATTATTGGCTTAGAATTTGTAAACCATGACAATGAAGTTTGAGGTCCTCATGGCTGTGAAGATGTCAATGGTGGTTTTCTTGGAGTAACACTGTGGAGTTGTAGGTAGATCTACTTCCTAACAACCTCAACAGCGCTGAAGATGGAGGCAGTATCTTCCTCTGAAATGCTGGTGTCTACCTATAAGTCCACAAAGCATTATTACCCAGAACACCAACATCAACACCACGACTGAAGTCTTTTGTGATTTTCCTCAGTTTCTCTATTAAAAGTTCTGGAACAACATGCTAAATTGGCCATGGTTACTTTTATCACCATTCATTTGATGATAAAAACCAATGCAGTAAAACAAAGAAATACCATCTCCTCCTGAATCAGAATGTCTACAACTGGAGACCTAACCCTAAACTTTCAAAAATGAAACACAAGCACTTTACGCAGAATGTTCAGTCATTTTACATAAAAAATACATCCATACCCAAAGAAATAACTTTGCAGTCTCATTTCCACATCACTATGTGACATGCTTCATGAACTAACTTCAAAAGTATGATAGTTTATAATAAGTTAATATTTAATTTTGACTTGTTCTAAACTATATTTCTGTGTTGAGAATATGAACAACTGGAAAAATATCTTAAATATACACTTCAAGTCATGAACATTAATCTTTAGGTGAGATATGATATGACATTTTTGAAAGATAAAATACAATAAAATTACAGTACTATATTATGAGTTTGTCGTCTTTCATTTCAAATTCAAACATCAACTTACAAGTACATAACAGAGAAGCAATTTTTCCTAGGTGATGTGGAAATATAAAATCATCCAATATGAAAAAGTCAAAATTAGTATTAGTAAATTAATTAGCTACCTTAACATATAACTTATCCTCCAAATACCTCTTTATTTGAGACTCAAAGAACACACTCCTCAATAAATATAAATTACCAATCACACCTTAAATAAGTGTTTGTGTATATGAATGCACTTGATAATTAAATTTACAGTCATATAATTTAACACAGCATTCAACAAGTTTTAGATATTGTATAGTATCTAAAATTTTGCATTATTAAACTAAACTCTGATGGATAAGAGCACAAAAATCTGTATCAGCTCCCACCAATCTTAACAAACGTATTTGTGCTACAACCAAACATGTCAATTAGAAGATTATATGACAGCACATTTATGTATGTATAATAAAGAAATGGTGAAACACAACTAAAATGTATACAAGTGAGCATGAGAATAATGCTAATGGCATCGATATTCTCTGTGTGAGCGAACAAGTGAACTGTGAAATATGTCAGTGTCTTCATTTTAACTTTGTAGTCTCTTGTGAATTGTCAAAACTGAAGAGGCACTCTGGCAGATTAAAGTCAGGTTTAATGTTATGTTTCACACTGAAGAGGATTATAATGTCTTCTTTCTGAAGCAAAAAGCATATCCTCATGGTGGCAGAACAAGAGGGTCCACATCTGACTTTCCAGAAGACTCTTTTTTGCGATGTTGTTGATACATGTGTACACGAAGACAGCTCCTATTCTTCACTTGTTTGCCACAATGTGGACATGCAAATGGTCCTCGTTCATCACTGTGTACATCACGAATGTGGATGTTGAGATTAGACTTGTTGACAAAATCCCGTGAACACAGTGGACACTTGATATTGAGATGAGTTGTGGCAATCCATGCACAACTCTCAGGTGAGCCTGTAGCACAGAGAAAGCTATTAGCTGTATAAGTGCTCATACTAAAACACACAACTCTCATTACTGCTGAACATACACAAAGGAATAAACAACATAAAAATATGTAAGCAAATTACATGTTTAAATAAAGTTTATAGAGAGTATGATTTGAGGTTTTCATGGAAGTAAGTCTGAAGATGGCTGTCTTCTAGATTGTAGCACCATGTAGTCTGGTAGAAGTTTACCAAAGTGTGAGAGATCCATGCTGCCTCCATTATCAGGGAGATGAGAGGCTACACAGCGTTACAACCCAGAAGACAGCCAATTTCATAGTTTTTCAAATTATGGAGCAACAAAAAAGACAGAACAAAATCCAGAACCAGGGCAATAGGCATGATATAAATGTAGAAACACTACAAGAAAAATTGATGATGAAATTAAGGAAACAGTAGTATGAGCATGTGTTACACATGGATCATAACAGGATTTCTTTGAGTCCATAAAATTGAAGATGACAAATAAAAAGACCATTGGAAACACCAAATACATAGTGAAAAAATAACATACAAGAGTTTGGAAAGTAAAAATTCAATATTTGTGTGGAGTTCAAATGTTCAGGGAACACAGAGGTTTGCAAAATAATCCTGAGCCTAACACATAAGAACAGTGTAAGCCAAATGAAAAGTTTAAATTAGATACATCCATGTACTCTAAAAGAATAGTCTGTTTTAGAAAATGAAGTGAAACTATTTGAATGTGTCATGTTTTGTACCAAACCATAATAAACATTATTTTGATAAATCTTAAATTATAAATTCTTTCAAAACCCTCCCAATGAGACATAATTTATGCTTTCAACAATTTGTGTGTACTACACAACAGTACACAATTACTACACTGTAAATGCGTTCTATTACTATACAATTAATATAAAACTAAGTTCTAAAATGGATAAAACCTATGCAGATATTATATTAAAAATGTTGTAAATAAAACAATACAACAAATATTAAAATAGTTATGTGACATATCATGGATACCACAGTAAAATAAATGCACACACAGATTTAAACAAAAATCTTCACAGCTGCTTATGAAATTAGTTTTAATCAAATGGCTTGTGGTTTTCATGCTGAATAAATATAGACAAAAATCCAATAAACAATTGCTACTGTGAAATACTTTTATAATGATGTTACTATAATATAGCCCTTTCTGCCCACAGGTAAAATATAGTTTAGTGTGTGGAAAGATTTAACAACAAAAATTAATACATCTTTGTAAAACCTTTAATGAACTACACAGATCACAATCAGACTTCATACTCTGTATGGACATCAAATCTGTATTCACAAATCTCAAAATTCACAACATTTGAAAATTTCAATTACATTGTTCATTCCATTGAAACAATACACAAGAATTAGAACTTTCAAAATGCATTACCATCTCTGCTGACTAACATTAAAGTTATGGTCCCTAGCCAATAGCAATGTAAGTACATTTCTTTAATTCTAACATCCATTTGAGTCTACAAAAAATCTGCTCAACTGTTGGTCTTCATCACTCAAAAACTTTATTCTAATACATGCGTAAAAGGTTAAAATAGAACAATTTTCCAATTGCTTTAATTCTGATTTTGCATACATCAGTGGCCTGTCTTCATTTACTGCTGATACTAATCTACTGCTGAAAAGCTTATCATACTGCACAAAGTCAGAAATTATATTCCTCTGTTAAATGTTAAGATTGGGGGAAAAGTAATGCATTTTTTAATTTGCTTCCTGCATTTCACACATAACAATAAATCAGGTATTTATTAAAGTTTTAATTAAAGTACTTGCCATTTGTTTCAGTTTACAAGCCTGTGGTAAGTGTAATTCTGGAGACCTGTTTTGCATCACATTGTAAGTTTATGTAGCTAGTTCTTGGTCTATTGCATTGATGGCAGGTAGCCAGTCTATAAATATAGGTCAACAGCTACGATCAACCAGCTGTCAATGGAACATCTTTAGCACTGTTTCTATAATAAAAGTAGCTTCCATTCACTACATTTTGCGCTAGAAAACTAGGCTCAACTGTCAAGTTGGTAAAATGGTGACTAAACTGCTCTTGGGTTTGGTTTCAAAAGTTCAATCATTTAAATAGGCATATTCACTTTTGCAGGCAATACCTGCTTGAAAGAAGTTGCAATATCAGAGTTAAATGTAATTTTCATCAACAAACTGTAAATTAATTGGGTCACTTATTGACATCGGTTATCTAATAGTCTCTTCTATGGTTGTCCTTTGGTTTCTCATTCCAGTTGACCTGTACTTCATGATTCATTTGTCTATGCATTCTGTCGATATGGGTGAATCCATTTGTACCTGCTGCCCAGTTGTGTTCTGTTGGTGCTGTTTCAGTCTTTGGTTCATTCAAAATATTTATTATTATATTATTATTGCAGTCTTTCCCACATATATTACGCAGTCCAGTTCATGAATTTATGTTGACCCTCAAATACATTTTTAGTAAATATTAATATGGTAATTTGAATTTTTAATAGTCACATTTTAAGTAATGCCATTATTTTTAACTTCATTGTTAAATAAATATTTTCTGTTAGTTACTTAGCCTTTATGGTACTCATATATATGAGAATGAAGGCTCATCTTGTTATTCATTAGTTTGCCACACATGGGGCAAGTGAAAGGTCCTCGTGCTTCACTATGAATATTGGCAATGTGAGTCTGAAGGTTATCTCGACGTGAGAAGTGTTTAGTGCATTTAGGACAACCATATCGATACATTCCACCACGTAATGAAAGTTCAGTCATCTTAATGTTGCCCCCAACACCTGGAAAAACACACAAACATGTCACACATATCACAGTTTTGCAGTGTGAAAAACATTACCAGTACAAATTTTGGTCAAGGCACCACATTTCAAAGAAACATATTGCTGCCATCTTCAGAGTTCCCACAACCCAGTAGACCAAAATCAGAACTTTCACCACTATAAAAATATAAACTTTCAAACATTACCAGTATCTTTTCAGAATTACAACATAAAAAAGTTTTACCCTTTCAGATATTCATCAGAGTTCTAGATTTTTACCCCTGTAAACAGGAACAGTAAAAATCTCTTTAGACTTCATGTTTTCATGGTTGTCAGTATTCACTGTAGTGTTCTGTAGTAGTAGGAGTATGAAAACTGATTGTGTTACATCCGCAACTGAATAAATATTTTAACTCAGGCTCAAAATATTCATTGGTGTAATCATAAAAGCCTACCTCCTGTTCAATCTATCTCAAATCCTCACAACCTGTTTCTTTAAAATCCACTCAAACTTTATACTTCCAACTGTGTTTAATACCAACTAGTCCTTTCCTTTGAAGTTTTTCAACCTTTCACTGCAACTGGATTTTGTAGTAGTTTCCTTGTCTCTAAGCCCAAGTTTCTCCCATCATATGTTCAATTCAGCTACCATTAGTATGGAAATGATTTCTTTCTTAATCAGAACCTTTGTCTGCTGGAGTAACCATGTAGCATTAAGGGGCAGCACATCACATAATCTTTAACAGTAGCACAGTAGTTGGCATGATTCCACTGTTACTTGTTAAAATGATGTCAGTGATGTCAATTTCAATTATGATATACAAAATTTCACATATTTTGCAAATTTTCCACTCTAGCTTCAAACAAACTGAGTTTGATTCAGTAATGAAAATAATGAAGAGGAATATAGACATATGGAATGATAATGACAACTGATTCACAAAAATTAATAAACATGTAATAATAATTCAAATTACTTTTATTAACAAAATACATACTGAAAAGTTTAAAAATATTATTAGGTTTTAAATACAATGTGACATGTTTTACTATGACTATCTAGCAATGCATTAGAACACAAATTCCTTCTGGTTCCAACACTGCACTAAATACCTCATAAAAGCTTCCCTACTCAGTTACCCCTTTCCACACTATGTGTAATTCAGAAAATAAATGCCATAATTTTTTCTTTGATTTCATGGTTGTTTAAACCATATAAAGTCAAGAAGCATCAGAGGCATTTATTTTTACTCTTACCATAAATATGCCAAATATGTTCAGGACATGACTATCTGGTATTTCTAAACAATAAATATTACTTTTAACATGGAAATGATAAATTAAGTAAAAAAAGTTAAAGAAGGTTGCCTTTGTTCAACTGCAAACAATGAAAACTGAAAGGAAAGAAAAAAGGTGCAATTTATCAGTTTTTTAAAACCTCATAATTTATTGCTATTAATCAAACCTTCCAGTAATTACATTATTAAAATATCAACATATTCAGTATTTTTAATATCTGTTTCACATTAAAATATTCCTGTCCTTAGAGTTGATAAGTGAAATTTCCAAAACTTGCATTTTTCACCTTATTACTTCTGCTCCATGGATGTACGAGCGATATGTGTTTTCTCAAGCTCTCTGAGTTCTTTGACATTTTGTCACAAAAGCAGCATCTGAAAGGACCTTTCAGTTCACCATGTAAATTCTTCATGTGAACTGTAAGGTGCTGCTTCTGTGTGAATGACTTTGAACATGTGACACAGAAGAATTTCCTATCTTGTGGCAACATTTCACCTGAAAAGAGAAACAGAACACATCACACTATTTTGATAAGATCCATGTTCAAGTTTACTTTCCTTAGTTTACAGGAAGAAATAGGTTTAAAGCATAAACCTGGTACAGACATCATGTTGCTTCAAAGCCTCCTCACATTAATAATTATTTATTTCCTATCACTGATAATCCAACATGTTGGTTGTACAAAATTCATAGGTGTGAGATGCACTAGCAATAAAGGGCCTAAAATTGTTTGATTATAGACCTTTGAAGAATATGCTATTTTTAATGTGTATTTTCATACAATGTAAAATAATGACAGGGTGGCAGCATAAAATCTGGTTTTTGATTTGATAAAGATAACTAACAAACACAGAAACTAGATATATATAATTTGGCATGCAATATACAAAGATGATATGGAGTTTAATTTTTTCTACCATAAAAACTACAAACATGTTGATGATGTAAAACTTCAAGGTTATGTCTGACAACTAACATGTAGACACTTATACGAGTATTAAAGAATATATTAACTTGGTTGTTTATTAATTAAAAATGTGTACTAGTCTCTGTACACAGATGAGAGGAGAGGAAAAACAGTCTTGCTTTCTTGGAATGTGCAGCCAACACAATTTTCTGCACTTTCCAAACAACTAATTGTTTACTACTCGAACTTCCATGGGAATGTCTTCAAGACATTTAAAGTTTGACGTGACAAATACAGAGCCAAACATTAGAAAATGTGACTGCACTTCTGCTTTATTTAATTTTACATGTATTTCTAGAAGAAATATATGTCCATTGTATAAACTGCAAGCCTCAGCCTACTTGCCCATCTTCTTCTGACAGTAATAGAGTTATATCTCAACCTATATCAAAAGTTACAGATGAACTGTAAGCATATATTTATTTCTGGCTTTTACAGGTATGGTCCACTATCTTATTTCAAAGAACAATTTACTGTAATTCACAGATAAATGTACAGTAAGTGTTGGAACAGATACTCTATGAAGGAAGAAGGTATTAAGTAGGATTTGAGGTTTTCACAGCAGTGAGTCTGAAGATTGCTGTCTTCTGGGTTGTTGTGCTGTGTAGTCCGGTAGATGCCAGACTACATAAAAAAATCTCTCAAAATCTGCTCACTGTATATAACAAATTTCTTGAACTAAAATATTTATCACATTAAATTTCAAAAGTTTTATCTAAATTTTCCAACACTATTTATTAAAATATACATACACATTTATTTACACCTGCACATTGGCAGTCCCAACTCGGTAAAGTGATCCAAAACACCAAAGTATTTTTTAGGTCTTCATTTTAATAAAAGTTCTTTATATAAAATTTTACTGATGATCCTTCAAAAATACTGATAAATGGTGTGAAGAATGGTAACACCCTTCTATAAGGTATTCTATGCTAAACTAAATATAAAATACACCTATGCTAGAAGAAACAACTGGAAATCAGATTCCAATCAGTATTTATAAGCAGCAAACATCATTATTATCTCTGAAAGTAGTTTTGGCCAAACAAACTCTACTGGAACATAAAAAACACTAAAACAAAACATGGTCAGTACCGAGCTATGAAGGAAGTAGAATTCTTTCAGGTCTGTAGGAAAAGAAACAGAATGACATCCCTCATACTTTAAATAATGGGCATTATGAGATGAACATCATTTTATGAATATTCAACACCATATCTCATTGTTTTGATGCCATAAAGCAGTTCTTCAGTTTATGATCCTTGCCTCTACAACTCTAGTACAGAAGCATTATTATATTGACAGTAAGGATCACTAGGGCCCAAAGTAATTTTTTAATCATAAAATATAAAAACTAATTACCAATATTTCATAACACTAAGAATAATTATCACAGTAAATACAAATAATTCAATTCAATTAAATGAGCTGAATAATATGCCTAAGTATACAATAATTAAATTAAAAACCGTTAAATATAAATAATACATACAAAATGAAACTTTAATTAAAAAAAAGAAAATTGGCTAAATAAAATGCCTAAGCAAAATATTCTCTTTGTTAAAAATGTTGATACGCTGACAGACTGCATTGGCAGCAGAAGCACACCTAAACAAGGGACTAGCCTTAAGACTACGATAAACAAAAAATGTGAAGTAGTCTCTAATGGATCTGGAGGGAACGCGCAAAGAAACTGAATCCAAAACGGATGGGCAGCAAATTTTGTCTTTAAATATATTAATGAGAAAGAGAGCATCAAGATGGCTCCTCCTCAGGTGGAGTGAAAGAAAATTTAATAATATAATGTGTTACAGATTGGATAAAAAATTAAGGAAACAACATATAACAATGCAAAAATGATGAATGAGAAACAAATAAAAGTACCATGGAACAACTAGTCAGTCTGAACTATTTGTTGGGAAATCTGTATATTAATCAGAAAATGAACTTACACTCTAGGGACCATGATAAGCCAGTTTCTGAAGTAGGTGATATGTGGCCTAAAATAACATTTTACTTCTGGTTTATTTAATAATGACATTAGTAGTGCAAGACTATGTAGCTTTGACTGAAATACAATAAAAAATACTACACTTCACAGACCACAGTCATAAGTTCTGGTGTCAGTACAGTTAAACCTACAGCATCTGCTGCAAAAGATTTTGTTACAATATGACCAAACATAATGAACACATTTTTCCATACAAGTACCTCTAAAAAATGTGATGCACACTGCAATTGTCCATGTTCAGTTATGTAATTTAATTTTAATTTAATTAGATATTTAATATATCATCCAATCTTATTTATCGAAATGATGCTATTCTTTCTGTTTGAAGGGAAAACTTAAAATTATATATAAGAAAACACACTAGTTCCTATACAGTTTCCTCAGTACTATTACAAGAATTAATAAACTGATATGATATGCTGCATATTTTGCTTAAAGTAAAGTTAAGATGATGGTGGTTTTAAAGTAAATAAACAACAGACCAAGTAATCAAGAGCATTTCATGTGGATGTGACAGTGAAGCCATGCATAAAATGGGAAGGTAAGAGTTTGACACAAAACTAAAAATACACTGCTATCTTCTGAATACATCTAAGTGGTTCATGGCACATGAGTTTCGTTATCAGTGACTGTAGAGGAATTGGAAGCTGTCAGAAGAGAGAGGCGCAGCTGATGATACTTCCATGTGTGTGAGCGTAGACTGCTGCGGTTCATAAAACTTTGTCCACAGAGGGAACATGTCTGCTCACTGCTTGTGTCCAGGTCATGTTTGTCCTTGATGTGTATGCGTAGGTTTCCTACTGTAGTGTATAATAAGCCACAGTGGTCACACTTGAATTTCCGACTAGGGTTTGGGAGCCCTCTTATGATTTTATGACCTGTAAAACCAAACCTGCAGTCAAGAAACAGCAGTAAGCATTTCTAGAAAAAAGGCATGCATCAACATTAAATATAATACAATATAAAGGCTGATTGTTTCTTAGGACATAAACCTCTAGCAGCAGCTGCATAAATTCCTTAAATTGCATATAAGATGTAGTTGTTTCTCAGAAATACTCAACTGATAAAAAAAATGGCACATATACCTATACAACAGGTACAGATGTTAAAAATCAGCTGTTGCTTCTAGGGTTAATGACACTTTTTGAACTGCACAGTTTATATATAGCCAAATGAAAGGATGAATGTGAATTATGACATAGAAAGGATATGGAAGGAAGTGGTCATGGCCCATCTTATGGCAGTATCCCAACATTTTCCTGGAGGGACTAAGAAGACCATAAAAATCTAAGTTGATGATAGCTGGACTCTAGACTGAGATTTAAACCTGCCACCTACCACATACAAACTAGTGTGCTACGAAATTTGCTACACATTACTAAGGTGAAGGTATTTGTATTTCTGTACTATGCCATTAGGGTTGATACAGGGCAATGGAAACAAAACCTCCATAATTTATGGACCTTGGTACTGGATGGAGATGAATAATCAACTTCTCACTACTATGAGAAAGACTGTGGCATATTTTAGGAAGAAGGGTAGGCGGACCCTAACATAGTTGAGAAAAGACAAATCTCTGCTCTTGCCAAAATCAGACCCCACCAGTCCAGTCCATAGTCAGTCACTCTATTGAGTGAGCTATACGTGCTCAACAGTGTCTTCACTTGGTTTGTATAACACACTTAAAAATAAGTATATTTGCATAGATTAACATACATATTTTTGGATGCTGTAATAATCTCACAATTCCTTAACATAGGTTATCAAAAATTCTTGTTATTACTGTGTAAAGATGAATTTGTAACTAACTCCAAGGAACAGAGTTCTTAGAGAAGCAGATAGTTGCCCTAATAGTCAAGAAATTACCTCCATTTTATAAAACACAAAGGTTCATTACTATGTTCAAGCCAACACTACACACTATTCTGAACCAAACAAATACAGTCCACATCCTTACAACCTACATGGTTCAGATTAACTTTAATATTATCCTCCCATCTATGTAACTCCTAAGTTGTCACTTTTCTTCAAAACATAACATCTTACCACAGAATTATGCCACATACCACATAGTGAATATACAGACAAGTTAAAAAACCCTTACTCCATTGAACATTTATGGTGTGGTGACCCATGCACAATAGGAACATAAATTATATAATTCAAGCACATCTGAACACAATGCTTGTCTTAGTCACAAACCTCATAAATATCATTCATTACTCATGCAAAATAGAAGTGGAAGTGAAAAACAGAGGTAAGCATTCCTTTACATACCAAGAAGAAATGGAGAACACAACTGCAAAAAGGCATCTATCTCATGCTCCAAATTTAATTTCACTTTAAGATTATGAAGGCATTTGGGAGGCAAGAGATTAAATCAGTTACTGAGAATGAAACTTGCTCTCTCACTGTAACAAACAAACATAAATTTAAAGTGTAAGAGAAGAAACTGTTATGAAAAATATTTGGCTCTCATACAGAAGTAATACAATTATGGAGAGAATTGCAAGAGCTTCATAATTTTCATTCTGAAACTAATATTATTAGGATCATTAAATCAAGGCAAACATGAAGTAGATGAAAAATGTATACAAGATTTAAATTAGAAAATCTTAAGAAGACATCAAACACTTCACAAACCTAGGCATTGTTTGGGAGGTTAGTATTAACATAAATTAAAACAACAGGGTGTGTGGGTGTGGACTAAATACACCTGATTCAGGATGGAACTGAATGGCAGGTTTTCACAAACACAGCAATGAGTTTTCTGATTCCTTAAAAATAAAATTTCTTGATCAGCTGAGCAACATCAACTTTTCATGGAGTTAATTCGCCAATATTCTACAGCTTTAGCAATTATAACCAATACAATAACCAAAGTCACATTTTTATTCATATTTCTAACATAACAATGCTACATACTTATATTCAAACATTAAAAAACCTGTATATGAAACAAATATCACCGGTCACTGTCTTTGGTGACAAAGGGGGGTGGGGGGAGGGTACAAAACTAGGAAAACTTATTATGACTTGATAGAACTGAGCACTTATCAGTGTGGAAGTTCATAGACACATATGTGAAAAACAGTAAATATAGAATACTTCAAGAGCTAAGAGCATTATGTAAGATTACTGTGTGGACAAAATATTTAGAGATGTAATTTTTTGTTGCATGTCTATGGATCTCTATTGATAATAAATGCTGTGATATAATTTCACATATTGCATATATTTATTTGGCAAACATGCCTGAGAGTTGCCCCTAATCACATAATATAGGTGTCTTCACAAATAACAAAGACATCTGGCTGTCACATGACAACAGTGGCAACAATTCAGAACAATGGTGTAGTAAAAGTTATTTATAGGAGAGACCAATCCTGAAATTAGCATTTAGTTTTCTTTGTAATAAAGGTATTTATTTAGTTGTACCAAAATTTTCATACATTTTGGCAGTCAAAAGTACAAGACAATTTCATTTTATAATTTGAAACTGAAAACTACAAACGTTTTTATACAAAAATAGACAGAAGTATAACACGTGGGCACCATCTTTCACCAGTATGTATTACATATGTAAGTATGGATTAGTTCTCATTTGCTTAATTTGTGTTGTTTCACTGTAACACAACTTATTAAAAGGGGAATAAACTGTGTTGTTTATGAATAAAAATACTGGTAAAAAGTTCAGTTTTAGAATGATCTTGTACCACTTCCATCCTCAATCCATACTCCTCAAAGGCCCTTCTGAATGTTATCCTGCCATGTTCATTCTGGGTTTTTCAAGAAGCTTCCACATTAAAATTCTGAATGCATATCCTGTCTCTCCACCTCAGGCTACTGAATCACACCTAGTAGTGTTTATGTGGTCATCATACTGAAATTGTGATCAGTTATGCATCAATAACAAAAGTCCTGGCCAAAAAACTGAACATCACCCATCAAACAACATAAAGGCAAGCTGTCAGACACAGTTCAAAACAAATCTCACCACTGCATTAAAATTTAAAAGGTGATCAAAAACACGGAAAAGCAACATGTGAGAAAATCTGTGAAGATATCACATTTCTTTTGAATACTTTCTCCATGTGCCCAATTATATTTTATGAATACGAATACTTACGTACATGCATAAAAATACATGTCTCTTCTTACTGGTGGTTACATAACAGTATGACACATAAGGACCTTCTTTCCCTCATTAAGCAAAACAAGAAATAGTTACTAAAAAATTAACAAATGGACAGCCAAGGAGATACCAGTGGCTTTCAGACATGAAATTCAAACTGCTAAACTCAATGTGAGATCTGAGGTTCTCACAGTAGTAAAAATGACAATGTTGTTCTTCTGGGTCATAACACCATGTAGATTTGAAGGTAGATACAAATGTTCTGGAGAAACAAACTGTTTCCATCTCAGTATTTTAATGTACAAAGACAAAATTTTCCACAAATCATCATTTTTATCTCTCACTGAAATGCACATTATGTCTAACTAGTTTGTTTCATTAAAACAAATAGATGGAGCAGAAGAAAGCAACACAGTGATTGTTGTCTGTAAAATAATTTGTTCTTTAGGAACACATATTGCTCCATCCCAGTCTCAAAGTCATGGGATAACAATGCTAAAATTTCATTGTGATATAGACTGCTAGCCATTGCTTGACATATGATTCAATTCTGGTTAATCAAACCATCAACTTTTAAGGTTGAAATGCTAATTCACTCATCAAGATTTCCAAATTCTATTCAGGTGGAAGAGGGATTGATAACATCTGATTTAGCTTGACCTAGAGCCTTATTTAATTTCCTATTTCTATCTGTATTCCTGTGGTAGATGGATAGGTGGTTTTGGAGACTGTTATTGCTGCGAAATACTTTGGAACAGTACTGGCAGCCGGCAGCTCGACTGGGCAAATGGCGATCTTCAATGTGGCGTTTGAGACTTGACCTTCGCATCATCTTGCCACAGAATGTACATGCACAGTACAGGGTGAAGTCACAACTCCCTCCACCACCTGGCACTATGACCTCTGAAAACAAAGCAGTTGAAATTATGTTTATATGTCAATAACACACAATTCAAAGTAATTATGTTTTTTACCACTGTTCTTTGCATCATCTTTTGAGTACAGCACCAATTATGAAATAAACATATTAACATTTTGGAGGAAAGTTTTTACTATTGACACTGACTTAGTGCAAAACCCAGAAGATGGGAAAATAAAGATGTTTTAATTTAAAACACTTTTAACATTCTACTCACTATCTGCAGTAAAAACAAATATGGCAGTTTAAGCCAAAGTTATTACTATATAATTTAAAGCAATTCAGGAGATTTTATATGCCCCTTCATACAAATGCACAGATAGTAAGTGTGATAAAAGATTTACAGATTATTAATGATGAAGTGGCTAAAGCCATTTTTTAACTCTTGCTGCATCTAATACTGCACAGCATACAAATTAAATGCACTCCATCAGAATTAATAAACTAAAATGTAGCGTGTAACAGTACCAACAGCTATCACTGTGCCTACGCATTGGAATGTAGTTATCAACAAAAAAACTGTAGATACAGATATCCTCCATTTTTTGGACCTGAAAGTTTAATTGCCATGTTCAAAAAATTCTGACACTGGATCATATCTTCGAGCCACCTTAATGCTCTTCACACCTTAAGACCCATTTTAATATTATCCTCCCTTCAATACCTAGGTTGCCCAGATGGTCTCTTCTAATGAAGGTTTAACACCAAATTTTTGTCAGGATACAGAACATTACAATGTGAGTCTCCATGTGGCCACCAGTATAAAAAGCATTCTGGTACAGTGGCAATGGAAAACTATGAAACTCATGACAGTCCCCAGACATGAGATCTTTTGACTTCAACTCTTCACAAACATGAAAACACCTCTCTTAGGGAAGCACATTGGAGAAAATACATAGAGCATCAAATTTATCTTTTCAGACATGAAGAAAACCAGTCTGCTCATGGGATCTATTGCCTTCCACAAGTGTGGAAACACAAATACGTGGGTGGGGAAAACACTGAACAGCTGTAATTCTTCCTGGATGCCAATAACAAATCACTCATATACCACAGTTGTGTTACCATTATTCTTTTTCAAAACAACACTAACAAATTAAAATTACATTAATGAAGAACTGAAGCACTGATATTAAATTCAGGGAATGCTAGCTACCATTCAGTTTAGAATCTTGTTTCCATTTCCCATCAACAAATCTGAAGATTAAACTACATAAACTGTAATTTATATATTGTTTTACACGGGTGTTAATTTCGGTTTTTCATTATAAAAGAAAACACAGACTAAAAGTGTCTACAAATTAAATGCTGTGAATGATTTAATATGATACATATGTAAGGTTATTCTCCAGAGGGTTTTATTTCAGATGAAGCGGTAGAAAGATGGAATTACACAACCAAGAAAAGACAGTGTAAGAAGCCATCATACAACTGAACTGTGAAGTGTCAAGTGATTAATACATAACTATAAGTCTGTACAAAGGAAAGAGCACTACAGTATCCTTATGTGTAAGAAACACAAAGTTAAACAATGTATCTATTACTTTCTTCACTGTCATCAACATTAAACACTGAGTTTCTAAATATGCTCTATAAAATATTTATATGAAGCATACCATGAGATTATGGGCAACTAGATATTTAAGTAATTATTAAAGGATTCAAACAAGATGGTAGGTGGTAATTAGTTGCACTGTAGCAGGGATTGTTAGATGATGAGAGATCCAGTCTTAGATACTCATATCATCTTCCTCCCATTGCTTTCACAACTTGATAACATTTTTCTACAAGAACAATGTATTTCTGGCACTCTGTCATTTTAATTATGTACTGTAACCTTTACTAAAATGTAAAAACAAAAACTCAAACAGCAGGCCAGACAAGCTAGTGGATAGTGACTTAGCATTCATGGTTTTTTTAGGTATTAAATGAGAGGTAAAGAATATAAAGTCTACATGGTTTTGTCAAGTCAAAAAATGAACTGATAATTTCCAGCATTACAATGCATAACAGTCTAGTCAAAGCAGAAAATTTCACACAATCACAACCTTGTAGCTCTGCTTCTATTGATGCAACAAACTGTCATTCACCCACCATCAGATCTGCACCTGAATTGTACTGGGTGTTCCATTTAAAATTCAAACTAACTTCTACACACAAACCCCTTCCAGTACAAAATAATGAAACTGATGGCAATATTGAATTCTTGCAACTATATCCCATTGTTGCTGCTAATGCACTGCTTAAAATCAGTATGGCTATAATTCAGCTGTTTTGTCACTCGATGAGCAATTGTCACAGACAAAAACATCCTTTATCCTGAAATTGTCACCAGTCACCACTGTTGTCTTATTTGGTATTTTATTATAACGATATGCACTGCTAAATGCTTCACAAAGAGCAGAAAATTATTTTAACATTAAGTAATGTTTGGGAATTAACACATTCTGCTTGTGAATACACCATGTTTGCACCTGCATAGCTTTAGTGCAACTGGCATGAGCAGTGGCCTATCAAAAGGATGTCCGTAACTTGAGTGTCACATGGGAGGTTTGGAAAGTTTATTATTTGGGGGGGGGGGGGGGGGGGGGGCACAGACCTGCTTCTAATTTAAATTTTGTACCATAGTATGTGATTGTGATTGTTTCTTAGTTGCATTTTAAATGGCACACTCTGTATTTATGGACCCCTGATAGGCCAATGAGAGACTTTCAAGCATAAATGTGGAATGGTGACCCATGCCAGCATATATAATACAAGCATACTAGACCCTTGTATTACCACAATAATAACCAGATTACCATTTAACACAATTTTCTGTGTACAATAAATGATTTGCCAGTACATCTGCCTGTATATTTTCTACAAGAGATTCCATTTGAGGAAGTGACTTACAGCAAACTGCAATGGAGAGTCATTTCCTAATCACTTGTCACACATAGTTAATTTCAAGAAAGAAATTTTGGATTGTCTGTAGTTAATCTTATTTACTGTAATTAAATTAATTCACATCAACACTGAATATGGAGGCAGTATATTTCTATGAAATGTTCATATTTACGTATATAAGTCCACTTGGCATCACAACACAGAACAAACTGCCCAGATAACTTCAATTTGTTTTAAATTGTAAGTATAGAAAAATGCATAACATTTTCCCTTGTCTACCACCTCAGTTCAGTGTGGAATGCTTCACAGTTTGGAGCCAGTCTCCAAGTATGGATTTCAGAAACCCCTGAAATTTATTCAGACAGCAGAAATGGTAAATCATATATAAAATCCTAATGTACCCAGTTACTTCAAACTTCTTAAATTAGAATATTTTCCTCAATATTTTGTTTCCAAGCAATGTAATTTAGGTTCTTACCTTACAGCAGAAGATCACATTTCACAATCAACCAAAGGGGAGGGGAAAAAATTAATGTTATACACAAATCCTCCCCTCCTCTCTTCCACAAAACACAATAAATAAATAAACACAAAAATTTAAAAATCACACTAACAGCAGTTAAAATACAGAAAACATGTTCCTTTAACCAGAGTTTATTGAATTATATTTTGTGAAAAAATGCTTCCACCCTGTTTGTCACATCAATTACTGACATATTATTTTTAAAATAAATATCTCAACCAGGACACTTTTCTTCATTCCATATAAGATGTGGAAGTCCATATTCATCCTCAGACATCAGTTAATTATTTGTATTACCTGGTGTATTTGTGGAGCATAATATTAAAAGTGTTGTGTTCTGTCTTACCAGCATGTGAATAAAAATATTAAACAGTTTGGTAGCTGATCCAATCTTAAACAGACGGTTCTGATGCAGCTTGTCTGGCTTTCTTGCCTAAGTTTCTGTGATAAATGGAGTGATGGTTCTGAAGACTGTTTGCAGTCCTGAACACTTTTGGACAATACAAACACTGAATTGGTGCCTGGCTTGGCATATGACGGTCTATGGTATGCTTCCGAAGACTGGACCTACGCATGACCTTGCCACAGTAATTGCATGGTCGGTACAGATGGGGGTCATATTTGTTGCACAGACGTTCTGCAAAGAAACCAACTATATGTTAACAGAAAGACAGATACTGTCTACTCATGTTGAAAATAAGTACCATCTTTTCATATGTAAAATAAAAACTGCAGGATTAATAAAGCTTTGTATGGTATGTGGTATAAATCTTGATAATGCACAGAACAAATGAAAAATAATTTATAATTTGTAAGAAAAATTGGTATGGTTCCACAAATTATAAACCTAATTAACCCAACATTTTTCTTTTTTGGTTTACTAATACAAATTACATGACAATGTTCTATTCTATTCATAATTATGTTGGACCATATCAACTGTCAAAGGTATGTTTGATGCACTGAACATTTCAGGAGTCAACTCTACTCTTGTCTTCAAAAAACTAGTTGTCATTATACTGGCATATATTTTTCTACAATTTTAAATTTCAGAATAGTGATATTGACTAGGAACAAACTTGCACATTCTACTAAATATATGTAAGTATAATGACAATAAACCAGTAAAGATGACAGGAAAGTAAATTTCCAAAATATGTATCCCCTGTATGAGCACATATGGCAGAAAGCTTAGGGGAAAACACTATTGCATCATTTCCATTCCTGAACCTCTCATCAATCTGATGAAATTTAATCACAAACACCTGCAAAGCATATTTATAAAAATATGAATTAGGAATATATCAGCCAGTTAGGACCAACCACCAACCAAAAAGCTAACTAAGGGAGGAGTCCTGCGCAAGCACAAGACATCATCCCTTGGTAGGTAACACCATTCCTGCATACAAAACGCATTGCTGGAAATAGTAAACAGAGCCTTAAAACTAAAATAGGAGTTTTCTTATGCGAAAGGGGTTTTGACATGGCAGGAGCCTCGACTATTCAAACTGGGGTCTGTTGCTGCTGATGAGAGGTTATCCCTTCAGGCAACATATCCTTTGTGCAAAGGATTTTGGTTGGCAGCCAGTTAGGACTAGCACTTCACTTTCTTAATGAGACAGGATAGCTTAATCAGTTAAGGGTCTCACAGTGTGCTCAAGAGATTTGCTTCCCAGCAGTGGCAGATATTATTCTCACTGCCATCATGTTCAGATTGGCTGAAGTGAACTGAGCCACCAAACCAGTATGTACAAGGACTTGCACTATGGGAATAAAGCAGCCAAAGCACAAAGCTGTCCACTCAAATCCATGGAATATTTAGATAAAAAAAGATGATTTAACTTCAAGCTGCTCTCTTATTAAAAATATATACCAGATTAAAATTGCTTGAAATAAAAGTTATATACCTTAATGAAATATATACATTTTATAATATGTGCATAGTTTCTGAATGATGGGGCATTTTTGATAAATTTGTTGAAATTCAATGCCTATGCAAGCTGTAAGTATAAATATCGATGTTAGTCTTCTTGGTTGTAATGCTGAGTGGACTTGTAGGTAGATGCTACTGTTTTGGAGAAATATGCTCTCTCTATCTTCAGCATATAAGTCCTATAGATAGTGACAATATGGTTCTCTCAAGAGCCCATAGCATTACAATCCAGAAAACCATCAATGACACCTTCACTGCCACAAGAAATGCACATCTGTAAGCACATACCTTTAATCCCCTCAATGCTGAGACTTCCTTAAGTTAAAATACTATATTTTGTTTGCACATTTTCATGGCAAATCGCAAATTCAATCAATGGAAAGTTATAAATGTTTGTTTAAAATAAAAAAGTGTGGAGATGTTTCACTTACCACATCTAGAAACACACACACGAAAGTGGGAAAACATAAAGAAAAAAGAAAAATAAATAAAGATATTTAAGGGATATACCATGGGGAAAAATTAGATTGTGGCCATTTGTGATTTTAGATTGGGTAGTCTTATAGATGGCTACCAATGCTTCAGAGGAACTTGCTGTCTCAATCTTCAGAAAATAAGTGAGCAGAGCTGGGTTGTACATGTGTTATGGTATGTGGGAGGAGGCCAAGGAGAACACATGGGTTCATAACATCTGCAACAGGACAAGGCTTAATCTCCATGTTCCACACCCATACAAACTAAATGGTAAAGTTATTGTATAAAAACTTTCATTTTAGTTTTCTGAAAAGCAGATAGAATAACAGTTTATAACTGAACAATAACATGCATTTTCAGGCGTAATATACATAACAAAATTCAGACTTCTTCTTTTTCTGAATACACGAGCAGATTCTTCTCATAAATGCTCAATCTCATTCCATCTACCTTCCATTTGTCTTACCAGGCTTTGTCCATTTTAACATCTGCAATTTGGATAGTTCCAGAAGAATAGAGAGGGTCAGGGGCATGATTATGTATCTGTGAACTCCAAGTGACACGTTTGTTGATAGTATGACAACGACCTGCACATTTTGTCTTATGATACATTTTGCACTTCCACATGACCTTATTGCCATTTGAACGTTCCATGTAGAAAAGGTAGCCTCCATGCAACAGCTGTAGTCTACCACGTCTGGTCATCATGAACTGCAACACACCTATAAGTATAGAAAAGTGATAACAAAAGTTGTCCACATTGCCCATACAGCTGAAATCATGATAAAAGATTGCCTTCAGCTTTTATATTTAATTTGTTCAGTGTTAACCAATTTGCATTAATATTAATCATATTTTTGCAAGAACTGAGACTGTCAATCTGATTGTCTCCCATGTTTGCATAAACAGACTGCAAAGAAATAAGTAAAGGATTATGAGATTGGGCTACCTTACAATCTACCTACTCCATAGTAGATATTCCTAACCCTTTGACTTATGGAAGGAACAATCCCACAAGGGTACAGTATACTGTAATATCTATCTTCCCCATCAGTCAATTTACTGGTGTAGTTTAGGCTGACCATAACACAGGACAGTCATGGTCTTATCCATTTCCACATTAAATGTGAAACCATTGTACTGAAGTGTGTGTAGATAAAATATATAATTGTCTAAATACTCACAATGGGGAGAATACTGGCCAATGCACAGCCTATGTCACATATATTTTCATTAAAATGAAGGGGTTCATTCATGTTCAAAAGAGCACACCGTCAGACCCAACTCCAAGCAGTTCATTGTAGTGACACTTATTTTGCCAACACCCATTACAACATTATCCTTCCATTTCTTCCTTTAAGGGATAATGATCAAAATGTATATTTTATGCTACAGACCGCATCTATTGTCTACATATATTTCTCCAAAATTACTGAATGTACTGTGATTATAGGTAATGGGTGTACATTAAAAGCTGTCAAGCGAATTCAACTGTGTTTCATTTTAGCCCATATACATTTACATAAAACTGAAATAAATGCTCACACACTTTCTTTAAAAACCCACATGTTACAAAAACTTGTACATCATATGATGTATCACGTTATAATCTACAATTTTTATTTGAACAATTTTAAATATGCTATATATTCAATGAAATGCAAGTAAAATAATACATTCCTCTATTTCTTAATTACTTTCTCAATAACAAAATTTCATATTGTACTGTTTTACACATTTTACTAATTTCTGTCACAAGAGTTCAGCATACGATGGACAAAAAATAATAAAAAATACATGTTTATCAACAATACATGACAATTACAATCATAAAGTAATGCAAATTTGCAAGGAACATATATGTACACTCTAGTGAAGTACACCTTTACATTATTGTTAGGAATCAACATATTTATAAAGTCTTCTCTGGACAATGACCAAAGCAATGTAAACTGCTCTGTCGTGAGTGAAAATTTCATAAGTTCTCAAAATGTCCTCAGTAAGCTACTGTCCACCTTACAATTTGCACAACAACAAAATAAAAGCATGTCCACCACTTCCTGGAACATTCATTCATTCTCACAAATCACTCAGCATAAACTGATTTTCAACACTGATACATTTACAATGTTTATTATCAGATATTTAAACATTTCAACTGGATATAATTAATAAAGGAAATGAAATGTAAAAGGCAGAGACGTAGAATTTGATTGTTATAAACTAAGTTACTGGTAGTGCTGATGCTGAAGTGTATGGCCAAAAGCTTAATTGAATGTGTCACGTGATTTTGACATCATGCCTCTCTCTTTCTCTTTATTATTAGTGTTCTGTCTGATGACCGCAGCTTACTGACAAAGCAATGAAACTGGGACACTATGCCAGAAGTTTTGAAAAGTAAAAGAGGACTGTAACATGGGTAAGAAGCTATTCTGGATCCCTATTGTATAAAATGTTTACTGTTTTGGTGTGTAGAATACACTCTTGCATTTGTATCAGATCTTTTATAACTTGTATGCCTAGTTTACCAATTTGTTACATGCTTCTCCTGCAGGAATGGTTTAACCTAGCAACAGAGGTCTTGTGCTTGTGCAAAACTGCCTGCAGGTTTGCACAAACACATATCATATACTTTCATAATTTATAATAAATTATGAACAATGACTGTAGAAAAACTTAAAAACCATAATTCTGTATACATGAACATAAAGTAATCTATAACAAAAACTAAAAAACATTCAAGTATGTGGTTCTTCAACACTGTGACATCACACAGACTTCTTGGTGGGTACCAAAGTTTTGGAAAAACATTATGCATCCATCAGCTCCAAAATATTGTTTTTTACCTGTGAGTCTACATAGCATCAAAACACCGACTGAAACCACTGCTTGGACTGTCAAGAGGCATGTAAGATGCAAAAGGATTCTCATATGGGTTAGAAGTCACTAATGCCATCATCCAACATAAAACAGGACATACAGAGACATATGCACTGCTATGCATTGTTAAATGCACATAATGAAACATCATGATACATAGGTTTTCTATGAATTGTAAAAAAAGATAGGGAGGAGGGGGGGAGATAGAGAGAGGTAGTTTTGTGTTCTGGTGGTAAAGAAAACAATGCACACTGCAATGGCAACATTCAGTAGAATACCGATACACTTTTGGTTTTAGACTGATAAATTCAAACAAATCCACTCACAAGGATAACAGTATGAACACAGTAAAAGTTATTATTTTGAAGCAAAGAAATAAAAATCCTTTATTGCAATAATACACTTTGTGAAATGTTAAATATCCTTGTTACTTAATGAACTAATTTTAACTGAACCATCATTTGTCATGAGGTGCAGGATTTATTCAAAATTACCGCTGATTTACTAATGTTTGATTATGTAACTGCTTGGCCAGATATGCCTGTTCCATAATTTCAGCCATCGCTGTCTTTTCCCTAATTTTCTCATCTTGTGATTCATGATTGTGTGTTGAACACTTCACTGTAAGTTGATCATCCACTGTAACAACACGTCCACGGCAGCCAATCTTCTGGTATTCTGAGCATCGCCAGAATATCCTTCTCCCTGACTGCCGATCCGTGTTATATATAAAGCCATTGTGGACTAGTTGATACCTGCCTCTAGAACTCTTGATGAGTTGCAGATTACCTACAATAGAACAGGGAAGGTTGCTATGTAGTCAACTGATCTATATAATAAGCATGTGATGGTAGCTTGGTTGACTGGTGATCATTTGATGTAAAGGGATAATATTCATCATTGTGTGTGTGTGGTTATAACTGTTGCCATGGCAATGCTGTTGAGGGATTTTGGGCCCTGTGGGATAATACATAAACTGAAATAAATTACTTTAAAAATGTATGTAATATGCTTTTTAATTTTTAAAAAGCTGTTTTGTTATATTAATTCAGCAAAACATTGATTACACATAATATAACCACAGTTTACAATACCAGATTTCAAAACTTCAGACTGGTCAACAATGAGCTTTGTATTTTCCATTGTGACCCATGCACTGAATACATTGCAACCTACACTATAGGTTCACATTTAGGTGGTTGATAAAACTGCTTCCTCAAAATGTGGCTGAAAGCAACAAATGGTATGACAACCAAGTATTCAGAATTTAAAGTGATTTAAAACTGCCTCACAAAATTACATCTATACATTCTTCACTGTCTACTACATACATACTGTTACATTACAGAATAAAAGTCAAAAATTAGTACTTGCCACATCATTATATATAAAACACTTTCAATAATCAGATATTTACAAGTAGCTTCTACTCAATGTGTGATAGATAATATAATTTGCAGTCAACATTTCCATAGTATTCAGAGGGAAGAAGTACAAATTATATTCAGGCAAATATAGTAACTAAGGATGAAATTTAAAACAAACCATCACAAGAAAAATAGGCCTAATTTATTTGTCTTTATAAAGTGGTAAACAAGACTCTGCTAGCAGATATACTGACACTGAGAAAAGAACAAGAAGTTTTTATGATCAAACTCAACATCAATTTGTATAACACTTGCCTCTGTCATGTTGCACTAAATGATAAAAGCTATAAGCGGCATTCAGTCACATTTGTCCAGAACTGTGCCATTTCAAGCTTCTCTCTGATTTTATCCTCTCGAGGGCTGTGATCATGGAGGCTTGCATCCCTTGACATCTTGTCACCCAATGTCACACAACGCCCACGACAACCATCTTTCTTATATTCTGAGCAAATCCAAAACCTCTTATTTCCAACTTGCCGATTCATTCTATAAATATATCCTTTGTGGGTGAGCAGCAGTCTGCCTTTAGAACTCTTGATAAACTGAAGGACACCTACAAATAACAAGTGCCCATATCAGGGTTTAATGTAAAACAGTAATTTATAATATGGTGAATATAAGATGATTAAAAATCATAACAAAGACAAAGAACAAAGAATTCAAAAAGAGAGGGTTCTTCTGGTTTTGCTTAAATTCAACAGTAGTGTAAAAACTATACTACCAGGGAAGCAATGACTGCAGCTATGCAACTTTCTTCTTCAAGTTTCAAGCAGTTATCCAGTCTTCCACAATTCATCTAGAATGATGTATGATGCTTGCAGCAGAATATTCTCCTCATATGGTTTAATTACTACATTTATACATTTAAAAAATCTGTTATAAGTGATTGTTAATAAAAATAATATACACATAACTGAAAGAGTTTCATTTCTGGTATGCTACAAGAGAAATTGTTTGAAAAACTTTTATTTGCTTCATATTCCATAACACAATTTCAAACTTTATCATCTCTGAGATTATCTATTATGACATTTCCTTAGGGAACCAAACTTACTCCAACCACTTCACAGGACAAAGTTCTGTCAGTTTTACTATCAATGCCACCACAATATTTCAATATGTTAGCACAACTAAATTACCACATAACACGATTTGTGTGTCCAAAACAGTTTTATCAGTTTCCATCTGAATATAAACAATGATCTATGAAAAATAAATTCCTTTGAACTAATAATTCACTTCATTAAAACACACACACAACTAAATAAGATATTCAGCCTACATAATTTTGACATTTCAAAACAAAAAATGAAGATGACTTTCAAAAGGAATTATCCCAAGAGATCCATAATTGTCACTGAAATAAACATCACATTTCATTTATTTAGTGAGTAATGTCTCACAAGCTGTTTGGATTTCAAAATATACAGTCCCTTAACAGGCATTAATGGGGGGGGGGGGGGGGGGGAAGATCAAGAAATTAAATACTGATAACATTTAGCAAGGCAATGGCTGACCTGATTCTATGGTACATGAGTAGTAGGAAAGGCAGAACATTCCAAAATACAATCTGCAGAAATAAAATTTTTATGAGCTTTGAAAAATGTATAAGACTACAAAATTAGACATGAAAATATAAAATAATTACATATTTTTAATAAGATATAAATTGGTTGAATATGAGCTAAAATGGGTAATTACTTATCAAGAATGAATGAAACACAGCTGCCTAAATCAATATAAGCTGAAAGGGAGAACTAGCTTAAGAGAGAACAAGCACAGATGCCCAGCCCATCAAGTGAAGATGATAATAATACACAACTGTTCTTAACAATAGTTAACTACAACCAATAAAATTAGTGGATTCATCAACAATGTGCATAAATTGTTGTGTATCTTTAATATACCAATCACAACTAAGCTTCAGTAGTCAGTAAGTTTTATATTATTACTTACACTGTTTCTCAATATACATTGGTACTCATCTGCTAAATCATCATTCCAGTGTTGATCTTGAAAAAATCATTACAAATATAAAAGGCTATGACCGGACAACAAAGAATGTGTCTGGGCTCTGTTGTCCACTAACCACAAGGTTGTCTTCATTCTCCAGCACATCTCAAGGTGTATGAATGTATATAAATAATGAAATTGTTAAAAAGAAATAAAATATTTCCAGTTGGCTTAAATTCAAATCTAGATACTCACAGAGAATATCAATAAAATTTATTCAAAACATAATAATATTTTTAATTGCTATAAATTCATTCCATAAATGCAGCACAGGTATCAAGAGGGGAACAACTGGTTAGGAAAGATGTCACACAGAGCAACACCGTGGGAAGAAATTGAAGTGTATGAAGTGAGAAATAGATGGACAGGAATAATAAGAGAAACACAGCACAAAACTCCCAGCAGATATGTAGATCTGAAGCTTCTTTACACCAAATCTCACTTCTCTGCAACTAGCAATTTAGGAGAAATGGCAGGTCTTCCAAGACAGAAAAGTTGTCAGCATAAACATTATAAAATACTCCCTACAAACACCATCAATTTTATAACTTCATGTAGATTTCTTTAAGCCACATAACTGTATCAAACTCACTCCTCAAGGCAAAAAAGTGTGGAATCAATTTACTCTTCAAACAATGTGATAGGATTAGAATTGTCCCTGAGAACTTTCACTTTAAGAGACCTGTTTCAAGAAATTTATAAATTTTTATTTTGAAAAACTTTTGTACTGCAATGAGCTCAATTATACACCTCTTTTTCTTTTTAATTGAATAGGTTTACTGTTGTTCTATATAAACAGAACTCAAACACATGGAGACATGATAACAAATTTCATCTTTAGTGTTCACAATACTAAAATGCATTGCTTGGTGTGTACGATTGCAGACAAATACTGATAAATGACATGCATAATTTAATAATCAGTTTATGTGTTTTAAACAGTCATGTGTCATCTAAAAAATTAATTTCTCTCTTCACATTTACAAACTAACTCCTTCCATGTTATTGCTACATCAACCCCTAAAATAACAAGAAAAATAGAGCACATTCATCAGCATCTCAAAAAAAATAGTTTCATTTCCATCCTGGTTTCTGTTGGCAAACACATACCTACAGAGTTAATTACCCATTAATACAGGGTTATTCATAATTCCCTGGCACATTACAAAATATCGCTAGACTTCAATGGTGCAATGGTTGGTAACATAGGACATGCTGATAGAAAGAGAAACTCTCCAAGTTTATTTTACATACCTTATAAATGCTCAATACCCATGCCCTGCTTTGTTGGCCATCCTAAACACCTGACCTGACGCCATGTGATTTCTTCATATGGGGGTACGTTAAGGACCAGGTCTTTGTACCGCCTCTGCAACAGGATCTGCCTGAATTGTGAAAACGAATCATCGCTGCCATCTCACAAATCGATCGTGACATGCTGCAGCAGGTGGGCGGAAATGGAGTATTGGCTTGACGTCTGCCGCATCACAAAGGGCGAACACGCAGAGCATTTATGAGGTATATAAAATAAACTTGGAGTTTCTTTTTCTATTGGCATGTCCCATGTTACCATCCATTGCACCATTCAAGTCAAGCGATTTTTTTAATGTGTCAGGGAATTATAAATAACCCTGTATTAATATTTCATATTCCTACAGCAATGTTCAACAACTGCAGACAGCCATTAAACTAAACGAACTTAAATAAACATGGGCTGTTCAAGATATATATAGCAAATATCTAAATTAATGGGAGCTATCATTCTGAATCCTACAAAGATTCTGAATTATCTGAAACATCAACATTTGTCAAAATTCAATTAAGAACATACAAATTATACCATTTTTCATGTTCCAAAAGCGGCATAAAGCAGAATAGTATTTTACAACCTGTGATGTCCATTGCAATGGAAGGCATATGCCTTGATTCTTACAAGAGATTCCTAATCCACAAGTCAACACTAGATCTATGACTAAAATATTTAAATATACATACCAGGTAAGTTAAGAGGTGACAACTCAGTGATGATACATTTAAAAAGTGTCCAGCTTGAATAGGCTTCTGCTTTTAGATCTTCTAGTAATGCTCTCACATGCAATAAACATTGCAGTGCTTCTAGAGATGTTTTGCGCATAAACGATTTAAATATAAAAACAAAATCTCTCTTCTTATTTTCTTGAACATCTGATTTATTTGCAATAACATTAAACACACCACCTGCCAGCATGTCTTGTACATATTTTTTCCAGATAAAATAATCTAATCTGCTTAGACACCTCACTATGCTGTTGGTTTTTTTCTTTTGACAAACAAACTTCATTTTGAAAACATATTTTTCCTCATCCATACCATCAGTCTCTTCCACAAGAAGTGTAGCATGTAATTTATACAAAACTCTATATACAAAGCAAATACATTGTAATTAAGTTTAAAATATGGAATACTGTGATAAAGCCATAACTTGAGGTCCTTGTACACAATTTCACACTTTATTCAGCCTCTAATAACACAAAATATACATTATAGTATCTTCATATATATTGCACTTTTTCCTTTAATTTAAACTTTCAAAAACTGGGGTAATAGACATAAACATACAATTCAATTTTGAAAGATTAAATTGAAGAAAGAAAAGTGAGTCATACTTGAGAAAGTATGGCATTAGGGGACAGTGGTGTAAGAGGAACGTACTTCCATTTCGGACAATGAAATGAAAGTTAATTAATTATGCACTTTCTGAACAGGAAGGTAATTTAATTTCTTGTTACTCTTTAATTTTTTTACAGTCAGGTGAACATGCAGCTTGTGATAGATATGTTTATCAACATAAGTTCACACTGTCTATATAATATAATTCATACATAATAGCTAAAATTAACCCTTTCAGTGAAATAACTAAGAAATTACCACATATGTGTTAAACCAGCACAATCCTAAAACAGTTCACAATACTTATTACTACTGTTATGCCATTAAAAAACTGAGTACAAAAACTAAACATATGAGATCTGATGTTGTCATCACAGGGAAGATATCAATGTTGGTCTTCTGTGTTGTAACACTGTGTGAACTTGTAGGTAGACACCAACTTTTCTAAGGAATATACTGCTTCCATCTAAAGCCCTGAAGATAGAGGTAATATACTCCTCAGTCCTGAAGATGGAAGCAGAATGTTCTTCTAAAACATTGGTATCTACCTGCAAGTCCATGTGACACTGCAACCCACAAGACCAACATCAACATAAAAGCAAACACCTTGGAAGGTAAACTAACAAATAACAAAGAGAGATTATATCAACATGTTTTATGACTGAATAAAGAGAGAATTCCAAAAGATTTTCAACATAAAAGTAGAAGGAAGATGTCAGATCATGATGAGGACAATATGCCTTGAAAGATGTCAAACAGAAGGAATGAAGAATAAGACAGGAAACTCATAAATAGCTGTGGAAGACAAAAGATCGATGCAGAAGCTTGATTGTTATGAACAACATAAATTGAAAGCTCTTATAAGGAAAATTTCAGACTGTATTAATCAAATATTATATACACTTTTATCCTCCAAATATGTCCTGAAAAATTTACTAAATATTTAAATTATTTGGTAGTACCTTTTAGTAAAATACCTCACAGAAATGCAAGTGCACAAATTCAATGCTGTCTCCCTCCAAATACCCCATTAAAAAGAGCTATACATTCCAATTAAACCAAATTTTTGGTGGTATTTTCTATTAAAATACCCAACAGAACTGGTTGTGTGTGGATACAATGCACAGTCAATGTTTTGAAAGCATCTGAAGAAAAAGGGTGTTCATTATATTCGGGCAAATATGGTGATTTTCTAGGTAGCTGCATGAACTGGTTGACTAAGGTAAAGAATGATGGCAACATTTAACAGTGACACCAAACTATTCCTCTGGAGAAAATTATTTCTAGGACATGTTACTACATACTATGAGCCTTTGACTTGAGAACAAAAATATTTTGTGAAACAATTTCAACGAAAGGGTTAATTATTAGAGAATACTAACGTTTCAATTTTTGCTACTGATAGTCATAAGGATGTTAATATTTGTTTTCAGATGTCAGCATTTTCGTAGCGGTATACACTTTACAAAAACTTAAACACACTTTCATATTAAAGTTTATAAAGGTTTAATGCTAATATTTAATAATTTAAGAGACTTTTTAAAGTCCTGGTACAACAATTAAGATATGGGTTAGGAAACAGCAGCAAAAATCAATTCACAATGACCCAACTAATCAGTAACCATATGTGTAAATACAACAAACAACTTACCTGTTTGAAGATGGTTGTCTTCTGGGTTGTAGCACCATGTAGTATAGTAGAAGTTGAACAATGCCACACTGAAAATGGAGGTAGCAGGAACCTCTGAAATGTTGGTAAACTCATGCCAGACTACATGGTGCTACAACCCAAAAGACAGCCATCTGCAGATTCACTGCCAAGAAAACCTAAAATCCAACTTACCTGTTTGGCTTGAATGATGAAATCAGCATCACAGCTTCCTAGTTTTAGATATAACAGGCAACTGTAAAATTGTCTACCCCACTAAAACAAACCTTTGTTTTGACTGTAAAGCTGACCTGCTCCAGACATTTTATGCTCCCACAATACCCATTATATCCACTTATGACATCAGTGACTCCAGTAAGAAGATTTATAATGTAATACAGAACACTTTCAACAATTTGCAAATGCCAGATAGCAGAAGTCACTAGCAAGTCTAAACTGCAGATGCATGTTGTAATGACAATTTGAATATGTTATACAGTCCATCAACATGTTACATAACCTAAACAACAAGGTATGCTTTAAAGCAAATCCCACCAAGAGACAAAAACAGCAGAATAAACAAAATGCTGCAGATTTATACAAATGGGGCTGCTGGCCAACCTTTAACTCCGAACTTCATGGTTTAGCAGTATGACAGAGTAACACAGCTGGATTATGCACAAGAAATGACACACAGATGCTAGAAGTTAAATGTGTGTATGGACATCAGTTATAGCGTGTAAAATATGCATGGGAAATATTGGCATAGTCATATATAACGTCCCTATGCCTAAACACCATAGCAAGAAGACGGTGGGGGTACAAAAGCAAAGATTAAAATATTCTAGATCTCAACACTATTTGTAGGAGTTGAGTGATCAACTTCACACTTCAGCTGTTTTTATCATTTTGGAAAGTGCTCCTAATACCAAACGTGTTAGCCTTGGCTGGTTTGGACATGGTTGTGAAGAGAGACATTTATGCCCTTGCCAGAAATTTAATCCCAGTCATTCAACCTGTAGCCTGTTGCTTTACTGACTGGCTGTTCTGACTTAAGAAATGGTAAAGGTAAATTTATCCCTGCACCTACAAACTACATCATAGCATTCAAGGCAATCCAAGACTTTAGCTATAGATAGAGGTACAGTCTACAGAAATTGTAGTAGGAACGTTACAAAAATGACGGAATATGGATTACTTCTAACCACTCCTCTCTCCATTAACCCAATAAAATTAATTCTACCCACCTCCATTTCTGTCATATTCACAAAATAATTTATCAGAACAATTCACACAAACCATTGCACTGTCAGCATTTTCAATGCTACACAGCAGGTTACAAAACAGAAGTGATATTTTTTTAAAGTGTCTGGTCACTTTAAAAACAAACATACAATTTTAAAAATTCTGGGCAGGCTTGACAAAACTCAGACAGGTAGCTATCCTAACAGACCACAGGCAACCAACATATTTCAATGTGAAAAGAGTATCAAAATATACCTTTATCAGGCCAATGTACCATAATGGGAACATAAACTGTATCTTTCAGGGCCTTATGTGCTGTGTGGTGGCACAATAAATTGTACTTTTATCAATAAGATTCATCAATTTAATAGGGACATAAGCAACTACATTGGAGATTTGAGCCTGATGTGACAATGGTTTATTAAAATATTTAATAGATTATGAAACATGCAATTGTGGTGAGAACACACACTTGCAAAAATATGATTTATTCCAGCATCCCTCTTTTACAGAAAAAAGAGTGTTATAAACCCCAACACAGAACCACCAAGAATTGTGCTGCCCACACTTGAGCAGCTGCACTATATAAGGTCCCAGAATATCCACCATACAACAATGACTTTGCCCTGTCCGGCTATCATTTGTCTGGACCCCTCAAGTATACTTCTAGAGGCTGTTGTTTTGCCAGCGACAATTAAAAGAAAGAGGAAATACATGTGAAGCTTGTTGCATGGCTAAAACATTTTTCTCTGTGCAACACTGGATAAACTGCAGTGAAAAGAATGGGGACTATGTTGAAAAGTATGCAATTGTGAGTTGTGTATTTTGTGAATTTTAATGACACAGAAGATACTTTTTGACTTACCGACATACTAATGCTATCCATTAATTACAACAAAGTTTCTTTACTTATTATTCTAAGCACAGGACTCAAAGCTTAGTCTTTCAGAAAGAGAAAAACAAAAATGATCATTTAATATTCATCAACACAAGGTTTTCCATAATTAATCTGAAATTTGAGGCTCTCACAGCAGTGAACATATCAATTGTGGTCTTCTGGGTTGTGATGCCACATATTCTCATGGGTGGCTACCAACATTTTGAAGGAAAACATAACCTCCACCTTCATGTAGAAGTTAAATCTGTGTAGTGTTACCTTCCCACAGAGGTTTACTAAGACATGAGGATCACCTGAAGATGGAAGGGATGTGTTCTCCTGAAATGCTGGTAAAGAAATACAAGACTAAACAGTTTCATAACCTAGAAGACTACAATTAACATTTAATGTTTAGTTTCTATGACCTGATTCTAAATTTCTGTATACATTTCACCATTTAAGGCTACCCTATGGCCACTTACTGTTACAATACATTTCTCTGTTAAATACTGACTACACAATTCACTTAATTTATACAACTTCACAATCATATTAGTATGCAAATGTAAGATGTAGATTAACTCTCATTTATGCAAAAGAAGGATGCTTTTGGTACTCTACAGATGCATTAATTATAATTTACACACACCACTGCATCTGCAAATAAAACTGAAACATGTCTCTAATTCTGCTGATTCTTCCTGCAATAAATTTCAAACTGGTGCAATACATTCGTATTCAGATAACATTTTAATATCATCCACTCTGAAAGACTGTTTACAAGTCATGCTCAAAGCATGTAATAACAGTTCCTACTATATATTAGCTTCAAATCTTGAGTTAAAATGTAATGTAATTACATAATATTGGGATACATGCTGCTAATATGGGAGAGGGGGTAGACATGAGAAATTTCCAGCTACTTGATAAATGGACAACTGGAATAAACTCACTAGAATCAACACACTATTCTCAATACTACAAAACACAATCAATCACTACTGCCTAAAATCAATAGTGGAGACAGATAAAACACTTGCTACAATGTTGTATTTATTACAAGACTGTTATTCCAATACCAGAAACAGCATGGTATGAAAGTGTTCTGTTAATCATTCACAATGTAAAATCTTGAAAACTTTTCGTGGCTGGAGTTTAATGCATTGTTAGTTTAGACTTTCAGGGATGGGCAATGTTGAATAAGATTCAACTTTAATGTACAGAATAATCCTTAAAAGTGAAGTGTGTGTGTGTGTGTGTGTGTATAAAGTCACATACAAATTACAGTACACGTTTCCACACTTGTCTGTGACCACAGATAATTTCAGAAGCTATACATACAATTAAATTTTTCTACAATCATTTGAAAACTCCTTTGAAAAAAATTCATCTTTCATTAATGGCCCAATGGCAAAATATCAGACTGAAAAGAAAATGAGTGCTCTACCAAAGTCTGGCTTATTTAATTTTTTTAACATTTTCTTAACTGCATAGGGAATAACACTGATGAGGAAATGCTTGTGAATGAAGTGGGAAGGATGTGGTCATGGCCTATTTTAAGGTAATCTCACAACATTTCTGAAAGGGCTTAGAAAAGTTACAGAAAAACCTTAGAAGCCAGTCCCTGAGCTGAGAATCAAATCTGAGCCCTCACATACTTGATGCAGAAATACTATCACTTGACCACATCTGGTGCTACAGAAATCAGGTAAAGAATAACAGAATTTGTGTGTATATCTGAAACTTACAGTAGGAACACAAACCTGTCCAAATATTGAATACAAAACAGAACTTCAAATCTAATGACAGCACTGTTATTTCCCTATGGTAATTTCACAACACAGTGTTTTATATTTTAATATGGAAATATTACATGCATCACTGTGGAAATCTATGGCAAAAATATATAATATTTGTACATCATAAAGACTAGAACACATCATTACCATGTTGATCACTTCAACAAAGAACTATGGCATTCTTAATCAGAAGTAATCTACAAAGCATGTCTTCTGCCTGTCTCCACTAAAATATTATCAAAACACACAGATGGCTGACCCCTTCCGTGTTGCCCAATGCAGTAAAAGTTCTCTGGAAATTTTAATGACAGCAAATAATTAAAAGTGATACATCATAAAACGGTAAGCCTGGAAGAAGGAAATTATTAGAGAAAGTCAAACCCAAGAGTTCTTTTTCACATAAGCCTACCATTAAACCCCAACTTCTGAGAGATCAATTTGCTGCAGATTTATTTACATTATGACTCACCTAGCCTTTTCCTGTAACATTTTCTGGCCAAAATTTTGTATTAAGTTTCCATTTATCTCCAAATATACCATATGTTCCATCTACCTATTCTTTCTGTATGTGATTACCATAATAATATCAAATAGAGTACAAAGTAATTTTGTCCAGATTTTTTCTCTTTTCATCTCCCTTTGGTCAAATATTTTCTTTAGCACTTTGTTCTCAAACATGCCCAATCTATGCACGTTCTTCTCTCAGTGTGACAACCCAAAATACCAAGCCAACAATTACATCCTATTCTCCGAGTTCTTCCCTTGACTCTCAAGCAAATATTCAATATATGTTGCCATATAATATCCAAAATTTCACAAAGAGAAAAGCAACAGCTTAAAACATTTCTGTAATAGGAGCCACATATCAAATCTGGTGGAACCAACAAGGTCTTCCATGCAGTTTCCATCAACACACTGTTCTTCAGCAGCTACACTGAAAATTTTTTGCCCAAATAGTTTAGTACAAGGAAACAGCAATGCCACTGGCCTACAAGTCTTCCAAAATGAATTTGTAATATAAATAAATATGAATCATTCAATTAAGTACACCTATTTCTTAAATTATTCTTGCTGAAGTAGTATAAATACTGAGAGACTGTACTCTTATACCTGAAATGGAATATATAACTACCTTCTGTTCTTTGTAAGTTCTGTGGAAGTACCAGGTCCAACCTTGTAATGAGAAAACCCAACTTCTAAGCATGACTTTGCAGTTGTCATATGAACCACAAAGCAAACCTCAGGTACAGCACACCAAGTCCATTCCAGTTTAGTGACAATTTAGGTAGCTTATAAATTATCAGAGATATTCAGATTCAATTATCAAAGTTGAGTTAAGTCAACCTTAGTAGTCTTTCACACACACTGCAGGAAAGCATAATTTCAGAATGCAGTCATAACTTCTGCATGTCAAAATGGTAGTAGAAGACCTGGATGCTATTAGTTCATATAATTAAAGATTTATAAAACCCAGACACTGAAACTGTACATGAAAGTAAACCTACACATCCACTTTTGATAATTTCACCTCTGATGCAGTCATAACTGAAATTATTAACTGGGAAGTTAAAATGGGGCCAACTAGTTGAAGTGTAAAGAACAGCTTGTTTGTTCATGACATACAAACTAATTATAAAAGAGGATAACAACAGTTAAGAGTGAGGGAATTAGGTTAACCAAGCTCCTATGAACATACAAGACTATAATCCTAATAACAACCTTCAGGAAAAGCAGCAGTCTGTGTGTTTTGAAAGTAAAAACAAACAAATCTCCTACCTTGGCCGCTGTCTTGTGGAAGCCCAGAGTCTTGTGATGCACTAGGGATGCTGGCAAATATTGAAGAACCTGTAAACACATCCAGCAATGAACTATGACACTATGACACACACACACACACACGTGTGTGTGTGTGTGTATATATATGTGTGTGTGTATATATGTATATATATATATATATATATATATATATATATATAATTAGAAATAAAAATGTAATAAAATCCAAAACCAAGAAATTACACAAAATCTGGAGACAGAAAAACTAATAGAAAAGTTGAAGATTTCTGTCTTCTGGGTTGTTGCGCTGTGTAGTCTGGTCGATGTTAACCAACGTTTCAGAGGTCATACTGCCTCCGTCAATGCCCTGATGACGGAGGCAGTATGACCTCTGAAACGTTGGTTAACATCGACCAGACTACACAGCGCAACAACCCAGAAGACAGAAATCTTCATACTCACCGCTGTGAAAACCTCAAATCTTAATAGAAAAGTTGTTGAAACAAGGATACAGTGATAATAGAAGTCCTTTTATAGGGCAAAAAATAAAGATGTTACAATAACCACAATGAAGACCATATGAAATATATACAAAAGGGAAGGAAAAGGGTAGCATATAAATGAGAGGAGCACATAGAAGAACAGAGGCTTCTTCTTATAGAAACCCAACATGGCAGAAGTGTCAAAGATGGTTATGATGATACATACACACAAACCTATATTAGGTGAGCAATGACAAGAACATTCATTAGCACTTACACATACTGACACTGTTTAAATGCCATTCAAATTCCCAGACATCTTGTGCCAGAGGCTTAAAAATGTTCAGAAAGACAATAAGTTTGTCAGTTCCACTCAGATATAAATATGAATTTTTCATGCATATATGAAAAACTCACACCAATATTCAGAAGAAATTAGGATAATTATATTGGCTTCAATGCCCATGGATATCAGAGATGCAAACACTGATACCTCTACCACAATCCCAAAGTTCACAAGCACAAAAAACCACAACACACGTGACAAACAGTTTTTTATTAGCTTCTGTAGGAAAAAATATATGTATTTATAGTTTATTTAACAACACTTTTTCAGTAGCTCACACTATTTAGCATCAAATGAGACTAAAATGGAAAGGATATGGAAAAAAGCAGTTGTGGCCTATTTTAAGGTAGTATCTGGGCATTTTCGTGGAGGAACTGAGGGAAAACATGAAACCCCAGTCTCTGGGCAAAGATTTTGACCTGGGACCTCCCAAATATGAGGCAGGAATAATAACCACTCGACCATGATGTTCAGTGTAGGCACAAAAGTATCTTGTTCATCTATAACCAGTTACATTGCTAGGTTACTGAACAGGAGTTGAAAATTGTTCTACAGTTGTACATCATGTTGTTTAAGCTAAAGAGTGTTCAACACTATTCAGCAACAAAATTAAAATGCTTACTTGGACCTGAATACAAATCTTAAAGTGGTACAACTCTTTAAAGTTCACAGCTCATCAAAACAGGAATATGGTATGGACTGATAATGTCGTTGTTCTGAGTTTGATGCCACATATACTTACCTGTAGGTAAATTTCAATGTTTTGGAGAAACAGTGGCAGCCACTTACTAGTCTACATGAGGCCAAAACCCAAAACATCATTCTCACTTTTATGAAAAACTAAATCTGACCTGGCATGGACTGTATCTGACCTTCACCATTTTCAATAACAGAGTTTAAATATTATTAGTTACTGTTATGCTGCCATTATACCTATTTCAAAAAAGAATAAATACTGCCCCATTATTTTTTTAACTTTCTGTTTTACTGTGAGATGCTTAATAAACAGTTAAGTCATGTATTTCACTTGTATTCATACAAACACCTGCTTGAATAAGCATTCTTTTAATGTTATAAATTCTCATTATATCAAAGTTGTGCTACATTAGGTTCAAGAAACATGGCAACTGATGTACATATTACAGTAGAGATGTGTGTCAACGCATCAAAAACAGATGTTCCAATTTAAGAATAGAAGATTCACATTTGTAATGAATTGCACTTTGCATCACAACACAAAATTGTTCCATTTCCAATCTCCTGGCTTGTCTACTGTAACTTCTACTAGATTAAAAAAATAATCACATGAAGCATACTTATAGCCTATTAGTGAGTGGATTTGGTTGATTTAAGTTGTACTTCTGGAGTCATGTGTACACATATTGTCAATACTACAAACCTTGTGATGAGTCCTGAAGAGTCTGACTACTCTCTCCTCCAAACAGCTGTACCAGAGGATCGTCTCTATTCTGTAACCTCTCAACCTCTTTAATTTCAGTCTCATATTCCACTGGTTCTTGTTTTGGACTTGTCATTTCAAGAAATTCTATCCCAGATGATTCCTCAGTTACAACTGGAGAACTAACTACTGCACTTGATACTTCTGGCCTCATCCGTTTATAAGGAGGTGTAGAGGTTTCTTCAGGCTCTATGGTTACAGAATCAACTAAGGGTTGCTTCTTCTCTGGTGTACCACGTACTAACTGTGGCGTCTGCAACATAAAAATACCAGTACTGTAGCTATTAACTTATTGAGCTTGCATTTAAATTGAATGCTGATCTGCTTACATTGGCCACTTAAATTTTCAGGTGACACCATTTTTGTGAGATAAGTTCATATCAATATTTATTTCTATTCACACAGCAAACAAGAAGGCAATTAGGCAGCTACACGTAACTTTACCTACTCCTGGTGACAACCTGAAATATTGTATAAGTGATATAACTGAATACAATGGCAGGTACTAACATACCTTTTCTAATACCCTGCGTGGTAATCTCATTCTAGCACATGGCAGTGGGGCTGGTACATTTTCTTCCTCCTACAATGTGAGAAATACATTAAATCTAAGTTTTTAAATAAAACCAGAAAGTGCAAATATGTTAATGCTACTGATATTTACATTTTCTCAAAAAAAGTGACACCCTCAGAAACTTGCATCTGACCAGTTCATTACTTGGTTATTTAATGATACTTGGATAACTGCATGGATAATGTTGTGTCAAATGGTTGGATGGCAGTGTGAATGATGAATTAGAGGGGATGTGGAAGGAAACAAATATGGCCTATCTTAAGATACTACCCAAATATTTTACAGCAGAGACTGAGGAAAATAACAAAAAACCACATTCGAGATAGCCAATCTCTGAGCTGACATTCAAACATGCAACCTCCCAAGTG
This sequence comes from Zootermopsis nevadensis, assembly GCF_977971745.1. NCBI lineage: Eukaryota > Metazoa > Arthropoda > Insecta > Blattodea > Termopsidae > Zootermopsis > Zootermopsis nevadensis. The sequence goes on from NW_028259142.1 coordinate 17,020,353, forward strand.
TTAAGCAGGAGCAAAAACCACTTGACTTCGACTGCAATGCTCACAGTTTCTCATAAGTAGAGCATATAACAATTTTAACAACACCTTATGTCTCTATTACTCTAAACAATTATGATACAAGCAAAACAAAACATGTAAAACAGATTTCAATATTTGTAGTTCTGCTAATATTTGAACGTACATTAGGAGAATCTTCGGTAAGTCCCTTAATTTGTAACATCTCAGCTGTTTTGATGAATGTTCCTAGCTCTTCTTGTCGTACATTGACTTCTCCACGATACATGAACTGGAGGATAGCAACAAGATCTTTGTGGCAAACATCTTTCAGAATCACTATGGGATGCTTGCAAGGATTCACCTACAAAATAAAATGATAAAACATAGAAACAAAAACTCACAAAAATGCATTAAAGAGGAAAAGAGGAGGAGGCCAGTCTGTCACGACTGGTCTCCATTAATTTACCAATGAAAGTCTGGAGAACTGTTTACAACTATACACACACACACACCTTAAGTTTCAACATTACTAACAAGTATGTTGAGCACCTGACCTCATGCTGAGAAAAAAGTATCATTGATAGGCTGACTGCTTTATTTAACGATGCTGATAGCAACACTGGGCAATCAGAATGGTGGGAGTAATACACTAGAACATACCTTAAACAGATCTTTGAAGTATGGACTGCAAACTGACAGTACTATTTTGTGAGCCTGAACAAACTGGCCTCCTGCAGCTAGTGTAACATCCACAAGGTCCTCTCCTTGTAATAAAGCATGGAAGCCAGATGCAAGATTACTATGGAAATTGTTCCAGCGCAGTGAGAACTGTTCACTCTCTGCTTCAGACATCCTTAATCTGTAAAAATAGAATATAATACTTAACATTAACACAGTATTTGACACATGATAACAAACCATTTTAACATTTTACTTTTTTATATTCATGTATCAAAAATTGTAAGTCATGGCCTGTAGTTCTGATTCCATCATGCAAATCATGCTTGATCCAATGGCAAAATTGGAAGTTTTTTTTGTTCAAATAATGTCATTAGTCAGCAGAAAAGCATGCAATGTTATGATTGGCAGTGACTATTTCTCTGAAATTGCTGTCAATCAACATGTATTTTACAAAGGCTCCCTTTATGATAGATTATTGTTAGACCTTGGCTCAAATACATGCTAAATGATGGTATACTTTATTAACTGTCACAGCATTTTTGTACTTCTGATTAAAATATTGATTCCTTTTCTGTACTATATTTTTAACTAAACAATTTCAATTGTAAATATCCTAACTATAATACTAATAAATGTTCGACAACATTAACAGTTCATATAAAATTTGTAGATAGGAAGGTTTATGATGTACCTCTATTCTTAAATTTCACACGCTTAGCTCCAACAGTTCATTAGTTATTGTTATCAAACAGAAAACAAAATACATATTTCATATTGTTGTTTTACAGTTGACAAAGAAATTTTCTGAAGAAAAGTTGTGTATTTTCCAAAGATCTAATTACTATAATACATTTCATGGCCTTACATTAAGTGGCAATAGTAAAAGTTCCCACCTCAGAAATATTCATGGCTGCAATCTTGGATTTATTATAATCAGGAAATTAAAAAGGACACAGATGGGGGGGTATAATAATCACATTTAACCTCATTAAAATCTGACTGTTAGTTCAAAAGTTATTAACAGAAAAATGCATGGAGATAATAACCAAAATCCCACTTTTTCCTTATAACAAAATAAAAATAATACTAAAATAAAATGCTGAGAACATTCAGACATAACAGAAGAATTTAAGGCCTCCTTCCTAAGCTCCAAAGACATGGTGAAGTGTGATCACAGATAAAGCCTCATCAATTCATTATAAAATTTTGTATAATACTGACTATTGCTGTTTCTAATAAATGAAAATTTTTAGAAAATGGAGTAAACACATATGATCATTTATATGGCAAGGGATAGGGGTAATAAATTTAAATGTTAAAAAATGTTCACATATTAATAAAAAATTCTATTTATAAAAAAGAAAAGAGCATAAAGATATGCATGTTCCTGTAATTCCTCAGGGGACCTCTAAGAAATCTTCCAAACTTAATTAAGCCCAATTCATGTGGTTATATATAAACTAGAGAAACCTAAAATTATAAGCCCTTTTTTGCAATTTGGCAGTTACATCCGACTGAGGACCATTATAACAATGTGCACAAGGACATAATGCAACATGTTTTTCATTTATTCAACAAGTGTGAATTTTAGAGTTCAAAACATGGATCTTCAGCAATGTGATTAAGTTTTAATTTAATTGATTTTAGAAGTTCCATACTTGATGAAGATACTGTGCTGGGTTCACAGTGTGTGGACTCACAGGCAGATGCCAATGTTTCTCTAAAACGCTAGTATCTACATAGTGTCACAACCCAGATCATTATCCTCCTCACCACCACGACAACCCCAACCTCACATTCATCACTTGCCTAATTACAATTACTTTGCATGAAATGTAATTTTTTACCTGCAGTGCATCTGAATCCACAATGTGAGAAATTACAAAACAATGGCTTTACACTACATAGAAAACTTAAATTTTTAAGCTGATTCCAGAGAGTAGAGTTTATTTACATTCCATAGATCCTTCTTAGGACTCAACCAAAGGATGTAGAACATGTCATTTCATACAATATACATACACTTCAGAACTTTCAACACAAGTACAAGAACATATTTCACATATCAATGTACATAAATTTCAGATTCTGCAATACAAGTATGAAAAATAATTTTACAAATTAATATACATAAACCTCAGAATTTTAAATATAAATACAAAACTTGCTTTAACATATACATAGATTATGGATATAAAGCTTAAACATTTTCAGCAGAGATGAAATCATCTACAGAATAGAAGGAGTGAGTAAAGAGATAATCTTTCAATGCAGGCTTGAATACCTTTATATCATAATTTACACTTTTAATAGTTGGTGGAAGATTATTAAATAACTTGATACCTGTATAGTACACTCCTTTCTGATATTTAGTAAAGTTAGCATTTGGCACATAGAGATCATGTTTAAGTCTTGTATTTAAATTATGTTCAACTGTATTTCTTTTAAATTTACACATGTTTTCCACCACAAATGATAGCAAGCAGAGTATAAATTCACTTGCAAGTGGAAGTATATTAAATTTACGAAATAATTTTCTACAAGATACCCTGCTTTTGACACCGGCCATTATTCTAATTATTTTCTTTTGCATGTAAAAAACTTTATTACTGTCTGTTGAATTTCCCCAAAAGATTAATCCATATGACACTACAGAGTGAAAGTACGCAAAGTAAACTAGCTTTAAAGTATCTATTGTCATGAGTGGTACGACTGTTCTCATAGCAAAGCATGCAGAACTTAATTTGGGAATAATATACTCAATGTGTTTCTTCCAATTTAAGGTATTGTCAACTTGTAAGCCAAGGAATTTGTTTGTTTCAACTTCCACAATTATTTTTTCTTCAAAACCTATATTTAACCTAGGATATGTCTTGTGCTTAGTAACAAATTTTATGAAGATTGTTTTTTTTCAAAATTTAGTGCGTTTGTTAGCTCTAAACCATTTGTTTATGTTGGCAGGCATCATTCATGATATTTTCAAGATAGATCAATTCTTGGTGTGCAATAATGATACTTGTATCATCAGCAAAAAGAATAGGTTTGGATATAGAGTTTATAGCTGTCGGCAGGTCATTTATATATATGAGGAAAAGTAAGGGTCCAGGAACTGAACCTTGTGGCACTCCGTGATTTACGATACCCCATTCTGAATAGGTATTATGATTGGTACGGGGGGGGCTTTTAATTTCTACTTTCTGCCTTCTATTATTTAGGTAGGATTTAAACCATTGTCCTGCTATACCTCGAATTCCATAAAATTTCAGTTTCATTAGTGATATTTCATGGTTTACACAATCAAATGCCTTGGCTAGGTCACAAGATATTCCACCCGCATGCATTTTATTGTTAAGGGCACATACAATTTCATTAGTGAAACTAAATAGAGCCTTTTCTGTTGAGAGATTTTTTCTAAATCCAAATTGCTCCTCGACAAGGATGTTGTTTGAGTTTAAGAAATTATTTACTCTCTTGCATATAACTTTCTCAAAAATTTTAGAAAATGTTGTCAGCAGTGAAACAAGTCTGTAGTTAGAGATGCAGGATTTTTCACCCTTTTTATATAGTGGTTTTACTTTTGAATATTTAAGTCTTTCAGGAAACATTCCTACAGCCATTGAATGATTACAGATTAATAAAATACTTATATAATCTATGCAAGATTTAAGTACTTTAGATGAAATTCCATCATAACCACATGAATTTTTTGACTTGAGAGAAGTTATTATACTTTTAATTTCATTTGGTGTGGTAGGAATAAGATTAATATTTGGAAATGAATTAGGAATTGCCTTAGCCAAAAACTTCATTACATCTTCGGTTTTTGGAGTTATGGTATCACTGCTGTTCATTCTTTCTTTTATTTTTTTATTTAGTGTTCTGTCTGACGACAGGTCCATATGAACAGGATCCTTCCATCCTTTTCTCGGACTGGGACCTGTTCATATACGTTCTTGGCAGATGATCCAGAAGTGGTTTGCCATTGCCTTCTTCTGTGTGTGAATGGAGTAATTGTTGGGATGCCACGGAGAAACAGGGGAAGCCCCCGGAGGAAAACTCCGTGTTGCCTAGACCACGGCCTTGCTCAACACAAGTTATAAATTCGGGCACCGCCGGGAATCGAACCCGAGACCCCAGGATTACAAGGCCAGCTTTCTAACCGCTAGACCACCGTGGCACCTTCATTCTTTCTACAATCATTAAAAAGTAGGTATTAAAATAGTTAGCTAGAAGTTTAGGATCATTTACTCTGTTATTATTTATCATTAATGGTGGGCTTTCAATGTCTGTAGATTGTTTGCCAGTTTCCTTTTTTACAATTTTCCAAACAGTTTTTACTTTATTTTCAGACTCTACTATCAATTTATTGTAATGCATGCGTTTAGCTTCTTTAATGACTTGAAATAAAATTTTGCAATATTTTCTATAGTGTTGCTTCAGTAGTGGGTTATTACTGGACCTGATACTTAGGTAAAGAGCTCGCTTACATTTGCATGATGTTTTGATTCCTTTAGTTAACTATACATTGGTTTCAGACAATTTTTTCTCTGTTTTAGTAGGAAAACTTTTTTCAAATATGCTTAGAAACCAACATGAGTACGCCCTTGGCAAATTAAAAAGACCAAACTAAAACAAAGTTCATACTAAACAGCAAACTTGTCACTTACTCCCTTTCTTCCAGCCATTCATGGATAGAATTCATATTAATATTTTTGGATTGTAGTGTCTTGCACTATAATACTGTGTAGTCCCAGGATGCTAACAGCAGCAAAAATCCCAACATGTCTATAAAAAATGGAACCCACCAGCTTGTTTATCTCACACAAAAGTATCCAATTTCGATTAGGTTTTGTATGGTTAATAGTAACATGCAACTTTAAACAAGGTAACCTACTCACATTAATCAATATTTGCAGTATGAAAGCCTTGAAATCATCCACAAAGTACTACAGATAATACTAGCCCAGTGTTTAAAAATTCAGCAGCTAAAGTGAAGACAGTGATTCTGAGATCAACATTACAGAAAAATGGATAATGACAAAGTTGATACAAACACCCCTAAGTACCATAAATTAAATGTAAGAAATAAAAATATAAATTCTAACTAGTGCTGTAAGAACGTTATATGCTTGTGGAATACTGAGAAAAAAACATTACAAAAACTATGAACAAATTCTAAGGAAAAACATAATTCTGTTCATGCTACATAAGCAAAAGAACAAAAGAAAAGACCCTTAAATTGAATACGTACACAAACAACAATATCTAGCAAACCGAATTACATATTACCCACTTATAAGCAACCTTTAATTGAAATTGATGTAACAAATTATTTAAGGGATATCCTAGTGTCACAATCCACGTTACGAAGTTTAATTTCTTAACATAAGGGTGTGTCCTATTTAAACAGTGCTTTCTCGCATAACAAGAGCTGCAGAAAGGGACAAAAATAAAAATATCAAAAATGGTAATCGGTCCAGTGTATCGACCCATTTTTGCCCTTTAATCTTACACTAATGGCAACATTTGGACTTACAATCCACATACTTCAATTTATAACTTTACCTGAAATCTTCGGTCCTGTAGGCGGTTAAAAAGTTGTGGACACTATAGAACACAATATCGTTCAAACCACTACAATGTTTGCCAGAATATAAAACATAACCACTGTACCTGCCATTCGCAACAACGCTATTATGTGCTAGAACACCGAAAGTATTCACAAATGACGCGATACACTACACCACACACATACTCTCAGCTACAGCATATAAACGATACATAATCAGTATTGCCAAACCAGTGATCCACATTCTAGCACAAGTTTCCCTTTTCAGTTCGTTCTACCCGTCAGAGGACATTTACATATTGTTTGTCCTATGAACGTTTATTGTGGGTATAAACTGTGACTAGATACGAAAATAGGCCACAGATTAATACCAACATGGAATGTTTTTTTGACTGAGTTGTATGGGAAAGTTAAGCGTGTTTTGATGTGTAAAGTAAGTGGTCTGTGTTATTACTTTTCATTTTAATATGAATTTTCCTGTGAAATATGCTGTCAGATCTTATACATACTCGCTGTTAATTTAAAGTCTGGATAAGTAGATTATGCTTCTGCAACCATAACCTATACTCTGTAATGACTTTACAGTACGGTTCCTACTTGTGTCTAAAATTTGGCTTTATGTATCGTTATTAGCCGAGGCTTAACTATTCTAATTATTTGCATTGCATTATATGCATGGACAAGGAGATGTTGCATCCTGTGGTCAGAAGTGTACCGATGTTTCAGAGGTGCTTACCGACTCCATCATGAAGTTACATTTTTATAAATGGGAGCACAGCAATGGGAGTGACATTGGCAGCACCTAGAACCCGTCCAGAAAATAGCCGCTAAACAAATAATATTATATTTGTTATCTTTTGGTTAGGTTAGTTTAAAGTAATATACTATAGTTCATTTGGCAGGCTGTGGTGGGTTTTTGGCTGATCCATCCTCACTCATGACTATGGTAACTGCCCAAAAATACACTCATGTTTTTTATATTAGATAATAACATTTGAAGTTAACATATGTTTTTCTTTTTCTTAGGAGATTAATCATGGAAAACAAAAAGGATGCTAGAAAGTTGCCAGCCCTAATTGCAAGCATAAAGATTGAACCAGGAACTTTAGGAGCAGCCCCGGGGCGTCTCCCATCATTTGGTGGACGTCGGGATCTTACTCTTGGATCATGTGGCCCAAGCAGAATAACCCATAGTTCTGAATCAAAACCCAGAAGAATATACACACCAAATCTCAATGTTCAGAGAAACAAAAACAAAGTGTATGTATCAGTCTGTATTTTGTAAATATGTAAATGCTCTAAATAAAGTATTATTAATTTGATTAATCATCAAAATACAGTAGCACTTTAGTTGATGATTAAACAAATATATGGTTTGTCATGTCCTCACTTTTCAGAATTTGTATTAGTTTTGTTTTGGATAATTTTGTGATATTCCATAATATGTTTTGTTGTAGAAACACTTTTAATGTTTATAATTATCTGTTTTAAGACTTCATACTTTACCCATGATACATTCAAAACCCCAAAATAATAAACTTTTTTAAGATTGTAGTGTACTTGTGAAGCAAGAATATGCATAAAGATTCTGTCTTCTGGGTTGTTGCGCTGTGTAGACTGGTCGATGTTAACCAACATTTCAGAGGTCATGCTGCCTCCGTCATCAGGGCGATTTTCATCGTCCTGATGACGGAGGCAGTATTAATACTACTAGTACAAATTTGCTTCACAGTTGCTTGTAAGTTGTACATGTAAGGACATTTCTTTCATGCTTCTGCTTTTCCAGTTGAAGCAGAATTCACACAGGAACTGCATGTGGTTCCAAATGTGGGGTGTAATAATATGGACTTTTAGTCAGAACAAGAAAGTTCATAATAGCATATATTGTTTGTTCCAGGGACATAAACATTAAGGAAGAACATCCAAACAGCAAAGAGAAGCGAGAAAGGCGAAAGGATGATGGGAAAGGTAGAAAGAGAGACAAATTAAATAACTTAATACAGGTACAGGTATTTTAAATTTAAGCATAGTAACTAAAAAAAATTAAAGTAATTAAGGTTATATGGGACAGACCAAACTGTGATAAATCATTACAATAACTATTTGTTTTACTATTCCATCAATTCAGGAATGCTGAAAATGTTGAGATTATTGTCTAATGATAAGTGGGTTGTTTACAGTTTTTCACTAATAATTTATTAGGGATCCTCTAAGAATGTAAGAAACTTAATATGCAGTGCTTTCTTCAAGTGTTATTTTGATGAGGTTTGATCAGACAGTAATGTACCAAGATATTTTAATGCTATAGGTACCTCCCAGGTAAAGTGAGTATACTTTTGTAATAATATGTATGCTTTTTCTGAAAGCTATGTGTGTGTGTTTTTAGAAGACCACTTGAAGAGTATTTAAAAGCTATAGTGACAATTTTGAGTGCCATAGCAACCTGTTACCAAGGATCTGTGAACTTTTGTTAAAAGGTGCTAATTCTGTAATGTTGATTTCTTTCTTGTTGACAGTCAAATGGTGTATTTGCTGAAGGAATAGCAGGTACCATAAAGAAGAGATTTGGAGGAGTAGCTGGTGAACAAGATTCAACTAAAAACTTCATACCAAAGCCTAAACTTAACTTACAGGTGAATCAGTTTGAATTTTAGTAACCCCAATACTTTTTTTCAAAAATGTTCAAAAAATATTTTCTTCTTAAATATGGCTGTTTCATATTTCCTTAGCTAATGTATCAATGGTTATATGTAATCTTAACGAAAGTACTTTAGAGAAGAAATTTTAATAGGTTGTAATGGTGTGTAAAGATCTTATGGATTAAATAAATGAATGATATGAAAATAAGGCAGAAGACTGGGCATGGAAGTTACAGAATTTAATAATCATGATATAAAAATGGAGAGCTTTAATGACAAGAATAGCACTTGACTTGTGGGGGGGGGGGGGGGGGGGGGGTTTGAGAAAGTTCACAGGGCTTCTCTTTGAGGGGGCATGTTTACCTAAAAGGTCATGTAACAAGTAAAATACTGTATCTTAATTTTATTAATATAAAATTATGGTATGTATCTATATTACAAGGCTTATTTATATTATTATATGAAGCAGAATGTTTATGTTGAAGAGAAGTTATATTTTAATTGATAATATTGGAAACTTGACATGTCTGTCTGTCCATGTGTGATAATTTTAGAATGGCTCAATAGAGTTTCATAAAATTTGATATTGATTTGTTGGTATTTCAGTTTTGGTTAAAATCAGACATTAAGCACTTTATGTGAAGACTCACATGTGTTCCTATGACTGGATGAAGAATCCCCAAGTATGTTAAATTGATTATCATGGTTGCCTGGGGAATCCTCAGTCCACCTAGACAACTCTAATGTCATTGACACCATTTGTAAAGGTTAGATGTCAAATTTCAAAATTGTTATGCTATGCATATATTTTCTAAGTGTTGTCTTCACTGCTATGGTGCCCAAACCAACTCCTGTTTTGTGGCTTCCAGCTCGTTCTTTTGGGTAAAACACCCAATACATGAAGCTGACCACTCCACCTAATACTGTAGTCTAAAATGTGTGAAGTTTTACCTCCACGTATTCATTTCATGACATTGCACTTTGGCTCAGGCACACTTTACTGTTACGTGTGAGTCACTGTTAATTGTTGCATGAGTCCCAGAGCAAAAGTTTACAGTGAGAACTGTAGATTCAAGTAAAAGTACTATGTGTATGAATATGGACACTAATGTAACTGATGCTGTTTTATTAATTTAGCATAACCTGAAGGTAGACAAAGAAGAGGAGGAGATGAAACTGAGAGTGCTCCTTCAGGATGATTTTGTTGATGATCCTAGCATGGACCCGGATGCAGACTATGCTCCTGTGAAGCTGCCAATGTTGACATTAGGTTGTACATTTAGTACATATGAGTATGAGGTAGTAGTCATTTGTCTCTGTTTCCTCCTTCCTACTTCTGAGACTGTTTACGAAACACAGAATATGTATAATGTAGAACCACCTGGATATTCTAGGTATAATGTAGTCACCTGTCAGCACAAAAGAGTGTGTGTGATAGTTGGATAAATTGAATTTAAATGGTTAATATGTGTTAGTGTCAAGAACATTTGTGCTGCATTAACTGTATTTCTCTTGATTATTTTTGTTACAGCTAATCTAAAAATTGAGCTAAAGGAAGAAGTCAAACCCAAATTAATTGGGACAGAAGAGGAAGGTGGGGGAATTAAAAGTAGGTTATGCTTAACATGGATTTTGTATCACTATCATTACTTCTCTCAGCTTGGCATCACATATGGTTAATTTAAAATGTTTTGTGAATGATGTTCTGGAAAAGTTAAAGTTAAATATGAAATTTTGTATATTAGACAGTCCTGAATGACCTTGAATAATTAACCAATATGTAACATTGCGGGTGTATTACACTTACATTTATTGCCTCTGTTTGAATTATAGGGTAAGATTACACTTATAGAAAGAAGTGAATGATTGAAATTCAGATCACATTTAAGACAAAGTTTGAGTTACACAATTGGTTGTATGTACACCCACAGGCAGATCAAAGGCTTAGAAAAATAAAAGTTATGGGACTGGTTTTGTTTTCCTCCATACTGTAAACACAGTCAGCACTACATGTACATTGATTAATAATGAGACATAGTTAAACTGGGAAATTATATCTGAGATCTTGTTCATTTTTTAATGTATGATGAAGTGAAACTTGCTATGTTTACCTCTGTGTTGTGCCTGACAGTAAAATATGTAAATAATTTCAGTCATCGTATAATTTTTACTTACCATAGCTCTGTATTAAATGAAATGTATGTATCATTTATGTTATTACAGTTAAGCAAGAGATAGTAGAGGAGGGTGAAAAGGATGTTAAACCTAAAGTAGAAAATGGTAAAATCAAGCATGATAAAGAACCAGAAATTACAAAGATGAAGAAACCAGAACTGATAACTGTCCAACACTTGTTACAAAGTAAAGAACGTGAACTCATTTTCATGCAGGTATGTTTGTAGAAGCTGATATAATTTTTCATTAACAAATAGGCTTACTACATTTTTGTTTGGCTAAATAAGTTATACATTTTTCCTTATACAGATGCCAGATTGTTTGCCTGGCTTGAAACCTGAAACCAACGTGGGACAAGCAAGGCCTTCAACTTCTGCAAAACAGTCAACATCAGTTGTGTCACAGTCTCTTCCGAGTGATGAAACACAGGTCTTGAAAAAAACTGAAGGATAATTCAGTTTAAGAATTGCATGCTTTACCATAAAATGGAACTCCACAATGAAGTAACTCTTTCATTACATAATTTTTGTTAGCACAACATGTCCTATGGTATAAATAAATTTGAAAATATTTTTAAAATTTAATTCAATTTTTATACATTTTACTATCCTTACAGTCACCCTAAGGTTCAGAATCTGCAGACAAATTACTAATGTTGTCTTCTGCAATCTGTTTATGTCTCAAAGAAACATTGCTTCCATTTAACATGCTATCTACAAGTTTATACAACTTGAAAAACAAAGCCATATCTTGTGATATCTTACAGCAAGAATTATATTTCATACAGATGAAACTTTCTGCATATTTTCAACAGATCCCCTACCCTTCCAGGAAAAAAGATGACTGCATAAGTGCAAGATCTGCAGGTTTGCAAAGTTTTAACCTGCAATAAAGCCAATTCCACATACACTAGCTGCCAGCACTACGTTTATTGTGAGCTCCACAAAAAAGAGTTAAAACTGTTTGACTGTTGTTTCATAGATTTGAATATTTAAGTATTTTTCCTTGTTATGAACTCCTGTAAACAGTATGATGTAACAAAAAGTTTTATGAAGAATTTACAATGCCTGCTTTCCTTTAAATACTTCCATCTATGTAGAAGGACTAACCAAAATTACAAACTAATATTTTTGTTTCTTAATTATATATTTTTTTATTCTATTAAGACAAAGCTCATCTAAATAATAATTAATTCTGTACCACAAAGAGAAAACAGCACTTCACTAATAATCTAGATAAACTGGTTGATGCTGTTTAAGGAAATAAATCCTTGTTTATATTGAGAATCATACAAAAGCTAAAGCAGGTGGGACATGCAATTACCACTGGGCTATAAGGGTTAGACATAGATATCTATTACTGTAGATTTACACTGCTTGAACTTTACCAGACAGTAACCTCAAAGTTCCTTATGGGTGATGTCTGTAATTTTTAATATGTTACATATGTTTATGATCTGCATAACAAATTTCTTGCAACAGTTGTTAGTTACAGCTATCAAAATGGAAGATGTCATGTGGCTGTAATGTTTTACTTTCCTTATTGTTTTTCATAAGATCCTAAATTTTTACAGTATTTGAAATGACTTGCTGTCTGTAGCCATGTCCTTGTAACATCACTTCTGACTGACTTGTTGAACCATATTTTTCTGTGGTTTCAGACTTCACCTAGCACAAAATACTGTACACTGTGTACCTTGTCAGAAGGCTGCATTGGAAAGTTGCAGCTGCTGAAATCAGGAAGAGCCAGACTGGTGTTAGGTAACACTGTGTTGCATGTGGATATGGGGACACAAGTTGGTTTCCGAGAGGTGAGTACAGAAGTGATTTTTGAATAAAAATGCTACAGTGAATCCTTTAGACATTTAATAGCATCAAACATCAAGAATAGACTGATTTGTATTTTTGGCTGTTGCTTCCAATTGTACCATCAGAATGAAGTCAGATATTTGATTTCTGGCCTACTTGCTGAACATAATATTTTCTCCCATTATTGCCTATGTTTCAGTCTTAACAGATATAGTCATTTCCAGTATTCTTCAAAAGACTGTGTACTTATATGTGCAGTGTATCCAGTTTGAATCTCAGTCATGATACTTGACAGGCTTTCTGTTGTCATGACATCTTTCCAGATCCTTATCTATTCAACATCACAACACACATGATCCTCTATCTCATTTTATGCCACATTTACTTCCAATGTTGAAACAGTGTCATTGAATCATTTTCTGTTAACACTTACGTTACCTCATGTTGTAGATACATTGAAATTGCAACATAACATTAACAATTAAAGAATATACATAAATTAAATGATAATTGTGTGTTTATTCCTTCCAGGATTTAATTTCTGTGAATTTAGACCAGTCAACACGTGGTGGAGATATGATCAATCTTGGACCTGTTAGAACACGCTTGGTTTGTTCACCAGATTGGGAAACAATGTTGACTAAACGTGTAGCATGAATTAAGATGAAATGTATAAATTACTTACACTTTGGATACTATATTTTTTTCTGTAATTGAAGAGTGCCATTCCAAGACTTTCCAAGTTCATTTTACAATGGAGATGGCTGTCTTTTGGGTTGTAGCGTCATTTAGTCGGGTAGATGTTTACCATCATTTTAGATGTTGGTAAACATCTACCAGACTATGGTGATACGACCCAGAAGACAACCATCTTCATACTCACCACCATAAGAACCTCAAATCCTATTCATTTAATAGTAGTTTTGGACTTTTTAAGCAGAATTTAATAGGGAATGAGAACTATACAAAACTGAAAAATGTGAAAAATGAACTGAGTGTTTTTTTTAATATAACCTTTAATGTTTAACTATAAATTTAGTTTGATGCAACAGGAACTGAACAGTAGAATTTTATTCTAGTGTTCTTTTATACATTTGTCTTGTGCACATTATTTATTTGTTTTGTCCACAAAGAAAGTTCTGTATAGAAATATATTTTTAATTTCACATCAATTTTTTTGTGTTGTGATTTATTAAATACAGCAAGTCCTCATTATCTGCTAACTCTGAATCCATCATTACTCACATCCTTTGGTTACTATTGTTTCCATAATTGTTACTGTTCTGTCATAATAGATTTACAACTGATCAAATTTATATGTCTGCCTGATACTAGAGAAAAAATGGGACAGTACATCACCTATTTATAGACTTCAAGAAAGCCTATGATTCAGTTAAAAGAGAAGCTTTTTACAGCATTTAGCTTGAATTTGGTGTACCTAAGACATTAGTTAGGCTAATTAAAAAGTGTGTAAGTGAAATCTACAGCAAAATTCATGTAGGTAAGCATTTGTCCAATACATTTTGTATTCAGGATGGCCTGTAACGGAGATGCTCTATTGCTGTTGCTCTTCAATTTAGTATTAGAATATGCCATCAAGAAAGTCCAAGAAAATTGTTTGAGATTGTAGTACAGGAAATCATATTTTTTAATTAACCAACGAAAAGAAATAACTTTTTATTAGCATTACTTAATTTTTATATGCTGCTTTGTTACAGTTTTCAATAAAAACGTATTTTTTAATTAATACTTTAGAGTTCTTCAAAGGCAATTTTCAGGTACAAGTTGTAAAATTGGGGCCATATGCTGGAGTTTCAATTGTGTGAAATCGTTGGGTCAAAGATAACATAATGCGTAATTCTGAGCAAAGACCTACTACAAACAAAGAGGCTGTATTTTCATCATTGATTGACTACAACGAAGGTGACTGACCATGCTTGTTTGTACGCTCATCGCATTATGCAAAAGTAATACAAATGGTGAAGGAAAACAATTTGTTACATTTCCGGAAGTTGTTGAGATGAGAAATTATTGAATGTATTGATCACAACTGTTTCAATAAAAACGTATTTTTTAATTAATACTTTAGAGTTCTTCAAGGGCAATTTTCAGGTACAAGTTGTAAAATTGGGGTCATATGCTGGAGTTTCAATTGTGTGAAATCGTTGGGTCAAAGATAACGTAATGCGTAATTCTGAGCAAAGACCTACTACAAACAAAGTGGCTGTATTTTCATCATTGATTGACTACAACGAAGGTGACTGACCATGCTTGTTTGTACGCTCATCCAATTATGCAAAAGTAATACAAATGGTGAAGGAAAACAATTTGTTACATTTCCGGAAGTTGTTGAGATGAGAAATGATTGAATGTATTGATCATAACTGGAACGTTACCGGTTGTAGAGAGTTATGATGTAAGATTTACAATGAAATTACACATCATAATAAGAATCATCACTTGGAATTTCGTTCGTAAGAAATGAATAACAAACCTTACACCGATGATGATATACTCTATATGGACCTTGTGACCCAATTCTTAACGTGCTTCCGGAAGCAATGGTTGACTTGGCTTGCTGATAGACATGTGGTTTATAGTTTTTGTGAAAAAGATTGATATAGTAATGTAGGAATGACCTTCGCTTGGTGTCTGTTGAAGATTTGAATAAGGTTATATTCATTGACCCCTCTAGGTGGTGTGCTCTGCTCCTATAACAACGAAATTAATAACATTTCGGGCAAGTTATGGAGTTTGACAGATGAGCTCTTCTGTTTAACAGTTCATTATGGCAACTGTATCAGTACTCGATTGGACAGTGGATGATGTTGCCATTTGGCTGCGTGGGAATGGTCATGAACAGTACATAGATTTACTGTGTAAGACTCATCTTATTGATGGAAAGGCATTACTTCTGTTGAATGAAACAGACTTTCGAACAGACCCTCTCAATATTCAGGTAGACTCATACATCTTTTATTTGAACTCAAAACATTTACTGGAATTGCAGGTGTAAATGTTGTGTGCATGTTCTCTGTATTATACAGTTCTTCCTCATGATGATTGTTGTTCATGTAATTAGTCTTATTGCAAGGATAAGAAATGTAAGAATCTGTAAACTCATTATAGTTGTTGGATTTTAGGTGCTAGGCGATGTGAAACGACTGAGTTTGAGTCTTCGCCGTTTGCAATTTGAAAACCAACAAGCATTAATCAGTCTTGGCTATGATCCTGTCTCCATGCTCCATTTGTCAAACACTTCTTATCTAAATCCAAACTCTGTGATGATGCATTATTATGGTTCACAAAGAAATGAGGTTGGTTTTATTAAAAGTTACTGTGTTGTATCTATATTGAAGTAAGTAAAACAGCTTTTATCAAATTAGACTGACATATTACTGGAACCACTAATTTGAAAATACACAAAATATGTGTTTGAACATGACTGTCTTCTGGGATGTTGCACCATGTAGTTTGGTAGGCATTTACTGACATTTTAAAGGTGCTTATTGATATCCATCTTACAGTTAAAAAAGTGGACAGTTTTAAATTTAAATTTCACATCTTTACCATGCCAAATATTATATATTTACCACATAAAAAGTTTTTGAAATAAAATTTGTGAATCTTAATTAGGTCTTTAAAAATGTCATTTACCGCTTTTTTATAAAATGAACCAGTTTTGAGAAATTTCAATTTGTACTACATGCAAAGCAGGGCCTATAATCAGCTGATACACATTAAAATTAAATTCACCAAACAACTTTAGTGTGGACATCCAGTACCAAATTTAATTTATTTTCCATTACTTGTTCCTTTTACATTTCAAACAAGGAACACATGAAAATAGACACAAACACACAAGCCTTAACAATGATGATTATAACTTGTTCTTACATAGAAGTAATTAAAACTGTAATTTTTCAGGGAAGTGTGGACTCTTTGCTATACATGGATACAGAGCATCATCATTGCACTCCTCCATTATCAGAAGATGGTCGTGCTTCTAAACTTAGGCCAGAAATTTGGAAAGCTCTCATAAGTCTTGGATATCTTTTTGTAGTAACATGGATAACAGCATTTGTGATGGTGATTGTGCATGATCGTGTTCCTGACATGAAAAAATATCCACCGTTGCCAGACATTTTCTTGGATAATGTTCCCCACATACCATGGGCCTTCCATATGTGTGAACTGACAGGGACGTTACTCCTGTTCATTTGGCTTATAGTTCTTATGTTTCACAAACACAGGTTGGTTCCCTCTCAACAATGTTCTAGGTTTCATATGAAATTATTATAATAGGCTTTATATGGGATAGTATTAGCTCTCTCTGCTGTCTTCTTTATATAGCAGTACAATGTTTCCCAACCAGTGGTCCATGGCATATGAAATGAAAAGTATAGTTATATTTTACTGCTGCAAAAACTACTGTTTTACAATTACTGACTTTTCATTTTACTTTAGCAAGGAGTGTTTATGTTTTATATTATTAGTTCTTTTCTATTTTTCTTTTGTAGTACACCAAATTGTGCTGTACTATAATTCAATTAAAGTTAAAAAACAACAAGGATATGACACTACATATATTTCTTGTTATTTACTTTTGTTTTGTCACATGCTGAAAAGTCCTGCTTTAGCATTAAAAGTCCTACCAACTGTCTAATAGATCAAAGCAACGAAAGTTGGGACCCGCAGATGCTCAGGCACTGAAGAACGGTTCCCCTAAGTATTATACTATATATAGCCTCCTAGTAAGAAACAAAGGGAGAAATAAAAATTTATATTTATACATAAACCATTTTTATATATGCTTGTAAGGCTGGTAGGTTGTTATTTTTGTTTTCAAATGTGAAACAAAAAGTGTAGTAATGCTTAGAACACTATGTGCTGTTTTTCTGGTCTGTTAATCAGAAAAAGGTTGGAGATCACTGCATGATATTTTTTACCAGAAATTAGTCTGCCAAGAATGATAGGAAGATATTACTTTTAAAAAACAGTATTTTTTAAAAGTATAACAAGGCAACATATAAAAATTAGAATCATGACTTTTCTTTGATTAATTAAAGATTATAATATGATTTAATGTAGTGCAATTTCAGATATTATCTTGTGTTGAATTATATGTAGATGGTAGGCCATGGATCAACATTATACCATAAGGCTCATGGAGTAAGTAAGTTGCTTCCTATATAAATAGATGTTTTTGAATAACCCTGACTCATAGGAACACAATGTTGGACATGTCTATTGTCTGAAGTATATTTGATATACATGACATATGAGAGTTGGTTGTTCTCCCAAAACATCATGTATATCAAGTATACCCCAGATAATAGACAGTGTCTAATATTGTGTTCCTGTAGTGAATAAACCTTGACTTTGGCTAATATTTCACAATAGGTTCATTCTCCTGCGCCGTTTCTTTGCATTGTCGGGTACAGTTTTCTTACTTCGCTGTGTCACAATGCTCATAACTTCGCTCTCTGTACCTGGGACACATCTCCAGTGCAACCCAAGAGTGGTGAAGGATTCAGATGAATGGAAGAAACATGGGGAGCTTTGGGCAAAAATACAGCATGCCTACATAATCTGGAGAGGAGCCGGCATGTCTATCCAAGGGGTGAGAACATGTGGTGACTACATGTTCAGTGGTCACACTGTTGCTCTCACTATGCTCAATTTCTTCATCACTGAATGTGAGTAGCTAACATGAGCGTAAAACTTAAAAAACAAATTGAAATTGAAAATGTTTAAAAACCTTTATATTCTGTGTTAATCTTTATGATACACAAAATAGCCACTGTAAACACCCCCCCCCCCCCCCCAATGACCAAATTTAGCTATGGCCACTTAAATTAAAAGATGCATTGGAAATATCTTTAAAATCGCTGATTATAAAATGTGGAGAAAAACTGTACTAAAGCAGACAAGACAGATTATCCCAGAAAAATGGTTTTAACGTTAAAAGCCATACATAAATTCGGATTCACTTCTAAGATTAAAATACATAGTGTGTACTTTATGAATGATCTGAATCATAAATTGGAAATGCAGAAAGAACTTAAACAAATGGAGTTGGCAGCTAACACTGCATATGAGGAAGTTAGCATTGTAGAATGTAATAAAGTAGAAGTAGAACTGCATGACGATTACATTGCTGATGAGAAGTCAAACTGGAGACTTCCAAACACGCAGAAGCAGTGAGGATACCCCCAAATTTACTGGACAAGAGAGAGACTGTAACGAGCAATATGGACTCAAGTCCACAGAATGTTTTCATGCTGCATTTCACAGTATCTCTTGAAAGAATTCATATCTCCCTTTTTCTAAACACTTCCATCATTATCTACAAAAATCCTAGCAGGAATTATAAATTAATAATTACATGCCATAAAATATATTTCTGTGCATAGTATTCACTTACATTGATTCCCTCTACTTTAGATATGTCAGACGTAACCAAAAAATGTCATTTGTATTTATGTTTTTAATTTCTAGCAAGGAATGTTTCAAATATCATTTATGACTCATCTCAAATTTAACATTGCTTGCTGAAATGTTTTTGATTATTGCCCTAAACTGATAATGTATACATTTTGTGGCCATCGCTTATCTTTGAGTATTATTTATAACTGGATATTTAATCTCAGTTTTGGAATTAGATCTAAATTATACAATTTCCTTTCTCACTTCATATTTTAATGCCTTATATTCACTTTCGTTTCAGATACACCTCGACATCTGTACTTTGTCCATACGTTCACATGGCTTCTCAACATGTTTGGCATATTTTTCATTCTGTCAGCACATGAGCATTATTCAATTGATGTTTTTGTTGCATTCTACATTACTTCACGTCTGTTTCTTTATTACCATACACTTGCTAATAATCAGGCTTTAATGCAAAGAGATTCGAACAGAACTCGAATATGGTTCCCACTCTTCAGTTTCTTTGAATCATCTGTTGATGGTATTGTTCCTAATGAGTATGAATCACCAGTTATTCCCCTACGGAAACTGTTTCTGTGGCTCAAAGAAAGACTGGGGAAGTTGGTGTCGCTGACAGTGCAAGAATCACATTCTAGACTGCGACACATTGATTCTAAAAATAAATAGTGTATCATATAAGGTGGAACACTGCTGGGATATTTTCTGTTTTTGGGTATGGGATAAATAGCACAATTGACAGACACATCAGGAGACTTCTAAGATGTACAGTAACGTGCTTTCTCAATAATGTATATTTAATTGCAGGGATTTTTAAATATATTTTTGTGACATGGTTGAAAAATTTATAGGGCCATGGAAAGAAGTGTAAAGCATGAAATGCTAGTGAGTTAACCAAAAATAAGCTCTTCTTGTAGTTCAAGTTCTGTCACATTTGTTTCCATTTAGCCCAAAGGTGCATAAAAGAAGCATAGAGCATTTACCAGAATTGATGACATAGCATAGAGGTGAATAATAATACTATTTTTTAATACAACATATGATACAAGGAAGTTTGTAATGTATCCAAAATTGGCTTTAAAAAATATAAACAATATTTTTGTAAAGTGTGTGTGTTTGAAGTGATATGTTGTGAGCTATTTTCAACATTTATTATTCCAGTCCAATACACATAATAATTAACAATAATCATACCCCTCAAAAGGTTAACAGAAAATCATGTAATTTCCATGGTTAAATGTAAGATACTTTTCTTCTGGTTTATTTGCTGACATTACACTTACTGAGTAAGTAGACTAGTAATTCTGTAAAGAAGTTCCACACAAAAGGTTTTTAACATTGAAATGAGAAGTCTGTAATATGAAATATCTTTTGTGGATTCTAATGCAGATTGATTAAAAATGGCTGTAACTGACTGAATTTTGTTTTTTAATAAAGAGATTAAAATAAAATTTAAATTAAAAGCAAATTTCACTAAAAGCACAAAAACATGCAGTAAACATTTAAACTGCAATAGTTTTATAGTAGCAAAGATAAGATAATTGTGAATGGTGAATTGAAAAGGATATGAAAATAGCCATAGCCTGTTTTAAGGAATTTACCTAGAGAGACTTACGAAAATGACAAAAGTCTGTCTGGATAGCCAGTCTCCAAACAAGATTAAAATCGTGGACCTCCCAGGCAAGAGTATTAATCACTTGGCTGTGATGTTAGTTAACATGGCTTGAATCGATTAATCACATTCAGGCAAATGCTTATGCTCCTAAAGCAGTCACATCTTATGAGGCAAAAGACAGATGATGATGGACATTGAGCCAGTAGAAGACCACACTACCAAAACATTTAACATTTTTATACTCATGATGTAGCATTAAGTTCATGTTTTAGTTCCTATCTTGAATGAACATTTATTGTCAGACAGTTTAATAATTGTTTTCTTGTTGTATTGATAGTTTCCCAGGTTCAGTGTTTTGTTCATCAACATTTCTGTGACTCATAAATACCTAGCATAACTGAAGAATAGCTATAATAACATATTTTCAGTATAACAGTTAAACCATCACTGAACATGTGTGTTTAGGTTCAAACTTTCATTTTAATTCATAGGCATACTTTGACAGCCATAGGGACATCCATGTTTGGGAGACATTAGCTATTCTGATAGTTGTAAAGCATCACCAGATGAAAATCAAACACTTCACTTCTTGGACAACAGATATCATGAATCTACAAATAAGTATCAAAATAATTTTGATTTTTTTGTTGAAAGCTTTGAATTTTATGTGGGCAAACATGAGTACAAACTCAATTAGTATGCCATTGTGGTACATTTAAATATTGTTTGTGCATGTTGTCAACTTTATCTCATGTTAATGCAGCCCTGCAAATCTCAGTTCCAGGGATCTTACTTTTAAATATAATTTAATGTACTTTTTTCACTTTTCAGACTCTTTAATATTTATTTTAAAATATAAATAAGGATATACAAAATCCATATATAAGGAGTATGATTTTGTAGTTCAGTAGATCAGAAATAATGGAATCCTACTTGCAAGGCTGTGCTAATTTAGTTATAGAAATTATTTGGAATATGCATTATTACAAGGGGAATTTAAATGAAAACAAGATAATGGGTAGAGATACATGCTGCTTTTAATTAATGGCACATTATTTATTTTTTTACATAATACACCATCTAGATCGAAGGTACTCCAAACTTCTTTTATTGGAGCTCCAAAATATATTCAGTTGGCATTGTAGAGCCAACATTCTTGTGGAGTAGATGTATAACATTTGTCAGTCGATGTTTAACTCAGACTGACCATGGAAAATACAGGCAAACCCTAATATGGCACCGTACTGTGTGCTGCTACTGTCACATTCTGCTCATGAAAGCCTCAGAATTGAAATTCCTATGTAATTTCGAAGGGAGTTCATCTGGTAAAATGCCACCATCCACCAACATTTGTGATAATATTATTGTACAGCTAATTGTTACAATAAAGTCTTATACAGTACCACAGTATTTTGTTTCCACCGGTTATGCAGCAACTCTCTCAAATATTTAGTTGTAAATGACTTCTGCATTAACATAACATACTCAGATAACCTATTTATAGTGCCTCAGAGAGGGAGTTGTGTGTTATGTGGGGTTAGCAATGTAAATAATAACATTCCAAATTGAAGGGTATTAATTTGAGAATGGGAACATTATTGATATTAAGCTGTGTGCAGGAACAGGTAAATTTCCAGGTATATGGATAGGACAATTACAGATCCACATAATTTTTGCTGTTTCATAGGGCTAGTGAACTCTTTCATAGTGAAAGTCATTTTTACATACTTTCTTTGAGTAAATGACAAACAGTGTGCAAACATACTATGTTTGAATACAGTTACCAGATTAATCACAGGAAAAACACACAGTTACAGGTGTGTATAATCAGTTTATTGGGGGGGGGGGGGGGACACTAGTGTTAAGTGCTGGTGAGGAAAAGGTGTATGTGCCTTTGAAGAACTGTATCTCAGTGCAAACCAGCAAAATATTGCCAAAAATTTCTTCCCTTCGTGGGGTTAACCCATCTGTCCACACTGTTGGTGATGTGTGTAGTAAAAGAAATAAATGGGACAGTGTAACATGTCAGTGTTAAAATATTTGAGGATGTGTTAGTTATTTGGATGGGGCATGTGACTGGAGAAAATGGAACAGACACTGTTAGAGTTATAAATGAGTCAGTGAAAGTAGCTGGACAGCAGATGGGCAGATTTTGTGTACAAAAACTGGCATGTATTTTGCTCCAAAAACATGATTTCATAGTAAAGATGAATACTCTTTGAGATGGTATAGGTAGGTACTGTTATAAAAGTTAAGTTTCATATTGCCTTTCACCTTCAAGATCCTTACTATACCATTTTGCAGAAATTTAATACATTAATAAATAAAAATACATGCAAACAAAAAATTTATTAACTGTCATCCCTGTTTTAACTAAAATACTGGTGGTGGATGAAGAGTGGCACCTTAGTGAGTAGGATTGTAAATATATTTTTAAAAATGTTTCATTGTATGTTAATCAAATCAAAGAATGTTTCTAATGGAATATAGCAATTAATATGATCTATGTTACACCCCTGCTGTAGTGGACAATAATATGAATTTTACATAACTTGTTCAATATAATAGAAATAAACTTAGCCTTTTTCTAAATTTGAAAGTTTGGAATGTGTACAAAATATGACCATATAAAATTTTATAATGATTTATGTAGCAAGTTTTTGAATACTCTGAATTTGAATTTTCTAATTTGGAAGTTACAGACATTAACCTGAAGTGCCTTTCTGGATTTTGCATGAAGTGTTTTATCATTATCGCCTACTGATATTTCCACCAGGCTGGGTCATCTTACGACAGCTTTCTCCATTCTTCCCTGTCCTCTCATAACTGCTCTTCTTGAATCTATGTTCACACTTTGTGTAACTTGTTTTATATGTCCTCCATCACTTGGACTCTCTGCTTTATTCTTGGTGTTTCCAGTAATTTTTATTCAACATCTTTGCTTTCAAAGCTTTTAAAGGAATCATGTTGTCAGTGTGTAACACATGCCTGTTTCACTGTTTCCTTAGTTTGGCTGATTTTTCTTGTTATGTTTCTACTTTAAAATCCTGCATAATATACTGGTTTCATATTTTATCCTTTCTTGTTTGCTTCATAACACATCATAAATGTCCCTATGTATAAGCAGATAGTTATCATGAAATTATGTTGCTTTTACTTTGCCTTCTCACACACACCACGTGTGTGTGTGTGTGTGTGTGTGTGTGTGTGTGTGTATGTATATCAGTTCTTTGCTCCTTAAATGCTGTAACATTTGGTATGGGGTCTGTCATTCAAACTGTGGTATGATAAAATATGCACAAGGAGGATGTCTTGTTTTCATTTGATTCCTGTTTGTATTTTATGGGATATGATATACAGGTTTTGCATAAGCATGATTGTGCTAAGTCAGAGTAGCACCATTTAATTCTAAACACATAAAATGTTGTCAGAGATCTAAACATAACTTAGTTCCATTTAAAGGTTGTATCACATGGTGATATTGGGTATGTAAATGGTAAAAAAAAACTTTATCATTGACTCTGAAGCTCCCAAGTGAATGAGACACCCATATAGATCAAAGTTCTGTTTGTAGTAATTCCCTGTGCCAAAGTATTTAGTATGTATTTCATTTGTGAAACAAATGTTGATTTTGTAATATTCAGAAAACAATTTTTGTTTGTAAAACACTGTGTTCATTATTAATTTATTGTGAAGAACAATTACTGTTACTTAATTTATTTTATTGATTTATTACAGGTAAAGTTAATTATGCAGATGCATAACTTGTTCATAAAGTAATCTTAACATTCTTGTAGACCTACAGACACACACAAACTCTACTTAACAGGATCCTGAAAGATTGGGACATTATTCCATATCAGACAGATTTCCCATTTAATACAGTTTTTTGAATCCTAGATTGCACAGTAATGTACATACAGCATGTATCTATGATCCAATTCAGAAACCAGAAATGCATGTGACATGTATACATATTACACTGTTGCTAGTAGTACATATTTACATTCGTTCCTTTTGTTTTTCTTTTCTTTCTCCCTGCCTCTCCTCTACCACAAAGCCCATTGAAATATACTGCACATAATTTTGTAGACAACTAGAATTTACTCCTTCCCATCTGTGAAAAGAACATTTCTTTTCAGATAAATTCCAGTAAGCATGGTGAAAACAAAAGTGTATGAATAAAAATAAGATATTTAAAATTTCTGTTGCTGCGTCAAACATTTTCTGTTTACTATGGTAATTTAACATTGATTTTCATTCTATATTCATGGACTCAGAGGAATTCAGTTAAAAGGAGGTTTCTATTTAATGTAGGTTTGTTTTTAGCCAGATTATATTGCATTATTATAACTCATAATTTATTTCACATGATGGTGATCTGGATTGCGATACCATGTAGACTCATAGTTTGATATCAACCATGAAGATCATTATCATCCTTGTAAGATTTGAGGTTTTCACAGCGGTGAGTATGAAGATTTCTGTCTTCTGGGTTGTTGCGCTGTGTAGTTTGGTTGATGTTAACACAGCGCAACAACCCAGAAGACAGAAATCTTCATCATTATCATCCTTATTGTCATAAGAACCTCATGTCTGATATTTATTACACCTGTTTTTCAAGTTAATGTGAAAGATGTTGTTAAAGTTGAAGATGAATGTGGAAAGTTAGGATAAGAGGATGTAAAGTGATATTTAAGTATGAATACATAAAATTTCAGCAGCTTAAACACTGCCCTGATGATGGAGGCAGTATGACCTCTGAAACGTTGGCTAACATCAACCAGACTACACAGCGCAACAACCCAGAAGACAGGAATCTTCATACTCACCGCTGTGAAAACCTCAAATCTTACAAATAATGTCAAAACTGCAAATTTTCATGGCTAAAAGATCATGAGAAAGTCATGCATGGAGAATTGAATTGTTTAGTCTCAGTAATAATAAAATATAATTTATCTAATAAAATGTCTTTTAATATTATATTAACCACCTGATACAAATTACAAAGGTACCTAAAATTGGTAGGAAAATACAACGTACTTTTTGTGTATGATATGTACTTGCAGTTATCTCCCAGTTGTGATTGTTCACTATAAACAACTTTCATCCTCTAAAACACATTTTGTGTCAGCCACAATATAAAGCATCTCTTCAAATGCAATTCAGTTGATACTGTCAGATTCCTGACTACATGAATTGTAGTAATGGGTTGTCTAATCATTTGACAGTTTCTGACCTGGTTGTGTGCGGCTCTTCTTGACTGATGGTACACAACATATTACTAGTACATAGTACTACCACATTTTTTTATAAAACAAACTCAAATTAAACATAAGAATGTGTTACTAGAAAATTATGGAGTACTGGAAATTGAAGTAATGATGACCTTTTTTCTGTACCTGAAGTATTTGTTTTGAGTAATGTATATTTTTATCAGGAAGACCTAAAAATGGTTACTTTTTCCCCTTTGTCATTTCTGAATGCCAATATATTTCTTTCTTGAAAAGGTTTTGGTGCATTTAATACTGAAAGGCATGTTCTTTGTGTTACATATTTCAAATCTGGTATGTTGGCAGATGATACATTGTCAACAAATGACCATTCAGTAGAACAGTTACATGCAGACTGAATTTTGATGTTTAATTGATTGAGATTTTTATTGTTCTTTTAGATGTGAAGTCACTTATTGACTTATTAATAATGGAACTATTGATATAACCCTTTGAAGCTGAAAACCATGTAAATAATATTTAAAACTTTAGTTCCTACTTTAAAAAAACACAGTATATCCCTGTAACAGAGTTCCAAAAACACATAAAAACAGTCTGTGTGCAAAATGCAGAGTTACTGACTGTTAAAGCAGGTTATACATATAGTTACTACTGGTCTTTAAATGGCTAAAGCTGCTTTTATTTAGCAGTGTTTAAAAGTTGAAACTAGAAGGTAGGTACCTACTTTGTTTATCAAATTTGTTAATGTCCAGCTCATGGTCATAAATCATGAACATGAAGTGTAATTCATTCCGGATGGGGTTGTGTTGTAACATGCATGGTTAGCCAACTGTTAAGTTATTGAGTTCCCATATACAAACTAGTGTATGTCATTATGTTATCACATTCAAATGATGAAGATCTAACCTACATTGAATTGTATTTCTAGTTACAATAGAAATATGATTACTAGGTAAGTTACCTAACAACCTTTGTACTTGTCCTGCATGTGGAACATTTCTTAAATAGATTCAGGGGCTGATAGTTTTGAATAAATTAAGGATTTTCTTTATTTTCCTTAGTTTGCAAATAAACACCAAATTAAGACCTTCATGTAATCCACTTCCTGTCTATTCTTATTTGATTCAATGATACATGTTTATAATAATATTGCAGTCACATTAATTAATCTGGACTTTTTTCTGGTGGTACACTATAGTATGTCATACAGATAGCTTTTTTCCATAAAATAACAAAAACATGTATCTTATGAAACTTGCACATAGGTACATCTGCATTTTATTATGTTCATTTTCTTGTTTACTGTTCACTGAAAAGCATCTGCTGCTTCCTCTTCAAGGCATATTCCTTTCCAGAAAAAAGAGGGTGGCTCAGTATATACTCTTAACCTTTACTGAGCATGTGCCATGGCTTTCATGCAGTTTAGCTGGCCATGTGTTGAACTAGTATATGCCCAAACTGTTAACCCCAATGTGGAAGTCAGCAGCTCCATAGTACAGGAGTTAAGATCCCCTCTTCACATATGATAAAAGGTGAAGTGTCTATATTCTTATTTTATTAAGTATTCTATTAATTTATTTTCACACACACATGCAAACATGTAAAGCATGCCTTATATTTGACTGACAGGAACCAAAATTAAAATTGCTTTACATTGTTAGTGTAGACCTCCACTATGTTTGTGATAGTAGTGGGGACCTTATGGTAGGGCTACACTCATAGAATAATTTTGGAAACAGTATTCATGTGGGGCCTTACAATTTTGCTTCACAGCAATGCTAGCCTCTTTCTCCCTCAGGTGTTCATATACTCTGACACATGACAGCATACCAGATCCAAATAATTTTGTGTCATTCATGGTCTTGTAGATTGTGACAGCCGTGGAGAGCATGGGGGTTTAAAATTTATTTGAGATATTCAAAATAATAGTAATCTTTCTGAAATATGTTTTGAAAAGATAAGATGTATTTTTATTTCTTTAATATCTTTTCCCTAAGTATTTAGTAGAGTAGTTTGCAATGAACAGACTCACATACAGATTGCAGGATAATCATTTCTTATTGTAGCTGTAGTACTGCATATGGATTACTGCATGAACAGTGTGCTACAGAAATATAATACAATTAAAAAATTCTGATGATGTAACATTTAGATTATTCTATGCTTTTATGAAGTCAAAATGAAGTTCCTGTGTTTTTAATTGATAGTGGCTACTGTTGTTTCATTGAGTACTGTTGTGCAAACATGAAAGGATTTCCTATGATTATATGAACCAGATAATTTATCAAAAGGTCAATGAAAAAAGCACAGATTAATTTAGTGTAAATGTGCTGTAGATATAAGAATGATTTATTTCAGAGGGGACAGTATTCTGGTGACTACCGAGACAACAGCTAATCACAAGAACTGTGATGTTCAGCATGAGGACCCCAATTTTTATCATTTCACTCTCTCTTTTTGGGCTTGCCCTGGTAAGTTACAGAATGTCGCCTATGCTATGGCCTGTGGATAAACTAAGGAGAAGTGAGAATCAGTGTCACCTGAGTTAAAAAATATCTTGATTTATATGCTTTTAAATGTGTATATTTAAGACAGTAATAGCTGGTATAGAAATAATGTGCACAAGTAAACTATGTAGGCAGAAAATGGCTGTCTTCTGGGTTGTTGCGCTGTGTCGTCTGGTAGAAGTTTACCGACATTTTAGAGGTCCTTGCTGACTCCATCATCAAGGTGATTACCTTGATGATGGAGGCAGCAAGGACCTCTTAAATGTCGGTAAACTTCTACCACACTACACGGCGTAACAACACAGAAGACAACCATCTTCAGACTCACTGCCGTGTAAACCTCAAACTATGGAGGCCTATGAAGAAAGTAATATGATGATAAAAGGTAAGTAGTAGTAATAGTAGTAGTAGTAGTAGTCTTTGAGTGGTTATTCATTGGCTTATTTTGGGTGAGAAATGGTACCAAAATGTGTTGAAATCTCACCAGTTATAAAGTTGCCTGAAAAATCTATTCCTGCTATCCTTCTGTCCTAGCGTCACACACCATCCATTCACTTATCTTTAAATGAACAGCCATAACAATGAACTTCTTCCAACTAAGTATTCAAATCTGTGAACAACCAGTCATTTTGAACTCATAGTTTGCTGGTTCCAACAAAGTTACCAAATCAGGTCTGAGATAGTGGACTCTCCCATGCCATGTGTGCACTCCACTACTTGATAGGCAGTTTGTGTTCAGTAATTGTAGAAATTTTGTTTGGTCTGTGTCTGGTTATTCATAAGAAGAAGTCCTTGTGTCATCAGTGATGATAAATACACAGTTCACAAATGAAGAGTACACATACATTCATTTTATATACAGATTCAATTATATGAATGTGTTAGTTTGATCATGGAGGGCCATGTGCCAGAAGATTTGTAGTTAAATAATGTATAATTTCTAGTAACAAGTTTGAAGATATAAAGATACAAGATGTGGAATCTTCAAGAAAACTAAAATTTAAGATACAGAAGAAAAATTTAAATTGCTAATAACAGGGAGGATGGAAGAAATTATTTGTTATACACTAAGAGAAAAATGGCTGGAAAATATTATATTTAAATTCTTTATGTTAAAATCATACTTTGGGCTACAGTAAAACCTCTATTAACCAACCGAATTTCAACCAGATCGGTTTCTACTGGCGAGAGTCAGTAAAGCGATGCCCACGCGGTACAGTTCATTGATCTAACCTCACATCCAGATTTTTCTGATTATTATGATCACTTCAGGATATTTAGAGAATTTGTTATTTGCAGGCAAAGACAAAAAACAACCCAGCTGAAAACGCATAGCTTTTTTAAACCTGCTTGTTCCTATAGAATGTGAACCCTTACTCCTTGTTCAAGACAACATAGCAAGCAAATCAACTGACATCAGCAGAATCACACCAGAACCTCCACATCAATTGATGGACAGCAACTCAGAATGACTGATAAATTCACTATTATTTAATATTATATTCACTAAATTCATCATCTTCCGAGGAAAATCTGTATTGAATCTCTGTATATTTCATTATTTATAACAATGATTTGCATGTTTTTGTTTCAACTATGCTAATTATATATTTGTCTTTATTTATTTTTTCATATCCATGACAGCGTTTCCCTTTCCCCCACTCATCCGACTTCGGTTTATCCGACCCATAGTTCCCCCCATATAGGTCGGTTAAATGAGGTTTCACTTTACAGTGTAAGATATTACAGTGGTACGCTAAACAATGTAAAAATATTTATTTTCAATTTGTGTCTAGGGTGGAGATGATTTGAAGACTGAATTCCTGAAGAAAGCACAGGAATGCGTAAAAGAAGGCAATGTGGATGTTGGTAAGTTATTACAGTAATTTGTTTATATTGCATTTAAAAGGTTCTTAAATAA
This sequence comes from Zootermopsis nevadensis, assembly GCF_977971745.1. Lineage (NCBI taxonomy): Eukaryota > Metazoa > Arthropoda > Insecta > Blattodea > Termopsidae > Zootermopsis > Zootermopsis nevadensis. Next base: position 17,050,949 of record NW_028259142.1, read on the forward strand.
TTTTATGACCTGTATCAACTGCAGAGGCTGTGTGTCATTGAAGGAAAGATGATGGTCATGAATGATAATCAGTTAAGAATTTGGAAACAAGCAGTTATCTTCTTTTTCATAGTACTGTCCCAGTATTTGCCTGGTTGAGATTTAAATTGGGAACCTCCCAAATACAAGTATACACACTTTAACTTTAAAAAGCTAGGAAATTAGTTTTACTGGATTTTTAAATTGTTTCCAGTGGTTTGTCATGGAAACACACCCAGTTTTTAAAATGTGATGTTCTATTAAGAATACTAGATTATGTACAAAACTAAGAACCTAGTAATACTGATTATAATATACCATGATCAGACCTTTTTAGAATTTTGGGAATATGTATAACATACAATTCTTGCATGTTCGCCAGAAATTGGTCTTTGACTTTCAATCAAGGTAGCCTAGATATTCTCCTCCCATAGTCACTTCAGTGCCTGTTACTGTTGTCCATTTAACCAGAACTGGAGAATTCTGAAAATTTTAGTAGTACTCTCCAGAATCCAATATCATGAATATCCATTCAGCCATTCAAGTTCTTCAATGCATTCTGATGGACAGTCAGGCGTCATTTCAGTAGGTGCTCCACAGAGATTCAAATATGTGTGAAAATGAGATTTGAGGTTTTCACACAGTAAGGATGATAACTGATATGGGTTACGCTGCCATGTAAATTTGTCAGTAGATGCCAATGTTCTGGAGAACCATACTGTCTATTTTCAGGGCTGAGGTGGCAATGCTGAGAAGGGCAAGGATGTATATAATTTGGTCCTAACCTGAGTCACTTGACACATTTATTTCCCAAAAAATCCATTTTAATATTTTGCATTTTCCCAAATGGTCTTTTCACTTCAGGTTTTCCCAGTGAAGTCTTATATGCATTTCTAATTTTTCCTATTCATGTTACATGTTTTGTTAAACTTATTTGCAGACTTAGGTAATTAGTTATTTCTGAACTTTTTGTGTAGTATCAGTTACCAATATCTACTATATTTTTCAGTTGTGTGTAAAGAATTACTTGATGAAGGCGTTGATGACACTCAGGACAAATATACTCCATGCAAGGTTGGTATGGTTTTATTATTCTTTTAAGTGTGGTTTTCCAGTATCATGATAGTGCTATTCATAAGGTAGAATATCAATGCATTTTGTGAGTATTGGTTCCCCTTGTCTTATATGTTACAAAACAGATAGTAGTCTACAAATCTAAATTAAATTCCACAAAGAGAGAAATAGAAAATACTTGTGTATATGTTGATATTGTTGTTTTCCTTTCCAGTGTGCAACAGCTTGTATGGCAAAAAAATTTGGCACTGTAAGTATAGACATTACAACACTCCTTAAATAAGGCAATAAAGTTAGTTATGTGGTCCAGTTAGTACTTGCAGTTATCTGTAGTTATCAAAGGAAGGCTGAGAATGATCTGATATGACGTTTTAACTTTCTGCTGACCCTAGCCTGACTGTAAGTTACAGAACATCGTGACTAAATGGTGACTGTTCTAGTGTTCCTACTTTGTACTCAGGATGTTCTGAGTTTGATTTTTGGCCTGTAGTTCAACTATCAAAACTGAAATTTTTTGTAATTTTTCTAACTCTCCAGAAAACCACTGGTTATTATCTCAAAACAGGTTGCAACAATTCCTTTTAAATCTTTCCCAGTGCTATATAACCCATGCTGTTGAGAAAGCATTGTCAAATAAAGAAGATGTCAGTGTAACCTCATATTTTAAGTCTATTTACAAAAGATGGTAATCTCACATTATCTCATTTACTAACTCAGGAAATGGAGCCAATACATGTAGTGAACATTGCTCTCATATATTGCACAATCCATTTGAAACATCAGGAAGTGAATGGACTCTCAAACTGATTTTTGTAGGAAACTGGAAGACAACACGTTTTTGAGTGCTGATATCAGGAAAGACAATTTCTGTACAGCCATTTGACTGCTTAGGCCAGAGAGGGTTATACTTGATGTCAATTTCCCACTTCTTACATTCTGAGAGGTTTTTATATAAATATATTAACTGAATCCTTGATATTCAGTGAATTTCTTGGAAGAAGGAGAAGGAAGAAAAGTGTGTTGCACTGTTTAACCTGTCCTGTTTAATTTGATAAAGCAAATTAAGGTTAACCCTCATACCACACTTGGGGTCTTTTCTGACTCCAGTGTTAATAGACTCTTATGTGTTTTTAAAGTGTGGGAGAATTATTATCATTTGATTTACATTCTTTGATTTGGCTGTGAGAGCACATGTCATTTTTACTTTGTTTTGCATTATGTTTATGTGTGTTGCATCAAACAACTAAAATAAGTTTGAAAAAGGTTGTGTTGGAATATATCCACCTCCTTTGTGGATCGTATGTAAGAGTTAATTGGTAGAAAGTGCATCACTGAAAATAGATTCTCCTTTGCATTTTTTGTCAAGAAATAGTTACTGAAATGTTCAGTCTTACACTGACTTTGTTTTCACTTTGTCCAGATGGATGCAAATGGTGCTCTTCTAAAGGATGAGATACAAAAATTTATACCCAAGCTGACAAATATACAAATGAAGAAAGAAGCTGAACGTGTATTTCCTGTATGTTATGAGAAAGGTATGTACACTCTGCATTGCACCATGCACTTCAGGGTAAAAATCTTGACTAATGTTTGTGACATTTATGTGTGAACACACACACACACAATAATTTTTTAAGACAGCATAAGATAGTATATCGTCCCACGCCGTAGCCACGGGGTCTGAGGCATCATGCTATGGACCGGCGATACAGAATGCGCGCTGGTTCGAGTCTTGGGGGAGAAGAAATTTTCTCATGAGCTTTCGACCAGTGTATGGGACCAGTGCCAACCCAGCATCATGAGGAAATTGGGGAGTTACAATAAGTAGCGTAATCCGGTCAGGAAAGCTAGCAATGGCTGGGGGTTCGTCGTGCTGACCACACGTCACCCTACATCTGGTTGGATGATCGTTCACCTCTGCTTAGTTATGTGAACGTGAGGCCAGAGTCAAGCTAGTCGGCTTTGGCTCTCTGGAGCTGTTACGCCACGGATTTAATTTTTAAGATAGTATATCATTCTGTCAACTGTGAAAAATACTAGAGCAGGCAGGGAACAGGAAGCCTCAGTTAATGTCAACACCACAACCCATGTGACATTTTTCTGCAGCCTCGATATAAGGGTCTTAAAGTTCTAACTTTTCAGTTATATTTTTATTTTCTCTGTTATCTCATGTCCATGTTTTGCTACCATGTTTCACCACTTGTTTAATCACTTTTTGTGTAATTTCAAATATATATTCTGTGACATTATTTTGCCAGTGTCTATAAATTATTCTGCTCATCCTGCTACATTTTTATTTTAATTTTCCAAATCTCTCTCATCATCCTGACTAATTAGATTTATTAAAAATTTGAATTCATGTACTTATTCTGTTGGTTTACATAACACAGTATTTCACTTTTAATGTAATGATTATCAGAAAAATTAGTAATAGTTCTGACTATACTACAGAAGTAACTAAGTGTTAATGAGTTTTGCTTTGTCCTGTATGTTACAGTTTCTGAAAAAAAGGATTGTGAAGCTGCTTACTTACTTTCTAAATGCAGTACAAAAATGTCATCAATGGTAAGTCTGGAACACATTATGCATACAGCGTATAAATTGTTAAAGGACTTCGGCTGAAATATTGAATTCACATATGACTGAAGGGATCTAGTGACATGGAGATTCAAATAGAATGGTAATGGAAACCTAAGGGTCAACACCACCACCACCACCACTACTACTGTGCTGGGCCAATTACATCCACCCAATATGTTTCCCTAGGAGCCTTCTTAATGTTATCTTCTTATATCCTTCTCACACTTCCAAGAGATTTTCTAACCAAAATTATGTAATTGTTATCTTCTCTGTACCATCTAATAGGTAACCAATAAGGTATAAATCACAAAGTTCCTTGTCATGTAATATCTTAAACCACCCATTCTGCTCATCCTTGTTAGGTTTAAATATTTTCTTGTGCACATTCTTTTGAGACACTTGTTATGTATGTTCTTCTATCAAAATCAGACACCATATTACAAAAACACACATAACAACAGTCAAGATAGTTGTATATATACCATTTGTCTTGATCTTTAAGTGTTACAAAATGGAAATATACAGAAAGATAAATTGATTACTGTAATTACTGTTCATACATTCAGTGTAGATTGGAAACAACTTTTGAATATATCATGGTTCCTATGCATCTCATTCTGAGGGGATGTAATGGTGCTGACCTATCACATGACATGCCTCTGAATTTAAGAATAATATATCATCCTCATTCCACACCTCAGTAGCTACTATGTGAATGTGTGGATGTGTGAAATACCAGACCACACTATGGCTCGAAGACCATATTAAGGTGTAATGGATTTCCATTAGACAGGAGGCTGGGAGGACTGCAGAGTTGATCTGTTTGTGATCATAAATAGAAAAATTCTTGCCTCTGTCACTGCCAGGAATGGAATCCCACTCATAAAGCCATAAATAATATTGAAAATGATAGTTTATAAATAATTTGATCATCAGATATAAATGTTAAAAATGTATTCTTAAATCCTTTACATTTCATCATGAATTTAAACCATTATCAGGATGTATGTGTGTGTACTGATAATTAATACAACAAATAAATATTGAAATTAATTTCAAAAAATACGGTGTAAAGATGCAGACTGTATTCAGCTGTATGTCAAATTGTTCTTTTGAATATTTTCCATTATCTAAATTATAAAATAACAACACTACAGTGTTCTGGAAGCTGAATTCTACTTCCGTCTTCAGGAAAAAGGGGGATAGGAAAGAGGACAGAAGCCTATGCCTATCTGTTGGAACCTCCTGGTTGAGCTAGTTTCATTAGATTTATATCCCCCCCCCCCCCCCCGACACATAAATTTGTGTAAGGCAATTTATAAAACTAATTATATTTTGGGTTCACAGTGAAAGGAGTGCAGTTTTATTATCTGCAGTTTATAAAAGTGGGAGAATAGTACCAAAGATGCCATATAAAAAATTAGATTAATTAGATATTCATCAGGGTCTGCAAGAGCTTTAGATTTGCATCTTATTTGATCTGATTCTAAAGTTAGTAAGATTTATTTCTATTTTCTGTACAGGGAATGAATGCTGCAAAGTACACACTGGATTATTTGTTGGAGAAGAAAGATTAGTGGAGATTGATCAGTGATGAAGCACCTGACCAGAAGAAGAACATGCAACTTAGCATATGATTATATCCAAATTACAGTACCTTAATAAATGTCAAACCTTAAAATTAACCCTGTTTCATCCTCATTCTAGGGCACATGATGTAAGCAATTAAGGAGGTGTTATTAAATTATGACAAAATAACATATTTTGTGAGATTTTCATATCCAAAACCAGATTACTCAACGAAAGACAGTGTGTCCAGAAAGTCACTCTAATGAAGCACTGTTAATCAGCTGCAGTGACTCATTATTTGAATTAATGTAAGTTGGCTATAAGTACATCCATACATAAGGCTTTTGATACAACCCCATAAATAGAAGTCAAGGGGTCAAATGGTTGAGCCTCCTCTCCCTATCCAATGCCCAGGAAATCTCCAAGTTCATCAGCAGTACTGTTGCTATAATGAGGCATTGCTCCATGTTGCTGAAAAGTTTCATCTTCCAGTAGCAGAAAGGTGAAGTTCTCTAGCATATCAAGATAAATGTTTCCAGTGATCTTGTGGTCTCATAACTTTCTTATGAAGTAAGCTGCATCACACATTAATTTTGGGATAGTTTCAGACATACTACATAATTTCACTGGGATTTTCAGATTTCACATAAAATGTAAGTCAAAACCAGAAGTACTCATTACTTATGGTTAAAATCTTATCAAGTGAGTTGCATAATCAAGCCAGCCAGATGAAATGCAGATGTAGTTTAAGAAGTAATTCATTTGACTTAAATTTGGGAATTACATGGTTTGAATCTTGCCTAGGATACAAGCTATACCAGCTAAAATTATTGAATTTTCCTGAATCCCTTCATGCGAATGTAATTATCAACTGTAACACTTCTTTCCCAATCATCCATAATCACCCTCTCATATCAATAAGTAAGTAATATCCATAGTTCATAGAGCAATTTTTAATAGCCTAAACAGCAATTAATATGTCTACACAATAGTCTTGTGCTGTTTATTTAAACATCAGCCAGACCATTTAAATTCACTGTATCTTGACACAAAGAAACTAGTCATTTATACATAATTTATGCACTATTTTAGTAAGTTCAACACAGGAGGAAGCATTTAATATGACTATGTTCCACTGCATTTAACATGGATACTTACTTAGGATGCTTAGGTGACCCATTATTCAATGCCTTGAACATCTGCGGGTCCCAACTTTTCATTGGCTTTGATCTATTAGACAGTTGGTAGGACTCCTTGGATGAGTGATCAGCCCATCGCAAGGCCTCTACCTGTAAACAGGACAGCACAACACAGAAAGACGCAGACAAACATCCATGCCTTGAGTGGGATTTGAATCCACGGTCCCAGTGACCAAGCGGCACAAGGCCCACACCTCAGACCATGCAACCACTGTGATGGCATAGCATTTAACATGGGGAAATTTTAATAAAACAAAAATTTATCTTTCAAAGTGGAGTATGTGTTTCTCATTATATAGCTGGATATCCAAAGCAATAGAGTCTTCCTGTGTTGTAAGTACTTTATCATTGTAGCTTGAATCAATTTATGCCTAATTATTATTTCGACTGCAGGTAAGTGCTACTAAGTGTGACCTAATATTTTAACCAAGATTACATAAATGGAAAAGAAGTCTGTCATATTTGAAAACTGAGATGAAACCTATTTGTTTCAAATGTATTTTCTGTCTTTAATTGGGTGTTATTAATGCATGACATTTTAAAGCATGTGTTATAAATTAATGAAAGGATAATTTTATTATATTTGCAGTTTAATATTTTAGCTGTACAATGGCATCAGTTATATAGACAAATGGACAATAATGTGCCACATTTGAAAAATAAGATGACAGATGGCCTTTCCTGTACAGGAAGGTGTAATGCAAATCAGGATGTGTTGTGGTGTGTGCAGGAAATGGGCAAGTTTTTAACTTTTATTGTAATGGTGTGATTTGAATATGTCAAGGTCATTTAACATAGTCATACTATATTTATAAAATGTAATGCGTTGCGCTTAATTTAACATTGATAAAAAAATATGAATGTCTAACTCGACAGAAATTATATTTCATGGAAAATGAACCTTGTAGGGAAAACATTATAAAGGTACAAACTGATCTTGTTCTTTGTGCTGTTAGATTTCAGATATAAATATGAGATGTGCAGAATGAGTTCCACAACTTAAATCAAAGGAAGAAAAATGAAGACATTTGCAGTTTTGGTTTCCGTCATCATCCTATATTCTGAAATGGTAAGTTTCTAAACCAGCCAACTGTGTTACAAGCATGCACTGAACACTTGTGTATTGTATCCTCACACAAAAAGAAAAGTCCTCTATTTTACAGTTATTTGATTTTGGAATGGATCCCATTAATTTGTAATACCTGGCAATTAGTACTGTATGTATACATGTCATTTACATTAGTTTCCTCTAGCACTTTTTAAATTTATAACCTGGCATGCATAAAGTGTATGAGAACATTTTCAAAGTGTATTCCTATGTGGAGGCAAAAATAATATTTCACATTTAGAATTTAATTGTATGATGTAGTATTCTGATTTGCAAGTGAATGAAACTTTTATCTCCAAGCATCATTTACAATCTCACAGTGTGGAGTCATTAAAAATTCAAACTTTGGTGGTCTTTCTCAGCATTCTTCTAAGGATTTATTGAGTAAGTCATGCCATTGGTGTTTCATAAGAAGTTCAGAGGGCCCAAGAAAGAGGAAATAGCACAAGGATGAAGAAAATTATATAATGAGGAGCTTCAGTATTTGTTGCTAAATTCTGAAAGTTTCTGACGATGGTGCGTTGTTGAAGTAAACTGTTTTCTGGATATTATCCATCATCCAAGACTATATAAAATATTGATATGATGGATAATATCAAGAAAACAGTTTACTTCAGTATTTGTAGTCTTCACTTAATGTTATTAGGCTGTTTACATAATAGATGAGATGTTCAGGGCATGCGGCTCATGAGAGAGATGAGAAGTAGGTACAAAACTTTAGCCTGAAGAAACTACTTTGTAAACCTATACACAGATGGCAGGATAATATTAAAATGTCCAAGATTTGAGGAGGCAGTAACAGTGTGGTCTTGCAGGTGGTTATTCAAATTCCTACAGAGGCCCAAAAATGGTGAACTTCTAAAGACAGCACTATGAGGAGTAACTGGCCAGTGACAGGGACTGGTGAAGGGTTCAAACCCTTAAGATGGAGGTGATATGTTCCTGCAAAATGCTGGTAACCACCTACAAAACTATATGCTGATCACAGTCAAGAAATATTGGAATAGGTGTTAGAGAAAGAGGTTGTTAAGTTGTGGATTGGAATCAACTGACTCAGGATAGGATCCAAATCATGTTATCATGAACACAGTAGTGAACTTTTAGATTCTTTAAAAGTAGAGATTTCCTTGACCAGTTGAACAATTGCCAACTTTCAAAAGAAGACCCTGCACCACAGAGTTTTATATCAACTATCATTTAGTACCTACTGCTGCAGGCACAGTCATTTCAGTTGAAGTAGTCAGTGTTTCTTGTTTCAACAGGCTACAAGTCAGGACTTGACTATGGTGTCAGCTATAGTGTCCTATGTCTTTGAAGCAATTCAGGACTGTGCACAGGAAAATAAAGTTTCTTTGAGTAAGTGCAATTCAAATTCATATGAGCTACAAGTTGGTAAGTTATTTTAATTTTATGGATTTTTTTTTCTTCACCAATACAGTGTGCAGACTGGCTCTGGGGATCCACCTAGCCATCTGTCCTCATCAAATCACATTGTAAAAAAGGTCAAGAAACACTTCTGTAGAAAATCATTAGGCTGTATATATTATTTACTTTTTGTGTGGCTTAAAAATCCATCGATATTGGCCGGGTTTGAACCCACGAACCTTGAGTCCAGTGGCGAGCACGTTAACCACTAGTCCACCGAGGGCAAGATTTGTCACGCTCTGTAAGAGTATATTATGACATTTGAAATATTTATTCCAGTGAAGATATCAACTTCATTAATTTTCTCCCGTACTGGTGCTGACAAGAACTCTAAATGTGCTATTGCGTGTGTGATGGAAAGGTTCTATTTGGTGAGTATTTTTTATATATTTGTTAATAAACAGCTTACTACATTCAAGAGCTCACATTTAGTATATATGTTCATCTTAAGTGAAAGTACTGTGTATCAGATTTATGTTTAAAGTATACTTGTTGGATTAATTCAACTTATAAGTTCATAGTATTTTGAATTAAACTTTAAATACCTATACATTTAATAAAGTTCTTCATTGTACTACAAACAATGCAAAGAATATCCTCTCCAGCAGAGACCACCGTATTCACTTGGGTATTTTATTTTAGTCTGTGACAGAATTGAACTGTAATATGCTTTTTAGTTGTTAATTTTTAGAGCTGTTGTTTAACTGTCTCTCCACATTTTTCAGTACAAGTTATTGTCTGTAAATCTAATTATTACTACTATTACATTTTAATATATTTATTCAAATATACAGATTAATGCTTTGAATTGGTGTTAAAAGTAAAGAGTAGCCATTATGGCCATAACTGAACATTCACAATTAAAAATTATGTACAACTGAATATGAAAACATTTGCTAAAGATGACCACAGCTAAAAAGGATAGCAAGCATAAATGACAATCTGAAAGAGATTGCAATCAGTAACAACGTTCAGCACATAACTATTTAGTTGATGGGGTGGGGGTTGAAGTAGGGGTGGGGTGGAGAAGGGAAAGAAAAGAAAAGAAAAGAAAGAGTTAATGATTGTAAAACAGCCATTCAGTTGTAATGAGACTTCTTTGCTACATCAGCATATCTTGTAATTATTCCAATAAGATTTGCCTCTTATTAAGCACAACACCATGAAGGTTTACAGGGAGGACCGGAGGTTCACATATTCTTAATCTTAGCACTAACAAGTAAGATGATTGGTCAACTTTAAGCTCTGGCCATTTTATCCCTGAGGAAAGAACCCCCTGTACCCATAGAACAGAGCCAGCCTTGATAATGAAGATTACATTGAAATAACTGTTAGTATTTAGCATGTTTCATGAATATTCAGGTAATGATAATAAGATTTAATTTCATTTTATATTTGAAATACCTACTGTGTATATTTATTTCAGATTATGGGTGATCAAGTTGAAACTGCTATGTTGGCCGAAGTGATAAATATGATTCCTATAGAAGCACTGAAGGTACCAGTGACACAGCTCGTCAATACATGTGGAAAGAAAGGTGATGCAATAGATTAATTCAGAGGTTATATTATGAATGTATTATTTATGCTAGTTAGTAATGATAATATAGATAATGAATACATAGTAGAAACATTTTTTGAGTAAATGCCAGAAAGGAGAATTTTTAGAAGCATTTGCAGTTAAAACATTTCCAAGCTCTTTAGTCTAGAATCAAGATCTACTGCTTGTTAGAAAGACCAGCAGAGTTAACTATGCTAACTTGTAATTTTAGCCAAATTCTAGGTTACTCATATCAGAAGGATAAGCAGTGTTGAAAATTCTAGCCTCTGCATTCATCAAAATAAAAATATATCCTATTCGATCCACCATTATATTTCAGAGAATTACAACAGCTGTCAGTTTTCATGTATATTTTACATGGCATGCATAAAATAAATGCATTATGGGAAATATGTGACTTGTCTTTCTGCTTGTATGTTCCATCTCTGAAACTGTTCAAGATATATTGATGGAATTTGGTTGTCTTCTGGAGGTTTACACTTAAAGTTGTTAAAGTTGTTGGATGAATATAATTTTGGTCTGTAATATTCGAGTGATTGAAATATGTGGACAGACACCCAGACATGACATTCTCATAATGAATTTTTTGCAAACAACAGATAAATTGAAGCATTAAGTAAGTATTGCCAATTTGTTATTTTTAATTATTTTCTTTGTATGGAAAACAGAAAAAGTTGTTCATTAGTTTTGTAACAAACTTTAGTTGAATCAGATTCACTTTGGCATATCTTCCAGTGAACATCATGGCATTGTGTTTTTTAATTAAATTAAATTTAGATCAGATCCATTATTAATTGTTGTTTTTACTTCACTGAACACTCCCCATTGTTATGTGTAACTGCACCACTGTTAATCAGGACTCTCTGAATCAGTGGTTTCTGCTGAATTGTGAATTTCACTGCTGTCTGAAGAAGCTATTATTGATACATGAATGACGTTAATGATATAATGAAGTCTATAGTTCTCTTTCTTATTATAGTTTTAAGGTTGTTTCATTAACAAACCCATGGAACAGTGTCCTTGAAAAGCTCATAGTCACTCAGTCACATTCACAGGAGCCCATCACTGAACCCATGCCAGAGCCAAATGAATCCATTCTGTACCTCTGTAGAAGCATGCATAAAGCAGCCATAAAGTTCACAACTCAAGAAGCGTTCCATGAATAGAGAGGGCTTCCTTGAATAGTGGAATAGTTTGCACATAATAGAAAACTCAGACAGGAATTAAATACTGAAAACACTTGTGCCTGTGCCTACACCCATGAAGGTGTATAAGAAGCATATTGGTAAAGCACCACACAGTGTATACTTCAGCTCTAGATGGGTGTGGATGATCAGCTTCACACTTCTGCCACTTTACACTGTGGGAATGACCCCTTTTTGGATAGGAGACTGCCAATTTCAGATATCAAACCCGTCTTCCGGCCCATAACCAGTCACTTAAATGGCTAACCATCTCAAAATATTTCAGTTGAACTATATTTAATGAAATTGCATAATAATGAGTCTTGAACAGAAGCCATAACAAATAATATTGACCCTCAGTGTGTCTGAACTTCAAATGAAGTTCTTTGGTAATGTATTTCATATTTCTTTGTTAAGGTAAAGGACCAGACAAGTGTGAAAATGCCAGTACTTTCATATTTTGCCTCAAACAAAATGGAATGACCACTGCTACTGTAAGTATGAGGGCCTAAATTCTTAAGCTGGGTCCAGGCCCCTAAATCTTTACTATGATACTGTGAAAAGTCAATATGTTTTTGTGCACTAGAAGACAACACAAAATCATTTATTGTGAATTTGTAGAAACTTCATAAGTTGCAGACAAGTTGATTTGTTAAATTGTGTTCAGAGTCAATCATACAAATAGGTAATCACATGATATGTTTCCTAACATAATTCTCAATGTATACATTTTATACAGAATTTATGTTTCTAATTTGGTACTGTTATCTTTTCAGAAAGCACTCTTCCGAGGTTAAGATACAATTGAACTACAGTTGCATTAATTGTCATCAATTTTGTGAAATATTTGCATTTTCTACTTTACCTATTGCTAAGAGTATTACAAAAAGAAGTTGCCAAAGACTATTTTAATTGTCACATCTTCTTGTCAGTAATAAATCTATTGCATTTAATGACAGAAATATTTTACTTTGGATAGATATTAGACCAGTGACGTTCAGAATGTTTTCGTGTTATCGGAACTACTAATTTTATTTTCCACACAAGTTGCTACGCCCATTGAAAATACTGTTAGACTGGCAAACCAGACTTCATTCTTTACCTGAATTAGGATATTTCTGGTTAGATAGCATTTTTACATACAACAACTAAACTTAGAACATCAATATATAACATTTTTGTACATTATTGTTGCATAATTAAATTGTGTTCTGTAATTAAATTTGATTTCTTTTCACTTTGAGTGTTTATTTCATTGAAAGGTATGATTAATTTTTTGTATGAAGTACACAGAAACTGTGAGTGATAGTTGAGGTTATCACAATATATGAAAAGAATACAGTAACATTTGAAACAAAGTTGAAAATTGTGATTTATTTTATTCTACACATTATGTGGGTCCTGTGTCACTGCGGAATCATGCATCTTTAAGCTGTGGATAGCTATTACGTAAAGCTACTTTGAAATGGTCCTTGAAGCTTGGGGGGTCAGAGTAGACTGTCTTACTGAACCTGCAGTTACAGAAAATGGAAGTTCATCACTGCAACAACAAAAGTTCTAAAACTGAACAGCTTCCATGTTGGTGGATATATCTTGATTTTATGGCATTGGCAAACAGCGAGGACAAGGAGACAACGTGCCACAGAACTGTAACTCATGACTGATGCTTCCGACGTCTAGAGAGAAATACAGTCGTGGCCACAACAAATAGCATGTGGCAGTGACATTACGCCAAGGTCACTTCGTGGTTTAAAAAAATGACCTTTAGTACAGAGATTTGTCACTGCCACAACTGTTTATTGCCTCTAAAAATGAATGGCTGTCTATAATGAGGAAGTTTGCATCAGCCACTGAATTATTGTAGCAGAACAGGTGGGAGTATATTTTTTCACCACATGACCTTGGAATAAAAACCTAACTTTGAAAAACTTTTTCATCTGATTATACCTCATGGTATTTGAAAAATAATTAGGGTTTTCTGAGTTGAAGTCAAACACAGATTTCATAGTGATATAGTGAGAGGCGCATGTATTGTGTATTATATATCATGATAAGGTAAGACTTGGGTTCTTCCTGTGCCTGAGTAGAGGTATTTTTTATTTATTTAGTGTTCTGTCTGACGACAGGTCCATATGAACAGGATCCTTCCATCCTTTTCTCGGACTGGGACCTGTTCATATACGTTCTTGACAGATGATCCAGAAATGGTTTGCCATTGCCTTCTTCTGTGTGTGAATGGAGTAATTGTTGGGATGCCACGGAGGAAAACTCCGTGTTGCCTAGACCACGGCCTTGCCCAACACAAGTTATAAATTCGGGCACCGCCGGGAATCGAACCCGAGACCCCAGGATTACAAGGCCAGCGTTCTAACCGCTAGACCACCGTGGCGGTGATGAAGGTAAGTGGTAATTTCACGACTGAGGAAAGAGTCCAATGAACAGGCAGCTCGGTGGACCCTACAGCTTGTCTGAATGTAGTGGCAAGGAAATAAATCCATATCCTGGTCATCTACCTCATCATCCTCACCATTTTGTTTTAAAAACGAACCATTTCTGAAAGAATCAGAATTTTGGTTTGAGCTTTTTAGGCATATGTTTAAATGATATGATATTAAATCTGCCTCAGAGTAACTTATTAATATATTCAATCATAGCACACAAAGTGTTAATAACTATAGTTTGATTTCAGAAAATAAGGAGTGAAACATTACAATTAAAGTAGTTTTTACGAAGCTTGTAATTGAGTCACAAACATGGGTGCTGCCAGGATTTCTACAACGAGGGAACAACCACAAAATTGTTGATTTTGTTGAAGCCGATAAAGACTTTGTGTTTAGGATAGAAATATAATTTTTTTAAATAGTTTTAATTTCTGGTATTAATATTTGGTAGACTTTTTATTTAATTTTTTTAATTTTGATTTAGAAACAGTTAGGAGTATTGCACAACTTTCATCTTAATTAATAGGTTTAATGAATTTATGATTAATTTCTATGTGTAATTTACACTGGTATAATTTCAGACTATGTTGAAGAACTCGTATATGACTAAGCTTTGAACCATCAGTTAACTGTTAACGCACAACAAATATCGCATGTCAAACTTGTGGACACGCGACGTGCATATGAGATTCCACAAGCGTTGCACAAAAGGTTCAGTACTTACGAATCAAAAGTATTACGTAGCAAAGGTCCGTGCCTTTGTATTTTGAAACAGATTATGCATAGCGGAAGACGCCATTCTTGCATAAGTTACACCGTTTCCGTAACGTCTGATCTTCCCAACTGTATAGGTAAATATAACGAGGTCAGGTTCTAGTTATACGCACTACTGACGTACTAGAACTGCTACGCGGGCCGTGGGTTGTCTATCAAGCGTATGGTTGATGGTACAGACACTCTCACTCTTGCTATGGGCAATTCGTATCCAGGTCATACGGTAAAGTGTTACCAGAACTGGATGTTTATTCTAACAGCAAACACTGGCCCTTAATAGTATAAATTGATAAACCTGAAGATGATGTCATGAAACATCGAAACATGTCGTTCATAAAAAAAAAGCTCTGAATAATGTAATATCGTATTACGATAAAAGAGCGCCATAAATACAACATAATACAATTTATACTGTAAATGTTATAATATTTTAACAACATTATTTTAAATAAGTTTGTGTATAGACTGGAAAAATAAATATATATACTGGCCCTTAAACTCAGAAAACAATTTCTATTGAATATTACAGTTTCAATTATCAAAGGACAGTAGTAGTTACGTTTATATGCCAATATGTGGCAGGAGAATTTTTCATTCACATTTGAACACCAAGTTTGATAGAAGCAGTAACTGGTATTTTGGAGCGAGTTTTATTTTCGCAGAATGAAAAAAGATAAAGAGAACGTTGACTTTGTGATGTTATTCTTTCATTTTATATTATTTAAAGGAATGGTTTCAATTGCATGTTAAGTCGGTCATCAGGTTGCAGACAGGTGCTACTGTTGGATACTCGTAGGGAAAAGTCAAGACATTGATAACATACCATTATTTGAAACATTTAAAATATTATTAATATTTCTAATGAAATTTAAGAGCGCATTATTTATGATTTATCGCAGTGTGATTAGCTTTGCATCTAACAAATGAACATCAAAGGCAATGGGATATGCAGTTAGCAAAGAGCGCATTTAGAATTTATAATAACGCAGTTCAAACTACAAACCATATGAAAGTGTTGGAATGTGGGGCACACAACGTTTGTGCGACGAACAGTAGCCCGTATAATACGTTACTGGTAGAGAGTTGTACACTCGCTTGGAAGAATTGACGTAACGTATGAATTTATTATAAGACGACACAAGACAGTCTGTGTGACGAAGTCTTCCTGAACGGACGTCTAGGCAACTCGAAGACATGTTCCGATTTATCTCGATTCGAGTGGCTTTGATACTGACCGTCTCGATATCTTCCAGTCTGGGCGCTGTTACTCCCCAGGTAAGAGCATGACAATTATATATTCTCGTCTTCACAGAGAGCACAGAATGAATGTTTATCTCGTATAAGAGAAATTAATGAAGAACATGGAGATGACAGTTGGTAGAAGTTTACCGACGTTTCGGAGACGCAATAAATATGGTGCAACATTCTGGAAGACAGCCATCTTCATATTCGACACAGTGAGAACCTTAAACCCCACAGACCCAATATCTGATCGATGTAAGTTACAGCGTTTTCTAGCTACAAATGGCGGGGATGAACTTCTAATTAAGTAATTTAAGTAATTGGATTTCATTTATTTTATACTTTGTATAATATGAAAAATCACTTCGTTTCCTGACAGCTGTTAATTAACTGCTGCTATTTACTGTCTAGCAGGGAAGGTGTCAGTCGCCCGCCATAGCACCCCAAAGGATCGAGAAAGTAATTGCAGATTGCCAGGACGAAATAAAACTCGCTATTCTTCAAGGCAAGTATTCGACAAAAATAATGGCTCTATATTTTATATATTTTTAGTATTTTTGCTTCACAAACATGTGCGACGCTGAGGGACCTGTTAGTATGGCCGTTGTCTGTGGAAAAGTCTTTGAAAAGACAACAGTGGAAGAGCGTACTCGAATGGAGTACACGCATTTTACATACTCGTTTATTCTGCTTTTCTGTCGAATTAACCTGTTTTTTTGTCTGAAATTGGTCTCTATCTAGGGAAGAACGTAGAAAGAGGAAGTAACAGGAGAGTAACAGAACTTAAGACATGCAGCATGCATGATGGAGATGAAAACAATACATAACTTTGATTGACTAATTTCATACTGAATGAACAAATAATGCACAAACGAATAAAAATGCGTGTAAATATGTATACACAAGTTTATCATCCAAGACACTGTAATTTATTGACTTTGGGTTCTTTGACGACAATGTTACAGCTGTGTGATTGCAGTATCAAATGTAATGAGAATAGCCTATTGATTCTATGTTTATTTAACCGTGAGTATCGGTGATTTATGAATTGGAAGGACCTGATCATCAGACCTAATGTTGACATGCACTAAATGCGGCTAATTTCGACACTGATATATAGGCCTATTTCAAAATACAAAAAAATTCTTGGTCTGGGAAAAAGAGACCAAAGTGTACACTGGAGAATAGAACTACCATTGAAAATAATCTTTTAAAAAAATGGGGTTGAGGAATGGGCTAGATACAATTGGCCTATAACAGGATCTAATGTGAGATGATAATGTTGCGTCATATTGTGATGATTATAATTGTTTAATTTTAACCGTCTAATCACAATAAAATATTTTATTAAATATTAAAATATTATTACTACAATTACATTTAATATTTAAAATATTTAATATTAAATATTTTAAATATTAAATGTTAATATTTAATATTAAATATTTTAAATATTAAATGTTAATTGTAGTAATAATATTTTAATATTTAATAAAATATTTTATTGTGATTAGACGGTTAAAATTAAACAATTAGGATCTAATGTGTAAACACTTTGATGAATCTTCGGAATCCATAAAGGCGGAAAATGTTTTGGCCAGCTTAATAATCTTCAGCCTTATCAAGATCCCGTACCATGTGTTCATGTACATTAAACAATCTGTTCGTCTGCAGAAGCGCTGGTTGACTTGGAAGCGTCTACTGCCGTGCTGACGTCGAGAACAAAGCGTCAGACATTCTCTGAAGATGAGCGGAGGATTGCTGGGGTAAGCTGTTGTCTATCAGAGCTACAGAAGTGGGGAACCTCAAAAATTACTTTTATCAAATGGGAAGTTACGATCAGTAAATTAAGAAATTACATCTCACTGTTCGAAGAGAGGTTACAATTTTAGTTAATTTTTATGCATTAATCGCACTAAATTTTAAACAACCAACAAATAAGTGTCTATATTCCAAGTTTGCCGCCACGGTGGTCTAGCGGTTAGAACGCTGGCCTTGTAATCCTGGGGGTCTCGGGTTCGATTCCCGGAGGTGCCCGAATTTATAACTTGTGTTGGGCAAGGCCGTGGTCTAGGCAACACGGAGTTTTCCTCCGGGGGCTTCCCCGGATTCTCCGTGGCATCCCAACACACACAGAAGAAGGCAATGGCAAACCACTTCTGGATCATCTGCCAAGAACGTATATGAACAGGTCCCAGTCCGAGAAAAGGATGGAAGGATCCTGTTCATATGGACCTGTCGTCAGACAGAACACTAAATAATAATATTCCAAGTTTATGCACGTTTCTGAGGACACGAAAAGCAGTTTCAGCAAATCTTTCCATCTGGATCCAAAGTTATTTGCGAACACAGAGGGACACACGAACAAGATACCGAAAGTATCCGTCTTGTTATGAAATACGGAAAGCTGACAGTAAAGGCTCTTATTAACTTTTCTTAAACTCTCCAGACAAATGGATAGGGTGATTGACAAGTAAATAGGCCACATGACGTGTCCATTTGATGTAATTTTTGTAAAGAACATAGGCATAACTTCAACATTTTCTTCAGCTAACTCAAGAAACGATCTCTTTTATAATATGTTTCAAAACCTTTCCTCAGAACATTAAATCCACTCAGTAGGTTAATTATATTATGTTACGTGTTACGTCAATACATTGTGTAAGTCTTGCGTGACAACAAAATAAGAAGGCAAAAACTAAGCCTGCGGGTTTATGCAGATGTGACTGAGCAGTATGAATGACATCATATGAAGAACGCACTGATTATTTGCTTGTTCCTATTTATATGAGTATATTTATTAAAGTTCTTTCCTTATTTTCAGAATATTTAAAAGAACAAAGACAAGTTGTTACACAAACAATAACGTATTTTGATTGTGAATATATTAAATTAAGCCATTTATTGCATATATTCAGTGATTCTCCAGAATGTAAGAACCAAAATGTAAAAAAATGTGATTCCCAAAAAAAAAAAACTAAGTTCACCTGAAAACTTTCAGTTCATCGAAATATTTTCAGTTTCGGAGATAAAACATATTGGCAGAAATACAGGTTGATATGCTTTCACTTCGAGCAGTTTGCGCAAATAATGCATATTAAATGTTCGATTACCCAGATGTTTATGTTTTATTTAATAGCTGAAACTTATCTCGTGAAGGCCAATATTTAGTAGCGATTAGTGTCTGTGACAACTGATGTACGAATATTTCTGTTACAGTGCCTTCTCCAGTGTGTCTACAAGAAAGTGAGAGCGGTAAGTACACAGTTTCTAGTGAAAGTACAAATACGGACGTGCTGTTCCCTAATAGCGCGTCAATTAGTGTCACGTTAAAGAAGGCTAGTTTAAAGGCACTTACAAGTGTTATAGCAAGGACAGAAATTGTGTAAATTTGCTTTTACAAACACTGACTGGTGTGCCTGAAGTCTGAAGATTACATGTAATATCTTCCTCTCCAGTAGCAGAAACAGGAAGTTCAATACCGCTTATACCAAAGTCTGAGATTTGAGAAGTAAGCATTGTGAGCTAAACCCTTAAAGTGAGGCAAAGACATCGGAGAGAAAGAGCTCAGTTGGGGTACCCTCGGGTGGAATTCTGTTGGGGGGCTCTCGGAATGCAAACCGCTGCAAGCGCCTTGGGGACGCAGTTGTCTTGTACCTAAGGGGCGTCTGAAACCGCAACAGACACATAAACGGGCTCACATTGCGAAGATAGCTGTATTCGAGGTTACGCGCACTGTAGTCTGGTTAAAGTTTACCTGGTGAACTACCAGACTAAATGGCGCTACAACCCAGAAGACAACCATCTGTATACTCGTTGCCGTGAAAACCTCAAAACTAAGGGACCATAATGTGTTCTTAGCTCACGTCGAAGCGTAAAGAACATCTAATAATGAATTGAAAATGAATCTGAAGGAAGCGATGGTAGCCTAATTTAAAGTAACATCCCATGATTTGCCTCGAGGAATTAAGGAAAACCATGAGAAACCTCAATGAGGATATCGGGTTTAGGGACCGAGATTTGAATCCTCGACCTCCCTAAAACAGTGCTAACCATTCAGCTGAGATGATCGATGGAATACAAGTACAGTTCTATACTTTATATGTGTCAGATGTCATCTAAATGCTTAGTGCATGTTTAGATGTCATGATTTTGTGTAGAAGGACGATAAAAGTAAGTGAAGTTCTGAAACTACAAAATGTCTCTTCACGCCGTACACGGAGTGGTCGAGGATAAGAGATCAGAAAGTATATGCATGTGAATTAGAAACTGGCGTCTCCATTTTCACTGCGTCACCTCAATTGTAAGAACAAGAATGACACTGCTGTCTTTTAAATATGATAATTTCACTCCTTTTTTGAAAGATACTATGAGAGTGTAGTTTCAAAGCTCTTACCTAGTCAGTAGAGTGAAAGTGGTTAATTTTCGATGGAAAAAGGCGTTTTAAAATTCAAGCCACGTATTTTCTTACCGTCCACTTTACTTACACCACTAATTTTCTCCTTTGCCGATTCAATGACCGGTTCAAAAACAGTGGCTTTTCCGACAACCATTAACCTGTTTCACAGTACACAAATATAATAAGCATAGAGTAAACACAAGAATAAACAGTGGAACTTGAGCTAAATAAAACATTAATGTACTGATAAATATAATATTAAATATAAGGTACACATAATGATAATGATTATATATAATATTTACAAAGGTACAGAAATATAAGAGGTAATAAAAAACTTATAAAATCAAGATAATGGTAAAGATATTGAATATAGTAAAGATACAATTAAAATAATTAAAATAGTAAAGAATAAGGTTTGACGTAAATGATAAAGGAAACGCATCCCAACCGAGCCTAACGTAACGTCAACATAAAATATACTAACCTAACCTAACCTAATCTAACCTAACCTAACCTAACCCAAACCTCAGCCCCTGGCGTGGTTATTCGCTATTCTGATTGAGGTTTTTGTGTTTTTTCTGTCACTCGAAGCATATTTTATGATTCGCCTCCAAAAAATTATTTGCAGATGATAGAACATCCTTAAATAACGAATAAAATGAAATAACCATTATCAGTAATTGGAAATCGGTACATATCATTAAATAATAAAGCGATAGCAACTGCTCCAGTGCAAGTCTTCTGACTTACAGTTCACAGTCATTCCGTTTCTTATTCAACGATATTTAACCCGTGCAGTTAATTAAATACTCTATCTATTTGTAGCATAAGTGGAACAAATTTGTACCAAGTGTCGGGATATGTTTTTCTATCCAAAGGTTGATGCATCCGGCTTTCCGACTAGAGAAGGTTTAGTTCGCCTCTACGCCGAGGGAGTGCAGGAGCGTGGCTATTACCTTGCGACAGCGGAAGCGAGTGAACAATGTCTACATAAGGCACTCCAGAGTCGACTCCGATTGCAGCCCAGTAAGAAAAATACCATAAGTATCACAGCTAATATCAACATAATTATTGCACAGTTGCAATCGGTTATACCAAAATGGGGGGGGGGGGGGTTGTGGAACTTTTAAGGCGAGAAGGCTATCAGCACCATGAAAAGGAAGGATCTGACATTTTTGCGGTAATTGTTTTTGTAGAGTACAAATTTTTCGTTAAGACGGACTACTTTTTATGACTGATCACAGAAATTCCTAAAAAGTATTTTGCATTTTATTGACCGTAAAATTACAAACATAACAATACTTGTAAGATTTGAGGTTCTCACAGCGGTGAGTATGAAGATTTCCGTATTCTGGGTTGTTGCGCTGTGTAGTCTGGTCGATGTTAACCAACGTTTCAGAGGTCATACTGCCTCCGTCATCAGGGCCCTGATGACGGAGGCAGTATGACCTCCGAAACGTCGGTAAACATCGACCAGACTACACAGCGCAACAACCCAGAAGACAGAAATCTTCATACTCATCGCCCTGATGACGGAGGCAGTATGACCTCCGAAACGTCGGTAAACATCGACCAGACTACACAGCGTAACAACCCAGAAGACAGAAATCTTCATACTCATCGCCCTGATGACGGAGGCAGTATGACCTCCGAAACGTCGGTAAACATCGACCAGACTACACAGCGCAACAACCCAGAAGACAGAAATCTTCATACTCATCGCCCTGATGACGGAGGCAGTATGACCTCCGAAACGTCGGTAAACATCGACCAGACTACACAGCGTAACAACCCAGAAGACAGAAATCTTCATACTCTGATGACGGAGGCAGTATGACCTCCGAAACGTCGGTAAACATCGACCAGACTACACAGCGCAACAACCCAGAAGACAGAAATCTTCATACTCATCGCCCTGATGATGGAGGCAGTATGACCTCTGAAACGTTGGTAAACATCGACCAGACTACACAGCGCAACAACCCAGAAGACAGAAATCTTCATACTCATCGCCCTGATGATGGAGGCAGTATGACCTCTGAAACGTTGGTAAACATCGACCAGACTACACAGCGTAACAACCCAGAAGACAGAAATCTTCATACTCTGATGACGGAGGCAGTATGACCTCCGAAACGTCGGTAAACATCGACCAGACTACACAGCGCAACAACCCAGAAGACAGAAATCTTCATACTCATCGCCCTGATGATGGAGGCAGTATGACCTCTGAAACGTTGGTAAACATCGACCAGACTACACAGCGCAACAACCCAGAAGACAGAAATCTTCATACTCATCGCCCTGATGATGGAGGCAGTATGACCTCTGAAACGTTGGTAAACATCTACCAGACTACACAGCGTAACAACCCAGAAGACAGAAATCTTCATACTCTGATGACGGAGGCAGTATGACCTCCGAAACGTCGGTAAACATCGACCAGACTACACAGCGCAACAACCCAGAAGACAGAAATCTTCATAACTAACTAACTAACTAACTAGATGGCTTACCGAACCCGAAGGTTCATCACCGAATTAACCAAAGCCCTCCACCGGACCCTGTCCTGGGCCAACAAAATCCAGTTTCCTTCAACTCCTATCTCGGATAGATCCCGCCTGAGATTATCCTCCCATCTACGTCTAGGTCTCCCCAGCGGTCTCTTCCCTTCAGGTTTCCCAACCAGTACCCGGTGCACACCTCTTGTCCCATCCATGCGCGCTACATGTCCCGCCCATCTCACTCTTCTCGACTTAATCACCCTCACAATACTGGGGGAGCAGTACAGATTTTTAAGCTCGTCATTGTGCAGTTTTCTCCACGCCCCATCGTCTTCCCTCTTAGGCCCAAATATCCTCCTCAACACCCGATTCTCAAACACCTGCAATCTGTGTTCCTCCCTCTGAGTGAGAGACCATGTTTCGCACCCATACAAAACAACAGGCAAGATTATTGTTTTGTATACTTTAATTTTCAGGTTCTTAGAAATCAGACGGGAAGACAAAATATTTTGGACTGAGAAGTAGCAAGCATTTCCGGAATTTAGTCTCCTCCTAACTTCCTCACAAGTATCATAAATCTTCATAACAATACTTAATAGAATTTTGTTTTCACGGCAGTGAGTCCGAAGATGACTGCCTTCTGCGTTGTAGACTGGTAAAAGTTTACCAACATTTCAGGGTCCTTGCCGTCTCCATCATTAGACCGATCACTTGATGATGGAGGCAGCAACGACCTCTGAAGCGTTGGTAAACGTCTATCAGAATTTACGGCGCAACAACCTAGCCATCTTCTGGCAATACTTTCTGATTTTTAAATCGAATCTCAAGCCTTAATGATCATGCACCAACTTCTTTTCAGGTGGAAAACAATCGTGTGATTTGGCCTACGACTTATTTGAATGTATCAGCAACAAACTTTCGGAGGTAAGTTGTTATATCCTTAATAAAATAGGAGGAGAACATACCCGAATGAGTTTCTCATCTCATTTTACGCCAATAACCTCCACTCAACTCCAACTAACAAATATATCAAATCAGCAAATTAAATACAGCAGTCTGCTTAATTAATATTAGAATAATTTTGCGAATAGATTGTACTTTAAAATACAGAGTGCCACATTTTCATTGGTACCTATAAATAATATTACATTAATGATTAAAATAAAATATTTTACTGTGTTTATAAAAATGTGACTCGAAGACGACAATTTTTATTTGTTTGTAATAAACTAAACGACGCTGACAATAGTTCAGATTATATCGCACTGAATTATGGAGTGATTATAATGACTAATGACTTGGAATTTGCTTGGACGGACTGATGAAAATTACAGAAACCTCAGTGTGTGATCTGACGTTCTGGCGGCGGTGAAGATGATGATGGTGATGATTTGGGTTGTGATGCCTTGTGAACTGGTAAGTAGGTACCAACTTTTCGGAGAAATACACTCTCCATCTTTAGGGCTGACGGTGGATAAGAATTTTTCCGAAACGCTGGTACCTACCTAACAGTGTACATGCAGACGCAAACTACAAGGATAATATCATCACGTAAACCTCAAGGTAGTAGCCCGAAACAGATCTCAGAGCCGAGATCGAAGATTAATTATAGTATAGAAATTCTATGATAAAAATCAGTCAGCTATAAATAACAGTAAAAGAACAAAAATTAAAGTCTGTAATAAATAATATTCTGTTTTAAATTTCAGTACTGTAGCGGCTTTGACTAACTGGGTTAATTTCCTGGCTGTAATCAACATTTACGGACGTGAAGGAAACTCAATGACCACCAGAATTCATCCGTCACGTTACGTTAGCGTAGACAGTTGACATAACAGCTAAGCATCGGGAAGAGACATGTCTCCTGCTTTATTAAATTTACATTCTAACAAGATATACAGAAAAGTCTTACTCTCCTTCGGACGGCGGTATCTCAGAAGCCAACTCCTTTACGGCTGGACATTCTAGGCTTGTTGCGACGCCTGACATATCATCGCTGTCATCCGTTTAAGTCAACTAATTTATTCAGGGTTTTTTCTCAATTTTGTATAACTTGCACAATAAAATCCGATATTTGTATGTTCCTTTCTTTCTCTATTGTCTCATCGAAGGTTTGCACACAACGGATCGCAAAAGAAGAGTACCAGGAAAACAATGGATACCATTTCGCGAGTACGTGATGCAGTGTAGTAGATTTTAAGGGTCTCACGGCGGTGAGTACGAAGATGGCTGTCTTCTGGGTTGTTGCGCCGTGTAGTCTGGTAGGACCTCTAAAACTTCGGCAAACTTCTAACAGACTACACGGCACTACAATGCGGAAGACATCCACCTTCATGATGCAGTGTCTTTGGAATTTCTTTCAATATCGCATCACGTGATCAAGCTCGGGATTTCCTTATGTTGGATTTTTATTCCCTTTAATAATAGACTTATGAATTTTTGGCGAAATATTTAGTCATGATGCACTAACAGAAAATTATCATAAATTTGAAAATTTTGCTGTAGTTACAATAATTCATGGAAAAACTTGTTTAAACGATCCTTCTCACCTAACAGACAAGCCTCTCGGAGGAAAATCGCTTTTTTAGTAATTCCTTATTTTTCCTTACTGATATCAACTGACGTTCGTCCTCAAATGGATGAACAAAACTATCGGTAATTACCGTCAGGTTGTGTCCTTCCGCGTGTGTAAGGAAATAATTACAGGCAATGAATCAAGAGAGAGAATAATCAGCAGGAAGTGTAATGTACTTCCTGAGTGTGCCGACCACGTGTGTAACCATGTTTAGTCCCCAGTGATTGCTTCGCCCTTTTCATTTACCTACGAATTAACATAAAAACTCAGTTTTAATCTTAAAAGGAGCTCTTTCTACGTTTCAAGGATCTGTCCGTTTTTCACGAAATTTTGTATAGACGTCAGTACCATTTAATTTTCTGAATCGCCAATAACAAAATGGGGACCTGCGAACACATACGTATCTTAGAAAACGACTAAACTTTTGTAAATATCGTTTTTACAGACTGTAAAACAATTAATTGCGGTTGAATGAACTCTATAGTATTTAGTTTTAAGATTAATGGCGTTAATTAATAAACCACCAGAGCTCATACATACGCCTACAAATTCTGTATGAACTGGTATTTGTAAGCCAACAACTGAAGTCCTGAACGCGACAGAGGACCAACTCACAGATTATTATAACTTAGAGAAACAGAAAAACGCTAAACTTAGTTGCTCAAATTTCACTTTGTAACATTCTGAAAGATATAATTCACAAGATACGAAACATGAGTCTTAGCCTTCGTCTACATGGAAACAAAAGGCAAAAGTGAGACTGCATTCATTTCAATATTCCACATGTTCTAACTTCGTTGGTTCGCCCACTCCAGGTCCTCAGAATACATAACCACGGTGTGAACCTTTGGGGCTACATACTTTCTCGACCTCGACACTAGACGAGGATCCAATTTTGTAAATCTTCGGGTTCTATAAAGATACTGAACTACGTATCTGAACAATTCATAAATATACATTTTCAAGAAAGACAGCTGTCTGAATTAACAAACGTCGCGTATAAGAACATCTCGAAAGTAAAACCAACCCAATTTCCAAAAACCCACCTAAATTATACGACTTTTAACATGAAACGAGTGTCTAATTATCTTTACTTCCTTCCGGTATTTTTCTCCAAACCTGGTGCCTAACATCCTCTGAAACCCAACCTTGTTCCATATACATGTTATTGCCTTTGAATTCTGCCGATAGAGGACACTGATCTAACAGGTTTGCGTGCAATGTTTGTTATTTTGACAAAGACGTTAAACTGATGTCTGAAAACAAAGAACATCAGCCAATAACTCGCGTACTTTTTCTAGTTAATGTTTGAAGGTCGCTGGCGAAGATCAACAATGGCAAACGAAGATGGAAATAAAACAGAAGACCATCTACCGGAACACAGGATGTGATTCTACGTGATTCTAAAACACTTGCGTTTTTTTTTCAAATTCATCCTTATTCTTTCTTCTTTCTTTTAAGTGACTTTGAACGTGGAACCAACCGTATGGAAAAGGTCGTATTTATGTGCTTTCGTGGGTGGGATTAATTACTGCTCGGTACGGTTGTGATACAAGCAGATGCTTGAAACGTAATCAAAAGCTGAAGTGTGAGATTTGAGGTTCTCACGGCCTTGGAAATGACAATGTTGTGAGGCTGCGCAGATCCATAGGTATGTACCAAAGTTTCTGAGAAATACTCAATGCAGCGCCAAAACAGAAAACACCGTGAAAAACAAAAATAATTGGGTGATAGTTTTCTTCACGTGTAATAAATTCTCTTCTTATTCAGCTCTCACAGATTGGGCCATCTGGTCTCTTCTGATTCTGATTTAGTTCTGAAATAACCAATACCTTATACCTCTGTCAGGACTCCTTTTACGGAGGACTGGCCTCCAGCTACACAGAACAAAACACTTAATACGTACTCAAGCTCCTAGCGGATATTTTACCCGCAATCCAAATGTTTCAGCAATACAAACTGTACTCGCTCCACACATCAGCGGATAATTAACTTCTGAATCCTACTGTGAGTCAACTTTAATGGTAATCTGCCCAAATCAAGAATATCTAGGCAGGTAAATCCACAGTACGGGGTGCTCTTTGAAAGCAATACTCCGCCGACAAACGAAAAACTATTTATTTTATGGAAATCGAAAGTTCATAATTGTATTTACAATACTAACCATTGGATTGTATCCTACTGAGTAACAAGAGAGAGAGTTGTTTTCAAATTATGAAGCAGAATGTATTGCGTATGTAAAATATTTTACAGTTTTACCATATGTGTATGTAAGTATACAATTAATATGCAATATAAAACCAGCCTCCAAGTATCGGCCACATCTGATTAGAAAATGTATAGCAAAACCACTCTATTTGTTTCATTCGCCTAATTTGTAGTGAAGGGATAAAATCCGGTAGTGTCATGGCCTTAGAAATTAGTAAATTTGCATTTATCATGTTTTAAATTAACAACAATTGGAATATTAACTAATATTACCAGTCACAACTGGGACAATCATTAAAGAAGTAAACGTTCCTGGTTGAACTTCTTACACCTAGCGCCAGGGAAACTATAAATTACTTTATTTATTTATTTATTTATCCACTTCTGAGCAAACTTTCGTGTAACAGAGATTAAAAAAACTTACAAATTTAACCTCAAAATATCGCGCCATCTCCATGATCACAACGACTGAAAATTTTAAATAATTATTCCTTTAACATCCTCTACTTTCACAAGAATGTCATTCAATATTTCGTCATAAAATCAAAACAATAAACTCCCATTTTTAAAACAGATTTAAATCTCAAAGGATTTCCACACGTTTCGTCCACAGTTGCTTATTACGACTTCACTATGCTATAAGGGACCTTCTAGCATGGCCACAGCAGTAGCTTTGTCAGTTCTGCAAGTATAAAGATGCTTTATCTTTCGTGTGCATCTTTCTGTCTTATTAAACAAAACCTTTGTTTTGCATCAAAATATACAACACACCTCATCCTTTAAAAAGATTTCGCAGCTCCGATTCGTTGAAAACTGGCAACATGGCGGATATCCGGAGTAATCATCAGTATCCTAGCGGTGGGCCCAGAGCTACTGGTGAACAGTAGCCCTCAAGAAGATATATAACCCTCGAGGATACCCCGTCACAGCAGTTCGATGTGTCTGTCAGTGTGTAGCGGGTTGACTATAGTGAGTGGGTTCTCGTTTCTCAACGCACATGCAATGAAGATCAAGACGGTGAGTTGGTGTTTGCTTTGGGCTTGTGTGCATATCAAAGATTTTATGGGACGTTTACAAGTCGCGTGTTAGCACTTTCGAGGCTGCACACGACATACCTAGCTTATAAGCACATGTAGATTTAATTAATATTCGGGAAATAAACTGATATCTATCAACAACTGAAGCTGTTTGTGGCTTTTGGAACACAGTTATCGTTCAATCAGCGAGAGTGAAAATACATTTACGCCCACATCAGCCAAGTGTCTATTCAGAAACGAAGTCCCTAAAAACAGGGGTCATACTGGACCGATACTGGCCAAAATTAAACTTACAAAAGAACTTTTAATAAATATTCAAATAAAAATCCTCACAGAAGAGTTTAAAAATCATACGGACGGACTAACAGATACGACCTTACTCCAAAGCTTTTAATTTGTGTTTTTTTAGCAGATGGTAACTAATGAGTAGAACGGATATTGTGCAATTGTACGAGAATTCAGTAAAATTATTCGGCACGGAATGAAAAACATGGAAATGAGTAATAAAATCTAAGTTAATGTGGCAGTTACTAATGAATATTATCAAATTTAAATATAAATATAGCTATTTTTACATCATATAAATATCCGAATGTAACAATCATGAATCTCATATCTCAGACGATGGTGTTATTAATGATACTGGATTAAAATTCAGAAGTAATAATGACATCTACTAAAGACACGATATTATTATAGGTCACACGAAACCTTGTCATTTGGTTTACAAATATACAGCGACGCGATACATCCATGTATAATACTCGGACGTACTTTTCAGTGCACACTATTAAGTTCACGGTTAAATTTCACTGTTTGTTATTTGTGTTTGCGAATAATTCTTTTTAAAGACGATGCCAATATTTATGTTTATATAGCGTTTAACTAAGACGTTTAAAATCAGATACAGCGAAGTCATAAGTTATAATTATTGTTGTAAAAACTGATTTCCTACAGTTCTAGAAAACTGAGGTGTAAATACACTCGATTTAAGTTCCTCAGTGATACTGAGGACTCGGCCTTAAGGTAGGCGGATACACTTGAGAATATCAGAATGAGTTCAAGGAATGAAAATAATTACCTGACATTAAGATACCATAAAACAGGAAACGGAAAAAGATAAGTTCATAAAGAGAGAATCTTCCCATATCGCATATCTCAAACGATCAAGTATGCTGTCAGCTCTGCCTGTTCTTTAGTTTGAAGGAGGTCACGGTCAGATTACGCGATTGAATTGTCTGCAGGATTTTCATTATCAAGCAACTAATTACGCTATTATGAGGAAATAAGTGATACGGGGTTTCTGATTATTACATAGAACTAAAATTTTCTTCCACGATCATCTTTAAGTTCCTAGCTAGGAGACGGGAAGACTAAGGATTCTGAGATGAGTAGCGGCAAGCACTACCTGTCTTTAACGTGCTCGTAATATGTAAGTGAATAGTGAAAATATTTGTAGGATGTGAAATATGCATAACAGTTTCTGGGTAGAAAAGGAGAAGCTACTTGTATTAACATTTTGTACACAAAGAACTCAATATACTTAATTTGCAATTACTGTGGGTATGTAAATTTGTGAATATTTATTATCAGAATTTCAGTAAACCTAGTATCATCTACCACAACCATTTTTAACACAGAACGAATAATAATAGGTTTGATACTACTACTAATAATAATTACATTACGAAACATCGCGGGAGGTCCCGACTTCCTCTATTAGACCGAGACGTCGCTCTGACTTGAGGTGTTCAGTTTATTTTAGCGGAGGTAAATACTTGAATAGCATCTTATAAAGACGACAATCACCATCTACCAAATTTATCACCCACAGTCATCCTACTATTTGATGCTACATAACCAGTTCCATGGGCCTCCCGAAACTTCCAAATTTCCGGGGATACTCAGTCTGCGTTTCAAGGTCTTCCGACAGACGACCTCAAAGAATTCGAAGAGAAAAGGGTCGGCATACAGAAGCGGATCTACAATGTGTTCACTAGCCTCTGCAACTTTCTGCAAATTAAAACTATTGCTGAAGTTACGACAAAATATCTGATTTGTAACACTTGTTTCTTGGTTTGGTGTGTTTGAGCGCAGGTTTCCTCAGCTGGATGGGGGTGGGCAATGTGTGTGGTCTTTTGGGGCCTAATAAGTGTCCTTGCGGAGACGCCAGCACGGCCGAATCCGCTGCCAGCAGGCGGTGGGCCAGAGAGGTTGGATTTCGACCTGGGACAGAACGGAGACTATCGCTTTGACTATGCCACAGGTGAGGTTAATCCAGCTGCCAGGTCTGTTCGTTATCTGTAGCAGTATTTTTAACCTTATCCGTTTCGTGCCCGTTTCTGATCTATAATCCCCATTGGGTCTACCTTGCCGAGAAATTTTTTTTAAGGATTCTTCTTATTAAAGAATAATTACTGTAGCGTACTTTATTATTAGCAATTAATTTCAACAAACACAATGCTCAATTTATGTTGGATTCATTACACATGACATGAAAAATTCAATTCAGGGTTTTTATTGAAAGTACTTTATTTATGGCATTTTAATCCTGACGTATAATTTATATTGATAAACATCCACAAATAATTAGCTTCAGAGATAGTAGGGACGAATGTTTAATTATTTTCTCTAACAACAAATACATACCACGAAAGTCACGGCCCTGAGAGAGAGTATCTCCTACTTAGCAAGTAAATAAGTTAAGTGAATTAATCAGAATACAGTAAACTAAGATGCAGACTACATCACCTCCACAATCTGCCTACAGGGGACGCAGGACAGCACTACCACAGGGCAGTCGCCACACCTGACAACACAGTGAGAGGTAAGTATGGCTACCGTGACCCGAAGACAGGTGGCGATTTGCAGACAGCATACACTGCGGGCAAGCGTGGGTTCCGGGTGCGGGGACCTCACATCGCTCGACGCATGGATCTCTCACAGACAAAGATTCCGTATAACCCTCCTGTCTCTCCCGACTCCCCGCAGTACAATCCCTCATACAGCACTTACTTCGATCCCAATGAGGACCCTAGCTACAGCTTCAACTTTCAAACCCGCGACTACTCCCGAAGCGAGAGTTCAAACTCAGGAGGTAACGTCAACGGGAGATACACATTTGTCGACGACGTCGGAGTGCGTCATAATGTAGAATACGAGGCCGGTTCTAGAGTTGGGTTTCATGTGAAGACTCCATACCCAGATTCAACGCCACTTGGTCCATCAGTGTTTTTCGCAGGACCACCAGCAAATAAGAACAGCAAACTACGTCGGGGACACACATCCATCCAGAGGGGAAATGACGGCTCATATCGGTTCACATCAGCGGGACCTGACCAAAGACGGACAGAAGTCAGCGACGCCACCGGCCACGTTAAAGGGTCCTACACTTACATCGATGACAAAGGCGTGCAGCGCACCACACAGTACATCGCAGGTCCCAACATCGGCTACAAAGTCATAAGCAGCAAAACCGACGACAAATACCCTCTGTACCCTTATCCGTCACCCTACCCCTTCCATCCCAACGACAACCCCTTCAAAGACGAAGATGTGTTTGGGATAAATACTGGTGCCAAACCCCAGGGTGGGGGATCAGCGTCTGGGGGTTCCAATGGTGAAGGTAATAAGGAAAGTCGCCCAGATTATAACAGCGAAGATGGCGGGGATTACGATGGATCATCTGGCGGTAAGAAAGGAAATAAGCCTGTTGGAAGCAACAACACTGGGGTAAGTGGAGGTCAAACAGAGAAACCCTGGCCGGACATATATGATCAGAGTACAACGGGCCCAAATACATCGGCGAAACCGGATGATTTTACAGATATTTTTGGACAACCTTCTGGTACTGGAGGAAATAAGCATGAGGATGCAGATGATGACAATAATTATGATCATGATGTCGGGCCTCCGAAAGGAGGCGACTCGGGGACCTTTCTGCACACGCGACCGCCACCTTCCAACATCCCTTACGGAAACTGCTGCAAGTTCGTAGCGAGTCACAGTGCTGGAAAGTTCAACGTTCCGGGAGAAAGGAGACGCAGCAGGAGGCCTGATGAGACCACTCAAAGCGAATCTTACAGTCACGTTCGAGATTACTCCTCCCAGGGACAAGACTCAGAGGACTTTGTGGGATTCCCCCCTGGGCTGCCAGTGAGAGGCCACGTGCTGTCTCTCGACCTTAAGCCCTACGGGTCCAGAATTCCGTCTCCGGGCGTAGTCATACATCATGAGGCGAACAAGTCACGAAGGGAAGCTTCCATCACGCACAGGACAGAGCAGAAGTCCACTTAGTGGCGTCATATAAATGTGAGAGCGTGTGCCGTAACCCACAATTGCGGAAACACAAAATAAGGAAGGATCTGTGGACAGGAAACAGGCGGGTACTGTGTTTCCATTCATCCATCTTCGTAGTCAAAACCAGATTTTGATGGTGATATTATACAAATTCAATGTACAACGCTCAGAAGACTACATAAAAAATTGCTAGTTCTTATGGAAGAAAGTTCCATAATGAAAAACAGGAATCTGAAATATTCAAACCTTCGTTATATGAACGGAGGCTATTACATCACAGTAGACGGAAACTCAGTGAGGGTGAATTATTCTATCCCATCACACCGCTGAAATGTGTTGTGCGTTTCGAAAGTTGTGTATTTGGAGTCACATAATCTACAAATCTTCACACAACAAACATAGCTGTGTTATGGTAGTATTAATATGTTCACCGTATTGTATGGAAGAATTGCATTATATTCTGTATGATATTGTCACTGGCAAGACTTTCAAAACAAACAACCAGCGCCATAAAAAACTTAAATTTCACACGAGATCCTTACTTTGGCAACAGCTATCATTTTCTGTAGATTACGTTATTGTGTGTGTGAACGTGCGTGCGCGTGTTTTCTTACAGGCCCTGAAAATGTATGCCAAGTCCTACCCGTCAAACCGGAAGTTCAGTCGCCATTTCATATACTTTAAAAGTTACAGTGTTACTTCCACAGCTTATTACAGTATTGAATTTTATATTACGCTATTGAATTTTAACCACTCGGCAATTAACACACTACGTCTTTATACAAAGACATTGGAGCATCTCTGAATTTAACTCGCCAAATGAAAACAACGAATAAAGTAACTATGCGACAGTAGAATTAATTGTCTTATATTCTGTAATTTATATATTATTTCTACCCGCGAATTTCCACAATTTTTCTAACCTTTATATCACCTAACTAGGCTGACGTAAGGTAAATTGTTGGGATAGATACTGCCAACACATTACAGCAATTTTTAAATAATTTGAAAAGTGATGGCTATTTTGAATTTTGTTTGCTAGCTGTGAAAATCACTGCTTCTCAGACAAGCTGGCGAATGCATTTTTCAAGGACGCGTGAGAGCACGCACGCACTCACAGCTTAATTCTAAACTTCTTAAACATATTTCATGTTTAGAAACCCAAGAAATGTAAGACCTCTATGTAAGACTTCAACAATTAAAATATTACTTTAAACATGAATATTTAAGAACTCTAATATAAATACATATCTCTACAACTGCTCGCTCAGTTTCACTGACCTACTGAGGTGATGATATTGAATAAAAACGGATGATTTTATGAATATCTGTAGCAGTCTTTGACGCAAGTCAAAAGGTAACTCTCAGCCAGTCTAGGGAAATTTTAAATAATGTATAGATTTTTATGAAGGAAGGAGCAAAGGATAAATTAAAAATTCCTTTTAAAAAGGCAACCGAAAGAACTGCAGCAACAAAGCAAACTATAAGAGGACAAATCAGCTGAAATTTTAGAGACTTAAGATTTTCCGACACTTAAAAAAATAGTTCACACTTTTTACGAAAAGTCAAGAAGTCGACAGTTTTGACGGACGTGCAGTGAGTCGCTTTATCAATACTTTTGTATCTTAGACACGAATAAAGGTGGACACTAGAAACCATTTACAAGAAGGCAGTTGATAACATTACCTTTGTCCCTCCGGAGGCACAATAGAATTATAATTCAAATGGAACAAAATAGATAATGACAAAATCATCACGGCGCTCATAGTTTATATTTAAGAACAACACAATATTAATTTTCTGCAGTTAGAAATCTCATGTTGCTAACTGACTTGTGTTCTCTTGTCTACGCAAGTCTCTGTCCGCGTACATCATCACAATGTCTGCATCGGCAACAAAATGTTATTTCCACCGCCTCCCTAGTTTCGACCTCCTCCCCTCTCACGCTGACCTCGGTAACCAGTCTTCATCCATTGCAACTACACTGTTCCTTCACCTGTATTACCAAACTTAAGTTACATGTTTAAGAATTGTTTGCTTTGTTTAATAATATATCGTAGACAAAGGTTCTAATCCTTCTCATTTGTATCGCTTCTTTTCTTTGTATAGGTTCATGCATCTACGCACGGACGTTCCTTCAAATTATCCCACTTAAGTATATAAATATTTGAATTTCATTTGCCAAATTTCTGTGTCACTGCGCTTATTAGAGCTGATCCATATTTAAAATCACGTACGCACTTACACATTAGCTGGGCACAATTAACGCAGGCCTAATATATATAAACTTATACGGGTCTCAAGGTTTTAAAAATAAGTACCGGATAATATCTTCAAGCTTCTAGTTGCCATTGAATTTAATACGTCTGTGTACAGGTATTTCGTATAGACGATACTTAAATTATCATACTAGTAGTAATTCATATTCTTCTTTTTGTTTAAACGAACTAATTTAAAGTTTCAGACAATTTAATGTTTAACACGATATCCTTGACAAGCCATCCACAGTTATTAACGACTTTTGTAATTTTATATCCGTTATGAAGAATCAAGCACTCCTCTTGAATTAACATATTATTTGCTCCACAAACTGCGTCCTTCATTGTCAGAATAGAATCTATTTTTATTGAACAAACACGTTAGTTCATAGAACGTGTCAATTTTGTGCTGACAGTAGCAGTAAATTCTGAAATAAAAAATCGAAACTCGCCAGCGGTCATGAGTTTCTGCAGAGATCTCTGAAAATCAGCAACCATTTCAATTTCCCCCCCCCCCCCCCCCAAACGAGTTATAGCACTCCTCCGCATTAGGAAGGATCCGAATTAAATTCTTGGCCCGCCGACTGGCAAACCAGGCTAATATTTCTCGTGGTAATCCTTAGTCTGTCGAGGCAAAAGATATGGCAGTATCTTCCTTTCCTTCCCAATCGGTATTATACATACACAGTTGAGAAATCGAAGTAAAATATACTAAAAAACAGCAAACAACTATTAGACTCTTATCTTCCACCAGAATAACAGAATAACACCCATATAAAACAAAAACTTTATTCTACCGATTGTTCTCTTATTACACGGAAGACTTTTTAGAATTTACTTCTACGTTGCAAGAGGAACAGAACAGAAACGCCTAACTGGACCATCCTTGGAAACGGTTGGAATTTACGATGATTACGTAGCTCGCAGCGGTTTCACGATAAACAGGTAACTTTTCTTGGTTTGATGCCAAATAAGGAGACATAAATCTTCATTTTACGATGAATACGAGGTGCGATCGAAAGGTTTCCAGACTGCGCGTATAAAAACCCGTACACTTATCTCAGGTATTAAATTCATCCATCACCCTCGAAGTAGTTCCCCTGGGAGTGAACACAACGATCCCCGCGCCGCTGCCAAGCCTGGAAGCATCCCTGGAAATCTTTCTTTGTCAGCCTGTCAAGCACCATCTGCGATTCTGCCTGAATCTCTTCTATCGTCTCAAATCTCCTTCCCTTTAGCTGAATTTTCATCTTTGGGAAGAGGAAGAAGTCACACGGAGCTTAGAAAGAAAGTTGGGGTCGGTTCTTGCAAGATCTTTGAGCTCCTGACAAACGAGAAGTCGATTCTGTTTCTGGTCCTCAGACAGAATGCGTCGCATGTGGAGTTCTTCCTTTAGAATCAGCTGACAGGTCCCATAGCCTATCCCAACAATGTCGCACAAGTCGTTGATGGTAGACGTCGATCTTCGTGAATGGCCTGCCGAATCTTTGTAACATTTTCGGGCGTTGTGCTCGAAGATGGTCGTCCAGAACGCTCGTCATCATCGACAGAGGTTCGGCCATTTTTAAAACGTGAATGCTACACAAAAGTTTGTGCACGACCCATTGCGGACTCCCCAAATGCTTGCTTTAGCATTTCATAGGTTTCCGTAGCCGTTTTGGCGAGTCTTTGGCAAAATTTGATGCACACGCCATTCCGAAATCGCAGGAGGGTCGGTGTAATGCACTACCAAAACGCCCGTAACTAAGAAACAAATGCTAATTCCATGATGCCGGCTGGCACACTGATTCACTATGAATGTAGGCCTCACCCCCTAGCGGCAGAAGCTCGTACTACATCCGGCTCGCCCTCTATTGACACAGTCTTGAAACTTTCCGATCGCACCTCGTATAATCCCATTTCACGGACACCCCAGTCTTCAGAATCCTACACGGGACGACTTGCGCTGTGTGCCTTGAGTAACCGAATGATAAATAAACTAGCCATGTAAGTGACGAAGTACAATTGCCGAATCAAATAACTGACTGAGAAACTAACCAATAGATCGACAGAATGACTTAGGAAATTATTAAACATCTAAACGAGCGAATACATAACTAATCAACCGGCTAAAGGCATTCAAAATTTAAACTTGAAACTTGGAAGTGGTAATGCTGATAAAAGAGATATGCCATATATCAAGTTTTATCAAAATCTCAAAACCCATAATAATATACGTGGAAATTAAACTGTGCCATTAACTGAATTTTATTAAAAACGAACCAAACTGAACCAAAATAAAAATGGTTGAAACAATTGAGTGTAGGTCTCCCATAACGATTATGATCAGAATGTTCCAGGCAGTTATGGAGCAACTAATTTCGGAGAGACATGACGAAATTAGTAGTTCAAAGTGATCAACTGTTTTTAAACATGTAAAAATTACCGATATACTTTGCTCTACGAAGTTATAAATTTGTTTACAACCTGCGTATTGTGTTTCTGTACTTTAATTTAAAACGTCGCAACAGACAAAGTATTCTTCACTTAAATAATGACAATTAGCTTTTTTCTGTACCTTCTGAGAAAAAAAAACGAATTTTTCTTTGTAAGGAATTAATATTGCAGCAAATATTTCATACAAACATAAATAAACGGTCGGAAAAATGTCTTGCAAGTCTAAGGATACTTAAGCAGCAATGTTCCAGAACGTAATAAACATTTTAAATGTGCCCGATGTTCTGGGAAAAACTCATGTCACCTAATTCTTTTTCAGATGTTTGTACGAAGAATCATAAAGTTGTAATGGCAATAAAAATTAGATATGTTTATGCTCCAGTGCCATTAAATTTTGGCATGCCTTTCTCTAATCGTCATAGGAAGTAAAACAGAATATAATGTCGCGCTGCCATTACAATTAACCTGGCAAAAGCTGCATAATTCTGAAGACCACAACATTTCGGGTTCTTACGGCACGTTCAGGCATTATAGGCACAAAACCGCTCTGCGAGACTTACCGACCTCAAACTGGATTACGCGATTATACTCATAAATGGGCTGGAATATCTACCGAAATGGGTTATAATGCGATACTAATTTTTGCGAGAAAGAACTGAGAAGTACAAAACACATATGAAGATGGCTGTCTTCTGGGATGTTGGGTTGTGGAGATTTACAGGAATGAATCGAAGTCGGTCGTCGAAACGCCGACAAACGTCCACCAGACTACACGGCACAACAACCCAGGAGACACTCATTTTCACACTCACTACTGTGAGAGCCTTAAATCCCGCAAAAACATAATTTGACCGGTTAGTCCAAGAAGTCTCTAAACAAAGTACATATTCGAATACATACTAGAGTAATGACGCCCATATGCATCTCCGAAACTACTAATTTCAATAAGCTCTGGTATTGGGTATAGATGCCACGGTGGTCTAGCGGTTAGAACGCTGGCCTTGTAATCCTGGGGTCTCGGGTTCGATTCCCGGCGGTACCCGAATTTATAACTTGTGTTGGGCAAGGCCGTGGTCTAGGCAACACGGAGTTTTCCTCCGGGGGCTTCCCCAGTTTCTCCGTGGCATCCCAACAATTACTCCATTCACACACAGAAGAAGGCAATGGCAAACCACTTCTGGATCATCTGCCAAGAACGTATATGAACAGGTCCCAGTCCGAGAAAAGGATGGAAGGATCCTGTTCATATGGACCTGTCCTCAGACAGAACACTAAATAATAAATAATTGGGTATAGGTTCGTATACAAATTGTCGTCAGACAACTGCAATTGGGTTGAGGAACAGCGTAATGAAACCTGGAAAAATTTTGTTTAACTTTAAGGCTAGTTCGCAACCCTGCCTCTGATATCCATGTTGAAATTCTGCTCCCATCTACGCCTAGTTCTTCATCTTCATTTGGCATTAACCTACTAAATGTCTGCGTGTTTTCTCATTTATCTGTGCGTGCTACATGACGTATCCACTCTGTCTGCCACGATACAATCACCCTAACAATAATAGACAAGGAGCATAAATTATGATATCCACATTATCCAAGTTTGTCCTCCTGTTACTCCCCTTTGAGATTTATTCTTAAATCCTTCCTCGCCCCTTTGTTCAAATGCCCTTAATTTATGTTCCGAATTGGGACACGCTCTATGGATAAGGAAATGCGTACATAATATTCCAGCGACCTTGAGATATTTTCAGATCACGCTACCACTTTCTCTGCAACTGGAACGACCTTGACAAAAGGATGAATCTTCGCGTGGTCGCAATCCTGCACGGGCAGACAGTCGTC
This sequence comes from Zootermopsis nevadensis, assembly GCF_977971745.1. Lineage (NCBI taxonomy): Eukaryota > Metazoa > Arthropoda > Insecta > Blattodea > Termopsidae > Zootermopsis > Zootermopsis nevadensis. The sequence goes on from NW_028259142.1 coordinate 17,090,684, forward strand.
TTTCGGCGAGCCAAGGAAAGAACAACTTTTCAAAGCGAAGCGTTAAACATGGCGCCAAGTAACGCCTCTTGATAGACCCGTTGTACGCCCAAAAAACTTGTGAACAAACTTATTAATTTTTATGGAACTCACAACTTAAAATTAGTATTTTTCAAGAGAAAATTCCCATAAAACGTAAACGAAATAAAAGTAATAAGCAATAAAGTTTCAACACACTGAAATTGAAAATCGGAATAAAACGCATCTAGGTTTATTAAATAGGCGTCATTGAATCTGATGTTCTGCAGAAAGAGTAACTTGTTCTATCGAACGGAATAAGTAAAATAACAATAGGCTGCAGTTTCAAACTGATTTAGGTGTTCGTACAGCAGACGTTGGTCCTTTAGGGTAAAGGTTCAATGTAGTGAATAACATTACTCTCGCTCTCCCCCGACTAATTTTACTAATTGTCATTTCGATATCGACCATGACCGAACGTGGCTTAAATTAGGCCACAACCTTTCTTCCATGTTATTTCCAATTTTCGTTATTCCATAAATCATACAATCATTCAACGCCATAAAACCAAATCTCAGTTACTGAAAGCGTCGTTAAATAATGTAATCATAAATACCAAGTAACAGTTGCTGTCATAACTGTCTGTGACCCGATAACGTTCTGCTATCTTAAGAAATCAACAGTATTTTTAAACTCGTTCAGCATTTTGATGTCCTGGTACAACAGTAAAATCCTTTCATACAGAAACACAATCTTCAGACTTTAAAACCCCAGAATCAGAAAATCACAATTTCCATATTCGAAGTGCCAATATTCAAACTTAAATTTTTTTTCAACATTTATCAGAACCTAAATTTTCCTAGCGGAAACTAAAACGACGAAACCTAACTACATCTAACCTAACCTAACCAAACCTAACCTAACCTAACCTAACCTAACCTAACCAAACGTACCATAACTTTCAAGTATCCATGGTAACGTAAAAGTAATCAAGTGAGTTACCCAAACACTTTTGGTCGCAGAAAGAAGCATAGAATTTTACATAAAATGTCCGTTATCGTCCAAATGTAATAAAAACTGAAAAAGTCGATCAATATCAGTAGTTCTTCTCTTATGAAATTTCATGAGAATCCGTTGAGCAATTAACGAATTGTTGCTCGCTGACAGTTGGACGAACAAACAGATGTGGCAAAGTTAATATAAGCATTTTAGCATCTTCTAATCACAAATGTGCCTAATAACCTGTCTGCTAGTCGGAGAACCGATCGATATTCGAACCGGGTGCTTCCAGAATATATGTCTAGAAAAACAAGAACAAGAAATATTTCAATTAAATACTGCAGATACGACATCCGCTTCCCAGAAACGCAAATTTACATCTTCCATCCTTAGCAATAAAACGAATGGATTTAGTATCTTTGACAGTTAAAGGGTAGCAACATTGCAGTGTGACAGGCAATAATTGTTTCACAAGCAACATAAAATAAATTAAAATAGATTTAATTAAGAATGCCTGCCTATCACTTTTTCGCCAACTTGTTAAAATAAAAGCAAAACAGATAAAACGCAAGGCAAACAACGTTCCAAATTCACATTACTGCATTCAGACATTTGAATTCATAAGGCGGCTGTTACAAAACATGGCGCCACATACTTGAAACACAAAACACAGTCGGACTCTACTGAAATGTATCCAAAGTTATGGTAATTCCGTTTTAAATGTTTATAATAACGGTTTAGTTAGGTCGCGGGGATATTTTAATCATCCCGGATTAGTGCTTTTTCTCAGCTGAAATTATACCGATTACCAAGAACGGACAATAAATTGGACTAAATTTCTTTTGTGCTGTCTTTCTTGGAATGTAAAAGCGTGTATTTTAAAATTTTATCATTTCTATTTTTGAAGATGATACCAGAGCAAGCTACTTTTCAACAAGACAGCTCTGCGTTATGTATACAAAAGAGCATGGCTTTTATGATTTAAAATACGATATTCCATAAACTTTTTCGACCTAAGGGATTAAGTACCAAAACCTTCTCTGAGAGTGTTTACTCTAATGGGAAAAAGTCCTTAAGGACCCAACTGGAGACTATAGCATTACCGCAACATCAGCCTGCTTGCTTTGTCCCACAACTGCAACGGATGAGTAGCAGATGCAGACAGTGAATCAATATCACCTACATGAAGAACCAGTTCTGGTCTGCAGCTATTGCATTGCATTCCTAGCACGAATTATTACCGCTGCTCTGAATTATAACTGCACCACAATACGTGACAATTTGGCTTTGTGCGTTGCAACTGAGAAAGTAATGGAACTACGATAAGATTGTACTTGATGTATTAACTAAGTGCACAAATAAATTACAGGCTTTAGACTAATGTCCAGTGCGTGGCATCGGTTAACACGTTATTATTTATTTAGTGTTCTGTCTGACGACAGGTCCATATGAACAGGATCCTTCCATCCTTTTCTCGGACTGGGACCTGTTCATATACGTTCTTGGCAGATGATCCAGAAGTGGTTTGCCATTGCCTTCTTCTGTGTGTGAATGGAGTAATTGTTGGGATGCCACGGAGGAAAACTCCGTGTTGCCTAGACCACGGCCTTGCCCAACACAAGTTATAAATTCGGGCACCGCCGGGAATCGAACCCGAGACCCCAGGATTACAAGGCCAAGGTTCTAACCGCTAAACCGCATTGGCTCTGGTTAACACGTTACAGAGATATAACTTGCAAATCTTTCAAAGCTAAAACCAAGATGTCTTGTTTGGAAAGACCTTTATTTTGCTTTTAAGATGTTATTTAACAGTGCCAGACTAATTGGACAGCTTCTGCTTCATTTCCTACCTTCCTTCACACTACAAGCACAATAAATTTCATGAACAAACAGTTTTTTCTCTCTCTGTGATCCTGTTCTGTCTCTGCAGTAAGTAAGTGTGGAGTATATGTAGATGTCACAGAAAAGTAGTTTCAGCCTTGGAACTATTTTAGGGATATGATCGTATATGTGTCCGCCAGTAGAGGCTTGGCCTAACCTCCGACATACATATTTACATACCCTACACCTTAATTAGAAAGTCTGTTAAAGAACAATTTTATTCGTCTTGATTTAGTACATTGGCTTTTAATAGCAAATCTCTTTCAACAGCAAAGATTTCGAAGTATCGACTGGTAGGATTATTTGCGAACTGAAAAATACGCTGGAGAAATCAGGGATTTAACCTGTTTTAACGCACTATCCTAGCACTTTGCTGGTGCGACTGAGGAAAATCACAAACATAACAGAATAGCCGGTCTGCGGGACTATAATCAAACCCTGGGCATGCTAAGTACGAGGAACTCGCGCTAACCACTCCACCTTGACGTTCGGTACCAATCGTTGCGGGTGTGATATCCACCAGGCTAATAATGCATACGGCATGAGAGGTAGGATAGCTCAAAAAATGGACGGTCTGGAGGGTCAAGGTTAGATATCTGGCAGGGGCAGCCGTTTTCTTCTTGAAATGACAATGTCTGCCAGACCACCCAGGTAACCCAGTGAAAACTATATTTCCGGTAAGTGAACCTGGTCACTCACTTACATGTACTTACAGTCGACAGCGTTTTAGGCCAATTACGTTAAAACACCCAAATTTAGTGCCGAAGTCTGTAATGTATGGACAGTTACACATATTCATAGTTCCCACATGACTTCATAGCAAGGAGATTAGCGTCTTTGTTATGATCACTCTTGTTACCATCAAATTCAGAAGCGTATTGTACTTCAGCAGCTTATGTGTTGTTTCTGCAGTACCTCTGATCTCCACAGCACACATCAGTTATGCAGACTGGACGAACACAACGGGGGGAGGCCTTGGAGCAGACGTGTTCTGACGTATCAACGCGAGGCGTAGCTGTACCATCTGCGACACCGCCCTACGTTAACCGCAGACCGCAAAACATTCTGCTCTCTGGCTGGAGATTCTTGTTATGTAACGAAGCGAAGCCGGAACCATTCAGACCCAAGCAGTCAGTACGTTTGTTACTTCCATTCAAAGCACAAATTCTTCAGTTCATAAGCTACAATCTGTCAATTTATAAGATGGATGTTAGTCCCATAATGGCTCGGAACAAGGGCCAACGATCCATTAATCAAGAAATGCTGTGCAATGGAGTTTATTAACACAAGCGTCGTAATAACCAGCAACGGATCGTACGTTTTAGGATGTGCCTACTTCGTATTCAGAAGCTCCAGGGTCCAAACCCCTGCCCGGACATCGGACCAACTGTTATTTCTGAGCTGAATACGAAGGCGATATGTTTCCCCGAAACACTGGTAAGCACCTACAAGACTACACGGCGTCACAAGATGGCCACATCATATCACTCACGACATCACATTTTACAGCGAGACACGAAAAACTATTTATTAATTGATAGCCGTATGGAAAAGGCGGTGGGTTGTAGTGTAGTCTGGAGAAGTTTACCGACGTACGTGCTGCCTCCATAATAAGGGCAATCGTCTTTATGCTTGTATTGTGCAGAAAATCATGAATCCTTGCTCAGACACGAATATCTTTCTCGTGGATTATGCACGACCGCCTGACACTCATAATACGAATCCTTAAGCAGTCAATCAGGCGATGGATACTGGGTTAAACCCAGACACCGGTCACCATTTGGTGCAATGCAGGAGTGAAGAATTATCACTTCACATTTTAGCCTTGATGTGAGTAAGCAAAATCATCAGCTATACGAAACATGTTTTGACAGCTCAGAGCAGCAAGAGTTCCGAGGTGCAGAGGACGCATGTGTGAACTTTGTGATGTGTTTCACAAAGTCTTAACAGGCATCCGAAGCTGCCTTACTACTTTTACAGATAAAAATGTTTCTTGCTGCGTCCAAGTTTCAAATAACTCCAGATAGAATGTCTTCACCTCAGACTGTGACCACGGCTTCACCCTGAAATACCTTTCTTCTCTCTTCTTTCCTGTATCTCAGTGTCAGTTAACAACTATAGCAACATTTTATACTTTGCCCTAACAACCGTTATAGTGCTATAGTTTTCAGGGATGCCAATGAAATCGTCCGCAAATCAAGACTATTATTGACATACAAAGAATTTTCTTACCAACTCCACTGAGTTTTATCCTTCTTGAGATGACGGTTGCACATGTCGTCAAGAGATTCCACCCATATTACGCACGTCCTACACCCTATCTCTATGAGACCCATTTTACTATTATCCTCCATAGCTATCGCGTCTCTTCTGTTCAGGTTATCGGACTAAAATTCTGTGCGAACTACATGTTTCGCCCATCTCCTACTAGATTTGTTAGCACAGTAAAGTAACTTAGTACTGAACGGATGGCCGAAGTTCGATGTTATGTATCAGCAGTGATTTTTTTCAATTCGTTAGTACGTCCAGACCGATTCTGAAGCTTACCGAATCTGCTATGAAAATGGCACTGGAGTTTGTCGTACTGGCAGTAACGTGGCCAGAGTGTGAAGCTAAACACTCCCACATCTGTCGCAGATAATAACGCATGGAACTTTACCTCAAGTCCTCCTTCAATAGCTTCATGGTGTGATATTGACATACACGGGAATTTATGCTTTTAAAATATAAGAAAAATGTACCTGCACAATGAAGATTGATGATCGTGCAAAGTAATTTGATGGGTCTGCTTCAGACACTCACCGAACAGAGTACAGTACGATGGACGTTGAAAGTGGCTTATTGTTTTTATTCTTCAGCTCTTTGAATTAAATTTTTACATTCGCCTTATTACATGCTAAATACATCTAATATCTAACGGTAGAAATATGAAAGTTATCATTCAGTTATTTATAATTCTATGGTAACGGAATGTTCAAATGCGCAGTAGAACAATGCAGAATTTTACCATGAAGTTTCTGGTTGTTGAGGGAGTTCCTAGTTCAGAAATTTGTCAGCCACTGTCTGCAATGTTAACAGACTACACTCTTCTCATAATCAGGATGCCTTAAGGATTTCTGCATTTCTGCGAAGGACCTAGACCGTCATGTCGATGCCAGAAGTGTGCGCTGTTTGATCCCAAGGGATAATTTGGAGAAGAAAAATTCCATAGTCCCGTAAATATGGATCTATTAGCACACAAATTCCTATCCTTGCTCTTTGTAGGGATTTGCATAAATGTCTGTGTTACGTTAGCAACACCGTAAGAATAACTGCTACAGGTCTTCGCTGCCTGTTCCTGTTCAGGTGCCTACAAGGTCGATACATAACGCTGCCTACTGAAAAATTAAAGACATTTTTTCAAATAATTCTGCGTACCATGTGATCATCACCATCCATTTATATTTCTACGAGGGTGGGTTGCAAATCGCTATCCGTTGATTTTCATCCTTTCAGAGTGGTCCTCTAGTTGTGTCCACTTCTCCCTTTTTTATTATTATTATTAGTGTTCTGTCTGACGACAGGTCCATATGAACGGGATCCTTCATCCTTTTCTCGGACTGGGACCTGTTCATATACGTTCTTGGCAGATGATCCAGAAGTGGTTTGCCATTGCCTTCTTCTGTGTGTGTGAATGGAGTAATTGTTGGGATGCCACGGAGAAACCGGGGATCCCCCGGAGGAAAACTCCGTGATACCTAGACCACGGTCTTGCCCAACACAAGTTATAAATCTGAGCACCACCGGGAATTGAACCCGGGACCCCAGGATTACAAGGCTAGTGTTCTGACCACTAGACCACCGTGGCGGTTACTTCTCCCTATTCTTCTATTTTGTGTGTTTACACGCGCGTGTAGTTTTGTTTTCCGTCAATTCATCATTTGGTCCCTCCAACATGTTGATCTTCACAAGGGCTCTTTATTCTCCGTCTTCACTACTGACGCTCTGACGTCTATGCCACTGTATCCTTAATTTGACAAACTTCTGTTGTGGCTTCTACCCTCGGTTCTTCTCTATATTTATACCATAAATTATCTACCACTGTTCTTTCTTAGCACTCCGCAGTAACTTAATTTCAACTGCGTTTAATATATTAATATCTTTCATAGTCCATTATTATATTTTTGCTTCTTATATACAAATTAAAAACAAAATGTTCTATGTAAGATACTACCTTCCATCACAAAGCCACTATAATTAACGAATGAATTATATTTGGGACCATATCCGGTATATATTTTTAGCAAATTTCAAAACTATGACAAAATTCTCTTGTACCTCACTTCTAGTCAAATAGCCCTCATTATTTCAAACCCACGTCCAAGTCATTCGCGTATTTTACTGTCTCTTTGTGAAAATAAAAAGAATCAGTATGCTAATGTCTGTCCCGTCTCCGCTTTCCCCTTCCTCATTCAGTCATCCCATCACTGCATCTTCCGCTACACAAGGGCATCCCGTGTTATGCTTCTCTATATAAAGCAGAGCGCCAAGAGTGGAGGCAGGTGAGACACGTTATCATCATCCTTAAACGGGCATCACCACCATGGTCGCCTACGTCACTGTGAGTAAAGAGTGTTCTTCGATAAAATTACATAGTTTTTTAAATGTAACACACAAACACAATCATCGTAATACTCAGACACGGGGAAGGATGAATAAACGAGAGAGAAACAAGGAATGCATATAAAATTTTCTTGGGTAATCGTCTTAGAAAATGGCAACTTGGATGAAGTGTAAAGCATCTAAAGAAAGGAGATAATCGTTTCGAAGTAATCGATGCATCTTATTTTTAACATTGACACTGTATCAAACAATGTTTACAAGTTCTAAATTTCTCTAATTTTATGCAAAAAGTCGACCTAACAATTCAGGTGTGTATGTGTCGAAATATGGTTTCTGTATTACTTATAGTTAAGTATAGCACTATATTACTTAATTTAAAATTTAATTTATTTTTAGTAGTTCGATAAATCTAACAACACAAGAGGTATGGATCTATACATCGAAGCACAATTCTCCTAAAATGTATAAATCTGTACAGCATTATATCGAACGACATGTTTATATGAAAACATTTCTTTCAAACGCAATCGACATTTCAAAGTATTTCATACTTAAGTTGGTATTACAATCGTCATTGTCCTCAGTTATAAAAAGGACCTCTTTCAGCCTCCCTGATTGCCATTTGTTCATTTTCATTCAGACCTCTTCGAACTTATCGCCATGTCTTTTCTTCAATTTGCCGAATAACTATTTTATTCCTTCCGCAAATCAATGTCCATTCATTTATTGTCTCTTGATTCAAGAAAACAAGCATAAGATAATTAGATTTTATAAAATTAAAGTAATAAAGATGACAGTCATAAACCCTCACTCGCTCACGCGCGCGTTTGTATAAGCCTATGCATAATTAATGTATTTCTACATCTTTCATGCTCGTATATTTATTTTTCTGCCTGCCATAAATGTACGACGTTCTCAGTCTGATGGTGATATAAACTTACGTTGTATGTTAATTAAGGAAGTTTAATTTTTTTAATTTCGTTTAATAATTGTAGATGGGCGACCTTCACTTCGCAAGGCCTCTGCCTACAAGCGTTCTAATATAATATATAACTGCCCAACAGAATAACAACTGGTTAAACAAATACCATATACAATTGGTTAATAGAGATTTGACTCCGTGATCGTAATGTTCGAGTGAATCAATATCTTACATGCCTTAGATCGCGCTGCAGTATGTTTACGTAAAATTATTGATCTAAAACTGCCGGAATTTGGTAAACAAGTAGACACTGTTTTTTTAAACCACTGTACAAGGACTTTCTAAGAGAAAACGAGAGACTAAACAAATAGAACACTGAAGATGGAGAAAACTGAATCCCAGCTAAGTTGGGAGTGAGGCTGTCAAATTTCATTTATGGCAAGAAAAGGACAAAAAATCGGGACTAATTAGTTATTTACTTTTTTCTCAATTAGATCGCCCAGTTTCCCGTCGGTGACAGAACTTTCACCAAAAGCAAATGTAAAATCCTGTCTAAAAAGGAAAACCTGCTTCTAGTAGGATGTGTTTAATTTTAAGTCCCTTGATAATGCTGTTTAACTGCACACGTAAATAATCATAATGTCAAAACTAAGTACGAACCTAGTGCCTCCGAGCCTAAGTCACGCCCATTACATCAGACTTTCGGAGGCGGTGGTTGTGAGTTTCACACTTTTACAAAGCCCTTTATCGGGGAAATGTATTTAAAATCAAACAGTTCCCTATCTGATCAGAAGTAAAGTTTGTCCCACTATACGCCATGTAGGCGTTTGGGGTGAGAGGAGGTATAGCTCCTCTCTTTCTTGACCTCGGCACTAGATGGGGGTGAGTGGTCAGCATCACGCCCCGGACGGCTTTACCCCCGGGAAAGGACCCCGGTACCCATTGTAGAGGAGGCTGGGTGGGCCCCAGAGCCGGTCTGGACGCAGAGGCTAGAGTAAAACTCCTCTGCCCCTGTCGGGGATCGAACCCCGGCCGTCCAGCCCGTAGCTAGTCACTGTACTGACTGAGCTATCCCGGATCATGATGAAAGCCTGTAAACCGAAAAATTATATTAAACGTACTACGATCTTGGTTAAAAAAAATCATGCTATTCAGATTAAAAATCCCCCATTTTGTCTTATCACATGGTATTTGTCTAATCAGTTGTTAACTGTTGGCCACTTATATAATTTTATATCAGATAAATTCTTGACAATGTCTGGACCTAAACAAGAGTTTGTTGTAAATTGTATTATCGAGGAGTTTCTTTAACTGCACTTTTCACCACACAGAATAATATTACGGTGATAAAACCAAGGAGAATGCAAGAACCTTATCTCTTAAGATTTCAACCTAAGCTACATCAAAATCACTGTCAGCAATTTACGTCAAGAAAGAATAATATGCAAAGAAAAAAGCAAAATTCAGCCCGCGGACTACAGGTTGTGTATCATTCTTACATTCTTAAAGACAGCATAACCTAATATGCTGAAGACAAAGGCAACAGGTCCCTCCGGAATAACAACCCAGAAGTCTACATAAAGTCTGTGTCAACAACTTTGCCACTTCCATCTGGCTAGGAAAGCTGTGAAAATAATTACCTTATTTAACGACGCTATTTTAACAGAAGGTATTAAGTCTACACAGCGCGGAATGATAGAAGATGATAATAGGCGATGACTAGGTCTGAATATGGCAAGAGCTGATCGTGGCTTGTTTCATGAGAAATAGGGAAACCACGAGAATTCTTAGTCAGGACGGGCTCAGATCCGAATATAGTAACTCCTGCAGAGTGTTGCCGCCACACCAACCTGCGAGTATGCGGTATACAGGAAAGAAAGTAAATTCGGAAACAGGTTCCACCGTTTTCATCGCGAAGGATTTGTGAAAGTAATAAATGAATTAGTTTGTCTCCAGGTTGTTTACGTTTAAATATACGATTAAGAATATATTGACAAAAGTTCAAATACGGTTTTAGACATTAGCTGCAAATACAAGCCATTTACTAAAACGAACAACGATATTTCTACATCACAAGCGGACAATTAAGGAACTACGGAGAAAGGAAAGTACTGATATCCACTGTGGGATATGAAAGCGAGGGAAAGTAGTTAAAAGTACTCTTCCACTCATTGAGAAACGAGCCAAGATCAAGAGGAAACAACCTCTTCCTTCTGATGGAACAAAGGTTTCTTACCTAACTTGTCATTATATTAGCATAATTCTAGTAATATCTTGTCTGTGCTTCTGCTTTTCTAACGAATTTTGAATCAACTATCAGATTTTGTAGAGACGTTCTTGAAAGGACTAAACAAAATAGTAAAACTCAAGAGAATCTTTGTCCCGGAGAACAGTCAAATCAGAAACATCCCGAAAATTATAGAAAGCTATTCTCATTCAGTCAATTTCCTTATAAGTATATAACATTAAGTAAAATGTACTTTCCAGGTTATGCTACTGGTTCTGGCAGTGTCAGCGCTGGGCTGGGAAAACCTGCCCGCAATCCCAGCGGGTCGTCGCGCAGAGTACTACCTGTTGGAAGACGACGGCGCCTACAGGTTCGGGTACGACACGGGGGAAGGCCAAAGCGCGGTAGTAAGTGCCGACCAGAGCAATCAGGTGCAGGGCCAGTACTCCTACGTGGACAACGGAGGGAAGAGGGTCAGAGTCGCATACACGGCCGGTGACTCCGGGTTCCTGCCCCGGCAGGGAGGGGGACAGACGGTGGCTGGTAGAGCGGGGTTCGCAGGCAAGAACTTCCAGCAAATTCCATTAGACGTATCTTCGGTCACCATGTCATGGTGATGGACGTAGCCTAAGCAATACAAAATATAAAGTTTAATAGGTGACTAAATGTAATTAAAGCATCTTCGGAGATCAGATGTATCAACGCACAATGTCATCATAAGTTATAAAGACAATTTCCGAAATATCGGAACTATATTCACTGAAGGCCTAATAGCCAGAGACGGACATGTGACAGGCACGTAATGGTTTCAGTACCTCAGATTATATAGCATCGAATGATAGGAAGAGCTGTGCACAGTGGGTTGAAGAATAAGTGGAAGGAGAATTCAAATACTGATTTACGTTTCTACGATCTCGGTATTTGCTTTGGCGGACTGAGAAATGGGAAAAACAATTAAGAATCTCGGGCAGGATATTCGAGTCAAACTGAAAATCTTATAAATATGGTTCTTTTGTAGCTTAATGGTAAGTTCTGATCAATTCAGAGAACGTCATTAAACAGAACACGCAACATGTTCCTTCTACAGGTTCCGGGAACAATGTAGCAAGTTTCAAGACGCCCGTCACGAGTGGTGGCTTTGCCTCCGACGGTGGCCAGGGTGACGACAACTACGACGCCAATGCAGATGCCTCCTACTCCTTCTCCATCGACACTGACAACTACAAACGTACTGAGTCCTCCGACGTTAAAGGAAACATCCGTGGTCAGTACTCCTACAGCAGCCAGGTTGGTGGGAGCCACGGTTTGAGCTACATCGCAGGCGAAGGCACCGGCTTCGTCGTTACCGGCAGCGACAGTGGTGCAGGAACCGGTGCTGTCTCTGCCACAACATATGCTCCTCTCGCATCGTCATCCTACTCTGGAGGGAAAGCTGCTGATACCACAAGTAAACTTAACAACGACGGGTCTTACTCGTTCTTCTTCAACACGAATGATCAATCCCGGGAAGAATCAGCCGATTCCCAGAACAACGTGAGAGGCAGTTACTCGTTCAAAGCAAAGGACGACGGGCAGACTCGACGTGTAGACTATACAGCAGGTTCAGCAACCGGCTTTGTCGCCACAGGAAAGCACCTTCCGGTCCCTTTGGTGCCGGCAAGTACAGCGTCATTGGGATATTCGTCTCGCGGCCAGTCAAGTCTTCAGTCTTTTGGCCAAACAGGCCCTTCGTCTTATTCGTCTGCCCCCGGTAGCAGTGAGGCACTAGGCGGCATTGGTTCTGACGGTTCGTATTCATTTTCATATAATACTGGCGACAGTTCCAGGCAGGAATCTGCTGATACCCAAAACAACGTACGCGGAAGTTTCTCTTTTAAGGCCAAGGATGATGGACAAACACGAAAGGTTGACTATGAAGCAGGCGCGGCTACAGGATTTATAGCTAAGGGTTCACACCTTCCAGTTGCACCCGATCCGCTATCATCTTCAGCTGGAAGCTTCACGGAAGGCTTCAGTTCACAGTCTTCAGTTGCTAGCCCTTACACTGGCTCCTCATCAAGTTCCGAAGGAGAAGAAGCACCATCTGGTGATGCGTCTTATTCATTCTCTTATAATACAGGCGACCAATCTAGACAAGAAATTTCTGATGCACAAGGTAATGTCAAAGGTCAATTCTCATTCGTAGCAAAGGATGGAATCCAAAGGAAAGTGGACTACACTGCAGGAGTTGGAAAAGGATTCATAGCTGAAGTTCTTCCTTCAGGCGCACCAACGCCATTAGGTCCTTTCTCCAAGACGCCAGTAACATCCTACTCATCAGAAGCTGGAAGTCGAACACCAGTTGGACTTCAGAACGATGGCTCTTACTCTTTCTCATACAACGCTGGTGACCACAGTCGCCAAGAATCAGCTGATGCTCAGAATAATGTTCAAGGAACCTACTCCTTTACGGCTAAGAATGACGGTCAGACCAGGCGCGTAGACTACGAGGCAGGTGCTGCAACTGGCTTCATAGCTAAAGGAGCTCACCTGCCTGTGGCTCCATCTCCTTCTGGAATCCTAAGTGGTTACTCCTCTTCCCCCTCACAGTCCTCTGCCAGCTCTTACTCCGCCAGTGTCGATGCTCCCGTTTCCTCTACAGGAACACAAAGTGACGGGTCCTACTCCTTCTCCTATAAGACCGCAGATCAAAGTCGCCAAGAATCAGGTGACGCTCAAAACAACGTGCATGGCAGCTTCGCGTTGAAAACAAAGGATGATGGTCAAACACGCCGTGTGGACTACGAAGCGGGAGCAGCTACTGGTTTCGTTGCTAAGGGCGCACACATTTCAGCGAGTCCATTAGCACCTTTCTCAGCGCCAGATGCTACAAGACTAGTTTTGTCATATAACCAACCATTAGCTTCAAGCCCATACTCCGGTTCTGGCATTGCGGCGATACCAGAGTCTTCTGACGGCTCGTATTCCTTCTCGTTCAACGCTGGAGATCATTCTCGTGAAGAATCATCAGACGCTCAGGGCAATACACGAGGAAGATATTCGTTTACCAGTAAAGATGATGGTAAAACACGGGAAGTAGTTTATGAAGCCGGTGCTGGGAAAGGATTCATTGCGAAAGGGGCTCATATACCAGCATCAGGCTCCATTGATTCAGCAACTGGTGCCTTTGGTTACCAGGCATCATCAACACAAGGTCTCACTGGTTCAAGAAGCAGTGCTATTGGTTATCAGGTGTCGCCAGTTTTCCAAGGAATCGCAGTAGATAGGTCCCAAGACGGCCAGAGCAGTGGAGACGCATCTTATTCCTACGAGTACGAGACCGACAGCAGTAGGAAACAAGAGAGCTCAGACCCACAGGGAAATGTTGTGGGAAGCTTCTCCTACTTAGGAGGCGATGGCGTTAGCAGGAGGGTCCATTACACGTCGAGGGATAATGAGGGCTTTGTAGTTTCAGGTGAACACGTTCCAGAACCTGTGAGTGCTGGCAGAACTGGAGCAGAGTCAGGATTTGGTGCATCCAACGTTCAGACTGCAAGTCCCAGATCCTCACACATCAAATCACAGGATGTGAGCACGGCCAGTTTTAATCTTCAAAAATACTTGCCTCCGCAGAGTCCAAGAAAGTTTGGTTACATCTTCGATACAAAAGTCTGAGGTTGCAACTTTGTCACTGCTGCTGAGATAAATGTTAAACGTGCCAATATACCTTGTGTTCAACGACGGAATATTTTAATATCACTACAGAGATTTTACAATTTCAAATGTAAATGTTGTTAGTTGTAATTATAAGGTACTGATTATCCAAATTACTTCGTGGGAGGAGTAACATTATCTTACGTAGTGAAAGTTAAACAACCAAAATAATGCTATGATTGCGTGTACGGAAGAACAACAGCACAGACAATTACATGTCATGGAAAAGTATTATTACAAAAAGGAGTAAATTGAACTTGCATGAAGCTCGTAATTCAACGGAAATATCACTGCCTAATTTCACTGCCACAAGTAAATTACTTTCAATCTCGATATCCAACCAACTGCCAAATGAACAGCTGTTCTCGTATGATGCATCTATTCGAAATCGATCTGCATATTAAACTACAACGCTCGCGTCTAAAAATGCAATAGAACTAATGATAAAATTAGCATATGGTTTATTTTAATTTAGGGTATTCTGATTAAAAGACATTGACATGCTGTCTATAAATTTTAAACAAGATTAAAATAAAAATTTTCTTGGATATTATCCATCGTCTAGTAAATATAAAACGTAAAACGACGTTTCGGAGATGGGACTCTATCTCCGTCTTCAGGTTCCTACACAGAAATGGATTAGCTCTATCTAGTGGGCCCAACTGTGTAGGAACCTGAAGACGGAGATAGAGTCCCATCTCCGAAACGTCGTTTTACGTTTTATATTTACTAGACGATGGATAATATCCAAGAAAATTTTTATTCAATTGACTCTTCACCATCGTCAAGAAGTTTTAGATTTGATATAAGATTAAAATATTTTCAGCGCCACTAGTTATTTACGTGAACATCAACACGCACGTTAAAGCCTCTCAGAACGAACTGCGACTTTCATGATTACCTGGTACGCCCATGAGTATGAATTAAAACAAATTCTGAAGAGAGAGTAATAAGTGATTCAAAACTTCATTTGTGAATGAATGACTCCACTGTACTGTAGTTAGTGCAAGTTCATCCATCTCAGTTATTATATCCGAAGATAACTTGTACTCTTTCTACTTCTGCTCTATAATTCCACTTAATCCCGGTTCGCAACAAATGTTCACTATACGCGCAGCAGGATCGACCAAATTAGCTTGACGTTCCTGCTCACGAATTTCCAGGTAAATTGAACTGGCATATGCTACATGACACAGGCAATTACAAATGGTATTACGAATAAGGCTGTTGTATAGACATTTCGGTTTCTTTTTCGGGCATAAATACAATTTTCTTTTAATTTAAGGTCAGTTAAGAAAAAGAATTTATCTAGAGAAGAAGCCAACGAGAGATAAACCACTCACAATCTACCTTTTAGTATATTTACAATTTCAAATTATTGTTTATATGTTCCCCTTTCTTGCCTCAGTCATTCTTCATAGGCTGTATTTCCAAGTTCGTAAGCCCTGAAACTATGGTCCCTTTTTCAACCGTATATGATTATTAATACAGACAATTTTCTACACTAACGTAATTGTTTGTATAATTTTCCTTTTCAGTATTATGTTACTTATGTTTCGTCTTACGGGTTAAAATTAAAGAAGCGTCTTTTCACTTACTTGGAAAACTATACATCCTTTTTCATAAATATGTTTTTTCCTTTCTATACAACACCGTGGAGTAAAATTTAATAGCTGACCCAGTGACGTATAAGGGTCCAATGAAGTGTAGTATAAAGAGTATTGCAGCGAAAATGATGGATTTTGATTTATCTGTCTAAAAAAAAGTTTAAACTGAAGATCTAACACTCCTTACTAACAAAGATTGTGACACACCAATGTGTGACATCCTTATAATTCATGCAATGTAAAAAAATGATAAAAAAATTAGTACTCTAAGTAAGAGTGCAAGTAATAACCACATTTTTATTGGGCAATTAATCTGTGATCATGTATGAAACAGAATTATTGTTTTGTTATTGAAATATTAATGTCATTAAATATTTTGTTTTATTAAACAGACTGTTATTATTTTGACGATCGGTCCCCTCTGTTCCTTGATGTAAAGACATAAATATCTCGTTACACAAAGTATCTCATTAGGAGAATTATTTTCTGAACGTACCTAATATGCAACCCGTCCCATCGTCCTTCTTATGAGCACAGTCCACTCCTGCTTTCAACTTTGTGTTTCATAAACTAAGAGCCACCTATTTCAATTTTAAGGTTTTTGTAAATTATAAACGGGAATGGAAACAAACGAGAATAATTATACTCATTCTCTTTCGGTTGGGCAACTATCTAATGTCACAGTTCTACTATTCATCCAATATGCGATAATATCACAAAAGAGTACAATGAGGTAGTGTAAAGTATTGTAGGAAGGATATACAAACTATGACAGGGAGAGAGTGAGCAAAGACGCGAGAGGATTATTCATGGTAGAAAGATAATGGAGAAGGTTTTATAGCAAGAGAATCTGTGCTGCTAGAAACATCAGTGGATGAGGAAAATGATTATAATGAAGGGTGCAAATGAATGCAAGAACAGAAGTTGGTGATAAAACACCTATTTTATAATTTTATATGTTTTGCTACAAAAACGACACATCCCATGCATTCATCATTTACTTTGTCGTAGCCAGGGTCATCAATATCACTCAGACAAATGACTGGAATTATGAGAGAATAAAAGGAAAGGACAGAAGATTGGGGTACTATAGGATTCAATAAAAAACCTTTTTAATAAACCTTCTCAGGCTTAACGAGAGGATAGGAATAAGTGGCATAGGGGTAAAAACTAGCACCATAACTGATGGGTACAGCGGCATCATGAGTGTAGCCGAAAGCAGGAGAAGGCTGAACATAGCCAACATTCTTAAGAGGTGAAGCAGCAACAACGGTGGTCGCAGGTTGGACATAGCTCCTAACCTCAAAGTTCTTAAGTGGAGAAACATAAGTGGGCTGCACATAGCGATTGAGCTCGATATTCTTGATTGGCTCAGCTGACAGGTAAGTGGCAGGAGAAAGAACAGTGGATTTCATCTGGATGGGAGACACAGGAAATATATGCTTGTATTCATCCAGTGGGGCCACAGGGAGGACATGTTTGTAATCAGTGGATTTTACCTCCACAGGGGCAGCATAGGCAGTGGCAGGGACGACTTGTTTCATCTTGTCGCTCTTAATCTCATATGGATAGACAGCTGCAAGATCGCCCAAAGCATAACCCTGATTCTGGAGAATGCTATATGAGAAGCTATCTCCCACACGATCAGACTTGACCACAGAAGTTTCCACTGGTAGCACAGCAGCAGCATTGGCTGCAGCGACAAGGCACAGAATGGTAGCGATCTGTAACAGCATGCCAGTTCTTTGGTAACTAACTGCAGAATTTACTAACTTCAAAATACAATTTGTATCTTATATGCGTCATGTTTGTGTTTGATTAAATATATTTATTTTGTACAGTCTATACACAAATGTTTGAAGTTTATTGGTGCTGTAAAAATTATATAATATTAAAACATTTTGTTGTGTAAAATATTATATTAGCGCTCTTAATCGTAAATACGATTTTACATTATATTTTTAGCGCTTTTATTAAAACGACATGTTTCGACGGGTAATACCGTCGTCTTTAGGTTTTTATCAATTTAAATATTTTAAAAACTATTAGATATTTGATGCAATATATTATAATGATCCGTAGTTCTGTTTGTAGCTTTCCATTTTCATGGTAAGTTGCTTATTGTAGTCAGACGTTATATTTATCTGTGTTTTAATAAAAGCGCTAAAAAATATAATGTAAAATCGTATTTACGATTAAGAGCGCTAATATAATATTTTACACAACAAAATGTTTTAATATTATATAATTTTTACAACACCAATAAACTTCAAACGTTTGTGTATAGACTGTACAAAATAAATATATTCAAAATACAAGAAATTCCTTCAGCAGTGATCTGTGAATCCATGCCAGGTATTTAGTAACAAACTCCATGTTACACAGTCTACATGGAACAATCAAAAGTTGTTCAGCTAGTGAAGAAATTAATTGCTTTTATGGAAACAAAATATTCATCATCATGTTAAAAAAGTCCATTATTTTTAAACCAACTACATCTAGTCCACATTTTTAAATATTACATATCTAGATGTGCCATTTTAACATCATTCTTCCATCTACCACTAATTCTCATAGTTAAAACCTTCGAACAATTTTTTTCAGACGAAAGTATTGAATGCACTTCTCTTTATCTCCCTGAAAAGTGTTTGTCCTATCCATCACATTAATCTTTATTTCATCATCACAACAATATTACAGAGAGGCATATGCAAATGGGAGGATAAAATATTAATGGAACTTAGAAAAATGGGGTCTAGGGTTTGGACCGGATTAAATTATGGGACTTTTGTAAAAATGGTACAGGCAACTCTCGGTTTACGAACGAGTTCCGTTCCAAGACGTTGTTCGTTATACGTTTCTGCTCGTTATGTGTATCTTGCATTCCTGAGCTATTACGATACGTATACGTTAGCACCCATTTTAAAGCATTAAAACCGTGTACTAAACAACGAATGGTCTATATAATAAATTTTATTATAATGTATGTATGCGTTATGTTTTATCAGTACCAGCACTACTATTACGCTGTGGACCCATGATCGCTTAAATTTTTAAAAATATATTTTAAAGTCACCAAATGCAGAACTACAATTGACCGTCTATGATAACCTAGGCAAAGGGGGAATCACCTATTTCTTTCCCGCGAGAAAATATTCTGGCATGTAGAACGTCTTTTACTGGCTAGATTAGTTTTAATATCCAAGAACGGTTCATTATAAATATCAAGTAGTAATTTTCTGATAATTATTGTAATAGATACATTTTTAAAAGTCTATTTATTTAAATGTTGCAATTATGTTCGCTATACCTTGGAATTTCGTTTTATAAGGAACTCCATCTATTGGCGAATTTAAGAAATTTTGAATGAATTGTGACGTTCGTTATAGCGAATGTTCGTAAATTGAGCGTTCGTAAACCGAGAGTTGCCTGTACTTGTAATTTTTTGGTGACATAAAATTTTGTATTTTTTATCAGCTGTCTAACTATGGAATTTTGAAAACTGGCCCTACATGGCAGAATTAGATAGATACAATATTTTCTATCTAATTCAAGTCATCATGTCAATGTCAATACACAGTTTATTACCTATTCAGTGAGTGATTGGGAAGACAGAGACGACTACTCACAGAGTCCATAACAAATGACTAAATGTTTTCTGTATTCTATGTGACATATCGTCGTGGTACAAATACATTACTATTAATGCAAAACTCATCTGTGATGTTTTTAGACTGTTAATGTAACAACTGAAAAGAAATTCTATTCAGTTGTTACCGGTTACAATAACTTTGAAGAAGAAAATATTTTCTCAAATCCTTGAATCACAGAACCAGTAGGCGTGTTAGAAGCTTATTTAAATGATATTAAAAATGGGTAGGTGCTACCATCCTCCAAGGAAACACACTCAATTTCTATAACAGTCAATTAATCACGAAAATTATCATTGCTCTTTGTGAGGACAAATCAAAATCCAAAAATGTCCTGTGGATGAGATACCCACTTACTGAATAGTATAATGGATTTTGCATGACATCACTACCGTGATCATATTATTTTTCTAATTAAGGTCAAAAACAGTGGTTGGAGAAACTGATCTTTCATTATCCCGCTTTCTTTATTTAGAGAAGTTTCATTAACCGCACAAATTCCCAGTGCCAGGGTAAAATGATATAAGTTCAAAAATTACAATAGAAGTATGATTGATACTTCATATTACCTTCAATTTCAAAAAACTTTCACTTCAACCTCATGACTAGGTGTAAATTGTACAATCATATCAATATAAATTTTTGGAAATATAGAAAAACGTAATTGTAAGAATTGCCCAAAACTGCTGATCCTTTGGTGAACTCTTACGACTTGTACACCTTCACCCCAGTACCGGTCAAAATATACACCATGCTACACATTTTATTTTTGGATAATTTTAATATCATACATAAACTGAAAATAAGTGAAATATTTAATACAAGATTAGAATAAGAGTTTACTTCGAACAGTTTCCAAATATGTTCTTCGCAATTTTGCCTACTGCAAGAATCATTATGTTAATTTATTGCAGAAAAATGTCTGTTGTTGCTAAATTTAAATAAGCTACACATACAACTACATAGTTCATTGTTCCTTGTACTTTTAAACACATACTGCACCATTCTGAAAAAATACATTAAATAAAAATTGTAGATGTTAAAGAAATTTAGACTATATTGTATATCAGCGTAGTAAAACTGGCGGCCCGGGAAAGTACTTATTAATTTGTTACCAATTAGTATAAACCCGTATTTTTCGAAGTTGATATTCCGTCACTGGTAAAAGAACATTCTCTTCAGTGCTCTCACTAAAGACATTGACTTTAAAAGCATAAGATGCACCTTCTACTGGTACAAATTGTTACTATATCAGATGCAAACTGTTAAGATAGCGGAGTTAAAATAATTTGTATAAGTTTACCAGGCAAAAATTGTGAGAGACACAAGCTGTTGCAGGAGCAAATTTGAAATAATATACAACTCTATAGTAATTTGTGCACATTTAAATAACATTTATATTTCAGCATATGCAATGATAATTTGTCATTTCTCAATAAGTATTATCAAAGACAACGACAATGAGAAAATAGTGACAGTAGGGGTTTCTTGGCCCTTGGGTCCAACAGGAAAATTATTCTGGACCACCCTGTTGTATATTATTGTACGTATTAATGTTATCGAAAATAAACTAAAGTACAAACAGTGAAATGTCGTAATGTTTTCGGTAGAGGTAAAAGAGAATCGTAACTTACCACCTTCATGATGAATAGTCTATAGCTGTGACTGACGAAATCGGTAAGTGTTCGATTGCCCAGAAGAAGGTCTGCTGATGCTGTACAAAGACACAAGTAAACTCCTCAGCTTTTATACTTTTCCAAAGAATCCTCCCCTAAAAATATCACTCCCTCTCCCTAAGCCCTCTTGTAAAAAAAAAAGAGCAGACACCACCCTACATTTAGCAAGATGACCACGCCTGCTTCTACCGACCCTTGACTAGGTTACCAGAACAAACATGGCAGAGAACTTTTCTGCCTGCTTGAAGGTAGACAATAATTTAAACGTTTAATGTTAAAGACATCTGAGTTTGGAACGGTTAGGGGCAGAGGGGAAGGACGCTTGATGGTCCCATATATTGTCTGTCTTCAGCTTCAAGGTCATGGCAGTTGTGGTGTTCTTCTTCGATTGGTGCGTCTTCTGAAGTGGACGCCTCAGCAACAACAGCAGAAAGAGAATATAGTACCGGTTTGAAAACAAAAAGAAACTATAATTTTGATGGCATCGGTTATCTCTTGGCAATAACAACAGTCGCCATTTTAATTTCTTAAGTATGGGCACGTGATTTTGAACATACAAGTTGTGCCATTTAGCTAATTTGTTTTCAGTTTAAACAGACAAGTATCTGCTCTCTTTTCAGCATAAAATTCTGTCTACAATACTATATTTGTAACCAGAATCTCCTTTCAGAAGGTACACAGTAACATGGCATTATTGTTATTTGTGCTTAATTAACGACGCTGTCAGTAGCTTAGACTATACATCTGTGGATGATTAATGAATTGGAAGGTACATGGAAGGAAGTTTTCATGGCATAGAGGGTAATGAAAAAACACTTAAATCCTCAGTTAGTGTTGCCGGTCTCCGGGCTCAGATTTGAACCCGGGACCTCCTTAATACAAAACAGAAGAACGGCTCACTCACTCATAATATTCGGTCCATAGTGATATATCGTTACCAAAACATTTATTTATAAATATAAAAAGAGGTGTAGTGTAACTGTGGTAGCGCTCACATGTGAATTTCAACCCTAATTTTCTGCATTTTAAAGATTTATTTTGTCACAAAATTTAAAGTACCACGCTGGTAGATCTGAGTTTCAACATCTATCCTTCTTAAATTTTTACACAAGAGAGGACGAGGTTCATGGTGAAGTTCTTTTAATATAATATTCTATAAGTGATCATCAACATCACCATCATTTAAAACGTATACTTATGTCAAACGGAGTTTTACTGATCTTTATCGTGAAATCAGAAAATTCATGAATAAAATGGGAACAGCCCTAATTTCAAAAGCTCATATAGGATAACAATATAAATCAAGAATGGATGGATCATACTTGAGAAAACGACGGCTCCATGAAGATTATAAAAAAAAGTTTTTTATATATGAGATAAATTCAAGGTGAAACACGGTGCCAATAACTTCGGAGCACTGATCCAAAGACAACCTTGAGACTCCGCTATGCATAGAACTCGAGCGATTAAACTAGTGAGCTCAAGTCATTTCCATAGACGCTTATAAAACTGAAACAACGCTAGTGGAAGATGTTCACGTGATTTCCACAAACCGGCCTCCCTCCACGTCCCTCCCTTCTCTTTGACTCCACCTCTCCAATTATCGATTACTTCATGTCTGAACTGTGGTATAAACAGCTAATCAAGAAACTCTTTCATTAGCTTTTTTCTTTCTTTCTTTCTTTCTTTCTTTCTTTCTTTCCCTCCTTCCTTTTTTCTTCCTGTCTATCTGTCCATCCACCAATCTTTCTTTCCTTTGTGTCTTTGTGTGTATGTTTGTTTCTTTCAAAATTTCGGATGTATTATTCTGAAAACCATCAGAAGACATTGAATTTAAATGTGAGAAACTTTGTACCATTTGGGCCAGTTGTTCATGATCTTCTGATGCAGAAACGCTGGGGAAAAAAGGATATTTTTAAATCAATATAACCAGGGAAGTTATGAGAAGAATTCATTTTCAGTCAATTATTGAGTTTACACGGAAAAATTTGTTAAACGGGAAAGGAGAGACGTTTTGGCCGTCAGGATCCACGACTTCCAACCATGGCACGACCAAAATTTTCAACACGCTAATTATAATTTTGTCATCCTTAACAAGAATTACACGACGTAATCAAAACCAAGGTTAAATACATGCCTCGTTTAGAAATAATCCAACGATACTTCTTTCGTTTTTCTGAAGAAAAGACAATCTGTCTGGTTCGCCGTACTCTATAGGCAACTTCTTTGACATGTCTGTGAAGCGCGTTGTTTCATCAATCTGAGAAAGGCGAACGGCGAAGTATGAACTTTTTGGATGAGTACAGCAGACAAACGAGGTCATCCAATTTGGTCACTGGGCAGGGAGCCAACGTCCCCTCAGAAGGGGGGGGGGGAGTTACGAAATGTTACGCATGTGTGGACTTTCCAAATAACACGCTTTTCAAGTAAGACAATTCCACGGTGTTTGTTAGTTAACATTAATTTTCACGTTTGTACCATTTTTTCTCATCCTTTTTCGTCTCGCATTCTCCCAGTTTTGTTTACTTAAACAGAGTGCAGACGTGTGTTTCAATGGAGTACGAAAAAGTTGTTGGTTTGATCCTCATTTATTGCAGACACACATGTCATGTGCAAAGACAATGAACAGCACACATGGTGATAACCGTCTTCTGTGTTGTGACGCCGTGTGGTCTTGTAGGCTGATACCGTCATTTCGGATGACGTATTTCCTTTTCACCTTGAAGATGGAGGCGATACGCTCCTCCAAAAATTCGATAACAAGACTTCACAAGATCACAATTCAAAAGACCACCATCGACATTTTCAACACCGTTAAAACCTCAGTCTCAGTTTAAATAAAAAATTATGCAGTGTAACTAGAAAATTACTTTTCTCGTATTGAGACGTTAATGCCTTAAATTATTTTAAATAATGTTTCAAATACAAGTTTTCGACCTGTTATATTGCAGAAGATAACAGGACTATTCATGTGAATTTTAAAATCAGAAATTGCAATGAAAACCAAGACAGAATATTTATGATATCCGTAAAAAAAGCATGTAATCACATGACGCTCGGTTGATTTCACTACATTACGAAGCTGGTGATTTGAACGTCCGCATTTTGAAGGAAATGCAGCTGTACATAAGATTACAGATGAAAAAACAAGGATTTCTATGTAGGTTACTTAAGATAAATGCGGGCAAACTACGGCTTCGAAAATTACCCGCTGAACAACAACCAGAGTTTATGATACCCTATTACTAAAATATTCATTTTGTACTTCTGTACACTATTACGTTTAGTTAATGCAAATATTAAACCGTTTTTGAACAAATGAATTTTATCGCGATATTCTCACGACCGCTGGTATTTGAAAATTAAAAAAAAAAACAGTCCCCTTAAAAATAAATTATTGTCCGCTTCGCGTGTCAGGACGCACGTGGGAGCAGCCGCTGCCTTGTTTGTAGTAGCACACTCACCCCAGAGCAGGTTCCGTGTTGTACACTCCCAGAAGGTGTGCAACTGCTGTTTCAATGCCAAGAGGTACTGTATAGCCTATAACCAGTTAAAAATAAGGTCCGATAAGTTTATTGTGGGACGTTTATATTGTTCTTCTTCTTTTAATTAACAACACAATTTTCAGGTTTAATTTGACTAAACGGGACAAATTTATATCGATTATACACCTGAAGATGGTTCATTGAAAACCGAAACATGTCGTGAAAATGATGATGCTCTAATTGTAAATCGAACATTTCGATAGAAAGAGCATAATTTTAATACATATTTTAATATATTTTAAATATTTTAAATATTAAATGTTAATTATAGTAATAATATTTTAATATTTAATAAAATATTTTATTGTGATTAGACGGTTAAAATAAACAATTATAATCATCATAATATGACGCAGCAATATCACCTCATAAACGGGACAATAAAATAATTTCCAAATGTGTCCTGTGCCTCGTAAATCAGAAGAAAAGAAAAGAAAAGAAAAGACCGACTGTCTCTCCGTGCACACTTGGATCGCGTACCTCCGGCCCACCATTACGCCTACTTCTTCGGCGACAAGTCTTATAAAACAGACAGGACGTGGAGAAAACATGTTTGGAAGTTTCGTCCTACGCAGTCTTACCACGAGGCCACTGATTTAGTGTCCTGTTAAGAGTCAATATATCGTTTCTACATCTATAGTTACATAGTGAAGAGAATTAAAGAAGCAGATTTGTGGTATTCGATATTTGTCAAGGCGTGGATATTTCTTGCTTTCCTCCCACGACCTTTTACTGTTCTGTACATACTAAATCTTTAACAAGGGCGGGGTGGAGGGGAGGAATTTACTGTAAAGCAAGATCAAGTTTGAGGTTGGACAAATCGAATCTCAACATGGAGGCTGATCTGTTCCATTGTACATGTCTTGAGCACAAGGCTGACCGGCGAGACGGCACGGACCTGGTCTCCGTTGTCACCACCGGGTGTTTCTCAACCGTCTACACGCTTTCATACAGAAACGACATACTGAGTAAGTGAGAATCTTACGGTCCATTGCATAATAATTCTTGGATATTAGCGGAGCTTGATCAACCACAAAGGTTATGTAGCGTCGAAAGGTACGATGATGTGTGAATTAAAAATGTGGAAGGGAGTGGTCGCGGTTTATTTTTGAAAACATTATCACAGTATTCGCCTGGAAGGACTGTGTAAAACTGCGAAACACCTCAATTAGGGAATCCGACCTCCGGTCCAAGGTTCGAAGACGGGGCCTACAGAATAAACAACAGGCTCAACAACACGGTGAAAGAGATTGCCTCTTCCTGCATGGTATGGACAGGCCGAGCGGATGGAATGGGTGAAAACCATGGGCAAAAATAGTATGGCATTATGAATTAACAAGGCGAAAATTAAAAGAATGTTGGGGAAAAAATGGGAGGCTGCTACAGGAGCAAAGTTAAGTAAATATTATATCAAATCTAAAACTTCTTGACGATGGTGAAGAGTCAATTGAATAAAAATTTCCTTGGATATTATCCATCGTCTAGTAAATATAAAACGTAAAAAAACGACGTTTCGGAGATGGGACTCTATCTCCGTCTTCAGGTTTCTACACAGTTGGGCCCACTAGATAGAGCTGGTCCGGAGATAGTGATTAGCTCTATCTAGTGGGCCCAACTGTGTAGGAACCTGAAGACGGAGATAGAGTCCCATCTCCGAAACGTCGTTTTTTACGTTTTATATTTATTAGACGATGGATAATATCCAAGGAAATTTTTATTCAATTACGTAAATATTAATTTGTTAGTAATTAGATAACTCCATGTCACAAAAAAACGTTTCTCGTAATTTTATCTACTCCTTCCATGCAAATGTTGCAAAAATAACTAAACGATGGAACACACTACTTTCATATCCTTCCAAATTCATTAACTTGTTCACAAACGTTTTTCCATTCGATGCCACGTGCCTTGAGCAGTTCAGTATGCATCATTAAATATACTAAAAATGAAACACGGCATTAACTACTGGATACGACTGTACACGTTTTTCAAAAGCCCATCGCTCGAGGCTAGGAGAGACTATGGTAATACAAAAATGAAAACAAAAGAGTGTTTGCAGCGGCTACGTTAACGGTTGTAGCGTAGAGACATGATTGGTTGCGGAATTATTTAAAAAGCAGACCTGAGAAAAACAACTAGGCCTGTCCTATTGTTGGGGGATAACGTATTCAACATGGCGTCTGGAATTCAAGAGCATAAATCTTCAGAAGACGCAAATAAACGATCTTGAACCTCAACAACTTTTATCCAGTCATCATAGTTATTTGTATGTAGGCCAAAATCTTTCGAAACTTAAAGGAAGATCAAATGATATTTGGCATATTGACCGTTCAAATTAATTCAGTGAAGGGAATAAAAATTGGACACGTATTTGCAGTAACGTCTCGTAATTATCATGTAGGCCTGACCGCAAATATTCTTAACGATTATATCGATATTACAGGAAACTAATAGACATACAAATGAATTTAAAAGAAGAGAGATGTGAGAAGTAAATCTTATTATAAACCCAAAAATAACCTTTTATTATACTTCGATTAAGGATAAACCTTAAATAAGACGTTTCAGTATAAGATAAATGTTTTACTAAATGTACTTGATGAATGTTTAAAAATTCGCTGGATTTGTTGAAAACAAATAAATTTACTTTCACAATTTGTTCTCATTGGTCAGCTCAGATTCCATCCACTGGTGAACCTGTCAGTTCTGTTACTCTGCACACACTGTACAGATTAAAGGCTCCAGACTACAAACCTGTTCTAAACCTTGATTTGGCCGGGATTCAAGGTTATACTATCTATGGACTGGTCACTCCTTTACGAAAAAAATGTAATATTTGGTACAGTCACCTGTACGTTGATTTGCTGTTTCTTCCATACAAATAAATGCAATGACACATTTATTAAAAAGATATAAAATCATCTGAAGGAATGTTACATTCTATAAAGTTACGAGACACTCAATAAAGAACCATATTCTTGTAGATTATTGGAACCAATTCTGATACTAACACTCCGATCTTTTATTAAAGAAATAAAGTGTAACAAAAAGATGACTACCTTTTGGAATTTTTTGCAGCGTAGTGTGATAGGAACTAACCGGCATTTCATAGGTTTTACTGCCATACAATATGGATGGCCCCGAATCGCTGATAATCCTCGGTTTAATTTATTCTGGTACGCAAATTCCAGTTAAAATCGTAGAGTTTGTGTGCGTGCATATGTGTAATGCCACAATATTATATTTTACAACTAGCGACATTTTTATTTATTTATTTATTTTAGCTAATAAATAGTTCGGATTGTACATCACTACAATTTTTTGCAGAGCTGCGTTACGTACGTCGACTACGTTTACATTTCTCTTTGTTATAGGTGTATTTTGGCAAAACATTTGCGACCCACTTATGCTTTACCTTTACCTTGAATCAGAACATTCTTAATACCACTTTGACATTAAATTAACATTTTTCGCGCTACGCACGAGCGATCTCACTTCAAAACACCGATCCTTCGAGCCTGGTTTATTTAGTGCAATGGTATTCAAACTTTTTTTGTTCGCGTACCCCCAGATATAATTTCTCTTCAAATTTGTACCCCCAGAGTTGTTGGTGTATAATTCAAGTTATACATAGTATATAATCTACATTTAAAATAAATTAAATAAATTACATTACTGATTATTCAGTGTTTATCATAAAATAATATTTTTTTTAAAATTTCACGTACCCCTTAAGATGTCTTCGCGTACCCCCGAGGGTACGCCTACCCCAGGTTGAATACCACTTATCTCATCGCCTCCACTATTAAGCTATTCCTGGATTTTAAACAATAAATCTTGCACTTTACTATCGAAATTTTCTAACAGAAGAAGGTTTTTGCAAAAAGAAAAAAGAAAGAAAAAGAAAAAGAAAGGGTTGAAAGTAGTCCGATAAGCCCTGATATATAACAAACAATGTAAATCTATTTTATTCCATATCAGTGTTGCCATCTACCAGCTACTCAATAAACCGTCAATAACAGACCACGCATTTATAAAACATTCCATCGTCAATACATTCTTCTTGCCTTGAATTACAGTTATTGTCTTATGTCTAGGTGGTATTAAGTTCTTTTTTTTAAGTTAAGTACTTGAGGTTGGATGGTTTTGTAATTTATGAGTTGGTTGATTTTGAGTGGGATGTGTTGTTTTTGTTGTGTCCTTTTTTATTGTTTTGTTCTGTCTCTGTGTTGATGTATCTCATTGTATGTTGTGTCTTATGGTTTTTGTTGTGTCCTTTGTTTATTGTTTTGTTGTGTCTCATTGTGTTGATGTATCCCATTGTTTGTGTGTCATATTGTTTTTGTTGTGTCCTTTTGTTTATTGTTTTGTTCTGTCTCTGTGTTGATGTATCTCATTGTTTATTGTGTCTTATTGTTTTTGTTGTGTCCTTTGTTTATTGTTTTGTTGTGTCTCATTGTGTTGATGTATCCCATTGTTTGGGTGTCATATTGTTTTTGTTGTGTCCTTTTGTTTATTGTTTTGTTCTGTCTCTGTGTTGATGTATCTCATTGTTTATTGTGTCTTATTGTTTTTGTTGTGTCCTTTTGTTTATTGTTTTGTTCTGTCTCATTGTGTTGATGTATCTCATTGTTCTGTTCTGTCTCATTGTTTTGTATGTTATTGTAGGACACTGCCACCGGGTATAAACCCATTTGCAGTCAATAATAAATAATAATAATTCCCGCCAACTTCTTTTACACTTACAAGTGACCGACCATCTGTGCCACTGCAATATATTATAAAAAAATACATGAATTTGTCATATAAGGAGGTAGGTATAGGAATAAGAATAAGAACTGAAGCTGTTTTCATGGCCTTGAAATTCTTTTCTCTTCGTTCTTAGGTATTTAGCTTCAATAGCAATATAAATGTGGTTGAACTGACAAATAAGAGTAAGAAACTTGTATCTAACGATAAGAGTTAAAAGCTGTGAGGTCTGCGAAGAAAAGAAGACGACCCTCTATTACAAGAGCTTCAGAGAAACAGTTTAGTTGTAGTTTCTAACCATATGAAAGAAGTGTATTATCTGAAGTCGCTTATAGTTACAGTTTGATTGCATCAACCAACAAGAACGTGTTTCTCATTTCTACTCCAAAGACATTTTACTTCTCAAACAGATGGAAACAATGAAGTATTTACAACTGGTAAGTAATCTATAATTTCATAAGATAGTGTAATTGCGTCATATTGTAAATATTATATCAATTGTTTATTTTAATCCGTCTGATCACAATATAATTTTTATTTAAAATTTCTTATAATTAAGATAATAAAATATCATTCATGTTCCATATCGATTGATGAATGATATTTTATTATCTTAATTATAAGAAATGTTCCATATCGATTGATCGATCGATCAATCGATCAATCGATATGGAACATGAATGATATTTTATTATCTTAATTATAAGAAATTTTAAATAAAAATTATATTGTGATTATAATTAAGATAATAAAATATCATTCATGTTCCATATCGATTGATGAATGATATTTTATTATCTTAATTATAAGAAATGTTCCATATCGATTGATCGATTGATCGATCGATCAATCGATATGGAACATGAATGATATTTTATTATCTTAATTATAAGAAATTTTAAATAAAAATTATATTGTGATCAGACGGATTAAAATAAATAATTAATCTATAATTTGTTTAATATTAACTAACACTTGCTTGTACCGTCGTATATGCCTCACTAATACGTGATGTATGAAACAGCTATTATTTTGGTAATTACACATTCTGTAAAGAGTATCCTGAAAAACAAAACGACAGCAAATTACACATCACAGTTACAACGTATGGCCGCCTACATAAGAAAAAGAAATGCGAGGGATTACATATCCTGTTATAAAAGCATTAGGACTGACGATATCTTTAACATGTGTTCATATTCTACGTGAAGTGATAGTTGTAAATGATAATAAAAATAACAGCAATGACAATAATAATCAAGTATCTGTATTATTTACCACGCGTCAAAATATGTTTGATATAAATGACAAGTGTGTGTGAACTGTCAGACCTGATTAAATGAGATATGTAAATACGCGATTTCGAAATTGCATCTTTAACTTCCACGTTTACTTATTACAATTTGCACCACATAAGTTTATACAACCGTTAGGCTCCTTAGAACCCAATAAAATGAATAGGTAAATTCAGGCAATTCGAATAAATATTATGTAGGCCTACAAATCTCTTTAGCCTCGATTATACAAATATCTAATGTGTAGACTCACTATATAAAGTAATAAAAAAACCTCAGAAAAAGGTAATTCCGTTCGCATTTCAAGGCAATGAATATTTTTTAAAATTATGTTGTATTGTTGTGGAGTGTACAGTCTTACCCTGATTAAATTAAACCAAGTATAAGTGCATGAAAACAAAATGTAGTGAAACGCACTTTAACCTAAGAGAAATTAAATAAGTGAGAAATTAGGATATTAGTCTAAGCAACGATAAAATCGGTGGTCAAAACAGGTCGTACAATATTGAAAAGGAAGAAATGCATGAGAATTTTTGTGGGGAAAACTCTTGAAAACTGGAACTTGGAATATCGGGAAGGAGATGAGAGGATATCATTAATATGTATGTTAAGGGAAACAGGTTGTGAGGGTGGGATGTGGATGAAACTGGCTCAGGGTCGCGTTCATGTTCGATGACATCTTTAGAATTGGCGTTGTTAAATTCCCGGGTTCTATTTTTAACATTGTTGGTGTAAGTTTAATTACGTATTTTGCCGAGTATAGTAGATAGTGTCGGTTTCTGACTCCAGATGTCACGCCATTTACTCCAGATGAGTCCATGTGAGGTTTATGGCTGACAACGTGGTGCATTTTTATGTTTCTATCCGATTATTTTCGCCATTTATTATTCCATCAAATCTCAATATTAATCTACCATCACCTCGTCACAACAGGCTGGTACAATCGGCCTATTTGAAGCCGTAATACCACAGGACTCACTCTCACCCACTCCCGCCCTTTATTTGAATCTGACTTTTGTTTCCGCGCAGGTGTCGACTTTTCTGACGGTCAGTGTTTACGGAGCACCGCCAGTGTTCGTGGTGCAGCCGTTGCTGATTGGCAACGACGCTCAACTGGAAGCTCTTCGGGGTGATGTAGGGTTAGTGCTGTCTCCCATTGGAGGACACGTGCTCGTAGTGGCTTCTTCAGCATCCACTGCGGAACACCAGTGGAAGGAAGAAGCATCTGAGCAATACGACGAGGGCACTGAGGAAAACCAAGACTGGAAGGAAGAAACCGAAAACGAAGAACAAAGTAAGGAAGAACCTGAAAGTAAGGAATATTATGAAAATGGAGATTATTCTGATAGGAAAAAATCAGAAGAAAACGATTATTACAGTGAAAAATCTTATGAAGAATCTACTACAGAAAATCAAGAGTTAGAAGAATCAAATGATTACACTGAGGAAAATGAAGCTGAATCAGAGAACTATGGGAAGGCAGAGGAATATGAAAGTAAGCCTGATTATGGTTCAGGCGAAAATGAAGATGGCGAAGAGAATTCGACTGAAGACTCTTATGACAAAAACGAAGAGCCAACAAATGAATCAGAAAGTAGAGAAGGGAAATCAGCAGGTGGTGAAGGCAATGTGGAAAACAGTGAATCAGGAAATTATTATGAGAAATCCCTAAATTATCAGAAAGAAAATGGAGAAAATCAGAACTCAGTTCCTGATACTGAATCAAAAAGGCAAACTGTAGAAGTAATCAGTGATCAGAAGATTGTTCAAAGTGCAGACAATGATGGAATCGCTTCAGTTAATGAAACACGTAAGAAAGATGACAAATCAATCAATCCAATTTATCAAGCAAAACCTTTTCACGTGCTTGAAGACATTGTGGTGGGATCCATAAACAAGTCAAAGCTGGAAGATTCCCAAAATCAGGACGCTACAAATACGAAAGGTTCTCAGGATGAAAGCGACGCCAAAGACTCATCTGCGGTCCTGACGTCGAGCCCACCTCCGAAGGAAACAGAAGAAGTGCAGCTCTCGCCAGTGGTGTATCATGTCAGTCCAAAATTGCTTCAAATCGCGCCTGTTCAAGTTATGGGACTGTAACGGAAATCATAGACAAGTGATCCTCTTTGGGTGAAACAAGGGTACATTTTATTTCGAGAATCTGCTTACATTATTGACAAATCGTGTGCCAAAAAATTATAGTATTAAAATGCCATTAGTAAGTATGTATATCAATATTAATCGGGAAAAAATATTGTGCTCTGTCAATAAGAATCAGAAGGGACAGATCGCCAGATATATTACTGATAAACTCTAACATCTGTAATTACTAATTTCCATTTATAATATAAAAACAGAATGTGTCAGAGGTTAGTACACCAAATGAAATTATGGAAATGAAAGAGGAGATATGGCTGGGATG
Source organism: Zootermopsis nevadensis (assembly GCF_977971745.1). Classification (NCBI taxonomy): domain Eukaryota; kingdom Metazoa; phylum Arthropoda; class Insecta; order Blattodea; family Termopsidae; genus Zootermopsis; species Zootermopsis nevadensis. The sequence goes on from NW_028259142.1 coordinate 17,123,949, forward strand.
AGATAGGGGCCCGGGAATTTGAAAGGTGCAAAGGGGAACTGGAAAATTGTTGTGTCGTGCCTTCTGCGTGGAGGCCAGAATTAGATTAAACACATTAACATAAGTTTGACAAATTCTGACGGGAGAGCAAATTTAAAATTCGGGAAATATTACAAACAAGCAATAATTTCCCTAAGATCACTAATTATAACAACAAATGCATTCTCAAATGCGTAAGATAAAACCTGTTCAAAGGAATTAGAGAAGAAAGACGTGCATGTAATCTATAAATAAATCTAACAGGAAAAAGTAAAGAAGAGGATGGACTGCAGAAGAGTGGAGTGTATCAAACCTGTTCAGCAGAAATTAAGGTCTCTTACGTGCTGTACTAAGAGCAGGGCCGGTCCAGCAACAACCACAAACAACGCGGATGCCACAATTTCGTAATGAACTACACAATTCAGTAAACTCAGAACTAAACTCTGACACATCGCTTGGCTCTTCACATGCTCGTATTAGCTGCAGAGGTATTATATTTTTTTGCAATTTTAAAGTAACATAATTTTACGAAGATTTCTGTCTTCTGGGTTGTTGCGCCGAATTGCGATGAATCGCCCTGAAGACGGAGGCAGTATGCCCTCCGAAACGTTGGTAAACATCTACCATACTACGAGGCGCAACAACCCAGAAGACAGAAATCTTCTATCGCCCTGATGACGGAGGCAGTATGACCTCCGAAACGTTGGTAAACATCTACTTTACTACACGGCGCAACAACTCAGAAGACAGAAATCTTCATACTACCGCTGTGAAAACCTCAAATCATACATATAATTTTACTTTATCGCGCTGCAATTGGAAAGCTTAATCGTCAACAGAAGATCGTCCACATTTTTATCACCGACAATGTCACACTCCAATGACTTACAAAGAGAAAGGTCTCAAAACGATGTATCTCGTTCATACTAAGTAAAGTGTTAAAACAGAGTGAGAATACTTGTAGTGTTAAAACTAATATTTTCTCACGGTCAAGACAATCTGTTACTTTCAGGCTGCAGTTTTAAAAGTCTGTTTGCAAAGAGTATAATGTTGCAGGACATTATGAGCAATCTATGTAATTAAAATTTAATAAAATATATAATCATGGTTACGATGACGAAAGCGGTTTCAGATACACGACGCAGCACAAATGGCGCTTTAATGTCCAGAAAAATATCATGACATCAGAACTCCGTACACTACCCTCACGAATTCCTGTCAAATTTGACATCACTCCTATAAATAAACACATCCTGACGCACCTGCAAGAGAACGGAGAGACTGCAAGTTTAGTTTTCATACGAAACGAGTTTGGAAGATCAAGATTCTTGTAAGGTAATTGTAAAATTCTACAGAAATAAACTGACTTTATTAATGTTGATGCACAGCATTCTTTACTTTGCATGCTACAAATTGAAGTCTAATTGGCTTAAGCCAGCATTTCTGAAATAAAGAGAAATGTGCGGTGATTAAGGGGTCTTTGGCAGTACATAAAGATAAAACGATGGTACGAAAATTTTACACTGTTATAAAAATCGTTAGGAACAAGAATGTCGTAATTACTGTTGTTGACTTATTAATTACAGAAAAATAGTCTGGATGTATTACAGAGCAATATCACGTACCAATTCCGTGTAACCAACTAACAAACCAACTAAAATTTGTAAGTTATTCCTTAAAACTTCGATACTCAGCTGGCCAAAAAATTACCTCCTGTTTGGGACCCAAAGAAAGGATCACTGTGGTTACAAAGGTCTTAAACTACGCTAGCTGAATTCAGCCCATATCTTATTATTACAAGTCCACTTTAATAATATCCTCCCATCTAAACGTACATCTTTCGAATAGTCTTGTCCTTTTGAGGCTTTATGGCTGAAATCCCTGACTTTATCATCTCAACAATGTTGGGACGAAAAGTATAAATCATGAAGTTTAATGACGTGTATTTTTTACAACCTACGTTAATTATCAATATATTGTCCGCACTTTTTTCTGAGACATCTCCATCAATTGTTTTCTGCTTATTATCAGACATCAAGTTCCATGCCATTTAAGAATATATTAGCCTATATTTCGCCGTTGCCCGGGGAAAGAGCGTAAGTGTTAAAATACCTCGAAACGAAAATAAATTTTCAGAAACCACTCAAAATTTAGTTGTTGTTTTTTCAAAGTTTATACACAATTTGAATAATAATATTTAATATGATTACAGAATTGATAAATAAAGATGAGACCGAGGTAATACGTTTGCTAAGGTGTATAGACATTTTTAAATCCATGCCCTAAATCAGTAATAATATTTTGTTCTTAAATTACGGACTTACACACTTTTATTATATTTCCGGTTAATTACAGTTTCGTGTATTTCATGTTCATGATTTTAAATAAGGCACGGAAATGCATAACATAAGACTAATTTTACGTACACATGGACGGAAGAAGACAGAAGATCGGCTCTACACAAGAAATATGAACTGAGGAGAAACTCGCCCAAAATAAAATACATATTTTTTTCTAATTTGTAATGTATCACAACTTCCAATTTTGAATTGCAAAACCATAAACCCGTTTTTATGTTTCTCGTTCAACCTGTTAAGTGTCAGGATGTTCTAACCTGCCCAATGAACGCTACCAACACAGCAGAAAAAACATACTAAGAAACAAAAGAAAAGCATGGTAAAAACGGTCGGACAGCGGCCAGCATCTTGAAGAAGCAACGTCCTCCAAGTACACGATCAAGGTTGTTTTAAGGTTAGTGAACGCTTTCAGAAAAGTGCAAAATAACTCTGAGCATAAAGAGTGACAAACCCAGAATCTACGATCTGACTAAGGATTTGTTATTTCAAAATACATTCTGAAACAGAGGAGGTCAAACGGCCCAATGTGTGACGGCTGGAGAAGAAGCTACAATTCTTACAGTGGGGTACGAATATAAATAGGGGTAAATGGGGGGACAGATGTTTAAACACGATTTGGAGATCCAGCAGCATGTCCGTTGAAGATGGCTGTCTTCTGGGTTGTTGCGCCGTGAAGTCTGGTAGAAGTTTACCGACGCTACAGAGATCCTTGCTGCCTCCATCATCAGGGCGACCATCGACTTGATGATGGAGGCAGCAAGGACCTCTGAAAAGTCGACAAACTTCTACCAGAGTACAGAGCTCAACAATTCAGAAGACAGCCATCTTCAGACTCACCGCCGTGAAAACCTCAAATCCTACAGCACGTCATTTTATTTTGAGGGGGGCGGGGACATGTGCGCTTAGAAAAACTTGACTGCGGCTGGGTTTATGAATTTCGTACACAAGTCGAAATTTAAAGAGGATCCAGAAAAAAGATATGCTTAATTACTGAAACATATGTACACGAAACTGAAATTCTAGTTGCATAGTCTGTTGTAAACGCGTAGTTGTTTTATAATATCTAATATTTAATTTTTAAGCGGAGGTCGGAAGTCAGTTGCAGTAAGATGAATTTACGTTGGCAAATAGTCTGAGTTATAAATCCAGAATATAAACATTGTATGAAAGGAAGATATGGACATCGTCCATAGAAGAAGTGTGGCATATCATTTCAAGTGATTCAGTGGTCACGAATTGTCGGCTCATACACCAAACGAATCGTGTCTCAGAGTAGTGATGGGTGGGCAAGAAACGAAAGTTGGACGTGATGCAAACATAGAGTTCATATTTGGGTTTACGCAAGATCATTTGTATTTTTTCCCATGGGATGTCTTAGTTCTCCATAAGAAACACAAATTCGTTACCGGGGATCTACGATCAAAGTTACTTTGGATAACTTAATGTTTATGTTTATCGGTCAGTTACAATCCCCCTTGAACAATTTCAATGATTAGATAGGTCGTACTCATGTAAATTAAGCATATTATTTTTTATTTATACAATATTTTATAAATTAAATTTGTACGAGTTTTAAATGGTTAGTTTAAATTTTCAAAATATGGGACAACAGGTTTAGACAATCAAGGCAGAAGAAACCCGTTTCAAGGCGACGTATTTCATTTGTAGCGTGGAAAAGTTTAAATGAAAATTCTATTGAACTTCATGAAATTTCTCACAAGACACCCATCGTACAAAAATTGTACACATCGTTTGGTGTTTCGGAAAACCAGTGACAGAAACGTGTACTGCCATGGCTTCCTATCAACTTAAAATATACTTTTCTAGGTAAAATGCATATGGAGGTTCCTTTAAATTTTACTACAGCGTAGCAATAGTTAAAATTAATCTTTATAAAAGCAGGTTATGATCATGCGAATTTTAGACGCCCTAGAAAGCATACAACTCTAATTACAGGCGCTTTTGCTATACGCGTTTTCTATCAGTTTGCAGGAACACATGCACCGCGTAAAACAAAAGTCACGTGGAGATTTCTATCCCACAATACAACACGGTAGGCGAAGAAATCGTTGCCAACGGATGTGTAACATAGCCATATTTCCCTTGTTGCTGCGTTCCATTTAAATGTTAAGACGGCTTACTCAGTGATGTCGAGCACTCTGTGTCATCAATACTGATGAGGTGAAAGCGATACGTACTAACGCAGATATTAGGCAACATCCGTCATATAACTGACTAGCAGAGTTATTACTGACGGAAACATACCGGAAGCATGATTCGAAATACTTAAAAGTTCGTAAACTAGTTAAGATGGATCAAACTAGCGGTCAAGTGTTTAGCACTGAGGCCTCATATTCGGGAAGTATCTGTGGACTTTAGGAAGGCACAGGACTCAGTTAGAATAGAGGTACTGTGTGGCATTTTGATTGAGTTTGGAACACTAAAGAAATTTGTTAGGTTAATTAAGATGTGTATGGTAGAGTTCGTATAGATAATCTTCTGTCGGATCCTTTCCCAGTGCACAATGGCCTCAAAGAGGGGGATGCTTTATCCCCAATACTTTTTAATTTTGGTCTAGAACATGTCATCAGTAAGATCAGAGGGGATCAGGAAGGGCTCGAATTTAATGGAGTGCACCAGGTACTTGCCTATGCTGATGAAACTAGTATCCCGGTGGGATGCAGAAGCTCTCCTACAGGCTAGCAAGGAAATAGGCCTAGAAGTAAACGTAGAATAATGTAGTTGCGTCATATTGTGATTTATTAAATTAAAATTAAATTATTTGGTTATTCCGTCAAATCACAATGTATTTAAAATAAGATAATTACAATAATTAAAATATCATTCTGTGTTCCATATCGAATAATCGAATAATCGATTATTCGATATGGAACACAGAATGATATTTTAATTATTTTAATTATCTTATTTTAAATACATTGTGATTTGACGGAATAACCAAATAATTTAATTTTAATTTAAGTAAACGTAGACAAAACTAAATAAGTGGGCGTAATAGATTACAAGTGTGTGAAAGCAAGTTGCTCAGGAGAATATTTGGATCTAGGAGGGATGAAATAAGTTGGTAATTTATAATATTGCATAACGAGGAGCTGTGTGAATTGAACTGTCACCTAGCATAGAGAGGATAGTGAAATCTAGGAGGCTGGGCTCGACATGTAGCACGCATGAGGGGAAGGCAAGGGGTGCATACAGGATTTTGGTGGATAATCCTGGAAAACGACCACTGGGCAGACCAAGAAGGATATGGGAGGATAACATCAAGTTGGATCTTAGGGGGGTGGGCTGTGAGGATGGCAAATGGATGGAGTTGGTTCAGGATCGTGTCCGGTGGCGGTCTTTGGTGTTGTCGGTGTTGACCTGCCGATTCTGCTACCAGGGAGTTACTTAGTTAGCATTTTGCCTTCTATGTTTCATCCCAACATCAAAATGAGCATTTAAAAGAGACACCTCTAATCTTAAGGTGTTAACAACCTGTCTCTCAGAAATGTAGGATGTACAACTACAAAACTAAACACGCAAACACGCCACATATACAGTGATTACACTTCCGCGTGGAGATTACTGAAGTTTTTATAATTCACCTTCTATTAAAATTAAAATATACTGTATTTTGTGAGGCTATAGCTTATACAGCTTACACGTAAATCCGGCACAAGGATACATAAATCATCTCGCGTGTGTTCCGTTAACACTGAACTTCATAATTATAAACGTATTTTGAAACTGAAGCTGTGTATTACCTTAATCCGACCGGACTCCTGATTTGGCCAAGGTGTTGCAGAGAAACACCGTGTCTGCGTTTTACATGAAGGCGTGGAGGTGAATAACCTATCAGTTTGTTGGCAGTGTCAAGGTTCGTCACAAATGTATGAGAGCGAGAGAGACAAATGTTCACATACATCATTAAGATGAAGCAAGACACAAAATTTGCCACTTCATTTTACAGTCCGAGGAGCGCCGAGAGAGATATGAATAAAGCAAATGTATAGCAAAGAAAGAGAACGTGAACAAAAGAAGAAAACGTAAGGTGAGTGGGGTGTTCAAAGAGAAGAAGATTTGCCCCCTTCCCCCTTGCCATCCTGGTTAGTGTTTCTTTTTTACTTCAAGAGGAAGAGAGAGAACGGGTTTTATAAGGCATTGACTGCTGTACTTGATGCAACATAATAACATCTTCACCAAGGCTTGCTGGATCATCCGCTCGACCCAAGGCTGTTCGTTCACACGTAAGAAACAGTCGTCATCGCCGGCATCCAGGAAGACTTGAACGTCTGGCAGTATGGGTTCCTGTACTAAGGTAAGAGACAATGTTCCTATCATATGTTGCTAGCTTTGTTGATGGTACTTGTGTATTAGTATGAGCCGGGATAGCTCAGTCAGTATAGTGACTAGCTACGGGCTGGACGACCGGGGTTCGATCCCCGACGGGGGCAGAGGATTTTTCCTCTAGCCTCTACGTCCAGACCGGCTCTGGGGCCCACCCAGCCTCCTCTACAGTGGGTACCGGGGTCCTTTCCCGGGGGTAAAGCCGGCCGGGGCGTGATGCTGACCACTCACCCCCATCTAGTTCCGAGGTCAAGAAACAGAGGAGCTATACCTCCACTCCCCCCAAACGCCTACATGGCGTATAGTGGGACAAACTTTACTTTACTTACTTGTGTATTAGTAGCACTGTTAGGGGCTGTTATCTCCTTTGTTCATATGATTTCACAACACAGAATAATTACAGTGTTGATTCTTAGTATTCTTAGTTTATCTTAACATTTTATCAACAGCATAGGTTACATATCTCCGAATGAAATAATGATGACATAATATTAACAGTTACTATGTACAACATGCTTTAATATGTAACAACTTTGATTTTTGTGCAGAGTGTATTTCTGGGCTATGTATTATTCTCGGTGTAAGCAGCAATCACTTTCTTAAACAGCATTAATTACTTGATCTTTGTAATGCAAATGCACTGTTTCCTTTGCGATACGAACTTGATTTTTAAACAGACCCTATTATTTGAATGAGCTTCGACTTTAAAGGGTTAATTGCAAAGAATATGGAAGGACGCAATCATAGCATGCTTTTTAAAACAATGTCCCAGCATCCTTTTCTTTTCAAAGAACTGAGAAAACCACAAAAAGTTTCAAGCAGGATAACAGACCTCCGGATCAATATTCGAACCCAGAACCTACCAAATACGAAGCTGGGCTCATGCCCAATAAACCGCTACGATATAAAGGGAAAAGGTTAACGATATAGCGTCGCAAAATATCAGTCACTTAAGAACGTGATCTGACGTTACGATAATCATCAGAGTAAAAATTTAACTTGGAGGTAATTAAACTATTTAAAATCAGATATAAACATTAAATGAGTATTCTTTCATTTAAGTCTGGCTTTTAAAGAAGGGTAGTTTCCCGTCAGACCCAGCATCAAAACTCAGCCAGGAATTCTTTTATAATTACAACTACCTGATCAGTGACACCCGACTAGGATGCCAAAACTTCGCCCAATTCTGACTAGAGGCTAGAAAGTGAAATGACTGGACTCAGCCTAGATTTAACTTTTATTGTGTTACAGACTATAGAACAAACATATCACTTAAGATGAGGATTGGTGTCTTTTGGGTTGTTACGCCGTGTAGTCTGTCCGCTTAACTACAAAATTAATATACGCGTCGTTTGTGAACGATATAACGTCGGTTTGACAAAGCGTACAGCCGGAAAATGGGTGATTGATTTCCCATTACGTTGTTTCAATAAGCTAGCAATCGTTTCAGTCCTCTCGACGTTAAGTTGGGGACGTGCTATGCCTTCCTTCTAGCAAATGTCTCAGATTTTAGGGTGGGGAAATGAGCATTGCTATGACACTGCTGCAGCATACTTGGTTTGTTCAGAGTCGATGAACCTTTCATAAGCTCTACCTCTGAAAGTAATGACAACCATTAGCATAACAAAAGTGTAAAATTCTTGTTCTTACAGCACTGCAGCTGTTCCCACTATATACCTCTATATATGTACTTGACAAATTTATCAACACTTCCCAAGCTCCATACGTGACATATCGTTTAGAAAGATTCGTCTTGTTTGCTCGAAATTCCTTTATTGTACGACAACGATTTATTGTTGTTACTTGTTTGCATATACTACTGGTTACTATGGAAATACATTACAACACTTTCAGACTCAAGCCACCAGAAAAGATGTCGGTTTATTTGGAAAGATTGTTTTCTGACTGACGGAGGTACGGAGGTGACATAATGAACGTTTTCCAAAATTTGTCTAATATCTCTTCTACTCTTCAGTTCTTCGTTTCTGTATAAACGTTTTGTAACATAACATTTTATATTGCTAGATACTTAGCCTCACAGTCGCCTTACCTGAGGCCTGCGACTTGCGTCTGCCGTCCATATTTGAAAACGGTCCCATGAAATCAACGACGATAATTATTATTGTGAATTTCTTGTTTCAACGCGTGTCATTCCCTTCAAGGAAACGTTAATATTACAACCCGCGGGGCGAGGGGCATGTAACGGAATGCACAGAGCAGTACCACAGCATCCCGTAATAATCATAGCAGGCGGTCAGTAGCGGTCACTCACATCTCGTCACTGCTAAAAAGGAAAACCAAGGCTGGTCGCTAAGCAACGGCAAAATAATTTTCGTCAGTTTCCAAACTCCCTGATAAATGTGTCTTCTGTACTCATAACTACACAATAAGAAACTAGGAAACTCAGTCTTTCACTTAAAAAAACAGTTTTCTGAACAACTTTTCCCATGGTCACCTAACTGGTATCACGATAGGACCACGGGTTAACCCATAAAAGACGATAGATAAATGAAAAACTATTTAGACCATATCCGTATCTCAGAGGTTAACATTCGTCACTCAAATTTAGGTAAATTTCTATTAATTTCCCACCTTCTCAGACTTTCTGTAGATCTAATTGCAACCTCAAACAATTAAGAGTTTGACAGAAGAAAAAATATTGGAAAAAAAGCGTGTATTATTTTTATTCACTTTATATAAGATACGCTGAGAATAGGGAAAACTGGAGAGCTCTTTTTGGGCAGAGCAATGGACCTGTCGTAAGACAGAACACTGAATAATAATACTAATATAAGATACGAAAAGTCTCGGAAGAAATTTCACATTGCAACCACTGCCAATATAATATAATTTATAAGTGTGTAGTACGTGATATATCATAGATAGTTTTTAGCATTTTAATAAAGACTATGGATGTAGTGTGGACAGAAAGTCTTAAGATACGATTTGACAGAGTCGGAAAAGCCAAGAATTTCAATAAAACTTCAGTACAAGTGCAGCAGAACTTTAGATCAGCTATGCAGAAAACAGGCGTCATGGCATCCTTAAACACGGAGATCCTTAATCCTGAACAGTAGTTACAACAAAAACTTTGTTAGGTTATTACAAAAACAATATTTATTAGAGGCAGACAATTCACAGAATTAAATGCAACTCCTGTTACCGAAATGATAAATTTAAGAAGGAATATTCAGTCTCATCTGGTATAAAGGCAACTGTTTAATAAGTTAATTGTCGTCTAATGAGATGCTAATTAGATAATAAATTGAGAATATTTACGGATTTTAAATTAAAACGGTAGTTTCGTAGAAAGACGTGCAAGACTTCTGTATTATGCTTTCATTTGACAAACGCTTTGCATTAAACTTGAGATTTAAGTTTGCCTACAGTCAAAACATTAAATACATGATGCATTCTTCCTGCAAATTCAGAGATGAATTCTAAACTCTGTGGTGTTGATGTCAGGTTTTGGCAGCGGGTGTTGCGATGGTGTTGGTGGGAACCTGCGTCCTGGGTCGACCCTCAGATCCTGATGTCACTAATGAACGCCGAGAATCCCGAACAGCCGACGGATTTAAGTAAGTCGAATATCGAACCAGTGCTGGTTTCTGCCTGTCTATTTGCATGCACTAGTAATTCACTAATATAATTAACAAGGAGAAGTGTATTTTGCGTGATGATGGTACAGTTATGAGCCTTCGTTAATGACTGTCTCTTACCAAATTTACTTTGTAATCGATTATCTCCGGCTATGAAGTGATAAAATCGGATGTCCTCTGCAAAGTGACCAGTTTCACGAATTATTAATTTTGTATGAATATATCCGAATAAATAATTTATTTTTACTCAACGACGCTGTCAGTAGCTCAGGCTGTATAGCGTCGAATGAGAGGACAATCAAAGAATCGGAAAGGATACATGTCTCACACTAAATTTTAATACAAATCTTCAAATACACATTTTGAAAGTCACAAAACTGAAAAGTGCAATGTAGGGGTTACTGATTCTATTTCTATCATATTCAAGACTACAGACTGTAAATCTACTGCGAGAGACAGGCTAACCTGATGTTCCTCATTCCATCAGAAAACTGCTGGGATGGTAAGACCTGGCTTAACCCTCTTTACCCTTTGTGTTCCGAAATTCATCTATTTGTATATAGTCTCCACTTTAACCTGGGTGTAAATTCCATTAACGAAACGCCACAAATAATCTGCATTAACAACGAATGAAAGAGAAATATTGTGTTCACTAAGACCGCATATACTCAGAACAGAACAGCTTAGTGGTAAGCCTTTCCCTGAGCGACAAAGCGGGTTCCTAGAATGGAGCAAGACAAAACAGAACACGACAGTCTCTCCTATTACATATTTAATTACTGACCACCTAAAATATAATGGCATTGATAAAAAGTGGAAAGAGCATAGTTAATCTCCGGAAAACCGAGTTCTATCACCTACAGCTTAATGATAGAACGAACTATGATAATATTTAGAAAACAATTTTGCTGGATCCGACAGGTCTCAAAACCGATATGTTTTGCACAGAAGGCTACGTCTATATGTCTCTTTCCTCATAAACCAATCAATGTTCTTTTTATTGTAGTCTTCCGATGAAGCCTGCTGCACCTTCACTCGCGGGATCGCGCGAATTTCTGAGGTGACAGCAACTCTACTGTCACTTTATGCCGGACTCTGTGGTGGTACATCTAACTTTCATTAAAGCGAAATTTGTAGAATATGAAACATCAACATGGCACCCTAAATATACCTGTGTTTATCTTTCTGTTAAATAAAAAAAAAACAAATGAAGCACTTATGCAAAGATATCTGACGACTTATAAGACGACATCAACATGCATAAGCTTTCTTGTCTCGCAAAAGAACATTGCAAAGATGCAAAAATTTTAAGATATGTCAAGTAACTATCAAGTAGTAAGAATTTATACCAATGTAAATAATAAAAACAAATACCAGTAGATCACTAATTTGTGTAAGGAATACAGAAAAATTTATAAAATATAAGTCGATATGCTCTGCGTTTAGATGAATTCAATCAATGAAAAACGCTTAAAACCTCTTTCATGTCTGCGTATTTAATTAATTAACATTCCTATAATGAATTTAGGGCAAAAAAATTAAGGCATTATGTAATACAGTGTGAGAGCAAAAAACAGTGCATTATTCCTCTCTGCATCACAGATAGGATGCACATTCCTAAACGACTGAGCATAGCAATGTTATATCATTGTCTAAGGGAAAAGCCTTATTCGGCTGGATTACTAATGAAGACATAAGTAAGTTGGAAAGTTCTTGGAATAAACATGTTCAGCCTGCCAAGAATAACAGTAACAGCCAACTCGTGACTGACAAATACGAAGCCATGGCAACCGATATTAACACACGGCGAAGACACGTCTCGAGGTGCTACTTTAGTACTTAAGAGATGAAGTAATGGAAAATCTTCATAAGGTAAAATTGTCTATCTTAGATTAACATCGAATTAAATGTCATGCTTTAAACTTAATTTGTTCCTACAAGTCAATGTATTTATAGGTAAAACAGATAACATCCATCCGCCGCGGTTCGAGCGAGGACCCTCTGCATTTCGTGACACTAATGTCTGCGGAGTGTGTTTGCTAGTCTCACACCTAACACCTAAAGCTGAATGATCACCCTCTGCTTATTCAACATATCTGCTACTACTCTTCATGTCTGGAGGATGTCTATTCCATTTTGTATGGGCGTGAATCTTAATTAAGTTTTATATTAAGTGAAGAAAACAGATTAAGAACAAATTGCTGAAGAGGACATTTGGACGTAATAAAACAGCAAACAACAGAACGTTAAAACCACATAATAGGGAGCCTCATAACATGTACTCCTCAAAGAATAAAAAGTCGTGAAGTCAGAGTTAAATTTATTGACGGGACATGTAGCACAAATGGGAGATAAGAGAAATGCTTATTGAATTTTTATAGGAAAAGCGAAAGAGGAGAGACACTAGAGAAGCATGAACACAGATGTGAAAATAATATCAATACTGATATAAGAGATAAATGTGATGAAGTTGGGAAGTGAGTTTAGTTGGCTCATGGCGGGCTTTAGTAAACACCATAAAATTAAGTATTAGGGTTATTTACGTAGGTAGCCAGACACGGCACTTCAAAATGTTAACCATGGCAATAAAACAACATATTTTTATTCCAAAAGTATTTTAATCAAAGTTCAAAGATCTGTTTCAGAAACTTGAGATTTTCACGGTGGACCTTAACAATTGTAGTATCTTCTAAGTAACGCAACGTGTTAAAATGGCAAAAACTACTTATTTTAATTATTGCTGCCTCTGTCTATGGTTTCGAAGCATTTGACCCCGAAGGAGGCAGCAAGTTTCTCAGTTGTGTCGGAAATTATTTTTATCATTTCGACACCGTGCAACATCTAAAGACTAAGATGAAAATTCTGTTAGTATCCCACTTTAATTTCTTAAAACGTAGATTAACCCTTATGTGTCAAATTATAAATAGATTTTCGTTACAGGAGCCTTACACGTACTTTTGAGAAGATTATGCAAAAATTATAAAGTGCGAAATATAGTTTACAATTCCTGTGAGTGGAAAAAATTTTCAAACGTGAAATCCATTTTGCACGGAAAACAACAAAGGATTAAGTGGGCCAATATCGAAATTTTTGGCCCTAATTTTATTGTATTTCAACACTGGTGTTTGTTCCCAATTCTCATCTCCGTAATATTCAACTCAATCACTGAAGGTGTTGCAGCCTAAATACGCAAACAACACAGACGCCAAAGAAAATCTGATACAAGAAGAGACTATTTGTTGAAATTTCTCTATTGCAGAAATTTCTAGATTCTGAAGGAACCATGAGCGAGAGGTGAGTGGAGATAAGACATTATCAGCAATGCCCTCAATTCATTTATCAATAAATTAACACGTTCACATATTAATTTGTGATAATATTATGAAATAGCAATTAGAGCTGTCACGATTAATCGATTACATTTTTACAGAAACAGGGCATTCGTATCTATTTCGCACAAACGCGGTTTTTCGCTTACAAATTTTCGATATGTGATACAATAAAAATACGTCTGTGTTAGAAACCATGTTAAAAATTAAATACCTTCTATAAACGAAAAAAAAAACTGTATTCTAAGGAAAGGAACATTGCACTCTTAAAGAATGAAATATAGGTTTTTCAGGTGCCAGCCCGTAAAACGAATGAAATCTCCCGTATAAATGTTCCGGTATAACATTTGTCGAAATCTTCATTCATCAAAATTCATACATTTAATCTTACCCGAATTTGATACAATTTTCCATATTTATTACCAAAATTGGAAAAGGAACACGCTGGAATCCTTGGTGTAATGATCACTATAACAGCCGCAATGCTGAATATTTATCTAGCGATTCACACCAAACTAATGACTCGTGTTCATAATTTCTCTAGAAAACCCGCTCAACGCTCAGATAGAAATACCTATGCTAGGTGTTTATCAATAGTGTCAGATGAATGTAAGCTCGACCGCAATATTTATAAAATAAAAACCAAGTATTTGTGGCTGTTCATTATGGAAAATGGAAAATAAAACAAAACCAACATAATTTATATGTCCTTAAAACTCGTTCGCACAATAATCTGTCGCTTAATCGTTTGGCAGTCCTAATTAATAACATATCACTGCTTATTTTAACGAGACTTGTGGCTTTTAACATATGTGACATAATGTATTTAAAACTACTTTTAAGTTTCATATATTAAAATATATATTGGTGAATCATTTTAAAACATTTACTTGCTTGTTATTTGTACTCTACAATTTCATTCGCTACTCTTTCATACTTATAATTTAGTAAAGGTTACATTTCAAAAGCGACGTTGTGGCATAATAGTTCTTTTATTTTCAGGTCATCACCTGGAATCATCTCTGAAAGATATGATGATAGCCGAGCAAATGCTGAACATAAGATTCCTGTCCATATCATATTCACTGATGCCAACCAACACGAACCATTAGTTCGGTTTGGGGAACAATCAAATGCTCAGATTGGCAGTTTGAAGGCAACACAAGTTGAACACGAAGTGGGAAGCTCAGATATATCAAAAGCGCACAATCTCAACAAACATGGAGATTCAAACAATGATAAAAAGCAAGAGCATTTTCAGAGTCCACTCTCACAAACAAGCAATTTTAACTCTGAGCTCAGTGTAGCTCGAAATGAGCATGACCATATCAAATTAACTAACGCCGTACATGGTGGTAATTTTGAAGACAGGTTTAACAATAATTACACAGAACTAAACCAGCAGTTTGACAAAACACAGAACAAAGATGCTCCCCCAAAAATTAACAGTGAATCGAATGACAAAGTAAAACCACTGAATGCTGAAGATAACGTAAGCAAGAAAGAAACTTTGTCAACAGTGGAGCATTTACCGGAGCTTAAAAGTAAAAGGAAAGACACAATTCTGACAGATTTTCAGACAAGTAATATCGAAACTGAAATATCAGGTGTAAGGACATTACAATCCAGCAACACCGGACAGTTGAAAAATCCTTTCGATAATCCTATTCTCACACATCTCACAAAGCGACAACAACTGGGCACAGACAGCAACAATCTGGACACAATATCAACAGAGATCAAAGTCAACACTCCACAAAACGTCAGACGCGAAATATCTCACCAGCAAACTATTATACCCCCAAACCCTTATCTTCATCAACAGTACCAGACTCAGGAAACAAACCCAGCCTATTACCCATTGCAATACGCAACTGCACAGCAGCAACAAGTTAGTTCGCTTTCCAACACACAGTTTTTCACCAACCCAGCACACGCAGATTCTCCCGGTAACATGCCACAAAGAGTAGACCTCCTTCACGGACAGGGTAATCAAAATTTCGTAGATTCAAACCTTGCTGAATTACCACAGGCTTCAAGTAATCCAGAAAATAGCAGAAGTTCTGTAACTATCTTAACTTTATACCCAACGATTCGAGCTGTCATGCACACTTTCCCAAGCACAGGTTTTACAGGCGCATCTGCCCCATCACAATTAAGTACTTACACATCTGAGGCTACTATTCCCTACAAACAGTCCTTCAATCAACCACTCTTCCGTGGTGTCTCCTCGCCTGTCAACCTTCCAAACACAAGACTTATTTACAATGGGCCTCAACCGTCTTCCAGAGTACAGTGGCCTCTTGCAGGCTATTTCCCTATTATAATCAATGATCCTTTACTCACTATGTATAATATGCTGACGAATATGATCGAGTATGGTCCCGAGGCAGACGTTTGCAAAAGAACAAAGAACTTTAGACAAGGGAGAAGCAGATCCTTGTTGTTTGATGAAGACCAATCAACAACGAAATCGGATGAAGAGACCGCAGGAATGGTCCGTACTATGGAAAACGGAGGTTGGAGTGAAGTTTCGAAAAACGGAAATCCACTTGCAGTGGAAAGGAAGATGTCTGACGACGTGACAAGGGAAGACAAAGAGGAGAATGGTGGTGAGAGAGGAGGAGATGAGGAAAGGAAGAATAAAGACGAAGATCAAAATACAGAGGTCATAATGGAGACCGAGAAAAACGGAAATTCAGGTCCGTACATCACACGCTTGATGGTCAGGAAGGGCGGCGTCTCCATAGCCGGACCCGGAGGTATCGCCACCGCTGGATCTGGGGGCACAGCCATTGTGGGCCCCGGGGGAGTTGCCTATACGAGTCCAAATGGACTCGCTGTGGTCGGTCCTGGCGGCAAAGTAGTCGGACTGCCTGCTGGCGCCGACCTCTCTGTAACTGCCACCAACTCCAACAGTGAAGGTTCTACACCGAGATTCTTTACCATACCTCCAGGTGGAAAAATTCTTGCGACGGGACCTGTAGTTTATTTCCACCCTCCTGAGTAACTGATATCTGCAGCATATGGCAGGAGTACTGCAACTAAGGTCAACGTTGCTTTTACGTGGTGTCGTACGCTGTCCGCTAGATAACAGAATTATACGATATGGATATTCTTATTTATGAAACGAAGTGGTGGCAGATACCCTCAACACGTATG
This sequence comes from Zootermopsis nevadensis, assembly GCF_977971745.1. Classification (NCBI taxonomy): domain Eukaryota; kingdom Metazoa; phylum Arthropoda; class Insecta; order Blattodea; family Termopsidae; genus Zootermopsis; species Zootermopsis nevadensis. The sequence continues at coordinate 17,140,761 of NW_028259142.1, forward strand.
GCGTTTATTAGAATTAATTTTTTATTTAAATTAACAACGAACGTAGCAAATTATATTTGCTAGAAAACGCTATAAAACTTCTTAGTTATATTAATTACATTAGTTCGTTTCGGCATGGCGAGGCGTGGAAAACGTGGAGAAATACCTCCACGTTCACCTATGGGCCAAGTCGTGACTCTTAGACAGAGAGACAAATTTAACTTCAATTTGGGGCTCTCGGAAGTGTATAATTCGTCTGGTTTTACTTATACGTAACCTCTGCGCCTTTATAGGCATAGGATAAATTCATTTTTATTTTAAACAAAGGAATTTCTTTCTTTACATGGAGCAATCAGTGGCGTGTAAGTGAGCATGAAAAGTGGAAACATTTCTAAACTACTGACATGAAACCGAAGCTGCTTTACCGACTTCTCGCCTGACCGTCTTCGAATATAATATAACATAATATAGTTGCATACTTCAATTTAAATTGTGGTTAAATACACGAAGGGAGACCCTTATAATGTGTATACGCGTAAAATGAAATATATTTTTACAGTTTCACAATTTTTTCCAGAAAACATATTTTATAGATTCAATGACAAAAATTGTAGGCTTCTTCCTTAAAGGGCACGTTTAAATTATAAACCTGGGTTCTGCGATGCTATTGGGATGTTTGAATTTAAAATTTCTTTGTAATAACATAGAAAATGAATTTAAACGTATAATTATGCCACGCAGACCATCAAGATACCCGAGGAACAAACAGCATATATGCGGGTATGTCGTGTTTTAATAAGCACTGTTCCTAAGAATGAACGCTGTGTCTGGGTACTAAAACGAATAAATGAAGACTCGAAAATCGGCTTAAACCAAAAATAAGCCACAAGATGTTTGGTAGAGTTGCCTTGTAACTGAACAAAACTTCCGCGATAGTCTGTATTATTTCACAGTTTTATTTATTTATGTAGCAAGCTTTGTTGACGGCTGTAAGTTGGCTCACATCTGTTTCATTCGTGCAGCTGCATTTATCAACGTTGTAACATCGCAAGAGTATTTATTAATAAAAATGCCTACATTTACAGTAAAACAGTGCATTTCTTCTTATTTCTTATGTATCTAAGCTGAATTACAGTCGGATGAGAATTATGACTATGTTTGTTGACATTTTCCATCTTATAATATGCAATCCCTATGTTTTAACTTTTGTCAGATAACCAGTTGTTTGGTGTCCGTATGAGCTGCACTACAAAGTAACACATTCTTTGCAGCTCGGCAACCACATTCGCTAAATGCATAACGCGATCTATTTGGCATAAATCTCTCTGCCTTTCATAATTATCGCTAACGCATCAATGCATCCCGGAACCGAAGGTAACCTCAAGTGGGCACAGGGACTATCAATTTGTTTGTTCATTAACATTATAAACATTTTATGAATCAACCATTCATACGCCTACGTCAGTGGTGACTGTATACCACCTATTTTCTCCCCATAAAAACGCAGGAAACTGACAGTCTATATTTATAGGTTCCGTTAGATTTTTAGAATAAAGAACAAAACTTATCCTACAGATAATGAATATAAGCCTGCTCACATTTTAATAATACGATTTGCTGCCTTGGAGATAATTATTATATTTTTTAATATTATTTATAAACTAGTTTTGTCCCTTAAAGCATGAAAACTCAGTTGCACGTCTTATTTTTGGCGCCATTTAACCACAAAACAGGACAAAACCATTTTAAAATGTGGGATTATAACTTCAGAATGTTAAATATGAACACATTTCTCACCTCATACTACACACATGATATATCGGCCAGAGAAATTTGATTTTATGGTCTGGATTTACTTGGTATTTAAGAGACCTGTTAAAGTAAACTGTTTGTGGATATTCAACAACAGAACTTATTCACTATCATAAAAGTATACCAAAATTTGTTTAAATACAACATGCGCGGAAAATACTAAAATGGGTCTTGGGGCGGTTATGTGAAGTTGTTGAATAGATTCACTTTCTTCATGCTATCATCAACTGGCCGGCTCTCCTGAACACAAAGAAGAAATTTATGGTCCATGTAAACAGAAACAGAAGCCATGAAAACATAAGTTATTTCCAAATACTGCTACTCGTATATAATAAGTACGCTCTTCAGTTTAAAAGCGTCACTTATAACCTGATTTCATCGTGCTTGAGTTCCCAGTAAGAGTTGTGTATTCTGCATAGGTTCGACTACTCGCCGCACCAGTGGGCCTACCTGACATCCACCTTCACCCCTCAGTACATGCATCGCGACATCTCGCCATTTCTACGCCATGCGACTACACCACTCTCACTGCACCTTCCTAATTCATGGTTCGATCACTTACCAGCCGACGGTCATCGTCTCGGACCTAACAGCTACCTAACCGAACACCCATCTTTCAGTTCTGGTCTCCCGTTGATCAAGATGTCTCCACCTGCTTCAAATATTTTCATGATATTCAACGGAAGATTATCTTCGCTTAAACCAACCATTAAGAAGATTAAAGACAGGGGTACAGGACTTGCGATAACTCCTGGCATGTACAATACACGACCATTATTAAATTCTCTTCCATATGGAAAGCTTCATCTCATGCAGAGTGCTTTGGAGGAAAATAACTCCGTTCAGAACTCTGCAGCTTTGCAAAGTGGACCATCACCAAACCGAGATACGGAAACTGATAACCTCGGAGGGATACTCAAGAATAAGATGGAAATAATGTCACCTACAGAAATTCAGAACCACATAGATCCAGCTGTAGCACCCAAAATAACTTCTCAGCTTCTCACTGAAGTGACCCTTAACGTTAATGGAAAAAGTTTCGACACGAAACCAATAACAGTTACGAACGTACAGGCCGGTGAAGAACAGAGAGCCGTAGAATCTGAATCGGAAAACGGCGAAGACGACGGAAATACAAATCTACCAAAGAAGCCGACAACGTTAGTTCTGCAACCTGCCGCTAAGGCAGTAGCAGGTGCCAAAGGCATTGCTATTGCAGCGCCAATATCACACGCGGTTGTGAAGAAAGGCCAGGAAGTGAACATTCACTTCGATCCATATGCCGTCGCTGTTGTTGGACCTGGAGGCTTTGCAGATGCCCATTCTGATCTCGTCATCACACACCTCGAAGATCGTCGCTCTCAGAAAAAAGAAAAATTGTTAGTTTGACAGACTTAACTGGGGAAAAGAATAACCAGTCTTTAAGTTTAATTAAATTTCTCAGACCTTGGACAGAATTAGATTATCGTAGTACAATTTGAAGAATACTGAGGGATATTCAGGGGTGTATCTAGGCTGAATAAATGGGTCTTGCTGCAGCGAAAATGCAAGCGAAAACTGTCGTTGCAATGTGAAGAAAAGTTTCACTTTACCTTCCATAACGGATTTACTCTCTTCTGAAAACAGAAATGGCATTACATTTATCACCACGTTGCATGCATTTTCCTCTAGACATGACCCTGATTCAGTTTTATTTTCTGTTGATATAGTTACACCCCTGGTGAAATAATTCTTGTTGGGTTCGGGACACAATGTACCGTAGTTCCTAAATATGCACAAATATGGTAATAAAGTATCAATCTATGGATTTTTCGTTAGTCACGCACAGAACCTACCTTAACACACTCAACTCTATTCAGTCATCTCAATCCGTACCAATTAGCACGCTAAATATTTAACAAGCATTCATATAAATGGCATTTTCTCATAGAAAACTACACGCAATGTTTTGACCATTTTAAACTTTATGTAATTCTGTCGAGTTAGCTACGCCTCTCGGACTCTCATGAAATTTCATTGTTAACTGCCTCCGTCATCAGGGCGATGAATTCATCGCCCTGATGACGGAGGCAGTATGACCTCTGAAACGTTGGTAAACATCGACCAGACTACACAGCGCAACAACCCAGGAGACAGAAATCTTCATACTCTGATGACGGAGGCAGTATGACCTCTGAAACGTTGGTTAACATCGACCAGACTACACAGCGCAACAACCCAGAAGACAGAAATCTTCATCGCCCTGATGATGGAGGCAGTAAGACCTCTGAAACGTTGGTAAACATCAACCAGACTACACAGCGCAACAACCCAGAAGACAGAAATCTTCATACACATCGCCCTGATGACGGAGGCAGTAAGACCTCTGAAACGTTGGTTAACATCGACCAGACTACACAGCGCAACAACCCAGAAGACAGAAATCTTCATACTCATCGCCCTGATGATGGAGGCAGTATGACCTCTGAAACGTCGGTAAACATTGACCAGACTACACAGCGCAACAACCCAGAAGACAGAAATCTTCAACAAAACGTTTCACTGTCACAAGTCCAACACTAAATCCTCCAATAGCAAGACTTCATAGCTGAGTCATCTTTAGATAGCAAAGTCAGACAGTGATCAGTTATGCTTTTCTCATAAGTCAGGCAGTACGATGGTGCAATGACAGGTAACAAGTGTAAAAAGCTACACTCCGAATTTGAGTACACATATTTCCCTAATGTTTTCTTTGCGATCTCTATTCCGCATGACTTTTAATATGTATGCAGGCCTATATATGTATTATTTATTTCATATGCACCTGCAGTTGCATAGATAAACTGCAGCGAATATATCCTATTGGTCAAAAACCTAGAGATATTAACTTTATCTATGAATTTTGATAAGTTTAAACTAAACCTAAGAATGTTTGAAGTAAAAACTACGATGTTTATATTTTACATAATGCACTGACTGCTTGTATGATTAGCTACGTCTAAGAGTAATTATTATTGATTTCACGCATCAGTTACTATTCTCGATGTTCACTTACTGCAAAAACAATCATTCGATGCGGAACGTGAAATTATATTTTAAATATTTTATATTTTATTATCTTATTAAAATTGTGATTTGACGGAAAACATTAAAATATTAACAAAAACAATTGTTGACTAAACAAATCAGTAGCATATTACCCTCCCATCAACACCTAGGTCTCTTTTCCGGGTTCCGATTTAAATTTTGTATCCATTTCTAAACTTCTACACGCAGTAAGTGAACACGAACTCAAATGAGGTACACGAAATGGCGGAGAACGCATTTGAAAAATATGTGTCTTACAACGGATGAACAGAAAATTGTCATTCCTAGGAAATGGACATAGTCCGTCTCAGAAATGACTTTTGCAGGCCGTCGATAAACGTGACAGCGAACGCACAGGTGACCGATGGGTGGCGACTTGGCTCGCTCACTCTCCACTCATTGCCAGATTTCTGGGAAATAATTCAAAATTCGAGACAAGCTTCACGACAGATAGTTGCGTCATCATTTAGCGACAAAACTTTCACTGGCATCAACCTCGCTTCATAATACAAATTAAAGAAATGCCTAAACGTTTGTATATTGCCGATTCTCAACTTCTAGTCTATCAAGCAGTTATTTAGAACTTCGACAGACAATTTTTCTTCCTGTGTTTACAAAATAAACTGGTGTTAATGTAAAAATATAGACTTGTATTCGGTTCGCATGACAATTTTTTTTATTTTGTTTAGTTTATCCAGGTTAATGAAAGAGCAGCCTCGAAACGCCACACGATGGCACTTTTAGAAACATCTAGACCACTAAGTGGTCTTACCATTCAGCACTACATAACTTTCGCACGTGAAATAATTTCCCCAAGTATCTTCATACCAAGGCAAGAGAAATTGTTTCATCATCTACCTTTCTGCTAATTCGAAAAAAATGTGTTTAAAAATCCACTTCTGTGTACAAAATAAACTTTTACAAGCTAGTCTTCAGGAAGGCAAATTAGGAAGTTTATGCTGTGGAGGAAATATATCAGGAAAACGGAAACATATGCACACATAATTTGGCTGGGAAAATCTCTTGGAAAGTAACGTCTTAGACACAAAAGAGATGTGAGAATGACATTAAAATATATTTTAGGCTTTACATTTTTTAAATGGACTGCAGTGGCTAAGCACAGTATCCAGTGATAGATTTCGTTATTAAAAGTGTTTCTGTTACTTCATTAAGAACATGCAATTGTGGCAAGTCATAATAAAAGACGCTTGAAAAACATTTCATAGGAAATATAGACGAATTTTATAGTAATAAACGCTTTAACTCATTATAAGGACCCTTATAAATTGTCAAGCTATAATAGATTACTAGGGAAACAGGAGATATGTTGAAATTTTATATTCAAAATATTCTAACAACTGGCAAATGAATTGTATGAGTTCATTTCATAATGAGACAGCTCGATTCCTAGCAGGTCTTTTCTATACCAAGTCCAAACCATCTGTGGGACCCTCCCGGACACTTGTCAAATGCAAAACGTGGCCGTAGTGTGAAGCTAACGAATCGCCTCATGCTATATAAAATCTAAAGTTGAAACATCGTCTTCAAAAACCCCATAGACCAGTCACAACCTCTGAAGTTGAAAGACAGTAATTCAATTAAGCAAGAACGAACTATAACTTTTACAGTGAGAAAAGCGTCCCAAAAATAAAGAAGCCGACGTCCTAACTGTCGGTTTGTTTTCAGGCCGGAGCACAGAGTGGCCCCACTCGACGGGGAAGTACTCAACATGCGGTACTACGGTGGAGCCGAGGGTAACGTTCTGGTGTACCATCCCACACTGGGCATCAGGCCTGTTCTGAAGCAACGACCATACAGCAACCCCGGTGAGGAGGATGAACAAGGGGGTGGCAGTGGGACCGTGGAAGACGACGGTATCACCATTCAGCTGCCTCCGCCAGGTACGGTCACATGTCCTGAGAAGCATTTCATTGTGTTCGATGCCAAACTCTTAATAGCCTACTTTCCTTATTTTGTCGCATATAGTATTGTGATGTCCAAGTGTCTGCACTCCCTAATAATGTTTTAATCGATAATCGGATTTGCATGAAACTTGGTTCTAACATTATGTCACAAGAGACTTGCCCTTCTTAATTTACTGGCATTAATAATGACGTCTGTGCGAATTTATAATTTGCGGACGATACATTGTCTACTGTAGGATCCTGAAATATTGCAGAATACGGTAATAGGTCTTAAAGAAATATACAACCTTAATTAAGGTAATTCTTTGTAGAATCTAAAAGAATTTGTCGGATGTGCAAATTATAACTTATTTAACTTTCTGACTGACAGCGACAACCAACGATCTTTGGATCTGGACGTGGATAATCCGGTGCACAACTAGAACATAGATCCGCCCACAAATTCTTATTGAGGGTTGCTTACATATTAAAGATTATAAATTTGTTTACAAAGAAATCTTTACTTACTTAAATCACAAATCAAAAGGAAAATATTTACCTTTAACTGGAGTAAGTAAAATGTAAGCTATTTTACATAACAGACAAATATAAAAAAGTATGCAAATATTTAGGAATTTTAATAATCCCAAAAGGCGAGAGATATACGAACAAATGGAGGTAAACATTTGTACTTATAAAGGTAGATAATTTAAATAAACTTTGCTAAAATAATTACGAAGTGAATATAGACCTATCTTAAATTATGCAAATGCTGGTTACGCCAGATGTGACATGTTGCGATATGAGAAAAAAATAACAAAAGCCAGAGAAATGGAAACACTGACACACTTAGATACATACACACGGTTAGGCAAAATTAAGTATTGAAATAAGTGTGAAACTTAAAGTCAGTAATATGCTACTGTTGAAAAGATTACAATATAATGAAAGAGTGCAGCCAATAAACGATAATATGGTAACAAAACACAAAGGGCGAGGAAGAAAATGAGGGGAGGAGAAATTCAAGGGCTGGTAAAGTCGTTAAGTTTCGCAACCCTTTGAAAAGAATTACTTCATCTATCGTTTATTAATGCAAATGATAGGCTGGTAAGAAGTATACTGGTACTATGAAGACGACAGTTACTCTCCGAGCGGACTTTATATATGTCTGGACTCATTAATCCTGTTTTCAGATGCATCAGTTGCAGAAGTCCGTCCAGTGGGTTTGTCCATCGCAGGAATAGGAGGGGTGGCAGCGTCTAAACCTACCGGAACTGCCGTGGTAGGACCAGGTGGACTGGCCATCTCTCGCCCAATAGCTATAGCCATCGCCGGGGTGCCTCCAGACACTGTGTTGGGCCCCGGGCCGCAGGTATCAGGCCAACAGACCGCAGGCGCTGCACACATGAGGGTGGCTGAAGAAACATACGTAGCTGTCGGTCAGCAAAGGTAGTCGGCTACCAAGTATGGTGTTGTTCCTACAGCGAGGAACTTACCACGTCACGTCAGGTTCCAGCCCCAGACGGCTCTGAACTCCATCCAGTACAGTCACCAGCCCGTGCTGATGTATTCCATTGCTTATTACTAGGAAAGCATTTCGAGTTTCCCGACAAAAAGGACTAACGATTTCAGATCTCTGAAGTTTAAATTAAGGCGTCATAATGACAGACGGTACACGCACAATTGTTATAAAACTTACATGCAATGCTTCACTAACCTCGCATGTTAATTTTTTCATATAAATTCCATTACCTGTCTTGATGTAAACCAACAAATATTGGATTTGGAATAAGTTTTGTCATTTTTGTTTTTTGTTCAGGGACGAAATATTTGTTCACTGAACATTCTCCATATGAACTTCTGTTCAGTGTTAATCTTTCTTTTACCGTAATAAATGGTTTCCTCAATTATTTTTAAACAGTTTATTGCAAAAGTGGATTCACAAAAGACAGTCCTCGGAAACAAGAAACAGACTGAAAAATGGGCCCTTATACGCACTTCCCCAGCTTGTAATTGCGACGTACTGCGGGCGACAGACGTGATAATTTCCGCAAATGAAAACGTGTAGCAATTTTCAACATTGCACAATGCAAATTATCTTATTTATTTCAAAATATCTACCTAACCTTGAACCAACAAGAAAACCTAGATTTACACAGAAAATGTTTTTGAAATGATTTCATATCGTCCTGTACTCTATGACAAAACTTTAAATTATGTCACAGTATTTGCTCTCCACTGTAGTCGGAGTTTCAAGCAAAATCGAATAACAGAGAGAAAATAATAAACACTTAGTTATTAATACAGTGCCTCGATTTATATTATGTGGTAAGTTTAATGAAATGTACACAATGTATTATGGATCATGATGTTCAGTAAAAATTACAGATTATAAGCTACCTCCAATATTAAGAGACTGATATGTTTCGCTATTTTATTTAGTGGTTTGAAACAATAAACGATACCTAAACCCTGATTTTAACAAATATTTCAGGACCAACCAGCATTAAATAAAGTAATACATTAAAATTGGTCTGAAATCTGGACGGAGTTGGCCGCTACTTATCAATTGCCTCTGCGCACATTCCGACAGTCCCACCAAATTCCTGCTCATGCGCTCCTGAAAGAAATCTAAACATGCAAATAATCCACAGTAGCCGGGACGAAACAGTGCGTTCCATGCCCGTTAGAAGTAAGAGGCGAGCGGATCAGAGGAGCGGGAGGGATATATTTATACTAAAAGTTCTTAAAACGGAGAAAAATTCAAAGGTTTGTATGTTCGCATGTGCATCCAAGTATTGGCCTCTATTTTTACGAAGCTGCATCACACAGATTGTAAGAAAAACGAGACAAGTCCGTCAAAGAGTGATTTTCTTTTGTAACCAGCAACAGCCTTTCATTGGTCAAAGTTGACGGGAATGAAACTTTTTAGCGTTGGACAGTAAAACACTTTATTGCGTCATTATTTTTGCAAATCACATTTAAAGCACAATATTTATGAAATGCATGTATAAATTGAATTTGAAAACATCTTTGCTGCGATTAAAGCCAGATTTATGGCAAAAGCACAGATACTGATACCAGAATCCCACCAGATCCTAACATAGACGTCATCAGTCTCATTTGCATTCCTTGCTACCAAAGTTGCCACCGTCATAATTTATTTTCAACTTTTCATGCACTGCATCAACGGTGCACTTATACATTGGTTGTTATGTTAATAGCGGATGATGTAACGTGTGAGGAGTAAGCTCATTACATGAGCTGTAGTTAAATTGATGGCGTATGGTTTGAAACGTCAGAAATCTATGACGATTTTAAAATAACGATCCTGACAAGTTTTAAAAAATAATATATATGCTGTCACCGGTGATACAGATGTTAGAAGTTACACTATCTTACAAGAGAGATAACGCGTATATGAGCGTCCAGTTTTCATATAAATGACAATAAACATGATAAATATTGTCAAAGTGGTAAGTATAATCACAACATAGCATACTGAAATCGACGTTAATGCATAAGGATGTATGATATCACATCGAGTAGCAATTTTAATGCAGTCTTTTAAAATAAACTCTATCCTAAGAAAGGGTACATTCATTACTTTTTAATATTCTATGTTTTAATTGTAACGATTCACATAATCTTGTTACCTGTGTTATATAGACCATAGTTTCACGACTTCATGCTTACTAGTAAAAGTAAAGTTTGTCCCACTATACGCCATGTAGGCGTTTGGGGTGAGTGGAGGTATAGCTCCTCTCTTCCTTGACCTCGGCACTAGATGGGGTGAGTGGTCAGCATCACGCCCCGGCCGGCTTTACCCCCGGGAAAGGACCCCGGTACCCATTGTAGAGGAGGCTGAGTGGGCCCCAGAGCCGGTCTGGACGCAGAGTCTAGAGGAAAAATCTTCTGCCCTCGTCGGGGATCGAACCCCGGTCGTCCAGCCCGTAGCTAGTCACTATACTGACTGAGCTATCCCGGCTCACTCATGCTTACTAGTACATTATTTAAATAGAAGCGGACACCCCCGAGGACGTTAAAATAATGTAACAAGTACAGGTCTTACATTTGTATTACTGTCCTTCTGTAACGACGTATTTGATAGGAAGGGGATAAATAGCAGAAACAATGGAAAAGGAATGATGATAGGAGGGGAAAAGTGTTCTGTCAGCTTTAGAAACATTCGTTCTACTTGGCGTGTGGTCGTTGTATCGAAAATTCTTTTTGCATATCGAAAGATAAAGAATTCTGCTGAAAAACAGCTAATTGGAAATATTTTGAAAAGTTTTTCCATACATACGTAAAAAAATATACTTATATCCTGTTCATTTCTGTCGCATGTAGCTAAATAGCAATCAGGGCATTGGTACATTGACCCTTTAAATACCTATAAATCAATTTAAGTGTCACGAACGTAAAAGAACACACAGGGTAATAAGGACCGTAGCCCACGGAAACAAGATGCTTCAGGATGTAAAGTAAATACACTTCCCCTTGTCGAAAAAACTTCAAACATCATATTATTAACTAATAACTACGCACAAAAAGAAGACGATTTTGTGTAATTAAATGTAATTACATAAATCGTGTCTCACGATATTTATAGCATATGTTGGACAAGAAATACAAATTACATAGGCTGAAATTACCTGGTGTCATGAAACTACAATTAACAGTAATTAAATCAAAACACCGCCGTTAAAACATAAAATCTGACCACAAAAATTGTAATTCGTGATGAAATAAAGACAAGTATAAACTGAAAAATGCATTTCATCATTCAGTACAAAATAAATTATGTTATATTCTCTTCCTTACAAATATATAAGAAATACACAAAGGCTCTGCAGTATTGTTGTCTCACAAACCAAACATTTTATCCATTTTAAGTATTCACTCACATTGAACATTAGATACTCAAGCGACTGGAGACCCACAGAGTTGTGGCATGTTCATTTCAACATGGATCATCGTAACCGAAACCTATTGGCAACAAACAGTTCTTACTCACTTCAATGGCTGCAACCGGGGTACAGAATTTTCGAGGTCGGTGACATAACCAAGGAGACACTGGCATGTGGAGGGATTCCTGCACTGTTGCATAACAGTTATGGCCGTTGGTATTCTATTCGCGTGGGCGGAGTCGGAAAATGCTTGAAGAGAAATTCAATTAAGTACGTCGCTTTTTCTCTGTGCTCACGATAATTACGAATCCTGGAATAAATGTACCGGATAATAGACACCCAGAGAGTTCCGTGTGTAGCGGCCAAACCGGCGTACTCTGAGCACAAATACACAACAGGAAGACTCTGTCTGCCCGCAAGATTCCACCACAGAAACCACCCGCCGAATTTCGATATGGCGTTATTAACGGCAATACTAGACTTCTATGCAGAATCTTATTACCGTCCTATCGGCCCAACATAACCCTACTTTGCATTAATACATATTGATATTTCGTCATTATTCTCAACAAGTGTCGAAAGGTGTACACCTTGAAGAACACTAACAATCCAAATGTGGTCTTCACCCCACATCAAGCACTTGTGTGACCGGAGTAAATTCATGTGCCTCAGTCCATTCTTGCACTAACGCGATCCACGATGACATCGTTGCGCAACAACGGTATATCTCTCCACTGTCCACTCACACGGTTCTCAAACTGTGGTATAATAGATGCTTCCCAGAGGTACCATAAATCCGCGTTCTCAAACAACCACGAAGAACATCTAAAAACAATTCAATGTACAAATTTATACAGGACTACGACGTAAAATATAGACATAAGTATGATCTGAAACTTCTATCTGAGCCATCTTAAAAAACAGCACATATTTAACGAAATATAAGTATATATTATTTAAATCTTGCCCGTCTAATCACAATAAATTCTTATTAAATATTAAAATATTACAATAATTAACATTTAAAATATTAAATGATATTCTTTATCGAAATATTCGATTTACATTAGACCATCATTGTAATATTTTATTATTTAATAAGAATGTATTGTGATTAGACGGACAAGATTTAAATAATATATATTTATTATATCACAATATGACGCAACTTTACCATCTCATGAAATATAAGTAATTTATTTTTCTGGATTTATGCAGTGTAGTAACATTTCAGTCTAATCGAATCAAAATACAGGCCCATATTATGCCTTTGTATCAAATTCTTAACATTAATGCATAATTGGGATAATATGGCTCTCTGACCGTCCTTATATCTCAATTTCTTAAGTACTCAGCGGGTTTAGAATTAAGTTGGTAGTCTATTGGTGGTTGACACTAAAAGTAAGTTCAATTACGTTCTATACCAAACTAATGGATCTACTGAAGTTCAGTCTCATACCATTTAAGTAAAAAAATTAAACATCATACACAGAATTGAACCTATAGACATATTTAAGATTTCCTTAGTTTAAATTCTTCGTGTTAGATATGACTTACGTACCGTACACAAGAGATAATAATTTCTTGCCTACACAACGTGATACCTGCAGTGCGATAAACTATCGAAGCAAGTTTGCATCTTTAATGACTTATCATCATTGATGTCATTGAGGTGCAAAACAAATTGCTATGAAGAATCTGGAAAATCTCTGTATAATGGATTGCACCTTTCCACTTTATTTAATGACAAGCGAGTAAGTAATGGAGAGAGAGAATAATAATTACAAATGTAAAGAGCACTGAATAATCTGACACATGAAGAGTAATAATAACGCCTTATCTTATACATCGTATTCCTTTAGGCGTGTAATTGCGTGCATTATTCATTCTGTATAAGTATACTGCGCGACACTTGCTGGCAACACCCCAACTTAGTAGGAGGAGTACTCCTCACATATCTTTGATACTGTCGACATATCTAATCTCCATTACTCCACCTACAATAGGCTGTTGCATTCGTATTGGCACAAAAGTCGCTATTTGTAGTCATGACAACTAAACTTTAAACCACCTGTCCAGATATCTTCTATCTGAGGATTTCCGTCTTCTGGGTTGTTGCGCTGTGTAGTCTGGTCGATGTTAACCAACGTTTCAGAGGTCATACTGCCTCCGTCATCAGGGCGATGAAGATATCTGTCTTCTGGGTTGTTGCGCGGTGTAGTCTGGTCGATGTTTACCAACGTTTCAGAGGTCATACTGCCTCCGTCATCAGGGCGATGAGTATGAAGATTTCTGTCTTCTGGGTTGTTGCACTGTGCAGTCTGGTCGATGTTTACCAACGTTTCAGAGGTCATACTGCCTCCGTCATCAGGGCGATGAGTATGAAGATTTCTGTCTTCTGGGTTGTTGCGCTGTGTAGTCTGGTCGATGTTTATCAACGTTTCAGAGGTCATACTGCCTCCGTCATTAGGGCGATGAATATGAAGATTTCTGTCTTCTGGGTTGTTGCGCTGTGTAGTCTGGTCGATGTTAACCAACGTTTCAGAGGTCATACTGCCTCCGTCATTAGGGCGATGAATATGAAGATTTCTGTCTTCTGGGTTGTTGCGCTGTGTAGTCTGGTCGATGTTTACCAACGTTTCAGAGGTCATACTGCCTCCGTCATCAGGGCGATGAGTATGAAGATTTCTGTCTTCTGGGTTGTTGCGCTGTGTAGTCTGGTAGATGTTTACCAACGTTTCAGACGTCATACTGCCTCCGTCATCAGGGCGATGAGTATGAAGATTTCTGTCTTCTGGGTTGTTGCGCTGTGTAGTCTGGTCGATGTTTACCAACGTTTCAGAGGTCATACTGCCTCCGTCATTAGGGCGATGAATATGAAGATTTCTGTCTTCTGGGTTGTTGCGCTGTGAAGTCTGGTCGATGTTTACCAACGTTTCAGAGGTCATACTGCCTCCGTCATTAGGGCGATGAATATGAAGATTTCTGTCTTCTGGGTTGTTGCGCTGTGTAGTCTGGTCGATGTTAACCAACGTTTCAGAGGTCATACTGCCTCCGTCATCAGGGCGATGAGTATGAAGATTTCTGTCTTCTGGGTTGTTGCGCTGTGTAGTCTGGTCGATGTTAACCAACGTTTCAGAGGTCATACTGCCTCCGTCATCAGGGCGATTCATATCAACAGTATATCAACAGATCCAAACAATGTGTACAACAATACAGTACTAAAATAGGTCAATTAATTAATATTCAAAGTGTGGAAAAAGCAATCTTCATCTGCAGCAACAAACAGCCAACCGCAAAATAATGAGTATAATAGCTGAGTACAAAGTAAGTTAATACTGAAACTGTACAGTGATCGAGTTCAGGAACAGGTTTAAGTTAAAAACTTGACAATCGAACTGGAATTTGAAGCAACCTATTAAAAATCAAGTTTGTAATGTATTTATAGTTCATTCACTTAAGAAATACATTTACTTGTCTTGGACAAAGTTTTACAATCATTACAAAACTGTAGACGTTGATGGTTTTACAGAAGAAGTCGTCTGAACGCAAGCGATGTAATTACTTTTATGTTACTACTCATCTTAAGCTGCTGAAATGTGGGTTTCAAAAACCTATTCACCCATCCAGTCCCTGATGCATGTAAGAAATATGAAGATCAAGCTAGGCCCGACCGAACAACACATAATTTCTTCTTATATTTTTTTTACTTTATTTAGCTATGTTTTTTACTGCTGAGAAACGTTCAGTCTGTACTCCCAAATACCAAACTTCATCTAAATTCATTTAGCATTTTAATCCCATGTAAGTGTCCACTTCGTGCATTGAACGCAAAAATTTAGAATAAATATTAACGAACAGCATCAGCTAATATGGGGGATTTCTCGGTCACATGTAATCCGCCCACCTTTGTCAGAGTGGGCCTTGTGCCGCTTGGTCACTGGGACCGTGGGTTCGAATCCCACTCAAGCCATGGATATTTGTCCGCGTTGTCCTGTGTACAGGTAGAGGCCTTGCGACGGGCCTATCCCTCGTCCAAGGAATCCTACCAAATGTCAATAGATCAAGCCAACGAAAAGTTGGGACCCGCATTGGTCAGACACTTGAAGAACGGTTCGTTCCCAGTATCCAGTTGTCAGAGTACTGCATCGAGGAGGAAGTTAATGCCAGTATCGTTCTGTTGATTCCTTTATTGAATATGCTTGTATGCCTGAAGACTCAGGTCTCTTCTTTCGTTAACACAGAGGTCGCAGACTCGATTCTCGGTCCATATGCTAGATATCCTGGTTTTATTCATGGCTTACTCAGTCCCTCCTGGCCAATGCTTTGATAGAACCCTAAAATAGACTACAACCGCTTCCTTCGACATCCTTTCAAATTCATCATTCACAATAACGTTTACTTTGATGACACTGGTATGCAGTTCGGTTATTTCGCTAGTGTCGCCCCCACAACAGAAGATTGCACCGCCGCTATGTTGGTATTATTGATGGCCGAAAATTAAAAGTCTCAAACACCAGTTGGCCTCTGCTGGCATACGGAGCTTCACAGAATTCACTGAATTAGATGTTACTGGCGAAGACATGATCGCATGTCCTTATAAATTGAGAAAACTGGGTTGGGAGTCTCCAATACTTGTGAAATTATTTATTTTGGATTACCATTCACACAAAAGTAACAGCGGAATTATGAACCAAATTTACTTGAGCTCAGTCATATTATTAAGACAATAAATTTGTTAATACCTTACATGGGCATTGCGAAATTAACGAAAGTTAAACAGGGTGTACTGTTCAGTAGCTGTACTTACTATAGCGGTTTAAGAAGAATATTTAACGCTTCTCAAGAAGAAACGGACCAATATTCCACTACAAACTATCAAAATCATCATAAAGAGCAACATGTTTATGATAAACAGAATTTGTATTCCCATTCATCCTCCTTGGCTGTAGTTTATTCGATCTTCCTGAACCTCACTCCATGTTCCAGACAACCTGACATCTTAACATGTAGTGCGGTGTACGGTTCATGCCAGGAAAGTTTTGGGCAAGACTGTACAAATTTGGAGATAGGGTCGCCGGCGTCCTGGTGGGATGTAATTGCTATCGTGGGATGGGAGATCCCTGGTTACTTACAGGGGCCATCGAACGCGTAGCCAGTTGATTGGTCTGTCGCCTCCAATGGAGACCACGGCTATTGCTGGAGCATGTGAAGTTTATCACTTCACGTCCTGAATATTTCACTGCGAGTTTTGGTACAAGTGGCAAATTCAATCCGGTCACAGGCCATATTTGGTGGTTGCTAACCAAACAGGAATTGATTTAGACTTTCACAGTTTCCGTAATTTTAGAACAAAATTTCCGACGTGAAATTCGATCAGAATTCGTTGTTGCTTAACATCTGCTATATGCATGCATCTAAATTAACACAGAAGGGTAGACAGGCACACCAATCAATTATAAAGCACGTTTGTAATCTATTACCAATATCAAAAAGACTTCCTTGTAGTGTGGATTCTTATGACATTATTTCTGAAAGCAATATCAGTAACACGAATAGTTTATATTACCATTTTCTTGACAGAAGGGACACGAGATAAAAAGATGCCATTAAAGTATTAATGCAGTAACGGCTAAAAACGTGATTACTTCAGAGTACAACCCACGATATTTGATAGAAGCCAACGTAAAATAAAACCTATGTCACTGCCTTAAGTTGACGGTTGGGGTTACCATTGGATAAACTAAAGGGGTTGGGGGATTTTACAAGAATAAATTAATTTCAGACACTGGCAGTTTCTATCGTATAATATAAAAGGCATAATATAAACACATATTAAAAGAATATCTGACCGACAGAACACTTTACTTACGAAACCACTTAACGGATTTTGAGGATTTAGTACTGGGGTACAACACTGAACGTTGTTGGGTATATATAATTTTGGACAGTATCGATCCAATGAGTCTGTCATCTCCCAAATTTTCAAGAGTCTCAAATCAAACTTTGTCATTTTTCTTAGAAATGGTTCACAGAAAAAACTGGATACAAATAAAATATAATCTAATCAGAATCTGAAGATTACCGTCTTCTGGGTTGTTGCGCTGTGTAGTCTGGTCGATGTTAACCAACGTTTCAGAGGTCATACTGCCTCCGTCATCAGGGCGATGAATCAGAATCTATAACTGTGATTTGAAACATTTTAATGTTGTGGATATTTAATTCTCTGAAGCCAAAACTTATCTACACAATACTTCAACATTCAGTCTTTATTGCAAAGAAAACACGACATTAGACCATTCGGCCCTAATGTTTGTCATTTAATAATGAACTCGCATAAATTTGTCGAATGCCACATAATCTACGTCATATTCAGATAAACCTGAAGACTGGCAGCAAATACAAAAGAAATTTGTTTAGTGCTGTAGCTTAAATTTATGAGAAAGAATTTTGTTTCACAACAAAAATACTCAAATAAGTTGTTTGTTGGTAAAATAAAATTATAGACATATTTCGTTGGTGAACTTTTGATGATGAGCAAACAAACAAATCTCGAATTGGACTATAAGATTATAATTAAAATTAGTTGGAAGTTCTCAACGTAACAAACTTTGCAGTCAACATCTCTTGAGTAATTTTTATGATTTAATTAGTTTCTTAAGTTGTCAGTTTAAAATAAAATTTAGAGCCTGCCTGTGTCGACCACATGTGCCGTAAACCAATCGATTTAGAATGATAAGTCAATAAGTGACGTCTCCGTCTCTCATGTATGGGGAAACAAAACCAGTTTTGCTGCTTCTAACTTTGGTATTGCGTTTGATACAAGACTTCTGTTTTAAAAATCAAGAATACAAGACACGAAAATGTTATTAAAGTTTAATTATAGAAAATCCCTTGCAAAAATGTGGCGCTTTTGCTAATGCATGTATACATTCGCACACGTAGACCTGCGTATATCTTCCGAAAATCTGTGACTAGTTACGGTTCGTGAGGATGTGACATTTGGCGGTAAAAACGCATGTACAAGAACAAGAATGTATAGAATGGATGGCGGAACAGGTATTAAACCTCCCAAACCAACTGAAGGACATTTAAAAGATCCGGAAATATGATTATAAAATAAACCTTCTAGGTCAAAGACTTTCGTAATGCAATTTAGAGAGATGCGGTTAGACACTGAGAAATAAATCACTCATAATTAGTTATAAAATAAACATTTTTTGTTAACGTTCTAACCGCACCCGTGTTACGACCGAACACAACGGTAGCAATGTCGTCAGAATCTGGAAGCGGTTAATTCTATGGGCCATTCACACAAACAACATTCCTCAGCCTTCTCAGAAGAGTTTCTGTCAAGAGCAGCTTCAATTTTGCCGTGCTATAGCTACGTGTCTTCGAATTAGTAGCGTTTAATCGAACCTCTCCAGATTTCATTCTGCAGGTTGGGCCTACCGCTTTCAACCCCAGGCCATAAAAAAGAAGTCAGTTTTTGTCGAGTAGCCATTCATCGATCAAGGCAGGTAACTAACTAACTAGATGGCTTACGGAACCCGAATGTTCATCGCCGAATTAACCAAAGCCCTCCACCGTAATTCAGTCTCCTTCAACTCCTAATTCCGATATAACCCACCTGATATTATCCTCCCATCTATGTCTAGGTCTCCCCAGAGGTCTCTTCCCCTCAGACTTCCCAACCAATACTCGGTGAACACATCTTGCCCCATCCGTGCGTGCCACATGACCCGCCCATCTCATTCTTCTTGACTTAATGACCCTGACAATATTGGGGGAGGAGTACAGATTTTTAAGCTTTGATCAGGGAAGGTAAGGAGATAAATACGGAAAACAAAAACTTTCAATTGATATATCTTCTTTTCCTCATTCCTTTCTTCTTCGCATTCTCTGTCTTCACTTTCTTCAGCTTTTTGCAATTGGTTTATCGACGAGAAATGAGTTCCGAACGGAAATCTTAAAAAAGTACTTAAATAACATAAAACTGCACAATGTACGAGTGTTTATGCAGACACAACACATGCATTAAAACACGCACAGACTCGAAATTCTGTATGGTCCTCGCATCAATACTCGTCTGTCTTGGCTACCAAAAAATGTATGTCTAGCGCATTACAGTGCTTGGTCTATTAGTCAGATATTCTTCTTTCAAAACTTTAGTGTAATTACAATTACGTCTTATTTGTTTTACTGTTTATTATTCAAGATATTTCAACTTACATTCATCATAGTAGAGATCATATTTGATCACTGGATAAACTGCATTCAGAACGTGTCTTCTCTAAGATTTACGGTCGTGTTCTTTAAGCGACACCAATCAATTCCGTGGGCTTTGAAATAGATCCCCGAAGCTCACTGTGACGAAGCATGAAGGCGAAACGAAAGACGCCAAGCACATGGCTGAAGGCGGGTGGGAGAGCTGAGAGCTGTGTCAATGCCATGCCCGGAACGTATGTCCGTCCTGGATGGCTTCCATCCTTTTGTTTCTTTATTATTACCTGACTCCCTCTCCTTCAGTAGACCCCACCATGGAACACGTTTCTCCATCAACTGCTTCATCTTCTTACGAGTATGTGTTGCCGAAGTTGAAATATTCAGGCCATTGTGATCAAACCTGGGGAGTTTATAAGCGGAGCTGCAACGAGTGAATCTCAGCATTCCATCAGATACTACAACACTAGCAACATGAAGCGGCAGGTGAGTGAACTTCTACTAATTATCCATCATCATCTTCACCAATCTTTACTGGCAAGATTCGTAAGATGTCAAGATATTATGTCAAAACCTTTTATCCCCATTCTGCTACTGTTCTCTGTTTAGTCTTGCATAGAGGGCGCTCTGAATGCAAGATGACGTGAGATTTGCATTTGAAGGTATACTATTTTAAACTCAGTGTCTGTTTCAGATTTTTCGAAAAGTGGATTTTTAATTAGGAGAGAAAGATAATGTATGGTTATTTCAATAAACATAGTACATTAAAACAAATACAGAAACCTGAACCCATAATTGGCATTATTAATTTATTTCGTATTCAGAAAAGTCGTATAAAAATGGTGGTGAAGGACTTTTAGCCGAATCATACAAGATCCAATAAAAATCACGAAATTAAGTAACCATTCTTCAAATAATTATTTTAAAAACCTAAAACAAAATTTTGTTGTCAGACTAGAAATTTAAAAATAATTTCTTATTTATAAAATCTATTTTTATGTCTAGATAACGGACGAATGTATTTATAAAATCGTATTCAGTAACAAGCTAAAATTTTTAACAGACCTTTTTTCATAAAGTCCTGTAAAATTTCGTTACTATAAAAATAAAAACAATATTATTTTAAAAATAGTGTCAATATTAATACTAGTCAGCCCAACTAAGTTTCATATCGTGTAAAAAGTTACACGGTTACACATACTTTGCCTTTCTCTTTAAGACACTTCAGATGTATTGAATGTGATCATCGTATCATAATTTAAATATCCTGTCCCCTATATCAACAAATAATTTTAAAGTTTAAGCAATTCTAAGACATGACAAACACTGTCATTTGGATGCATACATTAAGGTTTTATGGTGCATTTGTATCCATTGGCCCATTTATAAACTAAAATATTTTGGCTTCTGAAGTGGTCATATTGAATAAACAATGACTGACCAAGAGAAAGAAGGCTGTATTTGCAGCCAAAAGAAAAGTTTTGTCCGAATTTAAAATCGAAATTTTAATCAGTAAGAACTGTGTATGAAGTGAACTCACGCATAGGAAATCCCAATTGTGTAATACGGCAAAACTGTTCTTAAGGCCAGATAGATATATTGAATATTTGTTGCTAGATAGCTATAATCTTAGTGATTCCGTGCATCCATTATCCATGCAGAACAGCCTTTCTTGAAAAGCTAATCGTCGCTCACCTAGTCTACAAATTCTTCACTTTTATATAACCCCAAGCTTCATTGCGATACTGACAAAAACCTTATCTTGGACCAGACAAATACACTTTATATATCCTATTTCTTTAATATGTCGTCCCTTCAGTGTTACATTGTACGTTCTGACGATGACGTATGGCGTGTGAATATGGCATAGTCTGTTAGAAATTTACCAACTTTTCACAGATGTTATTGCCTCCATTATCAGGGCGACGATAGGGGCAGCAAGCACCTCTGAAACGTAAGACTTGAGGTTCTCACAGCGGTGAGTATGAAGATTTCTGTCTTCTGGGTTATTGCGCTGTGTAGTCTGGTCGATGTTTACCAACGTTTCAGAGGTCATACTGCCTCCGTCATCAGAGTATGAAGATTTCTGTCTCCTGGGTTGTTGCGCTGTGTAGTCTGGTAGATGTTAACCAACGTTTCAGAGGTCATACTGCCTCCGTCATCAGGGCGATGAGTGTGAAGATTTCTGTCTTCTGGGTTATTGCGCTGTGTAGTCTGGTCGATGTTTACCAACGTTTCAGAGGTCATACTGCCTCCGTCATCAGAGTATGAAGATTTCTGTCTCCTGGGTTGTTGCGCTGTGTAGTCTGGTCGATGTTTACCAACGTTTCAGAGGTCATACTGCCTCCGTCATAAGGGCAGTATGACCTCTGAAACGTTGGTTAACATCGACCAGACTACACAGCGCAACAACCCAGAAGACGGAAATCTTCACCTCTGAAACGTTAGTCTTGTTCTACCAGGCTACACAGCGTAACATTCCAAAGACAGACAGCTTCAACAGAAGAAAACGCCGTTTCTTTTAAACAATTCCACTATAATAGGAAAGAATTCCCGTTCCAGAAACATTTCATACTTTTTAAGTCTCCAGACGGAAGTCGACCGTTAAAAATTTCCGATGGCTTCACAGTGTCAGACTAACGTAACAGGCATGAAAACGTCTGTCTTGCATACACATTGCGTCTGCTACCACTGACAAACCTCGTTGGCAACATTTACAAATCATTTGTAAAGGTTCATTGCGTTAGCTTCACTTTGTCGAAACAAATGTCACGCTTCGTTGCGATATCTATCAGAAGACTGTGAGTTGTAATCATGTTCATAATGCATAACGCCTTCTCTGTTTAGTTACAACTGAGAAAATGCCATATCAACACAATATATTTCATCGCTCTCCCCATAACACGACCCCTTCATAAACCGTGTATAAAAATCATCAGCATAATTGGCACGAAGAAGAGTATACGGTTATAGATTTCGACAACAATTCGCGGAAATTTTATGGACCTAATTCACAATAATTCTATAAACAATTACAGGTCTATTTTGACAGACAATCGTCAAGTACTTATGGATCGAGTTTGGCAAAGATTAACCAAATAGCTCTGAATCTATTCTCATAGACAATGTGTAAATAATCACAGGCGTGTTTTGACCAAATACGTCGAATTTTAGGATTTAATTTTAATAAATATTCATCTTGACAAAAAATCTATTTTACAAACAATTACCACACACCAAGGACACACTTCTGCAAAGATTAATGGAAGAGTTAATATGTTTAGATAAAGATCACGCAAAATTTTGTCAATCTATGACGTCGATCACTCACACATCTGATTCTAAAAGAATTCGTCAAATAATTCTGGATCGTATTTTCATATAAATTTCATTCAGTTATAAGTTTGTTTTAAAAGCAAGTCTTGTCAGTTGTGAAGGTATTTTGGCAAAGCGTCGCTAGGCAGTTATGAATAAAATTTCACAAAATTTTGAACATTTACACACTGGTGGCCGAATAGTGGATACGCGTACAGTAGAGACTCAGAATTCATATCTTGGTTTAGGTTACGTCTTCCACAGCCGATATAACTCCAGTACCAAATCGACAATCTATTACCGTCGACTTTCACAAGACTCGGCATGTTACTGACCCTGTGGCGGGAGTGGCGCGTGTTGCATAATCCTCCTGTGTTGCAGAGTTCCACAACAAAGGGTCTGGCACTGGGGGTGACCTTGACAGTCCTGTTGCTGCAACTGGCTTCAAGCCAGGCCGCACCTCATCACACCCACCAGCAGCAGCAGCTTCTTTACTACAACCACGTGACACCCCCACAGCAACGGCAGTCAGCCAACGTGGTCATCTTGCCTGGCAACGGCGCTGGGTAAGTTCCGGCCTTCGGTCACCCTGATGTTGTTCTGGCTTGTAACGCCGTGTGGTCATGCAGGAAGAAACAAAAGTTTCGAAGGAACGTACTGCTTCTACCTTTAAGGCATTTCTCCCGAAACACTGGTATCCTGCCCTGCCGGGAATCCACCCCTGGTAGACCAGCCTGTAGCCAATCATTACAATGTGATACACCGACTGTTGTACAAATTATTGTTGTTAGAATAGCAGCACAACGTCATAAACAGTACAATGACCCACCATTAACAGAAGAGATTTGCGTATTGTTGTAATCAATCACTGCAGCTTATGAAATTTCCTTCTAAATAACGATCGATGTCTTAGACTTGCTCAGACACTTACATAAAACGAGCTTATTTAGGAGCCGCAGTTGATAAGGTACCCTTGGGTGACACTGTCGTGTCAGTACAACTGTCTTAAGTCATAACTGGTCCCTTAACGAAACAGTTCGCAAGTTTCTGTCGGGTAGAGTGCTTGCAAGATCAAAGGGGGTCAGAAGATGCAGTGTCTGATATCTCAATGAGGCAGTCTGGGTGTTGCAGTATCCAACAGTTCGCAGCTGCTGGCGTCCCGCTGCCAGTGGGTGGTCAGTACCTGCTAGTGCAGCCCGGCGCCAACCCAGTCCTCTACGTAACTAGAACTGAGACGGGCGACAAACCTGTTGGCGGTAACGAGGATAAACGTGAAAGTTTTCTTTCGGGGATTTTCAGCAACTTACAAAATTTACCCAGCCTTCTACCTATCCCGGGAATTGGGTCGAGTGAGACAAACAAAACTGACACGCAAGGAACAGAGAAACCTGCTGGCTTCGACAAACCCGATAAGGTAAGCAGTTCCAGCTCCAATTTCCGTTACACGGAACAAATCCATGTATAGAAACAAGCAGCCATTGAACCACGAAAATAACCAAGGGAGCCATGCGGCGCCTTATTTATTCACATGTAGATTTTGACCTTAGCTCTTAAATTCTTGAAACAGCAACGTCTTCGTACCCCAAGCACAAAACTCTGAATAGCGAAAACATTATAGACACGAGCTTCAGAATTTAAGGTTCTTACGTCTGAGGAATAAATTTCGTTTGTTCATGTTACACTGGACCGATATGACAAAAATCACGTACTCCTGGTAACGTCCAGCGTGGACATCAAATTCTAAAACAACTGTAAAAAAACTCTGTACCTAAGACCCAATTTATTATTATCATCCCATATCGTTCTTGGTCTTCCAACAAGATTCCGCATTAAAATTATGTATTAATTTTATTCTGTTGTAATTTAATTCTGTATTAATTTAATTCCTGCCCATCACAGCACATATAAACCTTTTGTATTTACTATTATTAGGCTTATTTTTATGTGCTTGTCTGTAACTGGCAGTTTGTCTTAGTAATTTTTCGGAATTCATTCATCGTAACGTTATCATCACCACTAAAAGTATGTGTACTGCTGATTGTTTTAATCGGATTCTCAGCTTCTCACATCATAAATCAACCTAAAATTCACTCTCGTCTCCGAAAGGCTCGAAGTAAACCAGTTTAACGCCTACTGCTCTTCCCGCAGCCCATAAAAGTGGAGGAAGGACAGACATCCTCATCAGCAGAGAGTTCGGAGAAACAATCGGCATCGCTGGAGAAATTCGACGAGGACGCTCCAAGCTCCAAACCTACCGCCCCTGCTGTTCCCACCTTTATACCTGCCCCTGGCCAAAGATTTGTCGTCGTCGGTCAACCTCAGTTCTTCGGAAATTTCGATGCTCTCAGAAACCACGCCGTACGACAAGAACTGGGCACTAACGGCGCAGTTTCCAGTTTCCTGCTACTAAAGAACCAAGAAGTTATTCCTCTAGCGTCTGCAGCCAACGGAAAGCTTCAAGAAGAGGCTGGAAACTCAGTGGCTCAGGTTCCTGGTGCAAGTGCCCTAGAATTTCAGAAGTTCCTCAGCGTAGCAAAGCAACGGCAGACACAAGACGACGTAGCCAACGTTGCTTTCGCGCCTCTGCGCTACCAGAACGTTGTGTACGTCGCTAGGCAACCACCTCAACAGAACCCTGCTGCCAGCTCAGCAGAAGATTCAGCGTCTATAACAGTAGACGCTCTGAAAATAAAGTCACATGTGAGGAAGGAAGGTGAAGAAGGAGCTGATGACTCAGAAGACATTGAGGCGAATCCTCCAGGTCCATCAGTGGCTCAGGTGACACCTCAGGCAATTGCCTTAGCAGGACCTGGAGGAGTAGCTTCAGCGGCACCAAGAGGCACGGCCGTGGTGGGACCTGGAGGGCTGGCCATGGCGGCTCCCTCTGCAACTGCAGTGGCGGGGCCCTCTGGGGGAGCACCGCCGCCTCCTGGAGCTCACGCATCAGCAGCTCTTAGTTCCCCCGCCGCATACAAGGCGTATCTGTTGGAGCAACAGGCAAAGGGTTCCTACCCTTTTGGTTCCTATCACGTGGCATATAATGCCTAAGCTTGACAAAATTAACAGCAGGTCATTGCTAAAATAGGGAAAAGACCACACAGCAGTATTCTCCAATTTCGTGTGGAGAGAGTGGTTTGAGTTGTATTTCAATGTCTTTGTTGTGTTAACATTTTGTCTAATCGTCCCTCTTCAAAGTAAAGAGTGTTCGGTATATCTGTGGTCCGATCGCCGTAAAGGCAAATCTCCCAAACAGCGCCAATATATTGCTGAAAACCGGATAATCTGCAAACTATGAATTAACTTTGAAGGACATTCTTTATCTATCTTAAAAACTCTTTAATTAAGTATCTAAAATTTTAAAATAATCCACAGCGAATTATGAGATGATACCTTGAAATAACAGTTCAGTTTAGTACGACACGTCTGTCAGTAAAGTGAGTAAATATGTAGAGGACGCTGGGGTTCGATCCCTGACAAGCGTGGGGTTTTTGTCTTCAGCTTTAAGTCCATACCAGTTCCAAGACTCTCCATTGCAAATACGGGCTTAAGCAGGTAACTATGGGGGAAATATTCTGTAGTTTAGTCTTCTATTTACGAAAATAAGTTGGTGGACGCTCGTCCAAAACGTTATTGGAGATTGATGCCTTTCCATGATAGATTTTGTGAATATTACTTTCACAGAAGATGTCAGACCTCATTAGTATTATTAAAATAACAAGATTTCGTAATCGTGCTTAAAAAGGAAGTTTGATCTCAGAAAGCTTGCTGCTAAATTTATCTGTTTCTAAGCAGATGTATGAAGCTTTGGTCTCATAGTGGCCTACAAATAAATTCATTATATTTATAATTAAACCTGTTAAATATTTTTGGTTCTATTTATTGTAATGGCAAAAATATGCCAAATAAATCACGAAGACTGCTTCCAGACATTATTGCATAACCTTCGTTATTAAAACAATAAAATATTTGGTAGTATATTTCATGTGCTCTTTATTTTTAACTTCTTTCCTCAGTTTTATTTTACTTCAATATTCACATACAATTTATTATAGCTGATACCTTATTCCTCAATTATCCAATTTCTTATGTAACCTCGTACAGCTCGCTGAACAGAACAGAGGCTTAAGTAATTCTAAGTGGACTTTGCCTGAATCTTAAAAGTTATTGTGGCTGTAAAATTAAGATTAAATGGTACATAACGACTCCTGTTTATCTAACATCGCATTAAAACTAACTTCAAAATTAATTTCCACTTATTATTATTTCGGGCTGGCAGAAATTATTTTGACAACAACAAACGTGTTTAGAATATATATAACCCAGTGTACCTGTTACGTTATACTGATTGCATGATTTTATTTGAAGACTTTGAATAAAGCACCACATTTTATTAAGGTTATAACTTGGAAATAATTTGTCTTACTTTCCTTAGTTATTACGATGAGCTGCTTTTGAAAAAATGTAAAAATTCGATGTACTACGCATTTCACTGAGCTGATAAGTAACTCCACAGAGTAGAAGTCTTTTTGCAATCCTATCAAGAAATTATCTGCCTTGAAAATAATCCGAAGAATCATTCCTGTGCTCAAAAAAGCCGACACTTGTCAGGTATGGAATAAAACTGAACATGTTTGACAACATTTCGTGTATACCAAAAACCAAATTTGGTCAGACTTCTCCGGGTAGTACAGAAGATAGAACCTACGGACGGACACACAGACCTGCCTATTATGTTCCTTATGTGTAGAGCCTCGTATAAAGTATTCTGTGTCAGGATGACATCGGTTTGTGAAAATCAAAATCGATTTTTTCTCAAACAGATTTAAAGATTAATTTACAGTTGTTAGTAGCAAAAGTTCAGGAACAGTATCATTAGAAACAAGTGAAGATAGAGTTAAGTTTAAATTAAATAGTTTACTTTACATTTCCTGGCCATTCATTCGACTCACGTCACTACCATTTCACTGCAGTTCCATTCATTGCGTTTGTAATAGTTCGTATCATTAATAATTTTATAATAAAATTTATTTTCGAAACTTAATGTTAACACGTGTATATCAGAGCCCTATCTTGCAAATCTAATATCTGGTACAATATCTTTAATGTGAGATTTTCCATAGGAGAAGGCAATCATTGTTTAAATTCTCCCCCTTCCTCCAGGAATTTTAGTTCCTTGAAACAAGCTTGAAAAGAACCGTTCTAACTTCATCATGCGGTAATATACAAGTAGACAACGGTACGTAGTCTCCATTGGTTCATGGCAACAGTAAGTGACGATGTCGAAACAAGAAAAAAGATATGGAAAAGGTTTTTAAAAAGGGTCAACACAAACAGACGCTATAAAAACCAACCTAACAGTGGATTCTCCAGTCTAAGCCAACGGTTATAAACGAACAAACACATGAAATCGTCGTATTCTTTGATTCGCCGCGTGAACACCAGGAGCTGTGAGACATGGACCTTCAGCCCAGATTTATACAGGTGGGGTGCAGCCAGTACTGAAAATCATACAGAATAACAATATAATTCCTTCAGCTCCTGATTTTAATTTAACAACGCTGTATACACTGCATGATTTCTAGTCTTGACTTCGTGCTGTTAAAATTGGTTAACTGGGAAATGTACAATGCATGGGAAAAATTACAAATTTTAAGACAATTTTAGTCGAAAAGCCTCAAAGGACGAGACATGAGCCATGAACTTAGTTTAACTGGACTTTAAAAAGTACAAGGCCTGCTATACCGAGTCCTTAGGATAAAATTGAATAACTTCTATTAATTATAGATTTCTAAGTTAAATAAGTTAAATTTAAGTAAATAGCCATCAAGAATGAACAATGCAAGCGAGCGAAATATAACCCTATAAATCACTCCTACAGTAGCAGCAGTAGTAATAGTAGTAGTAGTAGTAGTAGTAGTCTTTACTTTAATGTGATAACTCAACAGCTACAGAAGCCAATTACAGAGTCAGCACAAAAAATAATAATAATAACACATCTATTCTGGATAAAGTCGTCCTGATATGGTAACAATCATGGCGAAATTTACGAGTATTTTCTTGTTGTTCTCAAATCGAGTTCTAACAAGTAATCTGCTAATAACATCTCGAGGCACAGCGATGACCCAGGCTTATAAGGCAAACATATCCTAACCGGTACGCTGAATATAGCGGCACTCACATGAGTAATGGCTGTACACACTCCTCCTGACTTTGAACCTGAAGCGGTTATTACGAGAGGTAAAAGAAATATTTCCTGTTGTTACTTGCAAGATTTTTTCTGAAATTATAGACCTTGCTGAACGTGATGCTTCTCGTGGCAAACCAATCTATCCCGTTACATAACCTCTAACAAGGCCTTCTCTTCGTAATTTAACATCAATTGCCTACGTCAAAAAATAAACCGGGTGTCTAAATAAGTACCATAAATGACAGGGAAGTTTCAAGAAATCAAACTGATCGCAATGTCCCAGTAAACACAGATCTGACCATTTTTATGGGGGCAATATACATGTCCGTCTGCAGGTTTCATACGAAACAAATTTATGTTACAAAAATTAGCGGTCAGGAGTAAACATAATCAGGTGAATTTAATTTTGATTCCTTCCGCCGAAAGCAGGCGCTACTTTACACGAAACACAAATCAAACTTTAATTAATTTATAAAAACTGCACAATAAAAGTAATGAACACATTACTTGAAATACAGTTCTCAAGAAATTTGGTAAGACCACTGAATAATTAGTGTCAAAAACTAAGAAGCTACTTGACGTAAGGAATTCGACTGAAACAAATAAGGGTAACAAGAAACACACAAAAGTTTGGTTATACAACTTAACACAAGACACAGATGTAGATGGGAGGATAATATTAAAAATAACCCATGAAAATAGGTTTGTATTCGTAAATGGAATTGGACTAGCTCAGGAAAAGTCGAATAGTAGAATATTATGTTGATGATGATGAAGTTACATTTAGTTCTACGACAATTTGTTTTATTGAATACTGTCCTTGCATGAATTGGTGCGCACTTCCTTTCCCGTCCAAATACATCCTAAACACCGAATACTATCGTTCATACTGAAAGGTTACCAAAAACATTAAATGCATACATAGTTGTAACCTACATTTAGAAACAACTCAATAATTTCTAAACAGCTAACGCAAAAATTCTTCTTAAGTTTAAAATTATGGTACTTATTTCTGGAAATTATTATCGGAGCAAATACTGTACTCATCTACCGAATAAACAAATATAAACACAGGAGTCTTGTTTCCAGATGCTGCAGCTACTGGTAGCCGTGGCTCTCTGCGTTCCATCGACAACTGCGCAACATCTGATAGCATTTTTTGTTGTTCAACAGCCTCCTGCAGTAGTGACACTTAACAGGTAACAGTGTTACATCCAGATGTTCAACTTCATGTCGAACATGGGGTCCAGAACTACTTTCAGATTGTAAAGTTGGAATCAAAATATATTTCATAGTAAACATCTTTCTGGCATATTGCGTTATGTAGTCTCGTAAAGTTGGCCAAAGTTCCAGGGGTGCGTACTCTTCATCATGAGAAATCGTCCTGATGGGGGCAGAAAGGTCCTCTGAAACGTCGGTCAATATCTACAAGACTACACGGCGCAACATTCCACAAGGCAGCCATCTTCATACTCGTCGCCCTGAGAAACTGAAATCTCACAGGGAAATGAAATCTAGGGCTCCATAAAAATAGGGAGTTTTCTGATCAACTCAGTAACAATCCAGATTTAAAGAAGGATCTTGAACCATGGAGTTAGTTAATCTTAAAGCATTGATGAAATTTTAATCGAGACTGTGGTTAAGTTTTACATGTAGCTAACACCTGAACCGAATTTCTACACCATCTGTTATTCTTGGCAGCGTTCCGGTGTCCGCCACTCACATTAAGCTAGGCCCACACCCACTGTCAACTGGAGGTGCAGTCGTAGCACCAGGAACGCTTAGCACAGCGGCTCTCATTGGTCCAGTCAACGTAGAGAGCATTGTTCCAGCACCAACTGACATTCAGAATCTACCACATCTGGGTGCACATCAAATAGATCCAGACGCTTCCACTACCGGCGTTCCCATACCAATTCCACTGAAACTGTTCTTTACACGTTTCCCGCCATTTATTGAAACAATCGTTCAAAAAATTCAAAATTATTTTTCTACTTACAATCACGCAGAAAGTGAGAATAATCTAGCTTCGCCACCGTATAATACGCCACTGCAAACAACGACGACGACTACGCCAGCGCCGATGTCTGCAACAATGATTGAGTTGCCCTCCACAACAATTACCTCGCCCCTTCCTCCAAATACAGGATCAGAGCCTGGAAATCGCGACCAAACAGATGATGACACTTCGCCGCCCCCATCCTTCACTGAACCGGAGGACAATAAGTGGTAGGCTACATCCATTGGTGTACAACTCTTTCATATCCAAAAAGCAGGTTTCCAGAGATTCACACATCAAGACTATTATTAACCACCACCATGATTTATATTTTGTGCAGTTAGGTTTAAATTATATATTGATTTAATTTTATTGACAAATACACTTCTAAATTTCACACAATGTTTTAACGTCGTAAATCTTATTTCCAATTCCTTTTGTCAATCTGGTAACTGAGTTTCCACTTAATTGTTTTAAAAATACGTAAAAAAAGTCTCGTAATAACTCAGCTAACAATGACGTAACAGTATGCGTTCTGATGATGTGGAATTTTAGTACTGGAAAAGTAGTCCGTACTAAATGAAAAATAAAGCTCACGATTTCGAAACACTCGAGGACAGAAGTTCTAGAGAAATTCCTAACGTTTGTCCTCATCGCAATGCATATGACATCAAAGTGTAAAGTATTTTGTCTCCGATTACAAAAGAACATCTACAACGTGTTTAACCCATTTGACTTTTTCTTCAAGCAAAAACTTTACCTACAATAAGTAATGGTCACCATATACTGTAAAGACGATCAAATCAAACACAATGATATGGGTGGAACAAATGAGATACGCAAGAGTTTAGTCAAGAAGCCTCAAGAAAAGAAACATTACTTGAAAGTTCAAGATATACGTAGATCGGGGTAATATTAAGAATTATCTTAGAGAAATAATGTGTGATGGTGAAGGCTAGATTGAACTGGTTCAGAATAGAATCCAATGCCTGGCTTTCCTATTCACGACCGTGAACGTATGACAGCCTTAAAATCATGACATTCTTTGACCTGTATTTTAATGTTCTATTACCTTCTTAAAATATTTCTTCGTAACCGTTGCATTTTAAATCAACTCTTCAACCTGCAGTTTTATTACGGATTAAAATCAACGTAGCCTCTTCCAGATCAACGCATTATTATTATTATTTAGTGTTCTGTCTGACGACAGGTCCATATGAACAGGATCCTTCCATCCTTTTCTCGGACTTGGACCTGTTCATATACGTTCTTGGCAGATGATCCAGAAGTGGTTTGCCATTGCCTTCTTCTGTGTGTGAATGGAGTAATTGTTGGGATGCCACGGAGAAACCGGGGAAGCCCCCGGAGGAAAACTCCGTGTTGCCTAGACCACGGCCTTGCCCAACACAAGTTATAAATTCGGGCACCACCGGGAATCGAAACCGAGACCCCAGGATTACAAGGCCAGCGTTCTAACCGCTAGACCACCGTGGCTCGTGATCAACGCATATGTAAGACAAAGACCTCCTATCTCTTCCTCTGCACCTTCTCAGCCTCTGGATTCCAGTGTCTACGAAGTGACACCTCTGCTGTCGTTTAAAAGGGCAACCATTTACTTATTAGAAGCAGAAGTGAGTCGACAAGATTTTCTTTTCAGCGTGTAAGACTTGGGGAAATTGTCTATAGTATTAGAACTGCTATGTTCAGAACGACTTTTGATTACGGTCATTAGAAGTTAGGCAACTTCCATTAAGTTCAAGCGAAGGTCATTCACCGGGAACAGTAAACTATGTTCCAGGGGTGTTAAAAATCAAGTCACGTCAGCAGTTTATAAAAAGTACGCTTGCAACACCGTCGTGGCCTTGTGTCTATCTTTTATCTATTACTTTTGAACAAAATGGCTAAATTTCATTAGACTTGGAATTTACGTATATGAGAAGCCACCTTGCATTTGTACTTTTAAATATTACTCTCAGCAACATTAACATGTATGTACAAACGTCTGAGGCGGGAGTGATATCGCGACATCTATATATTATCTTGAGATTTGGTGGCGAATAGGATTCTTGACTTCAATATCACTGTCATTTTTTCCACACACTTTTGACAATTTAACAAGATTTAGTTAATACTGAACTACATGTTTCGATCAAAAACGGTCTTCATCAGGCTCGTTTAAATTTTACCCAACCTATTCCACACCTTCAACGGAAATAATAGTTTGTTATGTACATTAGATATTTAATTACACCTATGACAAAACAGTGGACAATATTTTTTATAAAATAATTCATTAGTTGTATGTTAAATTCCCTAAAATGGTTACAGCATGGATTCTTGTGGAGTATGTTTCGTCATCATTGAGGTCTTTCAACTCATTTTCAGAGGTGCAGCTTAATACTTGATTTCCTATCCACTGGTACTCAAACTTCAGACAGACGGAGTTAGGTTTTCCTTATCTATTCATTAAGGACGTCCCTAAAGTTAAATCAAAGAATAGTCACTAACATGAGCAATTACTCTTAATCAAGAATATAACACGCAGTTATAGGCTCGACTACAAGAATAAATAACTAATGCCCTTAAACTCACATTAAAATCAGCAAACCTATTTCTCGTAGATTCACGTTGTTCATACTGTTACGTTTTATAATTCGTAATCAATTTCAACTGTAGACATCTAATGAGACGAGAAGTTAATCGTGCATGATGACTAGGTAAGGATTTAGAAGGAATCAGTTTTTTGTCTATCTGGAAGTTTTATATATTCAACAGAAACTTGCCAGTATCGGGATATTCTCTCGGATCCACAGAGCGAAAACAGTGCCAAATTAGGTAGGATTTGAGGTTTTCACGGTAGGGAGAACGAAGATCGCTGTCTTATCTTCTGGGTTGTTGCATCCTGCAGCCTGGTAGGCGTTTATCGCCGTTTAAGAAGTCCTTGCAACCTCCATCATCAGGACGATGATGGGGGGGGGGGGGGGGGGTGGTGGTGGTAGAGAGAGCAAAAACCTCTTAAACAATAGCAAACTTCAACCAGACTACGAAGCACTACAACCTAGAAGACAGTCATCTTGGTGTGGAATTGCATTTAAAAACGAATCCTGGAAACCGAAAATAAAATAATATTTTTAAGGAAAACAGTTTGCATTAAAGTAATATATATTATAGACAGTTTACTTCCGTTCATACACGTATACGTTGATTAGTTATTTAATTGTAATCTTTAAACACATGTTAGTTGAAAATTAATTAGAGCGGGAACCAGTAAAACTTAGTGCTTTAGGTATGTGGGCGTCACATTTTTATCATCTCTCACCTTCAAGCAAGTGCCTCAAAATTATACAAAAGCTAATTATTCAATCACCAACAGAATACAAGAGTCTGATTAAGCAATTTAACTGTGATTAGGTGCTGACTGACATTGGAGGAGACTGATTTGCATCTAGCTGGTCGCAGGTTATTAAGGTGTGTGGTTTATGAACCTCCATGCCAGTTTGATCAGGCTCGGTATACAGAATATACATTGGCTAGAAACAGAAAACCTTTCGTGCATTCCAATTGATCCTGCGACGGCCTGGTTGATACATTGGAAATCTTTTCCGGTGGTTAGAAGTTGTTTCAAGTTTGCAAGCAGTAGCTGGATCCTGTCATAACATCAGCCAAGAATTATTTGCCTGGATGTCGGACACAAAGGTAAGAGGGGTTTGATAAAATCAACGAAAGAAACCTTTGCGTCATCTTTTAGCATTTAAAACTATTTGTAACTTTTGAACATTATAAAGTTTTGTTTCCATGTAAATGCAGTAACGAAAGAAATTTTAATGAAACGAATCCTGGAAGGGGTTATTTGACAGAAGAAACTGCAATTTAATTACAAATTGTCGTACTTCATTCACGATGTCTATTGCGAAAAATTACAAATACGCTGAGCAGAAATGCTGAATACCGCGGTACATGCGATGTCTTGATTTCTTACAGCATAAGAGCGGTCAGTGGTCAGGAAAGCAGTAAAGTAATGCAGTGTGGTAATTAATTTCAGGTCCTTCCGTATCATTAGGACAGTTAGCTGTGGTAAGTGACGGGAGGGAAATGCAGGTTATACATTCTAAGAAATTCTTTATTTAAAAGGACTGCAAAGGGACAGGAAACAACCCGTGATATTTTAGGTTATCACGGCGGCGAGTATGAAGATGACTGTCTTCTGGGATGTTGCTCCATGTAGTCTAGTAGGAGATAACTGACGTTTCTGAGGTACTTGCTATCTGCATCATCAGGACGATTATAACCACCAAAAACCTCTAAAACGTCCGTAAACTCCTACCATACTACACCGCGCAACATCTTTGTATACAGTGATCTTCAAGAAGGAACCCGGCGTTGGCCTTCGGTAAATGCCAAACAGCTTTTTCAGATGCTGTAGGTTACAGAATGGAGTATGACGACATAAGACATAAATGCATGAAGTTGCGGACTTGTAGCATGGGTTGTCTAAACTTGCAGGCGCTGATGCTGGTGGTAATGGCTGCCGCGCTGTACTTGGAGACGTGTGCTGCCCCGCACCTGCTGCTGCCGCAACCTCGACCACATCGGGTGCCCTGGGGCAGCAACCCTACATTCCTGGCTTTGCACAGGTGAAGGCGCCTGCTTCTCTGTGACTGATACAACCGAGCTGAATTGTGCCACTCCTTACTACACAAATAATTGTTGTGTGACTAACGGTGAAATATCCCTGTTGCTGTCCTTTTTACTTCCTTTCTTTCACTTACGGCTTTCAATCTTTATTTACTCGTCTTCCTCCGTTCATTTTCTTCACTTATTTTTTAATTACTTTATAATAAACTTATTCTATCTTTAACTTTTTATCTAGGCTATTAATACGGCAATCCTGGTATTGCAATCAGAAGGTTTAACATTGTCTGTACCAAGTCCCGCCGGCCACTGAGTTAGTTGCATCCACTCACAACCATTCTGTTAGATACATTTTAACATCATCGGACTATTATGAGAATCTTCCCCGCTAGAATTCTATTAATTAGGTATCTTCCCATCAGACCTGAATTCTCAGTCCACGAAAAACTCCTTGATTTTACCACCCTAACAACCGTATGAAACAGTTTCTTTACATAACACTTTGAGCAGTTTAATGTTAATAAACAGGTCTACAGACATGGAAAGTAATTTAATGTTAAATACGTAATTTATCTGTACAGTATTAACTGCAAACGTTCCTTCTATCCCATTAATATGGATGATTGCGTACGTTAGTTTGGAACGCATGAGATCACGCCAAACTTAATAAACCAGTCCAGAATTCGCTTGAAAGGATTACGTGAACCAGTGAAAAGAAGAATATACAAATGCACTCCAGGTGTCGCGTTAAAAAAGGAGAGTTTTATTTAACGACTTCGTCTCTTTAGTGTCTACATGCATGCGACGCTCTTCGTTAATTTCTAAATAGAGTCGATAACCAAACGCTTAACTGAAGATAACTTTCCGGGATGTTGCGTCGTTTTGTCCTGGTAGAAGCCTGCAGCAGCCCTATATAATTTTATGTCGTACAAAAATATGTTTTCAACAGTTTTAATATCTTATTTTTCAGGGAAAACGTATTAACAATATTGCCACGTAATAACGAGGACGTGTACCTCGTACTCAGCACGAAGTCAAATGCGGGAGAAGAAAAGTCTTCTCTGTCTTCCAGCAACATAAATGTATACTACATTACAAACACTGTCGGCGAAGTCAAGTCTGATCTGCAATCTGGTGATGAAGGAATGAAATCAAATATTACAGTGGTAAAGAGCGTACGTCTACCAACTTTGGGAGATGTTATTGAAATAATTCCGTTCCTTCCAATTGAAATTAATGTACCTAATGTCATAGCATATATGACAAGTTTCCTTAACTGGATAATGAACTGGAGACCTCAGGACCAGAGCAATCCCAGAATTTATTTCATGCTAAAAAATCCTCATGGGTACGAAATTTATCCGTTCATTACGAAGCCAACTCTTCCAAAATTTCCTTACGACAACCACCCTTCTTATGGTATTTTAAAAGATCAGTTAGTGTTACCAGTGTACGGTACATCTACTGTTTAACTATTCTCATGCTACGAAAGAAATATCTCAGATACGAACATAAACCGCTTCTTCTCTGAGCAACTTCAGTGTTCGTTCAGAATAAATCCTTCCTTTGCCTCTTTTTTTTAATAAATTATTAAAATTAATACTTATATTGCCATGAACACGCTATACAAACAGTGACGACAGGTTGGCTAAATTAAATTCAGCATTAATAGAGTTGGGCAACGAGTAAAACGGACCAATGCAGACAGTCACTTAAAGTTACAATTAAATGTCGTAGATTAGTGCCAGTTCTGGCATAACGCAAGGTTCTCACGGCGACAAGTGTGAAGATAACTATCTATCTTCTGGTATGTTGCGCCTGTAGTCTGATAGAAACTGGCCGACGTTTCAAAGGTGCTTACTGACTCATCGCCCTGATTATGAAGGCAGTAAGAACCTCTGAAACATCGGTAAATTCCTACCAGACGTCACGGAGCAACATCCCACAAGACAGTCATCTTCTTACACTGTGTTTCCACTTAAACCAATTATTTAAACACAACAAAAAACATTTTTAAAGAATTAAATTCCTAATTCACACCACAAAATGACGTGTTTTAATTTTCGTTGTAACAGTGTAACCAATGAATAATTTTCCACCAATAAATCGGGCGATATTTTTATGTATAAAACAATGCAGCCATCTCGTTTATGCACTTAACCCTTCAACTGCACCTGTGTCTTTTATTTAGCGAAATTTAAAAGTGCCCTATTAAACACTATGCCGTTCAAAAAACATGAAGGTAAAGTTCCACATATTTTAGACGCAGTAAATGGAAGCCACATTTTTCTGGGATCGGAGTTTCTGGTACACATTGGGTACATTTTTGGACAGGCCTAAGAACCGTTCTGAACGTAGTAGCAAAGAGATAAAATTCTGTTATCAAACGTTGTTTTGAGCTATTTGAAACAAGTCCATTCCGTACCTTCCTCAGTTCCGTTTTCACTGTAACTCATATAGCTACCCCCATGTGTGTAATATCTCCTCATACTTATCACGCTTTATTACAATAATAATATTATGTAAAGAACATACATAACAAATAAACCTTCGCTACCATCTTGATAAGATTCTGCCACCTTAATCCTAGAATTTGAATTTAATTGCGGAGAACGCAGGTAAAACGTTGTAATTGTGTATCGTCTAAGAGTATGTTATTTACTTTAATAAAACAATATGACTAACATCAGTCGTTTACTTTTGTATTTAAAAATTAACAGCGCTTAAAATATCAAAATATCAGCTTATCACGAAGAACACAACATCCCGCTACGATGTCAAAATTCTCTCTTTTACCGTTGCATTCAATAGGTTATTAATACGTGATTTTACACCATATGCGGGTGATTCTATTAAACCGAAATTATATGCAAAGTAATACAAAAGTTATTGAAATATTTCTACACCAATTCTGCTACGTACTGTACCATATCTTGTTTTGAGAATAACGGCAAACCAAACAAATTACACTTTATTGAATTGTAATTTAAATTAAAAAGAAGGAACTTGGTAAGCCATAATATCGCATGCCTCGTCGCCAATAGATTTGCCTCAGTGATTACGTTACAAATGACTTCGTGTTAAATAACAGAAAATATAGTTCTATCAGACTTAATGAGCTTGACACATAAATCGATACCTACATAATGAAATTCTATTATCGACCACATTGCTGGAAATTAAATAGAAAGATTACCCGGCAAACATTCAAGAATCCTTGTTGCCATAATAAAATACTGCAAAATGGAAGCAAGTAATTTTTAGTAGCGTATAAATAAAATCCTATGTTTTAAAAAGATTTAACCTGATGTTCTTTTACTTTAGGGACAAATATTTTAATCGCGCTGTAAATCGCAATTATATTTGTGACAACGAAATCATTCAATCGAAAACAAGAATTGAGCTCTGTTACCTTAATTCCTCAATAACGACAAATTATATCCAAATATAAAGACTCTATTCGAAACACAACCAATCCTTTGCAATGTATGTGAGCTATTATTAATTTATTTATAATGCCGCCTAATGTCATGCAAAACGTTATCTCAAAATTCACAAAAATTATAACGTACCTACTATCAAATATCCTACAGTTCAAAGGATGGTAGTAATTGTACACCGACAATTCCCACTTCCCTATGCTCTCACTTTATCGACTCGGATGTCTCGATATACAAGGGCATAACTTGGTAGTTTTTGACTGAGCCTTTCAAATGAGCTGGAACCTGTGCGTCGTGTACAGCTGCTACAGGAATTGCACCAAAAAAAGCAGCTTTATGTGACACCGATGAACCATCTTTGACAGTCACTGCCTCTTTCTTTATGTCACCATATTTCTTGTCTTCTTCCATAGTCCTAACCTGCACATACAAAGGGACAGGATATCTAAAACTATAAAAGAATCCACCAGGTACTTGAGGTGGTGTCACATCACTTGTGACTCCAGAACTCCCTTCCCCAGATTCAACTTCAAGAGTCTTCGCAGCTCTAAGACTGTTCCCAGATGTGTCTGAGGAAATATCTGGGTTATCCACAATAACAGCCTCTCTGCTAGCGTCGTGGACGTGCGTGGGATCGAACAGGTTTTGAGGAAACATATGAAGAAGAGGATATCGTGTCAGTTCTTTCAAATCGTCGGGGGGAACAGTACTGGGATCATCACTTTCGACTACCACTCCTTCGTGATTGTGGACCTCCTCTGAAGGTGCCTGCTGAGGCTTATGGTTGTTGCTGGGATCCGTTTTGTCTGTGTTAGTAACAGCAGCTGCAAGTGCTTGTTGGAATAACTGAAAATGCTGTTTCTTCGCTGCCATCACTTCGGGTGTGTCTTGAACCACTTGGGGCATCTCTGAATATACGCCAGGAAGATTGTTTCCGGCAGCGTGGAAGCCTGTGCCATCGTCCCAGTACTGTACCTGGAAGCAGAGCGAAACTGCAGTTCGGACCGTAAATTCCGCTCCTGTCCTGCAATTTGAATAAGGTTGAGATGCGAGTTTGCTGCGCCCTCGCAAACAACGCAGATTTCATTTCTACAAACCTCTAGTACGCACTTGGATAGGGGAGTAAAGAAATGCATATAAAATGTTGGTAGGGATAAACAGGTAATGTAGTAATTTGGAAATCAAACAAAGAGAAGACAGGTTGTGAAGATAGAGGCTGGTGGAACTTGCCCAGAACAATAACACAGATAAGCGACCGGCGGCTGTTACCTTGACAGCGTTCCCCCATGCGTCCAGATAGCTGTAGGAGCCTCTGACGGTGCCGTCCTCACTTCGAGACTCAATTCGGGCCTGGTCAGGTGTCGTGTAGCCAAAGAGGGCCCGACCCCTGCTGTCCTGCGAGTGGAACTGCGAGGCCTCCCCTTCGGCCACCTCCTCGTTCCCTTGACTCTGTTTCGCGAGGATCTCAGATAACTTTTCATCTCTCATCGCCGTCTTCTCTACAGCCATATAGCGGCTAGGTGTCTGATATGGTGGTATTAACCCCACGTTGTTAGGGGTTAAATAAAACAATTGAAGGGGATACGGAAGTTGGTCGGCCAAGATGGCGGATGCACAACATAGTAAGCTGATCTGTGAGATTGAAATAACGACAAAACAAATTGTAAAATTTGAAATAACGAGACAGAAATAGCAGAACGAAGAGAGAACAGATCTGGAAGGAGAATAATCCGCCCCATTCTACTGAACTATAGAGTTCGCTATGCGAAACTTTTTTAAGTTTTACCAGACTCATTCCGTTCACAGAGTGTTACGGTTTTTATTTCTGAACGACATGAAATATCCAGAGCAGTGAAACGTAGAAGAACATTTGTTATGCAAACTGAAGACATAATTTGTTGTGTAGTGACAAAAGGGACAGCAGGTGTGCAACAGTGACACATAGAAACACCAAGCTGTAAACTCGTTCTAGGGTTGGCAATGGCAGTGACCTCAAGAGATTGAAAGTCAACTTGAAGGTCAAGTGACTAGATATACACATATAGAGAGGGGATAATGTTAACATGTTGTATACCACTCCCAATGTGTCGTACATTTTGAAGATAATGTATAAAAGCGTATTATGTTTTCCTTTCATTCGTAAATCCAGTGGCATCTACTTTAAACTTTAATAACGGTGTAGAAAATATGTTGATGGGGCTGGAAATTATAAAGACCAATGAAGAGAATATATGGGGGGAGTTCAAAGGAAAAGGGATACAACTCTCAACGAATAAGATAAAATAAAAATGGCATTCTCTCTGCCTAAGAACTACTGCATGAATACGTGCAGGGAGTGAAGGGACAACTTCGTATATTTTAATCTCGTCAATACATGGAGGTAATCTACGTATTCACATTACTTCTGTGTAAATTTAATATATTTATTTATCCACTTGTCCCACATTGCGTCCTGGATTATACTCTTGAAAAAAGTCAAGGAGTCTATTAAATTCCAGAGACCAGAACAAATAAAAAAAACTGCTTGACAGCTTTATGACGACAATATGTTTATTGATTACCCGATTATCCAACTGCCTAAGTTACGTAGCACGCAATGGTAGAATGATTTCTGACTCATAACTTTAACTGGGTATGGATAGAATCCGCTGTAGTCTATTTTAAAGTACTATTTCAGAATTTTCTTTTGGGCGATTACGTAAAATCTCGAATAATGCCAGTCTATATAATGATAATGTCTAAAGAAAGTACACGCAGCCTATGATATACGTACGTACACTCTTCGTTCAAATTTGCAAAATAGTCGAGTTGGGTCACTGTTCCTCTCAACTATGATTATAATAATAAGGTACGGCAGATATCTGACTGTCATTCAGTGTAAGTACCACGTCAAAGAAGCTGACGACCCCTCACAGAGGGGAAGCGTAAGTAAAACAGGTTCTATAGAAGAGGTAATTTAATTTTCCAGCAGGTAAATAAATCAATACAAACTACTTCATCATCGGCTTAAATAGTCTCACATAGCCTAATTAACGTATCGCAACATTGATGTGTGGCTAATTTTCTAACTTCAACTGTGACCATGCTTTAATACTGAGCACTGATAAACAGTCAGCGTCCAGCACGTAAAATATTCCTTGGACTGTCTCTGCTTGTCGGACGCACATCGCTCACAGAATTTTTAACCACGGTAATCACCTATAAGCATTAATTATAATACAATGTGGGTTGGCTATTATCATGACAAATAATTTAGAAGTTCGTGTGAAAAATCATCAAAAGAAAGAATGTGATAAAAGTAAAGCAAATAATAAAGAGAACTGAACGCATTGTGTCGTAGAAACGCGAATCACATGTGTGATGTTTCATGGTGTGCTTCTGTGTTGAAGACAGCAATCAACATTTTCCCTTGAAACACTCCGTCAGTCTGCTGCTTCATTTGTATTGGAAATCGCCACGAAAGTTTATTATATATATATATATATATATATATATATATATATATATATAAACATTTCAAATCATTCTGAATATTGAACACGACTGATTTATGGAGTACAGCGCCGTTTAGTCTGGAAGACGTTTACAGACGTTTCAGAAGTGCTTACTGCCTCCAGCATTAGCACTTGCAGCCCTGATGCCGTAGGCAGTAAGCAGTCCTGCAACATCCTAGTAGACAGTCATCTTTAAAAGTTAAATTGACTTAACGTGAAATTTGTGGACTAATAAACACGACTTTCCCACAATGCGTTCAATATATACACTTCAACAAAAGCATAAGAAATTAATGATAGCAGAGTTTCACCTCACACAAACTCACAGGTGTATCTTCACAGCATGGTAAAAATAACTTGGTATGTGCAGGGGCTAGACACAATAAACACAAATGGAAGTCGACATAACCACTGACCAAGTCGATGTATCGGCAACTTTCTACTTACATTCGGGATATATCGAATTTTGATCAAGTTATCTTCTATAGCAAATCTAAAACTTCTTGACGATGGTAATAGGGATTAGCTCTATCTAGTGGGCCCAACTGTGTAGGAACCTGAAGACGGAGATACAGTCCCATCTCCGAAACGTCGTTTTACGTTTTATATTTACTAGACGATGGATAATATCCAAGGAAATTTTTATTCAAACAAGTTATCTTCTATATTGACCGAGACCTTTTGTGGGTTTCCTCAGTCTCTCTAGGTAAACACCAGTACAGTGTTCTGTAATAGTCTACGGCCGCTTCCTTCCACATCCCTCCCCCAATTCATACTCAACTCTATACAAACTCAACAGCTGAAACAGTGTCGTTAACGATTCAAGACCCAGCTAGCCATAAACTCTGCAGATGAAATAGAGTCGCATTCATTCACTGACGGTCTACTTAACGACGCTGTCAGTAGCTCAGAGTATGTAGCGTAGAATTATTAGAATTATAAAATAAATTAAAGGAAGTGGACGTGGCCTAATTGTATGTACTACTGGAGATACTGACGAAAACCATACAAATCCCGTCAGGGTAGTCAGATTCCTATCCCAGATATGAACCCAGGACCCCCGAATACGATGCTAAAAGAACGACGTTAAATAACCTGTAAACTGTAACTTCTGTAGTTAGAACTACGTGAGACAACCCAATCGTAAATCACATATAGACCAATATCTGTATTTTTAAAACCGTAATTGAATATTTCATGCGAGCGATTCCTTCCTCATCCCTTAAATAAAATATTCACTTTCACACTTCCATTAATACTACATAACCTGTGTGGCTGAAAATGCGCTGTTAAGCAAACAAATCAGTATCGGCAGACTTACCACGAGCAAGCAGTTCATGTCGCCTGTTACCATCGGGATGGTTGTACGCAATTAACTATCGAGGTCCAACTCTGTTGGTATGAAGCCGGGACAACAGGATAGGACGCCCTGGAGAGAGAGAGACGCTACCACCACAACCAGCCAACCAACAGACCTTTCTGAAATCTCCGACCAGCTTCGGGCTAAATTTTGCAGCTTTTAGTTTGTTTTTTTTACTTTTATTCGGATCCTGACTCTTTCTTTTCCTCGTTTTTCTTTTACAGGGTCGAGGCTAAGCAAGTAGACTGTAGATGACTACCAGCAAGTGGAAATATTAACCAACCACAGACCAGGTGGGCCTGCTCTTATTGGAAGAGAACACTGAATAAAGCTTTTCATTCAGCGTATTCTACAGAACTAACTAGTATGGTGGCTCTCATAGTGAGACAATTAACTGGTCTGGCACTGACTTATGTTCCCAGTCTTACCAACAATTTGATTTAATCGAAACAGATGAGACAGCAACAAGCTTCTAATCTTAGACCTGTCAACACCTTACTGAACCAACATCACACGTAAAATGTTGATATAGCAGCTGTCTGTTTCATCCTCCTGTAGAGAATACTAGAAGA
Source organism: Zootermopsis nevadensis (assembly GCF_977971745.1). NCBI lineage: Eukaryota > Metazoa > Arthropoda > Insecta > Blattodea > Termopsidae > Zootermopsis > Zootermopsis nevadensis. The sequence continues at coordinate 17,185,654 of NW_028259142.1, forward strand.
AACATTTCTCCTGTCTGACAACACTAAGGCAATTACATTTTTCATTCCTTAGATAATAATAGAAAATCCATTACGAATCTTATCTTCTGTCGACACCATGATTCTACATAAAATTTTACGTTCTAATTTTGCAAAGTTAATTGATATAAATTTATTGGATTTGAGGATTTCGATAAAAAAGATATTTTAATTGCGTTTTTTCTGGCAGTAGCTTACAGTAGTACAGATGACAGAAATAAATTATTATATAATAATAGTTTTGTGAAATTCAAAATGTGTGCATTGTGCAGAATGTACGAGAGTAGGTACGCCTGCTCCTAAATTTCTTTTTGTGTCGAAGAATGTAAATGCTGTGTTGCGTTTTAGATCAAACATCCTGTATTAGGGTAGATGCAGTTATGAATCTTCAAAGTGGTAAGTCTAATAATGACGGCCTTAGGAATACGTAGACACTGTTTACTCTACCAGATTAATTTATTTTTATAACGTTAATTGGACTTCCCAATTCCAGTAGCCTGCTGTTAAAGAATATACTTGGTGTCACAAAAACTTGTTCTGTTTGTTGAGATACAAGCAAATTCCAATACGATAGTTACAAACAAATGATATTCAAGAACTCAGGTTATAAAAAAATGGCAGCATTCTTTAAGTTTTGTTGTTGTTTTTCTAAGTTACGTCCTTGTGTGTCTTTTTTAAATAAATAAACAACAATTTCGACGTAATTCGGTTATTCACCTTCAAAAAACCAAGGTACAACAAAAAATGTATTTGTTACCATTGAAAATAAACTCTAAACAGAAGCACCAACGACAGAAAAACTTGTTTTCTTTGTACAATAATTCAGAAACAATCAAAATAGGGTAAAAATACAGACCTGGCCCTATCGTAAAATAAATTGGCGACTCATTTCAATGCCATGACTGAATTTGTAGCGAGGCCCCTTGAATTTCTGGCAAATACCTCAGCGTGTCGAATATGCAGGACTGTTACAGTCCTCTGAGATAAAGGTCAAGGTTCCAGGAAGAGCTGGACACGTACCATACAATGATTATTCTGTATTTAACCCTTTGAGGCCGAAGTTCGTCTATGTAATATTAAAGATTCAGTTCCTACCGCAAAGAAAACAATGTTTCACTGTTACACAAATTAATTGGTTGATTAAAATAATTATTATATTTGTTTACCGTTAAATCACAATAAAATAGTAAGATAAGATAATTAAAATGATTAAAATATCATCTTATGTTCCATATCGAGCATTCGATTTACATCGGAACATTCACAACATGTTTCGGTTTATCAAACCGTCATCAGGTGTAAATTATAAACTTTTAAACTCAAATTACAATTATTTATAGTTTTTACAATTTTATAATTTTATTTTCCATAAAATATACTGAGAAAGATGATAAAATTATAAAATTGTAAAAACTATAAATAATTGTAATTTGAGTTTAAAAGTTTATAATTTACACCTGATGACGGTTTGATAAACCGAAACATGTTGTGAATGTTCCGATGTAAATCGAATGCTCGATATGGAACATAAGATGATATTTTAATCATTTTAATTATCTTATCTTACTATTTTATTGTGATTTGACGGTAAACAAATATAATAATTATTTTAATAAATATCACAATATGACGCAACTATAATATCTCATAATTGGTTGATGTTGTTCAAGAAAATTATCGTTTTCTATTCAGAAGATTACACGAAATAAATACTACGTTAAAGACTAAAAAGCAGGTGGTGCATCTAGTTGTTACTAAGTTTTAAAGGGTTAATAAGTCTTTATTTCGAAAGGATGTGTTGCACTAATGTAATCCGAGGTAACTTTCGGACAAAAATTTGTTTCCAATATTGCACAGCAGTATTTCCAAAAAATTATTCCTGGTCATGGAGGCTGCCTACTCCAACAAGAAAAACTTGAATGACAGACATGGGCGGGCCTAAGTGTTCTTCGCTCACGCCAGAACGTGAAAAGCACCTAACAATCTACTTATCTACCTATTCATCCATCCATCTAATGCAGACTTTAAATATACGTAGAGCTTCACCTTCGGCTCCCCTAAATCCCTCTGTGGCGTGATAGGAAGAAACAAACATGACATCACAATCCGTATGGATTGCCGGTCTTGTGACCTTCGAACAGCTCGGCCCAGGTCCTTGAGCACCAAACTTAATTATTATTCCCAGATTTGTAAATGCGACAATTTGTGCTAGAGCGTCGGATAGTTGGTGTGTCAGGGTTATGGCCTTGCCAATGATCGGCTCACACAACGCCACTCTGGAATGACTTCACTCACCACAATACCGAAATGCGCGTTAAAAATATAAACTACCTATAATACTAATTCATTTATTCCACCTGCGTGGATCTGTGGATAGATTTCAGATAGATGAGTCGATGGATGCGTGGGTCCAGAAAGTATACCAAATGATGCAATGAAGCAGACTTAGCTTATTTTAAGCTATTATCTAAGTATGCAGCTGGAGAATGAAGAAAACCAAGATTGCCGGTCTTCAGACTAAAAAACGAACGATACAAAGCAGAAATTCTAAGTACTCGCCTATTCCGTGGATTCATTGCAGGCCTACAATTCGTCCACTGATAAACTGGAAATCGTAATTTCCCGCCAAACGCTGCAAAATTGTCCCTGAAATAATCATCTCCTCAACTGCGCCAAAGTGATGCAGAAATTAGCAGTGTGTTGGCATCGAAAACTAGAGTAATCATGGAAACTAAAGCAACCAAGGTAGCCCACCAAGTCACTTCCGCGTGCAGATCTCATAAAAACCCGTTATTGCTGTTAGGTTTTAACCAAAACTAGGCAAATTTTAGGAGAAATCTTAAATATCAGATTTCACGACAATCCATTCTATTCCATCATTCTCGAGTTGTTTCATGCAGACAGCCAGATATGGCGAAGCTAACGACCCATCTTCTGTCAGAGTACGAGTCAATATGATCGAGTTAAGCTAAACACGTACGATTATTATTATTATTATTATTATTATTATTATTATTATATTAATATTATCCAAAAACTTGGTTGAAACGTTGTTGGGCAGGCCAGATTTTACAAGGCCTCTAACAATGCGCATTAATCGCATAGTTTTCCGAAGATAGGTACCCCTCATTTATCTCCTGTTGTTACGAAGAACTGCAAAATTCAGTAGAAACAAAGGACGCAGTAACATTTGATAAAAACTAGATACGCGTGGTTTGTAAGTTAGAACAACTGGCGACATCACAGTCTGCCAGACTTTAGAATCGAAGAATGTATACAAAGGGATAGTTTAAATGCATTATTCGGAATGGTTCATCTTCACTTATTACAGATAAATGTTCAAATGTAACTTAGCCAGAAGAAATTTCACGTGTAACTATTTTTGTATGAAGAGCCTTTCTTTTCATAGAAATGGCTAGGGATAGGACAGGGCAATTGTGAACACGGTAATGAACATTTGTGTTCCATAAAACACGGGTATTGTCTCGATCAGCTGAAAGACTGTCAGCTTCTCAAGAATGACTACTCCATGGAGTTCTACTTGGAGTCGTACACGTAAAATGTGTCGAATGAGATGTTTAACAATCATGAATCACGAGTAGGTTAGGGTTTGGAACGAAGTGACCATGACCCATTTAAGTGTAGATACCACCTCAACATTCGCACTGAAACACCGAGGAAAATCCGAAAAACCCCAGAGAACAGTCAGTAGCCTGGTCCGGATTAAAACAGAGCACCTCCCGAACATAACTGTAGAAAATTACCCTTTTCCTTCACAACCCTACTCATTTCATATGAATGACAATGTAAGGACGTTCTTATACTTCGTCGTTAAATTTGTTTACTATAAAATTTGATAAAAAACAATGTAATTTTAGATTACCTCTAAAGCATAAACACTGGCGAAAGTATTTAAAATAAACACTTATCCTGCATTACATTTATTTTTCAATTAGGTTACAGAACTCATAAAATCAGCACAGAAAAGTATCAACACAGCATACAAACTCTCAGGTATGAGAGTAAAATTAAAATTAAATCACAATATTACTATATAAATGACGTTTGAAATTTTATGTCTGCGATGAGGAATTTAAATATGCATAATTTTTTACCTTCACCAATGCAATCTGTAAACAAATTAGACAGATTACACACCATGCTAAAAATCTTAAATCGCAAAATATAATATTTATTGTTGCATAATCACTATACCCACTACAGGACGTATAATGTGAGTTGTTAATTAAATCAGCTCAATTAACATAATGCCACGACTAATCCTTGAACTCTCTTTGATACCAGGTACTGGTACAAACAAGTCACGAAACTGGGTTCCAACTACGTAGCATTTTATCTGTTTGAAAGGACCAGGGCGTTTCTGGGGGAGGGGTAGGCGATTTTCGGATCAAACCGTGACCAACTCTATCTTAACAATTATTCTGCTCTGTGGTTCCATCTAGTCTGAAACCTAACTAACACGTTAGTTGTTGACCTTTCATGATTTCTTTAATAACAAAAGTAATACCACGAAACAGTTTGTAATTTTACATATTTTCAGCATATACTGCCTACATAATAAGGGAAAAATTATTTTAATGGAGATATTTGAAGCATGCCGAATAATTGTGAAACGTAGGAATGTTCACTGAAAATTAATATTCACTCACAAAACTAAATTTTATTCAAATATGTGATCAAATCACCAGCCATCTGTTGAAATAACACATTTTAACCAAACCCTGATTAGGTAAGCACAGAATGTGATTCATCTTATTGTTGGAAAACTTCATTTATGACTATTACAATAGACCTTGCAGCAAACGAATCTCATCAACATTTATTTACGATCATAGGCCTACTTGAGGTATTTCCATAGCAGTTATATTTTTGTATGTTTCTTTGTTTGTATTCACACGGCTGGTTATTCTCGACCGATTAGGCTAATTTAAAAAATCTCTGGTGAATAGTATACATTTCTAGCATCACATAAACGTTCCTTGTCCAAAGCAATTTATCCATCTGATATACTATTCTGTTTTACTCGAAATTCAAATACAGTATAAATTTATTTGCATTTTTCAAAGTGAAAGCTTAAATTTATTACAAAATTTTTAACTTTCGTGTACCTATACCACGCCTGTTAGCCCATAGAGAATCTCTTTCGACATACATGTCGAAATAACCAACTCTTAGAAGACACAAAACCATCAAAATACCCCAAATGACTGATTACTGCCAAAAATAGACACAAATGCGACAAGCCTGCTCATTTATCGCCTCATAACAGGGACAACAAAACTAAAATTCTCGTCAAAAAATAGAGTAGGTCACGATAAGAATGATCTTAGTAGCTAATGACCGGAGCAGGGGAAGCCCCGTAGACTCCAGAAGTGTGTGCGAAGTGACTGGGAACATGAAGCCCGGACAACCATGAGTGGTCGGCGGAGTACGTAATCAGGGGCCACGGGTACTGCATGGGACTACGCAGATGAGTGGTGCTGGCTGGTGTCTCCTTCAACATGACGGAAGAGATGTCACGGCGCCTGCGCACTTCTGGTGCCAGAGCAGCTGCAATAGCCGCCCTCTCGTATTCCTTAGCGAACAGAGCTTTTGCACTCTTTACCTGGTGTCAAAAGACATAACTGGTTACAAATTTACAGGACTGACTTCTTGAATAGTTGAAAATGTTGTCTACAGTATACCGGCACGATAAGTTCTGGGATGAACTTATAACACCTAATTTCCTTTATAAGTTTCGGTCTGTATGGTAAGGCTAGCAAGAATTAAAAATTAAAAATTATAACAATTTAGTGGTCAGTTTTTGAACATAATTTCCACTTGTACGGATTACTTTAAAATTAGAAGCTATAACTTCAACTTCTTCGTTACGTAAGTTGCTCAATGACTTCATACCTCCAGTCGAAATATTATCCTAAGAACTTTGTCTGCTGTATGTTCTTCCCCCAAAACAAGATAAGCTGGGAAAGCTCTAGAAGTATTGTAACTGGCCGGAATTTGATTCCCGGCAGGGACTGTCTTCGCCACACCATGACCCAGATCCGACCTAGCCTCCTACCAAGTGGGAACTGGAGGATCTCTCCCCGGAAGCCGGAGTGTGAACTTCACGATTACCTTCATGCCTTACCCCTCACGTTCAACATAAAGAGTACCTCAGGGGTGTCCTCCACCGGCTGTGGCATGCCGCGGGTGGTGTCCTGCGATGGAATAGCGACCTGCACGACGTGGGGATACTGATAGATGCTGGACACGGGCACTCCGAACAGACCCTTCATCTGCACCGGGTTGTCAACAACAGACTTTACGACCACTGTAGAAGGCTCTTTCACAGTCATCATAGGAGACACGGCGCCAGCCGGTAAGATCGCCGTACCGTACGGCCACGCCAGATGCTGGGCCCCCACACTTGCCACCACCAGCGCCACCACGAGAGCCACCTGAATCGCCACAAAAACTCTACTTCGTAGAAAATATTCACAAACAACATAACAACCTTCCCACCTTGCGCCTGTTTCTTTTCCTACACCTAACTCCATAGGGCACAGTTTTGGCACGATGATAGTACGTTCAACTAATCAAGAAATTTCCCATTTTTATGGAATCCGAAGGCTCATTGCTGTGCTCACAAAAGCCCATAACCAGTCCCTATCCTGAGTGAAAAGAATCCAATCTACAACCTCTAATCCCATTTCCTTAAATTTAATTTTAATATTATCCTTCCGCTTATGCGTACGTCTTCGTATTTTTTTCAGTGAACATTAAATAACTCCGCCCTACGAAAGCAAAGAGTTTAATTAGTGTTTTATAAATTTTTGGTTCTAACTACATAAAACTAACGCAAAAGAGTAATGAAGGGGTCATGTCTGTAAGACTGATTTTTTCCGTCTACACATTTCGTCTCCGAAACTACTGAACAAACTTGATTAAACCTGATATAAACGGTCTCGTACACCAAACGGAGAATTAACTTTGCTTGTATCGGTGTAATTAATATGCCTCATTCCACATAAATTTCAAAATTTAACTTGCGAACTTCAGCAAAGACGCCTTATCGTAAAAAAGTTGGTATAAAATGTAAAATATGTATAAATATACCGGGAAATCTCATTAAAATATCAAATTCAGGCCTACATTTCAAACATTTATCGACATACTACATATTTAACGATATAAAAGAATATTAATTTCTGACTTTGCAATGTCATTATCAACAGTGTGATTAGTTTCGTAATTATACATTGTAATTGAATGGCCCTACCAAGATTCTGTGCGTGTTTGTTAATAATGCGTGCTACGTGTATTTTCCTTCTAATCCGTAATCAAACATATGACAGTTTTTATACTTCGTTCTCTAAGATCTTTAGGTTAACTATTCTAAAAGTTTATTTACAATTTAGACGATGGCAGACGACACCATTTTAACTGTTATTCCGTTGGAAAATAGAAACGTGGATTACACCACGTGAGACAATCTTCAAAATATTATATTACTTAAACAACTGCAATAATTTGTTCTTCAATTATATAACTCAAAATATAAACACAGAAAAGAGTAAACACATCTGCAGTTCGGATATCTACTGAGCTTCCCTTGCATATTCTAAACCTTACCAATTTCACGAACTTTTCATGTGCATGAATCATGAAGTGGTCAGGTCGCACGAATAACGACTACAAAGTACATATGAGAATGTCTAAAAAGCCCACATAATTTAATGCGCTATAAACCCTATTAACGTGCGTATGGTGGCATCCTTGTAAAGCTTATATTTGTTGAAATACATTCCTTGTACAGCAGGTTAGATAAACGACATTCATATTTGTATTTGAGACGTATTCTTTTCGAATCTGTACCCACACTCTTCATTATCAATTTCCCGTTCTTCACACGACAAATCTTACTTAAAATTCCTATTTCATTCGCCCGAACAACTTTAAAGTTCGGCACTGAAAAATATTAAAAGCATTTCCAGATAGATCTTTCCTGTACGAGTCCTACTGTTCGTCTGTTCTGATTTACTTTCTCCTATGGGAATATACGAAGAAAAGTAAGCAGGGGTTATGGTGGATCGAATGGAACAAACTGAAACTCGACTGACAGACATCTTTAGGGCAGCTTTTCAACACCAAATGCAATTAGAACCAATTGAATAGTTTCGGAGGTGGGACACGCGTACTGCTATAGACTTAACAATCCCATTATATACTCTGTACAAAATAACGCATAATGCGCGCATATATCAAACAGACAACGTTCGACACAATTACAGCGTAAATAATTAACGATTACCACCTACATTGTGCCTTAAGGGTAAACTCCCCAAAATGGTCTTATACAGTACGCAATTTAAGCGCGTTCAAATAAACTGAGCCAATCACGGACACCGTAAACTTACCAAAATTTTCATGATGATCCAGACGTCTGGCCCAGTTCTTCAAATCTTCACAGTTGACTATTCCCAGACTCCACTGACCTATATATACCAGAAGATTGCAACCCTATGCTAACGTAGGAACGTGCTAAGAATCTAAGATACACGGTACAAGAGAATAGTCCCATTGTAAGAAATTCACTCTGTCATTACATGTTCACATAGATTACAGTACACATTTTACATCATTAGTTACAGAACACAGCGATCGACTCTTAAGTTGAAACATGATTGGCTGTATTCAAACTAAATGGTATTCCCTATTGGACGATGTTTTCAACAACAGCATTCGGCAGGATTACGTATTGGCATCTGCCTTTGTTTTATATTAGCAACATAAAACATTACACTGTCAAGTTCTCTGAATGCAGGAGACATGATTGGTTTGCTACATAGAATCAGCTTCTCTGATTGGATGAAATACCAGGGTAAGACAGCCTGGCATCCCTTTACGCTGTCCTTGAGGATGCTTCGGGGAGATTGTGGTCGAGGGCCGCCCTCGTCTGGCTGGACCAGTTTTCGCTTTGCCACAACTGGAGAGACTCTTCTCCCCTTACCCTTCTCGGTGCCCTCCAGTTGACCTACCACTTGTCGTAGGTCAGGGGTGCACATTCTGCGAGTTATCGGCTCACATTACTTTGAAATGGGGAAAGGCCATATAATGTATATGCAGCTTTCTTCTCAATGTGGGCTCTGCTCCATGAACAGTTTAAAATTACAAAATTTAAGTAAATTTGGATAATCGATGACTTACCCAAATCGAGGGTTGTACGGGGATTTATGTTTCTAGGACAGCTTCGAAATCTCCTCGAATAAATTTATTTAATTATTCCTGTTATACTGTACTATATTTCATACAGACAAATATAAATAATTAACTATCTTACGCGGTATGATAGTCATTATTCGTTGGCTTTCCAACAACAGACTTACAACGGTCCCCAAGGAGCTGACAGAAGGCCTACGCTCAGCTAGTCAAGAAATTCTGTCTTTTATGCAACTCGAGTGTTCATTAACCTGTCCACAAAACAGCGGTGTATATCATGAAGATATCAATCCAATTCACATACTTCAATCTTATTTTACTATTATCGTTCCATGAACGCCTAGGTTTTGTACACGAAACAGATTTTGTTTTTTTAGAAATTTGACTGACCAAAAAGTTCCCCAACTTTGATTCAGCACAAAGGTTCATTACCGTGCTGAAAACAGTTTACCTCTAGATTCAGCTGAGTCGAACACCCGTTTTTACTCTTGTTATTCTAAGTGGAGCAATTCCTACTTAAGGCTCGCTATGACATACTATATTTGAAACAAAGTTTTTACCATCAATACACCTTAATATTTACTAGTTACCATACGTTTCTATCCTCGCCACGAAGTAATTCATACGAGAGATTTTTGTAACTAACTGAAATTCCCCGAAATCAGTCGAATTCTTCTCACTTTATTTAGTTGGAACCACCCGACAATCCTCGCGTAGCGATGTCAGAGTGGATATAGCCTCAGTATAGGCCTACGTTATTTCCCTCTTTCCGAACGAATTCAGACGGAAAGGTTCTCATGACGTTATACTACAGACCAGATTCATGGGTGGAAAATTTCATGGTGTATCCCGAAGATATCCGATTCGAATCTCAGTCGTTATACACTATCGGATGAACGAGAGTTGATCATGAGTGACATGTAAGACACAGCCAATCTTCAACACTGGTTCACTACCGTCATATAATGGACACAGATACTACCAATCTCCGAATCGTAACACATTTTGGAAATTTTAATTTAAAAAAACTGTCTGCAATGTCATAACAAGGTATCATAACAGTGTTAGTGCACCACTGTTAGAAAATTTTATAATAATATAATGATATCTGCTTACGTTTCTTTTTGAGAGGGTTGGTGGAAACCTACATCGACCTGACTGATGTGCAACGAAGATTTTACTTTCATTTATCTACGATAAATATAAATTTATCTAGCACAGAGATTAATTCTTTAACGCAACTGTTATGCAGGTATATACAATCCCGAATACGGAGGGGATATATTCTTCCGAAACGCTGGTAATCACCAACAGCAGACGGTGTCACAACGCAAAAGACCTCTAGAACCTCAAAATTTCCAGACGCTGAGACGCCACAGCTGAGTATGTAAGACATTCCAGACCTGTATGGATGATTAATCCTAAAGTTAATTTATGACACTGTATCAACTGAACTTGCTACATTTCGTCGAATGAGATGGTTACATCATCATAAACGATGAGTACGGATGACAATTATCGCGATCGATTAGAAAGTACTCTCCTTCCCTGCATTTATCTAGTAAGACTGAGATAAATCACGAAGACGTGTAGTTACAATATGCAGTAACCCAGATTAGTTTTGAACCGTGAGTTACAAACGAGTATATCTTTTATAAGTACGGTAGGATTCGTGACCGGGGAATCTGACCGCCGTTAAGAAGTCTGTGTAAACAGACGAAAAAGATACAAAGAAACGAGGTCATACATCGATGCCCAAAGTAAGATTAGAACCCGTGGTCCCAGTGTTCAAAACATTCAAGATCGCCACAGAATGCACGGACACTCGAAACTAATCTATTTATTCCCTTGTAGTACTTCTGTGTTTTGGATCCCCTCAATATTCTAGTACGAGACGCGTCCTCAAAGTAAGTTTCCCACTCGTCCCACAGCTAGCAAACCTTATATTGCGCGAAGCGACTGTGCGTACGTGATAGAGCAATGACGTAGCATGGCGCATGCACTAACGGAACTTCCCGCGTTCTCACATTAGCATCGTTGCAGCTGTTGAAGATGGAGGTTCTTATTCCAGCTCCCGCCGACTGTGAAGTGCGGTCAGTGATAACGCTAGGCCGCACACGACTCGATGGACAGCAAGTCTCCTGCAGGAGTTCAGCTGGGATGTGTTTAATCATCCACCCTACAGCCCGGACCTCGCTCCCAGTGATTTCCATCTTTTCCTACACCTCAAGAAATTCCTGTCCGGTCAGCGTCAGCGTTTTGAGAATGACAGAGAGGCGGAGATGGTTGTCACACAGTGGTTCCAATCCCAGGCGGCAGACTTCTACGACACAGGTATTCAAAAGTTGGTCCCACGGTATGACCAATGTCTCAATTCCGGTGGCGAATATGTTGAAAAATAGCTGGACACTTGCTGTATCTGTTGCAATAAATATTTCCATGAAATTGTGTTTTGTTTCTGTAAACGGCCCCAGGGAAACTTACTTTGAGGACGCGCCTCGTATACTGCAAGGTTGGCAACATTTAACTGATTGTAAAAAGTTAATAACTGACATGCCATCAATTTCTAGCAGTAAATTTACAGTTATTAATACCACAGTCTGTAAGTTTGGGAAGCTAATACATTTCTTGCGCGACTGTACCAGTCCGATAACAACGCCTTGGACTAGCAACATATATGGAATATTCAACATTTTGTTCTTGTTTCCTTTAGTAATGTATTTTGAAAGCCACCTTATACACACTAGCGACTTAGCAACAGCAAACAAATGGTGAGCTGTCATTTCTAATTATAAAAACAAGATTGGTCAGTTTAGAAACATCAGAAAGTAATGTTCCCTTTTAAGTTCTTTTTCTTATGAGGAGTCATTCAAAACATCATCTAAATAAGGATTTGCCGTTAACGAACCGATTATAAAGCAGAACTAGTTCGTTAATTTCCGAATAAGCTTCATCAGTATTTCTTGTAACTGTCTCCTCATAAAACACAAGAATAGAATTCACTGCACATGACAGAGCTCTTGAAAACAGATGAACGATTTATTACCCCAAGCAACACAATGATGTAATATAAGAAAAGAATTGTTGTGCAGCCAGGAAAAAAAAATTAAACACGACGATTGTGTAAAGCCGTTTCAATTCTCAAACTTCGTCTTAATTCAAGAAAAGACGAGCACTTATGGGAATTTCAAATTCGCCTTTCCCGAGCTTCAGAGAAATCAAGCCTGAAAAATTCTCTCTAGTTAGGCAAGGAACTGTAATCACAGATATGAAATTCCGGGTAAAAACAGGCCTATAGATAGGCTTATGCCTACATCAAAATCCGAAACAATGTTCAAGTCGATTTTGTGTTGTAAATGTTCGTAAGTTAAGTAAGTCATGAAGATGTGTTATAGGGTCGCTCATTAAGTAATGCCCCACATTTTTTTCCTCAGAATATATTTATTCAAGATGGCTGAAATTTGGTGACAATATAAATCAATGTTTCCTTTACACATACTATTTTTCCACATAGTCCCCATCAACTTGTACGGCTTTACGCCATCGTGGAACAAGTGCGTGCATGCCTTGCCGGTACCAGCTCTTGTCCTGTGCACGTAGCCATGTCCTCACTGCTTGAATCACGCTCTCGTCATCTTCAAATCTTGTTCCGCGGATAGCATCTTTGAGTGGCCCAAAGAGATTAAAGTCGGAGGGTGGATGGGGCAGCACCGTCCAACCCAATTTGGTGATTTCTTCCCGGGTTCTCGGACTTGTGTGAGGGCGTGCATTGTCGTGCAGGAGCAAAATTTCTGCTGGATGCTTGTGAGGCCGAACTCGTCGGAAACGCTTCTTGAGGGTTTCAGGGTCCCGATGTACGCGTCTCGCACCTCTTGGCATTACATCCACAAGAATGAACCCATCACTGTCCCAAAAGACAGTCATCATGACTTTTCCGGCGGAGGGAGTTGTCTTGAATTTCTTCTTTCTCGGTGATTGAGGGTGAATCCACTCCATTGACTGCCTTTTTGTCTCCGGCTCAAAGTGGTGTATCCAGGTTTCGTCACCTGTAATGATCCCTCAGCATCAAAACGCTTCCAACAATTCAGAAGAAATTGTTTTCCTTTGAATCCTGCGGTCTGCTGTGAGACTTCGTGGAACCCATCTTGCGCACACCTTCGAATATGCAAGAGCCCGGATAATTGCAATTACACTTCCATTGCTGACTGAAAGCTGTTGGGCCAATTGTCGAGTTGTGACGCGCCGATCCTCACGAATAATGGCATCCGCGCGGTTCAACATGTCTGGAGTGGTGGCTGTGGCAGGACGCCCAGAGCGCGGCAGATCATGGAGCTCGGTTTCTTCACTTCCTGAAGCTTTAACTCTCTTAGCTCAGCGACCAACGGTGCTCCTATCGACTGCACAGCTTCCATACACAGCACACAAACGTTTATGAATGTTCACCACAGTTTCTTTTTCAGCAAAAAAGAATTCAATTACAGCTCGTTGCTTGTAACGAGAGTCGTTCACAGACGCCATTTTAACAGTTCACTACAGCTCCTCCATCGGTTGGAATCATTTGAAACTCCGTACACGAACGCGAGAAACATCAAATCTCAAGCATGTAAAAGTACACTTTTCTATCTTCATTATTGGCTGAGAAAAAAAATGTGGGGCATTATTTAATGAGCGACCCTCGTAGTTCAGGTAAAACTTATTATGGGCTACTTCTTCTAAATGCTTATATCTGTGACACTCCCAGGAATTATATATTGATAAGTAACCATATAACTCATTATTTACATGCATAATTCCCATAACCAGATATCTCCAATATGCTAAACGTTTTCAGATATAACCCCAAGATTTCGTACCGATAGCATGTTTTTAATTGTTAGCAAACAAAGTCAATGGAGCAGAGTCCTTGAGAATCTAACAGTCACTCAGCTAGCCAAGAAATTCCCTGCACTCTACGGAACCCGAAAGTTTTTTACCCTGTTTACAACAATCCGCCACTGTACCCTATCCTGAGCCAAAATGCCCGACATATACCTCTAAATTCTTACTAAATTTCTGCATATAATATATCTTCCAGGCGTGCTACATGACCAGCCAATCTCATTCTCCTTAATTTAATTACCCTAACAGACTAATATTTAGTGGAGATTGTCAGTTGAATAACTATCAGTTTTTCGATAAACATTCCATATCATAGCATTTAGGGATTCAGTAAAGATCGTTTAAAAAAAGAGGTCATTGTCAGTGGCCATTGTGTCCTCTACCTGTGACCTCTGGGCTAGGAAAATCCTGTGACAAGATTCCAGCTAGACAAATTGGTCATTTTGTCTGCTAAGATCTCAGGGAATCCCCCAACCCACATTCTAGCGTCTGACGTAATTTCAACCTTGCGCATAATGAGGTTTGAAGAAGCACTCCAATTTCACAGCCATTGCTCCAGAGATAGCGTTCTGTCTTAACCAGCGAGGTACACGGTTCTTAGGTTATTTAACCCATTGTCAGATTTTGACAGTTTTTAATGTCATCGAATTAAAGTCGAAATAGTTTATTAGTACCTTAAAACAGACCACGAATGCTTTTTTCTACATTTAACGGAATACGGGAAAATATTTTGACTTCTTGCTACGTGCTGTATGATTAGCTTTCCAATAATACACTTATGTCTACAATACACAAACATCAAAACCAAAGAAGTCTGCAGAACAGGCACAGAACGCATTTCGAAAACGCGTGTGCTTCGATCTTTTGTTTCATACATATATAATTCGACAGAGCTTAATAATAACTTGAGGCAGCCACTTAGGACGACTTCTGCACGCTACTGGACGTGCGTAGTGCGAGTACACTGATTCCGGTTTTCTGGAAAGACCTTAAACATAACTGTTTTACATTTATTTCTCAACAATCATATCCCATAGCAATATGCAAAAGAACAGTCAATGTAAACTTTATAACATTTCTCCATTCGGATTTCATCGAGGTCGCCCAAACTAACAGATAAGCGCTTGTCTGTACCTTCAACTTGCCCTTCGCATCTGCCTCGAGTTTCAACAGCTTGCCTGAAGCAGACTGTATCAAAATAAGAAGTGATGATTTTACCTGCAGTGGGGGGGAGTATATATCAAGTGAAAGTCAGAACTGTTAACAAGTTAACAAAACAGAATTGTGGGTTTTCAATATAAGGAACTGACATGCATATAATTTGAAGAATAAAATGTTAACACCAAAAGACATACTTACAATTAATGCACTTTAAAAGAGGGTTAAAATTAAGGGTTGTAGTATAAAACAGGAAGAGTAGGGGGAAATTATAACCAGAGTTGTGGGGAAGAAGTGGGGATAGGGCTGAAAAGTGTTCTCAAGGACTAAAACTCACTTCATTTCTCATTCCTTATTTTGAAGTGAAGAAGATACTGGCATCACAAAGAGGCTGCTGAATTCTTAGTGTCTCGACCTGGACTATATGTCGCGCGTGTGATTATTAAGTAATGTGCTGTTATATGGGATGCAACGGAGTCTGTAAACTCATCGCCTCTCGCTGTAAACACTCTACAACAACAGGAAACGCCGATGGCTACACTAAGGCTACTTGTTCTTGTATGTATAGTGAAGTACTTAAACTCTTAGGCGGATCATACACTGAATCAGTTTGCATGTACTCAGTTTCTTGCTGTTCAGAAACTACTTTGAATCAGTCTCTAAGCTTTTGTTCTTCTGGTGATGATGGTCACGTCGACGAAAAAGGAGAAGACGATGTTAGGTACGTCATGTCCACACTCTGAGTTTACGGAACTGCTAAAGAATTAATGTACATACAAAATTAAATGTTTCGATCTTTCTACACGAGGAGTCCAACTTTTTCCAGACTCAGTAAGTCCAGTTGAGACGAAGTTAATGAAAAATGACACCAAATAGGACAGAAGGAAGGCTTCAGACTGCATGGTAAACCTATTCTAACCATTTTTATAAAACCAGTATGTGACTACACAGCTCGTATATAACCACCACAGCGTTCCCAGCGTAAAAATCATTTAAAATCCGTGTGTAACCTCCAATTTAAAACAACAGAATTTTTCCATAAAACCAATTTCCAGTTTTATTAATCCGATTTCATACAACTGGCGATAAATGCGGCTGAAACCAAATAGCAAAGGCATACTCCAATGGAGTATACAAATTATCAACGGCGTTGATTTTTGCATGACTTGCTGTCTTCAATCTTTATTAATTTAAAATACAAATCTACAATTGCAAATCTATTCACACTCCACATATCAAAATGCACGTGGTCAGGAAATGTCTGTCCTAAAATTTAGCCAAAATTCATAATACCAAAAAATGGTTCCACTAAAAGTCGTCAAGTCGTGAATGTCAGGAAAATCCTGACCAGAGGATATTCGGTCTGTGGATATCCCCGATATGAAGCAGTATTAAGGTACAATTTGGCTGCACGCGACAGAGACAAGCGACCGAGGCAGGCGACAGAGTTACGAGACCGAGACTGGTCGCTTCCTGTCTGTTCTCTGTACAATCGTATGAAGTACAATTACGAGCGCGAGACAAAGACAGGCGACAGAGACAAAGCACAGGAGACCGCTCTCGGACCAGTAGTGTCTCGCGACGGGCTCAGGCAGCACGTGTGTTGTTGAGTAAAACAATGGCAGAAATCAAATTTACTGGTGACCAAGATGAGCAATTGGTAGAATTAGTAGCAGAAAACCGACCACTGACCACCGACAGAAAGATCCTTCTCCACGTCTGGTTTTGAATATTGAACTCATAGGTTTTCTTTGTTTCTTTCGCAACAAATAACACAGCAACACATCATCTTCTTCTTATTCTTCGAGTAACCTTTTTAGAAGCATTTTTGTACTCATTTTTCACAGAATATGTGCACGTATGTCTCAACAAAACAAAGAAAACAAACACTTTGCCGCATGTCTCGGTCGCCACCTCATAAGTGTGTGGCGACAAGCTGCGATGTGTCCGTCTCCCGTCTTTGTCGCCTGCCTCGGTCGCTTGTCTCTGTCGCGTGCAGCCAAATTGTACCTTTAATGACCGCTACACCACCACGCCTTGTACAATGGGTTAGCTAGATTCTTGATTAGTTACCTGGCTAAACGGTTAATAACGTTCAAAGTTCCGTTGCACTAGAACAATTGTAGTAGTATTACGTGTTTTAAAAGGACTCTCGGGATGCAAATGAGTACAAGCAAGTTATAACAGAGGTAACGCGCAAACATATGTTTGGGACTTCGAATTCCGGCCGGAGAACAGATTATTCTGACTGAATTCTCACTAATGTCCTCATGTCTAACGTGGGAATTACACTCAAGTAATTCGGCGGATTTAATTTGGATCCGTATCGGTCCATTATATTCCACAAAGATCAAATCGAATGTTACCATTTCTCCCTCATGAAAACCATTATACAAAAGATTTGCACTGAATGTACAATACAGATCTCAGCAACTCGGAACCCACCTGCTAGCATCCGACGGCTGTGTTCTGCGATGTGACCAACTTATTTCCCAGCAGTTCGCTCGCTGATGCTGCTGGTTCCAAGTTAAATGGGATTTATGTATTACTTGAGACATGTCTGGATGTGGCGTATATTTAACAACGCAAACTTTCAGAAAAAAACACCGTACGACTATGTGATTATAACACGCCGGGTTTATATGTCCATCCGTATGTAACAAGTAGTAAGCAGATAACGATAGTTGTTTACCGAGAAGCAAACTAAAAACTGCCCGCTGAGTTTTCTTTTTGTTCCTAGCGGGCCAATATAACCCACATTAACTTTACATAAGTTCAAAATTCAACTTCGTTTTACTTCTCTGAAAAACCCTCTTCATATGAAGAATCTGTACATAACATACAAATCTCAAGATATACAACTTGTATCTGAAATATATTTCGATATGATACAAACCTATATATAAGGAAACAAAAGGGGAAAATATAAATGACGATGTCTCGTATTTCTTACGTCGTGCGTGGTCCGAGGGCCGCGGTTTGACACACTTGCCGGCCTTGCTGCCGGTCTTATAACGAAGGTTGAATGAGGGCCTTGCTCATCATGCAACATCCTGGTGTAGAAGGCACATGCCCCTGTTTGAGACTGTTACATCTTTTCGAAAGTAGCCTATGCGGGCCTATAGCCCATTTCATATTAAAAAAAAACAACTATATCAAACCGGTCTAATCCCAGGATCCGACTAATCTAGCGTTCCGTGTCGTAGAACAGTGGCATTTTGGTAAGCATGTTGATATTTTGTTAGTGGATCCAACATAACTATCGTAAACATTTTAAGGGCGAAATTCTGCTGTGTTATTCAATATAGAATCGTAGTCTTTTGTCATAACATAAACTCCATAAAATACTTTCAAGTGAGAAGTTCTTAGTCGCGTCTGCTAGCCAAATAGATTCCCTTCTTTTATAGCATATCTTGCAATTACAAATATCCCGATGCAATGCATATACAGGCTTCTCAAGGACTGAAGGGTAACCAGAAGTTTATTACGTGTTCACAACAGCCTGCCACTGGTTAGTATCCTGAGCCAGACAAATCTAGCCCACCCTATTACTTTAGGACCTCTTAAATGTCATCCCACATACTAGATCCTACAAGAGGTCTCGATTAGATTTTATGACTGAAATTCTGCATGCACTTCTAATTATAATACGAAAGTAAACAAAATAAAGTCAACTATATCGTAAGTTTTGTAAAAATAATCATATACCGAATTAACTCTGGTCTATACGTAGTAAAGTAGGGTATTTAAATCAAGACACTTATAATAGGATGGGACTGTACTGAATTTTGATGGTAAAGGCAGGGGAGATGAAAAGGCAACAACAGATGGATTTCAGGGAGATAAAATGTAAAGATGTAAGACGAATGGTAATTGTTCAGGACTGGGACAAGTGGTGGGCTTTGGTATTAGCAGTGTTGAACCTTCGAGTTTTACTACATGAGAGTGAGAGAGTCAGTTAATACACAAAAAAGTTATGTCTGCATAAAGTTCTAAGAAGCATCCTTTCAATCAACATACTTTTTACTTCAGAGATAAATGATGTTCATATACATCAAAATGTTTGCTTCCAGAAAACAAGTGAATATTGTAAGTTCCAACTGCATGAAGAACGATCATTCAGAATTCAGTATTCAGTATATATTATGTTTTTATTAGAACCATCAAACATGTCTAACTGTTTTAATCCTACTACATTACATGGAGGGTACGTTAGTTTCATTCAGTGGTTGCAATATGAAGATAGTAATTTCTGCAGCATGTATGAAATGACCCCAAACTAAAAACACTTCAAACCTGTATCATGGCATTGTTACAGCTACTTGTTGGCAGATTGTGTGTCTACTGTCTATTTCCTGAGCAACGCTACCACATTCCAGTATCCATTCCAGCAAATTCTAATGCACACTTCAAGATTTTCAATGCTTTAGATGGCTCCTATCATTTTGGTTATGATACTGGTGAGAATAAGTATGAACTTTCACGTTATCAGAAGAACACAAATTTCAGTAATTTCATAACATAATTTTAATAGGCAGGATTTGAGGTTTTCACAGAGATGAGTCTAAAGATGGCTGTCTTCTGGGTTGTAGTGCCATGTAGTCCATGCTGCCTCCATCATCAGGGTGATCATCACCCTCATGATGGAGGAGGACCTCTGAAACGTCGGTAAACTTCTACCATATTACATGGCTCTACAACCCAGAAGACAGCCATATTCATAATTTTAATATGTCACTGAAAATAAATATTCATTGGAAAGTCTTCTGGGTATTGCGCCACCTCAAAATGGCATAAATTATGGACATACATTACAAATTTCAAACATGTAGAGTGTAAATGTTTGTGATGATGTGTGACACTCATAATTTAGCAATGAGTAAAATCATACAAATATTCTTAATATCATATATTCATTACTGACAGAATACCAGTATTTGACTATCATGTTCTAGGGCTAATGCAATACCAGTCCTTCCGTGAAGAGTTTCGAGATCGTAGTGGACGAGTTAAAGGGAAGTTTGGTTTCATAGATCCAAAGGGAATTTTGCGGATCACCGAGTACACAGCTGACAAGCATGGATACAGGTAAATACCACAGTGGAGTACATAATATGAAAATGATCAAGAACACCAACAACATGAAGGAAAGTTAAAAGCAAAGTTGTCGATGTGTCTAAGCTCCACAACACAAAGAGACATAGAAGACATAAAAATAAAGTTCCATCCATTCTAGACCACTGCATTAAATTTAAATGAGTCCGTTAATGTCACACTCCAGACACTTTTCTTCCCGATGGGAAGAGACTCTGGTATCCAACGTATAGAATGCTGGGTGGGCCCCAAAGACAATTAGGAGAGACAAAAATTCTTGCTCTTGCCAAAAAACAAACCTTGGTTATCCAATACGCAGCCGGTGATTTTACTGAATAGGCTATCTTGGTTCACTGATACAATAATTCCTACACTGTTAAGACGATGAGCTAAATGCTCACCACTTAGCCTCATAAAATGGACAATGTGGATAAGCAAATGCTTTATTTTCTTTGCAGGACCAAACAGACAACTCGTTACTTGGTGAAAAAGGATGAACCTTTACCCATCATTGGCCCAATTCCAGGACCACTTAATACAAGAAGAAGTCCACCACAATGATAAATGACTGACCATTACCTTCATCAACAGTAAATGGATCATTACTATCAGTTGGCTTTGATCAAAATGTTCAAGAACTAATTTTGTCACACATAAAACAAATATTAAACAAGTGGTATATATGACAACTATTATTGACTTAATTCCTACTATTCTGTCTCGGTCATGAGAGAAATGCCATTTTGCACAAATACGGTTCAATGACAAAAAATGGCTGACATAAATGGGTAAATATGCATACCAAAAAATAAGATGTTGACTTTTATGACACATTTCATGAAGACAGAAGAATGACAACTTTTTTATAATATGAATCCTACACAGAAAATGGCAGGTCACTTTTAACCTAAGGTCAAGGTTCTCAGCAAAAATCCTACCATCTATTCAAATCAATGCCATCTCACTGATCTCTTTGACTATAGAATTTTTCTTTATTTCTTCCAACTGGCTCCCCTAATACATATTTTTCAGATTTGGCATTAGCACTTGGGTCATACTATACACTAACAGAAGCCTGGATTGGCTTCATACACATTCAAATGCTGGTGCTGAACATTCCCAACACACTACAAAATTTAACCTCTATCAATCAGCTTTTACATGTAACATGTGAGAAAACTCAACCTCACATGGCAATAAGCAAATATTTATCAGTGAAACAAAACTTCTAAAGCTCAGGACCAGAATAAAACGGGGTAAAATCAATGAGGTATTTTTACAAGTAATGGTGTTAGGCAGGGCTGTGGAGTCAGAGTCGAAGTCGGAAGCAATGTTAGGTGGAGTCGGCAAAAATGTACCGACACCGACTTCAAACTCGATATAAACTCTTAAAAACAATTTTTATTCCGTGTGAGCCGCCGGCAGCCTCACATTTTAGGGAATTCAACGACGCGTTGAGCCACATTGTGTGGGAATAATGCTTTGTTACTTTGGCTCCGGTACCTTAACAATACAAACTGTCTACAAATCAACTGATTTCTGCAATAACCATTACACGTAAAAGTAGGCTGGTGATTCACGTAGTGGTGATGAAATCTCTTATGCTGCCATTTACCATTTTAGTAGGTTTACCCTTATTAATACATATTGAGCTTTTATGAAGGAGTCGGGGTCGGAGTCAGCGTCAAAGCCCTGGTGTTAGGCATGGGAATTCAAAACAATGACTAAAAATGTGCTCTAAAATGAATATGAAATTTGTTTTTCAGTGTCTTGCACTGAATGTGTATCATAATATTGCACAAAATTCCACTAATCTCATACAGCAAAATCCCTCAAAACCAGTCTTTAGCTTCTTCTAAGTCCCTCATAATGGAAGTCTTAAATTCATTCTAAACCTAAAATTTACACACACACACATACACATCTATATGGGTTGGCCTACTCCCCTTTCTTGACACAAAACAATTTCTACAAATCCTGAAATTTGAAACTTTTTAGCTGTGACTTATAGCTTCCCTCGACTTAGAAGTCATCATACCCCTCGCAAATATTAATGGTCATTCCAACATGACTGGTTTCCTCTTCTCAAAGTCATCAGAATTTAAATCAAGGACTACACCAGTTACACTGGCAACCCTTTACATCAGAAGTTCCTAATTTACCATGAAATGATTTAAGTCATCTAATGATTTATAAGTACATATATGTTACAGAAAACCAAAAATTCATATATCTGGTAACATCAAGACCTCAAACTAAATTTAACAAGAAATATGTATGAAACCAACAGATTAAAAAAAGACTCCATGTGATTGACATTAGGGCATGCATACATGACAAAAAGATTTATACCAATAGACAAGAATTTTTAATACCCACCCTACTTATTACAAAATTATATCTACACAAAACTTATTATTCTACTGGCTACCTCTGGCACAAACAAAACATAACAAGCAGAGAATGATAATACAGAATATATTCTGCATGTGTACAATGACCAATTTTTAAGAAAATCAAGCTGGACACACACATGCTGCAGGCACACAAGTATGGTGTAAACACTTGAAATGTGTCTATCGCTTCTCTAGATTCTTTAATCTTGCCTCCAGACGTTTAGAATATGCATCAAGTTTGTATGCTGCTTGTTCAAGCTTTGTAACACTGTCTTCAATCTGGTCTATCTGTTCCAGATAAGGCTGCAGACTCTCATCTGTGAGCGAGAGATCAATTTACATGTCAGTTTCAGTTGTTATAAAAGGAACTGAACATTATCTGTCAGAACTGACTGTGGGTTTAAAAAGCTGGCAAACCTAGTTCAGGTATTAGCGATAATGAACATTTGTGCTCTATTATCAGAAAGTTACTTACACTTGTCATTCAGATCAATCATGGTACGAGCCACATTGCCTGCAATCTGTTTCATATCTGAGTATTTAGAGATTGTTGCTCGATTCATTGCCTCCAGTAACCTATAATCTTCCTGTAGAAGGAAGAATAGATAGAAACATAAATTACAAGTATCTACATACAACGCTGGCAGAGAAACATTTGATCCCAAGAATAAGTAGACATTTTTGAGAATTATACAATATAGAACTTCATAATTTATATGAGCCATTTAGTATTGTTACTGCAGCAATCATTTGGAAAACTGAAGAGGATATATGAGGATAACATCAGCTTTTATTATACGGGAATAGGAAATTTCAATCCGCATACTACAAGGCTGCAGGTCCGACAAATGGTTAAGTGGTTTAGTAGTACGCTATTGTGGCAAATGGACAGCTAATCCATGTATAACCTGTGACACATGGCAGATGAAGGTTAAGATGGATCTTAAGGAATAAGTCTGTGAAAATGATGGATGCAACTGGCTCAGGATTGTGTCCAAACTCAGAATTTGGTGACAATAATTCACACCTGTGTTGCTGTCAATTCACCAAACAGGTAATCAGCTGTTTTCTGAAACATTGTAGTTGCCAGACGACTTAGATTTGGATCATGTGGGTCAAGGGCTTCAAAACTGCTCGTACTTGTGGACAGTGTCGGTCCTGAAAATGTGTAACGAGTAAATACAGGATATTCCACAAACACATTTCAAAGAGACAATTGTATCGCTGGTGCAAGCCAAGTCACACTCACATAATGATCATTTTGCAGTCACTTTAAAGCATAACTCATTTTATTTAATTTAAAACTATATATGTATTGATGACTAATATGTTCTCATCAGCTTATATGAGTTACCTTACATAACAAAACCAATAAGATTATATGAGTTTAAAAAGATCAGAGACAAAAGTTTGTATGTTCAGACATGCACAGACCCTATGAACAGTCTGTGGAATTATTCTGTTTCATTACATCAGCAAGTAAACATATCCCAGAGGACAGCACAGTGTATGAAAGGTTTTAAAGTGGTGAAGTATATCAAAGAAGACCATGAATTGAACATAAAAGATCTACTGACACTAACAGCTTGCAACAATGTGGAACAATAACAGTGCAGGAGACTGTGCAAAGTGACTGAAAACTAATAAGAAATTACTGCAACACAAGTGTGTCCGTTGGTAGCAACAACATAATACTCAGTTTCATAAGTTGAATCACCCTGCCAACACATACTAAGAATGCTGATGAAGGAACAACGCAGTGACTGCATGAGGATCAGTGATGAGATCAACATCATAGCAGGAAACAATTCTGACTTTGACCAGTTTCTGATTCCAAAATGCTACTTTATGGTTAGGTTAAATTAGTCCAATCGTTTCTACCAAAGTTTAGTTTAGGGGGATCCATACTGTATTCTGAAATTTCACCTCTTAGAATATTCGTTGATTGTTTTATTTAAACCTTTTATATGGAAGAACATTCAACCTAACCTTAACAACATAGTCACTGAAAACTGATACTTTCATTTACAATTTATAATGAACTACACATACTAGAAATTCCGGCTATGATTAATTGCATAAAATTCCTAGTCTCTAAAGTCTTAATTTTGGGCTCCTGTGCCTTTATGTATGGCATTTTTGGCATTAATTATTGGTGTTAATACACCATTGGCTGTTTTTGTCATCTCGCTTACGACAGTCGCTGTGGTTTTAAAAAAGCACGTGTGTTAAAAAGGCAAAGCATGATTATGTAACGTAAAAAACTGTTGGGAGAATACAATTGTCAAACGTAACACTTTATAAGCCATCATACCTTTTTTAGGAGAATCCGTAATTCCTTCACTATCACATTCATCAGCCATAACTTCAAAATATATTGAATTAACTGTATTATTCTATCAGTTACTTGCAATTTGCACTAATTTTCCACTCTAAACACCACTTTGAAATAATACTTCAAAAACATATAACAGATGACCTAATCTTTAATCCACGCTAGGTGAACTGTCATTTGCTACATCACTATTTGCTACAACCCATTGCTGAACGTGTTAATACAATAAAGATGGAGAACACATACTTTTAATTATTTTTCAACGACAAATTTCAACATAAAGTATTATTATTTACGATTGAAAGTGAGGACGTAAATATGGTGGAAGTAGGGATTTGTACGGAATAATAGCTTACTGTCTTACCGATTGATCACCGAAGTCTACGCTTTTCTTGTTTTCCAGTTTCCCTATAGGGGCACATATCCTTGCATGTCGTGTTCATGGTAGGATATGGCGTCTTGTCATACGTTTCCGAGCTATCTTCAATCACGCAATTTGTACTATTGAGGGGAATATCTATTCTGTCTCATGCAACAATCATTTTATTTCCTAAATTCATGCGTAACATGAATTGAATGTACAGAATTTTGAGATATGCTCGACAAACTTGTGGGGATATGTCCGCAGTTCTTTAGACCAAAAGAATTTCACATACAGAAATATTCTGGAAAAATTACAGGGTTATTCTATCAAAATAGAACCTAATTCTGCATTCCCCGCAAAAAACAATATTATATTTTAGGCTTGGTTGAATCTTTGTCCCTGCAATGCGGGTTATTCAGAGGTTGCAAGAGTTCTTTTTTGTTTTCTCTCTCTCCTTCTCGCATTGATTTCATTGGTCTTGCCGACTGAACCTGTTTATTAAAAAAATACACAAATACTTAAAACTAAACCCTCCTACATGAAAGTCCATTTTGCCTGCACGGGCTAAACTGAACACAAAAGCTGAGTTCACACCACCTGTCCACAAATCCTATCCTATCAGGGGAGACGGGAGGACAAATTCAACTTACAAAATAACTAGAAAAAACAAAGTTCATAGGGTTGCTAACTTGGCATTAACCTAAGCCCTTTGTCATGACGGCTACCGCTTCAAACACAAAGTTGCCTGACACAGTACTATGTTATTATCATGACCAGCCTGAGGCCGGACTGATATAAGACCGTGTCGATGTTATGGCGTACCTCATTTGCTACAAGTACACAGCCCATCCTCCTGCGGATGGTTCCTCAACAACTAAGAGTTCGGCAAAAAAACTGTTTTATTTTAACGTTACCGTTCGCGCGTTGCTCCTTTCGCCATGGTCCCTCGTTCCACGTCTACCCCGAATGAACACTGCTGCTTCCACTGGAACGTTGCTGCCGTTGACAAAATCCATGAAAATGGCACAGCACTGTATTATAAACACTCTCTTGTAACAATCGTGCACACACACGAAGATCACAGCACAACACTTTATCAGCAAGTGCTGGAAGACAAACGCCTAGACATCACAATTTTGTAGCCTCAAGCAATATCGTATCTGTGCGATCACTACAGACGCTACTAATGGAATCTTTATTTTTAAAGACAGTGGCTTGATATTTCAAAACAGAAGAATTCCACGAAATGTATATATGGATAAACAGTCACATTAATAATATTGTCTCCTTTCTTCGTAGAAAAGTTCCACATAACAACAGCCAAAAAGCCTGCATTCACTCTCGTACACACGCGAACCACGAACTGCCAACCTGCCTGCCACAGAGGTAATTTGCCTGTAAACGTTGTACTTATTAAAGTTAAAAATTTCGTAACTTTTGATTGCTGGTGATACAAGTAAGCGTATTTAACTACCTTCGGTAATTTATTGAAACATTTGCTATATAAGGATAAATTATGACGTATTTTTGAGGTTATGTCCAAATGGCGTCAGGTGAACTGGTACGTTTGTTCAGTAAGCGAATAGTTTTCACGTTACACGCTAAAATTGAACATAACTGAATAGAAACAATTTTGTATGAAAGTACTTCCTGTGTTCAACAAGATATGACGATACTTTATTTTAGTAAGACTTGCTGAAGAAAGTCATAAGAAACCTCACGATAACAGAATGCCTGAAATGAAGGCGACAAATTATAATTACAATATTTCCAAAGTATCTACACATGTTAAAAATAAATTTTGTTCATTTTCTGCAAACCAGAACTACACCGCGTTTCACAATATAATAAACAATGGTGTGACTGAAGCTTGTTTATTCGACATCAAGATTCTGTATCAGTATTAATATTCAAATAAATTAATATAGCTAGTGCACCCAAAGTTTATTAAACCCTTTTAGGGGATATGAAATTTTATTTTAATCCTGAACCACCAGAAGACGGAAATGGACACACATGAACGTACAAATTGTGTTAGTGTTTGCCGGTGACGCATATGAAAGAAACCCCACAAGCAAATAAAGAAAAATCATTAGTTTTGTTAGTGTGTTAGTCTAGCAGATAGACTAGTATTTTTAACATTCATAAGTGGAACTTCCCATAAAATAATTTTATATAAACTCTGACGTCACGTTAAATGTAATATGCACATTATTGTTATAATAAAAACGTGAGTTGTATATAAAATTTTGGTCGGAAAACGTGAACCTATGTGCTCTGTTAAACCGGATAACTTTCTAACCGGTTAAATATCTAGTAACTGCTTAAATATTTATTTACAGTGAATTCCGGTTAATTGGGACACATCGGGACTAGAACAGTTTGGCCCAGTTAAGCGGCTACCCCAATTATGCGAAGTTCCACGTAGAGTTAAAAAGGTTTTTTCTTGAAGATTTGTCGCAAATAAACGGCTGCCCCGAATAACCGATGGCCCAATTAAACAAAATCTACTGTATTTACATATTTGTTTATTTTTGATTGCCGACGACATTTAAAAGTTCTTAATTGTTTTTATGTTTATTATGTGTGGTTTTCATAATGATTAATTCTACCAACAACATTTTCTGCACAAACTGTAAATAATGTTGGAATTCTTTACTTGTTTTGTATCGTGTTTGTCCGCTTGTTGGTAGCCCAAAGTAGTGTAAAATATCTGTTTACTCCTCAACGTTAATGGATATCATAAATAGTACTTACGCAACATTTAGCCTGGCAATACATAATCTACGTATAAGTTATTCTAAATGTCAGTTTTACAATATTATTATCAAAGTTATGATAAATAGTTGTTACTGTTACAAACGACACAAATACGAAGCATCAAGTCTACTGACCACTGTTCAATCAGCAAAGTAATGTATGGCAGTCTGAAACTTTTTGATTGAATTTAATTTAAATACTTGCAAGTCGTTTAGTTAATAAAACTCCTAAAACTAGATGCTGTTCTATCATACGACACATTTAGCCTACGCAAAAACAAAAAATTCGACAGGCAGATTGCTAAGCTTCCATAACCTCTATAACCTACGTCGTGCAACACCTTTATGATGCAATTTGGCGCGATGTCGAATTAGTACTGGATCTTCATTTAATTTCAACCGGAAGATGCCACCCTATGTCAAACGTGCAAGTGATACAGTGGCGCTTAGTGTAAAATATGTAAACATTCAAAGATCGACAACATAATTCATAAAGACGTTCCTAAACTTGAGTTGGTCGCATTTGTTCTGAATTTTAAAATTAGATAAATACATATATACGAAAACTACTGTTTGGTTGCATTTGGTCTCACTCTACATGAATAACATAGGGGAAAAATGTGCTGATGAGAATTTATGGACATCAGAGATAAATGAACAAGATAATAAAGAAAGTTACATCATGTGGGGCTTCAGTGTTTATGGTCTAGAGTTTAAATTGCTAAATGTAAGTATTATGCTTTGGAAGTGCTATAGAACAGGGTTGAAAATGGGCGTAGTTAGAAACTGGTGGGCGCTTTCCATATAGTTCCAGTACGAATTTGTTGCAACACAGCTATGTCCAGTGTTTAAGACATCATAAATATGATTCTCATCAATGACACATGTACTTTCGGAACAAATTTCTGTACCTGCATTTAGCAATTTTCTTTGTAACACATGCTAGTCATTTCCCAGGGCCTCTCTGCTGATCTAAAGAATGCACCTAATTCTGAAAATCATTTCCACCCCTGTCATAGGGACCTGGGGTAAAGATCTACTCATTCTAGACTTCGCTGCTACTTGGAGAAAGTGGTCAGCTTCCAACATAAACCACTCCAAAACAGATAAGAACGTGGAGGAGAAGAAAAAATATTTGCTCTGCTGGGGATTTAGGTGTTGCTTGTGGCTAGATGATGTTTCTACTCGCTCTGCCCAGTTGATGTCGAGTGGGCACTGGGTGGGCTGCAGAGTGGACCGAGTGCCACTGTATTAAGTAGCCCTACTTTGTGTCCATGAGCTTCCATGTTCAAATCTCAGATGATGGGTTGGTTATCCCGCATTTAAAACGATTTTTATCAGTCCCTGGATTAATATGTTGCTATAGTGCCTCAAAGTATGACTACCATTCTATATTCTTTAAATATGTCATTAACAATTTCCCCATCACTGGATCCCATGTAGCCTATGATACAGACAAGAAACTAAATAAAACAAAAGGTCATTATAATATAATTAAATAAACAAACGTATTTTGGTGGAAACAAATTGATCAGAGCTGATACTCACCTCAATGTTTACACAGTTGTCTATAATGAGTAGTTCTGCCTCCATGTTCAATATACACCTTCATAGCCTAAACATAAAACCACTGAAGGATACACTAACAAGAAACCAGTTTTTTAACCTAAGTTTAACATTTTTGATAATGGTGCAGAACGCTGTGTACAATTATTTTCTTGGACTCCCTCCACAGGCTCTTGCCCTCCTTTCACCTGAAGACCAAAGTAGTAGTCTCAATTTTAGTATCTTTTCATTTCATAATTAAAATCAAAACTTATTTGGGCTTCATTTTATTATTATTTCCTTCATTTTGTTATGAAAGTTAATGTTAAAATGAATTCTAAAGAAGTATGATGTGATGATATGAATTGAATCATGTGGCTTAGGCTAGGGTCAATGACTGTGAAACTTCAGGTTGTATAAAAGGTGAGTAACTTTTTGACTTTCTAAGTGATTACCAGCTTGTCACAGACCGCTGCATAGAGCTGTGTGGTCAGAATAGCCAAATGTTGCTTTTTTTCTGATGTGACATTTTGCTTTTGACACAAAGCTTCCATAATAAACTTTGTATTCGGTACACACATGAGGATGTACAAGTGACGCATAATAAGAAGAAGAAGAAGTCCAAAATCCTATGATTCCAAACTTCTGGAATATTGCACCGTGCAGTGTGGTAGGAACTAACCAACATTTCAGAGATGCTTATAACATCAGGGCTTCACCCTGATAAAGGAATATTGTACTATCTACAGTCCACAGACCAGGAGAGAAGCCCTGCTAGGAATTCGTTATACACGCTTGCGCAAGATTTCACGGTGAGTGACGACCCATCCTAAAAGCATTCGTTCCACAACCACTGAACGAACAACGGACAACAGGCTTTCATGTGTTCAAATGGGTACAGCTTTAAGATTACCTCACAGTGGCACGGTGATTGAATCTAGAATATTATCACAACACCCACAGAACACATTACAGGCGCACCCACTACACGCTACTCTTAACGGCTTGATGTTTTCAGTCTGTGTGTAGTAGTGTAAAACTCTGACGTGTCACACTTCCCACCAATAGCAGCCCTCTAGTCCAGCTGATAAGAAACATTCCCCCTGCACCGCACTGGAACCAACTTCCCCCCCCCCCACACACACACACACAGGGCTTTTCCCCTGGTCTGTGGACAGTAGTATGATTTGAAAAATACTGCTAACATGGCAAGTATGTTGATGGTGACTTATAAAAGAAAGGCAGTGACACAAATATTACCAACGTCCAGATTTCATCACCCTCATTGTGGCGTCTCATGTTTTTTGATATGCATAACATGTTTTACTATCCAAAAACAAAGCCTCAGATATGACATAAACATGACATTTTCATACAAAAATTTCAGAAAAATGCCCACGTGCAAGTGTGTGCTATGCAAACAGAACTAGCAACTCGCTGAGTTTACTACATAAAATTAAGAGGAATGATCAGCTTGGAAGCCAAATATGTATCAAAAATCTTAAGCTTGCTCAATATCAAATGACCCTGAAGCTGGAAATTGGAAATATGATGAGAAGTCTTGATTTACAGGATCGTGTAGTGTGCCTTGCAGTGAACTGAAACAGGAAACAAAGCTTTCCTTAGAAACAACAAAATCCACTATTATAACATGAGACAACATCCAGCAACAACAGGGTAAGTTGTGCATCACTCTTGTCTGCTGTGTACGTATATTCAGCGTGTTAAAAATTTAGTAAACATCAGCTTGATGAGAAGGAAATCACAGAAGCTTGGACAATACTTTAAAGGGTGTACACTACACAGGTATTATACAGTGATGTTTTTAAAACACAAGAGTTTTATTAAAATATATGAGACCTAATGCATGTATATTTGATGGACACATTTATCTCTGAGCAAATGAGATAAGTCCAAGAATGTAATTAGGCCTTTATGGAGTGTAATATTAATGAAACTAAGGCATGGAATGCATAAAGTTGCATCACAATCAGCAACATACATTTAAACTAATTTCAATAATATTTATAAGGAATATGTGTTTTGGCCATGGTATTGCTTACCAATGAACTCTGAGACAAGATCATTCTCTCCATCTCCTCTCATTGTGCCAGTGATTTCTTCATTTTCAACCATAGGTAAGAAAAGCTGCACAAATTCAGGTGTATATGGTGGTGCAATCGCTTCTAGCACCTGTAACATAAGAGAGCAATTTAGTATATTAATTAAAAGCAGATTGATCAGCCATAACAACAGAACACTCAGCGGCATCATAACCATTCAATTAAATTTACATTATGGTGGGTTATCCTATGACAATCACTATCCTATATTTCTGTCTACCCTACCGTGTCTTTGTTTAGCAAATAGTTATTTTTTCAAAATCTTTATTTTTAATAATCTTCATAACAATCACTTCCATAATACAATGATTAAGATTCCATTCAGGGTCTAACAAGCAGTAGGTCTGCATCCCAACTGCAACACTACTAATCTTCAACATCCTGTATCAGCTCCTGCTTCATATTTGAGAGGTCCTGGGTTTACATCCTGGCTATAGCTCCAGATCCTTTCCAACTGAGGAAAATGCAAGTAAACCTCACCAACTGCCCAGTAAGCACTTACCTCTGTGACAAAGTAGCGTATGAGGGATATGTCAGTGTCGCCACGTAACCAACACTGCTTTATGTACTTCACCACTGGCACTACACAGCCTCGACTCAACAAATTCACCATGCGGTCCAGCAGCATTTTTCTCATCTCCAACTATACAAATTGCAACATAATATGCATTACTTGTCTCTACTATCCTAGATCACTGTACCCTCAAAAATTTCACTATCCCAAATACACTAGTTGGCCTATATAAACCATGAAGTTCTTTGTTATGCAACACCCTAAACTGCTCACTTACTTCATCCCTCTTAAATACAAATATTTTAGTTCAAACTTTGTTTCCAAACAAATGTAATACATGTTCTTCCTCAAAGCAAGATACCACATTTCACAAACATACAAAACTGGCAAAATTAGTTTTATATATGCTAATCTTTAGTATTCTGAAAGCTAGATGTATAAAGTTTCTCAAAAGAAGCTCACAGTTTTCATAAGTTTATCTTGTATGAATGTTCCATCATATTCCAAACCAACAGAAAAAGCCTGGCAAAGAGGCATGCACACACCTGTACCAGAATCTCCAGTTCATCCTGTTTTGATTCAAACAGCTGAATTAACAGCTGCAGGACTTTTGGATGAAGCAGGAGGTGACATGTGACGACCTCATCAAGAAGAGCCAAGTGAATTGGAGTGTGTTCTGTACAGAGTTTGAAATAGCTTGGCTCTGTGACTGTACTTTCCACCCAACGCACCACACCAACTGATACTACAGGAAATCTGCCAACACACATTTTAAAACCTTGCATACTGTACAGTGCTGAATACTAATCTAAAATATATAAAATCATGCATGCATACAAACAAAACTGTTTACACTTTGAAAAACACTTAGTGCCAAATGCGTTTCGACCTCATGAGGTCATCATCGGTGGCAAAAACATCAATTCATTAGTCTGTCTATTAAATCATACCTCATGAGGTCAAAACACGTTTGGCACTGTTTTTCAAAGTATAAACAGTTTTGTTTGTATGAATGATTTTATATATTTTAAATAAATGCCAACACACAGCAAGTCTTTTTATACACTTTTGCATTTATCAAGCTAGAAGAGTCGGAAGATGTATTCAAAATGGAAGTACAATTTTTAAATACAAACTACTGCCACAAAACCAATTTCACATCCAATATGCAGTAGTCCAGTAAGAAATTAATTTTCCTTGTATTTAATTAAATATTCACTATAATTCAATAATAAAATAATGGATCTCAGAAAGTTCACTATTGTTTAACAATCTGTGAATCATAAAAGGTTGGTATCACTGACCTATTATTATTGATTCTTACCTGATGCATTGATACAGTGTGCTCAGCTCAGCTATGAGTTCTGCTGAACCTTTGTTTATGTTACAAATGCTATGAACCTTCTCAATGGCCTGGACTGTGGCCTTCAACTCATCCTTATTGAGTGTCTTGCGTACTGACTGTCCCTTCTTGCCAGATGCAACTTCACACACACTGGCAGCATAAGCCAGTAGATAGATATACTTCGGTTTGTGCTCTGGATTCAGTTTTACACCTGGTTTAAACAGAGAGTCTACCAGCAGCTCTGCAACAAACACAATATATTAGTGTTTTCACTAATTTACACAAACCTTGCGTTGTTTCTAAATGTACTGTTACCGACTGACGAGAAAGTTACAGTACCTTATGGCCGGAAAGGTGCAAGTTATAATACATTTGAAATATCGTTAAATCTAATGGATAGTTTCACATATTTCAAAGAACTAAAATATGATTTGATCCAATCAATTTATATGATGAATTGCAATAGATGTGGAAGTGGTCTTGGCACTTCTGAAGGTACTTTCCCAGCATGTGCTTGAGGGACAGAGAACTGCCACAAAAATCTCGATAACGATAGCCAACCTCCATGGCAGTAGCCAAA
Organism: Zootermopsis nevadensis; assembly: GCF_977971745.1. Lineage (NCBI taxonomy): Eukaryota > Metazoa > Arthropoda > Insecta > Blattodea > Termopsidae > Zootermopsis > Zootermopsis nevadensis. The sequence continues at coordinate 17,219,982 of NW_028259142.1, forward strand.
CCTAAACTTCTTACATACAAAGTAGAACAACAACCACTCAACTGTAATGTTTGGCAATTAAATTATGCTTTTAACCATTTCTATGCAATATCTCACCAATGTAAGTAGCTAAAAAAACTGATTGCTTTTGCTCTCATATCTTTGGCATTTAACAGGTATATCCCCTATCACCTCTTTGGAGAATGTTATCATGAAAGTGGACTGTGGACAAAGGATAAAGCAGTTGCCCACAATTTTCTGTAATGGTTTACTTCTAAGGAAGACAGCAGACAGTTAAGGATATTACACAAAAAGGAACTTTGTGATCTTTATAAATCATCTAGCATTGTTAGGGTAATAAAAACAAGGAGGTACATAATGGACTAGATATATTATTTTGATGGGGAAGACATACTAAAATTTTGTGGGAGAAACATCTTGAAAACAGAACACATGTAAGATCAAGGAGACAGAAAGTGGGTACAAGTACCTTAGGATCATTCCAATGGTGACTTTTCTTATCAGACAGCTGGCACAACAATACGAGGAGAAGGTAATAATTGATACAGTTCCTCGCTGACTTTCATGTGTTACAGAGTTCATATTATTTTTTAGTTTACATATTGTATAGTTATTACCAAATTGAAACTACCACAGCCAAGAAACTTCATGATTCAATGCAGTACATGACAGATTTCACATTGCACTCACCCAGGAACTGAGGAGTTCGAATCAAGTCAATAGGAGGTGGATCCATGGCAGAATAGTTTCGAAATAACACCGTGATGTCTGCCGGGTTCAGAGCATTGCGTGACAGCATGGACAGGAGGGCCTGACATGCTTGTGGAAACCTTGCAGCACCATTTAGTGCCATTGTGATGGGAGTCACATCATGCTGGCTGCCACAAAAAAGAATAATAAAGCAATAATGTTGCCCCTATGCCTAAGCAGTATGCCAAGAAGGCACATAAAGGACATAGAAGTAAACCTCTACACATTCTAGAGTGAGTGGCCAGACCCCACCCCCAAACCCATAGAATAAGAGTCTAGATGGACTCCAGGTTCAGTCTCCAGGAAGCATGTTGACAAATGAGGGTGGAGTGTAAAAAATGCTCCACACATTCTAGACATAAGGACTAAGTAAACAATGGTCTATTATATGCTCTAGTGTGTGCACGCACACACACGATATATTCTTTCCTGTCCTTACAAAATAAGGAAAATATGCTAAAAATACACACTTTTTATTAATTTTTATAAAACCACATATCAGGCACCATGGTGATAATAACTGAGATTAACACAATTACCAAATATGCATAAATAATAATGAAGGATCATAAACTGAGTTCAACACAGTATTATTGTCGCAAGACATTAGAATTATGTTAGTAGACTCATTGAATTGAATTATTCATAGCTTATTTAACACTACCATTTTAACAGAAGCTAAATAGCTTTTAATTAAATCTGAAGATGATCGTGAATGGAGAGTAGGTAAGAATTAGGAAATAGTCATGGCTTATGTCAAGGTATCATCCTATCATTAGTCTGGAGTGAGTGACTGAAGAAAAACATTAAACCTGACCAGGATAACTGGCCTCTAGTTCAAAAATAAAACCCAGGATCTCTGAAACATGAAGCAGGAGTAAAGACAAATCAACAGTGATGATCAGTGTTGTGATAATGAATGATAATGACAGTTAATAAACAGATTTTTACTTTTGCTGGGCACAGCGGGTAATCTCCTGTGACAGCCGCTTCATGTTTGAGCCACCCTTTGGTTCTTGGGACAGGACCTGCAGTAATACCTGACTGTACACATATGTGTGCTGTCCATGGCACACCATTTTCTGTAACATTTTTAATATTATTAAAACAACTGTTTGTTATACATGATTAGAGAAAACCAGAAATATCAAAATATCTGAGATGTTAAAGGTTAATACAACACTTAAAGAAATTACTTTGTATAGGAACAAATGGGAAGATCATGTATGTAGAATGCTGTGAAGACAGATGGTAGAAAACAGCATGGAATTATAAACCTATTTGGCAAAGAGTGTGTCAAAGACCAAGACATCACTAGAATCTGAGGATACAGACAAGAAGTTGTTTATTCCATGAAGCAAAGAGAATAAAGAGAAAAATTATTTTGAAAAGCAAAATCACATTCCATAGCAATGATTAAAAAAGAGATAAATTTCTCAAATGGTTGACTTAATTATGAATTCCAAATCAACAAAGAATTATATTAAAATGACACATACAAAAGCTAATCTATTAGTTCAAATTCTTGTCTGAGAGCAGACAAAGCAAGAATTCTGTGGAAGATATTGTTAGTTCAGTTTGAGAATAAGATTTTTATTTTCACTATCTAGTATTGATGCAATGATACTGTCATTACAGATTTAAATACATATATAGCATAATAGCTATACCATCACATTGCATTCTACAAAAGAACTTAAAAAATGCATATTTGTTTAAGATCTATTACGACACAATATATGAACAATGTTAGTGTAATTCCCTTCTCAGAAGTTCAAACCACTACCATGTTGGTATTACTGATCACAGGAATTTAAAAGTAGAAATACAGTGGCCTGAAATGGCATTATGTTCAAAGAAATTTTCAGGAAAATCTGTCAAGTGGCTGAGAAGTTATTATGGGGGGAATGCATGTGCATGCAAGTGTATGTGCACGCGCGTGCACACACACACACCTGATAACATCATAAACCCATTTTTCCTTCCAAAACAAGAAAGCAGACAAGAAACAGAAATATTCCAGACTATAAGAATCAGAAGTTGATATATTAACAAAAAATACATAAAGACAGAATAATTCAATAACACTCACTGCACACTCCAAAATACTGTTTTGCCAGTCTTCTGAACTTTGGAGGAAGCTTGAGATGGTAGTTTTGAGAACACGAGAAAAGACTTCAATCTGTTGGGCAGCTGTTGAGATGCTGGTAATCTCTCCCTGGAATCCTGCATCAGATATCAGCTGCAAAAAAAATAAGCACTTATAATAAAATGTGCTTACAACAGAATCCCGAGGAACCTGGAAATATTCTGTTTGTCAGAAACACAGGTAATTAATTGTAGATAAATAACAATTTCCAATTACATACCCAAAACGTTCTTGATTCAAATCAGAAAATCAGAAATTCCTACTAGATACATACACTACATTGTTACTGAGCAAAACACATTTTCATTCTATTTCTTTCTTTTCTTTTTATCAGTTGTGCATTAAACATTTCAGAGGCCAGGCAATTCTTTCACACTTCTTAAAGAAACATTCTTTTTCAGAGATACACTGCAGGAAGTACAGTAGAGAACAAAATTAAATTAAAAGGGAACAATAAATATTTAAGCAAACCATTTTCAGTTACATTATTTTTTTATTTCAACCACTGCATTAAAATTATAAGTACACACTGCTTATTAGAGGCACAGAAATTTTTCACTAGTTTTCACTCTTTGCTTCTGGAACCATACACAAATATTCTGATAAAAGCAAGTATAAAAATAAACTCTAAAATTGCTAATAGAGAACAATGAAGAATACTTCACATTATACATAAAAATACTGATGAAAGACTCTCGGGCTACAAGCCGCATCAGGTGGCTCAAAGGTGATTAAACCATATCTTCTGCCAAGGAACGGACTGGTTACCCAACAGCCTTGAGGATGAGAACAGAGATTGTTCTCGAAACGTTGGCAGAAGATATGGTTTATTCACCTTTCAGCCACCTGATGCAGCTTGTAGCAAAAGAATCCTTCATCAGCTTCAGTCATCATGAAAGCTTCACTTTATACAAATGAAGAATACTACACAATTTGTTTAAATTGTGGTACATTAAATACACACATCATAAAAAAATGCTCTAAATAAAACTTGTAGATCTTCATGAAATCTAGTTCTGAAATTTCTTTTTGTACAATGAGCTGCTTTCAAGGAAAGCCAAGAAAACAAAAAGAGAGAGAGAGATAAGAAAGATAAAAACCAAACTTAAATGTTCCTGTCAGCTTCAATATATCAAATCCATCAAAACCTGTTCAGTATTTTCAGAGATAAAATGTGGGTATGCATCAAGACACAGCCTTTCCTATGTATAAATTTTATGTGCTTCATGTAAAGAAACAAAAGCTGCAAGCAAAGACAAACCTTGATAGTAAAGTTTAGCATAAGGCAGTCAGGGTACTCTTCAGCCAGTCGATAGATGAGAGAGCGCCACGTGGGATGTTCTATCATCTCTGTTAACCAGGCAGGAGTCTGTGTAAGTACAACATGACAATCATTGTATTGACAACCTACTTTTATTTCCCTCATTGTATAATAAATATAACATGCACTGATTTGTTGACTTATTTCTGGGTTAAAAGTTCACTCAGCTGCACAGGCAATTTGTATCTGTAAGCACATCAACAACTTGAATCCAGACTTAAAAAACTAAACATAAAATCAACCCAAATTATAACAACAGTGACAAAAATCTGCAATGACATTGCTTTCGGGGAATTTTTTCATATAAACGTTATATTTTCATTTGGTTTTGCACAAATTATTTATCAATATGTGATCCAACAAGCAGTAGATTGAAAGTTCAGACACTATGAGTCTCATGCAATCTGTTTGTGGAGTGATCCCATTTACACTTCAATGCTGTACACAATGGATGCCATCTTGTCCCATGAGCCAGAATCAACATTCAATGGAAAAATTCTCCTTGCTAAAGCACTCAAAAAGACTAGTGTGTAAATGGTTATCAAAAACATTCATGTCTTCCAAGTAATATCTTTTGGGCAGTTAACTAATTTACTGATGCTTCAACAAACTGTATATTTGGCCAGTCAGTGTTCCCTTCTAGTTCTGAATCTGCCTTCTTATGAAATAATGTAAAATAACTAAATTTGTCAAATAAAAGGGTCAAATCTGGGTGTACATCTAAATGAGGTCTTCAAACTATATACAATACCTCCGACCACCATCATTTCTCACAAGAAATGCATGCAAACACTTTTTACTTTGGAATGACTGATCTGATTTATATTTTCAATACGGAACATTACTAATTAAAATGGACATCTTTACATCATATTCATTTGAGCTGCCTTAATCTGAAAAGGAACTACAAACAAGATGAGGCTACAAGTTATGTTCAATACTGGTACCACTATGACAATTCAAACCAGTTTTGACATGTAATGTGGCCTTTAAATAAACAAAATGACCAGGACCTTCATGGTACTATCATATACATTCAAACTTACTTCACCCTCTTCTGTGAAAATTGTATCTGCTTTCTTTGGATCAAATGTCTTGAGAATCAGATCCTTGAGGTGGTTTTCAACCATTGCTTGAACATCAGTCACCTTTACTCCTATTAAATAAAATTAAATATCAGTTTACAGTCAAAAATGATACTACAATTCTAAAAGAGTAAAATGTAAATAAATACACTTAACTTTTTAAAAAGAAACACTTTCCATTGTGCTTGTTGCACTTAATAAAAGAAACATATCCCATCTATATTTTAACATTGTACTCTTTAATACATCAACAGTGCAGATATTGCTATACCATTTACGTTTCAAATTTATGACCAGGTGCCTCTAGGAACAAGTGTTTTGAACTTGTTTCATGTTTTTAACCACTTGAAAAGTAAAGTTAAAAGAGAAAATTATACAGTAAAAAGAATACTACAGTAAAATAAACAATATAAAATGATAAATATCTCATAATTATATAGTCTGAAGTTGTTATGGAAAGTAAATGCAATAAAGTTTTCTCAGGTGATCAGCCATTTAATATGGAATAAAATTCCAATGTTTTCAAAAAAGAGGCAATCTCTGAAATGTTGAGGTTATATTTTATTCTGATACCACTCATCAACAAAGAAGATTAAATTGACCTTCATACATGACTTATTCAAGGCAAAATTTGCATTGATCTAAAGTAGTGTTAAAAGGAAACATTATAGAAGAGGAATAATCATAATCATAATCAAACAGTTCTGCTGCTTCTGCTGATGGTTACAACTCCAGCTACAACAATAATAATAAGAGAACCACAGGAAGAAAATAAACATAGTCCCCTCAGGTGATCAGTTTTTTCAGTATAAAATAAAACAATGTTTCAAAGATAAAAATATGAAGATACTGCACACCATCTAAAACGTTCCTACTATGTTGTACATGTTACAAACCATACCGTCGACTCAATGACAATGATGAAGGATTAAAGTTGGTGCAAGTTGATAAGGGCTATACCAATATCATGGTTATGTAACATAAATAACCATTAAGATGGCTGTCTTCAGACTCACCACCGTGAAAACCTCAAATCCTACATAAATAACCATCATCCATCGATCCAATTTCATTAAATGTATTTCTTTTCCTTTCAACAAATATTTAACAAATCTCACCTCCAAGAATAAGCCACTCAGCAAGGAGATTTGCCATCTGTGCCACAGCACTGTAGTTGTGAGACAAAAGTTCAATAACTTGCTCAGGATTTCCACCTGCTTGGAAGTACCTACAAAACATACTCATATTCACATACTATACGTAAGATAGGCTATACCTGTATCTTGACATATAACCATAAATGCCATCAGCATTTCATGAACAATTCACAAACTCTTGGTATGAGCATTACCATACACATTCAATCAATCCCACTTTTTTATCCATGTTGGCTGCAACAAATGTTCCCTAGTTGGCATGATGAAATGTTGCTGAATGTTGATACCAGTATTTAATAAAATACAAGGAAATATAATTTATATATGTTATAGTACATGTATACATAGTAAGATTATATTCACAACATTGCATTTGCATCTGTAATAAATAAACATTAAGACAGATTATATGCAAAATTATATTTGGAAAATACACTTTTCTAATAAGACTCACAGTATTCAAGCCTACAGCATATAATTAAATCTCCCAGTGCTGAGCAGAATATATGGACATAGGATAACAAAGAAACAGGATGATGGAGAAAATTACATAATGAGGAGCTTCATTTGTGCTCTTCACTTAAAATGGCAGGCTTCTGTGAACAGTAATGAAACTTTGGGCTGAACAGATGAGCATTTATAAACCTTTCAAGAAAAACCTAGCACCATGGGGATACTATTTGTGAAGTTAAATATAATATTCTCACCATCAAAGTTTGGTATTTCATTAAGTTCAAGAAGTTTATCTCCATACTGATAGTGTATCAAGCGATCATACTTAACACATCTCCATTCTTATGTGATAGATATATATTTTGAGAAACTCAAAACTTATGGCACCGTAATCTGACAACACTGGTAACGAACTAATTTCTGTACTTTGTACCATGAAATAATGATTTGGAAGGCAAATGGAGGCATGGCTCCACACATTCTAGACCTTCGTACTAGATAGGTCGTCAACTTCATGCTTACCCCATGAAGAGCTTCTGGCACCAACTGAATTGGGTGCTAGGTGGGTTATAGTGCTAGTTTAGATGTGCTGGTTCCTGCCTTTGCTGGGAATCCAATTCTGGCCATCCAGCCCTTATGCAGTCTTTTTATTCACACACCTATCCTGGCTTATCACATTCATACTGAGTTTTTGCAAAACATAAAAGTTAACAGTCTTACAGGTTCTGGATAGAAATCTATATTTCTCTGAGCTAACATGTTCAAAAGTGTATCAGTACTTGGAGACAAGATTTTATAAATGTCTTTGTTTTACTTTTATTTTGCACTGCATTTTAGGAAATTAAATCTCCGCTTGCTTCATAGCCATTCTGGTTCTCTCTCCCATAACAATATGACTTTGCATGAACATGATTCTTGTGTACAAACCTCTTCAGCTGTGTGAAGATGCCTGGTTCCATGATGTAGTCCGGTGTGCTGAACTTCTCCAGGCATTCTCTTAAGACTTCCTGTGGGTGCTCCACTGGTTCTTCCCCTCCTTCAGACTGAAGAAAAAAGACTGTGTTTTACTCAGGATTTTACAATATATATAACCTTTGACCAAGCTTGAGACATTGATCAGGAGGCCCAAGACAGTAAAATTTTGTTCACCTACATGAACACTGAAGTAGTATCAACATTCAAATCATTGTAGCTTTAATTAAAAACATTACAATGACAAAGCTTAACAGATTAATTACACACCATGCAATTGTACTTTCTTATGAGTTTTATGATTCCAAGCAAATTAAAATTTAGTTGAAGACTGAGATTTAACATGGAAACGCAGAACTCTGATGCAAGTTGTACAGGCTTGTAGTAAATATTTCCAGGATATAAGGCACTTCTTACACAGATGATAGGTGTTAGCCAAAAGATTCCCACCTTTTATGGAGTGTGAAGGTTCATCATCATTTAAAAAAAATACGCTGCTTAACCCATACTGATCCAGCTGCATCCAATCCATAACCTCACAATGTCAACCCCTATAAGCTTAAGCACTTAAAGTTTTTTTACTAATTCTGAAATATAATATTTACCTACAAGTCTCCTCTAAATAATTTTTGGTCATACAAATAAGAAAACTGAGAACAAAACTGAAATAATGTGCATGGCAGGAGTTAACTGACTCCTTATGTGACAAGTGTGGAACCATAGGATTTTGGACTTTTCCTTCTTATTATACGTCACTTGTACATCCTCATATGTGTACCGAATACAAAGTTTATTATGGAAGCTTTGTGTCAAAAGCAAAATGTCACATCAGAAAAAAAGCAACATTTGGCTATTCTGACCACACAGCTCTATGCAGCGGTCTGTGACAGGCTGGTAAACACTTTGAAAGTCAAAAAATTACTCACCTTTTTTACAACCTGAAGTTTCACAGTCATTGACCCTAGCCTAAGCCACATGATTCAATTCATATGATCACATCATACTTCTTTAGAATTCATTTTAACATTAACTTTCATACGAAAATGAATAAAATGCCTAAGAAGAGGAAAGTAAGTCTATTCCATGGCAGATATAACAGAATAAGAGTGTATGAATACATTGTAAGAATGTAAATAAAGTGAGTATTCCAAGGAAGGTTTTGAACATAAAAGTTGAAAAGAAGTGTTAATGACTACTACTTCAAATCACAACTACATACAATAAGCAAACTCTTTATTATTTATATTACTCACTTCTCCATCACAAATGTCTCCATCCCAACCTTTATCATCAAATTCATCATCCATGATGCTAGTTACATTACTCTGAAAATAAACACATTTAATTAATGCAACTACATCACAAGGCTGTAAAAATATCCTCTTTCTGCAGAAAGGTATGGTAGGGAATGCTAGAGAACTCTACAGCCAAATTTCAATTATTTTATTTTATTTTATACAGACTGCAAACTACTAATTCGTCCTTTACCAAGTGCCATAAAACTACACTATCGTAGGACTTCAGTTAACACATGTAAAGAAATGCGTAATAATTTACGCCATTCCTTACGAACAAAAGAGCTCGTGAAAAGTTTAGTCAATACGGTTCCAACATTCACGATATTATTCTGTCACAATATTTGATCCATTAACAAAAGCCTCAATAAACTGATTCCAATTAAGAACGCAATTATACGTATATTTACTTAGACTTAAATACTTATATTCTAACAAGAGTAAACCATACCTCCAAGAAACTAATATATATAATGATATTTAAACAGACAATAAAAGCGCCATATTTTAACACATGACAATTTTGGCCTTCATGATATTACACGAAGTCAGTCCTGATCACGGATAGCTCATTAGAATTGAATTTATTTACATTCCATAGTCCTTCATAGGCTTAAACCAAAGATATAGAATGGGTCACAGCACAAATACAATACTTGTTTCTAGTAAAAATATAAATACAAAGATATAATAACTATTCACATATTTTTGGAACTACAGTATTACAGGAAGCTAATTATGATGGGAAACCAACACCATTATTACTTACGTATAATTATCATAGTTGAGACTTTTTCGGTGATCTAATTTCTTTTACTGTGGAGTGCGATAGGAGATGCTCTTTTAACGTTGGCTTAAACACTTTTATATCATGATTTAAACTTTTGATAGTAGGTGGAAGATTATTGAATAACTTAATTCCAGTATAGTAAACTCCTTTTTGATATTTACTGAGGTTAGAATTCGGCACATGAAGGTTGTATCTGTGTCTTGTTCCTATATTGTGGGTATCTGAATTTGTTTGAAATTTTTCCATGTTATTCACTACAAATGATAATAGTGAGAGTAAGAATTCACTGGCTAGTGGAAGAACTTCTTAAATAATTCCCAACAAGTGTCTCTCCTTTTAGTGCCTGCCATTATTCTAACGATCCTCTTTTGAATGTAAAATACTTTTTGCTGTCCATTGAATTTCCCCAGAAAATGATTCCACATGACATGATGAAATGAAAGTAAGAAAAATAAACTAATTTTAAAGTTTCTGTTTTCATGAGTGCTGCAACTACCCTCATAGCAAAACATTCTGAGCTTGGTTTAGGGATAATGTACTGAATATGTGTTTTCCAGTTAAATTTGTTGTCAATTTGTAGGCCAAGAAATTTAGTTGTTTCTATTTCCTCCATTATTTTATCTACCCATCATACCATATATTTAGATTTACACGAGTTCTGTTGTTAGTACAAACTTTCATGAAATTTGTTTTGTCACAATTTAATGTGAGTTTATTGGCTTTAATCCATTTGTTCAATCTAGCAAAGACATCATTTATGCAATTTTGAAAAAAGTCAATTATTATATCATCATCTATCGTTATTGATGGGGTCACTTCTTCTGCAGAATATTTACCTGTCTCCTTTTTCACAATTTTTCAGTTTTTACTTTATGTGGCTCATATGTTTATTGTAATGCATACATTTAGCCTCTTTAATGACCTGAGTTAATATCTTGCAATATTTACTGTAGTGACTTTTCATTATTTGGTTGTTACTATATCAGCAATTTAGGTAAAGATTTCGTTTATATTTACAAGATGTTTTGATACCTTTAGTAATCCATTCTTTATTTCCAAACATCTTTTTCTCTGTTTTGATGAGGAAACTCAATTTAAAATTTCTTAAGAAGATATTTAGGAATGTGTTGAATTTTGAATCTACATCATGTCTGTTTAATACTGACTCCCAGTTTTCATTATTTAGGTTTTATAAATTCCTTAATAGTATCATTATTTGTAAGTCTGAATCATTTCCTGTAATTATGATAATTAGAGATTGATTCTATAATTTTTATAACTAGAAGTTTAGCATTATAATCAGGGAGACCATTTGTTACCAGTTCAATAAAAATATTATCTTTCCTCGAACTGTCTAAAAACATTATCAATGGCAGTACTGGAGAAATTTTGAATTCTTGGGGGTAGGGGAGGAAGTTAACTATTGACATGAGATTAAAGGATGTTAGTAGAGAGTTCAGACATTGCTTGTGGTAACTTTCAGTAAAATAATCAACATTAATGTCACCACAAATGACAACTTCTGCAACTGTTTGCAGTTTATCGTCTGTGGATATCAGACGTCCGACACATCACAATACAACCTGATAATGAACATCAAAAATACATACTCCAGATGAAGACTGAAAATCAATAAACGCAATGCACAAATGTACAATAGTTTTTAAAAATACATGAATTGATAAGCCTGATGATGATGTGGTAAACATCGAAACATGTCGAAATCAAAAGCGCTGTGATAAATGTAATATTATACGACACAGAAAAGCGCCACAATTTATATTGTAAATGTTATAAATAATTTTAACAACATTATTTTAAAACAAGTTTGTGTATAGACTGGAAAAATAAATATATGTATTCATTAATTTTGTTTGAAAATCCTCTAATGTTCTGATGATACACCACAAAAGTGTTATTTTGATTGTGATCTAAATTTATAATTGGCATATTTACAGTGACTCGGATATTTTTCAGGTATTTAGTGGTAAGTTTCGGCGTTTTGCACGTTAACTATTACTTGACTTAAACAATACTCTCCTCTCAGAAAATTCTTAAACCAACATTGCACCAATGAATACTTTTAGAATTATTCTGTTACTGAGATACCTACCCTGTTACCAGGTTAAACATGAGCACAGATTAACTACATGGCACAACAACCAGGAGACAGCCATCTTCAGACTCACTGCTGTTAAAACCTAAAATCCTACATGTTTGTAGGTTAAATGTGCTGAATACTTTGTTATGTAATTTGATTTTATGACATTTATTGCTTTTAGATTAAAACCACTGTATTAGTCTGATACATTAGATTTCACAAAGGAAGGTATATTATTTTCTATTTTAATGAACATACCAAATGTTATGCAAATTAGTATGATTAAAATTATGATTGTGATGCACATAAAACTACAGCTATTGAATCAGTTGTACAATTTTAATCAAAGCATATATTTTTTTGGCACTGTTGTATAATGAAATAGTTGTTAATAATTTGTATTTATGAAGTTTATTTAAGTTATTCATACAATACATTTACTGCCTGGTAAGAACGGTGTAAGTCCAACGTAATTTGTACTGATTTCAACCCACCTTATAAAGCACCAAAGATGTAGTTTTGTAATATATCTTTACTATCTAAAAAAATGTTTAGAGTAGATTCTGATTTGTGAGGTTATGACTCATGCATACTGTTGCACTGTTTGTGTATATATGAGCTAAACACCAACTTCTGTTAACCATGTGCCTTATCCCTAAAATGACATGTTTCATTCTTGATTCATTAAACCATTTTTTTATTTTTATCACATTGCCTTTACTGTCACACATTACAGTCAATTACAACAATGATTCATCACCCTGATGACGGAGGCAGCATGACCTCTGAAACGTTGGTGGACATCTATCATACTACATGGCGCAACATCCCAGAAGACAGCAATCTTCAGTTAATTATCATGTTCACATGCCTACAACTGGAACTGATCCTCAGCCAGTTACATCCATTCTACACTCTCATATTCTGTTTCTTTAAGATCCATGTAAATATTAGCAAGCAAGTAGTCTTGTGTGTAAGTGATCATGAACGTGCTGGAAGATGGTCTACTATATTACACAATACTCTTTTTGCTGTACATCAGAGGTTCCCAAAGCTAAGTCCATAAGTTTCATTCAGGTGATCCATGGAACAGCTGGAATTACAAAAAAGAAAGTTTAATAAAAATAAATAAACAAGTAATATAGAAATGCAGACATACATTTAAAACAAACCAAGTTCGGTATCAATTTCATTATTCTAGTCTTTAGTATATAGGAAAGGGCCACAGCAATATAAAATTTGGAAATCACTGTTTTACCTTAAATTGTTTAAATTTATACTTGTATTATCACATCACCTTTCTGTTTTACATCAATAATATATTTTATACAATAAATGTACTCCACTTCCCTGTTCCAAACATAAATAAAAAGAATGTACCAACTGTAACGTGGGCACCAAAAGGTTAAAAACCACAGATTTAACGTGTTAAATAATTTGCCTTTAAGCAGACAAACCTCATGCACAACCTTAGCCTGGAAATCCACATTAAAAAAGTCGGAAAATTGTCCTACCACCATCAAAACGTATTTACTTGTAGCACAATGCTCATGTAACTACATCTCAGCAAAACCTTATTCTTTCCAAAACATTGCCTATGTAATTTTATGTCGCAATCTAGTTCCGAATGTGGCCACCTGAGGGAGGCAATAACCACACTTTCCTGCAATTAAGTTGGTACACCTAGTTCTGAGCAGTGATACCAACACATTTTCATTATTTGGGTGTAATACCTCCTCAGATATCTTATTACCTGGATACAAACCCCGATTTTAAAATGGCGTCTTCGCACAGTTCGTTTATCATCGTCGTTACTCGTCATAGATACTTTACGGTTCGGCTATCAGCAGTCAACTGTTCGATGCAGTTCTAAACATAGCCACCAGAGGGAAGCAATATTAACGGATTATGTTGGTGCCACTGGTGTGGAGCAGTGACACCAACTCATTTTCATATTTTGTATGTAATACCTCCTCCTAGCACATCCTATTTCCTTGATAGAAGACCAAAATTAAAAATGGCGGATATGTGTTTAATTGTAGGTATGTGCTTTGTGATGTAGTTCGCAATACTGCCAAAAGATGGGAGGACATTCCACATCATCGGCTGACTGCTAGCGCTACCTTCGCCAAATACTGAACTACCTCAACATAATTGTCATGGCTACAATTTCGTATAACTTCAAGAACCATTTTGAATTTCGAACTTGTATCCAGGCAATAGGATAGGCGAGGAGGTATGAGAACTAAATAATAATATTAAGTTGGTCACCCTGCTTCTCAACAGGAATACCAACATAATATCTGTCATTTGTTTTTGATAGTATTGACCTCTGATGGCTAAATTTCAAACTGTTTCTCATGCATAAAGGCGACGTGCCGTACTCTGGGGGCCATAGTTGGGACTATGTTATGAAACCGCCCTCTTACTGGGAACTTGAAACTATATCTGATACAAAATGGCTGCAGTATCATACTAGTAAGCGGACGCCATTTTGAAATTTAGGCTTGTAACCAGGTATTAGGATATGCGAGGAGGTAGGACACTCAGCTACGTGATTTACGTTGGTATTAATGTTTAGTACAGAATGACCAACGTAATACTTACTGTGCCCTCTCGTGGATGAAATATGGACTATTAAAAAACATAACCTCTTTCCTTCTTATTATTTTAATTGATATACAAGAAAAATAATAAATCCTCAATCCAATACGTATTCTCCCCTGATTACACTGACCTAAACTGATTTAAAGCCAATAAAATCAACTCAAGTTCTGACAAGGTAAACCATAAAATTCACTACCAAAGAGTATCAATATGTATATAGGTTATGATATTAGAACAATAGAAGTATTAAAATCTAAGTTCCTTGGTTTGTAATATTATAATAAATTCAACTGGAAGAATAGATTGAATATATTATCCCTTGATTAAGTTCAGCATGCTTTGCCATGAAGGCAGTCATGCCACTGTTGAAAGTAGATAAATGCTTTTATTTATTTACTTTGCTTATTTCCACTCCATCCGTATGGAGTTACCTTCTAGGATTATTCAACACATTGTAATCAACTAAAGAGAAAATTATTAGAATAATGGCATGTGTTACAGGAATAGTATCTTGCAGAGAATTATTTAAGAACTTTAATATATTCCCCCTTGCAACTGAATGACACATATCATAAATGCAAACCATAAGCATGATATCCATGAATGGCTGCCTTCTGGGTTGCAGTGCCATGCAGGCTGGTAGAATTTTAACAAATGTTCAAGAGGTCCTGGATTCCTCCATAACCAGCACCTACAAGGCAATAAAACCTAGAAGATAGCCATCTTTAGACTCACTGCTATGAAAACCTTAAATCCTACATCATCTCCATCAGTCATACATTAATCTCACTAGTCATCAGTAAGATGCTTCCTATGCAAGAATCAAATTAGTCAGTGCTCTTCCAGATGGCATTAGAAGATTAAATCATGATTTAAAAGTATATAAGTTATTATTTACCTCACTCCTACTCTATAGAAAAATTTACTGCAACTGAAAATTATTAAGTACTGTAAATATTTATGTAAATAGCTGTAATAAGCATGCAATTATAATACCTGTTGCCACTTCTTCTTTGGAACATGTTTCCTCTTTATGAGCCATCTAATTTTCCATAGAAAAACAGCATGTGTGACACAGACTTATTATGGTCCTTTATATATACTGGAGTGAAGTATCAATGCTGTCCTACCAGGAGTGATATGTATGGTTATTTATTGGATCATTCTAGCTACGAATTCTATGAGCCTGTACTCCAGCTATAATAGCTGTGTATTTGTATATGTCAAGGCATTCAAACTAGAAATGTGATTTATACTTATTTTCCATGACCCTTTATTAGAAATACGTCTATGAATTCATCATGACACACTCACTAGCAATGCAGTGCACACACATTTAGGCAGTCTGAGTGGCATCACTACTTCTCGATAAACTGAGCAGACTGCAATGTCCATGTATTTCTTGGTGTATACTTAATAGGAAAAGTACAGCTCTGTATTTCTCAAAACATTCCTAGTAAAAAGAAGGGAAAATATTTGTAGGGGCACTCTCACTAAGTTATTATGCATACATATTTGTAGAAATGGTTTAGAATATTGTGGGTGGAAGTAAGGTTAGATTTAGCTTTCATGTACATGTACTGGTATCTTTGTATTTATGTGTGTGTGTGTGTGTATATATATATATATATATATATATACACATGTCATATCATGATGACTTTCTCTGTATGATTTAATTTAATTTTTTTATAGTTAATGTACTTGGATATATGAGTCATATTAGGCAAAATATCATGGTGATAGGTGGTGACACATCCCTTGTGTTTATTTCCATTCATAAGTACATGTGTGACTGATTGCTGTTATTTGGTGAAAGTTACTTTTAAATGTGGTTTCTATGCCCTTACCAATGTCCATTATACCTTTAATTTTGTACTTTGGTCTAATATTATATATATATTGTCCTGCGAAAACTACACCTTGTGTTTTCTTTGCATGTGTATGTACTTCTTAGTCCTCACATATTTATAATTCAAATGCAGAGAAAGGTGGAAATTTTATGGTTCCTTCCAGCTTATTGAATGTACACTAGGAAAAGTGAGAATAGTTTTGCTTTTAAAAGGCATCAGAATACAAGGACCTTTATGAACTATGGAACATCATATTAGAAAGTATTTTGAATACCTCAGGAAGTGACATGGAAAATGTGTGGTGACTCTGAAAGCTACAGCACAGTGACAGTTACAAACAAGGGTTTGGTTATGGAACCAAATTAACTACAAGAATGGTACTTAAAACAAAGATTTGATGCAGAGGGAAGTTATCAGCCAATATACTTATGTATTCTTTATGCGGACTTCATAAAATAAATGTATAATTAGGAAGTTGTAAAGTGAATTTAATTTTAGTTACCCTACTTCAAATGAAGTTTGAAACTAAACAACCTAATTTTTTCACAGATGGTTCACTGAGAAAAAACATTTCTACATAATACATGATACGGAGATAATTACGATTAACAACTTCACTTGAGGTACACTTTAACTTAATCAAAAGGGGAAAACAATTTCTGCAAATAGGCAGTACAAATAGTTTTCCATCAATTTATATGCAATAGAACTGACAAACAGTATTTGTCAGTCTCTGTTGCTGAAAAGACATAAATGTTACATGGAATCCAAAGTAGTAAACTAGGGATATCAGGACTTAGGAATATGTGACATATGAAGTGTAGTGAGATAAACTTTGTCTTGTGTTGTCATTTCTGGAATGTCCATCCAACGTGTAGCAGGAGTTCCAGTAACAAACACTACAGCACTACACATTCTGCACGCATTAGGATTATTTATAATGAATACAAATTGCAAAGCAGGAATAATCCTCCAATGCAACTAGAACAGTCAAGTTATCTGAATTCTCTGTTCATAAATACAATTACTAATTTTTACAGGGGGCAGAGAATTTATCGTCTACCCTCTGGGTCCAGACTGGCACTGGGGCCCAACCAGCCTCCCATCAAATGGGTACCGGGTTCCATTTCCAAGGGTAAAGTGTGGCCAAGGTATGATGGTTATCACTCATCCCTATCGAGTGCCAAGGTTAAAAATGAGTAGGAGCCATACCTCCTTTCCACCCAAGCACCTTGTTTCCACTAAAATGCTGTGCCTAATAAGCACTGTAAGTTCCCAAGTGTCATCTATCTTACCATCACATGTACTGTAGGTTTCAACCCATCATTGGTTTCCCTCGTGACATCTGCTGCAGACAGCTACAGCAGTTCCGCAGTCAGATCACATGAACATGCGGGAAGCCTATAACACTCACCACAGATTTACTGACTGTGCTAATCATTTGAATGTTAGTTGGTACTAGCCCCATCTTAACTTTTCTGACTTCAGGTTAACACAAAATTCTCTTTTTCTGTACTTATATGTTAGGGTCTAAAAGGCCAACATCCCCCCCCCCCCCACATAGGGCATAAAGTGAACAAATAAGAGTGAGTCTGTATGCCTATCTTAATTTTCATCTCCATACCTGATAAAGAGATTTTTATTAAGGTTGGGGCTATGGTTCTATGCTAAACGTTATTAGGCAAATTTCTATTTTGATTTGAACTGGTAAAATACAACCCCTAGAATACATGAGTCTCAGAATGAACTTCATTTAAATCACTGATCTTGTAACAATTTGCTTATGACAAAATATATATCTTTATACACACAATTTTGTAATAGAATCACCTTTATCTATGGTAAATACTTAATGAAATGCAAGAAAAAAAGTTTTATGAATGATAGAACTGTATTCACATATTAACAAATTGTCTGTCTTTTGTGTTGTTGGAGACAATTATACACATAAAATGGGAGAAATATTACTATAGCAACATGATTCAAAACATAGAATTAATTAGCACTATATGAATTGGGATAGGGAGTAATAATCAAAAGCTAAATAATGTTGAAGAAAATATGTTTAACTTATTTAAGATAGTAACCACACTACATGAAAACCACTGTAGCAAAACTTGAGGACAAAACAGTAATACCAACATCCACCACTGGAAACCATCCAGTGTCTGTTCAATCAACATCCCAGGATCACCTTTCCCCAAAGATCCATCTTTATGTTAAACTCCCTCTGAGTTTACCACATAAAAATCTTTCAATAGATTTAACTACCAAACTTCTGTGTGTAATCCATTCTACTTACCTGCCCAGTCCACTGACCCCACCTAGATTCCTTTACCTTAACAATACCAGGTGATATAAATAAACTATAAATGTCCATGTTATGTAATACTATAAAATATTTTATCCTTTGTAGATCCAAATATTTTCTGCAGCACTTATTCTTCCCCAAAATAGAGACCATGTTTCATGCCCATACAAAACTGACCACAATTATTTCATATTACAGTCTTGCTGTGCCATTCTGTCTTCTTATTGTACGGCTAGCGTACGGGAAGTAAAATCCACTGTGCTGACCTCAGCGTATTGCCATCTCTTGGTGATAGTGTGAACTAATAAGAGGCTGAAGATGGTCAGTTGTCTTCTGGGTTGTTGCACCCTGTAGTCTGGTAGAAGTATACCAACGTTACAGAAGTATTTGCTGCCTCCATCATCAGGGCAGAGTAAGCATCTTTGAAAGGTCTGTCAGCTTCTCCGCGACAACAAGACGCAACATCCCAGAAGATATCTCCACACTCATGATGAGATATGAAATCTCATCATCTTCCTTGCAGTTTCTCTTTCAAACATTTTCTTTCCTACTGTCCTTTTGGTTGAAGGAAAGCGAGGACTGGGAAGAAGACTGATACAGCTAACCGACGATCTTAAACAAGGAAAGAAGATGAAGTTTCAGGAGTTAAAACGAGAAGCTGTGAATAGGGAAAACTGGCGAACTCTTTTTGGGCAGAGCAATGGACCTGTCGTCAGACAGAACACTCAATAATAACTGTCCTTTTACGTGTTCGCTGTAGCAAACAACCACATTTTTAAAAATTTCTCAACAACCTCTTCGTGACATGTCTATAGGCTCAGTCCAAAAAATGTACTGCCGGGGCAGGTGCAGGTGGTATAATCTGTGGGTGGTACATAATGAGAAAGGGCGTAGTTTTGAGCAGCCCCAGTTCGGCCTTCGCCCAAGAGGTGGGAGCACTGTAGTGAGGTCAATGCACCTTCGTTCCCCACAGCACCCCTTTTAACCCCTCGCAAGCAGCTTTGCACCTTTTTTCATTCCTCGTACATATTTTCAAATGAAAAATTTAGTCCGTTCCAGAATAAAAACGATGCAATGTCTACCAAAAGTTAGAAACTGCAATAATCCTCCTCCCCCCCCCCCCCCCCCCCCCGCACAAAAAATGAAGCAACTGAACGTGATGTCACTGATTTAACAACAGTATTCATACAAACAAACGCTTAGCTAAATACTTTTATATGTTGGTCATGACGCTCATTTATTACAACAAAACTACTTTTGTAAAGCAGTCACTCTACAGACAGCAACAAATGAGACTTTGTTTGGTAGTGGTGGTAGTATCATCATCCCTGAACTGTAACAAAGGGGGTTATGAAACCCCTATAAAATGAGGGTCCGAAAGTCGTGAATAAGAAGGTGGCCGGACCATAACGTGTGTGCGTGTCCCGGTTCCACGTGGGTGGGGTCAATGGCCGCTCGGGTCAGCAGCGCTCCCCGCGGCAACAACCCAAATCATGTCACACGCACTTCTGTTTTGCTGCAGGGCTGAAGCTTGTTTCTATTGCTGTATGCCACATGCCTCTTGGACTCCGTGTCTTGTGTTTTCTTTTGCGAGACTTCTTTATTCTACTTTCTTTCCCAACTGTTTCGATGTACTCGGGGTCCATACACTGACACTCCAAAGGTGTTCTTCATGCCACATCACATAAGTACTTGTTGCACTGATCAGATCCGAGGTCAATGTGGAGTCTTCGGCCACTCTTGCACTAATTTCACCCTACCCCACCCCACCGGTCATGCTCGTTGAGTATCCCAAAAGGAACAATGAACCCCGGTCATGCAGGTTGATACCCCTACAGGAACAATGACATCCTGACCATACAGGTTGACACCCCCGTAAGAAAACTAAATTCCCAGTCAAGTTGAGAACCACATGAAAAACGTGACAGACAGACAGACAATAGTTTGCTGATGTTGCCGTCACTGTCGTCCTTGTCGCCATCATTTGTACCATCTACAAGGTAGGTGGAAGCCAAAAGGCGCTTTATTATAACTTTGTTGCGGGCGCACCTAGAAAAGATGACCGTGGGACTGTACAATCAGCAACTACAGACCTATTTCGAGCACCCCCCCCCCCCGCCCCCGAAATTGTTTAATTTTTTATATATGGCCATTCAAGTCTAGCATTGAAGGTAGTTTGTTACTCCGATTGTGATCTTTCTATAAATCCACATTAAAAACAATTTCACTTCCACCAATTTGGTTATTCACCTGAATACTCTTGAACTCATAGAGCAAACTGATTTTGTATAGCGGAAATGTGGGGAATTTGTTGGCTAGCTGAGAGACAATCAGATTTTCAAGAACTGTTCGAACAGATGATTACAAAGAAAATTGTCCAAAAAAGGATGTAAAGACACTTGCCTCGCTGACAAAACTGCCCCTCCGGGTATTAGCAACTGAAGGTTCAAATCTGTAACGCTGTGCTCTCTACGTCTATTTGGATTGTGGTGCAACTAAGTCACAGACTGCCGCTTCCGGCAGCTGGTAGTTCAGTTTCCGCTTTAATGGAGGCGGCGTATTAAACTGTTCAAAGCATCGAACGAGTGAGTAATATGTCACTTAA
Source organism: Zootermopsis nevadensis (assembly GCF_977971745.1). Classification (NCBI taxonomy): domain Eukaryota; kingdom Metazoa; phylum Arthropoda; class Insecta; order Blattodea; family Termopsidae; genus Zootermopsis; species Zootermopsis nevadensis. The sequence continues at coordinate 17,241,431 of NW_028259142.1, forward strand.
CGACAGGACATTTATACTTCTTAAAAACCTAACAAGTTAATTTCGACAGGATTTAGTTTTCCATAGGAATATTTAAACATTTTAATCTAATACCGTACATCGACTGATCAAAGCCTGAAGTTTACGCCAAAGTAGTCCGTCTACCTACTTGTACACTGGGTTATTCAAGTGTTTTCATACGAAGTCCATTCATAAAAGACTTCTGAAATGTTGGTAAACGTTTTACAAACTACGCGGCGCTACAACCCATAATACATATTGTCAAACTTCCAGCATTTTGATCAAGCTTTACGAAAAAGAATTTGAATTTTTTAAAACATAAACCACTGAAGAGAGGAACGAGAATAAGATAAAGGAAGAGAGAAAAGAAAGAGTAGGACATAAAAGAAACTTGCGTGGAACGGGTTATGTGCCATCAGAAAACGTCCTACATTGTCACTTGCTTTCACGTGTCACCTACGTAGCTTTGTAGTCTGTAATTACCTGTCTTTTGCCTTTAATGACGTCACTGTGTCGTCATTCGCCAGTCACCTTATCATCCTAATAACGTGAGGACGATGATAATGACGTGCTGTTTGTTCATCTTTTTGTTCTTGTGCCTTGTATAGGCCTGTTGGAAATAAAAGTAAGTCAGTACGGCTGTCTGACGCCAGAACGGGAATGGAAATCGCCGAGGATGCGCGCGGCAAAGCGACCACAGATCAATACGACCGAAAATAACACACGTAACCATGGCAACGAGACAAAATACGGCCACCACTCGCCAGAGTGTGCTGCTAGCGTTCACAATATGTACTCATACGAGCGATCACTCAAACATGTCCTGTATTATGAAATATTTATTTCTGTCAGATGTTAAAAAGCGTTCACTTTAATTTGCTGTACTAATATTTTATGGAGTCGCAGAAAACTTCATTTTGTCCACACAAATTTACCTCATAGGGGATCCTGGCAGATGCATCTGAAAGAGATGAAGAGTGGAATGACCACAAAACGTCGATAGTTAATTATATGCTGGCTGCACCAACTAAACTACAAGCAAACAAGAAAGACTGTGTTTAAAAACAATGAGACATCACACGAATAAATAAATAAACAAATCTCCTTGCAAATAAGGGTCAGTTTTCCTGCCAGATCCGTAGCTAAGCTGCCGTTGTTCCTCTGTCGATATGGAATCTCCCTACTTTGCCTTCCACTTTTGCTTCCCGATTACAAGAACACGCATCCGTTGTTAACTGCTATTTAAGGTGACTATACTGCAGTAATAGTCATAGCAGCAATGACAGCGAAAAAATTTCAAGTCATAAATTACTGTTGAATGACTGAAACAATAATAGTTTCAGAATATATTTTATTCACTCTTTTTTTTATTTAAGCAGGCAAATTTTAACAGAAGATCACCATCTTCAGACTCAACGCGGTGAAAAACTCAAATCCAGAATTATAACAAATCACATTTTGTAGGTCTTGTCATTTGCCTGTAGCAACTGAATGAAAAATATAGCATATTTTCATTACTTACGTCAGAATCTTACACGGTTATAAAACTTACATGTTGAAGTAAATATGCACTGTCAAATACGCGGTTTTGCAAACGAAATGTACACTTTTAAAAATACGTTAAAAGGACTAACAGACCTTCCTACAAATGTTTTCAGACCACAGTACCTCATACGCCAAACGCTTAAGTTCATAGATAACTAAATATGTACTAAATACGAGTTCCGCTGGTACATACGAGAAATGCGTTCCAAACGTTTTGAAATGTGTTGTGTTCAAAAAAAGCGATATCTTCAGAAAACCAGTTCTTAAGACAAACGCGACTGATCTTTAACCCCATAGAAAAGAAAACTTCATATGAATTAGATCCGTGTATCTATGAGGCTATAGTTTACAGTTCTTACAGTCAATTCAGCGATCTAAGTAGAAGCACTTCATCGAGTCTTCTAAAACTGAACGTCTTGCCAACTTAGAAAAAACACAGACTTTCATGTCTTACCAACAAAGCTTTAATAAATTTGATCAGCATATTTATTTAAAAGTGTATACTCCGTTTGTAGTAATCCTGTAGTATTTTCAAGGTTCTTGCTTTCTTAAGAGACTGAAATATCACACATTCCAACGCCATGTGGTTTCTATTACAAATGTAGTTCGTACTCCAGCAGCTATCATACGCGACCACATACAGACATCACGAGATGCAACATACACACTAGTCGTCAGTGGCGTTCCGCAGGCCGAAATCAACTTCATTACTGGTATTATATAACTTTCCATAGCCTAGATAGTTCAGTTTAAACCATCTCAGTGGGCTATAATATAATTACAATTAACTCGTAATTTAAACGTTCAGAAAGCAAAAATTCATAAGTGCCTGAGGCAGGAGATACACAAGAGACGCAGAGAACCTACGCTTCCATAAACACGTTTCCGAGGCCGTATCTCCATTACGTTTGGATTCCGGTTTCCAGTTGTATCCGGTTTAAGCAGTGTTCATTCTCGAAATGGGACGAATATGATCGCCATCCAACGCATGGTCATCATATGCACATGACGTAGGGAGTTTCGACTTTACAGGATCAACCGCCAATAATGTTATAAGATAACAATAATAATAATACTATCTTGTAAATAAACATCAGCAAAATAATGGGTGAACTGAATTTTGATACGTCCGGTAGATCTGGTGATGGCCGCTGGAAGTTCTTGCTGTGGTGCACGGCCTTGCGTTCCTCTCGCATATCATTCTGACTCCTTGACGAACTCAGGAAACGTGCATTGTGCAACTGTCTTCTTGTTAAGAAGCAGTGCTTCAACTTCAGATTAAATACACGGATACAGTGTTCTTTGTATCTGACCACCACATTCGCAGAGTGGAAATTTCCAGTCTCCAACAGCAGTTACCACAACGCCACGCCCCTCCCACACGGAGTAAAACTCAGGTCCATTACACACCACGTTCCCATTCCTTTCTTTATATTTAACTTCCTTGTCATTTTCTTTCTCAGCTCCAATTCTGTAAGGTTCCTTGTTTCAAATTACTCGATGGGCCAGAGGCGAGAGCACAAGAACCCAGGTAACACCCCCCAATTCCTGTCGTATGCCAACCAAATTATAAATGTCATAATTACAGATGAAGGACGTATAATTTCATTCTAGAAAAAGTTGTCATTGGAACCACGGTTCCGGAGAATTTGACGTAAATACGGTTATACGGAAAGGAAGTTTATATATTGGCTTTATTCTAAATATTTCCTTTATACATCTTTACAATTGAGTAAAGTTTGATTAAGACTTTGCTTATTTAACTTGAATTAATTACGCTTAAGATGGGTCTGTGGTAGCTGAATGTAATGTAAAGTAATGTAATGTAAGGTAAGGTAATGTAACGTTTCCTAGGTAACAACAATGCCGAGTAAACACGACGTTCCCTAGGTAACCAGGTTACACTTTTTCGTTCCACTTTTTTGCCGAATGACCCTTCCTCATAGACGTATTTACGTCAAAAATTACAATAGACCTATAGCACAACATGGAAGCTGCTAAACCTCCTGTTGCTGAATGGCACATAATACGAAACGTCCAAATCCAGGATACTCTGTCCCATCCATGACCCATCCTCGAACCAGATACATCGCGAATGCAAGGCAAAGACTTCGTTTGCAACAAAGAACCGCGCTTTCATATGCCTAAACTATTCATCACGCCATTAGGACGTATGGGGTAATGGAGGTATACCTCCACGCATTTCAAACTTTGGCACTATTGAGGTGAGTTGTCAGCTTCATGCCCCGGCCGCTTTGCTCCCAGGGAAATGGCTCTCGGTACTGCTTGGATAGGAGACTGTGCGGGTCCTCAGAGCTGGTCCAGATAGAATAAAAAAGATCCCAGCCCCTGAACGGGAATGGAACCCAGGTTGTTTAGCCCGCAGCCTAAGTACTTTCGAAATTTACAACATAATTTAAAGGAATATATGGGAAATATAGCCACGGTGGTCTAGCGGTTAGAACGCTGGCCTTGTAATCCCGGGGGTCTCGGGTTCGATTCCCGGCGGTGCCCGAATTTATAACTTGTGTTGGGCAAGGCCGTGGTCTAGGCAACACGGAGTTTTCCTCCGGGGGCTTCCCCGGTTTCTCCGTGGCATCCCAACAATTACTCCATTCACACACAGAAGAAGGCTATGGCAAACCACTTCTGGATCATCTGCCAAGAACGTATATGGACAGGTCCCAGTCCGAGAAAAGGATGGAAGGATCCTGTTCATATGGACCTGTCATCAGACAGAACACTAAATAAATAAATAAAATATGGGAAATATTGTGTAGGCCTATCCATTTATTCCTAATTAATATGTGCACACCATTGTAGATAATTTTGAACTCCTGTTTCAGTAATGTAGTAAAAGTAAAAGGTATTTAGTGACGCACTCAAGGATTATTTCATGATTCATTATGAGAAGGGAAAGTGCAGACTATTCATCTCTGAAGCCACTAACACAGCCAAGTACGTGTTTAAACTGAATATAATCCGAACTCAATAAAGCACAACCTGGAAAGATGAACTTCCTTGAACAGCTAATGTCGTATTGCATAAGTATAATTTACTTCCGGTTGTTCCCAAAAATGAAAAATTAACATCGAAGGTACCAAAATATATCAGTAATCAAGAACAGTACTGAAAACGTCGATAAAGAGCTAAAGAATAATTCTTAAAATGTTTTCAAAATTGAGTACGCAAAGAAGTTTGGGGAAGAATATATTGCATTTCGAGTAACAAAGAATTTTGTGATCTGGTTTAAGTAAAATATTTTTTTAAAAAACGCAACACGATTAGACAAGAATCTGGAATACACAAGAAGTTTGAAGACTAATAACAAAGCACTCGCTGAGAAGATACTGCATTCAGAAGGGGATGAAAATGTTATGTAGATAGAACGGAAGATAACACGGAATTCAAAACACAGAACAAAGAACAGGAATAAGACCAAGGAGACGGTGAGAAGATTTTTTGGAGGTCGGTGTGGGCTCTTCAAGTTGCTTACCAGCGAGTTTAAAATGTTGGTAGAAATGCGGGCATTGGCCATGATGATTTGCAACAGCGTTACAGTTTGCTGTTGATATTACAGAAAGAGATAAAACACTGAGCTCATGTCACTTCGCGAAAAAATGTAGAAAGGAGTTTGGTTTTGCAAGATTTCGTACAATTACACAATTTACTAATTCATATCTGGGCAGAATTTCCACTAGAACAGATTCACCCTCAAACAGATCTTCAGTTGAATAACTGAAAAGTTAAAACTTGGAAGTCGTCATCCGGAAATGTGTAAGGATTTTAGAGTCACTTTTTAATTTTTCTGTTTCTCATGTTTCAGGCGTGCAACTTCCTGCTCTGAAGTCGGCCTCAATATCGGTAACAATCCACTGGCATAAACAGAGCGCTTGAGCGTAATCAGCTCTTGTGTCGTAGATAAAGTTGCGGTCTGAACTACGCAAAGGAAACGCGCGCAGAAGGGCTTGAAAGCAGTCGCTCGCAGGCCTAGTAACTTACCAAACAGGAGTGTAAAATTATCCCACTTGGCAGTAAACATAGGTAATTTTTTTCAATGCGTTCTGTGCAATTTCTCGTAACTTACTACGTCGTTCACTTAATAAAAATCTCTGCTAAAAACTAATCGCACTATAGGTAACACTTTCAATAAACCGTGTACGGATATGAAATTTTATGTGGAGTTCAAGTAATTGGACTACTGGTTGATTGTACGGACCAAAATTAAATTCTTCCGACAACTTTGGCGTGGATCCAAAATGTCAAATTTCAATTAAATTTCCTTCATATGAAATAATTTATATGATTTTTTTTTATTCTTAATTTTGTTAGAACTAAATATTCACAGCTCCTTCAACAACACTTTCTACCCCACGAAGAGTCTTTTAGCGTTGAATGAAATTAGACTGTAAATGATGACGTGGGAACCATTTGCTTTTTAGGTCAACATTCTGCCATTTGCATAGATGAATTGAGAAAAATCACGAAAACGCTTTCCGGGATAGTAACTGAACTGGAGAGAATTGCTAACAACTCATTCGTTACGTTGTGTTTATTTCAATTGAAATGTATTAATTAGTGTAATTTTTCATAAACATCGCCAGGCTGTGATTGCGTGTGGTAATACTGAACGACAGGATATCGATGACGAAGGATCGATCTAATCGATTCTGACACTTTGTGTAACAACACATTGTGATTAGCTGCTTTAAAATTAACGATCCACGCAAGTTACCCAAGCGACTCGCAGGTTAGAAAACACTTCTGGCTTGCAGTCGTAGGAGTAGAATAAGAAACGTTGAAATCATTTTTCATATAAAATATTCTACAGATTCGCGTGTAGCGCCACTATCGATCGGAACAGGCTGTGAATCTAGACGCTGCTATGCGACGTCTGGAAACTAATAAGAATACAAGACGCATACGCCGAGAATTTGATGTATTTTAGAGTTCCGAAGGATAACATTAAATATAGTCTAATTACGTCGGATTTTTCTTTCATATTGCTACAGTAGCTCTGCACCGCTCCATCTGAGAGGACATTACAAGTAGAAAGAAAACTAGCAGCAGGATAAAGCAACTTTCAATTTCAAGCACATCGATTTGCTTAACTTTATATAGTAGTTAACAATTATTTATTTTAATCCGTCTGATCACAATATTTAAAATTTCTTATAATTAAGATAATAAAATATCATTGATGTTCCATATCGATTGATCGATTTACAGTTTGGAACATTTACACAACATGGCCGATATGTACATCTAATAACATTTAAGAAAAACAACACCTTCGCCCAAAAATGGAAAAACAAACGTAATGAAACATCACCAAAATACTACAGAAATCATAATTGAGTTTTAAGTTCTTAGATATATTTTACACCTGATGATGGTTTTATAAAAACCGAAACATGTTGTGTAAATGTTCCGAAATGTAAATCGATCAATCGATATGGAACATCAATGATATTTTATTATCTTAATTATAAGAAATTTTAAATATTGTGATCAGACGGATTAAAATAAATAATTGTTATAATATTCACAATATGACGCAATTACACTATCTTTATATAGTAGATAAAACGCATGTGAAAACATACAAAACTGAAAATTGTTTGAATGTGGGCCTATATTTAGTGAGACAAAGTCATAACTAGCTTTCTAAAGTGCTTCGTGAGAAAGTTGCAGTCGTTCAGCTAATCAACACATCCCCAAGTAACGTGTAACGCAAAGACGCAAATACTTTACTTCAACTGTTAAGTTGGCGAAACGTATTTCAAGGACCTTCACAGATAACCAAATAATTACATAGTCTATCTGAAGGACAAGTTCTGAGCGAAATATCTCGTGCGTAGCATGGAAAAGGTGAAGTGACCTCAAATATATCACGACAGAATATTACAACGGCCTGTTTGTTCAAAGAGTAACGCCAAGATAAAGCGTCCCTTCCAAACAAAATCCATCTTGGAATGTCTCCCCCTACCGCACAGATATGGTCCAATCCAATCACACGCCTGTGTTTGGCGTTATCAGTTTTCGGTCTGGTTTTACAGATAACAGCAACAAGCTGTACCATCATAATTCCGATGGCAGTTTATGACCAGGAACTCCCGATTTCACGTTGTGTAGGAGTACACCACGTTTTAAAAATGAGTTCCATTCCTTTCTGCATGCCTCATGGCCCTTGAAGTTCACATTGCAAGTGTGACTTAATATTCATTAACTCTGCATTTTGTCCACAGAGCGCGTGGATGGGCTTCATGCGATCACCAGAACAAACAGCCAGCCTCGTGTTTCCTTAGAGAGCGAAGTTTGAAATTTAAATAATATTTACACGAATTTGAGCTTAAAATTGCTTCAAAATAAATATAATTTAAAATCCAAACAGCCGAAATTTAGACGCCACTGATACTGAAGTGTACCGTATCGTATGAATATTGTCAGACTGTGCCATGTGGCCTTGGCACCAAGCCTCTCTCCTTCCTGTCCTGCCTCGTTACTCAACCTCGTCCGAGCGCGGAGGGAAGTAACTGCCATTTCAGAAATTTCAGAGAGAAATTAAGGCTGTGGCATGGAATCGAAGTTTTACAATACACGTGTTCATACGAGCTCGTTAATTTGTTATGGTGTACAGAAGTCGCCGTTAAGTAAACAAATTACAAGGTTAGGTTACGCGCTTATTATTGGGAACATATTCTTATTGTATAAACCACACGGACAACCAGACATTATTTTCTTGCATTTAATAAATAAAAAAGTTGTCTGTGTGTGAAACTTGGTATCTGGTCCTTACTAAAGAACAAAGGCTGAATATATTTTAAAAAGTAGGCAACCGAAGAATAATATTTTTACCTAAAATAGGTCAGATAAAACTGTACACTGAGGAGGTTCATAGTTTGTGCTTTTCACAAATTATTATTAGGGAGACTAAATCTTGAAAGATAAGATAGGAGGGAGATGCACACTGGTGGGAAAGAAGAGAAACACGTACAGAATTTTGGTCGAAAGCTTGAAAGAAAGAGACCAAGAGACAACTCGGAAGATAGACGTCGATGGGATATTAATTTGGATGCAGCGAGAAAAGGTGGACGAAGCGAACTGGGTTCATCTGGCTTAACGCAGTAAAAACATTGGGAATTTCTGGACTGGGTGAGGGACTAATGACTAAGAACTCGGACAATTACGTTTCTTTTATTTATTTATTTATTATTGGCTTATTTAACGACGCTTTCAATATCGGTAGCCTTCGAATGATGCCACACAACTGCCGATGACAGCGCATATATATATATATATATATATATATCCATCCACTGTACAGAAACTCACTCCTTTCAGGCTAATAAAGCGATGTCTAAGTTTACTTACATTGCCGTTTTTCGAAGACGAAACCACTTTACAAAGCAGTCAGACCTATATCCTGCAATCTAGTCTTCCCGCTTCACGCTATACGCATATTTGCTACGGAAATAGGATGGTAAGCTTTTAAACACGCCAACTATCGTCGTCCAGGACGGGATTATTACTGCCCAAGACAGTGTTTCCAGTCAGCCAAGCTTATGCCAGTGCATAAAGCTTATAAGAGAATGAATGAAATAAAGACGGAAAGAAATTAATCGCGTCCAAACGATTCCGCTGCTACATAATGCGATGACAACAGAGTTTCACGGTGATCTGTATGCAGCTGATCGCACTGCAATGAGCAATCGTAAGAACCCAGAAGTCAGTCTACACAACACAGACTCAGGGTGATGTAGTGATCATACACTCCTGATACATCACTGTGCTCCAACAAACACTTTGCTCTCAGTGCTCGTTTTCTGAGAATTGCAAACAAAGCAAAGAGTTGCAACCAATCAACTGTGTAGGAGTTTTCAAGAAAACGTCAAGGAACGTCCTGGAACAAAATAAAACCATCACCGTCTTCGAAGGAGCTAACTATATGAAATACCCTGATAGAACTGAATCTAATCCACAATTACTAGCTCCCATGCTCAAAGATCCACATTAATATAACCTCCATCTGCGACTTGCTCTCCCAAGAGATTTTTTCCTTCGACGTTTTCGACCAAAATTCTCAACGTAGGCCTTTGTAGTTTCCCCACGTTTCTTACGTCTCTTCTTCAATGTATTTACGTTTATCATATTTCGTGAAGAGATCAAATTGTTATGTCCCGTGCGATAAAATAGTCTCTATCCGCCTGGCACTACAATACCTCCCCCTAGGTCCTTATTCTGTCCTCGGAATTTCTCTCTCAGACATCTCCAATCCACGTTCCTTCTTTCTTGAGCCAAAGTGAAGGATCGAATTTCACGCTCATATAAAATAACGGGCCCTAAGTAAACAGAGTGCGGGGTTATCGGATGGATTCAGCAGAGTATGAATGCGGTAAACCGCCTGTGTTTGGTAGTCAGCAGGGTCATTAGCCCGAGAACTGAGATATATCTCGACGTCATTCGGTCATTATCAACACGTCATGGCGCAGTGCGAGAAATTTCTTGGCGTCTTTTTTATGAACTTAGATCCTTCATGACTGCCATTTTAATAAGGTAGGAAAACATACATCTTACAGATAAAACGTCGGCTCCAGGAGCTTGATTCGTTGTTGGTCAATCGATCGATCGATCGATCGATTTGTTCTCGGTTTAATTAACCACTTTGTCTTCACTGCAGACTTTATCACTTCAAGAGAATGGACTAATGGTGAAGATGTCATTAGTGTCTAAGAAAAATCATGATAAACTGAACACCTTGCAAACCAGGTTGGTATTTCAATGGGGTACTTCCCTATTAAAAGAAGAAACAAGAAGAACAGCTCTGTCTGCTAACTCACACTCTATTTTAATCGCTTGCCTCGATCACTGGACTCGACCAAGCCCACTTCGAATTCGGCTGACACCGGCCACGTCTAAAAAAAATGAACAGTACTCTTGTACGCATACACAGTATTCAGGTGGCTTTAAACATAAAGATGTCTCATGAACTTTGACTCATTTCCTCAGTATGTAGCTGGAAAATTATTCCCAGAATTGTGTGTCCTAACAGGGTCTTTCTTTCTCAAATTTACCATCGAACAGAAGCCCGTACAACAAAGCTTAAACCAGGAGGCATGAAGCGTATCTCAGGTCTTCGCATCACAACTGAACACAGAGCAACAGCCTTCTAGAAAATGCCAACGCTGCTCTGTTATTAGTGAAGCAATGGCCGCCAAGATGGCACCCACATCCAACCTACTCACAGCAACAACGATCAATGTAGTGTGTAAGTGCCATGTCGTACTATTTCAAGGCCGGTCAAGCCTGCTGCAACAGATCAAGTGAGTGAGAGGCCTTGGGTTGAAAGTAAGAGTGAGATAAGAGGTTTGATACATGGAGAAATTTGAGGATTTGGAAACAAAGGAAAATGAGATGGGAGGGGAATGTAACACACAAGGGAGAGATGAGAAATTCTTGCAACGTTTTAGGTGGGAAAATATCAAGATAAAAGACCGCTTGAAAGACGAAGGCGCAAATTAAAAGATAATATTAAAATGGATCTTAGAGAAGCAGGGGGTGTGTGTGGAATGAATTCATTTGCTCAGGAAGTGGATCAGCTGTGGGCTGTTGTGAACGCGGCAATGAGGAAGTTCATTCGTCTAAAGAAGCTGAAGACCAGTGACGGAGTCTGAATGGTCCAGTCGAGACAACGGCACACGACGTTCGAAGTTTGGCGGTCTGGATGCTGCAGCGTCATCTCCATGCTTTCTCGTTTCATAATCTGTAGAACAGGTCGTGCATTACACAAGTGAATACGACGAAGCGAAGTGGGGAGATGGTGTCCTTTCTGAATGATTTACCTTCGAATCTACTGAATGAGAAGAATTTAATATTGGTTCCTTGTTCCAATAAAACCCTACTTTATGTGAAGCTCGAATCGAACTTACATCAATTACCTCCAAATCGGTTTCTCGTAAAAAAAATATTACATAACATACAACATCAAAAAATAAATATCTACAGTTCTTATCTGTTTTAAATCAGATTAACAAACGGCATTTAACCCTTTAAGACCCAGTGGTAACTATATGTACCACCTGCTTCACACAGTTAATAACTCTGCGTTATGTACTTACAGGTTTTGTATGATTCTATGTGTAAACTGTGTTATTTCCTTAAACAGCGTTAACAAATTGACCTTTGTAATGGTGAAGTGTTGTGTTTTCTTCGCGGTACGGACTGATTTATTAAATAATATTTAGACGAGGTTAAGTAATGTTCCAAATTAGAAATCTCAACATTTTTCATGTGCAAGCTTTCGGTTTGCATCAACAGATACGTCTATGCCATATTCTACACACGACATTCGCCCTACGGAGCACTGCAATTAGTGTCCATTTCTCCCACCAGGCACCTTAGGGGCGTGAATGTTCGCGTGCTGCTAATAACACAATTTTGCCAAATGCTGTGTCACCGCGAATTTCGTCACTTCCTTGCTCGTTTATTTCTCGCGCATTTCTTGTACTTCTTATTCTATTTAGCATTCCGAAACTGATTATCTGAAGTTTTACTTTTCTTGCGGGCGAGGGGCGGGGGGGGAGCTTAGTCTTCAGTCTAAGGAAGGTGCGTTTGAGTAAAAAGGGTACAAGGGAATATTTGGACCTCGGAGACAGGAGATAACAGAACGACAGAAGAAGTTACAACGAAGAAGCTTTATTATTTGCTCTCTTTACCTGATAATACTAGGGCAATCTAATCAATAAATACGAAGGGTGAGATAAGATATGCATAAAACATTTTCGAAAAGAAAAAGGGAAAATACAGCTCAGCGAATACAGGGATATATAGTCCGATATGACGCTTTTTAAATACAGTGATGAGTTTCTTCTAAGGTTAAGACACTATCAACTTTCCAAATAAGTTGCATAAATAAAGTCTTCTCGGGTTATCAGCCGTGTTAGTTGGTGATCAATCGCCGACTAACACCGCTGATAGCCCGAGAAGACTTTATTAATGAAAGCCGCCGTGAAAGCTTCACTTCAAATATAATTTGCGTAAAAGTGATAATTTATTTGAGAACAGAACGCATTATCAGTCCTGCAATTCAGCCCGCCACTGGAAAACGCCGGTGCGTGCGTGCGCTTGGCACGCGGGACGTTGAACCAGTGGCAGGAGAGTCCAGCGCTCGCCGCGGAACAAAAAAGTACCTTACACCGAAACGATGCAAAAAGTACAACAGTCGCTTCTTCATTTTCTTTTATTTGTTGTCCCCGACATCGAGAAGCGACGCTCGCAAGTATTTTTTTTTGTAATCGGGAACACACGGCTGGTACAAACCAAAGCCAAGAAGTCCACTTTGAGATACGTCAAGGGGTGTGTAAATCCAAGATGTGATGGCTTACACGGTGACGCGTGATCAACTTCTTGGCCGAGTCGCTTTTAACCTCAGATACTCCTCATACACTGACAACTACAGGTCGGTAAAATCACTAAACTTAGGTCAAACTTATTTACTGCTGATGCGTTAACCATCAACTGCGGAATTCTGTGGGTCAGTGGCGGAGAGTAATACAGCGACGTTACACACTCTGAACAGGATCTGCCATATTCGGATGGCCTTCGTGATTTGTGTCCCCCACGTGAGGCCCCCGTCTGCACGTAGAGTAGCTGACAATGTGGATTTGGAGGAATGAAAGAAAAGCAACGAAAAGACGAGAAAGATCGAATATTTAAATTAAATTTCCCCGTACAGACGTGGGCTACATTAGACTCTTGAATCGGGTTCTTTCCCCAACAGGGGATCTGGGGCCCATCCAACGGGTACCGGTTTCCTTTACCGAGGGTAAAACGCGACCAGGGCGTGACGCTGGCCACTCACCCCTATCTAGTGTCGAGGTAAAGAATAAAGGAGATGTACCTCCTTTTCCCCTTATGGCGTTTAGCAAGACAGCTTTCTTTATATTCTTCACAGCAAATAAGCTGTTCCCAGAAAAGTTTTAAGCAAAATTTGTATAAAATTAATATACTTATATGTTAAATTGTGTCATGATTTTTTGTTGTTGCTAAACTCGCGGTTGTTCTGTGCCTAAGAACCACGACATGATGGCGTGTATGGTAAGTGGGATTAAAGTTCAACAACTTTCAAACCCTTACACTAAATTCTGCTTATTCCGACTGAATGATTATCATGATCATCACACAGGCTACTGATAGTCTTTCTATCATGTGAAATAACGAGTCTTACATTTCCATAACCAAACTAAGGGATTGGCATGTTTGATACGGTTTATGCAGGATTATTTCTTCATCATCATTTGATAAACCGTGTGGACCTCACCGCATATACTGACCGCGATACTGTGTTAAAACCTGCGTTATTTGGCAGTGGTGAATATTACCTTTCTTCTAAACCAAATTCCTTGGTCGCCTTTCGAACAGTTGACCTTGTTTTCCTTCTAGAAATTGCACCGGGTGTACCATAAATGAAAGGGGATTTCATAACAATCACATACGCGTATCTTTTGTTATAAAGCAAGGTAAATCTAAGAACATGTAGCCTTTACACTGTTATATAAATAAAGCAATCCAACAGGGGATAACACGAATTACACAGCTCAAAAACGTTCAGTGGTTGACTACTAGAGACCTCTAATGGGATGTGTTAACTCGGATTGAAGAGGTCTTGTGGACTGAAAGTAAAGTTTATATTTTGCTAACCGTAATGCCAGTACAGACATTGTAAACGCCTTCTCAATACGTGTGTATCTTAGGTGTTGCCTATAGCGTAAACTGCCTGTTGTAAAATGTTTGTTTTGCCAACTTTTGGGAAGGATTCCCTTCTGCACTTCTCATCATATCAGCCATAAAAACCGACAATATTTCCGTCAAACTCAGGCTGCAGAACACCCGCTACTTTAATGTAAAAAAAAAAAAAAATGGTGGAGTGTATTCGTCCGAAGGCTGCATCACGCACAAGGCACATAAGCCACAGCGTTGTCATAGCAACACTGTCTGCCGCACCCCTCTGTCTCGCTAGGCCAAATATCGATTGTCTGCAGCGATTGCGCGCGCAAAAACAACACAGACGCATGTAATAATTTCTCTCTCCCGAATTATTTTGGCTGCACTGTATAGACAGAAAATGCATCCACATTTCCACAAAGCTTCTCACAACTTTCCCAAGATCCACTAGCACTTTTCCATGGCTTTGAGGCTGAGCGTTGGGAATTAACAAACAAATTCAAATCGATTTCAAGGAGGTTATGCTCGAGCAGGTATAGTGGAGGCAGACGACGTCTCCTTTCGTCCGCGGTCTATCTTTCCTTCTCTCTTGGTTCCTTAGGGCTCCTGTTAGTAAACGACAAGTTGTACCGATGACCAACAGTTTACCGTGACAAAATCTGTACTTGAATAATTCCTTCTTCCCCAGAGAAAATAATTTTATCCACCAATCAATAAAAAATAAAAATCATAATCTGTAATACAAACAATAACATTTTGGCTCGACTAGCCACGGTGGTCTAGCGGTTAGAACGCTGGCCTTGTATTCCTGCGGTCTCGGGTTCGATTCCCGGCGGTGCCCGAATTTATAACTTGTGTTGGGCAAGGCCGTGGTCTAGGCAACACGGAGTTTTCCTCCGGGGGCTTCCCCGGTTTCTCCGTGGCATCCCAACAATTACTCCATTCACACACAGAAGAAGGCAATGGCAAACCACTTCTGGATCATCTGCCAAGAACGTATATGAACAGGTCCCAGTCCGAGAAAAGGATGGAAGGATCCTGTTCATATGGACCTGTCGTCAGACAGAACACTGAATAATAATAATAATAATAAGATTCTATCGTGTGGTGAACAACGCAAGATTCCAGCATGAGATAGGTAGGTAGGTTCTTCCCAGAACTTTTGTTACTTCTCGCGAGTAACCTATGGTAAATATAAATGTGTTTCTGCAACTGTTGTGGGCACAGCAGGCTCTCTACGTACTTGCTGCTTTCCGCTCTTTCTGTCCAGAAATGGCGGTCGACAAAATTAATGGTGCACGCCAAGGTATCTTCAGACGAAGCATGCAGATAAGCTTAAAAGTGATTTTCATTGCGTGTAAAGCAACGTGGAATGAATAACTCGAAATTTACTTAACTTTAACCCTTAACATTGCAGTAAAAGAACTTTCGCTGTGTTTGAATTATTCGACCATTTACAGAAGAGAAGTACAGCAGAATAGTCGAACAAATTACGACCAAACACTGGGGCAAACGTGAGGCAGAATCATTTCACGTCAAGCAGATATGAAATTGTCGTTTCGGCCATTAAATAAAGAGGAATTAAACTAATTAAAATGGATATATCTTGCACATGGTAATTAAATCAGCCAAAGAACTCTTTCAGGCCCCGAAGTGATCCTTCAAATGAACAAAAATAAACCAAAATCAAAATGACTCGAAATAAGCGTAGGTTTACAAAATCAAGTTTCATCCAAATCCGCCCGTAGTTTGGGGACATTTCATTCATATCTACAGACAGACAGACAGAAAGGTTAAATTAACAGACATCCTTTTTATTAAACAGGCATCCTACGAAACAAATAAAGCAAGTAGTCACCAGATTTCCAATTTGCGAAAACTATAACGAAGGAATATTATAATAAGTTAAATGTACGTCTAATATAAAGAAAAAATCGACACTAATATGTCGTCACCTGACCTTGGGTATCCGCGGGCGCTTTTAAGTTACGCAAGAGAATAAAAATTCTGCTTCGTAAATTATTAAGCAAAAACTACATCACAAAACATCTGCACTATTAAAACATGTCGTTATAGCATTAATTAAAAATTGTCTTCAGAAATATATAAAATGCCGACATTTTCACAGTGTGTTGATTTCTAAGATTTTTAGTATAACTGTTAACTCAAATACGTTTGCACATGAAAATGCACAGTAGAGTAGAAATCCCTGTCTTCAAGCTTTCGCTGCTATATTTTAATGTAAAATTTTTGCATTCGGGGGATAAGCGGCGCTGGATGTTGAAGTTTCTCAACCACGATCTGCAAAGACATCCACCCTGAAGATGACAACTTCAATGTTTGCCGAACCGTGGGAAAACCTTCTGCATCTGATGCGGCTTATACTCGTTAACCAAAGTTATACAACAAAGCGGAGGGCTTAATGAGATTAATATGCCTTGATCTTACGTAACTAATGTGATGAAACAGAGCAAATGTGCCCTTACGCGCTGCAGAGCTGATGTGGGTTGCGTGTTGCCAGATATGACGAAATCAAAACTGCAGTGTGGATATAGGCTATTCACCACATTCAAAAAGTAAGAGATTTTGAAACACTCTTTAATAGAACAATGTGGAATTTCATGGACGTTCACTGTACGACTAATAGACGCTCTGCTGAACAGCTGGAGAATGCAAAATGGCGTCACCACAGCAAAAAGCAAAGAAATCTGTCATCAAATTGCAGAAGACGTTTCCGCGTGGAACATGGAAAAGAAACACAATGAGTACAATTCGTGGAGACGGGCAATGTATTGCGCAGGAAGGCCTCTGTGACCTCCCCAGATGCTGGAATACACTTAGCGCAAAGCCAAGTACCGTTTACACACGTAGTCATAATATATTCGTACTATCCCATGAGATCCAACGCACCTGAACTGCACTGCCATGGTAACAGTTATGACAATACGCACATTCATAAATGTTATCCCACAAAGCCCGAATCCAAAAGCAACAAATGATCACCAACCAACCAACACTTGTCTGTAAGATTTGAGGTTTTCACAGCGATGAGTATGAAGATTTCTGTGTTCTGGGTTGTTGCGCTGTGTAGTATGGTACATGTTTACCGACGTTTCAGAGGTCATAATGCCTCCATCATCAGGGCGATGAGTATGAAGATTTCTGTCATCTGGGTTGTTGCGCTGTGTAGTATGGTAGATGTTTACCGACGTTTCAGAGGTCATACTGTCTCCATCATCAGGGTGATGAGTATGAAGATTTCTGTCTTCTGGGTTGTTGCGCTGTGTAGTCTGGTCGATGTTTACCAACGTTCAGAGGTCATACTGCCTCCATCATCAGGGCGATGAGTATGAAGATTTCTGTCTTCTGGGTTGTTGCGCTGTGTAGTCTGGTCGATGTTTACCAACGTTTCAGAGGTCATACTGCCTCCATCATCAGGGCGATGAGTATGAAGATTTCTGTCTTCTGGGTTGTTGCGTTGTGTAGTCTGGTCGATGTTTACCAACGTTTCTGAGGTCATACTGCCTCCGTCATCAGGGCGATGAAGATTTCTGTCTTCTGGATTGTTGCGCTGTGTAGTCTGGTCGATGTTTACCAACGTTTCAGAGGTCATACTGCCTCCGTCATCAAGGCGATGAATAGGCGGTCGTGGACTACTTGAAGGTGCTAGCCCAGAATTCTACGTGAGACTGAGAAAAGCACGAAAACAGTCACAACATCCAGTGCTCCATACCGAATTTAAAATGGGTACTCCCGAAATATAACCCAAGTCTTTGAGTCTGTAGGCTACTTAGCTTCTAATATCAGTTATTTTTCTCGTACGCGAAGCTAACGCTGTTTTATTTGCTGTGTGCATGAAGTATGGCATAGCATGGTTCATGATAGATTGCACCTGTTACACAATAATGTGGTGAACCAGTCCTTGAAGCAATCCGGTCGACCTTCTCATCGAATTGCTCTCTTTCGCAATACCCAAGAATTTATCTTACGGAAGCTTGAAATAAAGAGAACATAATAAATAAATGGAAGAAAGGAACAAACAAACAAGGGTTGCCTCTTTTTAAGATGGCTGTCTTATGGGTTGTAGCGCCGTGTATCTTGTAGAAGTTTACCAACGTTTCAGCGGTACTTGCTGCCTTAATCATCAGGGCGATGTTCGCCAGCGGCGTCACAACTTAGTCCTAATTTTTACGTGTTAATTTTTTCCACAGCGCACAAGCGTTACGTACATTCCCTATATTGTGCCTGCACATGTATTTAAAAACATTAATATCCAGTTTCCTGATTTGGGTTCAGTTTTATCACATACGAAATTCAAATTATTTATTTTTTCTGCTGTGACTGATAAGGAGAAGGGTAAAGCACTGCAGCCTATCTAAAGAATTTGACCCTCTGGGCAACTGCCTGACTAACCTGCACGCCCCTTGAATTCCTCCTTGCTGCCAGTGGACTCGACCAAATCAATTGCGTATTTCGTAATGAGTTACTAAATAATTGTCTTCGAGAATTTTGAGTTTCTTATTTAATTTAATTTGTAGCCGAAAAACGCCACTGCTTACTGTAGTTAGGTTTTATTGATCTCTGGTGTACTTGGCTCCCATATTTTCGTAACGCGTCCTGAGGACGTCAGCCAGATTAACGGTGACGCAACGCGGTTCCGAGAAGCGTCATGCCCACTCCCTTCATGCCAAGCCCCGTGAATCATGTCCATCGTTGTGAATTCAGTGGGCCGCGTGGATAGAGCTTGAACCAGAGTGCAGTATGACGATTAGCACCACTTCTAACCCGAAGGTTGAGGCAGTATGCCAATGATCCTCTGAAACTGAGGTAACAACCACCTGCAAGACTATACTACGTCACAATCCACATGTTCCTGATATCAAGCTTGCAATTTTTCTGAATAAAATATCCGATTCCGGACACACCTACGTTTCCAAAAGCATAACAGTCTAAACTTTTTCATTCGGAGACAGAATTCGTGATTTAGGTACCTGATACAACGATGCAGCCACTACAAATGCCGGACGTAGAAGTAGGTCAGCCTTTTGTGTAATTCGTCAGTTCACGAGCGTTGCATGAACAGTGGTCGGCCTGCTATCGACCGCTTCACGAGACCCGTGCCAGGCTAAATTTAGAATTGTCAGGCATCGACGTCACCGTCTGCGAGGATTCAACTACGTTTATTGTTCAGCGAAGAATTTATTTCGCAGTAACGCTCAACAAGAGAAAATCACATCAGATCTGAGGTCTCCGGAGTTGCCGTGTAGCTTCGGAGGATCTTGCAACATAACGAAAGGGCTCAACAAACCCACTTGTCTGTTCATCCGGGACGAATGAAGTCTTTGAATTTATTCCCTATTTTTCCACAGAACTGTGATGTTTTAAAACGCTCGAGTATGACTGTTCGAACCCCAGCCTGTTGAAAAGAACATCCTGTGTTTGTCTGGAACTGAAACTACGAGAGATAATGAAGCGAACATGTGACTCGCAGCCCCAATTTCCTCTCGGGTAGTGTTTTAATCCACATCCTTTATACACCTGTTTCGATCGTTCCAATAATATTATCGTCCTACTACCAAAGTAGGCCTTGGCCTTGTATGAGGTAGGGATAATCAAACATTGCTCTGCCGAGCAACACCCGTCCGGAAACGTTCCTGGTTGTGGGGAATTACGAATCTGCTCTAGCGGTTTAAGGGTTACGTCACCTCCATGTGCAGCGCTTCCTGTGTTACGTACAGCAACTAGAGCAGAACATTCCACTACATCCGGATGAAACACATCGTCATTACCTTGAGAGCCGGTTTATGCTGGTCCAAACTCTTGTCGATTTGTCGCAGGGCCGATTAACGAAATTCATTGATAAGATGGTAAAGTTGCGTCATATTGTGATATAATAAGTATATATTAAAAATTCAAAAATTATCTTCAATATATATTAATTTGTTTTCTATTTTACTAATATTCATTTAACCTTTATGTTATTTACATTACAGACTGATATAAAAACAACAAAACGTTCACCCACACTAAAGTCACATTGAGCATGATGTATATATACAGAACAACATCGAGTGTGTTGTTAAAAATGGAATAAAAATCTGAAAAAGAACATCGTTTGATATCTGGTAAAAATCTGATAAAAATGCACGCTAGCATAATGTATGAAAATTGTATTTGAAATTATTTATCGTTTTGAAGCTTTATATAATTATATATACCTGAGGATGGTTCTTTTAGGAACTGAAACATGTCGTGAAACATGAAAAATGATGGTCTAATGTAAATCGAATATTTCGATATAGAATATCATTAAATATTTTAAATAATTTAAATGTTAATTATTGTAATATTTTAATATTTAATAAGAATTTATTGTGATTAGACGGACAAGAAATTCATTGAACAATATTCCGTCTTGCATTAACGAAATGGCATATTTTTAACAAGTCTGAAACATCCGTCTGTTCGAGCTATGTTCAGCTACTTTGAGGACTGTGGAAATTTCACAACAGATACAATTGTAGCAGTAAATTAATTCGATACAGGAAATACGAATGCAGTATTCTGAATTCGAGTACTGTGCAAATGGTTTAACTGGTACAGAGACAACGTCTAAGTCCGACCGTCAGTGCAAAATACTTGAACTAAGGCTTTGACCGGGATGTTCTTTGTTAAATCTTATGTGGTACCGCCTGATTCGACTTCTAATGGTTAAGTGAAGTGTTTTCTTCGCGGTACGGTCTGGATTCGTAAATATTATGAAGACGAGCTTCGGCTTCAAAGGGTTAACCAGCTGATTTTCGTAATGGTGAGGTGTAGTGTTTTCTTCGCGGTACGGACTGAATTCATAAATAATATTCAGACGATCTTCGGCTTCAAAGGGCTAATGAAACAGAAAAGAAAGGATGGAATGAGAAAAAATACATTTAAAAAACTATAATATTTCAACCGCTTTCATAGTGTTAGGAAACAATTCATTTAAACGGGGTGGCAATGGGCTGATTAAGGACGCTAATAAACTTTAGATTTTGCAGAAAGCGAGGTTGACGACAGGAACATTCTGCACTGCGGTGGAGACAACGATTTAACAGCGACGCAAATATATCTTTAAAAGATGATTTCGTAAAATATTTCCAAAGTTGGGGACAGAGACTGCAGATGGTAGGGTGTGGTGACTGTGCGCGATCTGGTTTCAATAGTCTTAATACACTTTTCACAGTAAAACGGAATTTAACTGAAGGAATTTATCACATACAGGCCTATCTTATAATTTCCCACCAGTCAACAATTTTTTGGAATTGTCTGTAACGCGTTTCGGATAATTACATAGCGATCTCCACGTGGCACTGTTGAACCCCACATTTGGTGTTTCATTATTGAAAACCTCACGTAGAAGGCCGATAAAAAGAGTCAGATGTGCAATATAAAAAGACCACTAGAGAAAAGAAAAATCCCACATAATTGGCTCTTTACACTACATATTAATCTTTACAAGGGCATCAATCAAAAACCACAATCAAAATAATTTACACTTTTAAGGCGTTCAGTTGTCTGCTCCTGTAGTTTTATAACATAATCCTAGCGAAACACCACAGAGCTGACCTTTTTGACGTAAATACGTCTATAAGGAAGGGTCATTCTGCGAAAAAGTGTAACAATGGTTACCTAGGGAACGTCGTCTGGTTACTTAGCATTTTTGTTACCTAGGAAACGTCATCTGTATACTCGGCATTGTTGTTACCTATAAAACATTACCTTACCTTACATTCAGCTACCACAAACCCATCTTAAGCGTAACTAATCCAAGTTAAATAACCAAAGTCTTAATCAAACTTTACTCGATTGTAAAGCGGGTATAAAGGAAATATTTAGAATAAAGCCAATATATAAACTTCCTTTCCGTATAGACGTATTTACGTCAAATTCTCCGGAACCGTGGTTCCAATGACAACTTTTTTGAGAAACTGATTAGTCAAAGGCTGTCAATAAATTCCCCGTTTTTATAGAACCCGAAGGTGTAATATCTGGTACACAAGAGATTATGCAAGACAGCCACTGTACCGTTCTGAACAACAGTATCATTTCAGCTTTTAAAAGTAACAAACAATTAAACACATCGCATACTAATCACTTTCTTCCAGCTACCTGTAATAATACGAAAAGCGATACGGGCATAGTTTATGCATACTTAAACATATTATTTGCTGTGCAGTGAGATACTGAACCTTGTTTAAATGCGCCGCCACGTGGCAAAGGTTGAGAAACACTGTTCTAGGTTTCTCCCCCTCTGACTCGCACAGCATTTGTAATACTGTTCACGTTGCTGCCAATCTCGGAAAGGTTTCTTGCTGTAGACACTTTTCTAGGACAGACTCTCACAAACCATTGTATTAGTGAAAGTTAAAGCAACTGCTGCTATGTGAACGAGCCGCTCCTTTACGCACTGTTGGAGTAATGAATTTTCACCGTGTCTCTTCAGTTGAAACATTACGAGGTGCGATCGGAAAGTTTCAAGACTGCGCCTATAAAAACCCGTACACTTATCTCAGGTATTAAATTCATCCATCACCCTCGAAGTAGTTCCCCTGGGAGTGAACACAACGATCCCAGCGCCGCTGCCAAGCCTGGAAGCATCCCTGGAAATCTTTCTTTGTCAGCCTGTCAAGCACCATCTGCGATTCTGCCTGAATCTCTTCTATCGTCTCAAATCTCCTTCCCTTTAGCTGAATTTTCATCTTTGGGAAGAGGAAGAAGTCACACGGAGCTTAGAAAGGAAGTTGGGGTCGGTTCTTGCAAGATCTTTGAGCTCCTGACAAACGAGAAGTCGATTCTGCTTCTGGCCCTCAGACAGGATGCGTCGCATGTGGAGTTCTTCCTTTAGAATCAGCTGACAGGTCCCATAGCCTATCCCAACAATGTCGCACAAGTCGTTGATGGTACGACGTCGATCTTCGTGAATGGCCTGCCGAATCTTCGTAACATTTTCGGGCGTTGTGCTCGAAGATGGTCGTCCAGAACGCTCGTCATCATCGACAGAGGTTCGGCCATTTTTAAAACGTGAATGCCACACAAAAGTTTGTGCACGACCCATTGCGGACTCCCCAAATGCTCGCTTTAGCATTTCATAGGTTTCCGTAGCCGTTTTGGCGAGTCTTTGGCAAAATTTGATGCACACGCCATTCCGAAATCGCAGGAGGGTCGGTGTAATGCACTACCAAAACGCCCGTAACTAAGAAACAAATGCTAATTCGATGATGCCGGTTGGCACACTGATTCACTATGAATGTAGGCCGCACCCCCTAGCGGCAGAAGCTCGTACTACATCCGGTTCGCTCTCTATTGACACAGTCTTGAAACTTTCCGATCGCACCTCGTACTTCACCATCCATCATGGCTACTGCCTTCTTCAGTGGCTGCTTTCGAAACCAGTGTCTCAATTAATAAGCCTAATTAGGATCTGAGATTCTCACGGCGATGAATACGAAGATGGCTAACTTCGGCTATAGTTCCTGTTTACGGCAAAATATCGATCGAAGCATTTCGGAGTCAACAGTTCTTCCTAGACTTCTTGTTTAAAATTTTATGATGTAATTGTGGTTGCGTAAAACTGTCACATCGTGACCCCTTTGAAATAAAGCCAAAAAAAAACTACGTCGGAAAGCATAGCTTGTGATGAACGGACACAGAGGGGGACGCTACTTGGTGGAGATAAAATCAGCACGGAAACCTGTGGGGCAGAAATGCGTCGGTGCGTGAGCGTGACAATGACGTAATGCGTGAGGCATGATGGAGACTGACAGGGGGAGGGATGTTTGTTACACGCACGTGATAGGTCGGTTCTGGGGTTGGAGGGGACCCCCCCCAAAACGCAGTTGTGCGTGAATGCCCCTCCCCTGATTAAACGATCACTCCTACCAAAAAATCAACCGGAACATCCACAACGCAAAGAAAATGGCGGCTGAGACAGAGGGGCAGACCCGGTCGACGTACTGACGATGGGAAGGTTACATAACCTCACGTGTACTCATGCCTTCCTTCGGTAGTGACGACGTCTTCTCATTCAATTATTAAAAAGGGCTTCATGACCTTTCTTAAAAGAAACAATTTGTGACTGGCTTGTGGGCAGTATAGAAGTTCTGAGGTTCTCGCGGCGATGACAATGATGGTCTTTGGATAGCAAAGTTTAGGTGGAAGTGTATCATGTTAAAATATCTTAAGTATAAGTAATAAGCTTAAACAACGAACGAGAGAGAGATAGATAAAATATTGAGATCAAAAAGTGACTGCAGTAATGAAACTACAAATTCTACACACGTAATTACAAAACAAATTTGCTAAAAAGATAACAAGCAGTAACAGATTAATAAAGACACATTAGCAAGTGCAGGAGAGATGACAAACCAGGGATGAAGAAAACGCCACTGCTACTGTCACGCTTTATAAAATGTTAAAAATTCGAGTGCAAAGTTGGCAACTAAATCACTTAAGAATCAGTCTAGATTTTAAACGACGCTGACTCACCTACACTTGTAGGCTGAGTTGAAACCACTGTGTTTGTTGATTGGGAATGGATTTTGAAGAAGGCAGTCATAGTGCGTGCATATGAAAGCATTCCCGGAGATACTACTAAGTAAAACCAACAACCCAGAATACAGAAATCTTCATACTCATCGCCCTGATGACGGAGGCAGTATGACCTCTGAAACGTTGGTTAACATCGACCAGACTACACAGCGCAACAACCCAGAAGACAGAAATCTTCATACTCTGATGATGGAGGCAGTATGACCTCTGAAACGTTGGTTAACATCGACCAGACTACACAGCGCAACAATCCAGAAGACAGAAATCTTCATACTCATCGCCCTGATGACGGAGGCAGTATGACCTCTGAAACGTTGGTTAACATCGACCAGACTACACAGCGCAACAACCCAGAAGACAGAAATCTTCATACTCATCGCCCTGATGACGGAGGCAGTATGACCTCCGAAACGTTGGTTAACATCGACCAGATTACACAGCGCAACAACCCAGAAGACAGAAATCTTCATACTCATCGCCCTGATGACGGAGGCAGTATGACCTCCGAAACGTTGGTTAACATCGACCAGATTACACAGCGCAACAACCCAGAATACAGAAATCTTCATACTCATCGCCCTGATGACGGAGGCAGTATGACCTCTGAAACGTTGGTTAACATCGACCAGACTACACAGCGCAACAACCCAGAAGACAGAAATCTTCATACTCTGATGATGGAGGCAGTATGACCTCTGAAACGTTGGTTAACATCGACCAGACTACACAGCGCAACAACCCAGAAGACAGAAATCTTCATACTCATCGCCCTGATGACGGAGGCAGTATGACCTCCGAAACGTTGGTTAACATCGACCAGATTACACAGCGCAACAACCCAGAAGACAGAAATCTTCATACTCATCGCCCTGATGACGGAGGCAGTATGACCTCCGAAACGTTGGTTAACATCGACCAGATTACACAGCGCAACAACCCAGAATACAGAAATCTTCATACTCATCGCCCTGATGACGGAGGCAGTATGACCTCTGAAACGTTGGTTAACATCGACCAGACTACACAGCGCAACAACCCAGAAGACAGAAATCTTCATACTCTGATGATGGAGGCAGTATGACCTCTGAAACGTTGGTTAACATCGACCAGACTACACAGCGCAACAACCCAGAAGACAGAAATCTTCATACTCATCGCCCTGATGACGGAGGCAGTATGACCTCTGAAACGTTGGTTAACATCGACCAGACTACACAGCGCAACAACCCAGAAGACAGAAATCTTCATACTCATCGCCCTGATGACGGAGGCAGTATGACCTCCGAAACGTTGGTTAACATCGACCAGATTACACAGCGCAACAACCCAGAAGACAGAAATCTTCATACTCATCGCCCTGATGACGGAGGCAGTATGACCTCTGAAACGTTGGTAAACATCGACCAGACTACACAGCGCAACAACCCAGAAGACAGAAATCTTCATACTCACCGCTGTGAAACCTCAAATCTTACAAAGAGACAAACCACACCACTCAATAGACAAGCGAACGGGTCCAAAGAGCTTTACTAGCGAAAGTAATGGTCCGGATCGAAAGTTGCCAACGTGTTCGTCGTTGTTTGGTCTTCTGCAAAAACGTTGTTTCCAAGCTGATCAGTATTCACCCCACACTCTCGGTCGGTCCGTCCCGCTGTCCCACCCTCTCTCGCACTCAGATCAATCGCGTCCAAAGATCAACAAATACCTCATCCAGGATGCTCATTTCTTTCAAACCACTCTTCTGTATTCTTGTCCTTCGGTTTTCCCTATTGTTCCTTGTATAATTTCGCGGAACGAGCTGCCTAAAACGCTGATAACTACAAAGTTTCGACAAACATTGCATTCATTGTATTAAAATTCGAACGTAGGCCTACTGTAGGGTTTGCTGAATGCCTCCAAAACAAGTATTCAACTCTGAAAGGCGTATTACATTAAATTAAATATTCGGCATTGACTTCAACATTTTAATAAAAAAAATATCCAGCTATTATATCCACACATTTTCAGTACACAGTTTGACGTTATCAGACGTCACCTTCCACAAATACGAGATAAAATGTTCACAAGAACGCGGAAAATGGCTAATTCCGAATAAGGTATTACATCATCAGTCGGTTGCGAGGTTCTGCGTCCACCGGGTATTCAGGTGTGGTACGGCAGTGAAGATTTCAGGTGTGAGCAGACCTTGATCTTCCCAGTTCTCCATGAGCGGGTCTCAAACTGATGATTACCATCAGCACAGAAACCACGCCGCCATGATGTATGAGAATATAGAAAATTACGTCATCGGAATGAGACTTCGTAAGAAGTCAGCGACATTCCGATGACGTCATCAGCAAGTTTGAATTTTTAACGCGACTTTTCCTTCTACGCCCCGCCACAAAACGAACAAATGAACGACGCGAAGCGCGCAGGAAGTACCTATATAGCATGGTAGGCCTAACCAACTGGTTGTTGAGACTGTGCCGTCGTCCTGCGGTCGAGAATGTCAGCCGCGGGATGAACACCACCGGACGGTGGGGATGTGAGGCGAGCGAAGGTTGCAGTGGGGAGAAAAATCGTTAATTCTCCTTCAGTGGCGTGCAGCACTCTGCTAAACATCCGATCAGCGAATGTAAAAGCAATTTAAACATTAATACCCCCCCTTTCGGTGTGTAAAGTGAGTTTTCTACATGAAGAAAACTTGATACTCAATTTATTTTTATTTACATTTTGTCCACTTTCCATATTTTCTGCGAAGAAAGGCTGTGGAAAATCACGTCCGTGTATTCTGAACCAAAATAACAAAAAGGCCAACTTGACTTGGGGTCCTAAATTCGCCTGTTAATATATTTTCGATGTTCATGCGATTTATTTCCTTTCAAGACAATCTGATTTCCACACAGATCCCAGCAGAAGCAGGAACTTTCTTCCCAGGGATAAAGTGGCCGGAACGTGATGATCGTCGCTCAGTTAACCTGCGTCTAGAGTCAAGGTCAACAATGCGTGAAGCTTGCGCAATGTTACTTAACTTTAACCCAAAATTGCCCTTGTGCTTATGGACCACGTAATGAAGGTATATGGGCATACAGCTTCACTCCTTCTGGACCTTCGCACGAGATTGTGTTTAGTGTTCGGCTTCATATCCCGGTTCATTTACTCCGAAAGTCATTATCAGAAAGCTCAGAGCCGGTGAGGAGAAAAGCCTAGTCCCTACCGGGAATCGATTCAAGGTCATTCCACCGCAACTCCCACTATCTAACCTATTTAGGCCGATCTCACTATTACTTCTACTGTTGCTGCTGGTGGCTGCTTAAATGAATTTTCTAAAATCGTTGGTAACGAGGAATCTCCCTGCCCTGTCGAAAATAGTCATATTCGTTACGGAGCTATTCAGGCTCATTTACATATTATAATTTATAAAAACCGCCAGCACGGGCCTCAAGCAGGCCTAATTCATTAATACTGAAACACAAAATGACTCAGCTCAAAGTTTCAGTCTCTCCAGTAATATCCTACAATAATTAAATGGTGCAATTACAGTTAATCTTCTTTGGAATATGCAATATTAAATCGTGATGTTCCGTCAATACCTAGTACTGAGTAAGGTCACACACGACCAGTCACTTGCCAGATCAGTTATGCAATTAAATGTACCCGTACTTAAAAGTTGCAAATACGTGAAATATCCGGCTTCATAAGGACACTTTTCCTTTTTCTAAAATTTCTGCTAGTTACGTGAATGCTTTAAAATCAGCAATGTAATTTTTCCTTTCTGCTGTTGAAAAACAATCAACTCTTGCATTGTTTTCTTAAGTATCTGGTCTTCCTAATAATAAATTAAATTCTATTGGTACGATAATGGCTGTCTATGTGTGTTGAGGCTGTAGTCTTAGAATTAAACGAATCCAATTCATAAAGCCGTGCAAGTCCACTTATTTGAAGAAGCAGCAGCAGCGTGAATTCGTGTCCCGGTTCAACCGGCAATCGAGCAGCCCATCGCCGCCAACTTCTATTTCACACACTCGGAACTTAAAGACTGATGATAATGTCCACTGACTGTAGGCTTACATCCATGCAATTCTTAAACAATGCAAATTGTTGTAGAGGCGTTATATATAAGGCAACAATGTTGAATTTGTTGCGTCATATTGTGGAGGCACTGGGGGTACCTAAGAAACACCATGCACAAGAATATCCATGTATACTAGACCTACAAACATTTGTATAAATTATGTTCCCAAACACAAGTTCTCAGAGCACTTTTCTGGACTCACACTTCCGTTTGACGACGATTAAATTAATCACAAAACATGACAGGCACGAAGTCTTTTACTACAATTAGTTTTTGCTGTTAGATTCATATGATTTGGTTCTGAAATTGGTTGAGGCACATACAAAATTATGAGCCCCTGGCCTTGAAAGACGCTGGAGGAAAACGAAACTGTACTCTCTAATGCAACTGAACCGGATCTACCGAAAGCGAAAAGTTGATTACACCAACCGACACACAATAACATCATACATCGGCTTACCAATCAACATCTTCGGGTAATCCACGAAGAATAACAACTCAGAATACGATTTTACTGATGTGAAACTTGGAGGGAGTTTGGAAACAATGCACATAAAGGAATATTTGAATCCAGAAAACATTACATAACAAAGGAACAGATAAAATTACAAACAAGCTATGGTGAGGACCTTCATAACGTTTACTCTTCACGAAGGCAATACTGAAGACGGAAGACCAAGGACACAGTGAATTGAGGCCTGTATAGGCTTTACGTTGCCGAATCTGTGAGAGCAGGAACATGTTCTGAGATTTTGAAAAATTCAACTCCATTTTAAGAAAGCTTATATTATTCCGGCAAAAGGCTCCAGGCATTGGCACGATAAGAAATACGTATCCCGAGATTCAACCAGGAATTTTCGAAATACGAAACAGACGCCCTTACCAAAGAACACAATCAATCGATTTACCTAACAAATTAAAATTGCGGAGTTAAAGACGAATACTCAGACCTTTCGAGAGGTTTATTAAAAAAAATTTGCTGCAAAACATTTGCACACGATTCGGGGATGTTAAAAACGGAAACGGTATTGCAGCTTGGCAAGATGACAAGCGTCTGCAGCCAGTCAACTCTTAATCCAGAGCAATCCGTTCACCCCCATTCCCGACTACAGTTCGACTCTTAATAAAAGAAACAAGTGTTTAAATTTCAGGTTGTAAAATTCAATAAAATCCATGGATTTTTATAAGCACCGTATTCCATCGAAACTTATTTATTCACCGCTTGTTGTATAGATTAACTTCTAGTTCCTGATTTCTTGAATAAAACAATCAATCAGAATAATCTGGAATAACTTACTAGTCACACATCCGTTACCGTAACATTAATATCATAGACATCGTAACTCTGTAGGCATTCAGCTTATTTACAAAAACAGTGAAAAGAATTTTCCTATTCGTCAGATGTATAAAAAAAAGACAAAAATGAACACGCATTACTAAAAAAACCTTTTATTCAAGTGGCATGCCCTTCCTTCAACTTAGTTCCAAAGTTATTACCAATCAGAAGTGCACAGAACGCCGCCATCATTCCTGCACCAAAATCCCCTTCAAGCAATAATTTTAAAAGTCATTAAAAAAAAACCACATGGACAAAACAGTATACGTTTCATTATTCGGCTACAATAATTACCCATTATCTTCATACGTTTGTCATAACGATCATATTTCTTTACAGTGTGTGTCTCGTTATTCAGTTTTAATTATCACTAAATTTTAACTAGCATCTTATTTGCCGTAACGAACACACAGTCTAGTAGGCCTAATTACCTCTACCTTGTTTCCACCAAGTACAAGCTGTCCCATAAATCAGTTCACAATAAAAATGCCCAAAATCACCTACTAAACATTCCTAGCTGCACGAATTTCAACTCACTATTCTGTGATCAAGTGGGCAGAAACTTCACTGCAGTGCTGCCGTCTACACGGTACAACGGAAATCAGCAACTCTGGCTCTCATCATCACAACACACCTTCTATGCATATTAAATGTGTCGAAATTCGGTTTCTAACCTATTCTAGATCCACGGGAACCATCACAACCTACATAATGTAACCACAAACTTAATAATTCCTTTAATCGAAAGCATTGCCAAGTTAAAGTCCACTTACCAACCTTCTTGCCCGTACAGATGTGTACTCCTATTACAGCAGATGAATACTTGTCAGACATAACCTGGTGTTTTAAAACAAAGCAATTATTTTAATATAAACATGTAACCAACTGAAACACTTCTGAATTCACTAAGATATCTTTATATTTATGATTCAACCCAAGTTTAAACACACATGGCACCTAGGCTTTGCGAAAATGGAGGAACGTAATTGGAGATCGAATAGATATCGATTGTCGAGTTCAACATAATAAAATCGATCAATGCATGGTGAGCCTCATCGATAACCAAGTCGAGAGCCAAACACGGTTTACGCAATGCAATATCGATTCTAATGGGACGTGAAGAAACGTCACCAATAACCAGCCAACGATAAGTACAAATCACAGATGAATTAAATATCGTACCCCATACTGCAGAATCACATTGTGAATTTCAAATTAATGAGAGACGATCGCGATATTATTATTATTGTCAACTTTAATTATTAGAATAAAAATTTCCTTGGATATTATCCATCGTCTAGTAAATATAAAACGTAAAACGACGTTTCGGAGATGGGACTCTATCTCTCCGGAGATAGGGATTAGCTCTATCTAGTGAGCCCAACTGTGTAGGAACCTGAAGCCGGAGATAGAGTCCCATCTCCGAAACGTCGTTTTACGTTTTATATTTACTAGACGATGGATAATATCCAAGGAAGTTTTTATTCAAATGACTCTTCACCATCGTCAAGAAGTTTTAGATTTGATATTTAATTATTATGGTTATTATTACATTTTCCTTTTCAGTGGTAAAATTAATTTTATTCATACACGTACATGTACGAAGAATATTTCAAACATCGAGATTGGGAACGTGGGTATTTCGATATTTCTGCTCATTTTTACAGAAACTAAACGGTCACGGACACATCTTATCAAGTTCATAATTGATAATTGCATGCACTTATGACGTGCGAGTCGTGTGGCAAACAGGGACACTCAAGTGTTTGTTCAAACAGTAATAAAATAATACAACCTACGTTTCGGAAAACTAATATAATCTAGGCTAAGAATCACAAACAAGAATTTCTTATGAAACCCTTATATATCGGGCTAGGAGTGCGGAATGAAGTAGCTTGGCAAAAATGTATTTCGAAAGCACACGCTTAAATTGGCTACACCATTTGCATCCTAAGCACGAGATACATTGTTTAACACTGGACCTTTGTTACTCTTTCACAAAGGGCTGTGGCCAAAATTATAAGCTACGATATTATGTGGGTGTAAATACTCTTCCAACACAAATTTTGGAATCCGCTGTAACTGAATGCGAGCTAACAAGTTTCTGCTTGAGAACCTCCAGGTCTGAGTAGTTGTTACATGTGGGCACACCGTACTGCAGTGTCCCTTTATGGATTGAAAGACAATGTGGTGGTTTTGCGTACTGTATATCGCTGGCACCTGTTTCATATTTCGAAAATTATTACATTCATTATTAGTCTCTTCCCGTGAGAAGAATCATAATTACTAATGACATGTTTTACTTATAAACGCCTCTTCAGGTTTCGGCAATCCACCATGAGTACTGAAAATACAAGTCTGTAATTATCGATGTTATTAACACCTGTTTGTATGTTGTTACTGTTGATTTCCGCCATTTTCTCAGTAGTATAAAATGGCTGAGTGGGCGTGACGGACGCGCACGCATACTTGTTCTCCACCCCGCCACAATCCATCACCAACACAATGACGTCAACACCCTCCTTCCTCCGTAACGAGTTGAATAGTACATGATTAACAGCAACACTAGAAACAATGGTACCTGGCGAAGTTTACAGACCTATAATCCGTGAAATTATACAACTTTCATCTCAAATTTTCATTTCAGATGGAAGAGGTACATTAATGAGTGAAAGGAAAACAAAACTTTTGGCCTATGAAAGAATGCTGTGGGTAATGACGAAGCGCACTGATGTTTGTACCACAAATGGCTGCAATATCATTCTCCAAAGCCTAAAGGCAATCCCACATGCCAACCAGTGTTAGATATCATCTCCGATCAACATGGAAATTTCGCACTGCACTATAGGTAATAAATAATAAGTCTCTAGAAGGGGACAGCCCGGGCCTCGAACAAGCAACCATGAAACTGTAACCAACTCAAAACAGATGACTTCGTCCTGACAAGGGTAAAATTTTGCCGTTGTACCCTAAGCTGAAAAATCTGAAACCAGTTCACACACTCACAAGTCACTTTTATGAAACATCATTAAGCAGAGGCCGAGATAAATACTCTGAAATGGCCTACGACCAAACCCTATTACCGGGTCTTCAATTTATGAGGAAGCGGTCATGCTTGCATTGCGTGCTCGGCCGGCGCACTGTTGGTGTGGGAGAGAGATAGCGCGTTCTTCCCATGAGTCACCGGCGAATCAGTTTCATTGCCTCTCGTTGCGGATTGACTTTGATAATATGGTGTATAGTATTAAGCAAGTTCTTAGTCGAAACATATCCCAAATATTCATCCTACGGAAGATGCCACCGTAAATATCGCAGACATTTTCTCGGTGTAAGTGTTCCTAGCAGGTCCATGATAGAGAGATTTGTAAAAAAAATTCGTAGTACGGGATCAGTTTTGGATAAAAAGAACAGGAAACGGAGTGTATTGACGGAAGAGAAATTGGATGAAATTGGGGCTTTCTTAGAAAAAAGTCCAATGAAATCTTTGGCACGTTTAGCTGCACAATCTGGCGTGTCATTGGGATCTGCTCACACAGCAACGAGACTTCTGAAATTGCGACCATATAAGACCACTGTTGTTCAGAGACTCACAAATCCTGACACTGGTGCTAGGATTCGTTTCTTCAATTGTTTGTTGGGATCCGTGCATGATGGGATTGTTAATCCAGTGCTATTGTTTTTTAGTGATGAAGCATGGCTGCATTTAAGTGGATATGTCAACACTCAAAACAACCGCTACTACAGTTCCGAAAATTCACATCAGTGACATTAAGGTTGGAATAACATGTATTAGTGACGAGAAATATTCGTAGTTCGCTGTTGCTAGCGGCACTGAAACTGATTCGCCTGTTACTCACGGGAAGAACACGCACCAGACCTGCCGACGTTAACAGTGCGCCGGCCGAGCACGCAATGGAAGCACGACCGCAGCCTCATAAATTGTAGACCCTGTACGTCTGTACTTATTGCCAGGAAAAGTCTACTACGCAAGTCTACTTCTGTAGGCCTACTCAAAACAGCATCCTTAAACAGTTGAAGATTTAAACAGCTGAAGATTTAAACATATTTTGTAACTTAATTTCTTAGTTACCAATACATCGACCTATAATCGATTTCAAAACATTGTTGAAAATAACTGTGGTATAATTACTCAACTACTGTTGGAATCAGTGCATATCAACCTAGACACCCACCCGTGCGTTCAGATAATGTTATTCTTAGCATGGAATCCATGTCCAAACCCCTGTGACGGCGTCATTTTTGTGACGTACCCCCAATCATTGAAGGATTACCTGTACTCGCTAAAGATAAGCTGCATTAAAGTGACTGGTCATGTCGAAGCAGTGGCACCAGAAATCCCAGTGCCAAGTTACATTATGGCACGGCACATGCGACTCCCACTTTCACTGCAGTCGTAGAGGGCTTGGAATCTTCTATCATATGCAAAGTGATCAGAAAATGTCGATACTGTTTTTCTCGGCGAAATTAAGTTCGAGTAAGCATAAATGTCTTTTCAGAAATAAATAAATTCCCTGGGAATTAATATGGTGCCCTAAACAGATCTGTATCTTCGGGAATTAATCTGGAGGGATATATTTGTCAAAATTAATTCAGAACGTAAAATAATTATGAACGCGACTCTGGAAAATACAATTTCTAATTCAAACTTCGCCCCGTATTAAGACATTAACGCGACTAGGTCTGAGCACGCTAGAACCCTTTCTGAAATCGGCCCCTCATAATAAAATTAAATACAGTTTGGACCTGATATTCATACACCTAAGTCAATCACATGTAACCAGTTTTAGTTAACGTGAAACTGTGATACTTCATATATTCTTATTACCTCTGTTCCTTTTAAACTAGAGTTATAAATTGTAGTAGAAACAAAAATTACATATCGTTGTGACCACTGCATTTCACCAAGTGATGCCTGAGGAAGGAACCTGGTGCTGATTATTTTCGAGTCGTGCAGTGTTTTCTTTGACATCATGGACATTTCTTGAAGTAGGTTTGGTGCCAAACTAATGTTGGCAGCATCTGTGATGCAGGATGTGGTCAGATTCCGTTGATGGCGATCCAAAGATGCAGCAGCGTATGTCGGAGCGAGTATAGGAGAGAGAAAAAGACTGACTTCTAAATGTAGAGCCAAAGCCTGTTCCTCTCCCCCATGCACACCACCGGTTTCCAATGCCCTTCCAGAAATCCTTAGTCAACTTCATCTCACCAATAACAGATTTATTTACACAGCCAACAAACAGTGATTATGTTCACAGTGTTGTAACCATGGATGTATATATAAGTCTAGCTTACATCCTTTCGTGAATGTTTTCCACACTTTCAACTATAAACTTGATTACAGCTACAATATAAAAATTATAAATAAAACTCAACATTGACGTGTTCAACAATTATGAAGGCGTTCTGTTGATGGAAAAAAATGAAGAGATAATCGAAAGAAAATATAACAAAAGAAAAAGGTCAAGGTAATGAATGGTTTGTTAGCGTTAATTACTTATAAATAATAAGCGTACTTACTGGCCTATTCAGAGACACGCTACTTAGATGTCACCTGACAATACAGGCAAATGTATCCTGTAAATTCATAATTACGTCTAGCAACAAATCCTCATATAAACAGGCAGAGAAGTTCTACTCCAATCACAAATTGCACATTAAAAATACGTTTGTAATGTTAAGACTAACTTCGCGTATCTAGGACCACATAGTCAGTGCCACTCTTGAAGGCGTATTTGTGGTACCAGTAACACGACAGAATGTGCTCTATATAATCAATCACAGAATTACAGGAACTGCCAACAAATCTGTAACTAACACATAACTAATACTCAAACAAAAAATTCGTGACAACTTAGTTTTAACCCTTAAAATCACGTGACTGAATTTGTACGTACGATAATCCCAGTACACAAGATATTAATAAGATTTGTCCACGGTTGCAACATTTTTCAATAAGTACAATACCGACAGAATAATAACGTCTACAAATAGGCGTACTACAATCTACGAGCACCAAACTACAAAGTTACTGATAACACTTTCCAATAATAGTCATTCGAACTTGTTTTATGTAGCACTCCGAACGTCGATGAACTGAGCACAAACTCGTGAAAACAACATAATTAAAATTAATCTTCTGAATGCAGTAGAGTCGTACAATATAAACAAAATATTCCGCCTTGTGTTTTAGGTTATGCCAATAATTAACGTGTGTTTTATAAATATGTAATACACGGAGTTATCTCTGCTCCCAAAACACTAAACAAAAGTACTGAAAAGAATTCTAGCAGAACGACATCAACCAATTCGGTTTACTATCAGGGAAAGTGGTATCAGTTCACGAGGGGGGAACTTATGTTTCTTTCGAAATACAAACAATTAAAGACCCGATATAGTTATCTTCATATCGGATGACGGTCAGGTCTCGCGAAATGCAACACTCAACACCAGCCAAAGTTCATTCTGAAAGATTACAACCCACTGCCAGCCAACTTTAAATTAATCATCAATTTTAATAGAAACCTGTGAAATAGACTAGCCGACAAGGCAGTGCGGACCTTACACGAGAATTCCGTTTAGATTTCAACAAGTCGCTAATCGGTCGTTTATAAATACGTGTGAAATAACGTCGTTGTAGTGAAAGGACTCTAATCACCTGCAAAAATATTGTAACCTCAATTAGTTAACTGACAGAACCCAGTGACGTACCTTACTTAGCTATTACTCAGCACCGGTGATGAACACATGATTTACGTCAGAGAAACAAGGAGAAAAAAAGTTCAATTATCGCAGATAAAACGAAAATCTAGTGTTGCAGTCACGTTTTCAACTGTCGATCTGCATAAAACTTATTCAGCAGTCATAATTTGGGTGCACCAAGTTTGCTATACAGGCTTAGAGCAACTTATAATTCCCATATTATAACTGACCGAGATGCACAAAAACGAATTCGCGAGACAATCTACGACAAAACGAATCAATAAATAGTTTCAGAAGTAAAGCAGACAAGCGCACGAACTGACATCCCCTATTACGCGTTCAATTTAAAGCAGTTAAAAGAACACATGTCTGAGAAGAAACTAGCTTATTTGTAAAAACAAGCCTAGCCATTGTGGGACAGAACGTTTCTGAAAAAGTTGTATTTTTTATTACCGAGAAGACATCATTGACTATAACATTTAAGAAAGTTATAAAAGACCAATGCAAACCGAACTGCACTCGCCCCAACATTTCACCAATTCAGTAACTTTAATTAAATATAGTCTAAGCAAGCAAACGGATATAAATTCTCCACTTTTCACTTTACGCACCTCGTAGAACTAGAACATAAGGTGACACAGGAATAAGAGAATTTTTGGGGAGAAGCTTTTTAAACTATGAAATACTGAAATCAAAGCAATCCATATCAAGACAAAAAAAACTCCGCTGTCCTGTAGCAAAGGCTTGATTTCTAGCCGTGTAAATCACCCGTCGTTTAGACCCTCTGCGAGCACTGCAGCGCTGTATAATCTTGAAATCCAAAGGGGAGGGCAGGAGAATTTTGGTCGACGCACCGATTCTCAGAGACACTAAAGAAATCAGTGCCTTGATGAGAATTTTCACAACAGGCCTCTTAATGAGAAGCATGGACTGAAAATACGGACATATACACGCAAATCACGCTGTGTCGTCGAACACACCTTGCCGTCTTACCTTTTCGTTCTTGACGATCGAAATCTGTGCTTTCCCTCACATTAACAAAATTAAAAATACTCCTTTTCCCATCACAGACTTAGGAAAGATTCAATATTCTCACGGCGACGAGTATTAAGATGTCATCTAATCGTGTAGCCTGGTAGAAACAGATCGACATTTCATATGTTCTTGCTGCCTCCATCAACGACCATTGCAGTAAGCATCTCAGAACCAACCAGTCTACACGGTTCAAAATCCCAGAAGACAGTCACCTTCAAATGCACTGACGTATTAATAATTTCAATCCGAATCACAAAAAGGCCAATTTTTCCACTAATCCATAAGATATGAGACCTTCACTCAGAACACTTGAACCTCTCTGCCCTTTACACGACTTCAACTTTCTACAAACAGCATCTCGTAATTCTTACAACGGCTTGAGCAATCAAACCTTTTAATGATAATTTTTTTCAGTCAGAGCTGACATTGGCGGAAGGAACGCACGCACGAACGCGCGCTGTCCTTCCCCGCAGTTCTCGGCACGCATTTCACGGTGACCGCAAATGGTCCACGTCGCCATATTGCATGGGGAACTGCCGTGTGTTCAGTAACGCCTACCTTGTACTTAAACGCTTGGGGCAACTCTCTTCCGTTGCGAGACGAGCGATTAAGAAAGTCCCAAAATCGGCAGTTCACTCCTTAAGATACAGTAACTGACGTGATGTATCAAGAATGCATTTGAATTCAACATTTCTACTCTGACCGAGAGTGCACTAGGATCAGATTTTTAAAAAAGGGTTTTCTAAGCTGCTCTAAATCACAAAAATGTCAAATACTTTTTTTTTTAAATTATAAGACTGCAGGAAAGAATCGAACTTCGAACAGAAACGTGATTTTTCCTTCGACTTAGTCTGAAAAGAGTACATGAAAGACAATTTTTGAAACACTCAAACAACTTTACTTTCAACTTCCGCCTTGAAGAATTCAGGTCTACACGCCTAAAGTTTTCGTATCTATTCCTTAAGCCACAGAGGAGAATAAAGTGAAGAAACGCTGAGAGCAAAGCAACAAGATGAAAGAAGGCCACAGAACATAAAGCAACTTTTCAGAAAGCGGAAACGGCTGGAATATTCGAACATACTAAGCAACAACGAGGCCATCAAACCAAACAAACGTTGGAGCAAGGCCAAAAAGATATTACGTCTGAACGTCTTTAAGTCACGCAAGTGTCAAATGAAGGAGTGAAAAATAAATACTTAGTCCAAAGTTCAATTTCCACTGATACGATTCCGAGACTGGACTTCGTATTGCCGGAAGATTGTCGCTAGAAAGTTCTTTGACTTGGCGCCAATACACCGTTCGTATTCCACGAAGCACTAAAGTGAAGACGCCGCTCAAAAACACCGGGGACATCATAAACAGACGGCAGTTTCAGAATAAGGAAAATGCATATTATCAAATAAACTCAGCACATCTTAAAATCAGCCGAATGGATCAGAGTAAATATACACGATTGACATTAATGCAGTATATGTGTAAAAACTACGAAAAACAAACTTGGAAAAAACACTTGTAGCCCATTTTGATGTGATACTTGTGCATTACCCAACTGAGCATTCCAAAGAAATTCATAAAACAAATGCAAGGCCCACAATAAAAATGTCTTGGATTTATTCAAATGTTGGCCACATCAGATCTCACAATAAAAAATTTCCACGTGATATTAACCACGATATCACGTTCATTGCTGTCCTGTATTCTGAGCCTATATATTTTAAAATATGGCGTCGCAAGTGAAAAAAAAAAAACTGTTGAAAGACATAAATGCTGAAAAATATTTATTTATTTTTGATTGTACATCTGATGTCGGTAACGAAGAGGAAATATTTCAGCTTAGTTATGTCGACGTGACATCTGAAGACGTGAAAGTAGGGAAGAAATTAGAGACAAATAACTCATAATTTGTTTGGCCACAAAGCATCACTTCAATTAGAATCCGAAACTACTACGTGCTGTACAAGATTTCATCAAAATATCCTGTGATAAGTTCAAACAATAACGTACTATTTCCAAATTGTTTTGCAGCTTTATATCAAACCACAACATTCAATGGTCTAACCAAAAAAACAGACACGGTAACTCTGTTGCAAAATGGAAACAACGTCAGATCTGTCGAAAGCGTATAGGCGTAAAATAACGTGTAACGTAGTGTAATCACGTGACGTCTCTCTTCCATTTCTAAGCAGCTCAACAGTTACGCAATTAGGTTCAGCCTGTAGTGAAGCCATGGACCAGACCGCCATTTTGGTCGTATCTTCTCCGAGATGAATCTGGGAGCCGTAGACCTAAACCGTGGACAGTTTGCGAAAATAATAACACAGCAGAAATTCGCCTGCCTGTCACGTGTAGTCTGCCTTTGTTAATCAAACTAATAAATCGAAACACGAAACATAACTTAAATGTTTAGGAAACTAAAAAGACTAAATACATATTGCGCCTACAAGAGATTGATGTAACTAATTTAAAACTGTTGTTGACATGTGACAAGACAATGAATGACGCATGCAGAGCCCCCAGAAACGTTATCTACAACATTCAACTGTCCATAAGAAAAGAAGAACTCAACACTCAGGAATAACGGAGCAAATTTATCATGAGTATTAAAGCGTGTTAACACAGTTTGCACATATTGACAAACATTATGCAATACAAAGGAATCATAGACCTACATATAATTAGGCTACATTTCACAGGTGGCCAAATTTATCCATTACAACCGTTAAGGTCACGAATAAGCCAAGATTTCATGGGTGACTTCAAACAACATTCTATAGTTCGGGGACGTATCGGCTCGTATCATCTTCACCGTTAATACGTAGCCTAGCATCATAAGTTAATTGGAGATGAACCAACGCTTGGCAAAACATGGCGACTATTTTACACATAATACTACATGGAGGTACATCTGTAAAACATATATTTCAAACAAGAACGAAATTTAAAACATTTACAACCCTTGTACAAAAATTCATGAAACTTAAATCAGAACTTGAATTCTTTTAGAATATAATTTACAAAACATGTAGAATCCACATTCTATGAGATTCCAGGTCTTCATCGTGGTGAAAATACATTGAGGTCTTGTCGGTTATGGTAACCAAGTATTATGGAGACAACAATTTCATAGAGGCGTTCGCAAGACGCACACGAAACCACAATCCAGAACACAAAATCCACTGACCTTGTTTTTTTACCCAAAAGTTCTTTCCTTCAGTATCATGAACATCGACAACTTTTAATTCAAAGACTCTGTCTAGAATCCATGAAAAATTAAAATAGAAAAATCATAGTCATTTCAGAACTTCGTACGCTTTACTGAAAAAACTTAAAGGTTGAAAGTATTTCAAACGCATGCTTCACTTAATTAGACCGCAACTTAGTACGAAGCTCAAAACGCGCGGTGGAGTATAATTCGAAATACCTTAGGTTCCCTCCGCCTGCTGTTTAACAAACTACATCAGCCACCCTTAATATAAATCATAGCATAAAGACGTCGCAAATGAATTTGAAACTTATGTATTTTTCATTCGAAACCTCTGCATACGTTATTCGAAACACTTACAGTAACAGATAATTTGCATGCAATCAGTGTTTCAGGAATTCAATTCGTCTCCACAACGTAAACGCGAATGATATTGTACGAACTGTGAAACACAAGTTTATTACTGGAACTGTGCAAGATGGCGGCGATGTCCTTTCCAGTCGAGGTCGAAAATCCGGAAGCCAATGAAAGTAGGTCGACCACCCAGACAAATGAATACTTGTCCCTAATACAACCACGTCAAATAATTTGCTCTAAATACTTGCCGATGTGTTGTATAGACGTTACTGGTTATTCTTCTCACATAAAACAATACAAAATACACTAAACACAATAAACTGCAGAACAAGCAAATACTAAACCAACCTACGAAGCAGGGCCCCAGTCTCAATTATGAGCTACTTCTGGGTTCCGTCTTTCCATCCTGCTCGCCCCACTTCTGGAAGCCACACCTTTAGCGTCGGTGCCACTGCGCGCGCAGAAACCCTATTGGCTGCACACGATGTCGCAACATCTCATTGGCTAGGAGTGAATTCTGTTTCGAGATTGGTTGGAGTTGCTCACTTCGTTAACGATCGGTGCTAGAAACGACTGCGTGGAATAACTAAGCGATGGACGCAACGATTTGGGCGGGTAAAGAAATGAGTAATGGCGTATCTGGAACATATTCTCCGCTCAATCGTCTTCTACAACTCCACGTGCATGAGGTGATCAACCTTGCTACATTCCAAATCAGCCCATCTCCACCTTACAGCAATAACAAAAACTGCCAAATACAATGCACAACCCTTCTTCTGTCGACAAAACCAAATCACTTCTTGGTCTAAACGAGGGCAATGTGTAGAAATTTCATAAATAAGACTTGAAATAAAATTTGTAAATAAAGGGGCATCTATTTGTTTGAAGATTTCTGTCGTCTGGGTTGTTGCGCTGTGTAGTCTGGTCGATGCTAACCAACGTTTCGGAGGTCATACTGCCTCCGTCATCAGGGCGATTCATCTACACAGACTACACAGCGCAACAACCCAGAAGACAGAAATCTTCATACTCATCGCCCTGATGATGGAGGCAGTATGACCTCTGAAACGTCGGTAAACATCTACCATACTACACAGCGCAACAACCCAGATGACAGAAATCTTCATACTCATCGCCCTGATGACGGAGGCAGTATGACCTCTGAAACGTCGGTAAACATCTACCATACTACACAGCGCAACAACCCAGATGACAGAAATCTTCATACTCATCGCCCTGATGATGGAGGCATTATGACCTCTGAAACGTCGGTAAACATCTACCATACTACACAGCGCAACAACCCAGAACACAGAAATCTTCATACTCACCGCCGTGAAAACCTCAAATAATAAATATATTTGTTTATTATAAGTTCCAGCTATACAAAAGACCGGCGGTCCGCGCGTTGAAAACCCCTGGCCTAATTATTTTACGCAGAAATAAATTAATGGACTTAATTATTCATAAAGGAATTTGAAATGTAACCAAATGAATGTACTATGTTTTGTCCCAAGAAAGTCCAATAAGCAACAACCCTGCATCCCTTCAAGTACTATTGGCCTGCATGAAAAATGCGAACGTTACGAAGTAATAATTTTTTCCTACACAGCCTAAGTTCTAAAATCCCCGGCGACGAGCCTCGTCAATACAGAGCAGAGGTCCAACGTCTCAAAGAACATCAGGCATAATTTCCTGGTAACAGAGACCGGTCTTCAAAAGGTTTGACTTCTGCTCTGAATTCAACGCTTTCAATGAGCTGAAATCATTAATTTATCCACTCAATACGACCTAGAAGCAGAATTACACACATTCGCTTTTCACATCCTACAAAATGCAATTCGTAATGGCTGTAGATAATAACAGCTGACATGTGTCAACAACAGTTTTCATTTGTTCGTAAGGATAAATAATCTGGAAACAAGTAGAGAAAACTCCGTTACAAGCGATTCATCGACGGACGACCTTGGACTGAACGCATTACATGACATGAACTACTAAGTAATCCAATCTCCACCAATAGACTACCCCAACACATTACTTATTCAGTCGTTCCTGTGACAATCGACAGCTGCACAGCAAATTTTCGCACGATTTTCGTAGATTAGAAAGTTATTGTAGCCCATTTTATGTCAGGCCTGTATCGCCTATAAGCCCTTCGGATCTTAAATTTGTATCTGTGTCACATCAGCGACAGAAATTTCAAAGAACGTACGAGCCGGCCCTACAACTAACGCGGCCTATTTATTATTTTTATTTAGTGTTCTGTCTGACGACAGGTCCAGATGAACAGGATCCTTCCATCCTTTTCTCGGACTGGGACCTGTTCATATACGTTCTTGGCAGATGATCCAGGAGTGGTTTGCCATTGCCTTCTTCTGTGTGTGAATGGAGTAATTGTTGGGATGCCACGGAGGAAAACTCCGTGTTGCCTAGACCACGGCCTTGCCCAACACAAGTTATAAATTCGGGCACCGCCGGGAATCGAACCCGAGACCCCAGGATTACAAGGCCAGCGTTCTAACCGCTAGACCACCGTGGCATAACGCGGCCTACTACGAATAAAAGAATTATTAATCAAAATCAGCATCAGAGTTTAAAGCATTTTCCTGGCAAGTATAAATAGGCTTATATAGCTATAATTAAGTAATTGTCAACCGATCTGCAACTTCTAAACGACTGCTTTGAATCAGAAAAGAAGAATCGAATTTATATCGGCCGAATAAAACAGTAACTCGTGGAACACCCACGTGGGAAAAAAGGTTTTTTGTTTTGGCAGAATGCAAAACGTAAAGAAACATTTTTCTAAAAAAACAAAAAAAAAAACAC
The DNA here is from genome assembly GCF_977971745.1 of Zootermopsis nevadensis. NCBI lineage: Eukaryota > Metazoa > Arthropoda > Insecta > Blattodea > Termopsidae > Zootermopsis > Zootermopsis nevadensis. Next base: position 17,285,816 of record NW_028259142.1, read on the forward strand.
GCAGAACAGCGCTTAAAACTGGGAAAATATTTCATTATTTAAGTAACAAGTTTGATTTTTGGTTATTGTGCCAAATATTTGTGCCTTACTTCCACTAACAAAAGCAAAATAGGTCTACACTGTAGACCTATTTTGCTTATTGCTATTATGAAGCATTTTCATGATTAAGTTAAAAAGAATGAGATGGGCTGGGCATGTAGCGCGCATGGATGAGACAAGAGGTGTGCACCGGGTATTGGTCAGGAAGCCTGAGGGGAAGACACCTCTGGGGAGACCTAGACGTAGATGGTAGGATAATCTTAGGCGGTATCTGTCAGAGATAGGAGTTGAAGGAGACTGGATTTTGTGGCCCAGGACAGGGTCCGGTGGAGGGCTTTGGTTAATTCGGTGATGAACCTTCGGGTTCGATAAGCCATCTAGTTAGTTAGGTCTACACTGTACATAAATAATGAAAATGCTTCATAATAGTTATTATGACATTACGAATAAGCTTACACAGCGACAGCTTGATATATCCAGTACGCGCAATGCACGTTTGTTTAACGACGCTATCACAATTCCGACTGTAAGAGAGATGAATGATTAAATCATAGTGAAACGGGAAAGGTAATTTGAAAACACTTGGCCATGAAGACTAATCTCGAGACAGACATTTTTAAGCCGGTATCTCCCGAAAAGCAAGCACGAGTACTAACCACTCGGCACACTTCGAATGCGGGGGAGTAATGGCTGCATAAGATTTTCATACTGATTATCTGTAATTACCATGTTCTTTTGGGTTCTGGCGCCATCATTAACATCGTCGCCGCCGTGAAAACCTCAAATCTCGCATGATTATTTGTGATTAATTAGGTCGATACACATAGCTTAAATTTCCAGCTTTCTAGGATAACTGAAGACTGACCATAGGCCTGTACCATTAATAAATATAAATAAGTGAACAATGATTTTTTAATAACAGGCTTAATAACGTTCTGTGTGAACCTGCTTGCGAGGATCAGTAAATGACAGGCGCGTTTTGTTAAACTGACCAGAAATTTCAATAAAAGGTCGTCATATTAGTCTATACACGGCAAATATACGGTTAAGAACCCCTGTTCGAAAGTAATTTTATGGCAAGATATTAAGATGGAGTAAAGTAATTAAATGCTGTGTTATGGTCGCATAACCAAGACAAAGGAATTCTGACTACTGAACGATTCTTTCAGTAACGGGCTGACGAACGTTATTTCACTCACAAAAGTTTCAAATTTCAATTTGTTTGTTGTGTCGTTGCTTCATTCTGATCTTCATTCAAATCAAATAATAATATTATTATTAGCCTTCACAACAAATCAATATTACAAGCTTTAGTATTTAATTACATGTTTGTGTCAACAATTTTATCAGTGACATGTTTTGGACGTAGTCCATCATCAGACATAGAATGTTTAAGCAACATGTAATATTGATTTATTTACATTTGCGGTAGTAATTCAATAACACATAATAATAGGCGACATACCGGTGTGTCGACCTCACAACTAGACCAGACCCGTCACATACCAGCAGATGCTCGGGTCGTTCCTCTGGTTCCTGGAAGAACAAAATATCAGTCAATTTTTTCGTTTTTAGAGCTCGTTTCTTTTCTGGGAACTACAAGTAGTCTAAAATTTCAACCGTCATCTCAGCCCACGTGCAAATTTCTAGGAACTCAAGCGGAAAATCCACATGAAGAGGAGCTTGTGAAGGGTCAGTGCGTTTGTCATAGCAGGCCCAAACGTTGCTTACATCAGGTAATTAAGCAGACAGGCCTACAAAAATTACGGTACAGAAACACAGGTATATGATAACTACCCGGCTTAAGAGAGAAAACCTGTCCTAATCTGCAAATTTTTCCAAAGTCGTGTAAAATTACACCACCATCAACGTTTTAAATTGATGTAGGCCTACTATAGACCTATGTTACATTAACAATCTGCAATTCTGTTGAAAAGTAACGTTGGTACACACAGACAATTATTTTCAACTGAGAAACTCTGAAGTAATCTACATTAAAAGCAAATTTCTAATCTACACTTGCACTGAACCCGGTTGTGATAAAATATGCAGCTTTTTGACTGTATAAGCTCCCGCTACAAATAGCGAATCTGAATAATTAGATTAAGCCGTAGAACATTGTCAGTCCGCGGGCCACCGATTTGGAAACAATGCGTCAAACCATCTCAAATCTGATCGAAGAACTGTAATACAGCATGAAATGTAGTCATGCGTAATGATTGCTGTGCCAGTTAAAGGATAAAGAAGCCATGCGGCCTTGCTGAGTGAGGCCACTGACCCATCCTCAGTTCCTTCAATATGCACGCGCATCCTCACAGACCACTTCGCCGATGTACATGATAATAACGCTTCCTGGTATAAAACCTGAAGATACACCTGCCCCTTTGTTAGTCCTCCCGCGACATTCTGAGACAATGGTCGAAATCATGCTTTATAGCCTATGGTTCCGGACCTTGTAGCCCTGGTAGCATCCCAATTAAGGACGAGTACAATAATTAACTCCACTGTACAGGCCCATGCCTTCCATCTTCTATGGAAAGCTTATTCAGGTGGTCACGAAACTCGTTGTTTTTATGGAACCCAGGCTGTTCATAACAGTATTAACGAAAAACAACAGACCCTATTCATAGCCACTTGAATCCATTTTCGTGTTGTTGCTATTGATTCACATCAGAACGAAACTTACTTGATACTTTCGACATACAGTTTTTATTTGTATCATGGCTACTCTGAACATCTAACCAATCGCTTCTTATCCATATAATTTGGAAGAAGCAAAACCACAATCGAAAAGTGGTATACAGTGGTCATGTTTCAAAGGAAAAGAATGTTGTACATTGAAGCGTGAATGGTCTCCCTCGGCCGCACGCACGAATGTCAATTTCATAGCGAAATGTCTGGGCAGAGCTAAAGAAGGCAATGACCTGTGGGGCTACACGTGTATCTCCCACGGTTTGTTGGAACTTAGGGCCCGCGAATGCTCGGAACCTTGACTCCCCCAACGGGGCCAATGCCCCCGTGATGATTATTATTCCAAGACTCTTTCTACACACACTGGTATTGTTAAAATAGGACTCGTGCTTCGAACATCTTATTCAGGCCTAGATGTCGCAATAGGCAATGTAACAAAACACACTTCCGGTTTAGAGATAACCAGCCTTGAGAAAATATGCACGAGGCCAGAGTGTCGGCGTCTCTTGTCGATCCATGAGAAAGCACGTACCATCAACGCTTTGAAGCCGAGTCCGTCCAACATTTAAGAACGAAGTGTCCTCAAGAAAACACGCTTCTCCATTACAAAGATCAACTGCTTAATGCTTATCCTGGGAATCATAGCAAGACCATAAATATAAACTGAAGATTCGTGATTGTTAAGACAGATGGTACGTAGAGTTTTCCACTGGTGTGTAAAGGGGTAACAAACAAAATTCTTGATTTCGGTCAACTAATGTAACAAAATGAACATGAACACAGTCTCACAAATTCACTATTTACTATTATATATACATATATAGCCTAAATGCGCTTTGGTTCAAGTTATTTTCCTGCTCACTATGTGGAGTTGTATATTCTTTGAATTAATTACACGTATCCGAGGTCTTCTTTCGTAAAACTTAAGTTCAAACTGACGTAAATATTCGCTTCTGCCTTCAAATGTCTAAAAGAAAAAAAAGACGAACATAATCCATATACACAAACACTCGGCATTCCCTCTGCTTCATAATATACACAGTTCTCACTTAAAATATGCAAGCTTTATATACCGGCATTGTAGTCCTTGGCTAGATCTGCGTCTATATTTGTCTGTATCTTTGTAACTGTCCTATCTATTCCCCTTTTTAGTGCGCTGTCTCCTATTACATACAGGCCTAACGTTTCATCCTGATTTATACTGAGCTTACAATAGCAAGTTACATTAGGCCTATTATTAAAAGTGCACTATACTCGTTGCCACTTGATGGGTTTCAAAGAATTACAGCATTTCGTTTATTGTATCATGAAATGTTCAGTATCTCAGGGATCGCGATCCAAGTACACAACGCAAACAAATGAAAATTCAGACATATTTTGCCTATTTACCATATGAAATACACAGCCTGCTTTTAACAAATGTTTCTGCAGATTTTCCGACCTCTTGCGTGTTATTACGTGTCCGTATCTCTATCGCTTCAACTTGTCCTTATTTGTATGTCACACATAAAACTAATCAAAATGAGAAAAGGTGAGAATTCAGTTTCTTACGGGTACAAGTATGAACATGACCGTCTCTGAGATGCTGCTTTGTGTTATATCGCTACTAAAGCAAAATACTCTTTTAATAAAATCCTCTGGGGCTATCAAACGCGTCTAATGGTTAAAATTCGCCGACGATTCTGGGACCACCTCAATCATCCGGGCGATAATGGAGGCAGCATGGACCTCTGAAACGTTGGTAAACTTCTACCAGACTACACGGCGCAACAACCCAGAAGACAGCCATCTTAGGTTGCTACTGTTTTGTCGAACACCATAATCACATTTATAACTCTCTGCAATGTCCGCTAATCATCTTTTCATGAACAACATGCAAATCAACATTGTACCTGGAAAGCACAATAAATGTTGCGTAAGTGACGTCATAGCTTGGGAACTGTTCCGAGGCCGCGCATGCGCAGACAGACTAATGCAGATTGATCAATAGATGAGACGACAATAGCGTGGAACACTGAACAAGCATCTACTGTAAAATGATCACCAGTCTGTATTTCCTCTTCTATGGTCTTCAGATAAGGGGAGTTAATCATCATCATCATCATCATCATCATCATACGACTTCACACATTCAGACCTTAGTGGTCCGTTTCGACCTATAGTTGATTATCGTCTAAAAGTCGTTTGAAAGGTCGAAAAGTTCAGTGCAGCAAACCCTACGCCAAAAGCGGGGGGTTACGGTCCTCAAAAACACTGCATCTGGCAAGACTATAAAAAATTGGGGGTTGGGAGAGCAGTGGCCGGTGTTAAAACACACAACACAGCTTAGCTACTTTCAATGTTCCGTCACTTTACACAAATGCCAACACAAATTAAAAATCGCTGGTACACAAAACCAAATACCGCGGTTAGCAAATTTGGATAACTGTATCAGCACCTGACCACGAAATTATGCAATGCTTCGTTTCCGTGGTCAAATACCTTTGGGAACACAAAATGAGTCACAAACAGCAATCACACAACAACACTTGAATTTGAAAAACTAAAATACTTCATAATTAAGCAGTGCCACAAACTTCGAAACAGATAAGCTTGAAAGAATTAAAAAATCAACAAAACTACAGGCCTGTGAAGCCATAATGTTATATAAAAACTTCATGGAGTAGGGAACTGAAAACATATTTCCTGGTTTTATGAGCCACTCTATTTCTACATGATACATTTTAGTATCATGCTCCTATACGGGATTACGTTTCAAGTGGTGACGTTCCCTTAAGACACTATGGAAAGGGTACCAATATTTAATTTCCCTACGCATTCTGCATGCCCCGCCCACATAGCATTCTTGGACTCACTCTAATAATATTGTGTGACGAAATCTACATTTATCTGCACAATCTGAATAGTCCCACCCTTCTCGCTAGATGTCCATGTTTAATTGTTCATTCTTGCTTCGCCCGATGGACGTACATATTAGCATTTGCATTACGGAATAAAACCCGGAATCAATAACAAAAGGTAACTTTAGCAACAAAGAATTAATTAAGCAAACTTAAACATGTACATACACCACACCATCACGTCACACAAACTAAGCAAGCCTTTATAATATAAATTAATATTTATGGCACGGTGGCAATAAATGAGTGTTTACACTACCGTTGGCCACATACGTCTCCTTCGACTCAGTTTTTTTAATTCCAAAGAATGAAATTTTAAATACACGCACAAACACATTTTCTGAAACCGAGCTCTGACAGCAAACTACACAGAAATCTTGCCATTCAACACCCGTGTTTCTATCCTTGTGTTCATCCAAGTGACACAGACCTGACAACCTCAAATCGACAAATTTCATTTTGACAACAGGACTTTAAATCAATGAAATGCAAATTAAACAGCCAGAAATCAAAGCAAATGGAATAGACACTAATATTTTTTGTGTTGTTATTGCTAGAAAAATTACTACACAAAATTTCAATACGTTCTTCTTACATGGAAACAATTTTATAATAATCACGAAACTGTAAGATGAGCTTCGGCACAATTCCCACTTAAATCTAGCACAAAATAATTCTACCGTTAATTAATAGCAGGACAATAACATCGACATTTCAAGTACGCACAGTATTTTAGACGAGGATTTTCAAAACGACGCTCAAAACAAAAGAAGAAACTTTTAAAAATGATAGCACATACATAAGTTACAAATTTATCCGCCAAAACAATATGGAGCCACACTTCAGTGGCCCCAGTGCTGCTCCAAGCGGCGGAAATTATTCATATGCTTGGCGCTTTTTTAAGTTCCGTACAAGACAACAATCCCAAAATAACTTCAAGTTACCTGTTGTCTCAAAACCTTCACTTCTTGTAACGTGTCACACTCTTGAGATTTTCTACATTTCTTGCTTTGTGCATGCCACATTTCGACATCGTCATTGTCACGTGATTGTGATCAAAGCTCAGGTTTCACTATCTTCAGTTTGCAACACTGAAATCAACAATCGACTTAATACGGAACAGGCACTTCACTATATACACCACTTATAACTGGAAAATAGATCATTTCTCAGCTTGTCACTAAAATGGTTTACAGTTGCAACATTATAATGAATTTCTATTCGACCCATGAACGATCATACTACCACACGCGCGATACTCTGTTGAAGGCACTGGCAGGATTCCAAGTGGGTCAGAGCTCTGTGACGGTGAGGTGTGCAGGGGAAATGCCAGCCGCAAGGTCGCTTACCACGTGCCAACCCTCTTGCCTTTGTATCGAATGAGCCACCGAGACACAACACTGTAGCACGGACATCTTCAATTATTACACTAGAAATGTCTATTACGAACACGACGGGAAAATTACTGTTTGAAGCTTCATTGGAAGCTTTCCAAAGATTATGCTTTCAGTTACTCACAAAATATCGAACGAGGGTACTGTGTAAGAGTGCCCAACCTCAAATAAATATTTCTCAAAGTAAACTTGCCACATCCGGGGAATGTAATTTTGGCATGCCTTACCTTTACATCCCGCGCCGGAAGTTACTTCTACGAACGTTCACTCCTCTGGCGTCGGCGTCACTACTATAATGATGTCCAGTAAGGCTGTGATGCCGCTTCCAATGCAGGTTGGTCGCTTAGCTGATGCCAGTTGCTGGCGTAACACTGCGCAAACCCAGCACATCTGACTACACATGGGTACCGAGTTCCACCGCTCGCTCGCGCAGTCCCAGTATCGTAGTCGCGAGTCGCTGCGCGCAGCGCGAATAAAGACGAAAGCAACCAATAAAAAATAAAACTGGGATGAAAATAAGGACGAAGAAGCGAAGGATCACGAAAATGAAATAATACAAAACAACGAATCGGCCAACAAACTTTTCTTTTTGGACAATGACACATGCATAGTAGTTGTGACGTCACTAGTCCGCAATTGTGATGTCATTGTCAAAGGGAAAGACGACAGAAGCCCAAGGTTGAGAAGGCCGTATGAGAAATAGCACAGTTTATTGCTCGCGAGGCAGCCAGCCTGACTTCTCCTTGCCTTCCCCAATCATTCCATGTTCTTATGGTCATGGCTACTCATCATTCGATAAATGTCCCAGGTGCCATGGTTTAGCAATTTTCATTGATGACAAATGTCAATCGCGACGTTCTGCCTGAGCGCAATGTTATCTATGTTGAGTCCACTCGCAGCGTTATCAATGAAGGGCGCGGAAAAAAATGGTTTCCAGGTAACACAATCACATTCCCATTCCTGTATAGGCTTACCAACCCATAAAAACTCATTACTGGTTCTTCCGCCCGGCATCTTGAATCTTTCTGCATCTTTCGAAATGCAACCATCGACAACGAGAACGAGTAGCAAATTATTTTTCTTGTTCATACACATCGAACGTTGCGGTCTTACTTCCTGCGTTCATGTATCAGCCCGGAGACCAGCTGTCCTGATTGAGATTTTTGGTAGTTTTCCATAGTCCTTCCGGGAAAATTCCGGGATATTAACTTCATTTAAGCCATGACAGCATCTTTGTATACCTTTTCCAATTCATTGTTCATTAATTATCCTATCATTTGACTGTGTACAATCTGAGATACTGACAATGTCGATAATAAGTCATAAAACTAAAATAAATCACAATTATTAGCTGCTCGTGATTCGATAATTATCTTTGGTGTCTGTTAATTAAAATCTGTGAAAGTGTATCTTCTACTATTTGTTGATGCTTGAACATTCTTTATTTTGGTCTCAATGAATAAAAATTAATAAATTAACGTTCAACATACAAACGAAGGCAGGCACGAATTTTGTTGAAAGTTCAGCACTGAAAGGGTTTAAAAACAGAATTTCCAGTGATATGCAAGATTTGTAGTATCTCCTGAAGTCGAGACACAATGCAGAGAACCAGGAAAGGATTGTTAATCTAATATGGAGTTAATATATTTTCAAAATAATCTTAAGTTTCATATATAATGTTTGTATTGTTTGGTTTTTCTTGAAGTCTTCGGTGCTCCTTGATGAATTATTCACAGAATATCGTGAAGACAGTGTGTTAGATGGGCTAGTTATAAATTTGTCTGCTTCTTAGATTATTTAACGACGTTATCTCTTTTGTATAGACCAAATAGCGTCCTGTGTAAAGACGATCGTGGGTTATAGTTTAAGAAAGGTGTGAGAGGAATCTGTTGCGATCTGTTATGAGGTAAAACCCACCAAATCCTAAGATCATATTAGCCAGTCTTTGTGTCAAGAATCGAAACTGGACCTTCCAAATACAGAATAGGCTACAAACCTTTAAACTGCGATGTTCTGTAATTATCGTGTGTATCTTTTCAAACATCGCGCTTTGCTATAATCATCATAGACGGGTTTTCATATGCGTGTCACTGGGTATTGTGGTCCGAAACCACGGCAAGCCAGTCGCTAATCTGGAAATGCCTGGCAACACAGGGCAAGTTAGCATAGGTTGTGTTACCTGAGCCTGCTGTAGTTTGGGAAGTGGCTAGACAAGTTTAGTTTGCAAAACAAGAATATGCTACCGTCTTCTAGGTAGCCATTTCTTCCCACGACGGTCATACATGGAGTCGCGAATGACTTATCGGAAGATTCCAAAGACCAAAATTACTTTTCAGCTTGCCATTATGACAAATTCCATATCACGCACGACATGTCTCATTTATAAATACGTATTTTGGTCTAAACTTGTTTCGCGTTTGAAAAAATAAACTTTACCATTTATCGAAAGAACGAACTCCATAGTGTCCGTTCCACCGCGCTCAGTGTCCTGATAAAACACCTGGTAGTCATGACCTTAAAAATCTAGATATTTATTTCATACGCTGTTTAACGTCGTTTAGGTCTAGCGGTTAGAACGCTGGCCTTGTAATCCTGGGGTCTCGGGTTCGATTCCCGGCGGTGCCCGAATTTATAACTTGTGTTGGGCAAGGCCGTGGTCTAGGCAACACGGAGTTTTCCTCCGTGGCATCCCAACAATTACTCCATTCACACACAGAAGAAGGCAATGGCAAACCACTTCTGGATCATCTGCCAAGAACGTATATGAACAGGTCCCAGTCCGAGAAAAGGATGGAAGGATCCTGTTCATATGGACCTGTCGTCAGACAGAACACTAAATAAAAATTCAACGACATAATTTAAATGTGGCGGAATTGTGAAAAAGAAAAAGATAATATGCGTTTTGGCTATTAAAATGTAGCATATCAGCATTTACTTGCAGAGACTAAAGGTCAATGAGGTTGAGGTTCTCACAGCGGCGAGTATAAAGATGACTATCTTCTGGGTTGCAGTAGAAATTTACAGACTCAGCTGATGATAAAAGTACAAAGCGTCGGCAAATTTATACCAGACAACACAGTTCTACATCATCAACGAGATTAGGGGGCCTACGGGTTGAGAATCGAACCCAGGTCGCACAGAAAGCTGATGATCAAAATTAATAAAATACTACACACATAGCAGGCAAGCAGACAGCTTGAGACACCTTGGCGAAAATGGGAAAGTAATATTATAACGAATTTTAGAAAATTAGGTGGTCTCAGACAAAAATCAAATAGCATTATTAATTATACAGAACTGGCAGTACTAACTTGCAGTGTCAGTGATAGAGAAATACAAGAAGTTCTACGACACGTTTCCATTCTACAGATACGGTATATGATTTAAAATACTTTGACGTGTTCTTTGCGCAATGTGCACATATGGGAAGGTCATTTCCACCGCCCTCTTCTCATGTTCCACTCGCAAACTACTCAATAGATTTACATTAAATTTGGTTTTAGGGCATAAGCCTGCGTTAAAATATGTCGAACAAATACAAATTTTCCTCTCACAAACCAAGAAGTTCGATGTAAATATAGTCCTTGCTTTCTTAAAGCTTCAGTAGTTTCGTATAGGTTTTTATTAATTATAGTAATATTTTAATATTTAATAGGAATTTTATTGTGATTAGACTGACAAGATTTAAACAAATATATATTTATCACAATATGACGCAACTTTATCATCTCTTAAACGACTTATTGTACAAAATAATTACACACAATAAAAGAAATAGTACATCGATCTTATTGAGATGTACAACTCACATTTTAAGCATCTTTCGATACAATGAGTATTTAGAGAAAATAAATAATTTTCTTTAAATAGTGTGGCTGAACAATATATTTATATCTACAACAAATCAACATCAAGGTCAGTGAGAACGCATCTGGAAAATCTGTGTCCAAGAAATCAGTCCACAATTAATCACATTTGAAATATGGATGAATATCTTCGCCTACCGTACGAAGTCGCTTGTGCTTCCGTTTAGCAACAACTCAGTGTTACGTCACACTTCCGGGAAACAATTTAACCGTTCCTAGCTTGAACGGAATGACCTTTGTACTGTCGTTTCCCGCTGAGTTCGTAGGATTTCAAATCGCATTCATTGAATGCTTCTTTATACATTAATCTTGCGAGTATTATTTTTGTGAACTGTTCACGGACATTTTAGAGTAAACAAATAAAGGAGGATGAGATGGGCCGGACATCTTAACAGCTTCAGATGGGAGAAATTTCAAGGAAATAGACGTTATGTGAGAGACCTAGGATTAGTTACGAGAATAACACTACAATTGATCTTGAATGAGATCAAATGATGCGTCTCTAATTAGTGTATCGCCAACCGGTGGTCCGCAAATTGTGCCCAAATGGTCCGCGAGTTGAGTAGATTCTACTCATTTAGCTTTCATACTGTCTTGCTTAAAGTTTTACGTTTTATTTGACAAATTTTCCTCCTTCCTCATTTCAGTAAGAATGTGACGAAAAGAACTATACAGTCTGTCTATATTTTAGTCTATTACTGTTAAAATAAAATGTGAGACAAATTTGGGGAGGGGTCCGCGGTACCACAACGGTTGAGGCCCTCTATGATATTTTAAGCGGCCTTACTCAATTATCGAATTACAAGCCGTAACACATTTTAAATTTCAAATTCACGTCAAATAGCTACTTGTATAACACTATCCATTATTTAAATTAAATAAAATGCAAATATGTAGGATTTTGGGTTTTCACGGCGGTGAGTTTGAAGATAGCTGTCTTCTGGGTTGTTGCACCGTGTGGTCTGGTAGAAATTTATCAACGTTTCAGAGGTCCTTGCTGCTTCCATCATCAGGGCGCAACAACCCGTTCAGTCGGCACCATCCTATTCAAGGTTAGATTGCTATGGTTACCGCATGACGACAACAATAATGACCACGCGTTGTTTGTTGCACACGTTCATAACTGCCCCCCCCCCCCCCCCCCCCGGTAATCCTACACGTGGAACACGGCCGCAGCTGCTTCTGCCTCCCACGTGCTGATGTCTTTCCGTCCGTCCGAAAGCGGTCACGTGGAGTTTGGATACAAAACTGAGTTGTTTTACCGCATGGATTATGCCTGTCTGGACCTTGTGACGAGACAATACGGGGTTCGATTCCTCACAGGGACTAGATTTCTCTATTTATCACCATGTCCAAGCAGACCTGCTTTTTGGGGTTCACCCAGCCTCACACTTCAGCTGCTATCGCTCTACAAAGAGACAGGAGTCTCGGCGACCCCAAAGTCAAATTTTTGTTTATGGCTCAAAATTATAACATACTTTTAATAGAAATAGAATAGAATGAGGAAACAAACGCAAAGAAAGCCAATTAAATATTTTGCGTCAGCATGGATATTACGAGGACCTTCTGTGGCGTAAATTGTTTTCTTTTTCGAGATGTAGCAGAAGCCACTTAGATGGGAACAGCGCATTTTATCAGAAGTCATAATGGTTTTCTGTTCGAATGTTTCATTTGTTCTACTTCCGTCTTCAGGTGACAGCCTAATCTGTTGGGCCCTTGGTCGAGCTGGTCTCAAACCACGGGTCCTACAGATTTGGCTTTTGTCTTCCTGTCACTTGAAGGAAAATAATTCTGAAAAGTTGTAGTTCAAAAAATACCTACGCATTAATATAAGTGGGTTTTGAATACAGGTCTCATACAAAACTCAGAATAAACAGCAGTTATTTCCTTAAATAACATTAACTAAATGATTTTTGAAAAGCAGAAATGTTTGTTTTCTTTGAGGTCGGGATTGAGTGTTTAGATGTTATTTCGATGAGTTTCGGTTTCAAAGGATTAATTATGCTGAGGTATGTGGCCTTCTGGAGGAATCACCTCGTGACGCCACGACACACGTGTTGGGTCGCAGGCGCTGTATTCGAGGGCAATGACCTCGCCTCTCCTTCTCTCTGTCTCCCTCTGGCCGCCGATTTATTATGATGACATCACCGGAGCAAGTTTCCCTGCAAAGAGGTCGTCGACCTCGCCACTGAGCTGCGGTCCGCCAGACCGACCTGCATTCTGGCGCATGGGATGCTGGGTCATCGATCCCAGAATTTATCCAGTGTCGGATTGCTGCATAGGCGGAAATATTGGCTCCACATAAAACGACTACGACTGCAAATAAAGACAAAGGTGGTCCATCCAGGAAAATGATGAATAGTGCCTCAAAATAGACCATGATCGATTTCTTCTTTTCCATATCAATTCATCATTCAAAATCAGCTTTCCATTTGGTGCTTAGAAACACGTGTACTTAAAAAGGGTTATTATATAAACTTTAGGAACATACATGCGCACATAGATGAAAATAAAATCCTGCTAAAGAATGCCTATGCTGTATGCTATAACATAGAGTCAAAATGATTCGATACATTCATTCATCCGGTAGGAGATATGTAGCATTTTCTGTTAAACGTTCGTTCATACATTTGTTAATTACGGTGTCTGGCCTGAAGTGTAAAATCCATTTTCGATTTTAGTAAGAATTCCTATTGATTGACAGACAAACCAGCGTAACAGTTGAAAATTCGTGTGAAGTTCGACCATGGCTTCAGAAACAAGAAATGAAACTGTATGTTCTGTGAACATAATTACTTAAGACGGCAGGATAGTTTCCCCGCCTATAAAATGACAAGGTTTGAAATTCAGGTCTGAAACAACCACGGACCTATTCCAGGGGGTGAAACGTGTTTATGTTAACTGTGTTAGCCATACTAGCCTTGCTAACACTTTTAAAAACTGAAACAAAAAATGCTTCTATGTTGCTTTCGTGATCCAGTGACACTCCAAACACTGCAGAACAGATAAAATGTATCGTTAGCCAGCTCCAGCCAGGTAGATGACCCGAAACGGGCACACATTCTTTAAATTCTGAAAGTAACATTTATGTCGTTTGATGTCATCTGTAGAAGCAAGTATAAGAGTCATTATAGACCGTCATAGGTGCAAGAAACAGGTCACGGTAAGGGAAGGAAAGAATTAGAGTGATCTTGCGAGAAAGAAGAACAAATGGGCAAGAATAAGGTGTGATAAAAGTGAAAAATGAAAACAAAAGTAGGATTAGGTTATGAGACGCAGGTTAGAAGACAAGGAATCAGGGTAGAAGTATCAGCAGAGAAAGAAGGAATGAACGGAGCTGAAGAGAGAAAAAGGAGTATTTATTAAAAAAAATGTCGGTAAATAACGCAGTCTAGGGTGCGAACTGCGGACCAGCCAGTACGACACTGCAACAGGCTTTCCATATCGATCTGCAGCAGACCGCTAGCACGTGGAGATGGAGCAGCCTCCATCTCGTTGCCTCGGAACTGCAATCCTGAATTCGAACCTTGGCTCAGGCGACACCAAGGCTTTTTCGTCATATGAATTATTCGTAGAAAATCAATTAACATATAGCAACATTTCATGGCCGGGTATAATAGGGTTTAAATAATTAACATTAGGATTAGAATGGGTATTCTTAAAGATCACAGAACAAATCAAACATAAATAACTTTGAAACATCGAAATCACGTCAGTTTAATAGGGAAACAGCATCACCGGCTGATGAGGAGATAAAACAAAGATGAACAAACTGTAACCACGGTATTGTATGGACGACTGTTGAAAGTTTAAACGTTGATATTAAAACACCGGTTGGAGAAACACTACCGTCCATCTCCTTGAACTTAGTCCTAGCCTAAGATCTATGAAAACGTTCGTGACTATCGGTCTTCTATAAACATTTTTCTGTTCAGCGTCTTCCAAAAAAAAAAAAATGGTTTTGGTCCAAAATAATTTAAATAAGGGTTTCATGAAGTCTGTGATGAGGACGTGTCGATACAACAGGACATATTAGGACGTAGAGACGAGAGGATATTTTCGTTCTGCTTACGGAATCAAATTTGGTGTAGATTATATCCAAAAATCCATAAATAAATTGGGAAAAATGCTACAAAACCGGATTCTAGGATAACGAAAATGAAACCGTAAGTTAACAAATTTTGGTGAAAGAAACCTTTGAACAGATGTCTCAAAACTTAGTGTTTTTCATAGTTCGTTATGCGAAACGCTCAACAGGAAAGCCTGTTCCAGAGCCTTTGTGAGATATGAATCTCCTTGCTGCCGAAGAATCCTACAGGCGCGTGCCAGGCTACTAGAAACTGGGTCAGGCTGCAGCTTGAGCGCGTGTGTCATCTCAGTACTATTTATATATTTATTACTAACAGCACATCAGGATTTCATTACTTTGTTTGCTGTCAATGTCCTTCGCGCGTTCCCGACCTTTGCTACTGGATCTGACACTCCAAATCAATTCTGGAAAGAAATTCCGACACCTGTGTTCCTTAAACTACTACAAACACAACGTATATCCGATCAAGTTAATGCATTAAGTTTTCAGAGATGTTTCTAACGTCGACGCACAGGTACAACAACTGTTTACTACAAAATCTGTAAGAATGTTTATGATCTACCTGCATACGCAATCCAACATGCTTTCCTCCAGAGTTTCAATAGAGAGCTGAACATAAATTCGTTTTAAATCCCGCAAAAAGAAAAAAAAGCCCGAAAGGAAAAACGTACGTTCTTCAAACATCCATTACCGGATTCTCGGCAAAAAGGACTTAACGATGATTGTTTTATTTCATCTCTTCTTACCGAGTACCAGTGATATGACGAAACCAATTCTCATTCGAGATAAACAATTGCAATGGATAAAATTAACTGGTCCCTTTCTGTCCCTATGTAACCCACAATCAGGCTCTGATGGAGGAAGCAGAGGTTCTAGAGTAACGGAGAACCGCCCGTCTCTGCAGCGCATTGATTGTAACGGCAGAGAGGTCGTTGACCTCCTGAAGGCACCAAAACACGGGGCACGAGTGAGAAAGAGAGATGCGGTGTTATTGTCTTCCCAGCTAGCACACGTGTAGCCGGAAACATCTAGGTCACGCGCTATCATCCTCATTGGATTTTAGTTTTCCTTTTATTTATAAACATTTGTATCGGTCATTATATTCTCTACCTCCTATCCCTATCACAGAACCGACCTTCAGTTTTCACGGTCATGAGACTATCAAAGGACTTTCTCTTGGTTTTGAGGCGATGATAGACGAAACTACACTGTCTAGTTTCGGATACTGTAATCAGGCCATTGATTGTTGAACTTGTTATTATCTATGATAAAAATGTACGCTAGCATAATGTATGAAAATTGTATTTGAATTATTTATCGTTTTGAAGCTTTATATAATTATATAAACCTGAGGATGGTTCTTTTAGGAACTGAAACATGTCGTGAAACATGAGAAAAATGATGGTCTAATGTAAATCGAATATTTCGATAAAGAACATCATTTAATATTTTAAATGTTAATTATTGTAATATTTTAATATTTAATAAGAATTATTGTGATTAGACGGACAAAATTTAATATATACTTATTATATCACAATATGACGCAACTTTACCATCTTGTTATTATCTGACAAAACAGTGATTGGGTCATCAAATAAGCAAAAACGTAATGACAGCAATTTTAATATTTATTATTTACTAACTAAATTAATGGTATCATTATCCCCTGATTTTATAGAACCCACAAGTTTCATTTGTCTTGCTCACTAAACCCTGCTCAGAAACAGGCAGATGGAGAAAATGAGAAATGCACAGGCCTACAAAACCTGAAAATAGAAATAAGGCGTGGATTGGATTCCATTCACTCAGGACTTAATCCGGTGGCAAGCTGTTGTGAACACAATGATGAACCTTCGGGTTTAATAAAGGCGGGGAAGCAAAACGATCACTAGGTTCTCAATTGTGACGCTGTGGCTACTAGACGAGCAATTGCAAAAGAGACCAGCACACGTGTGCCGTGCCGTTGCCTGAAGATCAGTTAAGACCCATGGACAGCTTTATTTCTATAGGCATTCAGCCCTGCGACCTGGGTTCTGGGAAACATCCGCCACATCAAAGTAAATGGTATGCTTATTCTCTTTGCAAGATATGCAACGTTTAACAAAAACGTCTAGACTGGAGGGTGGCAGAATGAGTACTGAGGGACCTTACTCTGGAGATAAACCAGCCGGAACGTGATGCTCGTCACTCGCCTCCACTCTGTCTCAGACTAACTTCCCCAAACAGCATTAACCAATTGATTTTTGTAACGGAGATGCAATGTATTTTCTTTGAGGTAAGGGCTCAATTTTTAAACGATGTTCAGATTAGCTTTGTGTTTTGAAGTGTTAAAGGCGATTAATAAGTTTCTTCAATGTTTCTGAAACTGATAGGATCAAGGAACACTTCTGGGTTCCTTAAATACCAATGGAAACTTTCAGGTCCTATGCCCCATCTAATTGGTACTGAAGCATCAAGAAAACTACTTGTGGAATAATTAAGAATATTTATATGATACTAACAAATCAGAAACGAAATGTCACAATTTTCTACAAATAATTAAAATAAAATCTGATTACTTACTTGCCTATGTTTCTTGTAAATGTGTAAAAAAAATAACAAAGAAGCAATGAAGTTCGTTATTAGAATGCATTACTACCTTTCTTATCAGAAGAGAATTTGTGCTTTTCCTTCGGAAATCGGTTGTTAATTGGCAGGAGTTCCTTGAAAGGCTGTTTAGGTTATGAATCAGAAGTCATTTCGTAGGATTTGAGGTTCTCGCGGCGGAGAGTATGGAATTGTAGCGAGGTGTAGTCCCGTAGGACCTCAGAATTGTTAGTAAATTTCTACAAGACTGCTCGGCAGTACAACGCATAAGACGGCCATCTTCTTAGTAGCAATTTCAAGCAACCTGTCAAATAGCTAGACAGAAAAAAGTTCACGACGAAGGAAAAATAAAGTCTTACATTCCATGTCAATGAGACAGTCACATCACCCACAGATATGAAAAGGCCGTGGCCTCGGCCCAAGCTGCTCTCATTAAATGCACCGGACACTAACTCCGGAAACAAATCCCATATTTTTTATTTTCTCAATAGCCAGATTAAACACTACCATAGTACACTAAATTCCAACAGGCGGTTTCTAGAATTAATTTCTAACGTTTAACACGAGTGGTGTAGATGGCAGCACCTGTAGTGGACTACATACTTCAATTCTCTAGATTGTGCTGCCACCTGAGAACAATGTGTGTAGCCTACACCACGTGGTTCCGTGTGGTGCGCAGATCATCTGGGAGTACAGAGAAATAAAGCTGTTCTGTATACTTAACCTCTTTATATGCAATTGTGCTATATTGATTATGCCAATTTAAATTTCAGGCCAGGCCACCACATAAATAAAAATACAAAATAAGACCTCCAGACAGTGTTTGTATGAATCCAATTCCCTTTGAACGCTATCCTAATTTTTCATCACAACACCTCTCCTCCACTTGGCTGAAAATCATTCCAGTACCTTCTTAGCAAGTTACAATTCCAGCCCCAAACACCTATTATGGGTAGTAACATGATGCTAAAAGAGTGATGAAACATGCAATTCACCTCCAACCAAATTTTTCTACTTCCCACAACTAAAATCACTAGTCCAAACAGCCATAAGCAAATAACCTATTGGGCATTTCTTTTGTCTGAAATACATAACTACATTCCAAATCCAACTAAAATCTGCCAAAGAATAAAGATATGAAAGTCTACTTGGATCATAAGTTTTTTCATTCTAAATACTTTACATTAGTAACATTAAATCAACCGCCATACCAAACTCAACTTTTCCAACTATAATTACCCTAAGAAAAACCCAATACTTTCCCAAGACCCAAGTTTAAAGACATAATAAAACATTTAAATTCCACAAATTCCAAGTTTCCTCTCATACAATAGCTGGCAAACCAACCAGAATGAATGTTATCCCATGTCTAGATGACAAATTCATTGTCTTCGGGGGGTGGGGGGGGGTGCAAAAACTACTCTTACATATGCAAATAATTTAAACCTGGATACCCAAAAGCACAATTGAGAACAGTAATTACAAACCACATCTACAGACAAATTTTTATTCAAGAACTTGTGCAACTAGTGACACTTCTGAACACATGTACAATGAGACAGCACTATGGAATGACTCGAAAGTTAAATAAGATGAACATGAAATGGCAATGTACATTGTACAAATATACCGTCTATTTACAACACAATTCAAATTGAGAACACATAAAAATGGGAAAACTGCCATTTAACTTGTAAACATATTTTGTAAGTTCTTTTATTAATTCAACCACTTAATATTCACAAACTTGTTTAGTCCACTTCCTCCATCCGTGAAGCATCTTCTCCACCTTCTCCTTCCAATGGTGGCATTTCTGCATCTGCAGATGTTTCTTCAGCAACCTGTGGATCTTCCTCATCAATGCCTAAACCCAATTTAATCATACGATAGATGCGGGCTGCATGAACTTGAGGTTCCTCCAGCGCAAAGCCTGACGACAGCAGAGCAGTCTCGAAGAGAAGCATAACTAGGTCCTTTACAGCTTTGTCGTGCTTGTCAGCCTCAGCCTTCTGGCGGAGAGTTTCCATAACTGGATGATCAGGATTGATTTCCAAGTGTTTCTTTGCTGCCATATAGCCCATTGTAGATGTGTCTCGCAGAGCCTGTGCCTTCATTATACGCTCCATATTAGCTGTCCAGCCATACTGTGAAGTGACAATGCAGCATGGTGATTCCACTAGCCTGTTACTAACTACAACCTTCTCCACTTTTTTATCGAGGATGTCCTTCATGACTTTGCAGAGAGATTCAAATCTAGCCTTGTCCTCCTCACGCTTTTTCTTCTCTTCATCATCTTCTGGCAACTCCAAACCCTCCTTTGTCACAGACACCAACTGCTTTCCTTCATATTCCTTCATCTGCTGCACCACATATTCATCAATGGGTTCCACCATGTATACCACCTCAAAACCACGCTTCTTCACTCGCTCAACAAACGAGGAATTTGCTACTTGCTCTTTGCTCTCACCAGTGATAAAGTAAATGTGTTTCTGGTTCTCCTTCATGCGAGCAACATAGTCCTTCAAGGAACAAACCTCATCTCCAGATGCAGAAGTAGAGTATCGCAGCAATTCTGAGATTTTCTTGCGGTTTGAACTGTCTTCATGGATTCCCAGTTTCAGATTCTTGCTAAACTGCTCATAGAATTTCTTGTAATTCTCTGGATCCTCAGACAATTCTTCAAATAGCTCCAAGCATTTCTTTACCAGGTTCTTACGAATGACCTTCAAAATCTTGTTCTGTTGCAACATCTCTCGTGAAATGTTAAGTGGCAAGTCCTCACTATCAACTACACCTTTAATAAAATTAAGGTATTCTGGGATCAAGTCTTCACAGTTATCCATTATAAATACCCTGCGAACATATAATTTAATGTTGTTCTTTCGTTTCTTGTTCTCAAACAGATCAAATGGTGCTCGTCGTGGCACGAACAGAAGGGCTCTGAACTCCAGCTGACCCTCAACGGAGAAGTGCTTCACAGCAAGATGATCTTCCCAATCATTGGTTAGGGATTTGTAGAACTCCCCATACTCCTCCTGGCTAATGTCATCAGGGTTGCGTGTCCAGATGGGTTTTGTCTTGTTCAGTTCCTCATCTTCGGTGTATTTTTCCTTAACAGTTCGTTTCTTCTTTTTCTTATCCTTTTCTTCCTCTTCGTCTTCTCCCACATCCTCTATCTTTGGTTTTGACTCATCACCTTCTCCCCCTTCTTCACCTTCCTTCTTTTCCTTTTCTTCTTCTGCTTCATCATCACTCAGTTCCTTGTCCCGTTCCTTTTCTACCAGCAATTTGATCGGATAACCAATGAACTGAGAATGCTTTTTGACTATCTCCTTTATCTTCCTCTCTTCCAAGAATTCTGTCTGGTCCTCCTTAATATGCAGAATAATCTTTGTGCCTCTACCCAATGGTTCACCAGGATCAGGACGAATTGTGAAGCTGCCACCAGCTGAGGACTCCCACAGATACTGTTCATCATCATTGTGTTTGGATGTTACAGTTACCTTATCTGCAACCAGATATGCTGAGTAGAACCCAACACCAAACTGCCCAATCATTGAAATGTCAGCACCTGCCTGCAGCGCTTCCATAAATGCTTTGGTACCAGATTTTGCAATTGTCCCAAGGTTGTTCACAAGATCAGCCTTTGTCATGCCAATTCCACTGGAAAAAACAATGAATAGTATTTAGTAAATACATTATAACATATTCCACCATGTTATAAAATTAGTGCAGGCAACAATAAGCAGTCTAGACTAGTTTGTAGCTAGGCCTGGCTAGCTAAAAGGAATGATAATCTGATGGAAACTTTTTTGGGTAGAGGTATATGCATGGTTGAAGCAGCATTAAGGAGCCAACAGCAAAGGAGGTTGTTCACCTGGGAAGCTTTCTTCCTCACATTAGAAGACACATGGCACCTTCACTTTCCTTCCAAATCTTGCCTGTCACTAACACGGCAGCAAAAGCTTTACTTACAGCCAGTCCAAAATATTAAATGCATTCTTTTGGCACACAAACTTAATCGTGCAAATAATTCTTCAGCAAGGGGTCACAGAATTAAACTGAGTGCAATCAATTTGTTTTCCATGTAGCAACCACTTTACACTAAAAAGAAATCACTGCAGTTTTGAATTTTCCAAGAACCTAACCACACAAAAATGCACCCCTACTACATGCAAGTGGTGCTAGTTACAATTTTACCTCAAGTTTGTTCATCTGTCTTAATGGTATAACCAACTGCAGAAAATTGAAAGTACAAATCTAGGCAGTCCCCAATGGCATAAAACACCCATACCAAATTCCATTCAAATCTGTCCCAAAAATTGATTTGTGTGGACAGACATCACCAGCACCACATTTATACAGTAAGGTAAAAACAATTAATGTAATAACATGTATTAGTGACGAGAAATATTCGTAGTTCGTTGTTACTAGCAGCACCGAAACTGATTCGCCCGTGACTCACGCGTAGAAGTCCCGCCTTCGTCAATAGCAGCGGCCGATAACGCAGTGCAAGCTCATAAATTGGAGACCCAGTACTTTCCATTATGTGCAGTTACACAGCATTCCACTTCTTCAAAAATTGAGATTTAAGAAATCACAGGAAAGGGCTGGCCACAAAATCTCACAATTGGGAAAATATTCAGTGTTTTTAAGCATTATCTGCTAAACAGTAAGTGTAGAAAATGAACACCATCATTACTGTGTAATGGGAAGTTAATCTAAAATGGTACAGTAAAGAAACATGTCATTGAAACTTTAATCTCCAAGGTGTCAATGAACTTCATTGTTGCTATTACCTACTAAATCTATCTACTATAAAAATTTGTGATTAGTCGTTGTCGTCAACCAATTTGTCGTCAAAAAATGATGTCATCAACAATGTCAACTATAAACTAACTCGGCATTGTTGTGGAACAACAATGCCGAGTTTAGTGTCTTACTTAAGATTTTAAAATGCAACCCCCCCCCCCGAAGGAGGGGTTGGTCAAGTGTTTTAACCCTCCATTCGGGGGGGGGTTTAGTTTAGTTTCTTACACAAAATTTTAAAACACAAACCCCCCCCCCCAAAGGGGTTGGTTGCTTTTTAAAAACTTTACCAGCCCCTCCGAGGAGCTCTGAAAGGAGCGTTCTGCCCTAGTAGTCGTCAATAAATTACGTCATCAACAATGTCAACTATAAACAAACTCGGCATTGTTGTGGAACACAACAATGCCGAGTTTAGTGTCTTACTCAAGATTTTAAAATTCGGATCCTTCACTAACACAGATAAAATCAGCACCCTCTTCTCAAACTGAAATGACAGGCACACAATAATTGATTGGTTTTTAAAATACAATATATGCCTTTTGAAATACAGTACTAGGATTATGCTTACGTATCAATAATTGTGAGTGTGTGGTCATTCTTATTAGGGACAATCTTAATGTACAATTCCTTTCCACTCTCCAACTTGGAAGGATCAGTCAAAGACTCGTAACGTATCTTGTCCAATGCCTGCAACAAAGAGATTTTCAGGTTAAAAGGAGACAACTTTTTCACCATTTTTTCGTACACTTTACACTTCAAATCTCAACGAAAACAATAAAAACCGACATATCTATTCCTATCAAATCGGCAACAGAATGTATATTGTACTTACATCAGACGAGTTCGAAATCAATTCCCGTAGAAAGATTTCTTTATTAGAGTAGAAAGTGTTGATGATCAATGACATAAGCTGAGCAATCTCTGCCTGGAAGGCAAAGGTCTCAACTTCACTGGTATCCTGCATTTGAACGTCTTCTGGCATCTGAAATATTAATATGCAAAAACTATCGTTTTACACGTGGCTGAATTACACGATACCGACGCGTACACAAAAGAAAATTAATTTTGCGTATAACGATTAATAACTGTACCCCAAAACCAATAGAACGTATATAACATTCCATTAAAATGTTACACCAACCTTGTAAGGACCAATTTACACTTATATCAGAAACACACAACAAGCACTTTCCACCTGGTAACAAGGAACAGATTGCACTGCGTTAGCAACTGTCCCTTATATAAAACCATCTACCGGCTTTTCTGGAATATTTCATTGGAGGTTGAACTGTACTTCCTGTGACGTCAGTTCTAGAATCTTCTGTTGTCAATTAAACTGTTTTCAGCTTGTTACGATCTTGTAATAATACTGAAATAAATAAAATTTAGAACTCTCTAAAATTTTCAACAGAAAATATTAGCAATAAGGAGAAATAAGATAAAAATTTACTATATAAAGAATACATTTGTTGAATACACATCCTGATTTTGACTAGATATTATGGAACTTCCGTTCTATGGGTGTTACCCTTTCCAGAATCATCGAGAACAAACTAGAATCTTGCTATCTTTGTCTTTCGTTTCTAGCACCGGTATTAAATTTAAAAGTGACCTATGTGTAGCTGTTGTTCTATGTACAAAATATTAAACTATAAAACAACAAACACAATACCAATGCCTATCATATTTATCACTTAGTTGCGCATATGTGTGCATGCTTTTTTTAAGATATTCACAAGAAATTATAGAAAGAAAGAAAGTTATACTTCCAATTGATTTAATTAATGTGTACTTCTCACCAGATTTATTAGGGTGAACAACACGAGAATGAGACGAGCAGGACTTGTAACATGCACAGAAGCGTTGAAAAATAAAATAAATTTGTAGAAGTAAGACCTGAAGGGGAAGGAACCCTTCGGAGGTCTTGGCGTCGACAGATATTAAGAAAACGTCTTCAAGCAATATGGAATGAGAGTCTGAACTGATTCAGTGGCTCTTGCGAGCACTGTTCTTGGAGAGGATTCGAACCCAATTTGACTTGCTACTTAACCAGGCCCTAATTAGTTGCTTCGAGAGTTCCTTGGCTTGTTCATTACGGAAACCAATACGACTGTTCAGGGGTGTGAGAACTACATGGTCCACGGCCTTAAATTCCACTGACCTGGTGCAACGTGGCAGATGATTTACATTTCATTGTCAAACAATTACAGGTCCAGTCGAAAAAAATAATTTATTTAGTTAATTATTGAAACGGGGCCATAGATTACATAGGTGAGGACAGGTCAAGATTCATAGAATGAAATGCCTCACAAACCTATAACACTGTGTTGCAGAAACATGTCTCACGGCCTGCATTTTTCGTTCGTGTGAACCGCAATGGAGGAGTACTATTGATTGTACTTATAACGTAGTGAGGGGAGAAAATTGCCCTTCATTCTCAAACCAAAGATAAAAACTTGTGAAGCAAACGGAAAAATAAACAACTTTTCCACCCCCGTGGAGGTAGTATGTGAAACAAAAATTCCCAGCAAGAACCGAATGACACATTTATATCTTCTTTATAAGTTTCCTTCTGTTAAGTCAATAATATATGTAACTGTAGTCGTGGTGTCTGATGCTTTCAATTCAAAGATTAAATAATGGAACATGAAAGGTTTAATGAACGTTTATTCAAAAGTGAAGTAAAAGTGGTCAAGGTCCAATATAGTACTACCCAAACATTTGTCTGGACCACAAACAGTAGTCAGTATCTTTAATAGCTTGGTTTCCAGATCAAGTTGGGAACTCAGAACATAGAACAAGGTGAACAGGCTTCATTGTAGGAAGCCATATACCAATGATCTACCGATACTGTACCAGACCTGACTGCACATAATGACGTTATCACTCTATTTGCAATGCCTGGTTTTCACCATTTGGTTATCTATGATTCATGGCTTATCAATAAAAAGCGCCTGCGAATTTACATAGTCTTTGTGACCATCACAGACACCTAAACTACCTTTGTTACCTAATGTTTTTACTGCGAAAAAATTACGAAGTTACATATGTTGGTACTAAGAAATTGCATTTTTTATGAGACATTATGTTCTGTAATACAGCTCACAGTGTCTGCTTTGAAAACCGATTTTGTTACGGACGAAATTTTTGAGCTAGGATTGTCTTCACATACTTATTGCCATACTGTGAACGTCATTAATCTCTGGTTGATATTTTACTAAGTGAACCACGGATATTTAGTTCATCTGTGCGCTAATATCGATTTCACGTTTTTAGGAATTTCTGAATGGAAAGAGCTCCACGTCACAATAGCTCACTTGTTCTCTGTGTAGCTGCTACTGTAGACATTGGATGGTTATTTGTTCTGTATTAGCACTTTTCTCAATATTTTCAAAATCGATGGCGGAAGCAAGGGAACGCACTTTTATAATGGTCAAACCCGATGGTGTACAAAGAGGATTAGTTGGCAAAATAATTAAACGATTTGAAGCAAAAGGATTTAAGCTTGTAGCTTTGAAATTTACCTGGGTAGGTTAGAGGAGAACACGTGTTTGCATATGTGGCTGCGTTTGTTGGAACTAGTCAATTGTGATTACATATGTGAAGGTCATCCTTTTCCATAGTTGTAAATAGCCATGTGGAATACTAGTATTTTTGTTATATATAGTAACCTTAACAATTATTTTAACATGGGTAAGTCAATAATGCTTATACTAGTATTTGGTATTTTAGCCATCAGAAGACTTGTTGAAGAAACATTATGCCGACCTAGCCGGTAGACCATTTTTTCCTGGTCTAGTAAAATATATGTCATCTGGACCTGTGGTACCGATGGTGAGTTTTATATTCTGGTTATTGAATGGAGAATGAGGTGACTGAGTTGTTTCCACATTAACTCCAGAAGAGAATACCACATATTTGCGATGTTGTTGTTTTATTGTAACAAAGACATTTTGATGTCGTTTTAGGTATGGGAAGGTCTGAATGTTGTGAAAACTGGTAGATTTATGCTGGGAGCTACTGACCCCAAGGATTCTAACCCAGGAACCATTAGAGGAGATCTTTGCATCCAAGTTGGCAGGTGAGCGTCATTCTACATGTACATTTATTGTGGCAAAGAAAAAGGATTTAGACTTATATAGACTTCTGGACAACAATTTTCCATTACACAAGGTGTGTGTGTGTGTGTGTGTGTGTGAGCGCATGTGTTCGAGATAATATCCTAAAGTAGGCCATGATCAGTTCCTTCCAAATCTGCACCTTCACCATTTATGGTTACCTTTACATTTTACATGATGCTATATCAGTTGAGAAATTGAAATAGTGTCATACTATCATTAATGCTGTAAATGAAGAGGTACAAAAGTTAAAAGTCATAGTTAGTTATACCGTTTGTGTTTGTAAATTTGCATAATTTTGAAGTCTTACGTACTGAACATCATTATACTAATAGGTTAGGTGATGAACTGAGGTTGTGTTAATGGGCCAGCTAATCAGGCCTGCCACACCTCAGAGGTAGAGATAGATGAATATAAAGTGTCATGAATGGTCTAGAGGGAGAAATCAAAGTAAACTAAGAAAGAAATGTCCATTTGTCACTTTGTGCAACACAGATCCCACTTATATTGTACCTGGATTAAATCCATACTTCTCCAATGGGATTCCATGTGACCTGAAATGTGGAATGGCCTTATGCATTAAATCCTGGGTCATCAAAAGAAATTTTCATATTTTAAGTGGTTCTATTTCATGGATTTTTTCCTTACATTTCCTGTCACAAGAAACTGAAGATGCAATACTTCTTTTTGTAAGTTTCCTGAACCACTATTTGATGGACTAAACAAGTGTTCTGAGGCAACAGTACTGAAGTGGAGATTAAAGGTTATCCATATTAGTGTAACTACTGAAAGGACTGACATTAGTTAGGGTTATTTGACAAATAATCACCTTTGTATGTCATTACATGATATATAAATCTTAAAAGTATTGGCATTTGTTGATGACCCAAGTAATACTACATACGTATTCTGAAATTATTTCAACCCTATTATATTAATGTTTCAGGAACATCATCCATGGTTCAGACTCGGTGGAAGCTGCAAACAAGGAAATAAACCTGTGGTTCGAACCTAAAGAACTGATCGCCTGGAAACCAGCCTCTGAAGCCTGGATATATGAAGATTAGGCTACAGTGACTAAATTATGATGTTCTGGTTGCCTTATTGTGCATACATCCATTCCAGTGCTTTTAAATAGAATTTATATATGGAAGACAATGTGAATAAGCATGTTGTACAAAGTTACACATTTCTGTCCATATCTTATCAACCAGCATCAGCCTACCCTAGGCTGAGCTCTTCCAATTAATCAAGATATTAGTTATAAATGACTCAGGCTGAGCTGTATCAGTAATTGCTGAAATGAGTTGCACTCAGTTGAGTAAGCATTCAGTTTTGGCTTCATCTATTAAATGAATACAGTTCTTTATACTGCCAGCACAGTTGCCCTCAGTGAACTAGTGGTTAGCGTGCTCGCCACTGAACCAAAGGCTCGTGGGTTCAAACCCAGCCAAGGTCAATGGATTTTTAAGAGTGAAAAACAAATCAGGATTGAGTAGAAATTATACAGAGGCAGTGGGCTTGTCACTCACTATTCAAATGCACCCCACAAGACTTAATAAGGACAAATTGCCTTGGGCAGCTGTCCCAGAATGGGTCAACAGGCCCAATCCGTATAGTAATTAATGATACTGCCAGCATTTATTTTTGTATGAAGAATCTGAAATTTTAGCTGTTTTCATTATATAGTGTGTGTGTGTGTGTGTGGTCTACATTTTCAACATCTCTTATAGAGTGATACTACTAGATTTATATCAGGATTAACTGGAAGTTGTACCAAAGTTAGGCTGTTATTGGCTGTAGTAGAAGTGACAGAAATGTTTAGCTTTGCAAGATAATGCACTGTATTTATGGAACCATAATGAAATTAATGAATTGAAACTATGTAACATTTACATCAAATGTGTTTGCTATAAATAAATAAATGGAATTATCAAACATTTATACTATGGTAATTTGGCCTTGTAAGTAAATTTAACTTTAGACTATTCATGTAGCCTGTACTTCTTGATTTCCCTTACTTTGAATGCATGTAATAATAATAATAAATCAAAACTTTAGAATTGAAGAACCTGTTACCACAATTTTTAAAAATCTGTTGTTAATGCTTACTGGAAGCCCAATGTCAGTTCAGAAGTGAAGCCCCATCTGAGAACTTAGATTGTGATAATGTGCTGCCTGTTTGGGCAGGGGTGATGATAAAATGGTGATTGGCAAGGGAAAACTGAGAGAAAAAATTCCCAAATTCTTGTGTCTATAAATCAGTCATGAGGGATAATGTTCTTTATAGCTAAATTTCTTTTAAACCCAATGAGAGACAGACTACACCACACAGCTCAACCATCATACTTTCCAACCAAGGCAAATGGATGTGTGACAAGAAAGGAATTAATTTAACATATATTGTTACACAACCTCACCATTCAGTTTATTAGCCAGAGACATCAGCAATGTCATGATGATAACCACTGATGGAATATATGCAAGTAAATTAATAATGGGAAAGAAAATTACACTTGCTAATATATGTGTTGCTATAGCACTGCCTCACACAAAAGAACACAGAAATAATTGAAAAGGTGAAGGCAACTTTTTTTAAGGCAGTGTTTCACAATACACAGTTTTGTGTTTGATGTGCACTCTATATCTACCTCAGAGTAGAGGCAAATCAGGAAACAATGTTGCTTCTTGAACACTAAACTGAAGAAAATCTTCACTGGAGGAAATTTAATATATCAAGATTAAAAATATTCTGGTATGGAATACATGTTCTGAGTTTGTTCAAAATGTTTCTAACTGGTCTGTGGTTCTTAAAGATTTGAAATAAACATATTATTTCCAATAACAAATGTTCAGCTGTGTCACAACACTTACCTAATTTTATAACCCTTCAAGATCCACATTTCGGGCTAATTCATATCTGTTTGAGGGTCTATCTAAACTTCACCAACCAAAAGTTTAAACTATATGTTGTGTTAATACTGAAATCAATATCAAAGTAAACTGAAAGTCATGTCAAAAGTTGCTAAGTTTAATTAGTACTTGTATGGAAACAAAATAAAACATACTAATTAGGCTTCCTTATTTAATTCTGGCAGTATATGCAAAATTTGTATATAAAAGAGAGTTCTATAAAAATCCAGCACAAATCTTTCCATTTCCTCATTTGTTTCTTCTTGTAGAACTTTATTTATTGAAAAGGGGGGAGGGAATGCAGGAGGGAAAGGATGAGAGTCAGAAGTTACAAGTTAATACTGGATATACTGGAATTTTCTTATTCTCCAATTATTCAAACAACTGGAACATAATTAATAATAAACTTTTTCTTCATCATAACTCCATGTAAGGTATCTATGCAGATGTCAGAACTCCCATAAGGCGGAATCTTCAGTATTGAACATAACTTCATGTAAGGTATCTCTATGTAGATGTTACAACTTCCATGATACGGAATCTTCAGTACTGGACAGGTAAGTAGCCAGTACATAAGATATAAACCTGAATGATATTTGTACTGTTTTTTCTCAAATACACCTGACAGGAATGCAAACAGGATGGAATATTCATATCAACATACACCTCTCCAGTCAATATTCCAGTTGTCTACATGAATATTCTGTAATGGAACCTAATAATTGCCATAATGTTTTAACCTGAAATGAAAGAAAAATCTGTTTTGCACATAGCATAAAGTTAAAATAAATCGAGGACAAGGTGGAGAACCCATGTGGATGAAGGAATATAAAATGGTAGAAAATGAGCTGACAAACATACAAATGGACTTATGGCAGAATAAGAAACAATGGAGGAAGCTGTCATAGACTAGCCATGCTGGCAGAAATTCATTACATGGGGAATTTTTTATATACTTTTAATATTATAGTGCACACAAATGCACTGAGCTGCACCCAGGATTCAAAATTTATTTAACTGGATCAATTAATTAATTATAAATAAACTTTACCCCATTTTATATGATGTGAAACGTGTTCATGTTCTGAGGATTACTGACAAACTGTTCAGAATATTTGTTCCTAAGAAAATGTAACAGGAAGACTGAAATTATATACTAAGGAGTTTCAGGTCTTTTACCCCTCACATAATATTATTAGGGTGGCAATCATAAAACATGAGGTGGGTGGGATATGCAAACTGCACAGAAGAATATGTAAATAAAACTGCCCAGAAAATTAATGGAAATTGGGAGACTGAAATGTACATGTGTGGATAATGTTAAATACATCTTTGACAATAGGGTCTTGGGATGTGAAATGAAACCTCGTGGAAAGCTGCCATTCAGAAGACAAAGACCAACATATTAACATGATATATATGAAAATACATTCTGGTAACATAGATAGGAATAAACTAGCTCAGCATTGTGTTCAATGATGGGATTTGGGGTTAGTGGTGTTCAGCCTCTGGGTTCTAATATCTCTTATCATTGTTTCTGTCTAAATATCACGCACTCCTGAATATGTGCACCCTTGTTTTTATGGTGTTTAAAAAAATACATTTGAATGAAACTTTAAGGGCCAAAAACTGGTAAGCTGCAGAAACCATGCTATAAGGAGCTGAGCTTCTTCCTTCATTGAACAGTCAGCACAGCATACACAAATGATGTTACTAGGTGTGCAGCTGCATCTTGTATATTTTTACTGGTAGCCCTTTTTTGCTGCCCAAACTTAATCCTTGCATGTAATGCATATCCATCATTTATGCAAACATTTTAGAAGAATGAAGCATGTAATTGGATAAATGTGATATTAAGTCAAACTGAAAGTTTAACACTAACAACATGCCACAGTTCAGTAGGGCAAACCTAAAACATTTCTATATATTGTTTAACTCAGATTTGTGTACAAATAATCCTTACCTGTACAGTAGAGCTGTACTCTTATTATTACCAATAGCAAGGTAACCACTACCAGGAGAGAAGGCAAGGCACTGAGGCCGCGCAAGGACAGACTGCACCGAACCCGGAAAGTTGGAGAAAACAGTCATGCTGGGGAAATGCACCTGTAAGCATCACACACATCTGATATTAACAGTTCTCTACAAGAAACTGATCAAAATGTGTACTGGAATACAACCTTGTTAATAATTTGAATTTGTGTGGGTTGGGGGGGGAACTGAGAACTCTCATGTGAGCTGATGAAAAGCACATTAATAACAACAGAAAAACATAATATGCATAATAGTACTTGTACAATGTCCAAGTATATGCTTTAAACGTGATACATTAGGACAAAAGAGATATTACTTATGTAAGATTTGAGGTTTTCACAGCGGTGAGTATGAAGATTTCTGTCATCTGGGTTGTTGCGCTGTGTAGTCTGGTCGATGTTAACCAACGTTTCAGAGGTCATACTGCCTCCGTCATCAGGGCGATGAATATGCCAATAGGGTGTGTGGGGCTAGGTTTATAGGGCCGGAAAGTCAAAGGTGTAGCTTGCCCCGAGCCAATGGGAGCAGGTGTGGGAGTGGACAAATGGTGAAGTCCATCTTCCCTGTTAAAGTTATCAGGATGTAATTCGATCTCGATGGCTTCCCTGACTATCCGATCCATGTAGCCGGTTTTTGAGGAGAGGATGACGGAGGCAGTATGACCTCTGAAACGTTGGTTAACATCAACCAGACTACACAGCGCAACAACCCAGAAGACAGAAATCTTCAAATATTAGTCTGTTCTGAACACTCACCAATCTCAATGCATTATCCTTTTCATCAGAGGCCATAGCCAACACCTCAGAGGAAGCATTGAACTTGATGGCTGTTGCAGGGGTAGTGAGGTTCAGCAGTATTTTAGCTGGTTTTGGTGCATGGTTTGTTGATGACTGCAGCCCTGCAGTCTCATACACATTCACAACGCCTGAACGTGCACCACATGCTATGAATCGGCCACCAGGTGCCACTGCCATGCTGCTACCCCATATACATCCATCATCAACAAATCGACTTGAACAACGCCTGCTTCCGATGTCCCAAACATACACCTCTCCACCCTCTATGGTGACAAAAAAAACAAACAAACAAAAAAACACTGATTTACAAATAACAAAAACTGAATTATACTTTACCTCTTTGCATTGCACGTTTGAATGTGCTGAACACTGCAAAGTGTCTCAATTATATTTTAATATGCATGATATTGTGGGAGTTTACTCTACTCCTGTCCTGATGTGGCTTGCTACCATCAAAAAGAATAATGGTCTATTGGTATTTTATAAAATTTATTACTGAAAGCTATCAGGATTCAACCTGGAAATATTAGTTTACTAAAGTGGCATGCTAAATTGACAAATAACTAGTGTGGCCAATAAAAGTATGCCACACAACCAACTGCCTGAAAATGGGAGAAAAGCCAATTCTTGGAATGCTGTGTATATGAAATATACTTAACAATCAGGGCGGTGCCTGACATAACTGTGACCTAATGAATCAACCACAGCCATACTTTACTTCTTCCTCAAGAAACAAACATAACTAAAATAAATATGCTACCAGTATGACAATTTGGAACTTAAACAATGTCACAAACCTCAGAGAAATAGCTGTATAACACCGCCTTTGACCCCTTTCACATGGAGTTCCTCATTACAAAGATTCTTTTCCTTTATATACAAAAGAATTTCAGGAAAGAAGAGCTGGTATCAGAGAGACATACCTCATCCATAGCATGGAAAGGGTTAAGAAACAGTGCAGTGGTCTGCTCATACTATGTCCATGTCAGATATGGAACATTATTACAAACATGTTCAAGTTATGGACAACAGCTTAAATTACTTAACTTAACAACCACGACTAAATAAAATAACATACCCCCATGTGAGAATAAACGTGATCCATCATTGTTGAAAGCCAAAGCTGAGACTTCACCGTTCATCTTCAAGAGACCAACACCTTCAAGTGTATTTACTGTCAGAAGATGTATGTTCCCAAATCTTCCAACCACAGCCAATAACCGGCCATCAGGAGAGAGCTCAAAATTCTGTATTGTAAAAGAATGACACCAAATAAGAAATTTACAATAATTTTCTATTCTTTCAATTGTAAATCTTTTGTACTGCAGACTCCAGACAAACCATATAAGTATCAAACAATTTGTGAATTAACTCTTCAGTCCTTAATCTTTTGTTTTCATGTAATGGCATGTTGTAAGTCTTATTTTGTACCTATAAACTACTTTAGATTTCTATTACTAAGCAAGATGTTAGCTGATGTAGCTTGGTCAGTATAGTGACTGCCTATGGACTGGACAACCAGGGTTCGGTCCCCGATGAGGGCAGAGGATTTTTCCTCTAGCCTCTGCATCCAGACTGGTTCTGGGGCCCACCCAGCCACCTGTCCAATGGGTGCCAGGGTCCTTCCCTGAGGGTAAAGTGCGGCCAGGCCATGAGGCTGACCACTCACCCCCATCTAGTGCCAAGGTCAAGAATGAGTAGGAACTATACCTTCTCTCCCCCCCCAAGTGCCTACATGGTGTATAGTGGGACAGCTTTACTTTATAAACTTTTTTTATTACTAAGCATGATATTAGCTTTATCAGATTTTAAATTATGTGAAAAGGGCAGAGAAGGGATGAGAAAGAAACACAGGAGAAAATAGGGAAGATAATAAAGGCAAGAATGGGATAAAAGGGAAGGGACAAATGGTGTGAGGTATTAAGACAAGAAATCATTCCCCAAATGAAATTCAATGACCTTTCTACAAGAGTAGTTCAATGTAGCAATCATATATTGCTATAAAATTGTATAGGCTAAAGGAGCTGGTTAGCTCAGTCAGTATAGTGACTGACTAAGAAATGGACGATTGGGGTTTGATCCCCAACAGGGGCAGATAATTTTCTTTTAGCCTTGGCATTCAGTCCAGCTCTGAGGCCCACCCAGCCTCCTGAGGTCATTTCCCTGGGGGGCATAACGCTCACCATTCATCCCCATCTAATTCTGAGGTTGACAATAAGTAGATATACCTCCTCCTGAACACCTATATGGCACATAGTGGTATAGCTTTACTTTTTTTACTCCTACATATAGGCTACTCATGTGTGCATGCATAAATTACATTCATATTTCTCTTAATACTGCTTTATACTTTCAACGTGTGTAATGTTTTGTAGTATGCATTATAGTTAGTACAACATTTGAATAGA
Source organism: Zootermopsis nevadensis (assembly GCF_977971745.1). Classification (NCBI taxonomy): domain Eukaryota; kingdom Metazoa; phylum Arthropoda; class Insecta; order Blattodea; family Termopsidae; genus Zootermopsis; species Zootermopsis nevadensis. Next base: position 17,320,464 of record NW_028259142.1, read on the forward strand.
TTGGCAACTTCTCATGAATCAGTAATAATGATAAAAGTCATATACAAATAAGGTATTAACCTTTACACATCCTATTGTTATCTGACTAACTTATGGATCTATGGAATGTAAAAAAGATGTATATATCTCATGTGTGTGTATGTGCATGTGCTGGTTGTCTAGCCCATAGCCTAGTCACTACACTTGTGTACAACTGAAGACATTCTCTCTTACTTTAGAAAATTATACAATGTAACTAAAATAACCTTTGTATTAGTGATGCCTAATCCTTGACTTGGAATAGCTCGAACGTTTCGACAGGCCATCATGTCATAGCTGTGGAAACACCCATGGTGTTGTGAGCCAACAATGAACTGCTCACCACTGGGCACAAAATGGGCACAATGTATAGGATAGCGATCAAACTGCACAGAATGAAGTTTGGTGTTGCTCTTCCCATCCACTTGAAAGAGTGATGCAACTCCTGATAAGCCAGCAACCAATGCAACAGTTGCATTAGGATGGAACTGCACAGCCTTGATAATTGATCCTTCTGAGTATGTGTCATGATTCAAGTCACAAACCCGTTTCACCTCAATGGCTCCCTTTCTAAGAACTGATGACCAACTAGACAGAACGTTGCCACAGTGCTGAAACACACATGGTTCTATAATGTGTGTAGTGTATACTATTTCTATTATGCTATTATGGGGATACAGATAAAATTACAATTTTTCCTTAATATAACACAATCCCCATCCTCCAAGCTTCAATTCAAACAAAGACATGCATGCGTGTGCACGCACACACATTCCAATCATAAGGTTTTGCCATGCAAACTAATTAACATATTAATGTGTTAGTTTCTGTAACAAATAAAATCTGAGATCCTGGCAAGATATATGGTATTTATATATTTATAAGAGCCAAACAACACAAAATGTATTCTACAATAATATAAGACTACCTTAAACTGGAATTACACAGTTCATTGATTACCAGTAATAGTACTTTCCTCACCCTCAACAATTCATTGTCTGAATCATCATCATCATCTGATGAACTGCTTTTTCTGGTATTTTGGTTGCTGAGCTCTGCCCACGCAGGAGTTCCCATTGTTGCCTCAAACTTGTGTTTAAGAATGCGTGCATATGCATCTGAACTGCTGCCACCAGATAATACATCAGGTACATGCCTTCCTTGTGCATACACAGCATCTGTAACACTAAAATTAAATGCAACATGCTTCTTAATGTGGAGATTTGTAAACTCCAATGACATTGTCATTTTATTTCCATTTATCCAGTTCCATAGGCATTAGTTTGTTTTATTTTTTGTGTTATTTAACAATAGCTGGGGACATGTAGTACATACAACAAATTTAAGAATGATTAAGTGGTGGTTAAACAACACTATTCAACCAGTTCCAGACAAATAAGGAACATTATGGATGACTGATTTATAGGTTGATAAGCATTAAATTAAATGAGATGACCATTACTGTTGCATATGCAAGGATTTGGAAGGAGATAATAGTGGCCTATTTTAAGACAGCATCCTAGCATTATGTGCAGATACTGTTTAAAACCATGAAATATCTCAATCAGACTAATGCGGTCACGTATCCAAGCTGGAATCTCCAGACTAAAAGTTCAAAGTACCAACCAGCTTAGAAATCATGTACAGGTAGCCCTCGATTTACGCCAGGGATGCGTTCCTGGATGAACCGACATAAACTGAAACTCTTTTATAATGTAAATCAATGGGAAGTCAATGACATGCGTTCCCAGCACCCAAACATTGACGAGTAATATAATGGCATTACATTTAAAGCTCTGAAATAACATAAATAAAATGAAGGGAATTTAAAAAAATATATTTCGTACACTTACAATCAGCAATTCGTTGGTCCCCATAATTCTTTCATGTGATTGATGTGTACAGTCATCTCTGCTGTTATGCGACAGTTGCATTCATGTAAGATGCCGACCTATAGAAAATCGCGTAGTAAAATAACCCCGGTACCTCGCAGAAATTAAATTAGTCCTTTGAAAGTTTAAAGCGCCAGGAATGAAACTGCATAAGAGTAAACTCGCATATGCAAACGTTTTCATTTCACAAACAGCTTTTACCGATTCATCACTCTCATTGGAGCAAATTTGCGTTAATGAAACATACGTAATTGCAGAGATGACTGTATTTATAATTTTTATTCAAAATCAGCGATGTATGAATTACGATTTAGTATAAGAATCAGTACGAGATACATTGTAAAATGTTATAAATAATAATAAAATATTTTTTTTTCACTTTTTGACTTGCTGGTTTCAAAATCAGCATTATTCTGAATCGGCGCAAATCCCCAATTATGAGAAGTGGTATTTTCTGTCAACATGGCCATCCATGAAGCCCTTTCCTTATGTGTAAAATATGCATGATTTTAAAATAAAAAAAACTATAAAGGCAGTCATCATGCCTATGAAATCTCCCCTCCCCACAAGAAGTATTCACACAATGATGTTACATAACTGTCAGTATTTTTACAACTTCAAGACTACAATAATAAATATTTAATTTGAAACTAGAAATACCAACAAATCTGGCAGAATTTCAATATACACGACCTCTTTTAAAAAAAAGATAATCTCTTCTTATTCCTTAGACATTTCCACTTTATGTGGGACATCTGATGTTGATATATGCAGTAGAAATTAAGTTCTTATAAAATATAATTCATAAAACCAGAGAAGACAGACATAAATAAAAAAGTGAGAAATGAAGTAAAAACTGATAAATAACAAAAGCATTTAGAAACAAACAGACTCTAGTGGTTTGGCCAAGCAAAGTGAATGAAGACAGAATATCCAAAATTGCAATGGAATTGAAAACAAACGAGAAGAAGCCTGGCAGTATTTTCTTCCAAAATTACAGGACCAGAAAAGAAGAATACTCCAGGTTAAACTCACTCATAATGTATACTGTAAAAACTTTTAAAACATTTGTTTTCAATGGTGATATGATCACAATTCAATAACAGACGACACAACATGCTGGGTTGTCATCTTATCTACCCATTTCCACTGTTTCACCTTCAGTGTGTGAGGTCCTACTTTATTCTAGTGTGATGAACCATATCATAAGTACAGTCCTCTGTGAGAGTGACAATGCAGGTAAGAAAGGGGCTAAGGAACATATGAAAGGAAATAATAGATTAAAATATGAAAGAAATCATTTCCTGTTGAATTTCTATGGGATATTCCCACTAATTATGTATTATAACAAGCAAAAAATACTATGTTGACAGCTTTCATAAAGTGATATCCTTAAAAACACAATGGAAAGTTCCATTATAAAATTCTGTATATATAACCAGTTCTGAATCATCTTCACAACTAATTACATAAGCAGAATTGTCACTCACCAGATATTTACATCTTCATCATCTTGCCATGCAGGTTCCCTTTCTGGTGAAGCTAATGTATCAGACATTTGTGGGCTACTGTCATAATTTCCTTCTTCCACACCCGAGTCTTCCATTGCAGAAGCAAGGGAGCATAATGGTACTTTGGACTCATCATTTAGCAGATCTGAGCTGTCGCCCAGCACAAGTTTTTCAAGTCTGAACAACAATATTATAAACAGATCAGATACAACAATACCTAGTGTGTTTGAAGCAATGGGATTTTATATTACATAAACTCAAATTTCACATCTTAAGAGGGTATAGCAATTAAGGTATTACAAACAGTAAGAACAAACTCAATAAAATTATATAATTTGTTCTTTCCTTTACACATTCTTTGACATGTGTAGAACTTCGAGTGAAGTTTACCTCTAATATAATTAACATTACTATAGACTGAAATGGGACAGAAGTAACACGACCTGCACAAGTAGAGTGAATGGGAGACAAATTAAACATGATAAGCAGCAAGGTATATTCACAATCATGGGCACAGAGTTTTGAACTACATGGTTCAAATTGTATGAATATTTACACAATTTGGGAGGAATTATGATTTATATCTTCACAGACTTTGGATAGATTTTTTCCAAAATTAACTATCTGAAAATTAAACCTAACTATTCACAATTAAATTCTACCTATCATAACTTACTGCAGTGGTTCTCAACTACAGTACTGTTATGGAACCATTCTGTCAAATATACTGGTAAATATTACCACAAGGCTATGTATAAACCATATTCATTCAGATATTAGCCTGTTGCTGGTGATGTATGGCCTGAGCAAGAAGTAACTGGAGATAAGGACAATGGTGAAAAGTATGACTGAGCTTTTGATATCATTAGTGACAATAACAGTTCTTCAGATAAGCAATGAATATCTCACGTGGTTGGGTGAACATGCCATTTTTTGATGGTATGCAACAGTGTATGTAGTGCTGGGAGTGCTGTGTAGCGCATGCAGAGAATTCTATGACTCCTGTATCCAATCCCTTCACTATGTATAAATTAGTTTTACGGTAAAAATTAGCAGAGCTGTGATTCTGCTTTTATCTCATTTGTACAAAGTTCAACTTTGCTGCTGTAAGTCAATGTGGATTGAATTAAAGTCTTGTAAACTATAATTTTTGCTATGTTTCTAAACTAATTTGGGTTCAAACACTTGGTTTATTAGTCCCTGTTTTAATTCAGAAGTTTTTCACAAATGTCTCTAATTTTAATGTGATATAATAATCAAGATTTTTAAAATAAGTTAATTTGTTCAGTAACTTTATTATAGGCAAACATGTTCACTTTAAAAACCATTGCTTTGTTATAAGGAGAATATACAAAATCTAACACGTCTTCATAAGTGAATCCACACTTGGTAACAACGCAAACTTTCCTTTCAGTATAATGTTTTCCTCAGTTTTAATATGAGAAAACAATTATACGAAAACAGAAAACTTCAAGGCAGACAATTTATTTTATATATGTTCTGTATATGCCTCTTGTTTCTTTCAGCTTCCTCTAGTGGTAAGAAAACCTACCTTTGCTCTTCACGTCTAGACATTTCTCCTACAGGTTCCACATTTTTTTCTGAAGGTTTCCCCTTTCTTCTCTTCTTTGAGGCACAGTTCACTCCACATCCATCATTAATCTGTCGCCTTTTCTTACCTGAACTTACGCTTCGAAACGTATCCATTCTTAATTCATTCCAAATTTCTGAAATAAAATTGGGTTATAAGTCCTTGTGCAATAAACATATTTAGAGATTATTACAAACCTTACACATCTTGAAAATCTAAGAATGTATACCAAAGAACAAGTTTCGGCAGACACATGACAATCTTCTATTATTTGAACGTAAATTTGTGAGCGGCACTACAAATAAATTCCTTTGGAGTCAGGTAATTCTGGATTGAGCTTACATTAAAATATCACTGACCACAATAGTTACTTTGGCCAAAGAGTGCTATATGGTCACAGGTTATATTAGTTGTTTGGTGAAATGTCTCTGTGAATTATTTTTGTAAGCTCATATAACAACCGTGAACAAGTTTGTAGGACGGAATAACAGCAGCATGTCATAGTTGACTTATCACAGTATGTGGAATATTACAGTTGATTGTACAGCAGATTCGTTAGGCTGTGGTACTCTCTCCAATGACCCTACAGCCCAAATCGAGCCTTGGCCTCCTCTAAGGTTTCGAAACAATGTTGTTTTCTAGGGTGGGGTTGTCAGCCCTATGCCAAACCCTCAACCTGTAGGACCTGGCCTTTGTATTTATTTTCCCCAGACTCCCCCCAGGCTGGGGCCCTAACCAAAAGGAATGCGCGGTCATGGCATCCGCGTCTGTGGTGAACCCTTGATAAGTGGTAGTATTTTAGATTTACACTCATCGCTCTGTGGAGGTAGTTAGGATCTCTGAAACGTTGGTAAAGTTCTGCCAATACAACCATTTCCCGGAATATAACTTCTGTACATAGTTCTCAAAGGGAAAGCACAAGAAAGCAAACTCATTACTTTTATTCATAAATCGAATTTTCATCTGCACAATTTCTTTCTCAACATATTAACAAACACAATCACACAACATTACCTGTGAAAATAAATAACTCATGATCTTGTAATCTCACAATCAACCTCCAACATCCTAATTCTGATAATGTGTGCAGATTTGATATTTAGTGTACATCACGTCTCAAACCTGATATTTTAACCAATCTGGCCAACCTGTTAATTAAAATAATGTTTTTACATCTATATCTGTAATAACAATAATTTTATCAGACTTGACAGCTGAAGAATTCTTTATCACTCATGAAATGTATATGAGAAACAATTTAGTAAAGTAATATAGACACTAACCTCATTTAAATGTGATATTGCATAATTTTAAGGTAAAACTATTCAACTTCACCATTATATTTGCATTTAACAGGGTACTTATTTAAATTTTCATATTGGAAGGTAAATCTATTTTTAACATTCCCACTAATGTGTAATTTAAGAGTATGAAGTTGTCTTTAAGCACTTCGGTAGTATGTACATTAATTACAAATAAGTATTTCACAGTGTAAATAATGTACAGAGCCTTAAAAACACACAAAAATAAAAGGTACCTCTTTCATTAATATCTTAACAGAGTAAAATTAAATTAGCCTAAATGTTATAACATGTCTTTACATAACATTACACTACCATTTGTGATAAACCTGATAAACAGTATGTGATTTAAGAATATGATCAGTACTGAGAAAGAATCAGCATCACTGGTGTCACAGAACACTGTGCAAGTTGGTTTGATTAAATGTGTTACAATATGCAACCTGAATTTTCCTACGTTATGATAGTGGTGAAGTGGAAACCATGATACAACTTGTTTAAATATTAAATAATACACAGATACCATTAAATTCTGGATATTTCATGCAATTATAACATTTACATTTCTATACTGCAACACTACATTCATAATGCCAATATCACACATGATGTGGGCAAATAAATTATCTGCATCTTCATACAGCATCATAAAGCCTGCTTGTATGTAAACAATTCTAAATAAGACAAAGGACATTCAGAGGTACCAGACAATAAAATATGTTTTTACTTGCAACATAAGAAGACTATCACAATCTTCAAAGAGTGTTTTCCTCAATTCTAAGCAGTATAACAAAACTCAAATTGTAAAAGATGGTAAAACAGACAGTATTTACCAACTCAGGCTACATATCACAGCACATAACAAATCTGAGCTGATCCATATGCTTGGATAGTTTCCTTTAGCTATTATTTAAAAAATAAAGTTTTTCAGAAACTGGATCTGCTTCCATCAAGTGAAACTACAGAACCTAATCTGGAAAGAGCTACTCTCAATCCAACGGACCATACTCATAAGACTGTATGGTTTTACTAGATAATGGAAGCAGAGCCTAGTTCTGAAACAATGTTTTTTTTTAAATTAACATAGAACATGTCCAAATATATGCATTAGTTCAATGACACACCTTTGTCAAAAACCTTTCATTATCATCTGTTTAAAGTATTAGGTATGTGCTGTAGTGGGTGATTAGCACAGTTTTCCTATCCCATTATGATGCTGATACATGTAATGCAATTACAGAATACAGTAAGACTACAGCAGCAGTTTGTTCAGACAGCCACTACAGCACTACAATATCAAGATTATCTGACCAGCAGAATACTGTATATCCACACCATCAATCTGCCACAACAATTACAGTTTTTTCTTAGACAGCCATAGCATCATCCAAAAGGGCTGTTAGCTCTCGCAAGTGTTGCATCTTACTGCCAGTAGCAGGAGAGGCAGCAGTCGGTCGTCCAGCATAACTAAAAAATAAATGTAATTAACAAACTATCACTATACATATTTAAAAATGACTTCAAATAAATAAGAATAAAACTAATAAATATAATCCACATCATCCTGATATCTGAGTAACACAGTTTCAACAAATCCAACTGATGGCAGAACTAAATAATCAAAATATGTTCCTATTACCAAGAATGAGGAGATGATGACTCAGTGAGTGAAGGTATTGCAGCAACTGCAAAGACAATGGCCACAGGTAGGTGTTACTACCTGTTCCCAAAGAATAACCTCCCTTACCAAATGCAACATGCACTTCCTGGAGTTTAACATTAAAAGTCCACTGCACAGGATCTCCCTAACAAGCCTGATTATTGTTCAGCTTGTCAAGAAATTTTCGACTTTTATACAACCCAAGGGTTTATTACTATGTTCACAAAAGCATGCCACTGGACCCCTATCTTGGGCCAAATAAATCAAGATGCCCACAGACTCACACCACTTTAATATTATCCTCCCAACTACCCCTTTGGCCTTGCAGGTGGTCACTTCCCTTCAAGTTTAGTAACAAATATTTTACATCAATTTAATTTCCCCCCAGTGTGCTACACATCATGCACACTGATTATATCAGCATAACAAACAATATGGGTAGAATATGTTTGCTATACTGGAGTATGGCCTTTCCACTATGTGTGATCACTCTGCCAACTGCAGAGAGGTGCTGCAAGTCGACAGCAATGATGTGAAGGCATGGATTATATTTCCTTGGAACATTCATTTATCATCCAGCATCATTCATCATTCACTTTGTGCAGTTAGTATAACTCCAGTTGAAGAGTCAGAGGAAATTCAGAAGAAAATTACCCAGGGTTCAGGTTTCAAACAGAAACACCATTCATAATCTTTCCAATAAAGTAAGAATGCCTGGCATGTTAAGAAACAGGAAGCTAAAATGTCAGCACTCAGTATTAACATAAGAGAGGTTGGATGAAATCAGAGCTTGGCTTAAATAACTGTTTCACATGGAAACAGGGGATTTAAATTGCCATAACACAGGCTGCCAGCAAAATCTTAATGCCAGGGTTAAATTTTTAACAGTATGCTAGTGTATGTTTCCAGTGGAACCTTGACTACTGACTGACCTTGTTCCCCAGGAGCATCCGCCTTTTATAGCCTTCCTGGCTGTTATGTGGCGAGTACTCCTTATAAAATGGGGTCAGCCAGACGCGTCCATTGGAATCCACTGTACAACGCGAATATGGCCTTTCGTTCTTTATTTTGAAAAATCTTACAAATAGCTGTTGTAAGAGTATATCATTCCTAAGAGTCATACCTTTCCCTGTAATACATAATATACAACTGTGGAATCTGTAAAGTGTTGTGGTAGTGGGTCTCCTTTGATTATTTGACATACAAACAACTGGAATGCATATAAGATGCAATACATGGTTCATAAATGTTAGAATATCAAAAGGGAATATGAAAAACACTAAAAAGCTATTCAAATGGCCTTACAAAACAAAAACTGTGCAATCACTGCAGCCACATGATTCAATAGCCAGACTTAATTTGTAAAACTGGTATTTACAGTCAGTCCACAACAGTAAAATTGATCTGAAGTCCACAGACAAGGCTTAGTTATATTTAAATGTACAAAACAACTAGTATTAGAACCAGAATCTGTTTAGTGGCGAAAGAATCCAAACCAATGGAGAACATTTTTCAACATGGCCTGTAATATATGTAAGTAAACTTCATTCTGCAGAATTTTTCTCACATGAGTCTGGTCAGTGGTCATTCTGAATCCAGCCTGTGAGTAAATTTATATTATATTTTAATTATAATTAGACTCCTGCACTTGTAAACACTTTGTCTTGTATTATCTTATCTTGATACACCAAAACTTTACCACACTTATATGCACATCTCTCACAACCCCCCCTCAACAAATAGAATACTGGATGAGCGAAAGTTTGTTATGCAAAGACAGACTGAACTATAACATCATGTTGTTGCAAGGTTGCTACCAGTAAAATCTGTCTTGCACTGAAATGCTAAGAATACTGTGCAACTGATCACATTATTGACAGGAAATTTCATTCCTGTTATCACATTAAGTATTAATGTTTATTTATTCTACTTACACTTCTCCTTGCTAACAACATATTTCACTGTCACAAGTTTAATATCACGTCTCAACACAGAAACACCGCAACTCTGCAGTAATGAGAAGCATACAGTATCAACAACAAAGCCTGAGTGGTTTAACTCTCACATGTGACAATCAGTGCTATGGTAAAACTGTCATCCACCAAATTGCCTGATTCTTTGTATAGTAATCAATAATCCCAAAACGTATCATTACACACTGATCATGTACTTTTCAACCCCCACATCTTTATAGTTCTCCCTTTTCTACAAAAGCTGATTTGATCTACCAGAACAAAAAGAAGCTCCAGATCAAATTTTATCTAAATAATCTATTTTTGGAATTGTTATTTTTGTATTAAATTACAGCCCTCACCTAATAACTCTAGGTGTAGAGGTAGGAGGATGAAGTTGGGAGGTGGCATTTTCAGTAAGACCAGAATGCCAGCCAAAAAACTTCCCAAAAAACCCCTCACTGTTTTCTCGATGTCTCCGGGGTCTGCAAAATGCACAAGACCCATATTTTAATGTTTTTTATACAGATTAAAGAAGGCACTGATGCTTAGCCTTAACACGAAGCAGCAGCAGCATTATAAAGAGGTGGAAGGAGTGGTAGTTATACTGTGTTCAAGTTGTCACCTCGTCATATCAGTACTTTTACATATTTATCTCTCACGTTATGGCACCCCCTCGGCACATTCAAGAAGAAAACAAGATAAAGATAGTGGGAGAAAAAATGTTCTAATGTCTGTTGCAGTAGCCAATTGCTCGAATGTGAGTGTTCAGACACCAATTACAATATTTCATCCTCACATTTCAGTAAAACATTCTTACATTTAAAATTAAAATGTACAAGGTCATGACTGCTATCCATTACAGAAACTAAGAAAGATCAATATTACAGTATGCTGTACATTTCATATAACCATTCCATCTGTATAAATGAAAGGGTCTACATCTATTTCTGGTTAGAGGCTCATCAGAAGTGACAGACCTACCTGACACCAGAGGCTCCATTAAGAGTGGTGTTGAAGCGAGGCTGCACGTAAGTCCAGGCACCCTGATTCTTGGCCTCCTCCTGGGCCCAGCACAAAGCAGCATTTGGATACTTTGCACACTCCTTCTTAACCAAGTCATATGGGAAAGGAGAGATCTGCAAGAAAGATTATGTAATAAGTTCGATTAATGTCTTCCATGCAATGATCTAAATTCTAAAATATAAGTATAAGAAAACCATAATAAAGTTTCAAGGAACTTTTCCCTTAAAAGCTGGTGCAAAAAATAAGGCAGGTGAGGTGTGGCCTAGGAAGGGTGAGAGAGTATCTAAGAAAATGAGTAATGTACAGCACTCTGCACCAATTAATGGTCAGTTGTGGCATGGATCTGTTGCAAAAAGTTGTAGTAATGTGTGTCATGTACATAATTTAATGCTGTATCATACATACTTTTCAATGAGCGCTGAAATATAATGAAATTTACAACTGACAAAACCTGATCCTTCTGCATCATGTAATGTGACACCAAAGAAAATATCCCCTCGCTAGCAATGTCTTATTAAGTCCACAAATGTAAACAACTTTCTGTTCTAAAAGTAACTTTTATATTAGTAAAAAGTTTTTTTATTACAAAATTCCAATAATTGGCTGCCAAAGCTTGTGTTAGATTAAGAACTGTGCAAAGAATCTTGCAAGACATGAGAGCTGACAGGTGTTCTGTATTGGCAACAAATATAGATTAAAAATCAAAATGTTACAAAACTGCATAACTTTTAAAACAACATATTAAGAACTGTTCATGATATGTATGACGATGCACAATTTTGCACAGCTCAAATAATAAAAGTTACCAGTGACCTAACAAACAGAGGAGCTAAGTCTTAAAATATGCAACAGGTTGCTGTACAGGCAGGAAGGTTCACTACACTGTGCTGAGAGGAAACAGGAGGGGGGAGGGGGTGATAGTATGTAACAACACAAGAATGAATTCAGTCTGCCACCTACCTATATTTCTTATATTTGCTACAGTGGAGAGGACAAGCATAGGCATGGTAACATAAACACATACTTCCTTATAAAATAAGGGAAGTAGACTGTCAGCTTCTCAACAAAGATTCTGGTACATATAGTTAGTTATAAGCAAATTAGATTAAGAAGTCACCCTAAAAATCTAGTATCCTCAGTGAGATAGGGCTTCAGTACTTGAAAATCCTGTAAAATGTGAATTGCGCAGCAACAGAATATATTTTGTACCTGTTCTACTCTTGCAATGGCAATATCTTTTTCAAGGTTCTTCTCATTACGAGCCTTCTTCAAGTCATAGTACACTTTGCCTGAGCAATATACCAACTTCTTCACAGCACTTGGGTTTTCAGTTGCTGGTCCTTCCTCTGGAATCACCCTGTCACACAAAACAGTTCAATAGATATTCCCAACATAAAGTGAAGCTTTTGTGGCGAGTGAAGATGATGAAAGACCCGAAGCAGCTTGTAACCCTAGAGTCTTTCATCAATTCCTAACATAATTTGCTAACTGGTTTTTTATTTGTTCTTTGCAAGAAGTGCAAAGATAAATGCTTAATGGGGAGGCTGTGTTTTTCCAGATGTTTATCCCTGAAACTACTTGACAAGAGTGGATGAAATGTGGTATTATTTCCACTAAATATTGTCATACGAATTTAATTTTGGTCTGTTTAAGTCCTATATAACCTTGACTTTATTTGAAGTTTAAACTAAATTTACTTTTCTCAAACCCTGCTCCTTGCACAAAAACATAATACAGAACACAATCTATGCAACATTTATACAAAATAATTTTCATTATGGTATGTAAGAGAAAATTAATCATGGCTACAGAGTGTATCTGTACTGTGAACAACTTTATGCAACACACCTTCTATCTGGAACAGACAAATACAAAGGACATCAAAGTATGAGAAAACATAAAAAATACATTAAAAATATGTGATTTACCAGAATTTTTCTTGTCTAAAACAAAACAATTTCTATAATATACACAAATAAATCACCATGTACTGCCAATTCCCATAAGTGAAGTCACAAAGACACAACAAGCAATTTCCTTTTTCACTTTTTGGTATATAAACAATTACCTCAAAAATTCTGTATTTTCTGTCATCAAGTCAAAACTAGACCTCGCTTCTGGATGTCTCAGCAGGGATTTTGGTGTCATGAGGATCAGAGGCTTGCGGAATGGGAGAGCAATCTGTCGCCGCAAGATGTGAAAATAGTTTGCTGGTGTCGAACAGTTGGCAACCTGAAATATGAACATAGCAAAGCATTTTAGTTTCTCACCCCATCTCATAAAAATAAGGCAGTATTTACTGACCTAACACTGTACTATACACCCTTGTCAAACAACACACAACATTACCTCATTTTGAGTTCAGAACATAATTACAGGACAGTGAAAACAGAAAAGCTCAGAAAAATATGAAAGTCATACCAAGAGTCATGAGTCATGAGCACATTTACTGTATACTGAAACAAACATACATGAACGATAACAGATACAGTCAATAGTACTTGAATATGTCCTATTACTTTTCTACAAAATCTTACGAATGATCCACACATCTTTGCCAGCACTGCATGAGCTTAAAAATCTGTTCCCAGAATTGACAACCAGCTACAACTGGATCCCTGCATTGCCTCATACCTGTACTACTGGCCTTTCATGTAATTTTAAAATTATTTATTATATATGATTTCCTTGCCAGTTTTCCTTTTGTGTTGTGTTTGGTGGGTCAACATGTAAAGCCTTCACTGCTAGTCAATGATGATGAGGATAATGTCACTATTATATACTTCGTTTATGTATGTTTTGAGTTAACAGTGCTGTCCTAGAAAAAGATACACTGGAGGAAGGAACAAGAAGAAACAAAGTTAGTGATTAAAAAGATTTAATTTCAATCCCAGAACAACTACAGGGCCCTGAAAATAATACCAAACTGCAAGCTACGAAGAGAAATAAACCAAGTTTCTGCACAAATCTCAGAATACATTCCCAGTAATTGTTTTATCAATTCTCTTTACACAAATTCATTAAATTTAAGCCATAAATAATCATGCAGACAACTTCAGAAAAATCATTTGTGCATCTTCATCACTCTGATGTCTTTCATGAGGAAGATGTGTGAACTTGTAACTATGTATTAAATATTTCACAAACTGCAACTCACAATCCAGTTGATGTCATGCAGCTGCCGAACAGCAAATTCTTCACTTTCTGGTGGAAAGTAATCAGGATCATCAGACGACATTTGCAAGAATCTCTCCAACCTAGCACTAGAATGTTCAGGCCCCTAGAATAACAGAGAAACATATAGCTCACCACACAAATGCAGCAGTAACAGGCAAAACACAAATAACAGGAACCAATAAAAACAGAACCTCTCACACATTCACACAAATGAGACATAAACCTATTTTCAGTCCTAGGTCAATGAGATACAATACGACTGTTGACCGAATTGTCTCCTATGCTTTCATTCCATTAAAAATGTTTTAATGTTTCTCTTGTGTGTTCATTTTTCTGTTTGTGCAATAACTTCAGCCTTAAACGGGCCCAGCACTCTCATTTTAAAATCATTAATTTACATATTATAATCACAGTTGATCCCTATTCACTCTGTGCATAATTTGTGAAGCTTAAAAATCCGCTTGTAGGTCATTTACTTATGTATTTTGTTCGCAGTTTTAATGGCTCACACATTTCTTAGTATCTCTTCATATCTTTCTCACAAAATGTTGTATATGGTTCTTGGAAGAAAATGTATAAAATTAAACTTACCATGCCTTCCAAAGCATGAGGCAGAAGCATCACGAGACCAGACTGTCGTACCCATTTGGCTTGGCCAGATGAAATGAACTGATCAATGATACACTGTGCAGTATTGTTGAAATCTCCAAACTGTGCTTCCCAGCACACCAGAGCATTGGGATTGGTCATAGAGTATCCAAGCTCAAAACCTAAAGAAGAAGAAGGGGAAGAAACCACACACAAAGGTTTTATTTCAGCCAATTAGCAGGCACCATAACACTTATTTGTATAAATACTTACACCAGGCCTGCCAAACATGCATCCCACTATCATACAGCATGCTTACATATAAGAAAATATCAGTTTTTGCAGCTGTCACACTTACAAATTTATGTTTAACTGACCAGTAGAAAATTAGTTTTGTTATTACTTTCAGCAATATAATTGCAAAATGGATGACTGTTACTTGTAGGCACTGGAATCTCTTGCTGGGACTTTTTATTGCCAGGATTAATTATATGAATTGTTTTAAATTTTGAAAACAAATTACTGACTATAAATTAATGACATGTTACAATTCATTATTCAATACATTCTTATATTTTAAGCAACATATTCTATCAAATTATTGTTTCCATCATCTGATGATGTGAACTGGGCTATGTGGTCAAATTATAAAACTGACCCAGAAGAATACAAAAATTGAGCAGATCCAACTTTGTGTGTTCAAAACTACTGAAACTGGATTAGCCATAACAATGTATAAATATTCCTGTTGCCAGTGGGAAGTTTTCATAAATTTACAATATGGAAGTGACTTGATGAACATTTGCATTTATTCAGGAGCACTGGTCAGTAAAACCTTGGATAATGTCTCTATCTCCTTGTCTGTGAATAAGAAAGAATGGAAGAACCTTTTGAAGAAGGCCAGGGCTCACACAGGGCTGAGCAGCCAATGAAGATGATGATGATGATCTCTATCTCCTAAACCCTCTCATATAAATGTTATTTGTGTAGATTCTTCATAAGAAACAATGAAACATTTCAGATCCTTCACTACTGTCAGGTTCAAACTTATGCTCTGAAAGGGAAAGAAAGAATGGAGAGAAAACTGAAAATGAGAGGTGATCCTGCTCATGGCTTCATATGAATGACAATTTTTGTGGTTATGTGGTAAACTGTGTTCTATTACATACTTCCTGAAATTAAGAACACAGACATCCATTTGCATATTTTGCTACTTCAAAGTCTGAAATGGAATAGATAGCATATTTAACTACTTCAAAGTCTGAAATGGAATAGATAGCTATAATAATTATGCTATGATTTAAAATAGTCCTTACAAATTTGTTTTCCTATTATCTCCATATTACCTAAATCCTAATATCTTAACTGAATTGAATATTAAATTTTGCTTTAATAATTATAACCTAAGCTAACCCAAAATATGCATCATGCACACAATTTCTTTGGAAAATAATGTGGATGTGAGCGGTCAGTATCACGCCAGGAAAGTACCCCGGTATCCATTGGATAGGAGGCTGGGTAGGCCCCAGAACGAGTCTGGGCGCAGAGGCTAGAGGAAAAATCCTCTGCCCAGTCGGGAATCGAACCCCAGACGTCCAGTCCATAGCAGTCACTATACTGACTGAGCTAAACCAGCTCATATAACAAAACTAAATACATTTCCAAAAGGTCTGAAAACCTCTGGTAAACTATGAACTAAAAATACTTACCCACAACTCCAAACTCTGACAATGAGCTATTGCATACAGTGTATGGACCCTGATCAGGATACATGTGGCACAGAGGTTTGTATGTAGCCTTGTCCACTGTCTGATGGTGGAGAACATGGTGGCGATGGCTGCAGATCAATTCAATAAATAATTATAAGATCATTACTATAATTCAATAACACTGTCATCCTCACAAACTGAAACTAAAACTCTGGTATCAAAACCAAAGGTTTTCTGTATCATGTACCCTAATTCATTTCTTACTTCATCCTTCTGCTTCCTTACAAAAACATTAATTACCAACAAACTTACTAGTAACACTAATACAATTTTTCAGCTATCATGCAATAAAACCAAGGGTAGCATATGTATGCATGTGTATATTTTATTATAGTCAGATACAGCATTCTGAAATCATACCTGAAGGTCCCTCTTTCAACATCCTGACCACTTAAGCGAACATGTATTCCTTCTTTCAGCAGGGAGCCAAATGCCATTGCTTCACCAAGAGCCCAATCTACAATGCGTGCTTCCACCATTTCCATACGAGACTTAAGGATACGTTCAATACCTGAAAACATTAAAAGAATGTATGGCACAACAGAGCGACCAAATTTTTAAATTATATACTCAATTAAATATAAGGTAACAGCAAGAACAAATAATCTGATGTAAGTAGGCCCAAACGTGTGATCATGCTCAAAATATGGTATGATTATATTTTGATATATCCACTGAAGAAACTAAACATACACCATTTCTTACAACCAATTTCTCTCACTTAGGTCCTAAATAATTATTTCAATTTCTGATTCCCTTCATTTAATATGTCCCCCAGTTTTGAATCAAAAACTGGGCCACATGAATCCAGTCTCTCTCTACACTTTCAGACCCTACTTCACATGACAATTTATGTTATTATCTTTCCATTTCTTAATAGGTTTCCAAAACTGTCTCTTCCCTTTACATTTCTGGATCAGAACTTTGTATTTCTCATATGCCCCATATATGTTCCATGACCACCTATCACATCCTTCTTCATTCAACTGCACTAAAAGTATTACGTAAAAATATATTAGGAAGCTTCTTATTATGTAATTGTTCCCAGTATTCTGTTACCGCATCTCTTCTAAAATCTCAAACATATTCCAAAACCTGTACTCTCAAACTCTCTTCTCTTTTATGAGAGACCAAGTTTCACACCCCAAAAACAACAGGCAAAAAAACTCTTGCATATTTCAATCCTAAACACAAAAAGGTATAAACATACTAAATGGAGGGAATTCTAAAACCAGATAACTGAACTGGAAGTAAAGTTAAATATTAAATGAAAGAAAACCTTAAATCATAACATTAAATAAGCAGGAAGGCAGACTGAAAGAGCCATTCCATTCAACACAGTGTTTTAGTCAGTTTCATTCACTGTATTCAGAAAGTAAAATACAAACCAAACAACCTGGCCTACTGAACACTTTTCTACTGAAGTGATGGATATCTTTTTGTTTGTTTGAATAAACTATAATGTGGGTTCAATAAATGATGGGGTAGGAAATTTATTAGGGTATTACTATTTTTGATAAAATTTCCTAGAATTAATTTCAGCTTTAAGGTATACAAAGGAAAAATTTTCCTACTTAAATCAGCAATAATCAACCTTATATTAAAATCTGAATAGTACCAAAAGATCACATTTATATGAAAGCATGCATTAATGTTGATAAGGGAATCCAAATTTCAACATATATTTTAAAAACCTATATACACAACTAAGCATTGTGACCAAAAATTGTAGACCACTGATATAAAAAGTACTAACCCTTATGAATAATAAATTCTGCAGCATTCGGTGGTGGAGAAGACATTCTCTTGCCGATGTGCACAAGAGTGTCCTCTTTAACCCCAGTTGGTGATACTTTCAGAGGATCCTTGCCCTCAAAAAAGCCTGACCATGGAGAGTCAAGCCAATCTTTGTACTTGATGTGAGTCTCTTTGTGAGCATTGACATACGACTCCTCACATATCTTCTCATACTTGTCTTTCACATCCTTAAAAGAAACACAGAACAACAACATTCATTTACAACATGTTGGGAGCTACACAAAATATCATTTTAGCTCTCCATGAACCCATCCTCTTATATATGTAGTCCCCATTCCTAATATATTAATTGACAATCGCACTACAGGACATGAATAAGTCTTCATTACCACTAACAAATTCATCACACATTTGTACATTCACCCAGATTTCATGATCTCACAGCAAGAAGTATCAAGATGACAGTCTTCCAGGATGGTGTACCATGTAATCTTATAGAAACTGACATTTTAGAGGTGATTACTGCCTCCACCACAACCCAAATGTGTCTTATTAGAAAGCACTTCCCAAATTTAATATGCTCTAATTTCAAGATGAATGTTACTGTGATTGCATCTCATTACTGTATGATTTGAGGTTTCCATGGTGATAAGTTTAAATGGTGGTCTTTTGGTGGTGTGCCATGCAGTCTTGTGATTACATACCAAAATTCCAGAGAAGAAAACAGTCTCCATTTTCAGGGTTTAAGATGGAGGCACAGACTACATGATGCTGCATCTCACCTCAATACTGTCTGTGGCACAAAATTCTGCAGGGAAGTTCAACATGGGAGAGAAAAATACAATGTGCTTTATTGGTTATTTTTTTTACCATATTTCAATGTACTTACCTTGACCTCTTCTGGTGTAACAACTCCTTCTTGGATCAGTCTTTCAGAATATTTGTCCAGAACAGGTGATGTGTGCTTTATCTTTCGGTACATCAAGGGCTGAGTGAACATAGGTTCATCAATTTCATTGTGGCCATTACGTCGGTAGCACACCTAGAAATCAAAACACAGATTATGAAAATGTCTTACGACTCTAAAGGCATAAAATTAATGTTATATTCAAAGTGTTCTCCCATAAGCAAGCCCTACTTCTCCCTCACTTAAAACAAAATGCTGTATTAACCTAAAAATAAAACTACCTTTAAAGTTAAAAACATTTAAAATAATAACAATCCATTATTTTGAATAAGTATATAATACAGATTCCACTAAAATATTTTATTCACAAATTAATGAGCAAATGGTAGTGCCAATGAAAGCAAATAATATTTAAAAATATACTTAACCAGATTTCAAGGAAAGAGTCCAACTAAGAGATTTTTGTCCATTTCAAAATAAATATTTTATGAAGACCGGGAAGGCATAACACACATTTTATGAGATTTTGTCTACCTAGTCATACTACATACATCATATTGCACAAAACCATAGAAGATATTTCCTTGTACTTCAATAAATAGACAACTTCCTCAAACATGTGTTAAATATTAGTTGTAGATACTCATTTGTTTCATATATACATAACGTTTTTATGTAAGCCACTTTTTAGGGCAATTACAAATGCTCCTTTGTGATTCTTATAAAGAAGAGGTTATATTGGACCAATTCAGACCAACTTTAAATTCACTTGAAAACTTTTAACGCAGATCCCAATAATTAAATAGATAATTCTGTGACGTTTTGAATATGGAATATGTGACAACTTAAATTTGTAAAACAAAGCTAAATATTAGTTTACATACTCATGATATGTTTCATTTATACACATAGCATTTTTATATAAGCCACTTTTTAGGGCAATTACAAACTTTCTTTTGTGATTCTTATAAAGCAGAGCTTATATTGGACCAATTCAGACCAACATTAAATTCACCTGTCAAGAAGTTTGAAGATGAAATATGCGACTACTTAAATTTTAAAACAAAGTTTAAAAAATTAACTGAAAACGTACAATGTCAATCACAACATCTTTGTGGAAAGCAGCCCTCCATTCAGCAGCAATTTTACATACATGCATCACAGATTCAGGATCATCAGAATTTACATGGAATATTGGAGCATTCACTACACGAGCCACATCTGGAAAAGAAAATTAACAGTGTTTACAAATTGAATATCCCCTAATCTCACATTACTGACAATGATAACGCACATGATAATTATACTGTATCAACAAAGTCTCCAGGAATACAATTTAAACCAGCTTAGCAAACCCTCTAATGCAAAGTCTCACAGTATGAATTAAATTAAATCTGTCGCGTAACAGCTCCAGAGAGCCAAAGCTGACTAGCTTGACTGCTGGCCTCACGTTCACATGCCTAAGCAGAGGTGAACGATCATCCAACCAGATATAGGGTGACCTGTGGTCAGCACGACGGACCCCCAGCCATTGCTAGTTTTCATAACCGGATTTCGCTACTTATTGTAGCTCCCCAATTTTGTCACGATGCTGGGTTGGCACCGATCCCACACACTGGTCGAAAATCTCATGAGAAAATTTCTTCTCCCCCGAGACTCGAACCAGCGCGCATTCCGTATCGCCGGTCCGAAGCATGATGCCTCAGACCTCGCGGCTACAGCGCGGGACTCTCACAGTATGATTCATACTATTATATAAAGGCAGATATTAAAAACCAAACCTCAATATTATAAACACATTCTTAAAAATGTGACACATTCATACTTGGGAATGGCAGTAACTAATCAAAATTACATGCATGAAGACATAAAGAACAAATCAACTTTGGTGCAAGCATGTCTATCCATTGCATGCCTAAAAGCCATATAAAATCATATGTGGTGGGAAAACTGTTGTAACTTGCAAGACCTAGCCACAGATATTAAGATGAACTTTAAAAAAATAGGGTAATAGTGAGCAACAGACTTTTCTGATTTAGGATAGAGTCCTGTTGCAAGCTCTTGTGAATAGGGCAAAGACTCTGTTCATGACTTTAGTTAAATGCTGAAATCAGAAAATAAACATAACATATCCTTTACCCTGCTTTCTGATCCTCACATAAAATAAATAATTTGTTTCTTTAATTTTTAACTGAGGTCAGAAACATACTCATCATATACCTCTTCATAAACTTGCCCAAGATGAATGATGGGGTAACATGAGTAACATGTTCTAAGAACACTGGTATCAACTTTACAGGTTACGTAACACTGAACACAAAGTGATGATAACACAAATGTCGAGTTGGAAAAGATTTGAATGTCATATTTTGAAGGTGGTGTTGCAGAACTACAAGGATAAACAGAAAAACATCAGCCATGGTGACTGTTTTCACTGTTAAAAACACAAATCAGATATGTTAAATAACAAGCAAATCTACCTGATCATACTATGCCTTCATTGCAAAACACCTCATTTTACTATGAATGATAATGACAATGATAAGACATGATGATGATGAAATATGATTGAAAAGTATCAAAAACTGCAATGTTTTTTTTTTTTGGGTGATCAAAAATGTCAATGTGGAATAATTCTCTAAAGTCTCAGATGCTATCTATCTGTCTCTGCCACCAACAACAGGGATAAAGTGATAAGTGACACAAATTAACAAATACACAGGGTTATTACAAATAAAATATATAATTTTAAATTCTATTTTGAACAAATTAGTAGTCCTACAAAAGTTATACTAATATAAATGTATACTACTAAGATATTTTAAAACTACACAGATTATTGATATGAGATACAATGACATCAAATTGAAACTGATAAAGAAACTTCTTCCAGATCTGCAAGATTTCTTGTTCAATTGAAGCAATGGCTTCACAAATTCCATGTTCTAATTATCAAGCCCAGTTGGTGTGGGACACAGACATGACCTTAACATAACCTCACTAAAAGCAGATGTAGGGCGCGTATTGGTTTATGGGTTCCACAGTCAATCCATCTTCCAAAAAACTGTTTACATACCAATATAAGTTCCTCACATGATGTGGAAGTCATCTTAAGGCACTTGAAAACTCAGAAAACAGGTCCTTTAATTATTCTTTCAATGCATTCTAATGCAACATCTGTAGGAAAATTAGTCTTTACAAAATAAATTTCTGAAAGGTTGTACTTTGTATGTAAAACTCCTACACATACACAGACCTTTCATAATTATGTTTGCACTGGCCAAAGCTGGCAACATTTCATGTGCTTCACTTACCAGTACAATATGGAGATGATCTTGAATGTCTTGGGTCAGTAGTGAATCCAATCTGGTTGTTAACAACGATATGAACAGTTCCATGTGTTGTGTAGTCAGGGAGATCAGACAAATGGAAAGTTTCATAAACAATTCCTTGCCCACAAAAAGCTGCATCACCATGCAGAAGAAGAGACATTACCTAAAACAGTTCAGCACTACTTGCTAACTCTGCTTTCTATACATAACAAGTATGATTATCAAAACATGGTCACTATTGCCATGATGCACAACTCAGTTCCAAAAGATTAGTATTTGGAGTAAACAAAAGATTCAGATGTATTTACCTGGTACCAAACTACATTTCACATGTCTAATTACTATAATTCATCATTTAACACTGAATGAGGTAGTGTTAAATTCTGCCCCCAAAGCATCATGTACAGCTATTATTGCTGCATTTTCTAATGTGTAACACAAAGGTTCTTGACCTTTTCTGCTTCAAATACCAGTAGAACAGCTGAGGATTTGATGTAGACCCTATCAGTCTCACGCTGCATACTACTACTAACAGTCTATACATCCAATTATTAATATCACATCTAAACATGTTGAGATGGGTAGGTCATGTTAAACACAAGTTGGCATTCAAACTTTTGGTCTGGAAACCTCATGTCAAAAGACTAAGAATTTTGCATAAATGGGAGAATAATACAAACATGGAGCTTACAGAAATAAGGTTACAAGATGCATTCTGCATTAAACTAGTGCAGAATAGGGTAAAATGGTGGTCTTTAGTGAACATAATAGCCTTCAGGCCCCATGAAAGCAGAAAAAAATTTCTTAAATGGTTAAGTAACTATAAATTTGTCAACAGTTACTTCATTAGTTAGAATAAGAGCTAAATAATTAGAATAATAAACTACAAATTCCAACCACCTGTTAAGTTACTTTCACACACAAAAAAAGTAGAATGCTTGTGTTCTATTCACAGCCATATATGAGAAAGCAACACAAACTCACCTTCTTGCCTTCACCATCTCCTCGGTAGAACTGTTCTGCTCGTGTTTTTCCCTGGACAACTGGATCCGCTGCTTCAAGATGTGAGGGGTTGGCAACAACAGCCAGCCGAATGTTCTTATTAGTCACACGGTTCAAACGTTCAATGTACGTTCCCAGATGGTACTTCACATCACCTGATCCCTGCCAAACCACAAAACAGCAGTACTGTTTTATTAAATGTTAACTGCCACCATAACTATTTAATTTTCTTTTATCATAAATATACCAGACAATAACCTTAATGATTCATTTGAGCTACATGTAAAGCTGTATATGCATATACATGTACTGCATTAACTCAATTACTATTAATTACATCAAAGAATACCATACAGGCAACTCTCGGTTTATGAACAAGTTCCGTTCCAAGATGTTGTTCATCATACGCTTTTGTTCGTTATGTGTATCTTGCATTCCTGAGCTTTTACGATATTATTATACATTAGAATAGGGGAATCACCGATTTCTTTCCCACGAGAAAACATTGGATGTGGTGTGGCATGTAAACCAATGTTTCTTTACTGGCTAGATTAGTTTTATTAACCAAGAACAGTTCAGTATAATTATAATATAATAATTTTCTAATAATTATTGTAATAAATACATTTCTTAAAAGTCTATTTATTTAAATCTTACAATTATGTTCACTATACGTTTGACATTTCGTTTTATAAGGAACTCTATCTATTGGCGACTTTAAGAAATTTTGAATGAATTGTGACGTTAGTTATAGCGAATGTTTGTTAATCGAATGTGCGTAAACCAAGTATTGCCTTATTTTATTTTCTGCCTTTAAATTAACCCCTTGAACCTAAAGCTCTAAATAATATTTAAAAATTCAGTTCCTACCTCAAAGAAAACATTACTTTCCATTACAAAGGCAACTGGTTAATGTTTAAGAAAATAATTACTATTTACTCTGAGAATCATATAAAACCCATAAACACATTCCGTGGACAAAATGCAGAGTAACTGGTTCTTAAATAGGTGGTACATATAGTTGCTGTTGGTCTTCAAAAGGTTACTGCTAAATTAATTTTTATTTAATGACACGCAATGCATCCACTCTCTAAAATCAAAAGTTAGTGAATTCTCATCTCTTGAGTACATTTATCATCTTCAAGAAAGAGCCAAACCATAAACAACACACAACAAAAAGCTGTCACTCACATCATCAGCAGCTTCCAATGCTGCAAACTGTGTGAAGATCTGCTCCAAAGGTTTACGGCACACATTGGCCAGCACATTAAGACGGCCACGATGAGGCATACCCATTACAATGGACTCCACTCCAAGTTCTGTTGACTTGTCAATCACCTGTTTCATGGCTGGGATAAGAATCTCGCAACCTTCAAGCCCAAATCTCTTCTCACTTGACCACTTCTTGGCAAGGAAGCTTTCAAACCTTAACATACAATAAAATATACATTACATCCTCAGGTTCAATCAAAATGAGAAAAAAAGTAAAACATTTTCCCTTTTTGCTAATGTGGGATTTTTCAATTACTTTCTCTCCCATTCCTGATGTCTGTAAACATTCAACATAAACCTACCAGATTGAAAATTGCTGGAGATCTTTTTGGTCTAGATACACAAAATATCATAATCAAAGAGACACATTCTATTAAGTAGCCAACTGGAATCAAGAGGTTAAGCACTTTCTATTCACGAGATTGGATGACATAATATATGCAAATGAAGCACCATATGACCCTCTAATTTAACCTTGAATACCAATAATTACTCTCTGGAAGGTTATTACTTAATCTCCACATGTGCTTTGAGAAACAGAAAACAAATTAAAGTATATCATTACACAGCAGAAACATCAAGTTAGTGAAATTAAATCATGACTAAACTTTTAACTGGTTGTGTAACCTAAGAGCAGGTACAACTAAAATCATTTCTGGGCCAACCCCCCATCATCTAGTGATGGGCATTCTAGCCTAGCATTTGAAAGTTCCCAGGTTCAAACCTGTTTGTTTGCTAAAAATAAAATGTGTCAGCATAACAACAATCAATCACCTGAAAACAGGAGTACAGCCAACTCCCAAAGTGTCATGTATATCAAATAAACCTCAATGCCCAACATGGCGTTCCTACAACAAAACTTACAGCCAAATTAACTGCAAAATACTGATAATTGTCATTCAGGAAGCAAAATTTACATTTTAATCCTTATATGACGACATTGTGTAGCCACGGTAGCTCAGTCAGTATAGTGGCTGGCTACAGACTGGACAACTAAGGTTCAATCTCCAACAGGAGCAGAGGATTCTTTTCCTCTAGCCTCTGTGTCCAGACTGGCTCTCACCCAGCTTCCTGCCCAATGGGTATTGGGGTCCTTTCCTGGGAGTAAAGGTCAGCCGGGGTGTGACGCTGACCACTCACCCTTATCTACTGCCAAGGTTATGAATGAGTAGGAGCCATACTCCCCCCCGCAAGTGCCTACATGGTGTGTAGAGGGACAGCTTCACTTTTTTTATGGTGATATTTTTGGCAATTGCACTGTATAAACACATTCTTGACCTTGGCACTAGAAGGGCTTGAGTGGTCAACACCATGCGCCGAACCATGCTTCACCCCTGGTCAAAGGCCCCACAGGTGGTCTGGACACAAGAGGTTGGATGAAAGATCTTTTGTGCCTGTCAGGGATAAAACCCCAGTTGCCCAGTCCACAGTCAGACACTATATTGACTAAGCTACCCTAGCTCATATCATAACATCACACACCTATCTCATCTTTTCTTACAGAATAAGAAATTAGGCCAATATATATGCAAAACTGTTCTTTTAGACTTTACTCTTCATCAAAATAATACAATTATTAAAACTATACTTCTTATAATTTTATAATTTAGACATTGGATGAAGTCCAAAAGACCATATTACATATTATATAACACACCATTGTCAGAAACCTTCAAACTTTGACTGTTTCCACTGTCTGCTCACCCAGTGGCTCTTGTGAGACGAGCAAGAATCAGCCGCTTTTCATCATTATCCATCTCCATAATTCCAGGGCTTTCCAGCTTCTGTCTGATCCAGTTGCACTGTTCAAGCGAGTTGATGAACATGAACTCGCATCCAATGTGGCGACAATAGGCTGTCTCAAGTCTCCGTAAGATCTCACGCAGTGACAGCGCTTTCTCTTTACCACCAATGAATGTTGTAGATGGCAGTTTGAATACCCTGTCCATATCGGCCTCATCTGTACAAGAAATTTATATCAACTAACAGTGACACACAACAAATGAGCCAGTATATTATCCTTTATCAGCCCACTGTAACTGGCAAGGAACATAAACTGTTACATCTTAAATGCATTTCATGCCACATGGTAGCATAATGAATTGTGCTTTTAATTAAATACTTAAATTTAATTTGACTATGGATATCTGCAGGGGAGATATGTGTGGTATGATAAGCATTAATGTGATTACCACAAGAAGTTGCAACCTTCAAGCCAGAATCTATCATTTTAAGACACATTAATTTTAATTCACTAAATGCTGAACAGCAATACCTTTCCTTCTT
Source organism: Zootermopsis nevadensis (assembly GCF_977971745.1). Classification (NCBI taxonomy): domain Eukaryota; kingdom Metazoa; phylum Arthropoda; class Insecta; order Blattodea; family Termopsidae; genus Zootermopsis; species Zootermopsis nevadensis. The sequence continues at coordinate 17,347,506 of NW_028259142.1, forward strand.
GCCGAAGAAGATCAATGAAGAAACAATAAAAATTCCATTACATATTGAAACAACAATGTAAAACGGAAAGAAACACACCAAAGTGTATAAAAACTATCAAATTCCTGAAAAGTCAGGACGCCTTGAAGCGTATAATGACTTGGAAAATGTGAGTCTGCAGAAAATTCCAAACACAACTATCCTGTGACAACGATCAACAGTAGACTGGAACAATCAGTTTCCAACTTCAGCAAGCAGAAAGGAATATGAACAATGACCCCACCTCAATAAAAAACTAAATTATGCCTGTGCCCAAAGACACTGCCATGAAGATATTTTGGGGACTGCAGATAAACTGCCACACATTATTATAAACCTTGGTACTAGTTGCACATGAGTAGTCTACTGCAAGCTCTTGCTTTGTCCCCAATATCCATGGATAAGAGACTGGCTGTTGAAAAATATTCCTGACAGAAATAAAACCAGTTACTATCCAGCCTGAAGCCTTGTTTCTTTTCTCACCGAGCTAAAAGGTAAATGTGCTATTAAATAAACCAGGGATAAACAACATCTCATTCAAAATGGCCTCAAACATCCAGGTTAAAGCCCATCTCTCTAAACAAAGAACAATATATATAAATGTGAAGTTTGAAACATGTCAAATCTAGCAATTTCCTATTCATAATTTCCCAGTTTTGAAAATTTGCGAAAGATATTTAATAAACATATGAAATTACCTTCACATATTTAACAGAAGTAGAATAAGTATGTATAAATAACTACCAAATTATACCTGGTTCATAAAAGCACATCACTTTGAAATAAAGCAGAGAGAAATATTTACATACAAATAAAGCAACACAACACACACCAACATGCAGCAACATAACAGAGTTACATTAATATGAATACTACAGAGTACACACACACATAAGGAATTAGAAAATATTATTAGATCTTCACAGAAATTAAAATTTTGAGAACAGTGGCTTACAGCTTTATATACTGTAAACTTGTAAACAATGTTATTCTGTGAGATATATGCACAGATCTAAAAACCAAATATTTTACAATGTGAAATAGAACAATAAGGGGAGTAAGGGGATGTATAGTGAGTCAGCCTGCACAAAATGCTGCTCATCATCAAGCTGTCAAGGAGCTGGGCTGTTTCTTGGCCTGTTATGGTCTCAGATATTTAATAGTCTCTTCAGTCATCATCTTTTATTTCTTGCTTTAGTCAGTCTGTACATCAGCAAGCCTCTCTCTCCATTCTGTGATATAACCATTTTTATGCAGTCCTAAATACCAGTCAAATACAAATTTGACCTAAATGTGTTTTCTAAAGTTTTCGCAGCAACTAACAGCAATAAAGTACTCTTGGGATGTCAGCTGTGTAGAATAAAAATCACCGACACTTCAGGGACCATGTCTGTCCCCATCATCAGGTCTATGATGTAACTGCGTGTCCAGACCATCCTACATACATATATATATATATCTATCTTCCCAGAGCATGGGCACAGACAGTCTGTGAAACATTGGTGATTTTTAACCAGCTGACTGCCTGAGGAGAATTTATTAATGTGACCTTTGGTTCATGTGACAGGCCTGGTTTCTTTTGTAGTATTTATTACTTCATTTATTCATTTTTGGTTCAAAGTGGCTGAATAATATGAACCACTTTCCTTATTTACATCATTTTAGTTCTGTTCTAGCCAGGAATCAAATCATCGAAGATCCAACAGTATATCATTTCACCAAGACTCCAAAACTCAATTCTTGTGTACATACAATATTCAAACTTATTTGCATTACTAATTACTCACATAAAGTATAACTTGCTTTGTTCATAACTCTGTTATCTGAAGTCCACTCATGTCATCAGAAAGCTGGAGGGATGTGTCATACAGTACAACAAACATTACATAAACATAACCTGAACCCACACCATGACTGAAATTAAAATGTATCGAAAATAAAAACTGAATAAGCAGGGTATTAAGACATTCTCCAATGGTGTAAAACACATTTCCCAAATCTATTCTCTGCTGTTTTACGTCCCTACGTTCATTTATTCCTAATATAAATTTAATATTGCAAAGTTAATCATAATAAAGACATCTGACCAAACTGAAATTATGTTTGGCACTAAATGGAGATGAGGAGTTAGTTAACTTCACAAGCTGACCACTTTACTTCTAGGAAAATAAATCAGATATGCATTGGACAGGAGGGTGGATGGGTCCCAGAGCTAGTCTGCACATGCTAGCAAAAAGAAAAATCTTGCAGTCAGGAACTGACACCTAGCCATCCAGCATGCAACCAGTAACTATACTGACTGAGCTATCCTGCCTCACTGAGCCAAAATTAAATTCACCCAGTAACATTTAATGCAGATATTCAATACTAAACTTAATCAAAACTCATTCCACAGTTTTGGAGATCAGACACATGAGCAGATGGATGGATACACTTTATACACCGAACGGAATGGCACACAACACAAAATAACACAATTACCCACGAAAATTCGAATATTTCACTGCAACTTTATGCTGACAATAGAGTAGCATTACCCAACCTTAAGTATCCATTTCTCCATTGGCAAATTACACACAACTGTAGTCACTTAACAAATCATGTGCTGGTTTATATTATTCAGCTTGAATATTAACAGTGGTTGATTTATCCACTGCAGAATTATTTTCTTGAATGAAACATATAATCATTACACAGGTAGAGTACGTCACTAAACTACTTAAAGCAAAAGAGAAATACTGTATAACAATTTGGTTCAGAATGATAGTACAATGCTGATGAATATCTAACTCGTGACATATATTTCATTGGTTTATCTAAGCAAGCACACCAGTGCTTACATAGCCTGTGATGTTTGTTTTATGTATTCTCGGGTCTTCTTTCCACTGTAATGGGCCCTTTTTTCATGAAAACACAAAAAGAAAGTTTAAATCCATAACTTAACTTTATGGAGCAAAGTTATTCAATTAGTCCAGAAATTCCCTGCTCTTAAGGTACATCACTATGAATGGACCCTATCATGAGCCAGTTAAATACAGTCTACACACAACTTTATTATGGTCTACCTTAGTATCATCCCCTCTACGCCTCCAAGTCTGCTTCAGACTTAATGACCAAAATCTTATGAACATTTCTTGTCTCTCATTTGAGCCATTAGCCCCACCCATCTTATTAATTTTATGTGTCTCACCTGCAAATTATAAATTAAGGATTACAAGAACTCATTTTAAATACAATATTCAAGCTCAGTTGTATCAATACAGTACAGTTTATCACAGTTACCAAGCCACCCATATTGTAGTACCTCAGAAAGCTAAAATAAATTAGTTACGTACGTTCCATCATGGAGGCCACTTTCTGCTGCAGGTGTTGTGAATATGTCGTACTTGGTCTCTTGCCTGAATGAAACATTGCAACATAATACATAATGAACAAACATGCATGCAAAATAATACTGAAGCTCTCTGTTAATATCATTCACACGCCATTTCTAAATTACACAGCACACCTCAGGGATACAGAGAACAATGTATCTCAAACACAACATACCAGTTCATATGCTGGAATAAAAGTTTTAGGAAGAATTTACAATTCCTTGCACTCCTTCAAACTTCTCCATTTACAAATTAATAAGATTATAATTTAGTTATTCACTTTTTTGTATAGGTTCCACAAAATGTAAATGCTCCCATCTATTTCATCAGCAGAGAAAGAGCTAGCAGGGTGGGCCCCAGAGTCGGCCTGGACATGGTAGAAAAGAGAAAAGTCCCTGCCCCTGCCAAGAACCAAATGCCAGTCACTTGACTAGTTCAGCTAATTTTCCTCTAGTGCACTTTGCAACTATCTTAAACTTGATAGACATAACATGAATGTCTTGTATTGTAGCCATCTTTCTAAATGTTGGCACAAATAATAATTTATAAAGAATTTATAGGTATGTTTATGATCCATCACTACACAAAGTTCACATTCTACCCCCCCCCCCCACCCAATGATTTCAAACGATTGCCATTTTGTTGTTAGTCTAAAAAAGAAGTATTAAAAACTGCTTTTTTATTTATTACCACATATATTGGTTCCCTGCTTGAAGTGGAGGTTATCTCAAGTCAATTGATCATGATCACATCAAGTTTAAAGAAAATCCATCAATAGCTTCAAATCATTTTAATATAGCCTATCTTTCCTTATAAAATAAATAAGTAGAATGAAAAATAATTCTGATAGCTTCTACATACAGTCACATCAAACTTGTAAACTATGTAGTGTGCTCAACACTAATGTTCCAATCTTATATGTGAAAGAAACTTTAAAAGACTAATTTTTCCATTTTCTTTACAAAATACCAATGAGATGTCCATATATTACAAATCATAATGCTTCTATAAAAAAGTATCAAACTATCAAGTAGTAGGCTACTACAGAAGAAGAATGAAGTGGAATAAAGAAATGTGTGATGTCATAGTTCTATGGTCAAATATGCAATATAAATTTGAAGGTGTATTGTACAAGTTTCCCAACTATTTACAGAGCTTTCATTCAAAATTTAATCCTTTCACAATTAAATTGCTTCTTCTAGATATAAGACAAGAAATGTGTGTGTGGTAAATGATATACATAAAATTTAAGGGAAAACTGAGTGGTTACTTTGCTTCCCACTAACCACATAAAAGTTCATAAGCAAGTCTTTTACATACCAAAATGACATTTCAATAGTAAACTTGTTCTGTATCATCCCTGAGGTATACCATTACAGTTAGGTATTAATAAAAATATTGATTATATAAAAATATGCTTATTATGTAGCACTGATTAGCAACAAAATAAATTACATCACAGATGCATTCTCGATTATTAAAACAAACAGATGATGAAAAGAAGCAATGTCAAATACTAAGAAAGAAAGTTTATAAAACTAAATAAACAAGAAGTCATGCAGATCAAGAACTAAAGCATAGACTTAAGAGCTCAAGGTGAAATTTCAAGATCTCAACAGTGAGTGTGAAGATGACTGTCTTCTGCAATATTCCACATAGTCTGGTAGACATTTAACAATGTTTCAGAGGTGCTTACTACCTTCATCATTGCCCTGTCAAGCACCTCTGAAACATCAGTAAACTTCTACTATAGTACATGGAACATCCCCAAGGACAATCACCTTAAAAGCTCAAATTCAAAGCACATTTCCTACAGTTTCCTATAACTTCTATCATACAATATAATAAAAACAATCATTATCCCAGTAAACTGTCAAAAAATAACAATTATATAGAGACACATACTGGAAGCCAGTAGAATCCTGTGAGTCTACATCTCACGTCACTTTCAGAATATACAGATAAGATTACCTCTCTGCCTAAGCATCACATAATAGTGGTGCAGTGAGAGTGTGACAGCAAGGCTCCATGCATTCTAAACACCAGCACTAAATGGAAATAAGTAGTCAGCTTCACTGGACATTTAACCCCCTGGCCAAACTGCCCTCACTACAGATTAGATATTACTCCTACTGGAAACACAATCCTAGTCATACAGTCAGTAATAATTCACCTCAGAAGCAAAGTTATAGTATATTCCAACAGATTTTTGTACCACATATAAATGTTGTACATGTTTAGTGTTTGAGATTTTATCATCTCATGATGGTAAAAACATAGACTTTGGTTTTCTAGTATGTGACACCTCAAAAGTTTTGAAAAATATATATGCCAAGATAAATTTCAGTTGAAACTACCACCCATATATTGTATCTACACATAGTGAGGAGAAATAGTTTCTATTAGGTAGGATTTGAGGTTCTCGCAGCTGCAACTATAAGTATAAATATGGGTGTCTTCTGGGTTGTGGCACCATGTCTGGTAGTCTAATAGAAGATTATCAACATTTCTGAGGCAGCAATACCTCTGAAGTGACAGCACACTTCTGCCAGACCATATCATGCTACAACCCAGAAGACAGCCATTTCATATACTTAGTCACTTTACACAAATCAGGTGCTCAACATGACTTCCTCAACTCTCAAAAATATATAGCACAAGTTGATGTGACATAACATGTTTCATTCAACAAAATGTATAACTTTTTTCAAGTGAACAGAATTTAATTTCAAAATTAAACTAAATTAACTTAACTGTCCAGCATATTCCAAAAGTGTCATTTGTACACAAAAACTAAAAAATGTTCAAATTACTAAATGTAATCAAACATTTAAGAATGATGCTCCTGATATGTGCATGCCGACAGTAAAGCTGCAGGATTAACGGGATGAGTTCACTTATCTGATCGCATTTAAAAACTACAGATCCTAATTCCCCTTAAAGTTTACATAAATTTAAATATTCAATTCAATTATTTGTAATAAGAAATATACACTTTCAGCATCTGCTACTCCTGTCATCTGTCAGGCATCATAAGATGATCATTCCATGCATTCTGAATCAGTAAATTCTGACAAAAGAAAGAGAGGAAAGGTGTAGTGAATTTAAAGAACAAATACTTTACAAATGTGTTCTTTGCTCTTTTGTATACCTCACTGGCTAGGATGTTAATTTATTGCAGGTATAAATCTATTACTGCAAAGCTAACCACATTAAAGATATTAGACAGCACAAGATCAGAAAAAAAATTTACTTTTGTTTTATTAAAATGTCCAACAGATTGAAAAATGATTCAAACAAGCAAACATTAGTTATTAATTACACATTTTATACCACATATTGTTTATAACTACACAATTTTTTACAAGAAAGTTAGATCTGATCTTACACATCCATGGCTAGAGTGGGATTCGAACCCACAGTCCCAGTGACCAAGCAGCACAACGCCTGCGCCTCAGACCACACGGACCCCCAGGAGTTATAACAGGCTGATAAAAACCAAGATTACATTTTATATACAACTTTTAGTGTAGCTCCCTCCCAATACCAAATGTCATCAGAACCCAATTAGCAGTTTTGGAAATAAAACATGGGCAGATATAACCTCTACCATAAGCATCACCTTCTGGAAATCATGCAAAAAATCTCAGCTACATACAATACTTAAAAATGTTATTTTACAGGAAGAACTGTAACTTCATCTAATTACTAACCGACAATTCAGTATCATTTATGGGATCCTGTGGGAAAACTACCCTTCCCTTATACCAGGCCGAGTCACTGCATAGGTCATCAAACTAGTAAATTTCTGGAGTTACTGAGCATGATTTGTTAGCATCTTACTTTGGGTAAAACATTAAAAAATACTGACTAAGACTTGAAAGAATTTCATTTTGCAGCAGCTCGCCTGCACATTTAGAACATTTCTTTGGTGTTAAATAGACAAGATACTAATTTTTTTATATTTATTCAGAACAAAATATGGGAGCCAATGGGGACAGACAAACATATAGACCACAATATAAGTGAAAATAAATATTAAAGATAAAGGAACACAAAATAGAAGTCCTTTATTAATTTCTTCAACTAGTTAACAATTTGTCACCTACTAAAGCTGCATAACACAGAAAACATGAGATAAAAACAGTGAATAAAGAAAAATTTATGTATGAAACAGTGATTTGGTGGCATGGTGCATTTTTGAGTGATAACACTTTAAAGCCCAGTGGTAACTATATGAATCACATGCTTTAATAAAGAATAACTGCATTTTTTCCACAGAGTAATTTAAAGGTTTCATATAATTCTCAGAGTAAACAAGTATTTCTCTAAACAGTATTAACCAACTGATCCTTGCAATGCAGATGCACTGATGTACGGACCGAATTTTTACAAATTATTACACAAACTTCAGTTTCAAAGGGTTAACTATTCTGATAGCTATGATATGACATGAGATGAAAGTAAAAATAGTGTACTTATGGAAATAGATGTAGTAAACCTACAGGAAAGTTTTCTTTTATTTTCTGGCATTTATTTTGAAATATTTAAATTCTATATATTTATTTTTAGCGTCACCCGCAGTGGACTAGTGGTTAGCATACTCGCCACTGGACCCAAGGTTTGCAGGTTCAAACCCAGCCAAGGTCTATGTGTTTTTAAGGGTGATAAAAATCCGTAGCACAACTTCCTTTGGAGGGGAAGTAAAGCTGATGGTCCCATGTCGTAGATTTATGGCACGTAAAACAACCTTACGAGCATGAAACAAGATGTTTCATAAGCAAAATTCAGCAGTCATTTCTCACCCAAGCCTCTCACTACTAGATGGCTCTAGCAGACAAATCAGGATTGCGTATAAATTGTGCAGAGGCAGTGGGCTGGTCACTCACTATTCACAAATGCACGCTTCAAAGACTAGGAAAACCTCTGAAAAGGAGATGGTGAAAAACCACAAAAAAGGAGAAGTTATTTTAGCACAAAAAAATCAAAGTAAACAAAGTTGTTAATTTTGGTTTCAATGTTTCCAACTACACTTGAAAAACAAATATTGCACAAAACAAACAATTCATGTGAAAGGGCAAGGTAAGGTGTGAAATATTTTGTAAACTAATTAGGTCATAGTACAGAGTCTTTTTGTCTTGACAAGCTACCAGTTGCTCAGATGGTCAACAAATATGCTGCTTTTATGGAACTCAAAGTTCATTTCAACTCTTCTGCACCTAGGTCTCACACATTATCTTATTCCTTTAGGTCTCCTGATAGAAATAATGTATATTTTAAATTAAAGAGAATAATTTTATGGTGAATATGCCTCACACAATGAGACTAGCAATGTAAGTAGCACAGATTAACACTCCTACAGGACAGATTATCAGCTCCTTAAACTGCTAGACAAGAAATACTTGTATGTCCAAGTTTCAATCTCACCAAACCAAGGCAAAAAACAATCAGCCTACTTGTCTCAGGATCTCATGAGTTGGCTAGTATGTCATATAAACTAGTTCCTGATTCTTAACCAGGTAAAGGACACTAAGCACTTTGGATCAAAATTAGTTTTTCAACATTAATAACAATATTTTCATTCAATGTAAAAAAAATCACTGCTGCACTTATTTAAACAAATAAACAAGACACATATATTTTTAAACACAAGATATTTTCTGGGAGGGATAATGGGGATTTTAGATCAAAAAGGGGGGGGGGGCATTAGACACACACACCATGCACAAAATCTCACAAAAATACAGAAGAAATAACCAAACTAATATCAACCCTTATGATGCCTGACGTTATCTGTAATCCTGAATCATATACTTCAAAAACAGCTGACTTATAACATCATGTACGTAGAGAATCCACCATAGTTTATATGGCTGTATCAGTCCTTACCAAAGGAATAGTGGCTATAGAGCAATTCTGGAGGGTGTTTGTCATCCAAATCTGCACTTGAAATTCCCAAAGGGTCCAGCTTGGCAATGTGATGACCTCGGATCTGACAACACAATGCAAGAAGGTTCCATGGCATGGTAATAGGGAAAACAAGTTCAGGTTTCTAAAGCTACACAATATAGAAAAGTCACAATGTGAGACAGGAGAAAACAAAATTTTACATGGGAATAACATCATGGAGAGATGAGTTAGTTAATTTTAAAGACAGCAAGATGACCAAGAATGCATAACTGGATTATACAGAAATGGCCACATGCTACATCTGTTGGCATACAAAAGCTTGTATATAAAAGTGAAACTGCATTAGAAATTTAAAGAGTATTGAAGGAAAACAAATATCACAGTTTTCTACATAGTTACTCCCAAACTGTCATACTTGCCCAACTATAATGTATACTACTTTTCCTTCAAGTACCTCCAAATAACTGAATGCAGAAAAAGAGGTTACATTATATCAGACAAGAGAAATTCAAATTTTAAATTACACTTCCAGCTTCAGTGGGTCAATCCTCTAAACAAAAACAAAACAACAGAATATAATGTACATATTTACAGCAAATTAATAAGATCTACAATATCCTTAATGTTACTTCCACTAAAAACAACTAATTTCTGTTGGGGTATGATTAAAAAAACTTATGCCAACAAGAGCAATATCAGTACCTGGCTGAGTATTCCTTAAACTCAAGTGCAATGATGTAATTGTTAGTGAATGCAAAACAAATGTGCCTGTATGCCACATTTACATTTCTCAGAAAAATCAACAATTACAATAATTTAGACCACTATCAAAATATTGCCAAGTACATACACAAACCAGCCACTTTCTCCCTCCTCTTCCAATCAGCAATAACACCACTGAGATATAATATTCCACCTACACACAATTTTTAACATTTCACATGATGACTATACCCAATAAAGTCTTCTTGAGCAATCGGCTGCATAAAAAAAATTGTACCAGAAACCGCAAGAACATAACAGATGTGACAAGTGATATATAACATGGCCTGAACAAAGGGTTAAGCAAAAAGGCGACACCAACTGCGGGATGGCAACCATCATACTCTGCTCACCATTCTGCCTTCATCAAACAGGAACTTTGCTAAGATTTTCAACAACTATAGTAAGTATAGAGAGTAATGCATTAAATTCAGAAAGTAACTACCATAATGTTCATATTTAAATAAGGCACAAGTTAAGTCTGGGTAGCATGAAGCAAACATGGCAAGCCACACGTTTAGTTGTTAGTGCACTATTGACAGTTAAACAGCTCTGCCATATGTTATCTTGAAATGACAAGCATCCATAAGAAACGCCTGAACCAGGTGACAGTTTAAGATTATGTTACCCGCATTCATGTTCGCAAAGTCCAAATAATAAATCACAAAACACATGCAAAATGTTAACAAATAACATGCACTCCAAATTTTCCTATTTGCACAGTTTTAGTAAAAAAGAAAATAAATCACAGTCTAACAAGCTTTTTCCTATAATATTAGGCTTCTGTTGCTGCTTTCAAAAACAGTCACTTTACATATATTGAAGTTACTCCATATTAAATACAATACCTTTACACAATAGCAAATTGTGGCCATATAAATCAGAAATACAGGTTGATATTTGACTTCACATTATTTTACATAAATTAGGAAATGCTGTTTATGTAGGATACAATTACAGATATAACTAAAATTCCAAAACCAGTACATATTTTATCACAGTAATACAAATATTCAAAACCTCAAATCTCACGAACAAAGCAATCTGATTCATTGTAAACAACTTTCAAATCAATTGTTTTCTGGCTTTCTTTTACTTCACACTTTCTTCTACACTTCAATCGGCAAAAAGGAAAAGTTGTAAGAGACAACATGAAAGAAAAACTGTAAAAAGAGGCATAGCCCATCAAATGAAAGGAATAAACTGCGGAATAATTTACTTTAAATCAAGTTATCATACTAAATTTTGTGGAAATACTTTCATCAAGGATTGTGAATACATGCACAAGATACAAGCCTTGTAAGTAAAAACATTTGAACAACAATGCAAACATGAGAGGAACTGAAGTCACAAGGTCAGGAAGCTAATGTAAAGATGCTGAGACCTGCCCAGAAAATGGAAATTATTATTTGCAAGTCACATGACCCACATCACCACAGGCTGCCTTACCCAGCATGTAATGGCGCACCACCTGCTCAGGAGGTGCCCCCTTGCGGTCAGTGTAAGTACCATGAAGATCAGCATACGTAATACCCAATGGGTCCAAGTCAGCAACTAAATGTCCTCGAGCCTGTATAATACCAGTCAGTGAATTTATGAATACCAAGCACAAAATTAAACACAGATACACAGACTCCTGTCACAGAATAGTGCATTCAATTATCCATACCTCAATTGATTGGTATAAACAGAATAAACTATAAATATGCAGTCATCTTAATGGGTTACATAGCCCAAAGCACATACCAAGGCACTGATTCATTTAAAATTACAGATGTTGCATTAAAATAAATTTATAAGGATCTGACATCATCAATTATTGCTTCAGTCAGAAGAAATATTTGAACTTCAGATTTTGTACATAATAACAGTGCTTCATTTATAAAATGTTTATGTTGTTTGTATGAAGAGTGGATAGTTCCTAGAATAAGACTCCATAACACTAGAGAGAACATTACACCAGATATTTAAACCATGCAATATAACATTCTCCCTACTGATTACAAGAAATCTGATAGACTGAATGAAACACAATATGCTATTTTTAAAAATCAATGAGAATTTGAATTGATGAAGTGTTTTCTCACTGCATGATATATTTTAAAATTGATAACATGCATTCTAAACACTAGGAGCTTTCATATTGCTGTCACAATTAAATCATCAATAACAGATCCTTAGTGTATTTAACAGAGTTAAAAACTCATGAGTACCAGGTCACACTGTTGCCTAAAATCATCAGTATGTTATGTTTTACAGAATATTTGTTTAGGCATATAAAGCATTTAAAAATTAATTTCAACTGCCACATAAATCGCAGCATCGGCCAATGGCAAACTTGGAAATATTTATGTTCAAACATCAGTCACAGAGAAGTATGAACACTGCAATTGGAAAAATTAGTAATCTACATCAGATAATTATTATAAGCTTTTAAGACAGCACCTGATATTTCTTTGTCTCCTTATCTGTTTCAAGTGCTTTTTTATATATTCATGTGTTTAGTTAACTATTGAGGGGGAGATTCCATTTTAATACATTTTACTTCACTAGATGTGCAAATGGGTAAAACAACATAAAAAACGTGAGAACTACATAAGTCTCCATCACCACAATTTCCTTGAACTGACATATACAGACAACAAACCAAACCCCAAAGTAAATTTAATACATATGAAAACAAATAAACATAATAAACCAATTACATTGAAGAATATATTTATATCATAACATGTGAAATAATTCAAGCAATGTCACACTTCATATAAAGATCATAATTTAGGTGTGATTACATGCTGGAAGACAGGGTGGTAGTGGTGGTTTGTGTAATGTTATATGTTAGCTAAAGATGATGATGCACCAAAATTGTGCACTGATAAATTAAATATAAAGTCTATCAGTAATCATAATATGGCATGTAACCAAGGTCATAACCTAAAACATACTCTTATATAACCTTAATCAAAACAAGCCTGTGCAACATACAGGGTTCCCACAAATGAGGTACATACCTTTAAAAATTAATTTCAAAAAACCAACTGTCCTACAAATTATAAATTAATATCAATTCAAATATGAACACAAAAACATAGACCATTTTCTATAAAAAAACTGTGCTGTGAACAAGCTGATACAAAACCTTGTGTTAAAAAAAGAAGAAATTCTATGTCAGAATGAAGAAGGCAAAACTGAAAAATAGCAGTCAGTAAAGACACTAATAACAATGAAACAGAAAGACAAAAGCTAATTTGTCTTTTGAGTACCACTCATGGGTGATCAGATTTTGCTGGCTCAAGACAGGGACCGGTGGAGGGCATTGGTTAATTTGGTGATAAAACTTCAGATTACATAAGACATCTAGTTAGTTAGTTAGTTAGTTAGAGTACCACTCATAATGACAAGATGGTTCTAAGTAGTGTATGAGTCAAAAATCACAAAGAACAAAATATCTTGCTTCATACAGAGAGAAGGAAGTAAAAACAAAACATTCTTAGACACTGTTATGAAACCATCCAAACATTATCAATGAGTCAAGCACAGCTACGCAAACCATAACAGCAGATCACTGTGACATGCCTCTAATAATCATCTGAAATATTTTGTTGGCCCACCATGTTGGATGTACAGGTTTTATAATTTTTTTCATTTCTAATACTAGACCCCAGTCATGACTGCATAACATGAGTGCATGAATCATACATACAACAGTAACAACATTATTTCAACCGAAGTCCATGTGAGTTATGTCAAAAGTTATTAATGCATCTAAAACAAATTAACTTCTATATGTGGGCCACACAGATAAAAATATGTACTAACTGGCCTTTCAAATAGTCATCATTTCTAATTTTAAACTATAAATAACAAAGATGTTGAATTTTATAGAAGAATGTAATATGTTTAAAAGTAAATGGCTACTGTAACAAATTCAAATGTCAGCAGAATTTTAATACCCCTATGCAGGGGAGATAAAACCAGGAAGTATACTACATAACTAGTTAACTTAAATGCCCTAATTACCATTTTAATGAAAAATTTTCAGAGACAAATTCTGAAATCTGGGTTAGAGTGCTTCAAAGCTTACACTGCATGGCTGCATCAAGGAAGCGGGTGAAGATGTAAGCAAATGTGTGATTATTACAAATGTATGTTAGTACTGTTCCCCGTCATGCAATTAACCTATGTCCAATTCGTTATTTATGTAGTGTTCCATGTTCTTCTTTCTAAATGACCTTCCAAGCATATGTTTTTCTACTTGATATCAGTCACATAAAAATGATATATGGATAGTGTTGAAAGGAAAGGACACTTATCAGAGGAAGGATTCACAGAGAGAACATGAGACATAAAATTGTCTGTTCCAGAGTCATCTGAGCATTTCACCTTCTCAAAATGGTCAATTTACTGTGTAACAGATGAACGTGCTACCTCCAAAACTTGCCATTTTTTCCCATCTTGACACAATGCCATTTTCTCTCTGCGGGAGACAGCAAGTTGCTCTGAAATGCCAGTAACTTGTGTCATTGTGACAAGGTGTGATACCCAGAAAACCTTGTAACAAATACAGAACATACTAGATGAGGATCTCTGAGCAGTGAAAACATTCACTGGGTCTTTTGGTTGTGATATCAGTCTCATAAATAATTATAAACATTCAATTTTCAGGGTTTCTACCCTGTAAAAGGGTTAGTAAGTACCAACAAATTACATGGCATCACAAGCCAGTACATAACACTGAAACCCTCAAGCCTCACAAAATATTTAGTTCACACTGTAAACAAATCAATATGGATTAAATACACATTAGTATTGTCAGAACTGAGGTGGACACTAGCTCTGGCCATGTGTTCCTCAAATTCTCAACTATCCTATTCATGCATGGATATACTTGATATACAAATATGCCAGAAAAAAACTTACATCATACCAGCACTAAAATGAGGCCTTTAAATCATAACAGTTTAAATTAAGATTGGATATTTTTATAAATACAAACTAATGCCGACACAAAATAATCTGAAAAACATAGTAATGAACAATACCTGGTATGATCGTATAATGGCCTGCACTGCAAGGTGATCATCAATGATCTTCTCATTTATCTGACCACCAAGTGCAGGTGCTGCTGAGCCCCCAAGGTATGGTGCTATACTTGTTACAGGAACCTGATTGCGACCAGGAGCTGCTAGGGAGGGAGGAGGTTGATACGCCTGACCAGGGGCTGCACCAGCTGAACTGTTGCGAAAGAATGAGTCCCATGACTGTAACAAAATTGAAGAAGAAAACATTTACTTGATAGCCCTAGACAGGAACTAACAAGGGGTTACAAAATCAAGTATTTCACAATTTTTACTCTTCACCTAATATTTATGGGGTGACAAATCAAACAGAATCAGGTGGATGGCATATGTTAAGTATGCTGATTTTTTGTAGTATAAGTTACAAACTGTTTTGGTTAAAAGTATGAAATGTCTGCAGCAAAGTTTATGAGAAACTTTAGGTGCATCAGAATGTACAACGCATTGATTACAAACTTACACAGTCTTCTGTGATTTAACCATTCTGTTGACTGGCTCTGCTAATCTATCTGCTGATACTAAAATGTTGACAAATTGTGGTACAAGCCTTCTATGAAAAGTTAATTATTTGGCTAGTCAAGAAATTCCCTTCTTTTATTGAACCCTTGGTTTCATCAGTGTTCACACTAATCCTGCAACTGGCCTCTATCATGAGTCAGTAAACACAGTCTACACCTCCACATATAATTTCACAAAGATCCATTTTAATACTAAAATCCTACCTATTCCTAGGTTTCCTAAGTGTTCTCTTCCCTTCAGGATGTCAACCCCTATATGTTGTATGCATTTCTTGTTATTTCCAAGGAAGAAAGAAAAAATGGGAATGTGCAGTATATATGTAATATAGCTAGTTCTGTAATAAAAGATCTGTACTGGCATTATATGAACATTAAACATTATAAAATATTAAGAAAAGCAAAGAATGAAATTATAAAATACAAGTACTATGAGAGAGTGCTTCTGAGTTTATCATCTGCTACTAAAGAAAGTGTTCAAATTCAATTCCTATTTCCTTCAACAAAAACCTTCCAGGCAGGTTCAATAAAAAGAAACAATGTCTACAATTTGAAAACAGATTGCAGTTTGAAGATCATTACTTTTAAGTTCACTAACTTTTATACTGTCAACTTCTTTACTGTTGAATGACAACTAAATTCATGGAGCAGTGTCCTTTAGAAGCCAATAGTTTAACAGCTAATCAAAAAAATTTCCCACCTTTCATGAAACCTAAAAGATTCATTCCAGTGGTCATAACCTAAGCCAGATGAATATAATTCACAACCTCACAAACTATTTCTTCAACATTCATATCATGCCCCCATTTATACCTAAGTCTTCCACGGGCTCTCTTCTTTTCAGATATACCAAATGAAATTTTCTCTGTGATAATGGTATATAAAACAACAGTATTATAGGTCATATTTCTGCAGGCAATGTAAGTGTCTGAAAATCATGATTTAGCATCCAATAGTGAATAGCACTAAAAGCCCCCACTGCATGCTAAGTGGCATACTTGTAAAACTGAAACTGGTATGAACTTGAAACCATATGGTAATCTGCTGGTACACATACAGCATTCACATTATGTAATGTGGCCTTCATTCACAGCTGTTGTACCTCTGATGTATATTCAACAGTAAATCATTAACAATACTATGGTAATTCTAAATAAACAAATTCATATTAGATAGGTGTCAAGTATCCTCCAAAAATGACTCATAGTCACTAAAAGTTGTTTTAAATTCCAGAACAATTTATCATAATAAAAGCTGTATATTTTAAAATTCTTTGAAAACCTGATACAAGGAAATGACAGGAGACTAAAGATGATCAAATGAAGTAAAATAACATGGGTGTGAACTACAGCACAGATGATTTTGGCCAGTAAGCCTGAAAGGAAGACAGCACTTAGAAAACCTAATGCATAAATGGGAAAAAGTATTAAAATGGATCTTGGAATTGTGTTGAAGAATGTGGACTAGATTCATCTGGCGGAGAACAGGGACCAGTGCTGAACTGTTGTAAACACAGTCATGATCTTTCACTTTCCAAACAAAAGGCAGGGAATTCCTACAACTATTAGCTTCTGAGGAAGGACTTTGCTAGATGGAATTAGTTCCATACTAAATTTCAGGACCTCAAATTAATGAAGTGCTGTTAAGATTACTCCCACCTTACCAGTTCACATGCCCACAGTGGTGGTATTAAATTAATAAGTACAAAGGTAAAGTAGAATAATGTTCCCAACAAGTTTCATTAAAATCTTCCCAAGACTGGTGGACAGTTAAATTACTGTAATGATAGATTTTTATCTTAATTTTCAAGTGTGGAGTATAATTCTACCAACTCAGGCAAACAATTCAGTAACACAAGTGCATACTTATAACTTTTGCATCAATGTGTTAAATATTTTAGCTTACATCACTTCTTTGAAATATTATACCATTAATTAAATCATGTCACTAGTTTACTTTGTCATGCATATGATAATGCAGTTCTAACAGTTGCTAAATGTTTGCACATGACACAATGTAACAAGCTAGAACTGATAATGTCAAGCATTCCACAGACTATTATCTAGGAACTCAATGGATATTATATGATCAGTGATCCCAACTGTATCCTGACCTTGATATCTGCATGTTTCAGCTGTAATGCTGTCAAAGGATTTATTTTAACTTTGGCTCAGATATTACTTGCATCATAATGTGAAGAACATAGACAGAGGGTGTCTGAAAACATAGAGCTCAGGAAAATATGTGGATCTCAGAGTGAAGAAATAACAGCAGGGTGGAGAAAACAAACTGAGAAGCTTCATAATTTGTACTACTTACAAAACATTACTAGGATGAACAAATCAAAGAAGATAAGATGCACAATATATGCAGGACTCAAAGGGGTATGACAGGTGAACACAAATATTTAGAAAAACCAGAAGAGAAGATACCAAGTTATAGTTAGAATACTAATAAAATTAATCTTAAGAAAACAGAGTGTGAAGGCGTGTACTACGCATATTCCACTGACTCAAGACGGTCCAGTAGCGGATTCTTCTGAACACTAATACACCTTCACTTTCCATAAAAGTAGGAGAAGTTTTTACCAAATGAAGGATTACCACCTCAAAAGATTCTGGTGATGAAAGGAAGTCAATTTTTACCATGTGACTTATCAGTTTCTTGCTCTGCTATAACACAAACGTCGGGAAATATGCAATGGGATACTCACAGAACTACTAATATATTAAGGGAGTTTAAACTCAAGTAAACAATGGAATGTTGTGCCTAAATGGGTATATACGCCCCATAAAAAACGCACCATGAAGCAATATTGGAAGCATGGAAGTAAATGTGTACATATTTTAGATCACAGCACTTACTGAAAGATGAGAAGTCAATTTCAGGTTCCAGCTGCCTTACCCTATAGAAACATTTCCTGATACCTACTAGACAGGAGGATGAGTGGACACCAGAGCCAGTCTGAATGTGGTAGCGAAGGGAAGAGGTGTATAAAACATTAATGAGAACAGTAGGTACAAGTAAAATTATATATACAAGAAGTTCTACATAGGAGAAACCATGATGTAAGATGAGCATTAATTCATCAGGAACAAATTATGCAGTATTTTACCAACATTTTGCATCCACATGAAGTTACCTAGAAAAGAACCTCTGTCTATTTTATGTCTTGTTATTAAACCCAACACAAACATAACATAAATTAATGATGTGTTATATTAAACCTTAAATAAAGAGGATGAAAGGGTGGACTGGGTTAAATTTACAGCAGATACATTAAACATGAGTAAATCTTCCAGAAAATAAGAACCATACATGTCACTGGAATAAAAATAAGCATTATGGCTTGAGAGTCTAGATGCTGTAAAAAAACATATATACATAATATTACTGGATAGTTATAAAAACAAAAGCTGAATGGGGTGAGATCTGAAGTGTTCAGGCCAGTGAAGTTGATGATGTTCTCTGCTGTGATAACATGTGAATTTGTAGGTAGTCACATTTTGGGAAAAAATGATGTCTCCATTTTTTATGTTTCTCCAAAATGCTGGTATCTACATCACAGTACCATGGCATGCTGTCACTGAGTTATATTAGGAAAGGATGAACAGCTAGAAAATCACAATGGGCAATCAGCATTGTTTGATACATCTAAAAACATGTATCAATGCTATCACTACACCACAAACAATAATATAGAACTTACCACATGCACACTTTTAGGATCTGCCAGCCAAGCATTGTACATTTCTTCAACGTATGCAGATGAGCTACCGTTCAAAAATGGTTCTGTTTGAACAGGAGCATTATAATGCCTTGTAATTGACACCAACACTGTGCAAGATGTTTTGCCAGACCTCAGAAGCCATGACGCAAAACGTTCTGGTCCTGCCGCATTATGAATCAATGGTGCCAGAGGAACCAAATTGTTCAACACTGTCCGAACACGATGCATGTTTATTGTTCTTGGTTTTCTAAAATAAAGGATACACACTTTTTGCACTATTTCTAGTACTTTTTACACGCATAAACAACTTCAAGAAATACACCTTAAGAATTCTGATAAATCTCATTCTTGTAACGTGTGAATGAAAGGTATATCTGTATGTTTTAGAAAGAGACCACGGATAAGTTTAGCGCTTATTCACTCAATGCGAAACATTCCATGCCCAAATACTTTGGGTTGGATCCAACTTATTTATAGTCCCGAACTTACAACACAACTTACATCGCGAAAACTTCGCCGAATGACGTACTGCCAGTTTCTTTCCGTTTTCACCTCATTCGATAAAAATGCTAAAGCATGGTACTTGAAATTTTCAATGTGACAGTACAAACATAAGAACTTTATTACAAACATAGTTTCAATTAATTTACTACGCGTTTCGTCGTTGCATATAGTCAATTATGAAGACATTTCCTAGATAAATATATAAAGCTCGAACTGGCATTTCCGGAAATCTCAACATCATCATGACATCGCGAACAATGCTTCTTGCTGTACAATAAGTCAGATATGTGACCTTAATACCTATTTCAGTCTCGTTAAAAAAATAGAGGAACACTATTCGAATAACAGCAGGTACAAATACCACGATCGATATTTTTGGCACATACCAATTGCGTAGTTACACACACCTTGGGGATTATTGAAGAAACTTATTAATACGTTTTATAATAAAAAAATAAACGATATGCATATATCCAACACAATGCAAAACTTATATAATGTAATTCTTACTTCCGTTCGAATTTCACTCTACTTCAACTCTTCCCACCGACAGCGATGTTATCTATAGACTACACTACAGTGAGACGGGTTATGTAACTAGCAGCAACCTTGTACTCATCTCTGCTTTCTACCCACAGCTCTGTATACATGACATCTGTGCCAAATACCAAGGCTCAAACTAACTAGATGGCTTACAGCAGTGTTCCCCAACGCGGTGCCCGCCAAGGCTTATTTTGGGTGCCCGCATTGATACGGAAAGAGGTTATAGCGAATAATGAAGGTCGTTCAACCATGAACACTATAAAATCAAAGCACAGATCTCTACTTACTAATGCCCATCTTGACGATTGTTTACGAGCAGCAACATCACCCTACACTCCCAAATTTGAAAACCCGGCCGATGAAATGCAGTGCCAAACATCACACTTGAGTAATATTAATTGTACTTAAAAAAGTACGTATTTTTGATTGCATCATTAAACGTCGTGTTGTTTTGTGTATTATTTGGTATCTATATCTTGTTTGTCCAGAGAAAAGAAAATTTGGCTTTGTTAATTGGTTGGTGCCCGCCACGATCTCATAAACTCTCAAATGTGCCTGTAGGCACAAAAAGGTTGGGGACCACTGGCTTACAGAATCCCTTAAGTTCATCACTGAATTAACCAAAGCCCTCCACCGGTCCCTGTACTGGGACAAAATGCAGTTGCCTTCAACTCCTATCTCCCATAGATCCCACATATTATCCTCCCATCTATGTCTAGGTCTTCCCAGCAGGCTCTTCCCTTCAGTCTTCCTGATCAATACACAGTGCACATTTCTTTCCCCATCCATGCGCGCCACATGTCCCACCCATCTCATTCTTCTGCCAAGCGAAGGGAAAGCGTTTTCCATTTGCGCAGCTTACTCATCGACCTGATGATGGAGACAGCAAGGACCTCTGAAACGTCGGCAAACTTCTACTATACCACATGGCACAACAAGGCAGAAGATGGACATCAACACACTTAGTTTTCTCTGTTTACCTCTGGACTAACCTCCTTACTAGTATCAATCAGAGCTTGTGTTTCTCTTTATGGCATTTATGTTATCCCCCAATAGATTTAAATCATCAGCATAGACCAAAAGCTGGAATGCTACATTCAATTTCAGTCCCACCTGGTTTTCTTGGACCTTCCTAAAGGACTATTTTAAAGCAATGGCAATAAAGCATCTCCTTGTTTTAGACCATTCTGAATAGGAAACATGTCAGACAAATGTTTACATGTATAGACTTTACAACAAGTTTAATTCAAACACATATACACAAACTCAATGCTGCACATAAATTCAGAGCTGATACACTTTCTGGTACATTTTTCAGAAACGTATGTGTGCATATTATTATTTAAGGATACTTTATATCATCACAAGAAAAACAAACAGAAAAGTTCTCAGTGGACCTAAGCACCATGCTACTAAAAAACGGTGAGACCTTGACACTAAATGTAGTAGTACAGTCACATCACACTTTAGCTTTTTCAGCTCCAGAAAACAGTCCCCAGCACCAATATATGGAATACTGAACTTCAGCCCTGAAGATGGACTTAGACTGTATCTCTAACTATAAATTTATATAACATCATAACCTGGAAGAAGAATACTACCAAGAAGTTCAAACCAGCTTCACAGTCCATCTATGCTCTAAAGTTACAGAGGATTATTTCTCCAAGACAAAAGCAGCCACAGCATGTGGCTAACCACTCTCTTGCATCTGCTACTGGGACCCACCCAGACCCCTGCCTAACTGGTACTGCTCACTTCCATAAAATGCCAAGAACATAAGCAGCTATACCTTCACTGAACCACATGTCTTCATGCTGTGGTGCAACTTCACCTTTACTATTAGTACCTACATACCAAGCTGCCATGGTGCTTAAGGGCAAAGTAAACTTCCACTACTTTAAACGTAAAAAAGGATTTTCTTAATAAAATACTATTATGAGACTAAAAATACAGTCAAACTCATTTATAATTCAATTTATTTAAGCTCTGTTATAATGAGATATCAGCTATTGCGAGCAAACAGAGAAGAGTCAGTTGGAAATGATGTATTTTATGAGCAACATTTCACAGTTAAAGCGATTATGGTAGCTGATAGCTTCACAGGCAAAACAAGCAAATCTCTAAGCCATTATAACAAGCAGTGGCTGAACTGCCGCATGAAGAGCTAAGATCTATTATCGCTTTGCCCATTTATGACATTTTCCCCTTTATCTCTTTCCACATCCCTGCCAACAGCAATTTCCAACCCTTTTAACGATATTCACAGTTGACATTCATAGTGTGCTTGGTTCAATTTCCGTTCCCAGTATCTCACAAAGAGTATAGTCCTCGTTTCAGTGGTGTAGTGGAAAACCCCGCAGAACTTGTGTGGCGGGGGCGCTGAGGGCATACGGGGGCTTCAGGAATCATAAAAAATGTATAGTAATGTAAATGGTTACACATGGCGGGGGAGAGCAGAATGATTGTGCTACACTGCTGTCTCGTTTGAATAGAGCATGTCCTATGCTGAAGGTGCACGTGACATTGAGCTTTTTGTTTTTCCCCAATCTCTTAATCCTCTCTTCTATCTGTTCCCTAATGTTATGAATTCTCAAAAGACCTAGGGAGAGAAACTATAAGTATATATCTGTGTGTGTGTGTGTGTGTGATAAAAGTAGTGAGTAAGAGCAAAGTAACATATAGCTACAATAACGTATATAACGAGTAACGGTTATAATATGCACTTTTCCTAGGTCCTTGGATCTTGCTATAACCGAGTTTGACTGTACCTACAATTTCAATTTTATATAAAGATATGAGATACTAAGCTACATATAAATCTGCCTTGTTTCATACAAATATTTTCCATTAAAAGAATGTAAATTAAGGGAAAAAATTCAGTATTCAACTTAAAACCAGCTTATTTACACAAAAAACATTGGATGACCAGAAATAATTTCAGCCATGACAGCACACTTCTTTTGCTCCATTGCCAGATTAGACAGCTTAATCTGCTCTCTGTAAGACAAAACCAAGAAAAACATTTTATTAGCATAACTATTTGGTACCATTTTAACAGACCATAAGGTAAGGTACTAAGGTTATATATCCGGTAAATTAGTGTAGTCAGAATCTGCAATAGGGAAATTATGCACAAAAATGAATGACAAAATTTTTCAATTGTTATTTAAAGTTTCTCCTAACCTCATACATAAACCAAAGCATTTTAAGAAAAGCAGGCATCATACTACATTCTTCCTAGAAATTCTTGTTCCCAGAATCGAGAATGCTAATGGCTGTAACTGTGTCTTTTTAACTGTCATTTTGCATTACAATAAGGTATTAAAGTACACAGTGAGATATAAAACAATATTATACTTGCTGGTGTGTAATATGAATAATGATATCAGAAATAAATATTCACTGTATTAACAACATAAAATTAACTGATGTAAAAGTTTGAAGGTGAATTTGGTGACAATGTTGAGCAAAAAATCTGTCTTAGAGTAACCTACTTCACACTGCATATGTTTATAACTTTCCTGAGGTTTTAGAAACTGTGCTTTATACTTACCCCTCCAGATACACACGAGCCCTGTAAGCAGCAAGATGTGCATAATATGTAGGTGCTGGGTATGACACGCTCCGTGTACAACGTGAAAACATATGACACAAGTAGTATGTAATTTCTTCAATTTCATCTTCCGTCATATCATCGTCATCATTCCATAACAAACGATACTTGGTAGGACGACTAACACCCTGAAAAGAGTAAAAGTTCATTTCATTAAAATCTCAGGTGATCGGCTGCATCAAGAATTGGTTACAAATGTACTGTTCTGTCTTCAATGGGGTGAATGTGGGGGATGATCACAAATCACTTACAACATACACCAGTCTGTCAATATAATGCCTCTTCCTAATTGGCATTTTGGTCATCAGAAGGTGGAGTTAATCTGAGCAGTGACCCAACATCTTATTAACCAGCTCACCAATCAGGAAGAGGCATCATAATTGCTGCTTACTACCCAAGATTTTAATACATTAATTTGCAGTTAAAGCTTCAAGACTTACAACATTTCAATTGATTATTAGAAATATGCAATCAATATTATCTTTTGAAGGCAAACAGTCTAGTATTCTGAGACAAGAGATTTCAGTTGTGGAGCTTCAGACATCTGAATGCTAACTTAAAATTCAAGATATAGAGGCCAAGCGAGGAGTTATGGCACTTGCGCAAAGGGCTGATTTTGGTTGTATGAGATGGACCCATCCGAAGCACATGCTTGTTGGTTTGTAGCTCTAGCAGAATAATGCAGAACAATAACATGTTTGTTGCATATGTAATAGTATTCTCGGCAGATTTTCTGTAACCAAATTCATGACTGAATGCCTAAAAGCTTGAAGACTATCTGACTAGTTTTCCTTGTGGGATTACACACATATCTTTCATATTTAAGTGTGTAAGGCAATAAAAGCCTCTCAAGCAACTGGCTGCAATCAATGTTTCAGACTATATATCTGCTTCCTACGTCAGTCTCCAAAATGTTGCGAGTTTTCCCCTACAATAATGTGATTGATTACATAAAGGATTTAATTATATTTAGCCACCACAAGAGTTAAAGTCACATACTGAAGAGTTGGAATTAAAATCTTGAAGAAAAAGTTAAATTTATAGTGTTATCCTTCTGTTAGTGTGTCCATTTCTGCTATACTAAGTGCCAGTGTTACCCTTCTATTAATGTCTATATTATAGGAACTGCTAGTGTTACCTACCCTATTGTTAGTGTCTCTACAGATTTCCACCATATTAAGTGATTTTTCGCTTCCTCAAGTATCAAGTGAGCATGCCACTAGGAGTAGGTCTTGAAACTGAAGGTAAGTACTGAATGCACAGTTCCAAGACAAAGAAAAATATGCAATTATCCACATATCGGAACTTGTGTACATTTTTATTGTGTTTCTTATACTGGTTATCGGTCTCACAAAAGAATAGTACGGTATAGTGTAGTGTGTATAATGAGCATCATAATCTGTATTCTTCTCCTAATATTGTTACATCATTAAATCAGTAAACATAACATAGAATGGGTCATGCAGCACCCATATAAAATATGAGGAAAGTACATAAAGCTTTGGTCAGAAAATAACAATATTAAAATGGATCTTGAATAAACAAGGTGCAAAATGTGAACTGGATTAACAGGCTCAGGGTGGGATCCAATGGAAGACCCGTGTAAATATGATAAGCCTACAGGTCCAATAAAAGCAAAAAGAAAAAATTAACAGCCAAGAAACTATCATCATATGAACAAACATTTTAATGTTATAGAGTGAGTGAGTGAGTTAGTTAAGAGTTATTAATGAACTGGACTTAGCTAGTCTTCACATTCTCATACCTGAATGCTGGCATGGCTAACCAGATAGAAGTCCACTTCTGTGGGGTGAGTAATTTCACGGTCAACTACTGTACCAGGTGGCACATTCTTATTTCTTCCATCTGCATCCTCAGGGCTTGGAAAGAACCGAGTGTGGTGACGTTTCTGTACCACCAAGAACGTAACTTTGGGTTTGTATCCTTGTTCCAACGACGAACAAGCACGTCGAATTGCATTCACCTCACTATTCAAAACCTGTTTATTGAACATATATTTTTAGTTTACTAGATTATATTCTTCACTCTTAATACTTCAAGGACCTGTCACTTTTTAAAAAGCTGCCTTTTTTGAGAAAAAAATATTTCCTGAGCTAATCCACATACATGAATGATTTAAAGACTACAGTATAAAGGAACACAGAGAGAACAATAACAACTACATATATGTACATTAGTTACATAAACACAAATTTGTTATCAAGAATACATACCCCCCAATTTCTTAAAATCAAATGATTTGTAAATAGATCATATCTTGTAAATACCATCACCACTGCCAATTCCAGATTCTTCCACTGTCTGCTATCTTGACATGTCACTGACTTAAATTCCATCCAAATTGGAAATACTACAACCACACAAACATCCATGGTATGTAAAAGAGCTCAGTTAATAACAACTATTAATAGTACAGAACCTGACTAGTATAATGGCGAATCTTTTGCATGACTGGTCCTTGAAGCACGAATACTGGAGTGTTTAAACATATATTATGGGAATTAATACCACACAATAATAGTAAAGCAGTCCTGCTACATGCCACGTATGTCGCTTGGGGGGAGAGGTGGTATATAGCTCCTACTCATTTTTGACCTCAGCACTAGATGGGGGTGAGTGGTGACATCAAGCCCCGACCACGCTTTACCCCCGGGAAAGGAGCCCAGTACCCATTGAATAGGTGGCTGACTGGGACCCAGAGCCGGTCTGGACGTAGAAGCTAGAGGAAAAATCCTCTGTCCTCATCAGGGATCGAAACTGTCATGGAGCCCATAGCTAGTCACTATACTGATTGGGCTATCCTGGCTCCAATACTACACAATGGCCATTGTTATATTACTGTGTGAAGGATGAGGGACACAGAAAAATTACAACAGTGTCCTAATGCAGTTTATATGTAATATCACTGCTCCAGTGGAGTAAGTGTGATTCTTCTAGAAAGAAAGATGCCACTATTAGTATGTGATGTGGCATGAAGAACACATTTGAAATGTCAATGTGTTGCAAAGAGTACACCTTTCTAATCTTGTTCTCTTTTCCACCTTTTCAGATCTGCTCTGAGGCCTCCAAAAATACAGTTTAAGTTATTAGGAAAAAATTAAAACAGTGTCACTCTATGTCTTCTGGATTGTAATACAGTGTGGTCTTGTAGGTTTCTATCCGTAAGTTCACATGGCATATATGACTACAAGTCCACATGTCGTTACAACCCAGAAGACCAACTTCAATAGCTTCACTGCTTTGTGAACTTCAAATCCCATGAATAAAAATGGTGTTTGATGTGGGGTGCTTTAATTAATTAATTAGTGTTCTGTCTGACGACAGGATCCTTCCATCCTTTTCTCGGACTGGGACCTGTTCATATACGTTCTTGGCAGATGATCAGAAGTAGTTTGCCATTGCCTTCTTCTGTGTGTGAATGAAGTAATTGTTGGGATGCCACGGAGAAACCGGGGAAGCCCCCGGAGGAAAACTCCGTGTTGCCTAGACCACGGCCTTGCCCAACACAAGTTATAAATTCGGGCACCGCCGGGAATCGAACCCGAGACCCCAGGGTGGGGTGCTTTAGACATAATAAACTAGGAGATCTAACAGCAGGGTTAATCATTTGCTGGTACAATAGTATGGCATATTAGCACCATTTTTCATAAAACATAAAAATTAATATACTACAAAAACTGACAATATCAGTATATGGAATATGAATAAACTTCTAAATTTACCAAAGCTTTTTTGTGTGAAAAAATTGCCTCCCACACCTTGTCATATTGGCTGTTGTTGCACTGATGTGATCAAAGGTCATATTGCATCTTAGGCCATTCTTGCACTGTCATTTCAGGTCATGCACACTTAGTACCCACAGGAACTATAACTATAACCATATAACCAGCCACACATGTTGAGAATCCCTGCAGAAACCCCCTCATCCACATTGAGTCCCCCTGTAGATACAATGACCTGTCATGCAGGTTAAATACCCCTTCAAAAGTGTTACTGACAGACTGATGGGCATAAGGTGCTCTTTACTCAATAGAGTGTGAAGAACACACAAAATCTGAACCTACCAGGAAGTGCCATGTTATCCAGCCCAAACAATGTAAAGCAACAAAAGAACTCAATATACTGCAATGTTCTTCCATACACATTAGTTTCTATACTTTGTTTCAAATTGTGCTTACCTGTGCAAACTGCCCTTCACTTACACCGTCTCGAAAGAATATTATCGCCTGTGGTTTGTATTGAGTGGCTTTGTGAAAGAATAAAAGTTGCTTTTTCATGATATCTTCCAGGTCTTCAATGATCTCTACCCTTGGAGGTTGTAATCTAACCTGGATATTGTACTGGAAAGCCTTTGGGTCATGGCTGGCAGTTACCTATTACATTCAACATCAGTGTCAATTACATTAATAAAAAAGCAAGATCATGCATGATAATAATCATGCTTTTCTGTAAGTCAGGAATGAAAACACTCTGGAATACTATCAGTTTTAAGGAGATATCTTGTAAACAAAGTACTCAAAAATAATGCTTCAAGAGTACCACATATCTTTCATAAAAATATAATGCATCTGTCACCAAATAAGTAAACTACACTGACTTTTGCCTGCTTACGTTACTTGCACATCCAAATATTTCCTTATAATTTTGTTTTCAAACACTTGTAATTTACTGTATTTATCCTACCGTAAGATAAGTGCAGATACAAGACAATCCCCTTCACAGTGAACATTTTTTATAAAAAACAAGCATAAAATTTGGGGCAAAAGTCTTAGGTACACACATGACCCTCCCCCCCTGCCATCTCTTCATAAGAGGTCATTCAGGGCCATAAAATATTTTATATATATATATCACCAGTATTATCAGCACATATAGGAAAAATTGGTATGAACACGTGACCAGAATGCCTCCACACAGACTACTGCTCTATGAACCATCAGGAAGAAGGAACATCAGACAACCAAATAAATGGAAGGACCAGCTATTATTAACCCGAGGAGATGGAACAGGCCCAAAGGCCTAATCTGTAAAGTTATTGATGATGATATGCACACACACATACAGAGTGAGTCAAAAGTATGTTTACAAACTTTGTGTGCGTGTTCCTGGATCAAAAATATGTGTGTGTGTGTGTGTGTGTGTGTATATATATATATATATATATATATCTATCTATCTATCTCCATGGTTGCTGTATTTGTTCCAATAAACTCAAAAACCCCAGTAATGCCATTCTTCATGTACTTATTGGTATTTTCTGCATACCTAACAGCCATAGATTAAAATTGGAATAACACGCAGTTCAACAGGATAAAGGAATCTCTGTATCAATAATTTCTTCCACTTGGATCTGATGGCAGCATCATTACAAATGCAATTCAAAAGGAAAAGCACAGGTACAAAAATACAGAACTAGTGTAACGGTAACAAATATCCAACGAATACTGTTTCTGAATTACATTCGCATAGATACAACATTCTATGGATGCACAAATTTTGAGATTCCACAGAAACTGAGAGGTGTGTTTTTCTTTCTTTCTTTCCCTCCCCATATTTACCTTCATTCATGAATTTGACCCCACATTTGTTAATAAAAATAAACTTTCAATTTACAGCTGTGTAAATACAGTATGTTGTCATCTCAAAGTAAGATATCACATTTTGCAAGTATATAAGGCAAATGAAAAAATGGCTATTTTATTTATCTTGATTATATAGCAGATAACAGATGGCCTAAACAAGTACTCAAGCAGATGTCACCAGAAAGGGAGAATAGAGTAAAACCAAGAGTGGAATGGATGAAAGGAACCCAGGATGAAATGGCAAAAACAAACAGGAGAAAGACGATGGATGGAGAAAACGGCAGCTGGGAATCTGAAGACGTCTATGGCATTAACACACACACACACACACACATATACATGTGTTGTGAAAATATGATGACATGGTAATAGTTTCTGAAGTAGACAATAAGATGTACAGAAATCACATAAATTAAAAATATTTACAAAAATTACAACATTAAAACTGCAAACAACTTCAGAGCACAATATACTCACCGCAGCAACTGAAGGAATGTCAGTCTGGTCAGGTGATGGATGAGTCACATCAGCTCCTACTATCATGATAGGTTTTTTCAAACATGGTGGCCTAATAACAGAACACAGTGATTCTTGAAACTTTAATTTGCAACAAAGTTTCCAATTAATAAAACACAAAATTGTGTTGTCATTTCACTGCTGCTAGCATAATATGTTCACTACAGATGTGTACTACTAAAAATATGAGGGTTGTCCAGATATGATTTGAACTTGACTCAAATGCAAGCTAAGAATTGATGAAGACAGCCACACAATCACATTCTACATACCCCTTACTGAAGTCAATGCACCACTGCCATCTTTCTGGCAGATGCAGCAAACAAGTCTTTTGGGATAGTACACACTTAACAGACATTGCTTTAGAAATCACAATTAGAGAATAGGTGGCTTACATATTTTGTCTGAAAATCCAACAATGACAGAAAGATGAATGGGCAGAGAAAATGTTGCTGCTACATGACAATGCCAGAACCCATACCAGCTGCTGAACAAAGATGACTTGCAGACAGTGTCTGCAAGTCAATGTGTACCATCCCGAAAGATTAGTTTGCTGCATCTATCAAGAAATTACCAGAAAGATGGCAGTGGTATATTGTTCTCAGCAGGGTGTATGTGGAGTATGCTAAAGTGAGACTGTGTGGTTGTCATCATCTCTCATCCTGTATCCCAGGCAAGTCCTAATCATTTCCAAATGACCTCTGTACATTCAAATCTCAGTACTGTAATATGTATTCTAAGGACCTCAACTATTTACGCTTAATACTGAACAGGACACTCAAAAATAAATAAAAAGAAAATTGAATGTATATGAAGCAAATCATATTTTATAACAGCAAAATATCTCACAATGTTGATGGTAATGTCATGGTTATCGATGCTAACCTCTGTAATGTCGTCAGAAGCTAGAAACTAATTTCAACTATCCATACAAAGAGAATACAAACATGGAGTGGTGTAATATGCTTAAGAGGAGGATGTTTTACAATTGGTTAAGTACACAATTCCCACAATTCAATGCCCAACATTGAAAGGCAAAAAATACCATACAAATTCTTAAAATATCCTACATAATAATACAAGGAAGCATTTATAAGTTAACAAATATAAAGAGTAATGCGAAAAATGATGTGAAAAGATATTATTGTAATGTGACGTTATCAAATTAATATACAGCCAAGGCTGGGAGTGAAATCTGGCTTGGAGTCATGTTAACAAGAATAAAAAAAGGGAGAACTACAAACATTTTATGTGAGGAAGAATGAAGGCAATGAACAACTTCTTAAGAAACAAAATGAAAAACCAATTATAAACACAAAATTAAAGACTGCTACCATTCCAATTTTGGGTGATATTACTGTTGTGGTGGGTTGATATTCTGAGGTTTCAAATAATCTGGCTGTTTCCATGTTCAAACACAGTGACTGAATATGTCACAGCACCAATATTATAGATAAGGGACAGGAAGCATTGGGAAATCAATACATTCTGACTGGTGAATGTGTGACCAGCAGGAAAGCAAATAAGAATTCTAGTTCCTTTTCAGGGCCATTATTCTCAAATTGCTTCTGGAGAAAGTTAGTGAAACAGATGAATGAACTACAAATATCAGCATCAAGTTGCTTATCAATCACTTTGTCTTGGAAATGGAGAAAGACAGATTCTCCAGAATGTCAGAAAACTAGTCAACTACAACAATGTGTTATCACTCATGATCTACTATAAAAATTTGTGATTCCTCGTTGTCTTCAAGAAATTACGTCATCAACAATGTCAACTATAAACAAACTCGGCATTGTTGTGGAACACAACAATGCCGAGTAAACAAATAACGCTTCACTACCAAGCCAGTCGCATTATCACTGCTACAACAATGTGTTATCACTCATGAATGGAAAGAAAATTTACTACAAACTGCTCTAAGAACATGAAGACTTATTGCACAACTGATCACCTTGATACTGAAGCCAAAGAGTGGTTTATACCATTCAGCTTGGAGTTGACCTTCAACAGAATGTTCGAACATGTGGCAGCATTCATACGTTGCATTGTTCTTCCCTTCACACACTGAGTCAATATTCCAACATTCAATTCTGCTACTTGCTTCACCTTAGCTGCAACATATCATAAGTGTTCCAACATCAAAATATGCAGTTTGTACGAGGGTCGCTCATTAAATAATGCCCCACATTTTTTCTTCAGAATTTATTTATTCAAGATGACTGAAATTTAGTGACAATATAAATCAATGTTTCCTTTACACATACTATTTTTCCACACAGTCCCCATCAACTTGTACGGTTTTACACCAGCGTGGAACAAGTGCATGCATGCCTTGCCGGTACCAGCTCTTGTCCTGTGCACGTAGCCATGTCCTTTTTGTCTCCGGCTCAAAGTGGTGTACCCAGGTTTCGTCACCTGTAATGATCCGGGACAGAAAGACCTCTCCCTCAGAATCAAAATGCTCCAACATTTCAGAAGAAATTGTTTTCCTTTGAATCCTGTGGTCTGCTGTGAGACTTCATGGAACCCATCTTGTGCACACCTTCGAATATGCGAGAGCCCGGATAATTGCAATCACATTTCTAATGCTGACTGAAAGCTGTTGGGCCAATTGTCGAGTTGTGATGCGCCGATCCTCATGAATAATGGCATCCGCGCGGTTCAACATGTCTGGAGTGGTGGCTGTGGCAGGACGTCCAGAGTGCGGCAGATCACGGAGTTCGGTTTCTTCACTTCCTGAAGCTTTAACTCTCTTAGCCCAGCGACCAACGGTGCTCCTATCGACTGCACAGCTTCCATACACAGCACACAAACGTTTATGAATGTTCACCACAGTTTCTTTTTCAGCAACAAAGAATTCAATTACAGCTCGTTGCTTGTAACGAGAGTCGTTCACAGACGCCATTTTAACAGTTCACTACAGCTCCGCGATCGGTTGGAATCATTTGAAACTACGTACACGAACGCGGGAAACATCAAATCTCAAGCACGTAAAAGTACACTTTTCTATCTTCATTATTGGCTGAGAAAAAAAATGTGGGGATTTATTTAATGAGCGACCCTCGTACATAACCCTTTTATTAGTGCAGCATAAATGTGAAGTCCAACTTTTACCTTGATTTCTAAAATTCAATTCAATTCAATTAATTTATTTGGCAATTATGATAAAGAAAATAAGGTTGTTTTACAATCTTTGTTGCAGACTGTTGTGACAATGCTGCACAATGGCCACACACATGACAAAACCAGACAAGAAAATTCACACAGTCATGATGGTGCAATTCCTCCATATTAGTTGCCTGAAGATCACTTTATATATGTTTACATGTGTGTGTGTTGGGGGGGGTGTTAATAAAGCAACAAAGCCAACACAACACACAAACAGCCTCAAATCTGCACAGATTATGACTAGCTCCTTACTTACTTGCATGTTAAAACTTTGCATACCATGTAGTGTATTAGAATATAGAGTAAGCAAACCAACAACTATTAACATTATAATAAGACACTATTGCCATACACGTTTAAACCTCAAGGAAATTTCCCTGATGCTACTGATGATGACCTCTTGAGGTCGAAACACGTATGGCAATAGTGTCTTATTATAGTGTTAATAGTTGTTGGTTTGCTTACTCTATATTAGTTGCATGTGTTTATGACACACAACCTTTAAACACCAGGGTTGCCAACATACACTAAGCAATGCTTAGTGATGTGATGTGAAATGCTTGCACTCAGATTTTGAATCAGAATTAATTTATATGATCAGTTTTCTTACATGATACCATATGCTTTTTCACTTGTGTAAGAGGCAGGAATAAAAAGGAGTATACAACCTGACAATGTTTAACTAGAGTGAGTTTTCAAAATGCATACCAAGGAGTAAAAATCTTTCAAATGATAAAACAATGACTAATTAATTGCACATTAATAAAATTATGAGTTTGTTTACTGTCAATGATGGCAATCTGTAGTACCTATCAAACTCACTGTTGTTTTCATGGCTATTTCAATTTCAATGTTCATTGGATACAATGCAACAAGTAATATAGTCCAAGATTGGAAACCAATAATAAATGTGGGCTACTTAGTTACTAAAAACACAATGTAACTTTGTAAGTATATAACCTCTTACCATAGCAATCTCCTTTATCAGGCACCACAACAACCACAAGCTGAACTTTATCATTCTTCAATGATTTAAAGAACGCCATTAGTTCGTGTGTATTTTTCTTTGGTGGCTCCATACTCACTGGGGTTGAAGGAGGATGAATGATCATCCCCAAAGATTTTCCCATATTCTGCATTTCCATTGCAAAACGCCTGTGACATAAATATAAAAGACTAAGACTTCACAATGTTAAGAGGATTCAATATTCTACAGATAAGAATGAAGGTTATACCATTCTTCTTTTTCTTTTATTTCCTATCGCTCTTTTCCAGAGCATAGGGCCTCCTTCTGAAGGTGTCCTTGGTCTTTTGATATGTGCGTTTGTGAGTAGTGAGTGACCAGCCCACTGACTGCACAATTTCTATTCAATCATGATTTTGACTGCCACAGCCATCTAGTAGTGAATCAGGAGACTTGGGTGAGAAATGGCCACTGAATTTTGCTTACGAAACATCTCGCCAGCGTTACTACCCCCTCTGAAGGAAGCTGTCCTATGGATTTTTATCGCCCTTAAAAATCCATCATTTTCGGTCATGTTTGAACCCACGAACCTTGTGTCAGTGGTGAGCATGCTAACCACTAGTCCACCAAGGGTGACAAGGTTATACCATACTTAATTGAATACTTCACACAACTTCTCCCACAACTTTGTGATCAAAGACTTGGGTGCATAAATTTAACAGTCCATGATCAAAAATACAACTGCCTACATGGCCTAACTGTGAAAGTGTACTGAGCCAAAAACAATTCTTCCTATTTATAAGAGGCTCTTAGCATTTTCTTCAAACTGAAAATTATATAATAATGCACAATTCTTTTGTTACAGCATTCACTCACCTCAGATCATCTTCTCTTGTAAATCTATTTAAGTTCAGTATAATCCAATGAGTCAATTTGTTACTCCTTAAAAATGCCTCTGGTCTCCAAACACCCTTCACTGGACAAACATTTCTCTTATTCTGCAATAATAATGATCAAGGAACTTTGGAATGTTTCTTGTGGAACATGTATAGTGCAATTCTACATTTTAATTATCCCCAGTTTTTACTTTACATAGTCCATTCTAAACCTGTGCTACAGCAAATTGTGATGCACAAACCTAGAAGCCTGCAAGAGACAACCAAAATAAAAAAGCACATGTACTACAGTGAAAAATACATTTTCCAAATGCACTTTTTACAATTTTGAATATTTCACTGTTCTTGGTGTTCATTTATTACAGATACAAATATATTCCTGCAAAACTAATTTCTCTACAGACATCAAACTGCAAAGTGGGTGCGTATGAAGCATCAAATTGGATAATCATACCAGATGACAAACTGGAAACAACATGAACACAACAGTAATGGAAAATGCATTTTCCTTATATTTTCCTAGAAGAAGTGAGAAACAGAAAAGATCAAAGTCTGGACAGCTGGCTTCCAAGTAAAGAACAGAATGCAAGATGGGAGTTCATACAATAACTATAGCATGTGTAGCTGTTGCAATGTATCTCACCAGAAGCCAGAATACTATTACATGTATGCATGTAATCTTTCCTCATAAAAATGTCATTATTAAGAGCTGTAGTAGCCTGTTCTTTGACAAATGTCTTTACAGCATTCCAAAATACTTACGTTAGGATTATACTCCAATTGTGGCGGATCCAATATACGAGCTCCTACTTTTTCAAATCGATCACTGACAGAGAGACCAAACTCTTTCAGACACGGGTCTTCATTGAATCTCAGTGCATTCATCTGAAATAGTACGGTTAATATGATCACTGGCTTTGTGTATAATTGAACACAAATATCTGTCATTGGAACAAAAAGGCTTCTTTCAAATGATAATTTTGGTGCTCTCACCCTCTGCATCCCAAGCATAATACTACATTTACTCAACCACAAAACTTTCTTTGCTTCTGTTTTTAGTGTGTGTGTGTGGGGTCTTATATTTGTAAATAAAGAAAAATTGTAGACACAAAATATTGTGAGAAAACAGATAATGGCATCTTGAGAATTTGAAACTTGTGCATCTACAGAAAATATTTCAAATACTGAAACTGTTTGAATTTTACAACTGTTACCATCATACTTGTATGAGTTTAATACAGTTTTATATTTCTCAAACTGTGGTTCTGCTTTTCAGGTACATTCTGTTATGACACAATATACTTTAGACATTAACCCTTAACCCAATTACTTTCTCACTGTTCAAACTAAGAGAATGATCCTGGAACCAAAATCATTATTTCTAAATGTTCTCACATACACACTCCATGTTCACACAAATTTTGAAACAGACAGAATCTGAAAAATGTGAATGGACAGTTAACTTATAATTGTAACAATGACAATATCATACTGTCTCTGTCCACTCAAAAAGTTGTACAAACGTTATAACTTCACACTTATTTTATTTTACAATTTTTGGCAGCATGTTTCAAACTCTTTAGTCCATCATCTGGCCCCTTGACTTTTTACACAAATTATAATTTTACATTATTTTGGTGTATTAACTGAATAGTCAATGTTGCATGTTTGTTATTATCCACATTAAAACATTATACAAAATTAAAATAAATTCTGAAAGTCATCTTACATTTATCTTGAGCAGTAATCATATATCATTGCTATGTATGTGTGTACTTGGATGCACATTTATTATGTTGTTAAAATACTACCTCAACGTGATGCTTAAATATCGCATTATGACCGTCAGTGGCAACTGTTAAGAACTGATTCAATGTTAATACTCAACATTTATATGTAACTAATATTATTCATTTTAAAAGTTATTTTTTTCATGTTTACAATAACTATCCCCATCAATACGGGTACAATAAATCACGTGACATATGATAACACAGACCACACTGAATTACGACAGATTTCATACAAAGGTTTCTTCATTCTTGCAAACTGCATTTCTTGTTAATTTTAAATTAATGGTTATCAGGTATGTCAAGACACTAGTAATAGTGAAACATTTCAGAAATTTAGTATTTCTGTGTGTAATTGAATGAAGAAAAAGAACTACCATTAGGTGCAAATTTTAATAGAACAGCATCATGTGGGCCTTAAATTGGTCACTGTGAAGAGATGGAGAAGAAATCATTCAAATCATATTCTGCTACAATATCACTCAGTCCAATAATACCAGTAACCTTTAAATTAAACAAGTTTGGAAAAGTATGCACTGCATAACAATTCTGGCATGTTTACCAGAATTTGACCTTTAACCTTTGAACAGTACCAGCGATTTCGGAGTTATCTGGGATTTATAAAACTCACAAGGGCAGTGGTATACAGCACATGTCTGGCTGGGTGATTGCATGGGGATTCCCCCAAGATGTTCCATGCAGACTGACACACAGATATAGCAAGGCTAGCTAATAGTCACAGAAGCATGTCCAACAGTTTTAAAATTCAAACAAAATAAAATGGATGTGGTGGGGTGTCATAAGTGAAAATATTAATTATTGGATTAAACTACTGAAACATACTGCTTCTTGGATTTTGCGTTTCCTGACATCAGTACTAGTTGCAGCTTGCTTTATCATGTTAGATGTTTGTGTCTCATCCATTTTTCTGTTTATCACTTGCCCTTTCGTCACACAGCATAACTGAAAACAAATACAATAAATTTTGTAACAAATACATCACATTAACATACAATTTTGGAAAATACCATTTGCTACTCACTTGTAAAACCATACTTGACATTTTTATAAATTCTCATCTAAAGCTTACTTTGTTTTTTAAAGTTTATTTAACAATACTCTTTCAACAACACAGATCATACAGCACTAAATGTTAGTATTGTTGTGAATAAAGAATTCAGAAGGCTGCAGGAAAAAATTGTTCTGGCATATCACAAACTACTATCCAACATTTGCATGGTGGAAATGAGGTAAAGCAGTCAAACAAGAATATGACCCTCTGAGCCAAGAATCAAATCTGTCACTCCTAAATGCAACACACAATTACTAACAACTCAAGTGTGATATTGTCACTAAAAGGAACAGACACTGGTATGTCCCAGCAGCCATAAGATTTAGCAACATGTAAAATAGTGACAGAATTAAGAGATTTCAGCATCACACACCAGATAATGCTCGCATCACAGATAGAACACAAGCATGACTGCTGTAAGATTCAATCAGTAATACAATTAGTGAAGATCGTGCCACCTATCAGCCAAAGAGAACAAATCTTGGACTTTGCAGTATGTTGGTAACTGAGCTGTTTCACCAGTAAGTGAATTCTGGAACTGGCCTGCCATGTGTAAAAAGAAGAGCTATAAACACACCTTATGGAATTAACATCACTTAGCAGCACAGAAATACAGGGCTAGGAGCCAAATCTCACTGACATTAGTGGAGACATATGGAGACAATCTTTGTTCTCCTTCACATCATTCACTCTTGTTGATACCATTATCCTTACAATACACAAGGGATGTTCAACAAAGACTGAGAATGATTTTTGTAAAGTGTTTGCAAGTCTTGATGGAACTTTCATTTACAGTGGTTGGTCACACTGACAGGTGTGAATCAGCATATGCAGTTACAGTTTGCTGTGTGTTTAGTTGTGCTTATGCTGTGACCCTGATTACAAGCTATGCCTGTCTCACCTCCAAAGTCACACATCCGTCATGATGGATGTTAAAGTAGAATGTGCTGCACTTAAATTATGTTACCACATAAAAAACTGCAAGTCAAGTATACAATTTGTTAAAAGAGGCTTACTGGGAAGATGTTTTCCCTCAATCAACAACACTTTCATGGTTCAAAAAATTCAAAGAAGAATGGGAGTTGTCCAAGAAACTGGGTGAGCAGGGAGCTCCTTGAACTGTAATTAACGATGTGACTATGAATATCACCTCTGTTGTAGAGCATGAAGATCAATGAGTTAACATTAGAAAGTTGTCTGATGCTCAAAATATATGTATGGAGTGTACACGCTATCATGAAGAATCGATCATATGATCATGTCCTGTATCCGTGTGAGATGGATTCCTCAACTGCTGACACCCAGGCAACAAGTGAACCATGCTGAAGTCTACCAGCTGTGGAAATCTTGCACTGCAGAACCGTGAAACAAGTAGTTACAAAACATTTTAACAGGTAATGAAACATGGATTAGGCTGTATAATCCTGAGAGTAAGCAGCAAAGCACCCAGTGGGTCTCCACAAGCTCACTAAGACCAAAAATACCTCATGTCTCAATCTGTAGTTGCTGTTCTGGCAATAGTGTCTTATGGAATGATTTACATGCAAACAGTACCACCTGAAACAACTATCACTGGAGCTTACTACTGTTCAGTTCTCAAAACCCTCATGGACTACAGCAGAAGAAAATGACCGGAGCTTGTTGGACACTGGATGCTTCATCATGACAATGCCAGACCACACGTTGCAAATATTGTCATTCAAATTTTTAGAAGTAAAGGTGTTCAGTGTATCCCCCACCCTCCCTACAGCCCAAATCAGGCATCTTACCTCACATACCAAGAGACCAGAATGGCTACATTACAAAAATTACCCCATATGTTGATTTTCCCCTCCTGAAGGCACTATCAAAGACAGAGTCTAGGAAAGTGCTAATGGCAAGGATGGTGGCAGCCTACCAAAGGGTGATCTCATAGTAATGCTGTGGGGTAACCAAGGGTCCTAACATTAGGTGGCCACAGTACAACACGGCTAGAATAATCCAACAACACATGGTAGCAATGCACCACAGCTCTGCAAAAGGTGCCAGCACTGCTGCTCCACAGCAAATTTGGAACATAATTAAATATGCATGGCAGAAAAATGACAAAAAATTACATAAACGTTATGTTTTGTGGGAATGTGCCAATTTACAGTAAAAACAACTGTAAAAACTATATACTGCCTACATTTGCTGGACATTTTACTATATGACTTGTCTCTTTTTAAATCACCACTATATGAAAATGGCTGTTTTCTGGGTTGTAGTGCCATGCTGTCTATGTTTCAGAGGTCTTTGCTGCATTGCCCTGATGATGAAGGCAGCAATGACCTCTGAAATGCCAGTAAACTTCTACCAGACTACACAGCACTATAACCCAGAAGACTTACTTACCACTGTGAAAACCTCAAAACCTACTTAATAATATATGGTCACGATATTTTAATTTGCTGCTTTTCTTTTTTAATACAAAAATGAATGATACTTGAGTAAAATGCAGTCTTCTAGGTTGTGATGTTGTGTAGTCTTATAGGTGGTCACCAATGTTTTGGAGGAATGCATCCTCTCCATCTTTGGGGTTAAAGTGATGATGTTCGTCTGAAGCATTTTTAACTCTCTGTACAACTACATGACATCACAACTCACAAGACCACAATCAACATTTTCATCATCATGAGAACTTCGAATCTCAAGTGACTGATACCCAAGACTTTTTATAGATAGCCTGTTTCAATCACTAACTAACAAACTAGACGGCTTACTGAACCCAAAGGTTCATCAGCAAAGCCCTCCACCAGTCCCTGTCCTGGGTCAACAAAATCCAGTCTCCTTCAACTCCTATCTCCCATAGATCCCACCTAACATTATTCTCCCATCTACATCTAGGTCTCCCCAGCGGTCTCTTCCCCTCAGGCTTCCCAACCAATACCCAGTGCACACCTCTTGTCCCATCCATGAGCATGACATGCCCCACCCATCTCATTCTTCTCAACATAATCACACTGACAATACTGGGGGAGGAGTATAAATTTTTAAGTTCATCATTATATATTTTCTCCAGACCCCATCTTCTTCTCTCCTAGGCCGGAATATCCTCAACACCCTGCAATCTATGTTCCTCCCTCAGAGTGAGAGACCATGTTTCGCACCCATACAAAACAACAGGCAAAATTATTGTTTTGTATACTTTAATTTTCAGGTAAGGAGGGTTTATAGAATACTGTTAGGGATTATGGTCAGGTAGCTGCATGTAAATGGTCAGGAGAGCAGGTATTTTCCTTAGTCTAAAGTCTAAAAAAAGAAAAGAGAGGGGATATAGCTGAGGTCAGCTGTTTATCCTGTAAACCATACAGCGATTGAGACTAAACTCTGAATAGTGGTGCTCTACGAAGTTCAACACAGCTGAACTTTTATTCACTCTTATGAGAGCAGAAATGGAGGATGCAAGGAGAACGAAGATGTGGACTGCCGAAGAAACGAAACGTTTGATTGAGGAGGACAAATCGACAACATGTCTGTGGAATGTTTTTGAAAAATCACACAGAGACAAGGATTTAAATAAATAAAATGTATGAGGGATGACAGCCAGGTTTCAAACGATAGTAAACGAAGTGCAAAGGAAACTGCATAACCCACTGGTAAGTGTACTTTCATTTTTATTAATGTAATAATGGAATGTGTAATATAATCACGGAGTTTGCATGCACTGCTATAGGTGTCAGGTCATGGTGCAGCAGACACATTCAGATCGCAATGGCCGTACATCAAAAATATGAAGTTTCTTGAGAGAAGTATGTTACTATTTCTTCTATATCTGTTGATGACATTCTTAGTAAACTTCGTAACTAGATGGGATCTTCCACCCACAACTCCCGGACAAGGCACGAATATGCCCCATGACTACTACACCGTGAAATCCAGGGCTTTACCCAAATTGTTCTGTCTTCTCCTCTTCAAGAGAATTAAAATTACCGCAACACGTTGTTGTTCGTATGCCATTAAGAACACACTGACCTATGGCGGCTCCAGTTCATTGTCAACTCCATGTAGAGTTCCGTTATGTCTCATTATATCCACTCTCAGTGCCTCACCGTGTAAATGGTCATGAGAGAAGCTCGACATTTAGAGATATATTTCGCTCAATTGAGAGAACCTCTCAGGCTGACAGTAGCAACATTCTCTCAACGTCTGAACACCCTCCGATACCTCTCTCCATATACCGGACTTGAGACCAACTGCCGCTCTCAACTCTCGCCGTGTAAACGTAGCATTAGAAATCAGATGGGAAGACAGAATATTTTGAACTGAGAAGTAGCAAGCATTTCTGGAATTTAGTCTCCTCCTAACTTCCTCATGATGAAGTTCGGAGGAGACTAAATAAAATGAAAGGACAAAGTAACCATAAAGAATGATTACATAATGATTTACAAAAAAGCAGTCTTCCCTGCTTCATAACACTTGTCTGGCATTCACCTTAAAAGACTGAGGAATATCATGAAAAATAATTAATCAAACACCCTGCCAGCCAAACTCAACCTCAATCATCCACCCCACAGCATAATCACTATAATGACTGACCAAGCTGGTTCATATAAAGCAAGGAAAGTAGGCTAAAATTAAATAAAAATGGCAAAAAGTTACTTACCAGCCAAATACTTTTGGATGCCAATGGTGACTAGCAACAGTGCATATTAACACTATGATATGAAAATAATTATGCTTTACTTACTTCTGCTGGAACATAAATTGGTTTGGGCCTCTGCAGTGAGCCAACATGAAGACATGGGAGATGAGGAAACGAAAGCCGTATCTTCTTCTCTTGGGCAAAGTATTCTGCAACTGATATTGATCTGCCACTATCCAACTCAAACCTTCACAAAGGAAAAGTACACAATATGTTTATACAAAATTCTGCAGCAACCACCTCTCACATCCAAATTTATCTGCACACAGTTTCTTCCATTCAAAATGCAAACCTATCTACAACTCATGTACATATGCGTGTGAATAACAAAACAACTTGTTTCTGATGTTTCTTCAACAACATGAAACATCTTACCTGTCAACACTGTCCAATGCCAGACATGTTTCCTTCTTCTTCTTATGCCCTTTTCACTCCTACATGGAGCATAGAGGCCTCCTTTTGGAGGTTTCTGATCTATTTTTTAGACATTTGGGAAGGACTACTTGGATGTGTGATCAGCCCATCACAAGGCCTCTACCAGAGACATGGGTGAGAAACAGTTGCTGAATTTTGCTTACAAAACATCTCATTCATGCTCGTAAGGTTCTTTTACATGTCGTAAATCTGTGATATGGTACCACCGGATTTACTTCCCCTCCAGAGGAAGTCGTACTATGTATTTTTATCACCCTTAAAAACCATCAACCTTGGCCAGCTTTGAACCCACAAGCCTTCGGTCCAGTGGCCAGCATGCTACCACTAGACCACCGAGGGCAACAAGACATGTTTTCTGTTGTCCCAAAATTTTGTTACCAGTCACTGTATTGGATGTCTTATTCAGAATTTTCTTGTTAGGATATGCATTGCTACATGCTTCACAAACAGCATCAAATGATTTTTATGCAAAGTAATCTTTGAGAATGAACACACATTCTGCTCATGAATACATTATGCTCACACCTGCACAGTTTTTGCACAACTGTCATAAGCAACAGCCTAGAAACAAGGGCGACCTTGACTCAAGTGGCATGAGGGAGGTTTGGGAGTCTATTAAAAATTCAGATTTCATTTTTGTACCATAGTACGATCCGGCTCTCTACAATTAGGATACTTTTCTCTGTATCTTTTAAAAGCATCTGTAGTATTTCAACCTCACTCTCCAAGCACA
Organism: Zootermopsis nevadensis; assembly: GCF_977971745.1. NCBI lineage: Eukaryota > Metazoa > Arthropoda > Insecta > Blattodea > Termopsidae > Zootermopsis > Zootermopsis nevadensis. The sequence continues at coordinate 17,391,396 of NW_028259142.1, forward strand.
AGATTCAATGTCTACTAATCCAAGAAATGAACAGCTCCTTCTACACTGTACTGGTATGAAATGTTTCCCCAAACTAAGACTGCTTCTAACTCACTTGAAATGTATAATATATTAGTGTTTATTTGTCTATGTATGTATTTTGAGTAGACTGTCAGATGGTCATGCTTCAAAGGCCAAAGGGGAAACAGCAACACAATGTTAGGTATCAAATGGGTCCCTATGATGTTGTATTTTGTATGAAGGGATTTTCCCACCATTTGCCTGGAAGAACTGAAAAAATCTCAAATAGGAAAGTAAGATTTGAACCCAGAATCTCCAAACAGTAAAACAGGTGTTGTAACTACCATTAAATTGGTTAATCACTTAAGAGACCAGGATGCAGACAAGAGGAAAAAACTGATCTTAAAGAAATGGTGTTTAGGTACATTCTAAATTCAAATTACACAAGACAATGCCCAACAGTGAGACTCTGACAATACAGTGACGAACCTTTGGGCTCCATATAAAGAGGGAATACCTTGACTGACTGAGTGACAAACAATTTTTCAAGAAAGACCCTGCACTAAGCAGTATGTTTACTTAAGTATGATACTCACTTCTGATCAACTGCACTTCGAACAATATTGTTCACTTTGTATGTTCTCTTGCTTGTTGGCACATTTGGAAGCATATAATCAACCTTAAGGCCTAAAACAGAAATTTGTTGAAAATAAGTTTGCCTCACATCACTTATACTTATGTATGCTGCCATCAAATTCATATAATGATATTTATTATTATTCTTACCACGAATATAGTTCATAAAATCTCTCTTGTGCCAGACTGACAATTCTCGCCCAAGGTCTGCATGTCTGAGGTTGCATATCTCCATAAGAATATCAACAACATTTTTTGCTGAAGGAAAACCTTTGTGTGCCACTGTGAAACAAAAACATTCTTGTTACATGAAGTACAAATAACCACAGTAAAACATTCTTATAACCAAATCAAAAGTGAATGTAACACTTTCAGTTTCTGTTAAGTTTTAATTTAATGCATTTAGTTCCAACTAAAACATATAACACATGTATTTATAATCCAAACACAAATCAGAAACTCATACTGCATATGCACGTATACTATGCTGCCAGTAAGCACTACGCATTTTCAGTTGTCTTCCTTTCCCTTCTCTTCTTTTTAGTTTCTTCTCCTTCTTCCTCGGTGCTCAGCCAAGGGTGGGCTTTGGCCTCCCTTCTAAAACTTTCCTTACTTTATGATGAAAGATAGGCTTAGGGTATCATCATTTGTATGTCAACATTGGTCTTCTAGATTATAATGCTGTGTGGACATTTTGTGAGAACCACTGGTATCTACAAACAGGTACACATAGCATTACAACCAACAAGACCAACAAGATCTCCACCACAGTGAGAACCTCAAGTTTCAAATCATATCTACACGTCTATCCTTCTCTAATAACTTTTAAGTTAGTGACAGATTTTCATGAAACTTGGAGTAAACACCATGCTACTGGAGGGGCTGCCCTACATCTAGAGTTTTTAATTTTCTAATATCAATATTACTAACACAAGGGCCATGAGAACTTGTGAAGTAGAAGTGGCACAAGTCCCACTTAATAAAAGATCTTTAAATTATGAGTGGTAATACATCTTCACAAAATATACACATGTTCCCATGTGTTGTTAAGATAACTCTATGTAGAATTTTACAAAACATAAAACCTAACGAAATCTGCATTTAGCTTCCACTCTGATAGCAGTAATGAATGAACCATTTATGCTAGACATGTTAGGTACAGAGAAAGGTCATAAACATATCTACAAATTCTACTTAAAATGCACCTATGTGCCAAAAATTACAAACATAGTAACACAGCAAAACTGAAATTATGTCTGATAAATTTAACAAAACTGGAGGCTGTAATATTGAAAAGTATATATAGAAATGGATCGCTAAATTGTGCAGTTATTAATTTACAGTTCTAGCAAGCAGCACCACACAGATAGAAACTTTTGAAGTTAAGAAGGTGTCATGTAAGTTCTTCCCAGAACTTGTTCCCTTCTAGATTCCCCTCAAGTATTCCATTACAGTAATCTGCATATATTTTGTCAAGAGCATAACATAGTAACATTCAAACTGTGACAAGAATGTTCTTTCCTATTTAAATTATAAAAAGAACAGAAAATAATATTCAAGCTGACTATTTAAATACTTTCTTATCTTTGTCCTTCTTTTCCCTTGTTAAAATAGCTTCCATTAATTGAAAGCACTTTTACATTAGTTTTCAGTCTGGACCAGATACATTTTCCAAGACAGTTTTACAACTCAGCATTAGGTGGAGGTGAGTGGTCAGTTTCTTCCATAAAGATGCATAACCAAGGAATGGGGTGTAGTCTTTAAAAAATGACAACATTCTTCTCTGATTTACTCACCATCGACATTGACAAATGGTTTCCATCCAAGGATAGCACTTTGGAAGAATCCATACCACATTTCTAAGCCATTGCCTAAATCCAATATTTGATCCCTTGGTGGACTAAAAAAGGAACGCCCAACCTGCACAAACCTGCGGCAATAATAAATTTTAGAATCACCATCACTCTACACAAACGCACAACCAATTTTAAAATAAACACTTCATGAATTCACCTGAAGGCTGGTGCATTACGTAGCACAATATCAACAGCTTGAATGGCTTCTTGTGGTTTAACCAGAGAACTACCATTCTTCATATACGTAAGTAGAGACTGCAAATCAACTTCAGATGCAAACTTGATGGTAATTTTAAACTCCTTTTCTCTACAAGTCTCATCATCATAAACTGTAACTTCATCACATATCTGCAAATACCAGAAACACAAGCCATGCATTAACATATGACATCTTTATGTTATAACCAAGAAATATGTTTTAAAGTTTTGAAGATGATATATGAAGCTGGACTGACATAACCTACCCAATAACAGTTCAGTTTATAAATTTTGTTCAAAGAATATATAAAAGGTTTTTCTGCAAATTTTTTTTATTTCAAGTCCTGACATGTGTAACAGCAAAATAAGCACTTAATATCTAAATATGACAAATATTTCCTGTGCAGATGCGAATGAAATGGTTGAAATCAAAAATGCAATTAATTACATTCTGTACTTAATGCAAATTTTATTGCCAGTGGAATGACTTGAGTGTGAGAGAGAGAGAAGAGGAAAAAACAACAACAAGAAATTCACTGCCAGAAAATAACAAATATCTCATTACAACATGCATTCCTCTTAGCATATATATGCAAATATATGGAGACAGGTTTATAGTATCTTCATGTCTATGTGTACATCCTCTACCCCTCCTAATAATCTATGAAAAAACTGACAGGATTTTCAAACCACTTCATATAAACTTTATGCTATCAGAAGCCACTCACTCACATTCTAACTAGATAGCTCAAGGAACCCAAAGGTTCATCACCGACTTAACCAAAGCCCTCCACCAGCCCGTCCTGGGCCAACAAAATCCAGTCGCCTTCAACTCCTATCTCCCATAGATCCCGAATGATATTATCCTCCCATCTATGTCTAGGTCTCCCCAGTAGTCTCTTCCCCTAAGGCTTCCCGACCAATACCCGGTGCACACCTCCTGCTCCACCAGTCTCATTCTTCTTGACCTAATCACCCTGATAATATTGGGAGAGGAGTAAAATTTTTTAAGATCATCATTATGCAGTTTTCTCCATACCCTTCTTTCCTAGGCCCAAATATCCTCAACACCCTATTCTCAAACGCCTGCAATCTGTGTTCCTCAATCAGAGTGAAAGACCATGTTTTGCACCCATACAAAATTATTGTTTTGTATACTTCAATCTTTAGGTCCTTAAAAATCAGACGGGAAGACAAAATATATTGAACTAAGTTGCAAGAATTTCCAGAATTTAGACTCCTCCTAATATCCTCATAAATATCATTTTTATTTATTAAGCTTGTTCCCAAATATTTGAAAGCCACCCACCTTTACATTTCTTAATTTCCTACTATCAAAAACATTAACATGGCAGCAATGTTTAACCTTCCGAGACCATGGTGACAGTAGCATCCTCTTAATGTATAGTTCTGAAATTGTATGGTAGTAGATTTTTTTAAATCAACTTCTGTTATGGTAACAGCATAATGGATGCACAAAATTTAGATTTAGATTTCTGTCTGAGAGTGACAACTAACAAACCACTAAAACTTGAAATATAAAATATCTATAAATTCTCTATAAAATAACTTCATATGTTGAAAAGTACAAATATGTCCACCATGAAAACTTTTGAGTTATTCTCACAAATTTAATGAAATCTGGTAAGAAACAAAAAGATGCTTAATCACCAATGCTTCTCAACTTTGTTCTAGAATAAGTCATCATGAAGGTCCAAAAACTGGAGTGACAAAGTGAACTGGACACATCAGCTTGTGATTTATGCAGATAAAAGTTATTTTATTAGTTGAAAACAAACATCATAAAGAAAAACATAAAAGCTCCACCAGATGCAAGTAAGAAATCTGGTCTAGAAGTAAACACAGAAAAAACAAAGTATATGTATATGGGAACAACAATAACATGCCAAAATTACATTCACAATGAAATAAAGAGCCAACTAATTTGTGAAAATACTTGCCACTATGCATTTCAGAATCTTTTATTTGTCCAATTTGCTGTCCAAAACAATTAAAATATGCATACATATACATAACTAAGGCCATAATTTTGCCTTCTCTTTTGTACAGGTGTGATATTTGGTAAACTCACATTAACCTTTAAATGATGGGGATTTAAATGGCAAAGTGGTAGCACCAATACAGAGTTTTTTGCAGGTTTTTAAACTTTTGTGCACGCTCTACTGAAAACTTTATCTAAAGTAAACATGATAAATTGATGAAATAAAAGCCATATTTATTCGAACAGAACACAGAATACATAGAGTTTTTTTAAAATGCAGTTAATATCTTAATTGCCTAAATAGGCCTTAGTAACTTTACTTTCTTCTTTGGAAGCTCATTTGACATGGTTGTGAACTAATGTCCACACAGAAAAATTTGTTTCCCCTACTTCAGTGGATACACATTTTTTTCACCCATCATGCTGAGGAATGTGAGAAGCTTTGAATGGGGGGTCTGAAAAGGAAGGGGAAACCCACTTGACAATAACAATGTTTATTGCTGTTTATGGTTATAGTTCCTGGGTTGACAGCTCAGGCTGACCTTCTAGAGAAAGTGAATCAATGTTTGCAGCCTCTAAAACGGGCCAAAAACCTAGCCAAGTCTACTTACAGTGTTACAAGATTTGTGTTCTGCACAAGGAACGTTCGTAGGGCTGAGTACACAACATATGTCCCAGACAAGGACCGCTAGTAAGATGAAGATTAATGAAAATGCATATAGGAACAGGGTGCTTAAAGAGAATATTTGTACCTAAGAGAAATGAAATGAAAGAAGGCTGGAAAAAATTTGTTTAATGAGGAGTTCCATAATTTATGTTCTTCACTGAATACTATTAGGATGATCAAATCAAGGAGAATCAGATGGCTGGGGCATGTAGTGTACACAGAGGAGTTAACAAAGACATACAAAATTCTGGTTGGAAAGCCTGAAGGGAAGAGACCAATCAGAAGACCCAGGAAAGGCAATACTAAAATGAATCTTAGGGAAAAGAGTTGGAGGGTGTGGACTGTTCATCTGGCTTGGGGCAGGGATCAGTGGCAGACTCTTGTGAACATGGCATTGTACCTTTGGGTTCCACAAAAGGTAGAGAATTTCTTGACTAGCTGATCATACTATTAGCTTCTCAAGGACTCTGTTCAACGTGGTTAGTTTTATTTAATTAGTGAATTACTGAAATCACAATGTGCACTAGTAGAAATTATTCACACATACATCAATTAAACATGCTAATTATCAACTTACAGTTCTGCTACCTGACATTAAAGACTGAAGCATCTTAAGGACAGCAGATATCAAACTTGCTTGAAACTGGATACCCAAATACTGAGTATAAATGCATAGAAAACCTACAGATGTACTTTCCACTGGAAAACTGACCAACCACTGCAGTTAGGTACTTAGCACACCTGCTATGTACATGGAGTTCAAGGGTGAAACTCACAGAATGGGGGCCAATTATCCTGACTGATGCTGTTTCTGATTTTCCTCAGTTCCTCCATGAAAATTCTGGGATAGTATTTTAAAATAACCCACAACCACTTCTACTTTATCACTATATAACTTACGCACCTGAAAAAACATCACAACTGGAATGTTCCTATAAAAATTAGTTTGTTTAAAGGACAAATATTAAACTAAAATTGTTGCTAAAATTAAGTAAACATACCTCTCTATCAAAAGGCAATTCTCCTGAGCTGTACAAATTTTTCTTTCCATCAAATGCTGGAAACCGCTGAGGATAATGTTTTTGTCTGAATTCTCCCATGGCAGCTCTAAAACAAAGGAAACATCAATGGAAGAAAGAGATGATAATTTCAACCCATAAAATGTGATAGAACATTCTTAATACATCACACAGCCATTTTATTTATTCCAATGACTGACAGCACAAGGATCATGCTGGGGAAGCAAAGATACAACTGCCACAACTAAACACAACATACAGCTTCAAAGCTCTAATACAAACAGTGGTGAACATGACTAGGGAGTTCTGTCTTGCACAGTGTAGTCACTCTTCACATATGCAGTCCCAAAAATATGAGGCAAAATCAGCTTAACATTTCCTGTTTCTAGTCTTTTTCTCATTTTACATAAATAAATAAAAAAATATGTAAAATTTGAGGTTTTCACAGCGGTGAGTATGAAGATCGCTGTCTTCTGGGTTGTTGCGCGGTGTAGTCTGGTCGATGTTAACCATCGTTTCAGAGGTCATACTGCCTTCGTCATAAGGGCATTGCCATGATGACGGAGGCAGTATGACCTCTGAAACGTTGGTTAACATCGACCAGACTACACAGCGCAACAACTCAGAAGACAGAAATCTTTAAATAAAAAAATATATAAGCAATGTAGTTCTTAAAATTTCAACATCTGTGGGATATGAGGTTTTGGTGGCAGTGAGGATGATGATATTTTTGCTGGGTTTTGGGGCCATGTAGACCTGTTGGTAGATACCAACATTTCAGAGAAACATAATGTCTCCATCTTCAGTACTGAAGATAAAAACAGTTTCTCTGAAATGTTGGCAATGACCGATGATTCTTCAATGGCATCAAAACCCAGAAGAAATCATTTTCAATACAGTTGCCTGCTTTAACACAATAAGAAAAGATGTGTTGCTGCAGAAATCATAGCAAAAATTTACAAAAATATTAGAAGGAACATTTTTCCACCATCACATGCCACCAGCTTCCCTGTATGAAGTTTCAATTTTGACTGGACCAAACAAAGGGATGGCAAGACAGAAGTAATCACGACTGGTTGTGTTTCTGATGTCTTGTCCTGTTTAGTCACTGTGAATGGCCTCATTGAATTCTTCACATTTTTTCTGCATTAGACATGACTGCACAGTGTGGTTTCGGCCTAAGGTAACAGAATGTGTCTGTCTGTCTATCCATGTCTACTCCCTAACAACTTTTCAACACCTGTCAGATTATCAAAAAAATTATGTCACAGAAGTAACTCCACTGTTGTCCTTTATAATTTCCTGCCATCAATGAAAAAAGCTAATGATAAATTCCAAGTGCAATCTGAAGCAGTCTAAGGTAAAACAAATAATGTTAAAAATATACTGTTACAGGAGAACAATGAACAATATCAATCTAATTATGTTACATTATATAGAAATTTCTTTCAAGGTTCACTGTCTTTACACAGAGTGAGTCAAAAGTATGTTTACAAACTTTGTGTGCGTGTTCCTGGAACAAAAAATAAGAAAAAATGTTCCTATGAACATGCGGTCACAAATGCTTCTTTTTTCAAAATAATATCCAAAAATAAGTTTTAAATGTACGCCTTTATTGCCAAGTATAAGGACAGGGATGTTTCTTTGTAACAGATGCTCAAAGGTTGCTCCTCTATTCTCCACACATGCCCGAGCATGACGCACACAAGACTGACAGGTTCGTTCGTACACACCAGGGTTTCCTCAAATCATCTGGCATGCATTCTGCACACGTTCCCATAGGTCGTCTTCATTGTTTGTAGGTGTTGCATAAACGGCAGACTTCAAGTGACCCCACAGATAAAAGTCCAATGGAGTCAGGTCCGGTGACCTCGGCGGCCATGCTACTAGGCCACCACGCCCAATTCATTGCCGAGGGTGCTGTTCATTGAGATGATATCTGACACGATGGGAGACGTGTGCTGGGGTTCTGTCGTACATAAACCACATGTCTTCTTGTATTCAGTGGTACATCTTCAAGGAGACGTGACAAGTGTCTTCTTAAGAATCGCCGATATAAAGGTCCTCTTAGATGTGATGAGAGCATGTGCAGACCAATAAGCATGTCGCCAACAATTCCTGCACAAACTTTAATTGAAAATCTTTGCTGGAAGCTGGATTCACTTTGACATAAAGTCATTCATTGAAACTTTCTTGGCTATTATTTAGAAAATGAAACATATGCGACCCAGAAACATTTTTTCTTACTTTTGATCCTGGAACACACACACAAAGTTTGTAAACACACTTCTGACTCACCCTGTATATTCCCCGTGAGTGCAAGTAAACATACATAAAAGTATAAACATAATCTTATTTACCTCAAAAGCCTCTTTGGAAGTGAAGGAACCAATGTTACATCATAATGTATAACAATCTTGTTCCGTAGTCTTGCTAGGTCCAGTGCAAAATGATTTGTTTCGACAATTATTGGTCGACCCCTAGTTCCACACTTATTTCGATCCCTTCTTGCAGGTATTTGCAAGGACTGAAATGATTTAGTTATGGCTCCTACACGAGATGTTTCACCTACAGTTTTCTGAACACCTACTGGAAAGTCAATCAGGCATCAACATAATATATACAAGTCAGAAATATCTTACAAGACATAAGAATTACACATTATTCAATCATATTAGTACAAATTATAATACAATAAATAATGCACAAAACCCATTAGAGGTTAGTAAGGAGATTGGTCTAAACTTTTTTGTGGCTCACATAATAATTCAAACAAAATCATGAGAACACATAACACTCTCTTTGAAAATGTGGCAATGTTCAAGCACTTTGGAATAACAATGACAAACCCAAATCACATTCATGATAAAATTAAGAGATGATTTAATTCAGAATATGCTTGCTACCATTCAGTTAAGAATATTTAGTGTTACAGTATGCTATCAAAAATCACAAGATAAAAAAATAGAATTACAATTTTACATAGTTTTGCAGAGGTATGAAACCTGGTCTCACTTGAGAATGTTTCAAAACAAAGTGCTGGGGGGAAGATATTAAATTAATAAAAAATAAGAAGTTAATGGGACATAATATTGCATAATGAAGGGCTTATAATTTGTACTCTTTATCTAAAATTATTATAAGGCTCACCACTTCAGCATGGAGTGTCAAACACTGCTAATAATGAAACAGACATCACATGTTGCAGAGTGCCGAGCAGTGTTCTCACGTAGTAAGCTTTGACACTTGTTTCTCCCAGACTTTACAGAACACAGTCCTCCTTGAAAAGCTAATAGCATGCTTAGCTAGTCAATAAATTCCAAACCCTTTATCAAACCTGTATGCTCATTACCTTGTTCACAACCAGATGAATCCAATTCATACTCTCCAACCATATTTTCCTAAGATCCACCAAAAGGAAACCATATGAGATACAGAAATAAATGGGAGGAAAACATTAAAATATATAAAAATAGATCTCAGAGAAACACAGTGTGGATTACAGTGGCCCAGGATATGGTCCAATGCAATAGAGAGTCTTTGTGAAACAAAATGTAACAAATCTTTGGGTTCCATAAAAGCAGGAATTTCTTGACCAGTTGTCAAAGAATAAACTTTTCAAAAATCACAGAAGTGAGAGGTGTTTTCATTTTGGACTAATGGCTTCTAACATGAGACATAAACTCCGATATAATTTCCATATATTGACCACGAAAAATAAACTTCACAGAAGTGTCAGAAATTCTGTCTTCTTGGCCAAATTCACTATGATACTGCCTTGCTTCCAGTGTATGGAGGAAACAGAATTCCACAGTACAGCCTGAACATTCTTACTGTAAAGATATTCAACTGTTCATTATAGTCTGTCAATGATCATATGTTTTTCATGTGGTAAGTTGTCCTCCCTTCTATTTTATCCAAACACAAAAATTAATAGCATGTCATGGATCACCTCAAATGGCACTTCACATACCTTCTGGCATCACTATTGGTGGAGTCCTTCCTTGTGCTCCTGCACCAGTAACACCAGATGGAGGTGCACCTGCAGGCCCTCTCCTTCGTGCCTGTGCTTCAGAAGTCTGTACAGGTGGTTGCTGAGCTGCTTCAAGCTGCTGTTTGGGTCTACCCCATGCAGCAGCAGGAGGTTGCTCACGTGTTGCCTGGGCCTGCTGTGGTAGTCCTGGTCTACGTTCTGCAACATAAATAAACAAATATACTTGTAAAACAAAGCAATCCTCAGCAGGGATCCAGAAACATGTTCCACATGTAACAGCACTGACCAGTGATGAATACATTCTTAACCTTGGTCCAAATGTATTAAGAATGTAATAAATAATCATTACATGTGACAAGCAGAAAGCAAATTAAAGATTTTATTGCTTTTGTTCACTGACTCTAACATTTAATGTTATAAAAATATCTGACTGAAGACTATGGGCAAATGTACTTTGTTAAGTGGCTGGAAGGTTTAAGCTATATATTTATGAAATCCTGGTCCTAAGCGAAGGGCCAGTCCATTTCCTTAAAAGTGGAGAAGAGTACATTTAGGACACACTATATGTGGTCTGAGATATATAAACAAATTGCATGTTATTTAATGAAGATAATGGTGCTTTACGATATGTACTTATTCTTCTTTCTAAAAGTTTACACTTTATGTGGGGAAACTAATATCAAATTTGCAGTCAAATCATGGTTTGATGAAGAAAATTCAAAATTACTATACAAAAGGAAGCTGCAGTGGTTACAGAATCCAAACCAATTAAATGGAAATTATATGAACAATGTAATATATGAAGGTAGAACTTTCAGGAGACAAAATTAATCAGCATACAACAGTAAAAAAATATTAAACACCTACAGATATGCAGATATAAATTTAATAAGGTTTACCAGTTTACCAGAACTTACTTGGTAAAATATAATGGTTATCTCCTTGAAGATTCTCACAGTATTCTGAGCAGGTGTAAAAATTATTTTTGCCAGTTATTAAATGTACATGGGGTTAATGATGTTAAAAAATAAAAAATAAATCCGTGGCGTAACAGCTCCAGAGAGCCAAAGCCAACGGCTGGCCTCACGTTCACATGCCTAAGCAGAAGTGAACGATCATCCAACAAGATATAGGGTGACGTGTGGTCAGCATGAACCCCCAGCCATTGCTAGTTTTCCTGACCGGATTATGCTACTCATTGTAGCTCCCCAATTTCCTCACGATGCTGGGTTGGCACCGGTCCCATACACTGGTCAAAAGCTCATGAGAAAATTTCTTCTCCCCCGACACTCGAACCAGCGCGCATTCCGTATCGCCGGTCCGAAGCATGATGCCTCAGACCGCGCAGCTACGGCGCGGGACAGTTAATGATGTTCTTCTTCTTCTTATAGCGTTATAACCCTGTGTGGGTCTTAGCTTGTTCGATGAATTTTTTCCATTCTGTCCTATCATCCACAATTCTTCTCCATCCCCTTACTCCCATCATCCTCACATCCTCCTCCACGTCGTCTATCCATCGTTTCCGTGGTCTCCCTCTCATCCTTCTTCCCATCGGTCTCCATTCCATCACTCTTCTAGTTACCCTGTTTCCTTCCATTCTTGCAACATGGCCAAGCCAGGCTAACCTTTTGCTTTTGATTAGCCTCACGATATCTGCTCCCTGTATGATACAATCTAGTTCATGATTCATCCTAATTCTCCAGGAGCCATCACTATTCTGTATTGGACCATAGATTTCCCGCAATATTTTGCGTTCAAATATTCTAAGTTGTTGCTCATCAAAGCTAGTTAATGTCCAGGCTTCACATCCATATGTGACTACTGGTCTTATCAGAACTTTATAGATTCTCAGTTTAAGTTCCCTCCCCAGTATTTTAGACTTCATTAAATTCTGATAGGCATAGTAACACCTATTACCATTCACAATACGTGCTTTAATTTCATTAGTTACTGAATTTATAGTATTAATCTGTGAACCCAGGTAATTAAAATTCTGCACATGTTCAAAATTATAATGCCCTATTCTCAATTTATTTGTGACATTTCTTGCTGCTCTTGTAACTTTCATATATTTTGTTTTCGATTGATTTATTTTTAGCCCCCTTAATTCTGTTTCTTCTATCAATTTTAATACTGTTTCTTCCAGTGCAGCTTTAATAATAGCTATATCATCTGCATATGCACTCACGTGTATTGATTTGATGCCTATATGTCCTGAGATCTCAAGTTTCCGAATAGATGCTTCCAGCGTCAGGTTAAAGAGCATTGTCGAGAGAGCATCTCCTTGTCTAACTCCCATATTGACATTAAGTGGTTTAGTTAGCTCACCATCTACTCTTACTACAGCCTTGGAGTCTTTCAACGTCGCTCTGATGAGCCTGACGTATTTAGATGGTATCCCTAATAGGAGAATATCATTTAACATTTGGTCCCTATTGAGACTATCAAATGCTTGTCTGAAGTCCACATATAAATGATTTAAGTCAATGTTATATTCATAGGCTTTCTCTTGAATCTGTCTCAATACAAATATCTGGTCTATCGTTGATCTATCTGCTCTAAAGCCACACTGATACTCTCCTAACATCTCTTCTACATATACAACCAATCTATTATATAGAGTACTTGACAAGATTTTATATATTACATTCAGAAGTGTAATTCCTCTATAATTGGTACACTCCATTTTATCTCCTTTTTTATGTATAGGTTGTATTACTCCTAGGGTCCATTCCTCTGGAATCTTTTCTTCTTTCCAGATCAACAATATCAGATAATGTATTCTCTCACATAACTTGACTCCCCCCTTTTTTAGTAGTTCAGCAGTAATCCCATCACTTCCGGGTGCTTTACCATTTTTCAGACATTTGATTACTTTTTGCACTTCTTCAAACGTAGGATCTTCAATGTAATTATCCACAGTATAATATGTTGGCTGCCCTGTCTCAATTATATTTCCGTTCAGGATACCACTAAAATACTCTTTCCATCTATTAACAATATCACGGTTCTCTGTCAATAGATTTCCTCGACTATCTTTACATGCTACAGCTTTCGGTCTGTATTCTTGTGTTACTTCTTTAAGCTCCTTATGAAATTTTCTACTTTCATTTCTACGATGGTGTTCTATCATACTGTCGATCTTTCTTCCTAACATTTCTCTTTTCTTCTTTCTACATATTCTGGTGGCCAATATCCGTTTTTCATTATAAAGATTTATATTAGCTCTCGTATTTCGCTGTAAACATTTCATTCTAGTTTGCTTCTTCTGTTCCACGACCGATCTACATTCATCATCATACCAATCTTCATTTCTTGATCTTCTTGTCTCCCCAACAGTTATATGTGCTGTATTTAAAATGGCATTCTTTATGCAGTTCCATTCATCTTCAATATCAGGCCCTTTTTCTATCTTTTGTAATTCTAAGTTTAAATTACATTGATACTCCTGTACTGTACCCCTATCTTCTAATTTGTCTACATTCCACCTTTTAATTCTTTCCATTTTCCCTTTCATAACCATACATATTTTTTGCTTCATTCTAAACCCAACTAAATAATGGTCCGAGTCAGAATTTGCCCCTCGGAATGTGCGCACATTTTCTACATCTGTCGCCCATCTCCTAGATACCAATATATGATCTATTTGATTAAAATTATTTGTTCCAGGAATTTTCCAAGTACCCTTATGAATATCTTTCCTTGGGAAGTATGTGCTCATGACCCTTAAATTATTTGCAGCTGCAAATTGTGCTACCCTTAGGCCATTATTATTGGTTTCTTCATGTAGACTATTCCTTCCAAATAGTTTGACATAGACTTCTTCTTTCCCAAGCTTTGCATTATAATCACCAAGTACTATTATCATGTCATGTTTCGAAATTTTATCACATACAGACTGCAATTCATCATAGAAACCATCTACTGCCACCTCTTCTGTCCCCTCGGTTGGTGCATAGACATTAACAAGTGTTATATTATGGAGTTTCCCTTTTACTCTAAGTGTACATATTCTTTCACTTACTGGCGTAAAGGCCAGCACAGCCTTACGCATTTGCCTGGTAACAATAAATCCTACTCCACATTCTCCTTGCCTATCGTCTTTCCCAGAATAATATATGGAGAAGTTTGCCTTATTTATTACTCCCTTATTTTTCCATCTAATTTCTTGTATAGCGACAATTTCCATTCTATATTTTATAATTTCATCAGCTATGCCATTCATCGCTCCTACTTGTAGCAGAGTGCGCACATTCCATGTTCCAATATGTAGTACCAAATTTTTATCCTTGTTCCTAGCTAATGTTCGTCTTCGTGAGGACAGTCCGGCTTCATTCATCAAATTATTCTCAACTTTATTCTTTTTTACGATGCAAGGTTGTTAGCCTTGCGACCAACCCCCAACCTGGAGGACCAGGGTACCCGTCTTAGTCTGACCTCTCCCCCTCGACCAATCTGGCTAGGGAGGCCCTACCAGTAGCAATGCTACCGCCAGCATAGCTCTTGGGGTCACTGAGGTACTCAAGCCCCACCACCACGACAAGGTGCAGGTACCAGTTAATGATGTTAGATCAACTAAAATACATACAGCTGAGCCATCTGACGTTTTTACTGTGGTGAGGATGATAATGTTGTTCTGGGTTTTCCTGCTGTGTAAATTCAAAGGCAGATGCCAATATTTTGGAGAAAGATACTGCCTCCATCTTCAGGGATAAGGAATAAGCAAGAACTGCACAAGCAGTGGAAGGAATCTATTATTGTAACTATTAATAAGAAAAACTGTAAAACTGTCTGTAGTAAAAACAAAGAAAATCACCATTCCCAATCACATACAAAATTTGGTCAAACATTCTTCCAACTAGGAAAACTATATATGTAGACAAATTACAGGGCATCATCAATGTGGATTTCAATATACTTCATAAACAACTGATCAGATATTCTGTATTTGTCAGATACTGTAGAAAAGATGCGAGTAAAATGTGACAGTATATAAGCTATTTATAGACTTCCAGAAAGTCTATGATTCAATTAGGACGAAAGCATTATGCTACATTCTCACTGAATACAACACATCATTGAAACTAGTCAGAATATTTAAAATGTGTCTGAATGAATCCTACAGTAAAATATTTATTTATAAACATTCATATGATGTATTTTATACATAGAACAGAACAGACTTAAGCAAGGAGATGCAATAGGGGAGATGAGGGAAAAATGTGTATAAAATTTCTGTTTGAAAGCCTGAAGGGAAGAGAGTACTCATAAGACCTAGGCATTTATGGGAGGACAATATTAAAAATGGATCTTATGAAAATGTGGTTGGAGGGTGTGGACTGAACTCACCTGGCTCTAGAGAGGGACCAATGGCAAGTTCTTGTTAACACAGTTTTGAGCCTTTAGGTTTCATAAAAGGAAGGAATTTGATGAACTGAATGTATTATCAGTTTCTTAAAAAGAACTCTGCTCCATTTAGTCAGTCAGTTAGTCAGCTATTATACCTGCTTTGCCACTATCTGGTGGTATCTGGCCTCTACCATATCCATGAAAAGTACCAACATCACTGCTAGGAGACTGCTGTGCATGTAGCGGTTGATGCGGCTGTTGCACTTGCTTCTTCTCGTGTTGCAACGGGCCGACATCAACCCCGCCAACTTCCATCACTTGGGGTGGTTGTTTCCCCTTCTTTTTCTGTTTTGATGACCCAGGTTCTCCTCCACCAGTCTGGAGTTGCTGCATATGTGGTGGCCCTGCTTGTGCACCTCCACCAGCTTCGAGTTGCTGCATATGCGATGGCCCCACTTGTGCATCTCCACCGGCTTTCTGGGGCTTCTCAGGCTGGCCTCCAGTTGCCTGCTCTTCCTTCTGTCCCCCAGATTTCTTTCCTAAATTAATATATAAGGGTCTTAAATCCTTGGATAATTTTTGTCAAACCGCTTACACTGAAGTGGCATATTGTAACATATCAAATTGCCATTTTTCAGTAACAGTTCATAAACAGAGGTATTACCAGATTCCCAAAGAACAGAACTCAAGATACAAAAAGTAAACACTTTGACATATCAGGGGAAGTTTACAACTCTGCATAGGTTGACAATACTGATGACTAATCAGGCTCAAAATCTAATTTACTATAATACTAAGTTAACAAAAAAAAAATTATCATCTGCTGCCATTACTGATAAATTAATGTCTGAAAACAAGTTACCAGTCTGTAGTTATTTTGATAACAAATTTTGTGAAAATGCATCCAACTGGAGATGAATTACATCACACATACAGACAAACTGAAGTTAAATACATGCTGAGCAATTATTTTGTGAATGTACAAAAGCACAGGAATATCCACATGCAAAACACAAAAGAAGACAATGATGCACCAACATCATATATTAATTTTTTTAACAATTATTTGAACAACAAAGGAAATGCACGCGTGCGTGTGTTTGTACAAAATGCATAATGAGAAGGTTGTCAGTCTGTCCATGTACTTCACCAACAAAACTACTGCACAGATTTGTAAGATCTGAAATTAAAATACTTGTACACAATGGAAATAGAAGGCAGACAAATATAATTGATGTGAGGTCATTCAGAGGCGCAGATTGTGACACTGACCATTATGTGGTAGTGGCAAGTGAGGGAGAGGCTTTCAGTAAGTAGACAAATTACACAAAACTTTGTCACAGAAAGATTTTATTTGAAAAAATTAAATGAGGAAGAGGTAAAGGAACAATATCAAAACAAAGTTTGAATAGATTTCAAATTTTAGAGACAGATAAAGATAATGAAAGTGTGGATATCAACAAGGTGTGGGAAAATGTCATAAACTGTATCAAAATTTCAACCAAAGAGAAACTAGGATACAACGGGAGAAAGCAAAATAAACCATGGTTTGATGGTGAATGTTCAAAATTAACATATCGAAGAAAGCAAACAAAATTTCAATGGTTTCAGGACCCAAACAAAATGAATATGGATAATCCATGTAACGTGAGACATGAACTAGTAAAACCTTTGGAATAAGAAAAGGGGATATCTTAAAGGCAAAATTATTGAGCTTGAAACAAATAGTAAGGACAAAAACATCAGAGATTTGTACAGAGGCATAAATATTTAAGAAAGGATATAAACCTCACACTAATTTGGTAAAGGATAATAATGGCAATTTACTTGCAGGTCCAATCAAAACTTTGAATAGTTGTAAAAATTTCTTCAACCAGCTCTTAAATGTTCATGGGACTGATGATGTTAGACACATTAAAATACATACAGCTGAACTGTTAGTGCCAGAACCTAGTTTAGATGAAGATGAATTAGTCATTGGAAAGTTGAAAAGTTATAATCACCAGTAAATTTAATTAAAACAGGTGGCAAAAAGTTACATATGGAAATCCATACACTTATTCAGTTAATTTGGGATAAGGGAGAGATGCCACAACAATGGAAGGAATCCATAATTATTCCTATTCATAAGAAGGGAGACAACCTTGAGTGTGGTAATTACCAAAGAATTACTCTACTATCAACCTCATACAAAATTCTATCAAACATTCTTCAGGCAAGATTAACTCCATATGTGAATGAAATTATTGGGGATCATCATTGTGGGTTCAGACAAAATGGATTAACAACTGATCAGATCTTCTGCATCCGTCAGATACTAGAGAAAAAATGGGAGTACATCAATTGTTTATATAACTAAAAAAAGCCTACAAATCTGTTAAGAGAGATCCTCATGGACTTTGGTATACCAAAGCTAGTGAGACTAATAAAAATGTGCTTTAATGACAACTGTAGCAAAATTTGTATAGGTAAACATTTATCTGACTCATTTTCCATCAAGAACAGTCTGAAACAAGGAGATGCTTTTTCTATTTGCTCTTCAACTTTTCATTATAAAATGCCATCAGGAAGGTCCAAGATAGGCAGCAGGGTTTGCAATTTAATGGGACACATCAGCCATTGACATATGCTGATGATTATAATTTATTGGGTGAAGATATAAATACAATAAAGAGTAACACAGAAGTTTTACTAGAAGCTATTAGAAAGGTGAAGCTAGAAGTAAATTCAGAAAAAATTGACAGTGGAACCACGGTTCCGGAGAATCTGATGTAAATACGTCTATACGGAAAGGAAGTTTATATATTAGCTTTATTCTAAATATTTCCTTTATACATGCTTTACAATTGAGCAAAGTTTGATTAAGACATTGCTTATTTAACTTGAATTAGTTACACTTAAGATGGGTCTGTGGTAGCTGAACTTGACCAACTCCCCCCTTTGGGGGGGTTGGTCAAGTATTTAAACCCCAACCAACCCCCCCCCCCCCCCCTTAGGGGGGGTTGCAAAAAACACTTGACCAACCTAGGTAACAACAATGCTGAGTAAACAGATGATGTTTCCTGGGTAACAACAATGGCTAGTAAACAGATGACGTTTCCTAGGTAATCATTGTTGTCGATTTGTTAATATCGATCTTAAACATTTTTGTTACACTTTTTGCCGAATGACCCGTATAAACGTATTTACGTCAAAAACTAAGTACGTGTTAGAATCCCGTCAGCAGACAGGTGGGTAAAATAATATTAGGGTGGCTAATAAATCCCTTGAAAGCATGACAACGTTCAAATATTTGGGAACAGCTCCAGAAATGCTTAGCACTTCTCAGTTCAAAATATTTTGTCTTCCAGTCTGATTTCTAAGAACCTAAAGATTAAAATACAGAAAACAATAATTTTGCCTGTTGTTTTGTGTGGGTGCAAAACTTGGTCTCTCACTCTCAGGGAGGAACACAGACTGCAGATGTTTGAGAATGGCCCAGGAGAGATGAGGATGGGGCATGGAAAAAACTGCATATGACGAGCTTAAAAATGTGTACTTCTCCCCCAATATTGTCTCATTCTAAGAAAACACTGATTAAACATGATGAAAGATTCTCAGGCTACAAGGTGCATCAGATGGCTGAACAGTGAACAAACCACATCTTCTCCCAACCATTCAAGGACAGAGATTGTTCTTGAAATGGCAGAAGATATGGTTTGTTCACCATTCAGCCACCTGATGCAGCTTGTAGTCCAAGAGTCTTTCATCAACTTCAGTTGCCGTAAAATCTTCATTTCATACACTGATTAAGTATGTTTGAGAAAAGTGTGATGAGAAGAAATTAACCTACAAATATGTTTATAACAAGTTTTTTCCGTTCTCCTGGTACAGAAGACCTTCATAATTCGTAATTTTCACCACTTATCATTGAGATCAAATCAAGAAGGATAAGATGGACAGGGCATATAGTAAAAACAGAGAGACCTAAGCACAGGTGGAAATGTTAAAGTGAACCTTACATAAATAATATGGGAGGTGGACATAGCTGAACTGAATCAGGGAAGGGTTCAACAGAAAAATTAACTTTCTAAATCTATAAAAGAAAGGTGATTTCTTAACCGGCTCAGAAACTATAGCCCCATCATAAAAAAATATTAGTCCAATATAACCACTATTTTACTTTAAACTCAAGGAAAAGAGATTCTGTCAGTTTTTTCATCGTACACACAGTTGGTGACATAAAACATACATCTCATTAAAATCTACAACTTTTATTTAGAACATTTTGCAAAATGGTGAATATTTGACAAAATACAACAAAAATATTGCTCTTTGCAGAGTTTAACTGTGGTCAGATTATCTTTGTAACAGCATATTTGTATCAGCAATAAATGAATATAAACAGAATAAAGTATATGGAAAACATGTTTACTCAATTGGGGTATGCTTGTCCACTATCATTCTGCTCAAATAATCAGTAATATTACTGAACTCATCAACTGGATTCCTAAGTGTTGTCAAACATTTAAATAACTACTTTTGAACAAAATGAGTAAATTCCAAGACAGAAAATCATTTCTGTATTTCACACTTGTGATGGATCAACCATAAAATCACATTTCTTACCTTTCTTCTTCCCCATTCTTAGTGAATCAAATTACCTGAAACATAAAAAGTGAAAATTACAAACAACTAGAAAAGTAATTACATCTTCATTAATCAACATTATTATTCTTCAATTTTGATACCCATATCATTTATTCATTAGGTCAAGTTAATTCTATATACTTTAACATCAGCAATGCTTTTGACCTTATTCCATATGTCTTACTTAATGGTTATACAATTTTATTTCATAGTTCCTTAACCAAGAGATACTGAATGCCCATTATTCTGGAGCCCTATTGTCACCTTATAGTGTACTACAAGGATGTTTTGAGGGCATAGCTTTCTGTTATTAATGATTTATGGAATGCAGTTAATTTTTTAATTACCTTATTTCTGTTGAAGACATTAAAATTTTCCCTACTAAAGTCTCATGCTTGTTCTCGACTTCAATCTAATATAAACTCTGTAAGTGGTTGGTGCACTGCCAATTTGGTTTTTGAGTACAAACTTTGTGAATCCTATCCTGGTCATGCAAATGTGCAGTGACCTCTCTGAAATACAAACTCCACTTTACCTAATCTAACAAATCAGAAGCCAGCATAAATCCAGGTTCAAACTCCAGATCTGAAATGGATCAGATGTTGATTCCAAATCACATGCTCCTTCAGGCGCTGGTAACAATGCCAAGTAAAAGCCCTCTTAACCAAAATTAACCATATTTTTACATCTTCATACTGGTGTATTGTATGTACTGACTACAGCCTAATAATTCTGATCATAAAACAAACTGTCTGCATTATTCACAAGAAATGTTTAATCTACAATATGTTAAGACATCCTAAGGGGCTATTTTTCCATCGTGTTTACTAAAACAGAATCATAAATGAAACATGTCACTGAAGACCTTCAACATTTGTAAACTGTTAATTATATTAGAATAAAGTTAGTTAAGATATTCTGTAATGCATAGTTAACCCTTAAAATAAAATTTGGCATAATCAATGATGCAAATAAAATTAAAATTACAACAGACTACAATAAGAACTGACACAATCATAAATTCAACCATATTCTTCTTCAATCCATTCATATACGTACAGATAACCTTAATCATTATTTTCTTTCCTTTGTTATTTTACTTACATACAAACACATTATTACATTCCTTAGATCCATAAGTTAGACACATGACAATAGGATGTGGAATCTACTGTGAAAATTTCTGATTTGTCGTCATCATACAATTTGTAGCCAAACAATTACATCATCAAACAGTGTCATGTTATTTGTTTACTTGGCATTGTTGTGTTGGTATACCAACACCAACAAGGTAAAAAGCTGTCCCACTATATGCCATGTTGGCGCTTGGGGGGGAGTGGAAGTATAGCTCCTACTCATTCTTGACCTCAGCACTAGATGGGGGCGAGTGGTCAGCATCACGCCCCGGCCGGCTTTACCCCCTGGAAAGGACCCCGGTACCCATTGGATAGGAGGCTGGGTGGGGCCCAGAGCTGGTCTGGATGCAGGGGCTAGAGGAAAAATCCTCTGACCCCGTCGGGGATCGAACCCCGGTCGCCCAGTCCGTAGCCAGTCACTATACTCACTGAGCTACGCAGGCTCCTAAAGTAGAGCTGTCCCGCTATACCCCATGTAGGAGCTTGGGGGGAGTGGAGGTATAGCTCCTACTCCTACTCAAGGTAAAGTGATACTAATAATACTACTCATTCAAGGCATACTGCTCATTCGATATATTATGATTACGAAAACTGGCATCTCTGTATTTAAAACACTTGAGTAAGACACTAAACTAACACCCCCGAAGGGGGGGGGGGGGTTTTGGTCAAGTGTTTTAACCCCCCATTCAGGGGGTTAGTTTAGTTTCTTACTCAAGATTTTAAAACGCAACCCCCCCCCCCCCCCCCAAAAGTTACACTTTTTTGCTGAATGACCTTGATAGACGAAAGGAGCGTTTTGCTCTAGTAAGTAATAAAAAATTGACAGTGGACAGATGATATAACAATTTACACATTGTTGGTATGGATCTTACACATCTTCCTAATGCTTTTTTGCCAAATGACCCTTCCGTATAGACGTACTTGCGTCAAAATACAATATTTATAAACAAGTGCAGTTCAAAATATTATAAACTTTTCACATAGAATAAATAAAGATTTCATATAAAGTAATAAACTGTTTCAAATAAATCCACATATACATAGCATGATATTATTGGGTTATCATAAGTGTGGGTTCCATCGTAATAGATCTACAACTAATCAAATGTTCAACATTTGTCAGATACCAGATAAAAAGTGAAAAGTGGGAGTACAATGGGACAGTACATCAACTATTTATAGGCTTCAAGAAAGCCTTTGACTCAGTTAAAATAGAAGCTCTTTACAGCATTTTGCTTGACTTTGGTATACCTAAGTTAATAAGGCTAATTAAAACATATTTCAATGAAACCTTTGGCAAAATAAAATTCTGGGAATGCTTGCTATCATTATGTCCATAATCTTTAAATCAAGAAAGATGAAGTGGGCAGGACATGTGGCACACATGGGGGAGGGTAGGGGTGTTCACAAGGTAATGGTTGGGAGGTGTGAAGGGAGGAGACCACTGGGAAGATGATGGACCTTGGCGAGACACGAATCAATGGAGCAAGCTGGATGCAGCTAGCTCAGGATAGAGTCCAGTGGCAGGCTTCTGTGAACAAAGTGCTGAACCTTTCGGTCCCATACAGAAAGTGGGCTATTCTTTAACAGGCCGAGTATACAATCGACTTTTCCGAGAATATCCTGCACCATAGAGTGGGCGAGTGGGGAAATAAATTGAATGTAAGTACCTTTTTAATGTTACTTTAAACTGTGACCCTTTATTCATAAAACTCGAGAGACTAGATGGTAGACTGCAGAAAGTTTTGATGCCAGTATAGCGCGCACTTTTTTGTTTCTTTTGTTGTCTTTCTTACCTACTCCTTCCACGTTTCCTATTGACCGAAATTGGTTCCACAGATTGTATAATGTCGGCAAACTTAAAAACAAAGTATGTTAAAACTAAAAAGACACTAATAGGACGTTATTAATTACAACTTACAAAACTTCTTCGTACAAACCTACTTACAAAATTGTTCAACGTCACACACTCACTGCAGGGATGTATACAACTGTAGATATTTCACGGAAACATGTATGGACTACATCACAGAACATAAATATCCAGCAAACATTGATGGACTACATTAAAGACTGTTAACATCCACGCTTGTGTTTATTCTTTGCTCCACTATAACCCAGGACTTTCGTATTTCTCGACACAAGGCTACAAACTGTGGTTGCAAGTAACCTCGAAAATTGTAAGCTTATTGATAGGCATAGATTGGGGATATTAAAATTAAACAAAGAGAGGGGGGGCAGTAATAATTTGGCTCACATTAGGGACCATTGGCAAGTTCATATGAACCCTCCACTTCCATAAAATGTAACCTCTTGACAGACTGCTCTATGAAATGTTTCTCATGGATGTTTGTAAAGCTGTCCCACTATACGCCATGCATTTTACTGGTTTACATCTTACGAAGTAAATGGAAAACTATATATATATTGTGTGAATTCACAGATTCAGCACTAAGATTTGAATGAGTATATACTAAAAATTATGATATTAACTGACAAATTTGTACATTCTCTCTTCCAGTAAAGTACTTAAGTAAATTCCTCCCAAAACATTTTGCCAACAGATAAAGCTAGCAACATTCTTATAAAATTATAGGAGATAGGATTTGAAGGAGACTGGATTTTGTTGGCCCAGGACAGGGTCCGGTGGAGGTTTTTGGTTAATTCGGTGATGAACCTTCGGGTTCGGTAAGCCATCTAGTTATGTATAAAAGATTAAAAGAAATTGATACCAATGGATTGTGTTTATTTTGTTTGCATAAAAAGTTTATTTTCCACATTTTTTATACAAACACACACATAACTGTGACTTTATTTTAATTTATGCACCTTTGACATTCTAAATTAATGGAATTATATCAATCTGGCATATAACAAAAAACAAGAGAAACACTTTCTTCAACATAAACAGTTGATGTTCAAATGTGATACAGATCTGAAACTAAAATCAAAACATCACAGTGAAAAAAGCTTGAAAAGAATTTGAATACACATACAATTTCAAACTGATTTTCACAATAAGGACATGTAGGACAGTAATGCACTTAAAAATTTCTGAACATTGGTGTTATGTGGTTAGCATTCCTGCTTCATCTTTGGTTCAATTCTTAGACCAGAGTCTGGCTATCCTGAAGTCTATTCATGGGCTCTCTCAGTCTCTCCATGCAAATGCTAAGATGTCTTAAAATAGCAGTGACTACTTCCTCCAAATCTTCATAAATTGGTTTGTCACAGGGTCACCAACTTATTTTCATTACTTGGAATTCATACCTCCTTGATTATCCTATTGCCTGGATACAAGAACGACATTCAAAATGGCGTTTCTTGTTGATGGGTTGCAATGTCGCAAGCCCTCTGGCGGCCGAACGGAGAACTATGGCACTACAATGTACAAAGACGCCATTTTGAAACGCCGGGCTTATATCCAGGTAGTAGGATAACCGAAGAGGTATGACGGCCAAATATAGAAAATGAGTTGGTCACTCTGCTCAACACAAGGTGTACCAACATAATTTCAGGTAAATGTGGCATTGCTTCCCTCTGGTGGCCAAGTTTAAAACGTCAGAGAGTGTTAGTGTCTGATCGGCGCCCTCTGAAGGCCGAACTCAAAACTATGCCAAATAACAGGAAAAAAATACGATGTTCGAAGACGCCATTTTGAAATATCGAGCTTGTATCCAGGTAATAGGATAGTCGAGGAGGTATGACGACCAAGTAAGGAGAATATGTTGGTTACCTGTATTATACCAGTAACACCAACATAATGTCAGTTACATATTGCCTCCCTGAGGTGGCTAAATGCGGAACTAGATTTGCGACATAAAATTACGTGGATGATGTGCTATCTAATAGCTAGGAGTTGCTTGGCTGGTATTTAGTATGCGACAAGCAGTCCTCTTTGATGACAGTGGGTACTGAGACTTAAATGAACTTTATCATAAATAGCCTGGAATGTTTTCAGGCAAATTCAACAAAACATTGTCAACACAAAGAATAAGAACCATCTTGGAAAAATTGTCAGCCTTTCATATTTTCAGAGGTGCTCACAATGTTGGCATCAACATCTTCAACACTGCCACCCAGCCTATTTTAGAAAAATGCAGACATTTGAAGTGGCTTTAAATAAATACATAATTAAAAACATTTTTTTTCCATTGATGAACTTCTACAGTTTAACAAGGACTTATAATCCTTTCAGGTGTTACTGTACTTACATAGTCTCATACAACCATGGCCACCAGACCAGTGGAATAGCCAAGTGCAGAGTATAATATGCCAACTCCTGTGAAACCATCATCTAGTGTTATGTTACTTATTATGGTTTTGTAAAGCACTCACCTTCAGGATGTTTTAAAACCTTATTTATTTTGATCATATTATATGAATTAATTCCCCTTTTACCACTGACCTCAAGAGTTTCAAACATGTTTGGCACTGGTGTCATTTATAGTGTTAACAGTTTGTTTGTTTGTTTGCTTATTTTTAAAGACTCAGGAGACTTCAGCACAGATGGGAAAATAATACTACAAATGGATGTTAACAAAAAGAGTATGATGGTGTGGATTGGATTTAATCAGTGATGTACTATAGGAGGAGGTTATTTCTTGACCAGATAAGTTAACTTATAAACTACTCCCTTCTCTTCTTTAAAGCTGTCTACCCACAACATTTCACAACTTGAAATGCAACTACTGAATTACTGCATAAACAGCAAATCGTCTTTTGACATTTTTATTTGAGACACACTGAAAATATAAGGATCAAAAGTGCACACACAAAATGGATTTATATAAGTTTTAAATAAGACGAGAGAATGGTGTGATTAATTGAGGAATCCTATGGGAAGAGCAGAAGTAAGGGACTGTGTCAGCAGCATTTGCAGAAGCTTCTCAAGAAATAAGAGTAAAAGCTGTCCCACTATATGCCATGTAGGTGCTTGGAAGGAGTGGAGGTATAGCTCCTACTCATTCTTGACCACGGCACTAGATGGGGGTAAGTGGTCAGCATCACGCCCCGGCCGTGATTTACCCCTGGTAAAGGACCCCGGTACCCATTGGATAGGAAGCTGGGTGGGCCCCAGAGCCAGTCTGGACGCAGAGGCTAGAGGAAAATCCTCTGCCCTGGTTGGGGATCAAACCCCGGTCAACCAGAGGACGTGCAATAAAGACTCACAAGTGCTCCTTCCTCAAGAATCACACATCTATCTTTCTCTCTCTTGCAGCTGGTGTGACTAATACAAATATTTCAATGCCAAACTGTCAATGTCTTAGGAAAAGATTCTTTATGATAAAAGCAGCAGATTTGATTTAGAACTTGGAATGTAAAAAATTTATCTTCATTCAGCCTGCATTTCAACTGATGACCAAGATACATAATAAAAATATTTAAAAACCTAGGAAAACAGACCTGTACAGGTAGCCCTCAATTTGCGCTGATTCAGAATAACACCGATTTTGAAACCAGCAAGTCAAAAAGTGAAAAAAATATATTTTACTATTATTTATAACGTTTTAGAATGTATCTCGCACCGATTCTTATACTAAATCGTAATTCTTACATTGCTGATTTGGAATAAAAATTATAAATAGAATCATGTTTGCAATTACATATGTTTCGTTAACGCGAATTTGCTCCAATGAGAGCGATGAATCGGTAAAAGCTGTTTGTGAAATGCAAACTATTGCATATGCGAATTTGCTCTTATGCAATTTCATTCCTGGCGCTTTAAACTTTCAAAGGACTAATTTAATCTCTGTGGAGGTACCAGGGTTATTTTTACTACGCGATTTTCTATAGATCGGCGTCTTACGTGAATGCAACTATCGCATAACAGCAAAGATGACTACACATCAATTACATGAAATAATCACAGTCAATCGCGGGGGCCAACGAATCGCCGATTGTAAGTGTATGAAACATATTTGTTAAATTCCCTTTATTTTATTTACGTTATTTCAGAGCCTTAAATGTAATGCCATTATATTACTCGTCAATGTTTGGGTGTTGAGAACGCATGTCATTGATTTACATTATAAAAGAGTTTCAGTTTACGCCGGTTCGTCCAGGAACGCATCCCTGGCATAAATCGAGGGCTACCTGTATTCACTCTCATATCAGTACAAGAGCAGAAAGCAGAAAAAAGCATTAGAAGAACATCAAGGGAAATTCAAACTTTTTGTCACAGAAAAACTGAAACCCAAATTTGCTATACCATCTCTGTTTGTTAGTAATAAGAAGCACAGATTAACTGTTTGGTCATCATTTTAGTTGCTCATTTCCATACCTCCAAGATGAAATTAGAAAACTAAGAGACACTTGTAGGATTTGAGGTTTTCACAGCAGTGAGTCTGAAGATTGCTGTCTTCTGGTGTTGCGCCGTGTAGTCTGGTAGATGTCCCTCTCCACCGAACTGATGTCCGGTGTTTCACTGGACAGACTCCCTGAGGCCCTCAAAAGGGCTTGTTTCTTGGGCCTCTCTCCCCTTCATACACCCAGACATGCCCACACACTCCTATTGGTCCCTACCCATGCCTGGTTTGACACTTGCTCCCATTGGTTAGGATCAGGCTACTCCATTTACTGTCTGATCCCTATACACCTAGCCCTTTCCACTCAAATGGCTTACCCGCAGCCATGTCCGGAAGCTGCAAGTGTTGCAATCCAAGTGTCTTTGCATTGCTACTAACGCGCCTTGGTACTTTAGTAACGGGCAAATACATGAGGATTTGGGGATCCCATTCTTTGCCGACCACATCAGAGCACTGACTGAGAGATTTGACTCGAAGTTAGCTGGTGTGGGGAACCCCTTAGTCTGGCAACTCGGGAGGCACTCGTGCCGAACGAGGGCTGTCAGAGGTCACCCAAGGGGGGCTGATGTTCAGCAGGCCAGCCGAGGCTGTCCCCAAAAAGACGGCCAAGTCGGCGCAACGAGTGGTCAGACCGCTCGGCTACCCTGACGGAGGTTTTACGTGCTTTTCCTCAGCTGTAAGGCGAATGCCAGGGTATAATTTAATAGGGGCACAGCCCCCCCCCCCCCCCCCCCCCCCCGGATCATGGAGGCCATCAGCTGAAGTGATCTCCCCCAGAAGCCGCAGAGGCCTTCAGCCGAAATGACCCTTCTCTCTCTGGGTTCAAACCCCAGAGACTCAACCAACCAAATTCTTTGGACAAGTTGCCTGACGGGATAACCCCCCATCAGCAGCAACAGATCCCAGTTTGAATGGTCGAGGCTCCCGCCACGACGGAACACTGTTAGCGATAGCAACATTTCTGTTTTTAGTTTAAGACCGTGTACCATTTCCAGCAATGCGTCTCGTGCGCAGGATTCTGCCCTTAGTTA
Source organism: Zootermopsis nevadensis (assembly GCF_977971745.1). Classification (NCBI taxonomy): domain Eukaryota; kingdom Metazoa; phylum Arthropoda; class Insecta; order Blattodea; family Termopsidae; genus Zootermopsis; species Zootermopsis nevadensis. Next base: position 17,420,221 of record NW_028259142.1, read on the forward strand.
GCTTTTTTGGTTGGTTTCAATTGGCTTATTCATAGCCCTCATGATGGAGGCAGCATGACCTCTGAAACGTTGGTGGGCATCTACCAGACTACAAGGTGCAACAACCCAGAGGACAGCACTCTTAAGAGACACTTCTTCATTCTTCCAGAATATCAGCTAATGGGGAAACTAAACTAGGACATTTTAATTTAATTCCTAAGAGTTCTTGGAAATGCGAAAATTCAAATTCCTTGACAAAACTGTCAAGTTATCATGTTTATACATACAACTCAGCCATGAGCTATCAATGTGCTTTGGGCACAGGCATGACTGCACACACAATAAAAATGTTTGACTGTTAGTGTAACAAAATTTCTGTGACTAAAAGTTGTTATACCAATCAAAGATCTTCTGCAACTTGCAGAGGAAATGTTTAATTCTTTGTGTCTCAGAAATGAAATTACAATGAAATGCTTCTAATTATCATACTAATGTCAAAGATCTTGCTTCAAATGTGGTCCGAAACTACTTTCTTGCTCCTCACATCCCATATGGAATAGTAATATAGGATAAATGTATTTAATTCTTGTCTGCTTATTATAACCATCTTACACCAAGAATGAGTCTCATTTGTAAACCAACTAACAGATACAAAGTAGCATGATAAAAACAAGAGGGGGAAAAAAAAGAAAGAAAAACTGATCAGTCACATACATTATTCCAAACTATACAGCACACACATTTCTGTTCCTCTCAAACACTAATACTATCAGGATCGATAATGGAAGAAAACTGTTCCACAGTTTCCAGATGTCGGTGGTTTGTCAACACATTTTAGAACCTTGAATGATGCATATTGTGTCACAGGTCAAACTATTTTCAAGTCACAAGTTTCAATACTACACGTCTCTATGAACTCTTGACAGACGATATTTAAGTCAGTGGCAATCATACACAATGCTCAAAATAAGGCCAATTCAAGAAACGGAAAACTGATCTTTACTTTTCCAAAATAATTAAAACAAAATTAAAAAACCATTCACATTTCATTTCTGTGGAAGGTGCATGTATGATTCCTGTTTAGTCCAATAGAGATCTGCTTTGCTTTTAATTTTGAATTCTGGAAACATTTACATACAGCATACCAACTAAAATAATTTAGCAGTAACAGAAAATCCAACACAGATTATTTAAGTGAAAGGCAAAGTAATTTTACTTGCATGGGGTATTGTGTCTGGAAGCACACAATGGGATATAACATGTCTTAACTGTATACACTTTCTGTGGTGTCTGGTATAATCTATGTTATCACATTATTCACCATCTACACTTATGACAATTTTTTAAGTGTTATGAATGCATAAGGTATGTGTGTAAACTTTATATAAATGACTGAAGAGGGATCATGGATTACATGATGATGATGGCTTACAAGACCAGAAAACATCTGTAAATAAAAAGCTAATATTGTGATAAGTGTAGATGGCCATTAATGTGGTAAACAGATATAACAGGTAAACTTGTTTGGCAAAGACTCCATTTCAAATGAACAGCATGAAATAAAACTACAAATTTAACATCCAATTATGCATCTACTAAAACAGTACTCTAGGTCTAAGCTATCCTACCAATAACATAAATTCAACTTTCATTAAAAATGGGGTAAGAGAACTTCCAGACACAGCATGCTTGGTACCTCAAAGCCTACTTGTCCACAATATGGTCCGGCTTCTCCCCATGGGAATGTCGCTCCCACATCTGCTTATATAACTTCTCCATGCCCTGAGCATACTGCAAGCAGTCAAACAAGGGGCTGTCTGTCCGTGCACGCCACACTTTTCCACGTGCAGCCTTTAGGCTGAAACAGCATCAGACAGTATTAAGTACATTGTCATTATCACCACCAGGTAATTGGATAATTTTTTGTTAACATTTGTGGTAATGATGTGGTAGCTGTACAATGAGGTAATGAGGTGCTACTTGATGGTGGTAGTGGAATGGCAATCAAGTAGTGAGATGCATTCACCGAGTTGATGGCTGTGGTATGGCAAGGTAGTGGTACTGAGGTCAGGTGTTGATGGTGTTTGTAAAACAGGTTGGCATGGTGCAATGAGGTGTTGGTAGTTAACAGTGATCAAGTTATGAAGACATGACAGTAATGGTGCAGTGAACTGATGGTTGTCTTGCTGAAGTAATTGAGAATTTGTAAAGTAGTGGTTGAATATGATGTTGAGAGATGAAGTGAAGACATGAAGAGTTTGTGATGGTGGTGGTGTAGAGAAATGCTTGTGGTGCAGATGATCAACTACTGTAACAGTTGCACCAGGTGTGGAGGAAATGTCAGTGCATATGTAGAACTGGTAGATGAGGATGAATGGATAAAACACAAGAATAAGCAGAACAAAGGAACCTGAAATAATATCTGCTCTATATAAGTTACTAGGCAGTCTTAGATTTAAGCTAAGTCTCTGAATAAGTCTTATCTTAATCAAAGACCACTACTTTCTCTATTGTGTCATTTTTCAGAGAGGCAACTCATAGTAACACAGACAGTATACAGTATTTTTACAAATGAATAGTCCAGGGAGTTTCCATTTCTAATTACAGAGGGAATTTTTCTTCTAAGACTTTCATGGGTGCAATGTGAGGGTGGCAGCATATAGAGGGCCACCAGGGATTGACTGTGTAATCAATTAAACATTTTCCAACTGCCAGAAATGCTCTGTCTTTTTGATCTCAGAATTATCACATGAACACAACTGTTTTCATAACAGAAGTGGGACAGTGTTACTACAAATAATAAACAAGCATGTCAAATTGTGATCAACATAAACAGCAAAAAGGATTTCTGAATATAAAGCAAGAGCATATTCATCGCAAACTGTGCCAACTGAAGACCACATTGTAACCGCTCATCAATGCCTGTACTGGTGTATGCTAATTCTATACTTTTAAGAAACCCAACTTTTATGTGCTAGGTCATATGGTTTTTGTATTAGCCACTTATTGTCCTGCTTTCTCTTTTGATAGTTTATGATTCCTTTGTATTTTCTTTATATTCAGAACTATTGTAAGCTTGGGATCAACTATGGACAGCTGATGCTAAGTGATGTAGATATCAGCCTTCTGGGTTATTGCGCTGTGTAGTCTGGTTGATGTTAACCAACGTTTCAGAGGTCATACTGCCTCCGTCATCAGGCCCTGATGACGGAGGCAGTATGACCTCTGAAACGTTGGTTAACATCGACCAGACTACACAGCGCAATAACCCAGAAGATGGATATCTTCATACTCACCGCTGTGAGAACCTCAAGTCTTACATACTAAGTGATGTAGCTGTACTTTAAGTACATGGAATGCAGAGGTTTTAGGAATTTCCAGACTTGGAAATTCCCTGGTACAGGAATTACCTGCTCTTAGCCTAAGTGGGTTTTACCGCTAGTTAGTGAGGCCCTTTTGGAAGTAAAAGTGTGGGAGGAACTCCCTGAAGATTGATGGGAAAGGGGAGGTCCTTCGAAGGGAACCTGGACCCACACCAATGGGACTTGATGTTACCTTTCCTTCTGGGCAAAACTGGGAATTTTGGTTGTCAAGCCCTAAGGGTGCTTACAATATAAAAGGGGGTTATTTTGCCCACAGAGAGTCATTCAATAGTCCTTATTCAGCATTCAAGATTATTCAGTATTCAAGATTCATACATTACATTAAAAGTTACAGTATTAAGAAAGGAGGTAATTGTGAAGTCAGCATGTAGTTGTGAGTTGTGAGGATTGTAAAATCTACAAAGTGTAAAACATGAAGGATCACGCAGGTCCTAAATAAATAGTGTGTTACCTCCAAACAATCCATGTTTTCAATCTGGCCCTGACACCGAATGACAGTGAGTCGATGCATACCGACTAGCTGAGCTGAGCAAGGAACCCTGAGAGATCCCAACAATCCCAACCAACAACATCGTAGTAGGGCTCCTTGCGATCAGCAAGGAAGGAAGAGAGCGGTTACAAAATGTGATGCGAGTGTAAAAGCAATTCCTGACATAACTCATAAGACATTTTTATGCAATCAAAGTACTAAACTTTTTTTATTTAAGACAGAGGTGCGAACTACAAGCAAGCAAGTATATATGGCAAATCTTACATTTATAAACATATAAGATGTTTACAGTAAAATGACAATATAATATGGCAATGCAAGAAAGGAAGAAATGAAGGTGGGGACAGATCCTTTATTTTTAAACTTGTGGACTAACACCATACACATTAACGTGTAACTGATACTTACTACTCTCTGTCAGTGCCCAGGCGCACAGCAATATCTTGGTATTCTTGGCGGGTGCAAGCAACCAGCTCAGGACAACCCAGTGTTGCCAACTGAGATGCAGCAACACGAGATGCCAACGTTTCTCCTGCAACAATGTTTTCAATAAAAATAACAACAGCTGGTGCATACAATTCAACTTCAATAAACCATGTTCTCATACTGTACAACTCTGTATACATGTTAAGACTTCGAGGAAAGTAACAAGTTAGGTAACCTAAGAATAGAGTGAAGGTAGTATTACAATATGGAATGGATTCAGTTGGTCCTAGACATGACTCAACAGTGGGGTTGTGTGGTGAAAGAAGAGCTCCTCTGTCCACTTCCAGGTCCTTTTTTTGCTCATATCATAACTAGCGAACATCTAATCACTTTTGCTGTCATAAACCACAGAGGGGTTATATTCATTAATGACCAGGTAATTCATGGTACTGCCAGATTTGTCTCTGAAGCTTCCTTCTGGTGTTGGGACATGAATGTATGTAACTCCCATTTGTCCAACACATAGACCTCAGATTTCTCCACATCCAAGACATTATATCAAATTACCAACTTTATTTATCTTCAGGTTCTCATTTGAAAATGTAAGTTGTTCTGTCACCCTGCCACACAATTTGTAGAGCTTTATTTCAAAGTGCTTATGTTTTTATGAATATACTACCTGGACACAACTTCCACTGAATATGACAATAACTCTTCTACCATGACAGATTCTTCTGACTTATCAATATGAAGATATTTATATAGGCCTACCTGCTGCTGTTTATAAGATCAGTTAAATCTGCCACTGATCACTCATACAGGCATGCATGACACTAAAGTGATCATTTGGTGTTATGAAGATTAAATCCATTGTCCCTGAACTAACCACTAAAGAGTTAATAACAAAACCCTATAAAAGGCAGATGGAACACTAAATATTTGTCTAAGTGATTTTCAAGTGCGGTGCTACAAAAAGTAAAAGAGTGATCCAAACGTGAAAAAAATTATACCCTGAAAGTGGATATACCTGGAAGAGTAACTACAGGTGTGCCAGTCCACAGAACATCCATGCTTGTGGTATGTCCATTACACAGGGGTGTGTCCAGACACACATCAGCCAACTGTCCTCGTCTCACATGTTCCTCTTTGGCCGCCACATTACTGAACAGGATCCTTCCCGGTGGCAGGCCAAGCTGTTGGGCTGCTGCCTGCAAGTTGGGTTCTCCAACTGCTGGGAAGCGCAGCAGCCACAGCACAGATTTTGGAACATGTTTCAATATCTGTCAACAAACACAATTTGTGAACATCAGCAAGTTCTCTTTTCTAACAAACAAACAAACAAAAGCATTACTTATCATATGCAATGTATTACTTAGTGTCAAAACTATTCTAATATGATGATGCAGATTTTCCTTGAAAACTATGTACTCAGCTGATCAAGAAATTCCCTGCATTCATGGAACCAAACCCACATCAACAAAAAGCCTGCCATTGAACTCTATTATAATACGTTGAATCCTACCCCAATCTTAACAACCTATTTCTGTTAAGATCCACTTTAATATTACCCTCCAATGAACACCCAGGTTTCCCACACGGCCTCTTCCATTCAGGTTCACATTTCTCATTCTTCCTATACATGTCTCATCCTTGATTTCAATCCTAGCAATATCAGGCAAAGAGTACAAACTATACATAAGGCTCTTCCTAATTTCATCCATCCATGTACATTATTTTTATATCTAAATATTTTCACTATTTTGTTTGAATTTTCAACCTATCTTATTTCCTTACAGAAAGAGACTAAATTATTTCACACCTATTAACCAAAAGGCACAAAAATTACAACTCCAGATAACAACCTTTCTATAAAAAAATCACCGATTCTGGATGGATTTAGATTACACAAAATGTGGAAGGGTGTGTACTTACATGGACCCACATCTGCAATGTGAGGGGATCAATCTTATATAGTTGATTAAAATTACAATAGACAACAGCCTCATCAGGTAGGCCATACTGTTGTCGAGTTGTGATCACAATGCTCTGTGGGACCTCTTCACCTGTAGCAGCTTTGTTATTTGTTTGATTTGTTGCTAGTCCATTCTGAAGCACCACACCATTCACTGAAGTTTGGATTTGTCCAGATGCAATCATTGTCTGCAAAAATAACAATGATGAGAGGGACTGAATTCACTCTTTCTGCCTGCTTATATGCTCTTCTGGAGCCATATGACTATTGGATAAATGACAAGCTTTATTCTTAGCAGAAGCAGGATTTCTCTCCTCACCATTATATCCACCTGGCTCTGGGATCCACCCACCAAATATCCAGTAGGTACAAGAAGTGTATGTTCGGTTCCCTTGAGAGGGGGGAAGCAGATGATGTGTAAAGGTGATCCCTCACCTTCTACCAGTGCCAAGATAAAAATGAATTTTCATGATGTGGTATGTAGGCACAGACAGAACTACAGGTAGCCCTCGATTTGCACCGATTTTGAAACCAGCAAGTCAAAAAGTGGAAAAAAATATATTTTACTATTATTTATAACGTTTTACAATGTTTCTTGTACTGCTTCTTATATTAAATCGTAATTCTTACATAGATGATTTTCAATAAAGATTATAAATGCAGTCATCTCTGCAATTACGTAGGTTTCGCGAATTTGCTCCAATGAGAGCGATGAATCGGTAAAAGCTGTTTGTGAAATGCAAACTTTTGCATATGCGAGTTTGCTCTTATGCAATTTCATTCCTGGCACTTTAAACTTTCAAAGGACTAATTTAATCTCTGTGGAGGTACTGGGGTTATTTTTACTACACGATTTTCTATAGATTGGCGTCCTACATGAATGCAACTATCGCATAACAGCAGAGATGACTGTACACATCAATCACATGAAAGAATCCTGGGGACCAACGAATTGCCGATTGTAAGTGTATGAAATATATTTTTTTAAATTTCTTTTATTTTATTTACGTTATTTCAGTGCTTTAAATGTAATGCCATTATATTACTTGTCCATGTTTGGGTTTTGGGAACACATGTTGATTTACATTATAAAAGAGTTTCAATTTACGCTGATTCCATTTACACCAGTTCGTCCAGGAACACATCCCTGGTGTAAATCGAGGGATACCTGTATCTCTTTTTACCCCTACTTCTACTATGAACATTATCACACTTCTTCAATTTTGCAATTTCACATATTTAATTTGCATTTCAAAACTACCAATGTGGCACAGGGTTTATAGTAAAGTCCTGTGGTTAACATGATATAATATACCACTTTGAATCACAACCATAATCATTATTTGGTGAAGGGGAATGGTTGGGGGGGGGAGACAGACACACAGACAGACACAGACACACACACACACACACACCTGTGGCAGGATGCAAGAATGAGGGCAGTTCAGCTGGGTGTGATTCAAAATTCAAGACTACAATTGGCATATAGAAAATAACAATTGCCCCGGTTAATGGTACACCATTATGCATAAGTACATGATCATTTCATCTTCTATATCCATAATATTCATAAAAAGTTGGTCATTTTAATTATACATTGTGTGAATATTTGCACAAAACATCAACTAATGTATGTATGGTGTAAGAAAGGATAAATCAAAGAAATTGAAACATTTTCTATAACGGTAATGTTATTAACAGTAAATAATGTGAGAGTCTCATGCATTATCAATATAATACCCTCAGCAGTTAAATAAAAATATGCAAAAGCTAAAGATGGAGCATACAAATCACAGAGAATTTGACTGTAGTTACTGCCTGTTTACCTCTATGGGTGTGGTGGTGGGTAGTTCTGCTACTTTTAGAGAAATCTCAACAGGTCGGGTACTGAGCTTGTTGTCAGGAGCAACCAGCTCTCTGATCTCTTTCACTTGGGTGTGCTCCATGATTTGGGAAAGGTCAGTTGCATTGATCACAGCCACGTTGTCGGGAACTTCCTTCTTGGCACCAAACTACAAAAACAGAAACAAACTATCTTACAAAACTGCTTAAGATCACAACTTATTCTGCAAACTAAGGCTGTTCAGCACTGCTTCTAAAAATGTTAAACTTGAAACAAGATGGAAGAATTTCTTTTATGGAGGCCATGCTCATAAACTTATCTCTTGTGTGAGAGAATGATGAGGGTGAGTCAGTTTTCTGAACACACATCTATAGCATTATCACTACACCAAACAGTTTGCACTCAGGAATGGAAAACAAGTAGAAATGGCTTGCTTGTATGTAACAACAACATTTGAAATACGTTACTGTGAGAACAGTAATGACAGAAAAGTGAAATTTGTAGTAAATAAGAATCATCTACATACTAATTTAGAAGAAAAACATTATAAATACTGTTTGTCAAGACAATGTTATGTGCTGCACATAGTAATTTGGCTAGAAAAAATTACTTACCTTGTCTGTAAGAATGACTCTCTCCTTAAGGTGGGGAAACATCTGTCTATGGTCACCAGTGAAGTAAGTGTGTGGCATGTATGCAAGCTTCTCACTGTACTGGCTAGCTAGCTCCAGGGGTGAGGTCACCACATCAGTGATGAGATAGTCCATGAAGCTGGCTCCACTTGTGCCAGGATAACCCAGCCACATAACTTGTACTGGCGCAGGTCTTAGCGCAAAGATCTCATTTCTGGCACCCTTTGTATAGCCATTCATGTTCACCAATACATGAATTCCATCAGCATTTATGCGATCAGCTGCTTTGCCATTGCATGGAATCTACAACACATTATCAACATGTACATATTAAATTTTAAATTCAATGGCAGTTCTATTAAAATATGTATGGATTCTGAACATCCGTGGTTGACAGTTTCATCAAGGCTCCTGAAATATGTTTGCACTTGCACACTAACTGCTAGTTAACAGAGACCAGTGGCAAATATAGTTGAAATCATACAGTGAAAGCAAGAATACAGTGAAACCTCTATCCATCGTTCCTGGAACTATCGTTTTCCCGGATGCATCGTCCGTTTTGTTCAGTCCCGAATACATCCCATATAAAATAATGTTACATTTTCCCGCTTCTATCGTTCCTCGAACTATCGTTTTATCGCATCGATCGTTCAAAAATCTTAGTCCCGGCCCACAATTTTCCCGCAATGATCGTTTCTGAGAATTTAAAATGCTGGGTTTTGAGATAAATTAATACCGAAAGACGCACAATGTTTTTGGAATACACAGTAGTGGTAACCTGTTATGTCGCCCAACCAGCACATTCTTTTGGAATGAGGGTCAGCGGTGCAGGGGTGATAGTTGAAGTGAATGGCGGTGCTCATTGTCAGAAATTTTACGATTTTAATTAGGGTGCACTCATATTTCGTTCCAGCGATGCCAGATGGCATGTGCAGTGTGAATTTCTTCACAAATGCTTTTATTACAAGTACAAAGGAAAGGCGAGCGAAACTTTTTCATTCTTCTGGTTCATCTCGTTTCCAGCGGTTCAGGGTCTTCTACAGCTACATTTCGTTGAGTTCGGCAGTAATAGTATTTCCATTCTTCCTGTTATTGTCCGCAAAGGGGGTTGGAGTGGTGAGGAAGACGAAGACGACGAATGCGAGCCCGAAGCTTTGCCGAGTTTTGCCGAAGCACACGCTGCATTGGCGAAAGTGAAGTCGTTCTTTTATGCGCTTAATATTAGTGAACGTGACGAGGAAAACATTTTGAACGTGGAAAGTGCTCTGTTTGGTCTAAAACGTAAAGTTTCGACAAACCAGTTGTCCATTAAAGACTTTTTTGGTAAAAAGAAGTAACTTTGAAAGAGAAACATTGTTTTTTTTAAAATTTTTAATGCTTTCCCGCATCTATCGTTTTCCCGCATTCATCGTTTTTATTTCCCACCCCCGCCGAAAACGATGCATCGAGGTTTCACTGTATACATAATTGAAAAATAATCAATCCTTTTGTGAACAGTAGCAAATGTACTTCCCACTCATTTGTGCCAAAATGTTATCCATAAGGGGTACATCCTCTCTGCTTCCTTGAGCCGAATCTACATAAAATGTTACCAATAAAAAGTGATGCCAGCCATCCTTGTTTTTTTCAGAATAACCCCAGTGTATTTAATATAACATGTCTTGCTGCACATTTTTAAAAAGTTCTTCCATTCTTTGACCGTTCTGACAATGAAACAAATGGTTATAAGTGGTATCAAAGTGAAGGTACAATATTGTTATCTTACAGCTTTTCCTGAGCAACCAACCACATGTTTGATATCTGGGGTGAGAGCACAAAGCAACAGCAAAAAATGTATTTTTTTTTTGCAAATTACCATATCAAACTGTCTAGTGGCTGTCAATGTTAACACAGACAAAATTTATCAGAACTGCAGCCGAAACATCTAAAAGTTTTCTGTCCCTGCTCAATACCCATTGCTTTCCTGACACTGAGTGCAAAGCACATTTCCTACCTTAGTTTTCACACAACAAACCAACACACACATGCACGTGCACACATCCCACCACCATATAAGTATAACCCAATGTACACTGTAAGAAAGATCTTAAACAAGAAGAGATTTAACTTGTATTTAGTGCAAGGAACTTTACCTGTGATAGATCTACAAAATGTTCAGCCTCTCTGGCTATCTTGGCTCGGAATGTGGTCCCATCATCTGCACTTAATGCATAGCAGAAAACTTCTACCTTGGTACTGTCATGCAGACCTGGGATTGACTGCATTAAGTGTGATGTTGGATGGTTTCCGAAGTCTGAAGACACATAGCCTATACGCAGGCGGTTTCCAGCCAGGTCTTTTGGATACTTGTATGGGGGTTTGTGTAGAACATGAATCTGTTAACAAAGCAAATTAATGTGCAGGAAAACAAACCCTGGTGAAATTTGAAGTTCTCATGGTAACAAGTATGAAGATGTTTGTATTCTGGGATGTGGCACTGCATAGTACAGAAGATAATGATTTATGTATTCAGAGGAGCTTACTGCTTGTAACATCAAGGTGCTGGAGGCAGTAAGCTTATCTAAAATGCTGGACAATATCTTTAGACTGCAAGACCTATGAAGACAGTCACTTTTGTCGACACTTCAATGAACAAAGCTCTTCTCTTCTACATTATTCAAGTAATTTCTATTTCACAAACACCAGTCAATTTCACTGACTTTGCCATTTAACAATGTCTACAAAATTCTTTTTTCCTCTTCATAGGCAATTAAAGTGATACAGAAATTTTACTAACGAAAAACTATCTGGAATGTTGGGTCTTTGTACCTTGTCCATTGTCTAATGTTATAAAATCATACAATGTATCTCTCTTGCATGGGGTTCCTGAATTGGGTGGTTCTGTATTTGGTTTAATGTATTTTAATTTCCATCATATGTTTGCTTTAGACTTGACATTCAAATGCCTTCTTATAATTTTTATTGTTAATCTTATTATCTCCTGTTGACATAACCTGATCTCAGGTGCTTATACACTTGTAGTTGTTCTGACCTAGGCTGTCCAGTGATTGAGCTCATTGTAACGGACACCCACACAGTAGGTGCCCTTCCCCTTCACTACACCTGAAGGTGAGGACAGATCCAGTCCTCAAAATGTGTAATTTTAAAACATCAGAACCAAGCATTTCAACTATAACTTCCCTGATCTCCCTCTCAGCAATATACTGGAGTTTACACAACAAAAGAGAGAGAGATTTGTTCAGTTGTAGCACCTAATCCACATGCCCAGTATTTTGGCAAAATGAATCAACTGCATTAACACATGCACTGTCTATAAATTTTTAAACCACAACTTTTCAGAAGTTGGTTCTACTATTGTCTTCAAGTGACTGGTGGGAGGACAGAACCTATTCTGTTGGGACCCTTCCCAAGCTAGTGTAAAACCTGGCCCCTGTGGGATCCAAGTTTAAGACTAACTTGCCAAGGGGTCAGAACAGAGTAGGCCTTGTTTTCCTATCACCTACCTGCAGATAGAAGAGAAACCACCTTCAGAAACAATGTGATTTAAAATAACTTAAATGATGGACACGGTTTAACTGTGTAGGATTTGAGGTTTTCACGGTGGTGAGTTTGAAGATTGCTGTAGGCAGCATGACCTCTGAAGTGATGGGGGACATCTACCGGAGAACACAGCACAACAACCCAGAAGACAGCACTCTTAAAAGTTTAACTGATTAATATACACAAAAAGGTATTCCAGTCTGATTTCACAGAGACAATTTGTACTTTTTATATTAACAAAGTGCTCCAAGCCAGGCCTGCACAACTTCAAAGTGCATGTGGGCCAAAATGTTGCTTGACTCCATCAGGGTGCTCTGATGATGGAGACAGCAAGGATCTCTGGAATGTCGGTAAACTTCTACCAGACTACACAGTGCAACAACCTAGAAGACGGCCATTTATGTGAACAAAATGCATTAATTATGTGTAAATAAATATGTTAATGTGTTATTAGCTGTATTTTCTATAGGAAGGAATTTAAAAATAATGAAAAAAGGCATGGAAAAAATGTGCAATTACATCTGCACTTACTGTGTTATATAAACAGTGAGAAGAATTGGAGAACAAAATAATCAACCATAATGCCCTCAGAACAGCACATTTAGAAACAGTGACACTATATTTCTAACTGCTCAGTTTTATCCATTTATTAATCTAGCAAATTTAAGAACACTGACACTATATTTCAGTTAATGTTTAGCAATTTACTAATCTGAAGTCCCAATTTTAAGCTTCTTTAGTAAACAGACGATTTCAAATGCAGGTGTTTATAAATGTTCGTGACAGAAGAACAGAATACTTCCTGTCACTGGGCAATTTGAAAATGTGAATTTAACATGTATTTCTAAGCTGCAAGAAGGAAACACTTACTCTTACCTTTTCTAGACAGAGATTGGCATGTCTGGCAGCAATGGCTTTTCTGAATTCATGGGAAAGTGGGTACAGCATTGAGTGGTGTGGATGCACTGAAGGCAAGCGATTTTTGTCTAGCTGCTCAGCTACAATGCTGACTAGTTTCTTCATTCGTGCCTCATAGTCAGTCCAATCACATACAATCTGAAGGCAGTGGGCCAAGTTGCAGTATGCATCTGGGAAGTCTGGCTTGAGCTTGAGTGCTGTGCGGTATGACTGGATCGCTTCTGGGATATTTCCAGAATCCTGGGGGAAAAAAATGTTCTGCATTCACTCACATGACTGGGCATTGGTATCTACAATAATCTTAAAACCTTGCATAATGTGCAGTGTATTGATATATAAAATCATGCAATCAAACAAAACTGTTTACACTTGAAAAGACACTTAGTGCCATATGAGTTTCGACTTCAAGTGGTCATCATCAGTGGCAAACAAATTAATTCATACAATTCATAAGACGATGGTTTGTTATAAAGCATAAAAGGTTGCACTTTACAAAACCAAACTTCATGTAATACCACAATGGATATTAATTGCGCAAGAGTTGGTGTATTATCTAAATTGAGTTACTTAGCTTAGTTAAGTAACTCAACTTAGGTGCAACTTTTATGCTTTATAACAAACCACCGTCTTATGAATTGTATGAATTAATTTGTTGATGATGACCTCTTACGGTCAAAACACATCTGGCACTAAGTGTCTTTTCTAGTGTAAACAGTTTTGTTTGTATGCATGATTTTATATATCTATAATATGACTTCAACTGACAAGCACAGAAAATTTAAATTCAAATGTTAACTTGAGAAGTAATTTTGAGTTCTCAGTTGAAAAGTGTCCTTCAAGGGAAAAACATTGTTCCCAACTTTTGTGACTCCAACTATCTGGATCAGATTTTATAAGTTCATATGTTTTGTCCAATATCATGATAACCACCTTCAAGACCACAATACTTTTAATAGTTCACTGACACTGAGTCGGGAATGCTGCTTTTGTATGGAAAGAAACAAATGTGAATAATTAATGTTTTCATCTTTAATACTTATTTTTTCATTACAGAGCAAAATCTGCTTAAAGCTCTAATTTCATACACACGTTTTAGATAATATTTTGACAGTCATGATGAGTGTAAACACAACTTCAGAATTTACATTTTGGCATTCCAGCTGTATTTTTCTTTCTGTAATTTGTTTATTTACACCATCTACCCAATAATTCATTTTTCTGCTCTAATTCATTCATGCCATTTTTGGTGACATGTTTTAACACTAAATATGTCATATCCAGGACAAAATTTTACTACAAGCTAATACTGGTCACATAACATGAATGACAAAGACTTACACAGAAAATAAAATATAAGAATAAGAGACAACCTCTGCACCAACATGATCAATGCAACTGTTCAGAAATCCAAACACAAGTACAAATTTTAAAACATTTCATGAGAATTAAAAGTTTGGCACACTGTTACTTTGTAAAATAAGTATGGCCCAAAGATGGCATTTAATGTTTGAACACGTCACCAGGAATTCAATGAACTAACTGAAGCATGGTATGTTGAGAGAGAGATTATAAAGACTGAAAGATCAGGTAAATAGAAATGTTCTCCACGAAGCAAGACCAAAAGCAAAATGAGAACAGGGAAAGACTCTAAAACACTGTAACTGTTTTATACAATGCACAAAGTTCAAAGAATACAGGGTGATTCAAAAAGGACTTTACAACTTTGAAAGTGTATAGAAATTTATTCAGAAGGCTTACAGAATCGGTTGAGCTGTCATTTTGTAGCAAAACAAATCAAGTTTTACCTCAAACAGTCATTTTGGTTCGATGTGATTGCCATTGGTGATACTGCAGACATCCCACCTGAAATCAATTTCTTGCCAAACATGATCCAGCATATCTGGTGTCACTTCTGCAACTGCGACGGTGATTCGAGCTTTGAGCTAAGTGAGATTGACAGGTAAGGGTGGAACATACACATGATCTTTAATGAAACCCCATAAGAAAAAATCGAGAGGTGTCAAATCTGGAGAACGAGGTGGCCATGCTATCGACCCTGTTCGATCAATCCACCGACCTGGGAAACGGTTATTGAGGAAATCCTGGACTTCTGTGAGGTAGTGAGGTGGTGCGCTGTCTTGCTGGAAGTGAATGCGTCCTTTTTGGTCATCTTCCTCTAACTGTGGTATGAGAAAATTTTAGAGCCATTTTCAAATGTACTGCCGCTTGCGCTCGCGGTGACGGAATTCGGTACTACAGCACAGCGTGAGTCAAACTTGATTTATTTTGCTACAAAATGACACCTCAACCGATTCTGTAAGCCTTCTGAATAAATTTCTATACACTTTCAAAGTTGTAAAGTCCTTTTTGAATCACCTGGTATATTCTCATGATAAGAGTACATCATTGTCACAGATTTTTCAAATCACATTAAATAAGTGTGACAAATTATAACAGTCAAGAAGAATGACAATATAAACCAATGTGAATACCTTGTGTATTGAAGCCAAGTTGCTATGAGCATCAGCAAATGCTGGGTTGATTTGGATGGCTCTAGTGTAGCACTGGAGAGCTCCCTGGACATCCTGCATTTCTTTAAGTGTATTGCCCATGTTGCTGTAAGCATCTGCAAATGTTGGCTGGATCCTAAGAAAGGGAAAGAGCACTATTAGTATTTAAATGGGCAAAGGAGTATATATTTAAAATCATACAAAATACTGGCTAGTATTAACACTTCGGTAAAATAATGACCAAAATACAAAATAATGCTTAAAGCATAGATAAAACACAGTAGTGAGACATAAACATGAGGAAACATGGATAGGAGAACAGACAAAAAAGATATGAAAAATTTATAAATAGCTTTAGCTGGACACACACATGCACATGTGCACCTGCAAATAAACAAGGGATGGAAAGACCTTTTAGATAGAATGGGTGTGAAAACATGTTGCCAAATATAGTATGGAATTACCTGCATGGCAAAGAGTAAGAGGAAAACCAAGGAGACACTACAGATTCTGGGCCAGGTCAGGCAATAAGTTGCCTAACCCATGGAGACAAGAAAAGGAAGAGATATTTTTAGATGCTGAATTCTAATATGAGTACAGTCCATGTCCTACCTCACTAAGAATTTCCTAAATAAGGAGAAGACACAAGCTTCAATTTGAAGAAGCTGAAGGAATAAACATTTTTGCATGTCCCATCATACAGTATTACAAAAGGGTGTTATCTAGTCTACAGTTACAAATGACTTGACCTTTGATATTCACAGCAAGATAAATGCCTGAGATTGTTACACAAAGAAAATGAAGCTGTAATAACATGAAAGATACTTGCCTAATGGCTTCTTTATAGTGCATAAGGGCTTCATTGAGCTTGCCCTGCTGCTGCAGGACAGATGCCAGGTTTGAATGTGCTGCTGCAAACTCAGGAAAAACCTCCAGGGCCTTGAGATAGAGACGAGTTGCTTCTTCAATGTAGCCTTGCTCCCGTTTAATGTTGGCCAAATTGTTGAGAGAATCTGCATGTGTAGGACAGAGACGCAGGGCAGTGTTGTAGCACTCCTCTGCCTCAACCACCTGACCCTTTTCCTTGAGAGCATTTGCCAAATTGCAATATGCATCTGGGAAGTTGGGCTGCAGTTCAATGGCACGGCGATATGTGTCAATAGCCAGGTCAATAAGCCTGCAATGACATATAGTTTATGAAAATAAAAACAAATAAGAAAAACACACGTCATTGGATTTAATATTTTAACACAGCAATAGCAAACTATTATTTATTAGAAATGTTTAAACAATGCAATGGAATTATAAAGACTTCTTTACTCAAATTATTCATAATATCCTGCACTGGATATCAGAAAGTGATAAAGAAACAGTTACTAAATAGCATAAGAAATTTTAAGGGCAATTTGGAACCCTTTCCCTGCATTAAGTCACCACAAACTGAAGAACACAAATTAAAAAATAAAATATTAACAATAATCTTCTTTACAAATTCATGCAGAAAGAAAGTTTCCTACTTCTGTTGCTCTCACTCCAGACAGTGATTGCGCAGGAAACTGACTTCAAATGCCACAACAGATTCTAAAGTGTTTAGTACATTTGTTTCTTAATAAATGTCCACAACTGACTGAACTAGACTGCTGACATGTCAAAACTGTCATTAAGTTAAAAGGGGGCAGGGTGACAATTTACAAGACAGAAAAGTTCCTTCAACTTTCTGAGTATTATGGCAGCTAGGACAGCAGGATTCTCTATATATAAAAAAAGGATTGTTTCACATGACACCACCCTTGCAAACACTACTAGACAGGTTACAAGATAAGCACTAAAGATCTAAACAAAATTTTTCAGTACAGTTCATGCTATTTTAGGTTTATGAATATGCATTGTGGAGTGTCTTTATGGCACTACCCACATGAGAATAAGTCAAGATATCCTAAACTATTATTTTAATATGACAGGTTCATTATTTACACAATAAGAAAACAGTGATTACACTTTGGATTATAAAATCTGTTTATGTTGTGGGTGAGTAAGTGAAGACTACTCTCATGAAAGCCCCAATAAAATTAACAGCAGGTATTCATTAACAGTAAAACCTACTTATAAATGAATCTAAGAGACCTGAGCATATTTTCATTTTAAACCCTTTTTCTGTTTATCAGATAGGTACCTGAGGGTGAAAGAACAATGTACTTAATGCATATGATGTATTTATGATTCAAATCAGAAGTCAGACATTCCTCTTACACATACACACTACACTGTTATTGAGCAGAACAGATTTTTAGTTTCCTTTCTTTTTATCTTCTTTACATACTTTATAAAAAAATGTTCATTAATATTCTGCACATACTTCCTCAGTGGTTGGACCTCCTTCCCTTAGCTATTTCTATTTAATACACTAATTTTACATTGATTTTCATCATATATTGTCAAGAAGTATTTTTGGAAGTCAGGGACATCTTTAATCCAGGTTACATTTTAGCCTGGTTTTATTGTATTTAATCCATTTATAAATAACAAATGTACAGCAATGTAAAGAGGGTTACTTACCCTTGTTCATAATAGACACAGGCCAGGTTTCCATGTACGACTGCATTGTTGGGGCTCAAGTTGAGTGCCCGCAAGTAGGCTGCTACCGCTCTGCAACAAACAATAGTAGCACATAACTCAGACTTTTGCATCTCTCAAGCGGTAAGTAACTCTTCTGTTAAAAATCAAATGCTAGTAAGGGCACCAATGAAGAGAGTGGAAGGCATACTTCTGTAAATATAGTAACTCAATAAGAAATTTACTACAATTAAATAACTTTAAATTACTCTTATTTGAAAACCATTACAAGTGAGACCTTGGAGCAAATTATGAACATTAACACCAGTTTCTTTTGTTGCTTTCATTTACTGTAATTAACATCAAATGAAACTGCAGCTGAATATAACTCTGTAAGTCTTAATTCCAATTTAAATCAACAAGTCAAGATAAAAAGAAAACATACATGTAATTAAGCACCCCCCATGAAAATGTATAATATGATGGAATTTAAAACTATTCTCAGCTCAGAAGTAAATCTGCTAAGTGATTATTTTAACACTATAACTGCTTTACAAGCAAGGGCAGAGTACCCTTTATACACTGAGTAGGATGGGCTGTATGGGTCACTTTGTTGGTCTGGATATGAAATAAAAAGAAAAAGTCTGCATCTCCATCAAATCTGATATGCGTAGCCCATAGCCAGTCAGTTTACTGACTGAGCTATTCATTAGAAAGGAATGAAGACAGATTTACACAGCCTGACAATTAAATAACCGGACTGGCCATGTTAAACAAAGCTATTAACCTTCAGTGGTCACTTTCAAAGTATTCCCATTCCAATTTTCAAACACATCCCAACATTTCTGCCATCCCCAGAAACAATGCTGGAAATAAGTGGAAAAGTTATTTTAATACTATCAATATATTATTCAGAATGTCTTCAAATTAATGAAAATGAGATCCTTCTGTAAACATGATAAACCAAGTGAAATATCTGTTTTGACAAATATGGTGCCAAAAACATCCCAAAACTTTTAGGCAGAATGCTTAGTTGACTGTTTTGGAACAAATTCACAATAACTAATTCCTTTAACATAAAAAAGAATCTGCATGATTTTGACCTTTGAGCTCTATTTTTGTCTCAGTTTGGAATTCTGTATATGGTCATACTGAAAGATCCAAGTGTCATCACCAGCCAGAATTTCTTTAAAAACTCCAGGTTCTTCCAAAACTCTTGTAAAAGGCTAAGAAAATTAATATTCTTCATCTGTGGCTAATACAAGGGAAAATAAAAGGAGGGATGGAACCAATCAAAACTACTACCACTGAATTATGTAGTCCACGTGATCCAAGCTGTGTCAACTGACTGGTAGAATCAGCTGCTGCACAATCCTGCTATTTAGTTGTCAGCTACTGTATATCCCTTCTCGAAGGTATCACCACCTTGTCGAAGGCAATCTGCCGGGTGAGGAGGCTTGCGTGCTCAAATGACCCTTAGGGCTATGCCGGCCTGAGCTTCGGCTCATGGTAGGGTCACCCAAGCCGGACAGGTCTAAGGAGATGCGCTAGACTAAGAGTGATACCCTGGTCCTCCAGGTTGGGGGTTGGGTGTAGGGCTAACAACCTTTCACCTTTAAAAAAAAATATGTGTTACGAAAAAATCAACCAAGCCTCGGATCAGGACGGACTCTTTGGCACGACCACGGCAATTGAAAAAGGACATGAGATTTGGTACCTGGAACATTAGGAGCCTCTATAGGGCTGGGGCACTGAAATCAGTGTGTAGGGAATTAGGGAATTATAAGTTAGACTTAGTGGCAGTGCAGGAAGTGCGATGGGAGGGGGAGGGCACGATCCCAGTGGACAATTTTACATTTTTCTATGGAAAGGGGAATGACAATCATCAGCTAGGGACGGGTTTTTTTGTTCATAGCAGAATTAGGGCAGCAGTTAAGAGAGTAGAATTTGTTAGTGACAGGTTGTCTTACGTAATTTTGGAAGGACGTTGGTGCGACATCATTGTCCTTAATGTTCATGCCCCAACTGAAGACAAAAGCGATGATATCAAGGATAGCTTTTATGAAGAATTGGAATCAGTATTTGATACATTTGGCAAGTATCACATGAAAATTCTGCTAGGAGATTTCAATGCAAAAATTGGGAGGGAGGATGTCTTCAAACCCACAATAGGCAGCGAGAGTCTCCATGCACTTAGTAATGATAATGGCGTCAGAGCAGTGACCTTCGCTACGTCAAAAGATTTAATTGTAAAAAGTACAAAATTTCCACACCGTGATGTTCATAAATACACTTGGACTTCCCCAGATGGCAGAACACACAATCAAATAGATCATGTTTTAGTAGATAAGAGAAGGCAGACAAATGTAATTGATGTGAGATCATTCAGAGGAGCAGATTGCGACACTGATCATTATCTGGTGGTAGCAAAAGTGAGGGAGCGGCTTTCAGTAAGTAGACGAACTAAACAAAATTTTGACACAGAAAGATTTGATTTGAAAAAATTAAGTGAGGGAGAGGCAAAGGAACAATATCAAGTTGAAATTTCGAATAGGTTTCAAATTTTAGAGACAAATGAGGATAATGAAAGTGTGGACATCAACAGGGAGTGGGAAAATGTCAGAAACTGCATCAAAATTTCAGCAAAAGAGAAACTAGGATACTACAGGAGAAAGCAAAATAAACCGTGGTTTGATGAAGAATGTTCAAAATTAATAGATCGAAGGAAGCAAACAAAATTTCAATGGTTGCAGAACCCAAACAAAACAAATGCGGATAATCTATGTAACGTGAGACGTGAGGCTAGTAGAACCTTTAGGACTAAGAAAAGGGAATACCTGAAGGGCAAAATTGCTGAACTTGAGACAAATAATAAGGAAAAAAACATCAGAGACCTGTACAGAGGCATTAATAACTTTAAGAAAGGATATCAACCCCAGACTAATTTGGTAAAGGATGATAGTGGCAATTTGCTTGCAGATCCAATAAAAATTGTGAATAGGTGGAAAAATTTCTTTAGCAAGCTCTTAAATGTTCATAATACTGGTGATATTAGACAGATTAAAATGCATACAGCTGAACTGTTGGTGCCAGAACCTAGCTTAGATGAAGTGGAACTAGCCATTGGGAAGTTGAAAAGTTATAAATCTCCAGGAATTGATCAGATTCCGGCCGAATTAATTAAAGCAGGTGGCAAAGGGTTGCATATGAGGATCCATAAGCTTATTCAGTTAATTTGGGATAAGGAAGAGATGCCACATCAATGGAAGGAATCCATAATTATTCCTATTTATAAGAAGGGGGACAAGACTGAGTGTGGTAATTACCGAGGAATATCGCTGCTATCAACCTCATACAAAATTCTATCCAACATTCTTTTGGCAAGATTAACCCCATATGCGAATGAAACTATTGGGGATCATCAGTGTGGGTTCAGACGAAACAGATCAACGATTGATCAGATCTTTTGCATTCGTCAGATACTAGAGAAAAAATGGGAGTTCGGTGGGACTGTACATCAGTTATTTATAGATTTCAAAAAAGCCTATGACTCTGTGAAGAGAGAAGTGCTATATAATATTCTTATTGAATTTGGTATACCAAAGAAGCTAGTGGGTCTAATAAAAATGTGCTTAAATGAAACCTGCAGCAAAATTCGAGTAGGTAAATATGTATCTGAGACATTCCTCATCAAGAACGGTCTAAAACAAGGAGATGCTTTGTCTCCCTTGCTCTTTAACTTTGCGCTAGAATACGCCATCAGGAAGGTCCAAGGTAGGCAGGAGGGTTTGCAATTGAACGGGACACATCAGCTATTGGCATATGCTGATGATGTTAATTTATTGGGGGACGATATAAATACAATAAAGAGGAACGCAGAAGTTTTACTAGAGGCTGGTAGACAAGTGGGGCTGGAAGTAAATTCAGAAAAAACTAAGTACATGTTAGTATCTCGTCATCAGAAGACAGGCGGGCAAAATTATCTTAGGGTAGCTAATAAATCCTTTGAAAGGGTTACAAAGTTCAAATATTTGGGAACAACAATAACAAATCAAAATGATACTTGTGAGGAAGTTAGGAGGAGACTAAATTCCGGAAATGCTTGCTACTTCTCAGTCCAAAATATTTTGTCTTCCCGTCTGATTTCTAAGAACCTGAAAATTAAAGTATACAAAACAATAATCTTGCCTGTTGTTTTGTATGGGTGCGAAACATGGTCTCTCACTCAGAGGGAGGAACACAGATTGCAGGTGTTTGAGAATCGGGTGTTGAGGAGGATATTTGGGCCTAAGAGGGAAGACGATGGGGCGTGGAGAAAACTGCACAATGACGAGCTTAAAAATCTGTACTGCTCCCCCAGTATTGTGAGGGTGATTAAGTCGAGAAGGGTGAGATGGGCGGGACATGTAGCGCGCATGGATGGGACAAGAGGTGTGCACCGGGTACTGGTTGGGAAACCTGAAGGGAAGAGACCGCTGGGGAGACCTAGACGTAGATGGGAGGATAATCTCAGGCGGGATCTATGGGAGATAGGAGTTGAAGGAAACTGGATTTTGTTGGCCCAGGACAGGGTCCGGTGGAGGGCTTTGGTTAATTCGGTGATGAACCTTCGGGTTCGGTAAGCCATCTAGTTAGTTAGTTAGTTAGTTAGCTACTGTATATCACATTACACTTTTTTGCTGGTGTGCCTACTAAAATTGATTTTTACAGGAACAGGGTGTGAAGAT
The DNA here is from genome assembly GCF_977971745.1 of Zootermopsis nevadensis. Lineage (NCBI taxonomy): Eukaryota > Metazoa > Arthropoda > Insecta > Blattodea > Termopsidae > Zootermopsis > Zootermopsis nevadensis. Next base: position 17,443,194 of record NW_028259142.1, read on the forward strand.
GTAGACTGTATTTAGATGGTTCAGGGTAGGATCTACTGGAAGGTATCTGTGAATCTTAAGGTCTGACAGAGGCAGGAAATTTCTTGGACTAGTTGAGGAATTATCAAGTTTTCAAGAAACTATGTCCACCATGTAGATATGACTATATTGGACCCACAGCACACAGAATGCACACCTCTTGACACAACATTTGATCCATGCAAAGCAGCAAGCACGGGCAGCAGCACCCTGTGGTTCCCACTGGGTATTGGCAGCCAAACCAGGCCGGTTTGGCGGCAGAATGGTGATGATTGTGTACACGATGATGCACTGGTAGTCCATCGTGTCAGTGAGCACCCAGACATGTCAGACTTTCACAGCCAGTAAGTTAACACTGTATACAAGGTCTTGTGTGTGTATGTGTGGGGGGGGGGGCCCAAATAAGTATACAGGCCCCCTGATATTCACTGTAAACTGTCTTCTCCACTTTAGGTTACTAAAAGTACTGTCCCTTCACTGTGCCTCAAACTCCTTAACATGATACATATTCATCTTTTCAAACTTTACAATTTTCACACTGATGGAAAGGAATATTTTCAGTCACTTTCTTTGATAGCCCAATTGTTTTAAAAGGCAGTGATGAAAAACAGCCTTAATTCTGACACTAAAAATGTACAATCAACTAATATCCAGTACAGACAGAAATGAATGCAAACAATCTCAGTGAAAGACACCTCATAACAGATAGAGCTATCATTGTTATTTGTGTTGAGCATTCCAGTCCTGCTCAAGGTATGGACATTTACTTTATTACGTTCCATAAAAACCTATCATATTTTTAGTCTTGCAGAAAAAATATGATTAACCAGAGCTTTCAATTAAGTTACTGTCTACTCATATAAACCACATGGCAAATACTAAAACAAAAAAATAAAGTGGCTGTTCTTAGAGAACTGCATGGATGTTAAAGCACAATGCAGTACAGTAAACCAGAACTGCTTTTTTATTATGTTGAGCTGAGTGTATGGATGTATTTTTATAAAGATAGAAATTAAATAACTGGTTTCCCTCTTCTGCCCTCTTCCATGACCAATCACACATGAGTACTAGCACATATCTAATTCATTTATGTGTAAACTTCCACTAGTCGAGATTCTCATTATATTAAAAAAGTATTCAACAGAACCTCAAAGTTTTGTATGGTCACCACGTTTGTTAACCAGTAACTTTAAGATCAATCTACACAAAAGTTCACAACTCTAGCTACAATGGTACATCAGTTAGCATCATAAAATAGAATTTTTGTGTAGTTGCTCAACAATGTACAACAATATTTGAACAGAAGTTGCATAATTGCCGAAGATCTACTATAACAAATTTCAAGATCAAGTGTCCCAGTGTCGATCCCAACTCAGAAGTTCGCACAGCCGCCATGTCAGAAAAATAAAACAGTGGGAGTAGTCTCCATGACGAATACGACAAGTTTAACGAAAATCCGGCAAATGGTTAAAAATTACTACAAAATCACATGTCCATCATAATTCTGTATACATATTTAAACTGAAAACATGAGCTAAAATCAGTTTCTCACTGAATGCGAGGCTACTAACGTGGCTGCTTCCAAAACATTAGCGGTTTTAGTAAAATTAGTAATATGAATTTGAATTCAAAGCAGTATACACTTTTAAACACGAATCCAGAAATAGTGGTCATAATTTCCAGTAAGCAAAATTATGCCTGTCACCGAATCATGAAGTGGTGGATGTAAGAGAGAGATAAAATTCATGTTACAAAGGACCCGTAGTCGATAATCACAATGTAAAGTATAAGGGAAGGAAGGAATGAGTCATTCGACGGGGGGTTTTCAATGGTTCGCCTTGTTGTATCGGCAACTTCTCCGACATCAATGCGTTACACGCAAGCAAAGCAGGCGCGCGCGACAAATGCCGTTTTGAAGATCATGAACATCACACATCTACGGATATACAGCCTCCCAGAAAAAGTTTTGTGGTTTTTACAAAGAGCATACAATAAAAGCATAAGGGAGAAGTCGTGCTTGTCCGCACGCTTCATCTCCGGAACTTCTTGATGAAGTTTGGTATCAGAGTTTGAAATTAATTTTGGTCCCTGTTAGTCAAATATAACCTTACTTTAAATCATCAGCAAATTTATTTTCAAATTCTCAAAAAATAGATCATGAAAAATACTCAATCCCATTAACGCGTATAAATTTTATTTCAAAGATTGTGATATGCAGAGAAAACCGAACTGTAATAATTTGACTCTATAGGGTGTGATCAGCTCTCTTATAAGGAGTTCTTATTCGCAATAAAAAATTTGTTTGTGCAATAAATAAATATCAAGGCAAATGACGAACGCAAAACAAAAATAACGTGGAAATTATTCATATGCCAAGATATAATACGCCTTTTAACTTGTCCTCTATTGTTGCAGTTTCCAGTCACAGGATCAGAAGTACCACAATTGACATTTGTTTAATTACACTTTCCTCTTATACTTACAAGGGGACCCCGATCCCTTGAAACCCTCCGATTCGGCCCCGGTTTTGCAGTATGGCACTGGATTCTCCGATTGCTTCCCGGCCAAAATACTAGGTGTCGACACTTCACTGTTTCTTTGTAAAAAACAGTTACTTCATAAACCTTGCGAAAGCAGCCCCACTAACGTTGTTCGCCATATTTTAGCCGGTAGCTTGTCAGCATACGATGCAGGCGACCGCGGATTGACTCATAACGAGGCGATTTCTATTATCGCAATGTCTATATTATTATTATTATTATTATTATTATTCAGTGTTCTGTCTGACGACAGGTCCATATGAACAGGATCCTTCCATCCTTTTCTCGGACTGGGACCTGTCCATATACGTTCTTGGCAGATGATCCAGAAGTGGTTTGCCATAGCCTTCTTCTGTGTGTGAATGGAGTAATTGTTGGGATGCCACGGAGAAACCGGGGAAGCCCCCGGAGGAAAACTCCGTGTTGCCTAGACCACGGCCTTGCCCAACACAAGTTATAAATTCTGGAACCCCCGGGAATCGAAACCGAGACCCCAGGATTACAAGGCCAGCGTTCTAACCGCTAGACAACCGTGGCTATTTCTGAATAATTTATTTATTTATTATTATTTAGTGTTCTGTCTGACGACAGGTCCATATGAACAGGATCCTTCCATCCTTTTCTCGGACTGGGACCTGTTCATATACGTTCTTGGCAGATGCTACAGAAGTGGTTTGCCATTGCCTTCTTCTGTGTGTGAATGGAGTAATTGTTGGGATGCCACGGAGAAACCGGGGAAGCCCCCGGAGGAAAACTCCGTGTTGCCTAGACCACGGCCTTGCCCAACACAAGTTATAAATTCGGGCACCGCCGGGAATCGAACCCGAGACCCCAGGATTACAAGCCAGCGTTCTAACCGCTAGACCACCGTGGTTCCTACAATGTCTATAATAGCATTTAATTTACCTTTTAACTCTTTGCATCTATATTCTTCATTTGTTTCTTCACTCACGTTCGAGAACGGGAGCAGTGACTTTGGATTCCTGTAACTGTCCGACTTTCGAAACAATTCGGCAGCTTTAACTGTTTCTTCAGAAGTTGCATTGTCCTTAAAAATGATATATTTTGTCACGTCTTTGATTTTGTTTCTTCTTGAAAATTTGGCCGAGCCTGCAGATGCCTTCATGTTTTATTTTGAAATGTTCATACTGAGTTGACTGCACCCCACTCGTTCTCAAATGTGGATAAAGGGAAACAAGAGCAAAGAGTTAAAAATAAATAATATTGTGTCCTCCAAAGTCACAACAGACATGGCGATTAAAAGCCATCTAACTGGCAACATCCTCGGCCGCCCATAACGTATGCAAACAAGCTACTGACCCGAACTATCGGACAACGTATGTGGACCTGTTTTTACAAGATTTATGAAGTAAGTGTCGAAAGAGGGAAATAAAATCGCGTATTACAAAGAAACAGTGGTGTGTTAATACCTCATATTTTGGAGAGGATATCACTGGAGGGTCCACTGCATACAGCAACACTGGAGCTCAATCAGAGAGTTTAAATCGACCAAATACGTTTAACGGGACTTTACTGTTTCGACAAGGTATCAAATGTTAGCAACTTAGGTAGAAAATGCTGTCTCCCCCCCCCCCCCCCGAAATGTTGAAAAATCCTAAAGAGCACTGACGACTGAGTATAGCTAGTTAGTACTGATAGTTTATGGACTTATCCATCGTCTACGTTTCGGAAGCTGAATCCTCACTGATGGAAATTAGAGGCATCTAGCCACTTGAGCAGACAGAGACCTTTCACCTGAAGACGGGAGTAAACCCAATTCCAGAAACGTTGTGAATATTAAATATACATCACAATATGACCATGTACAGCATAACTGTGATATGCTAAATCAATCATTGTCGTACATCTTCACAGAATCGATGAAGGGCGTGTTTTATGTCAGCAATATTTCACGTTCCTCTATTCTAATCAGTATTCAGAAATGACCGCTCCCGTATTTCATTCTTTGATAATTTTCAAACGAAACATTGGATGCAGTATCTCATTTATTCAATAGATTTTTCAAGAGACAAGTCACGACGTTTATCATCGTCTATTCGCAATTTCGAAACACGCTGAAGGCCAATCGAACATTGAAAGAATTCCACTTTTGACTGTGGGGGAGATGATATATGTTAAAACTACTACTACTACTAGCAACTTAATCCACTTGCCCACAGCATGACTCATAGAAACATCTTAAGGGGGACAAGAAACCAGAAATACAAATTAAATATGCTTAACAAAATTCATTATATCAAATCTAAAACTTCTTGACGATGGTGAAGAGTCAATTGAATAAAAATTTTCTTGGATATTATCCATCGTCTAGTAAATATAAAACGTAAAACGACGTTTCGGAGATGGGACTCTATCTCCGTCTTCAGGTTCCTACACAGTTGGGCCCACTAGATAGAGCTAATCCCTATCTCCGGACCCCTACACATCTCCGGAGATAGGGATTAGCTCTATCTAGTGGGCCCAACTGTGTAGGGGTCCGGAGATAGGGATTAGCTCTATCTAGTGGGCCCAACTGTGTAGGAACCTGAAGACGGAGATAGAGTCCCATCTCCGAAACGTCGTTTTACGTTTTATATTTACTAGACGATGGATAATATCCAAGAAAATTTTTATTCAAAATTTATTATCCCCATTCCCACGTAGCATACGCCGTCTTCATACAAGATGTTAGAAACTGGACCTCGTATGTGAAGACCACACAAAACTAGACACTGTTTCACATATCTTCTGCGCCTTACGTATGACAATAAATAATCTATAAAATGTTAATATATTTACACTCACCACGTACTTTTTATCGGGCTCCGTTAACTTGCACGTGGCAAATGGGCGAACGTATTTATGAAGCCCCGTGAACAAACCTTACGCAAAGTAATTTACAAGAACGCATTAAGAATTTATTACACAAAATTCCGACTCGATTATCGAGCGTGTATCACGAAGCGATAAAAAGCAATAAACTGAAACAAAGGCAATGTATTAACATTGCCGTTATTATACCAGATTCAACAGGGCCAAACTGTTGTACACTTTGCCTGTCAAAGTTAACGAAACACGCTACTATTCAATACATCGATCTGGACGATACCAAATATTTATTCCGATTCCCATTGTTAAACGTCGATGTATATTATCTAACACACAACAGCATAAATGTGCACGGCTCCTGAGGTAATTCACACCATATTTACCGGCTTGCCAAAGTGGACTTACTATTCCACACAGATACACGGCACTGATGAAACCAAAACCAGGATATCAAACAAAAAGGCATAGCACACAGACATGGATGTGCATACGAATATCAATTATTTATATCCTCGCATGTTCTACGCCCCCTTCTACTGTTAAAAGGTAAAAGGCGCTCGAAACTACAAATATAATGTTAGCAATCCCTTTACACCACACTTCCGAGGACTCTACACCGTTGAAAATCACCGGAATGCTATAAATTGCAATGAAAGCACAACCACTACAGCACTTTCCCTGCCATCTACTGATATGTTCGTAACCTCGTACAAACACCGATATAAATGGATTGCTTTAGAAATGTTTAGATGGCAGCACGCTGGTTGTTCGTTACCAACACGAGGTGGAAAATAATCATACAAATTAGTGACTCATGTTTCCGCACAAAATCCACAAGCAGAGACAGATTCTACGGCGGTAATGCCAGATGAACCTACTTACAATTGTAACTTCATTCTGTGTTACAGGTAGAGGCCTCGCCTCTCCTCCCAAGAAGTCCTACCAAATGAAGAAACTTTGGAACAAAATTTCTTCAACCTCATAGTGGACTAGGGCCCCTAAGAAGGGATAGCACTTGCAATCTTCCGCATATAATGTGGAATACTTTTTGTCAATGAATTTATTGCAGCAATTTGCAAAAAGGTCAGAAAACCCACAAGAAATGTCAAGACAGGCAGCTTCAAAACCAAGAATCTAACCCGAAGATGGAGAATTATAACGCGAAATTCGGAACCCCAGACTTAAAATGTGTATTTATTTATTTAGTGTTCTGTATGGCGTACCTAACGTAGTCTAAATTATTTGGAATGATCAGTATAAATTTGGAATAGATCAATTACTGATCAATTACTACTATATTCATTAGATATTATAAAATGGAGTATTTATTTATATAGTGTTCTGTCTGACGACAGGTCCATATGAACAGGATCCTTCCATACTTTTCTTGGACTGGGACCTGTTCATATACGTTCTTAGCAGATGATCCAGAAGTGGTTTGCCATTGCCTTCTTCTGTGTGTGAATGGAGTAATTGTTGGGATGCCACGGAGAAACCGGGGAAGCCCCCGGAGGAAAACTCCGTGTTGCCCAGACCACGGCCTTGCCCAACACAAGTTATAAATTCGGGCACCGCCGGAAATCGAACCCGAGACCCCAGGATTACAAGGCCAGCGTTCTAACCGCTAGACCACCGTGTACTGTCGATAAAATATATAAAATCATGATAGCAGATCTAGGGCTGAGACCTGCCAATCACGAAAGCTGGCGTTCTAACTATAGTGACGTTCGGTGAGTTTCTTTAACGAGATAGCTCGTTTCTAGCACCGGAAGGGCTAAAGAACAATGAGGCCTCACACTCCGGCGTATTTAACAGCTGGGAAAGGCTGTACATGGGGGAGAATTAGATGGCTGCCCCATGACAGACACAGAATCCTCATGACCCTAGTCCTGGTAACATGAAAGTTTGTATGTGCCACGTAATTCTGGGCTCTCGACTCATAACAGTCATTAAACCAAGGGAGAGAAAGGGAAATGCAGTCCAGCAAGCTAATAAGGCAGTAGATTGCAGCGGAAAAGAACTTAATGATGGCAGCGCCTCTATGATGTTTTCTAACGTCGTCCATATTACTTTCCAACTGACCTATTTAAAACAACCTTCCAATAAAGCTGTTAATTTCGCCTGTCTATGGACTACTTGTGTAAACAATTTAACGACGGAGCAAATTAGTGCTCGTAATCTGTACCAGAAAAAACTAGATTCGAACGAGCAATCAAGGGTAGACTGCACACCAATGTTTCGAATTGAATTAAATTAAAAAATTTTCCAACTGCCCGGAAGGGACTGCTGAAAACCACAAATAACCTGTGAAGACTGTCGGTCTCTGGATCAACATTCGAAACCGGAGCCTTCCGAATACGACACATGACATTGAACAGAAATGTTTGTATGCAGCATTAAACTGTCCCTGTGTTTATGTAACACGCCATGGAGACATAGGGAAGTCAAGATAAAACTACACACATTCTTTTAACCTCTGCACTGGAATGGGAAGTGATCTACGCTTTGGTCACAACTTCCAGGTACCAACTGGATGTATCCTGGAGAAGATAGAGTGGAGATAAATCCTTACGCTACCTAGTCTTATAACCGTACAAACTGACTAGCAAACATTTTAACGTAATTTGAATGCAGAATACAATACCATACAGTTTCTGTGTACTATAGTTCCATTCTGACAAGTGGGTGCCAGCAAGGCGATGCTGCAGCCACGATCCGATAACGCAACAAGGAGACCAGCTACGAGCAAACAGTGACAATGGCTCCCAGGCTAAGTGATTCCACCCACCTGCTGCAGTTCAAACAGTAACTAAAGAGAAGGTACACACACGTGGTTTCTGGTTATCGTGTACAGCAAAACCTGCTTATAACAAAATCCCAACGAACATGCGTGTTCTTTAGACCAGTGGTATTCAACCTGGGGTACGCGAAGACATCTTAGGGGGTACGTAAAATTTTAAAAAAATATATATTATTTTATGATAAACACTGAATAATCAGTAATGTAATTTATTTAATTTATTTTAGATGTAGATTATATACTATGTATAACTTGAATTATACACCAACAACTCTGGGGGTACAAATTTGAAGAGAAATTATATCTGGGGGTTATTTATTTTTATTTAGTGTTCTGTCTGACGACAGGTCCATATGAACAGGATCCTTCCATCCTTTTCTCGTACTGGGACCTGTTCATATACGTTCTTGGCAGATGATCCAGAAGTGGTTTGCCATTGCCTTCTTCTGTGTGTGAATGGGATGCCACGGAGAAACCGGGGAAGCCCCCGGAGGAAAACTCCGTGTTGCCTAGACCACGGCCTTGCCCAACACAAGTTATAAATTCGGGCACCGCCGGGAATCGAACCCGAGACCCCAGGATTACAAGAACAAAAAAGATTGAATACCACTGCTTTAGACGACGCGCGCATCACGAACACAAAAATGAGATGTCTGTCCATCCGTCTGAACGCTATTATCTCCGAAAACTACTCGATGAATCTATGAGATTCGGTACATATTAAAAGTTGTCGGGAAAACTAACTTTTGTGTGTAATTTATAGAACAATTACAGACGCTACTTAATTTACACGAAGAAAACTTCTATAAAATTAATAAAAAAAGCCCAACGTAAAAACTGGGACAACACATAAAACAAATCTAACTCTTATGTGAAACATATTTCGATAACGTGAACATTTAACAAGATAAAGGGGCAGTATTTATTGTCCTATGCAGCAGTGGAACAATGGGTTTGTCTTCAATAAATAAACATAAACGCAAATGAGATAAGAAACGTGTTTGCTCAGCCTTCCTACGTCGCTCAGAACCAGTTGCTGTCTTCCCCCTTTCTAGTTAAGGGTTGGGGTGGTTAAAGACCTCTTCCCACTGCTGCCAATCGAATTTGTGATATACGTACACATCCGCGAACACGTACATGCCTCAAATAACAAATAAATCAGAAGGCACGTGGCGATGGTGTATTAAAAAAACAAAATTACTGGACTTTATCCATCGACCAAATCTTATTAAAACCGATTCGGGGCACGAATCTGCCTGTCCTCAGGTAAAACCTAAGGGAGTAGCTATATCAACTGGCCTTCGATGCGGAACGTGAAATTATATTTTAAATATTTTATATTTTATTATCTTATTATTAAAAATTGTGATTTGACGGAAAATATTAACTTAATTCACAATATGACGCAAATATACTACCTTAACAGAGCAAGTTTTACCTGAAGGCGAAGATAGATTACAGTTACCGAAACGTCCTTTTCAATGAACTTAGTAAATGGATGCCCCAGCAGTTAGTCACTTTAAACCAACGATGAATAAATTGTATTCGTGCCACAGAATTAAGCTGAAGGCCAATGTGTTTGTGTAGAGGTGATACTCCAAAACTTTTCGTCAAGAGATTAATGTCTGTGAGTGAACTTTACTGCCCACGGTGGAAGGCAACTTTTAGAAATGCTGTACGACAGTTCAATTTGAATGGAATGCGCGCGCTGTGGGCGTTACTTGTCCTGACAGAACAAAATTCACGCTGCACAGTAAACAAAACGGTTATCGATTCCCTTTCTTCATGTCCACTTCCACGAAGTAAAGTTCTAGTTCACTCTTGCTGCATATTCGGCCAAACCGAGGCCGAAAGCAGTGTCCTTCCCGACAGGTAAATATTCTTTCAACTATGTCGTATTAACCCTTTCTGACCATAAACGCTAAGTTGTGTAGATGAGAACACTTCTCGTCATATCACGACATCTAATACACCCTTCTTTCTCTGCAAGCGACAATTTTGGCTACATGAACGCAGCACAATATGGGGAACAAACGGGGGGGGGGGGGGGGGGGGAGCCAACTCAAAATATTTATTCCATCACTTACCTCCATGAAGGAAGGAACAAACAAACAAAATGAAGGTGAAGAAAAATTCAACGACGGACAGAAGAAGGTAAACACACGGATGAAGGAAACATAAAGAAAGATCTAAAATGCAATCCCGATCTCTTCGGTCGCATAGGGTAACCACTCAGTCGATCAAGAAATTCCCTGCTCTTATCGAACCTAAGATTCGCGTTTGTGGTGCCGGTTCCAAGTCGGCACTGGAGCCCTTTCCGGAGCAAGTAACAATGGCATTACAAATTCTGAAACCAACTCGAGAAATTCTTAAAAGGTTACACACGCAAGATGATAACGCGGACAACTTCGATACATGTAGACATAGTTTGAGTGCACAATAGACTACACACAATATACATATGTTGGAGAAGTTGCCGATAAATAAGGCGACTTGAAAGTACGTACACTTAAAATAACATTCAAAGGACCGAATACAAAGACTGCTCGGAATTAAAATAATTAAGAGACCATCTAACAGCATTCGCTTCTACAATAACTACAGCTGCTCCTTCATATTTTGGAGATTCTCGGTTCGAATCTTACCAGGAGACCGACTATCCAGAGTGATTTTATTCACACAGAAAAAGGAATGCAGTTCAACGTAATCTGATGCAATTATTTTATTGCCTCTTTATGAGTAAACTATTTCAGAAGCTGTGGTTTTACGGTTATTTCTTGTAATCATATGTATGGATAATAGTCTAGACCTATATTTGGGAGATACCATATTAGCAGCTACCTTAAGGTTTTCGTAAATCTCCTGCTTCTCCGAGGGCATTCCGCGATGACACCTTCAAATACGCCACAGCCGCCTCATTCATAACCGGAATCTACTTATCATTCATAACAATCTTCCCATCTCTTAACCAATCAAGTGTCGGGTCAGTGGTTGTTTTGACTATGACGACCTATCTATCACATGGTGGCCGGCGACAACTAAGGTGGGTTAGCTGAAGCAGTCAGACCAACAAGCGTCCCAGTGCCAATACCAATTCCAAATGCACCTACCCGTTGGACTAACGGGGTAAAAGCCGGTTGCAGTTCACACTGGCACATGGTCCCGAAGTAGGTTATTTAAAAAATGCACCGGGTGCTTTTACAACATCGGTATAAATAACATTAAAACGCATTCGGTCTGTTCTGTTCAGATGAGGCCGTCTTGGCAAACCCTGTGTCGCTCGATATGACGTCCACGACGTTGGCATGTTGTCGCGGTTACGTGTTTCTGCTGGCATTGAGGTCTGAACAGATGGCTTCAATGATCACGTCACGATGTTGGTCAATGCTTGGACTAAACGTGCCAGCTATTAAGTCCATAAGTCCCGCTTCATTAGACCGTAAACAACCCGGGACGATAGCTAGAATCATTCAATTAGAAGGCGATGTAAATTTGTGACAGTTGTACATGATGATTGTTCGATACCTTCAGATTTTTCATGCTATGTCGTCCCACACAATAACTGCAAATATACTCTTGCTTGAAAACATCCTCCATTCCATACTACAGAACCGGCCAACTTCATGGGTTATATACGCCAAGAAACGAAAACGTTCTTTCTTTTTTCCCTGCCAATCCATGCCTTATCCCCACTTTAATTTCTGATAGTGACTGTAATCCATTACAACGCCTTTACAAAGGCTGTATATAATCAAACCAATAAACTGGCTTTTAGTCGGCCAATGCACATTTCCACACGAAGCGTCCGAACGAAAACCAGCTCAAGACTTTAATAGGGTGTGTGAAATCGCGTTACCATAAGAAATTCAAAGGTACTGAACGTTCATCCTGTATCAGGAGGGCCGTCCTTAGGGCGGGGAGAGCGGGACGATCGCCCCGAACCACGCGCATCAACATTACGGATTACGAATATTTTGTGCACAGACACGATACGCACCCAAGAAGTAAAAATGCAACAAAACGCATTATAAACTTTATTAGTATCACTGTAATCCCTGAACAGAGGTAAGAATACACTCTTCAGAATATATAGCTTGGTGCGAGTAATATTAAACGAATAGGTTGCCAGCATTCCTTCTCTGTACAAATATGCCCCACCCCGATTTCTTCCCCCTTTAGACTTCCAATTATATAACCACAACGTTTCGCTTCTTCGTCGTCTTGTGTAACAGTTCATAAATAAAAACGATTCACACAGAATTTATAGGTAGGCTTGTAATCTATCTCCGTGCATAACTTTACACACTGGCTCCAGTGGTTGGTTAGTTGTCGCCATCAAATCGAAAGGTAAATATACAAGTAATACGACCAAAATGTTGTTTCACATTCAAAGGTATTATACTAAGCTCTTATTTTTGATCATGTCTTAAAACGAACTCGATATCCCCACCACTACAGGACTCACTCACCTACATAAAACAACTCGACCTTACACTTCCATTACACGCGCCAGAAAAATATCTTATGAGAAGTATAATTTTGGCCATATTATCTAAGCAAATAATACGACCAAAGTTTTGTTTATGCCAATATATCTAACACAGAATGATATAAAATCCAGTTGTACAGACAATTCTCTTTCGATTTAGTTCAAATCAAATTAACGCAATCACTGTTTATGAATACCAACGATACGATACGATATATCGTTTACGTTCTGAAACAGACGCTGGGTCTTTGGAAATTCCGACGTTTGGCAACATGGAGTGCGGCTATGCCTTTCTCTAGGGCGATATTATGATTCAATGGTGCCGACTTCAGCTGACAAGTCTGCAGAACTACTGACATAACGACTTGGCCATATTCCCTGGTTCAGTCAATTACATTCAAATTACAAAAAATACTTAAACAAACGTAGCCCATTTCTCGAACACATATTTCCATAAAAATGTTAGAAACCTATGCTAAATGGCGTTGGAGCAATTCTCACCTCAATAGTTAGAAATACCTGCAATTTTTATCACAGAAAAACCAAAAAGTAAATAGGTGGCATTATGTTAATACCACATTCCATGAAAATATGTCAATCACGTCCTATGAGGATCTGTACCTACACCGTAAAGTGTAACTCCGGCGTTTCATCTTCGTGGACTGAAGTAGGCCTGCTGTTCACATAGTTTACAATATGTAGACAGGAGATAATTCGTACCACACCCGGAATTTGTACAATCTTATTAATCAATTCAGACCCAATACTATGCAGTATTCCTAAGATTACACCGACACAGTCACTTGAACAGGCTTTGGAAGTCACACCCTAATTTCCTTGCGACTTTGCATACCTCTCTGTTCTTCATTTTCATTTATTATAGATATAAATCTCAACAAAACACATGTCCAAAACAAAGATAGGTTTTTTAATAATGTTTAGAGATATAACCGTCGTTTATTCAGTCATATTAAACACACAAATATACCGTGTGGGCAAAGTGTACAGTTAACTAATGTCAAAACACGCGGCACTGGGCTCTTAAATGTTAATATGGATCTTAGAGAGTACATGGGCGATGGATTGAACTGGCCGAAGATCGGGGAATAGAGGCGTCGAACTTTTGGCTCCTGCAAACTACAATGTCCTCATTAGTAAACGCAAATGCTGTTACAGCTTTCAGACTAGATGAGTGGCCAGATGGCATTCCATCTTCTTATTTGGGATATCGGCGATCAAATCTTGAATCCCAGGCCAGGATTCTCGTCGTTTAAGCTCCTCCACTATCAAATTCCGGAATAGTACATTATAGTAGGTTACGATCGCTTCCTTCCGCATTCCTTCTGATTCACTGTTCGCAAAATACCTGCTATTCGACGCTAATAAACGAGGCACTTAAAAAGGGCTGTTAAATAAATCAGGTATTAATCACAATATTAAAGCCGGGGAGTAAATTTTAATTACGATTTTTGTTGCAAAATCACATACTTATTCAGCACTTAATACTCGCACGCGATTATCTGACGTGGCTGCAAGTTAAAGTGTTTATTTTTATAAATTTTATTACATTTTATCAACATTAGACACCGGTAACCCAGCATACGAAATATCGATAGGAAAGTTACGTCGACTACTTTCATTTCAGTCGACAACGGAACTAGTGATATCAATTGCCATCGAATTATTTAACCTTCCAATCTAATATCCATACCTTTTTACTGCCAAATTATACTTTGATATTCAAAGTAACTGCACTGAACGTACATAAGATTACAAGTATTTATGGGATGCTGTAACTGTTCACACCCACAATAAAATGATTACAACTCATGGGAACAAAGAGGCATAAATGTGAATCCGTAGCAATTAATTATTATAACTAGGTACCTTGACTTCAGCTTCTAAATTTTGGATATTCACACTGTTGTATTACAATTAGCATCTCACTGCCATAACTGCAAAGAAGTTAAATTAAACATTAGAAATTTACTGCATACAACAGTGAAATAAAAAAACAACCATTATGAATTAAACAAAACAGTAAATAACGTAACAAAGCTTATACAGAATCACTTATTTTTACATTAATTCTGTGTTGTTTCTTTACAGGGGAATTACAGCTGTAAATGCTGACGATAGTTGCTAAAAAAATTCGAACATTTCGTGTCTTGACATACATAATTTGTAAGATAGTGTAGTTGCGTCATATTGTGACTTATTAAATTAAAATTAAATTATTTGGTTATTCCGTCAAATCACAATGTATTTAAAATAAGATAATTAAAATATCATTCTGTGTTCCATATCGAATAATCGATTTACAATTTAAATACATTGTGATTTGACGGAATAACCAAATAATTTAATTTTAATTTAATACATAATTTGGTTCAATTTAGGTACATTGCTGGTACTGTAATGACCAAAAATGTGGATACTAACACCCCTCGCCTTCAGGGGCCCATAAACCAAGGCAATCAATCATATATTTCTAACGGAAATCATACGACCTAAAACTCGTACTTATGTATGCCTACTTGCTGTTGGTCACACTTATACGAACAATTTCACATCGAGTCACAGATACGGACTGAAATCACAGATTACACATCAACAGTGCATTGCACCCTGGCACGTGAGGGTGTGCATCGAGATGTGTCCTTATGACGTCACCACTAACTAAAACGACCGGCAACCGCCGCCCTTTATAGTCCATTTCAAGAGGTTCGGGTTTGACGAGATTTTCTCTGATCTTGTAGCTTGCACACACACACAGAAACTAACACACGTAGGGCTAGGTTGAGACTACAAGCCTCCCGTCGGTGGAGTCACCCAGCTCTCTTACTCCTTGCTGTAGCAGGGCCGACCGTTCCCATGGCAACCCACGTGGTCGGGTCCAATCCAACAGCACCAAGGAGGACGCCCCCCCAACAGAACATACTCCAATTCATATCGGGCTCACGATTGCAGACCAGCATAACAAAATCTAAATATACTGGCATGTTTCCGAATGAGGACCCCATATTTTTACGATCTTTTTTGACACGTCCCGTGAGCGCTCTCGGCTGACGTACAAAGTCACCAACACACAAGACTGACGCACACAGAACCTCCAAGGTAGGCGATGTGACTTCGGAGTACTTTTTACAAGATTTACTGCTGTATTTTTAAAAACTTCTGTACACAATTAAAATCAGATGAAATTCTGGGCGTGTTTTATACCTTAGTTCAGGAAGTTTTATCTTTCCGCGTCCTGTCTAAAAGCCGAAAGCTCCAAACATACGAAACCGGTTTTTTATCTGTTGTCATTTGTCATATATAATTACGGAACGTAATCTCTCGCTTACGGAAATAACACATATTGACTGTGTTACAGAGCAGAATATTGAGAATATCTGGACCTAAATGTAACAAAAGAGTGGAGAACATTTCATCAATTCCGCACACACATATAAAAATAGCATCACGACTTAAATACTATAATTCTACAGTTTTGCCACTACAAATTTTGAACACCTAAACATAACGAGTAATGCCTAGTTGAGACAAACGAATTTAAGTGCGGGTGAAAACATGAACGAACGTTGAAAGACCTAGAAAGGGACTGTGAAGTGTAAGGAGAGGTTCTTCAAGATGTCTTCGGTTGCTACTTGGAACAAAGTTCGGTGGAACGGACGATTTTTACACATATTTCTGAGTGAAGAAATAAGAAAACTACAGAAAACTTTCACGGAAGATTCAGGATTCATCAGTATTGCGTAATGCAAGGCGGTCTGCCTAGTGCTGACCGGATATAACTGTTTAGGAGACGTCAGAAATAGTTTTAACAGATATGTGATACGAAACAATGTTCACTGAAAGGAGCAGTAAAGACTTACGACTTTAATTTTGGTTTTTATCAACAGTTGTGCTAATTATTGTTCTTACCAGGGGACAAGCTAAGCGACTATCAGCTTCTCGCGTAGGACCCTGCTCCATGTATTTTATTACATCTTGCTAAACAGAGTGCCGAGCCTGAGAGTCTTTCATGAACGGAATACATGTGCTCGACACGTACGGACTAAGGTAATTCCTTAGCAAGTTTTTAGCTGCTCGTATTTGGGAGGTCCTGGGTTCAAATATCGGCCTGCAGAATATCAGTAAAGGTTCTGTGGTTTCACTGTCTCTCAGAACAAACAATGGACTCTGAAATAAGTCATCATTCACAAGGATACTTCCATTCAATAATCTATGCAGCTGAAAAAGAATACGTATCATGTACATGAACTAAGAAGAAATTATGGAAGTCAAAGGGTAATTAATAAAATTCAGCCACGCTTAATTTAAGCTTCAATCCCAAAACTGTATTTCTAACTGCAATTCCAATCCACATTTTCTTCCATGACATTGTAGCAGTCAGATACAATCTACCGAAACAAAGGAAAGGCGCATTTGGCTAGTATTGGATGGCCCCAATATCAACCCACTCACGTTTTGAGAAACAAACAGAGACAAAGGAAGTTCGCGGTGATGGATGGAAAACTGATGGGGGCCAGCCTTCACCTTGAAGGGTCTTAAAAATACAAACATCCATTCCGAGTTTCGACAGGCCTTATGGCCGTCTTCCTCGATTGTCTGATCGATGCGAAGTTTGTATATCTACTGCTAAGGTCATTTAGCACAGACATATAGCTGCATGATATAGGCGGCAAATATATTTCATTATGCGCGAGATAACAAAGAGACCGTTTCATTAACACGTCACATATCTACAAAAACACAGCTCTTGTTTAAACATAATAAACCAACAAAAACACAAATGAATCTCCTTCCTTCAGTCCCCACGTATTTGTAGGATTCCAGGGATACGTTCATGCATAGACAGTTTACTTTATAGCAGTAATGGAAAACACGTTGCAGATATTAAATAACTCTTTACTCTAGGAGTGTTATCACCTATGATTAATTCTCTTATCTTATGAACCGCATATAAGAAAATAGACCGATTTAAGCTTCTCGAAAAGAACGACGATCACTATCAAAATAAAGCCAACTCTGACAACATACGTGAATGAATAGCGATAAAGATTAGACATGAAGACGGACCGACAGGCGATGATTTTGTAAACTTCCATACTAAGAACGCATACAAACACTTCTACAGAGCCCATGGGGCCATCAATACAGAAACGAGAATACAAGCAAAGCAAATAATGCGACGATTGAATTGTATTATACTATAGTCAACCGACTGAGACAACCACAGATGGTCGAAGGAACAGATAAGCACTTCATAGCTCAGCTTTACTTTATCTGCAGACTCGACATGATTCCCATACGACGTCTGTTACTGACTGAATCGGAAGAAATCGCAAGCCTTCCATAATCTATAATCTCTCCTCGACACTGTGCGTTACTTCAATCCAAAGTTTCTTCCAACAAAAGCAGACGACCTTTAATACGATAGAACTGAAACATACAAATATTTAATTTCTGTTACAAGGAGCATGCTGGGAGCTTGTGTTTAAATCCTGTTCGGTCAAAGGTTGTTTTACTGTCTGTGCTGTCTTGTGATAAAGATATCTTGCAATCAGCCAATCGCCCATCCAAGGAGTAAATACCGGGTAACAGAATTAATTCTGAGGTATAACAGGTCACAGAGAATCATCACATTTTAATTACCAAATTATTTCCGTAAAGCAGTCATCCAAGCAGGAAGATGTACACCTGTTAACAATGACGTGTCGAAGAGATGTATTAAGGGCAAAGTCGCGAGGTCTCGGACCGAGGATCGAACTTTGTAGGATACTAAGCATTACTCCTCAGCGATCGACCAATTCCTCGAGGAAGTAAAGTAAATTATGGCAAGGATGATCATCGCTGAACCGGCGCAACCGATCGACCACAGCGATATTTAAAATTCTGTTTACAATGCATGGGCGTTCAGGGTAGCTGGAGCAGCAGCGAATAACGTTCAATCTTGCACATTGATAAATGAATTTCGATAAGAAAGTTTTGGACATCTATCTTATTCCTGTCTTACTGCTCCGCATGTATTTATCACAAAAAGAAATCAACCGTATTTCTATATGTACTAGTACGTAAAAGTGTGTTCTCCTCTCCTATATAATTTACTAAGTGGCTTCCTTCGCCATTTGTCGACGTCCTTAGTTTAACAGCTTCGAGTGAGATGATAACTGTGTATAATAACTTGAAAAGAATGTGAAGGAAAATGGTAGTGGCCTGTTTTAAGGTTCCAACTCAGAATGAATCTGGAAGAACTACAGAAAACCAATAAAACCTCCAGACTATCGGCTTCCGCCGCCGAAAACAGAACCAGGGACCTCCCATAATGGAGTTATTATTTAGTGTGCTGTCTGACGACAGGTCCATATGAACAGGATCCTTCCATCCTTTTCTCGGACTGGGACCTGTTCATATACGTTCTTGGCAGATGATCCAGAAGTGGTTTGCCATTGCCTTCTTCTGTGTGTGAATGGAGTAATTGTTGGGATGCCACGGAGAAACCGGGGAAGCCCCCGGAGGAAAACTCCGTGTTGCCTAGACCACGGCCTTGCCCAACACAAGTTATAAATTCGGGCACCGCCGGGAATCGAACCCGAGACCCCAGGATTACAAGGCCAGCGTTCTAACCGCTAGACCACCGTGGCGGTCATAATGGAGTGCCAACAAATAAACCGGGAAGTACAATGACAAAGTATGGAAGGGGGAAGAGGGAAAGACTGGGGTCAACTGTTGGTGGATAACCATAGGATGTTTTCAACTTAAAGTTATAATCATGATAGTCCAGCTTCTGAAGTAGGAAAGTTACCACACAGCAGATGATCGGATAACACCCGGCGCCCAAAGAAATGCTTCGCCGAGTGACCAGTTTCTTACTGGGTCTCGTTATCATCAGCGAAAAACGAAATATAAACAAGCAAGTGTATTCCAATGGACTACGCATACAGATCGAGGTCATTTAATTATACTATACCAACAGAAGATGTTATTTAGCGTCGAATGACACCAAAGGATCACGTTCGGCGACCTCCAAAGAACTGATACGAAAACAGTCGCGCGCTTACCTGTTTGAAAGTATAGTATCCCGGAATTCTGAACCGAATACAAACCAGAAGCATTACGGCTTCACCTGCTGGGTGGGTTTCGTAGTTATTTTCTCGTGAACAAACTTGGCAACACTTGCGAAATGCAACTCACACTTCGCGGCTTTCATTGTATATTTATTTTTTGTATCCTTCCACGTATCCCCCATCCAAAAAGTTAACAGTTCTTGCCGCAAGTACTCATTCTCCTGCAGACGATTCAGAAAACACAACAGCCCGAAAGCACAGATGAACAGAATTCCAATTATGCGTATCTATAGCAGGGATAGACAGAATATGGCACGCAGCGATGTTCAGTACAAAATAATAAGATCGTTTATAATTCCGTTTACATTTTGATAGAACATGAAGCATTGTAATCTTAAAAATAAATAAATAAACAAATGCGTATCTGCTATACCCGGCACCATGTATGAGGCAGTAGAACGCTTGTCCATGCGTGCATTTGTATGTTTTAAGTTTTTAACGTCTTTCGTATTCAGGAGACCCCAAGGTTAAAATCTCGGCCCAGAAATCTGCCATTATGACGGAACGTTTCGGTGGTTTTACATCGTCTCTCCAGACAAATGCCTATATAAAACCTTAAACAGACACGGAACTTTCTACCACATTGTTTAAAATTCACCATGCGCAAACAACCTACCATTCGAGGCTACATAACTTACGTAGTTGAAAATTATCATTAGATAAACCAAGAATCATCCATCAACAATTTCTCAATTACAATTCTTTCTTCTCGCGAGGCACTCCGGTCCGAGGGCATTTTGGAATGGCATCATCTGGCACAAAAAGGAAGCAACTACTAACCCCTAATGTGAGGGGTTAGGCAGGCCTAAGTGACAAAGGTAGCAGAACAATACTGAGATCCTTCAATCCACGTGAAAATATAGTATTAGCGCAATGCGATACTGCTGTACAGGCTTATAAATACCTTTATTCGAGTTCAAGTCGCAAGAAACAGAGAGGCTCTTATACGACGTGACGGAAATTGGAATATTGGCGATTCAATTATCGGTGAAGTTCCTACCCATCTCCATGGCCACAGTACGTTATTCCAGACAATTGAAAGCACATTTCTGCGTACCACAAGACTACCAATGTCGGTGTTCATTTATTGCAGGTAGAAATATGTGCCTACTATTTTAAGGACGTCAAACTAAAGATAAATTACGTCGCGGACAAACAAATATATTTCCGCGTATCTCGTTATTCGCACATAGTAGAAATTTAAAAAAAATAAAAAAAACATTCTGGGGCTTCCGAAGACTTCTGTGACACACAAACTTCTGTATTGAGAAAATCAGTAAGTCTGACTTTTGTTTCATGTAAGAACGTTTTTTTTGGGCCGATAGCGACCACAATTAAAATCTCCCGACAACAATTTGCAGACCTCTAATATCAAGTTTAATCAAAATCCGTTTTGCAGTTTCGGAGTTGAGACACGCGGGCAGAGGAAAAAGAACTACCCAATATGCATTTTGTACAAATAATGCACAAGGAGTGCCTTCTCTTGCCTGTTCAAGTTCCCACTGGCGACTTATAACACCATTACACAAAACTGAGACATCTTACCGGAAATTATTTTGAAGAGTGCCACAGACAAGGAGGAAACGAAGTAGGGGTTTTCTGTAAATAGCCGGGCAATTTGTCAAGATTGGATACAGAGTTTAAGTAATTCGATTACCAGTAAAGCAAGCCGTGATCTGGTTGTCGTTCATGGACTACTGACAGGTAATTTGCGAGGAGGAGAGATCGGAGCATTGACGCTGAAATGCCAAGCGATCTTTGACGCTTGACATTTACAAAGACAGAGGGGCACATCAAGAAGAATTTATCATAATGCCAAAAATGACTCCCTTCCAACACCCTGTAAACCAATGAACAGGTGTGCGCGATGTTTCCAACATATGTCACTAATAACCCTAATAAACAGCAAGAACAAGATAGAGAAAATAATAAAGACACGTCATATAAAAACGGCACATGCCATAATACCGGACCTCATGAAGATCTACAACTTCTATTTGAAACTTTCGTGGATATGGTGGTATTATGTTTACAGCAACAGGTCTGTAATTACAAGAAATGAACATCAAGGCCAATAAGAATTCTAAAAATTGTTTAGGAAATATGTGCACTTCAATGCAGGCCACCTTTCTACCAGACTGTCCCTAGTTTCCACCAATCCTCCGTTTCAACACAGAAGATACATTCGACCAACATTTAAAAATATATCTTCGTCAAAGTGGAGCTCAACCATAACACAATACATTAAACCCTATGACGTCCTTACTTCATACGAGGATGAATCTAAAGCATCCTATCGCTGTCTTGACTCCAGTTCCAGTGCGTTCTTCATTACTCAACATATAAAATACTGTTCGGCGTGGGGGGAAGCACCGGTCAAGACGTTTCATCTTGTCTGTCAGTGTCGTTGCGACTACCAGGCAGACATACCGATACAAGAAACGTTTTCTCGTTTCAGTGTTAAGGCGCAGCGAGGCCCACAATGTAGTACTGCGATACTGCCACGGTAATATCAACCGTACCCTGCAAAGAAATGAGATTATGTGTTCGTCGACTGCTCCGGGTCGGAACGTGCCGTATTGCTTGCTGTAATCGTTGCGATGGCAACAACATCCTGGTGGCGTTTCTATGGGAACAACCCCCGCACGGCGTCCCCTGCAGACCTCGTCACCGAAATACAGAACTTGGCTGTAGCTACTGCAGTTCTTTCATTACCCTAGTTATCCATAAGCACGATAGATTCTGTGGGCAGAAACTGAAGGCTGGGAAGGGGATGGCGCTGGAATAATCTTGGCACAGGCAACAAGAGTTGTTTGGATTTATACGGTTGGTGTAACCGTATCTTTTAAACTAGACTGGGGGAAAAAAAAAGAAAGAAGACAAATGAATGACAAATGCGTACTGGCAGTACCGCCCACAGTACGGCCATATGCTTATTTTGCCTTGTATTTCGCTGAATATTCCTCACATCGCAAAGGAAAATGTTTGAAATAAGAGATGTGCACCTCAAAGAGGTCTCCCCACTTTTACTCATGGAACATGTTTTCGTACGGCGGGACACTTTTGAGAACATTCATATACTATTTCTGAGTCATGTAATGTACTATAACGACACGGTAAGACAGACCAAATTTTAATTACTGCAACTTTCAGCGCATATCCTCTGTATGAAATGCAGTAAAAGTCTTCCTATTACGTTCTGAGATAACACTAAGCATCGTACGACTTCTACAGCGCAGGAACAGCCTTCGCTAACCTTTTAATTAACAGAAGTCAGGCGGACCTCGGAGGCAGGCTGCACGCAGTGACGACGACAAACATTACTGCCCTACCCTAAATTAAACCCCGGTTGTTGTCAGGCTCATATCAAGTCATTTTACGAAAAGCTACAACCTGCAACTTCTTCACATTTCTTTAAATACTCTGAGACAGTGGTCTATTGTAACGATTACACTCTACAAGACAACAACAAAAAGGTAAGAATAGAAACTACGGCAATATTAACGAGTCTTTTTTTAACTTTTTATATGCATATGAGAATTTTAATGGAAGTTCTAGACTCAAAGTCCACAGTAATACATTTACTACACCTATAAATGGTTACAATGGAGTGGGATCCATTACAACCGGAATAACTTCGATTATTTTTTACATTATTTGTATATAACGACGCTGTTTTAGATGAGGATAATGACTGACTGCAAGCACGAAAGGGTGTGGAAAAAGGGGGTCGTTACTATTCCAACATTCGCCTGGAGACTCAGAGAAAAATCGTAGAACATTTATGTCGGGATGAAATATGTCCGAGATTCGGGCGGGTTACCCCCCAAATACAGGTCTAGAACACTGCCTCAATACAAACCGGTTAGATTTTCGAAACAGGTCCGACCAGCCCCGTAGTAAAATAATTGTCCACCTCTGTAGCATGTATGAAGTCATTTTATTCAGAGAGCTGACTCATTTATAATTTGTAGCAACTGCAAACGATGAAGACTCTAGGGTAAAGGGCTGACGCAGGCCAGTTTCTCCCCCAACCCCCTGGTCATGAACTGCACAAACATTTAATTACCCACCTCACCTTCAGCACCATTCCGAACAATACTACTCTTGGAAATTAATCACTCACTAACCAGGGACTGGGCGTTCACGTTAACAGTGTTAGTCCTGCTAATAATCTAAAATCTTTCTTTCTTGGTTCAACGGTACTCCATGTTATTATTTATTATTTAGTGTTCTGTCTGACGACAGGTCCATATGAACAGGATCCTTCCATCCTTTTCTCGGACTGGGACCTGTTCATATACGTTCTTGGCAGATGATCCAGAAGTGGTTTGCCATTGCCTTCTTCTGTGTGTGAATGGAGTAATTGTTGGGATGCCACGGAGAAACCGGGGAAGCCCCCGGAGGAAAACTCCGTGTTGCCTAGACCACGGCCTTGCCCAACACAAGTTATAAATTCGGGCACCGCCGGGAATCGAACCCGAGACCCCAGGATTACAAGGCCAGCGTTCTAACCGCTAGACCACCGTGGCTGTTGGTACTCCATGTACTGGAAGAAAATTCACCGCCAGCGAGCTCCATCTGGCCAGGTAGTTCAGACTTACGCTCGCCGCAAACGCAAACACTGACAACGCCTGAATGGCTGCAGCTGGCTAAAGATGCATTTTGTCTGATCGGTTCTACTGGGTTGCACTGCATGGAGTACCACTGAATCTGAAGTAAGACAAAACTTTAATTTTCGTTTTTCCATCGGTTAGACGGGCTAACACGTTCGACATGAACGCACAACCCCAGAATAACATATTTGTTTCACGAATGTGGTCTTAATACATTGTAATATGGACAAAGAAAACATTTAGCCCTAAATATATACCAGACGCCAAGTTGGCATGGCGATTAGGATTTTCAGCATATTATTCTGATGGTTTTGTGTCCTTGCACATTATTATGTAACGTTTTAAGTCTCATCTGTGAAAGCAACAAGTCAGCCTATTTAATTTCATAACGAACAGTAAAGAAAATTGTTTCCATTTCTGATACAGTTGAGACCTAAGTATATTCTGTCTCCTTGGTTTTGGAGGGGGCTCATAAATTTACAAGAAGTTCGTAAAGGTCTCTTAATGTCAATACCAGCTAAATGGCAGTTTCCCAGTTCCCTTCGAAGGCCTAAAGCTTGTAAGGGGGGGGGGGGGGGCGGTCAACGAGGTGTATAAATCCAGAGTAGCAAGAAAGCATCCGACAAAGTGGGCAGTTTTGCACGCTAGAACACAGTGTCTCAACGTCTTTCAGGAAACGGCACACAAACATGCGGTTAAATATATCCCGGAACATCAAATCATAGGCTTATATTACGCTATAAAAGTAAAGAGGTACGTATGCATGTAGGTATGCACGCGAAAGTCATGTTCATATTTTTTGAATACATGTTATTTTAATATATTCATCTGTTATATTACACATGAAGCAAACAATTTAATAGATCAGCGATATTGCACAAGTAATAAATGACAAACCTCATACGTAAGTTTCTAAGGCAAAAGACGATATTCCGTACTCAACAAACAACATAAAACAATTACCGGGCAAAAAGCATAACACAATAAGAACACTAATTTTTTTAAGACTCTGTACTCGAACATTTCCACTGTTTTATTACTGTTTAGTATTAATAACATTTACCACCTATATAAAACGTTATTATTAATAACATCTTGTGGATACATGTTTCGACAATATGGGCAGCTGGTTTATATAGACTAATAACTTACTCAAACTATTTATAATGAAGTCAGATGGATCAATTTTAACACTGGTATTTAATATTGTTCTTATTACATATGTGTTATATGTTACGCTAAAATTAAGACTCATTTTGAAGGTCAATTTACTTTGTACACGAGAAACCACGACGACCAAGTCAACTGTCTTAACTGCAGGGTTAAACACGGTTCTTTTTTAACGGAATGAAGGTTTCAAAAAGCGATTTTCCAAGCTACGTACTGGAAAGTGAAAGAGAAGTCGATCTATTCTCGGAAGCTTATGAGAAGTACAGAGCCAATGCAGCAAAACCGGACCAAACCGACTCCTAGTCCAGAACACGACATATATTTAGCGCTATCCCCAGATACTTCAAAGAGTGGAACAAGGATGATGTCAACGTCGGACCAAACCAGACTCCATTCGAGAACCGAGAGCACAAACTTTGCTAGCAGAAGAACCTGCTTGAATCCCACAAAGAAATGTTCATGTTGAAGTCTCTTCGTGCGAAGTCAAACTATTAAAATTTGTCTCTCTTCCTTTACATTGAATTAAACTGAACAAAGTGTTATATGCACTCTCTCTGCTAAAGTGGTTCATCTTACAGTGTCCAAGCACAGTTTATTGTAGGTTATATTACTATCAGCAGTTTGTAACGCGTCATCTGCTACCGTTAACAAACAAAAACTATGTCGCCTGGTCGTCGTACAATCGTTTTCAGCTATCCAGAAGTTCCAAATATTCAAATGCTCTTTCAGACATTATCATCACAGCACGTAACGTCATGAAAGCTATTACTGTTGCTGATGACAAGCAGGCGAAGGTACACAGACGGGAAAACATTTAATGACGTCACGTTCTTATAGATTTTCACAAACTATTATTATTATTATTCAGTGTTCTGTCTTACGACAGGTCCATTGCTCTGCCCAAAAAGAGCTCTCCAGTTTTCCCTATTCTCGGCTTCTCGTTTTAATTCCTGGAACGTCATCTTCTTTCCTTGTTTAAGATCGTCGGTTAGCTGTATCAATCTTCTTCCTAGTCCTCTCTTTCCTTCAATCTGGCCTTCGGTGATATCACTCAGTAATCCATTCCTTCTCATAATATGTCCCAGCCAGTTAGCTTTCCTTCATCGAACAATTAGTATCTTACAATATTCATGTATGTATACACGACGGACGGACATACACACCTCGGATCCTAAACAATGGACAGGGTTCTTTACGTCCCAAACAATTTCTTTGTGACTTTTCGTACTTCACTGCCCTTGTTATTGATTTAGCCCACTGTAAGTATACATCTATTGCTGCAAAGCTAATCACAACCGACCACATCACCCGCGCGATAGATTCTCAACATGCATAGGCGATATTGACTCTGAAACCTGGAGAAAGGGGTGGGATGGGGAAACGTGAGCGCTTTTGAAGCACAAAGGCAAAGCGATCAAGGCTTCAAGTAGTTTCCAGTTA
The DNA here is from genome assembly GCF_977971745.1 of Zootermopsis nevadensis. Taxonomy (NCBI): domain Eukaryota; kingdom Metazoa; phylum Arthropoda; class Insecta; order Blattodea; family Termopsidae; genus Zootermopsis; species Zootermopsis nevadensis. The sequence goes on from NW_028259142.1 coordinate 17,470,229, forward strand.
GGCGTAACGTTTCTCTATTCTTCCATTTTATAAGACCCAGAGAAAAAGCCTTCTCCCTTTTATATATATACACACACGGTGCTCAAGACGTCTCGACAGGTAGGCCACGCTGGAAGCCAGAAGAAACATTTCCTCCTAACAATGTTCTTCTGGAGTTTGACGCCATGTAGACTCGCAAGTTTCAGAGAAACATACTGTATTCATCTTCAGGGCTGACGTGTCTGTGCTGGAAAGCATATATGGGGCAGAGTAGAGAGAAGCCAAATTTCTTTTAAAAAAATAAAGCTTCTAAATGCACAACTTCCATAACTGCCTATATTTTAAATTAAAACATTTCCCCCATAACCTTTTACACGCCCACTTTCGAAACTACATCCTATAAATTTGTATTTAAGTCTGATACTAAAACGCGCACTTAAAATATACCCACACACGCAAAGAACGTGCTAAATGTGTAAAACACGCTCTCAGAAACGGTGTCAACTCTTGGAACATAACAAAAGCACGTCTCATATGCCGTTAAGTACAAGCTTAAAATACATCCACATTAAGAACCAGGACTTCGAAATATTGATGCAGAATGCTCTTTGTGACAACAACACACGCCTAACACATGGTCCTCCATCGACTGATGTCCACATAAGAACTGCAATGTTTCATGCACAAAGCTTATTAACTCCTAAAATACAATAACGACAAAGAATGTCTTCAAACATCGACAGCACAAGCCACATAAGAATTAAAACTTCACCATGTTACAGGATATCTGTCCATACGTCAGGGCCAACCCTTGTCTCTATTATACAGTAGATTCTGGAAAATACGTGTTAAATTTATGAAGTACCACGTCAAGACAGATATTCCTTAGGGCATGTGCTGTTCCCAGAATGGCAGCCTTCTGTTGTTCCACACTGGAGTGTTTACATGGAGTATCAACTAAATACTTTTGAACTGATAGTGATAAGATTCTGGATCAACCAATAATTACACGTATTATTATTATTATTATTGTTAATATTATTAATAATATTGCTGCTGCTGTTACAGAATCGGTAATCAACACGAACATCAATAACTTACCGGAATACAGAGTGTTTAAATATTTGTTTCCTGAATAAAAATTTCCTTGGATATTATCCATCGTCTAGTAAATATAAAACGTAAAACGACGTTTCGGAGATGGGACTCTATCTCCGGACGGAGATAGGGATTAGCTCTATCTAGTGGGCCCAACTGTGTAGGAACCTGAAGACGGAGATAAGAGTCCCAATTCCGAAACGTCGTTTTACGTTTTATATTTACTAGACGATGGATAATATCCAAGGAAATTTTTATTCAATTGACTCTTCACCATCGTCAAGAAGTTTTAGATTTGATATCTGTTTCCTGTTTGCTCCTTTTCGTATTAATTTCCTGGAGTTTATCCGGGGAGGAAATTTTGTCACATGGAACAAATTAGGTCAACTGACGGCATATATACGAGTACACTATTTTAATGCAGTACTGGGAAAACGTGGGCGGCAATATTCGTAACAGCATAACGCAGAACACATTCATTTATATGGCATACATTTTAGACCTGTGATTTAGATTATAAACACATTGACAAATTCGGTATGTTTTTTTATTTTATTCGCCTACGACAATACGTGTCAAGCGAAGACTTATCTACATTAGGGAAAATATTCCAGTCCTGTGTCTGCAGTTCTCGTTATAAACCGTTTTTACTGTAATTCAAACCATTTTGGTGAAGTCTTGTTTCTACGAAAAAGCAGAACACAGTCGCTAGACTTTCAATGACATTACGTGATACGATCAGCATTCTATCCATAGGGTAAGAGAGCCAAAAGAAAGTTTTCAAGTGTCCATAATTAGTGTGTGGGTGTCAGATCCAGAGGATGCTTGACAAATTAAAATTAGATCCGCAAGTTTTTCACAAAGCTCTTGCAGTGTAGACACACGTGCACCGACTGGAAAATGTGTTGCGGCATAACACTCTCCTTCATTCAAGCTTACAGAGATCGGTTTCAGAAAGAAATACTGCGATATGCACTGGCAGAAACGACTTTCAAGCAACAAGAAGGCAGCGGGGCGTCGGACTTCGCACTAAATTTGATGTTTATAAGACCAACTTTTCTATACAGCATGCCAGATACGAAAGCTATTAAGAGGTCCAAACTGTTCCTCTGACCTAGGAAACCACGCCCAAACTATTTTTGGTTGCCGGTTGAGCCTCCACAGAACCAGTTCTTGAACAGAAAAAAAATTCAGTGACAAGATACAAATTCCGCGTTTAAGATCAAAGCACTCGCCGCTGAAATATAAAATTTTGAGGCATGGAATCAATATATATACGGTAGTTAATACAAGTGGATAAACGTATATTCTAATGCGGTGCACACGTTTTCCGAATGTATCCACTGCAGTTTTGTGTATCTCACTGGCCTTATGTTCATTATGGCAGATACAGTATTTTCTTTATAAGAGCGTGAAGTTTTATGGAAAATTTTACATTGCTTCAGAATTGCATTGGAAGTAATGTTTTTGTTATGAGCTACCGAACGTCGTGGCTCAATGGAAGGACTCGGATTCGAATCTCGGTCTAAAGACCGGCTACCCAGACTGAGACTATTGATGTTTCCAGATAAGTACTGGGGCAGTACCTTATCAACACAATTTTCTTCCATACCCCTTCGAATTCACAGCTGGAAGTCATCCTACCATTCAACCTACAGCAGCTGAAAAAGCGTAGTTAAATAAACCAAGAATCAATAATAACTCTACATAGATGACGACAGCAGTCCACCAAAACACAACAAGTAACTGGTAACCTTTACCAAAACAGCTTATAAAATGTTCGTGTCTTTGTTACGATCAATTAATTCACCGACAAAATAATATAAAAATAAGCTTTTAGGTTTACCTCATACATACACACATTTTGAGCGTAAAATTTCCAGACTCATAAACCCTCTGAGGTGTCAGCCAAACTTCATAATCTCTGTGAGAGGAAACATTACATATATTTATGCAGCTGACAGTGAAGAACTGCAACGACTTATCTGGCCTCTTCTCGAGTCAGTGACGCCAAGAATTAATGAAGAAGCGTGAATGCAAGCTGCTGCTAGGTTTATTACTACGAAAAACGGTTCATGGAACGAGCAGTTCGCAACAGGAAGAGAAACAGCGATATTATTAAAATTAATAAATACGATCGTTTATTTATAGTAGCAGGCGGCATTAGCGTCCAAAACATATTTTATGACATCGCGTTACGAAAATGGCTGACGACGACTCAAGGACCGTCACCACCGAGCGTGGGCTCCATTTCAGCAAGTTCTACCAATCCACTCTACAGTCCTATTATTTTATGGAGGCAGCTGAGTTTTAGTTACACAGAAACTTACATGAGTCCACTGTCACGAACAGACCATTACCTAAGTATGAGTCACGGAAAGGTCTATTTAGAGGTGGTACTATCGTGAATAAATAGAAACTCCATGGTTATATGCCACAAATAACAACAGAGGTATCATTCGAAAGTCCAGTGATCCTGCAGACATCTCATGCAAATTAATGGTTAGTATTTAGCTACGCTGTGATTATCTCTCCTTCCGCTACTGGTATCTGAATTCACGACCTTGCGTCCTCCTCCATGGTATTTCTTGTATCCCTCTTTTGCGCAGTCCAGAGGCCACCATAATACAATACTGTACACTTCAAAAGTAAATCAACCATTGGACACAATGTTGAAGTGTGTTACTGATCCATCGGCATGAGATACAAATGCAAGTTCAATGTTAAGATAATAGAACAGCATCTTCTCCGAGACCTAAACGCAATCTCCAGTCACAGTAACCTATGTCACTTCAACATCTGAACTGAGATCTCAAATGGATTACAAGTGTCACGCACCTTGCATCAGAAGTGGGCAATGAAGCAAGGTGCAGTTCATAATTTGGCGGAGAGTTAATCGACGCGTAATTTTACCGACATTAATTATTTTAAACAGAAAGGTCGGCCCATTGTATCATGCCCGTGTTCCCTTCCGTCCGACCCCGAACATCTTAACGGAAGACACATGGTATGAACATCACGCAGTACCACGAGTTCGACAGATCAAAGCAAAAACACGCCTAGGCTTGACATGTGGGCGGATGAAGAAACAAAACTTGCGCTTAAATCAATGCGAGTTGGTTCTTAGAAATACGAGTAAATGAAAGAACAATCTATAATTTTCTTTCACTAATAATATAGGCTACAGGCGACTTAGGGTCTCCAAGAAATGTAGAGCCACAGGGAAAGAAATCAAAAACACTGGATACTGCCTACTGGAAAAATGGTTTACAAGACCAGAAACACCAAGGCGTGGCAAAGTGGCAGCACCAACCACTTCAACACGGAAGAAACAAGGAATGGAAGGAAACTAAAAAAACGTATCAATGAAAAATAGAGGGAAAGAATACTGAAAGGAATGACGGTAAATTTAAGAAACAAAGACAAATCCATAAAATACTGAAAGAAAAAGGCAACAAGACTGAAATGAACGAAAAAAGTTGTCACGGCGGTGAGCCCGAAGGGTTGCGACGCCGTGTAGTCTGGCAGAAGATTACCAAAGTTTCAGAGGTCCTTGCTGCCTTCATCATCAGGGCAATTCGCCATGATCATGGAGGCAACAAGGACCAGTCTACACGTCGCTATAACCCAGAAGACAGCCATCTTCGGAAAGTAAATACTGTAGCTGTATTTAGTATATAACGAGAATCCGACAAAAACATCTACAGGCTACCAATTTTGTCTACTATGGAATTCCCAAATCCTAGGCTAGGAATGGTGAGCCAAGCGGAAAGTTCGTATGGGCGAAATTTCCTAATGCGAATCTTCATAAAGCGAGGACTGACTGCAGAGTTAACATTCAAAAAGTATTTTGCAAACGAAACTTGAGAGTATTTACTTTAAATCACTTGATTGCCTGCAATTACACAATAAATGTTCGAGAATCGTCTATGGGATCTAAAGAAAGTTTGACCGACATGAAACTCCCCTACTACTTATGAGAACTTCCTGCAACGCGATTTAATCTACAGCCAGACAGGGTTATTTCAGTACATCCATGTTACACGCAAAACTGCTGCAAAGGCACATTATTACTACAACAGCAAACAATATTACAAAAATAAGTGATTTAAGCCTTGAAAAGATGAGAGAACTTTCCTGTAGAGAATAAGGAAAACAAAAACCTAAGACACGATTACGATTATCCGCTCCCAGATTTGAACATAAAATCTCCCAAATACGAAGCTACAACCGTGAGTTACATTTATTTTTAAAGGTCTAGCATTTTACACACACTGCAAAGTGACGGGAGGGGAAAACTGTGAGACTAGCATCTACTGTTCCATGTGTTATATCTAAGCATGTATATCATCAATGCCATTTTAAAAAGTTATCAGGCTTCGCCACAACCAAAATAAAGCATGAATACACAAGTACAGCCTTTAATATGTATGTGGAATAAACGGGTTCAAATATTCACAAGGTACTGACGCCATGTGGCATCCTCCTGTGGAGTATCAGAACTGCCACAACTCTAGACACACGTCTGCTGCCTGTTCCAATATGCAAATAAATTTCGAGAAACGAAAGAACTGTAACATTTTCCAGGTTTCGGCAACAACAAAGACCGACACGGAGGAACAAAGTTAATAACGGACATATTTATGAAACATGCTATGATGCATGTTCAAGAAACAGGTTTTAGTGGCGAACGCATAATCTTCTGATTGTAACATACTTTTATTTGTACTCTGCACCAAGTGACCAAGTGTCCGTAATTTGCCCGCAGGTTTCATCTGCAACAGAAACTGCTAGAAACAATTATTTTAGCTTTATAATTCCTACTTTGTAAGAAGTTCAAATTCTCCTAGCTAATTTTATCAAAAAAGGTTCATTGTACAAAAATTGGTACACGTAAAATATAGATATGATTAAGTTATACAATAATTATTATATTTGTTTACCGTCAAATCACAATAAAATAGTAAGATAAGATAATTAAAATGATTAAAATATCATCTTATGTTCCATATCGAGCATTCCGATGTAAATCGAATGCTCAATATAATAATTATTTTAATTAATATCACAATAAGACGCAACTATACTATCTCATAAGTTATACAACTTTATTAAAAACATTTTTCGATATGATGAATGTTTAACAAGATAAGGCGAAAAAATAACGTTGACTATGCAGTGTGACATCAGTGAGATTTCGTTAACTTTGCAACAATAGATGTGAAGACCTCAAATCTTACAACAATAGATGTGTTTTCAGTAAACGTACATAAAGGCCTATAAAGTATGCAAAATCGCCAGGAACGCATCCAGGATAGTACTTGCACGTCACTGGATTTCAACCCTCCATTCCTGAATGTACTGCATTAATGACATCAAATACAGTTGCTTATCACAAATATTCATTCACATTTCACGTTTCGGCTTGTAGCCACCTTCAGGGGATTAATTTCCTCCATTATGGGTGCTACTCTCGCCCCTACCCTGTAAGTTCACGTTCTTACAACTGACTGAAGGAGATTGAAAAGTATCGGAATAAAGTTTATACCAAATTTAGCCTAAGTTGGAAAACTAATTTAAAAGTTAAACTGGGGGAGGGTGTCAACCGGACAGAGACAGCATGGCGGCCCTTTAAGACTACATTTTTCCTTAAGAAATGAACAAAGGATAAGAACACAATAAACGACTTATCCTTATACACCGCTGTCGCATAATGGTTCCTATCTGACCCTTTTATGGAAAATATTCGATACCAAGTCATTAGGCACGTCCACCCACCGCGAAGACTATCGAATCGGTCGGAACGCGCTCCAGTGCCACAGTAGTAGGGGTGCGGCAGCTGTATCACGGGGCTCTCCTCGTCCCCAGAAATCAATAACACTACACACCGCTTACTGAGAGGTCGCATTTTACACTAAGTTTAGTCCGGCACCAGTCCTCTCGCTCCCAAACAGCAGACGAATAGACAAATTTCACGAATTAATGATATAATTAGTCATTCGAATGAGAATTATACCTAAATGATGCTAAACGTACATTCGAAAATGAAACAAGAAGCTCTGGGAAGAACATGCGAACCGTTTTGACTCACGGACCTGATAACTCGGCAGTGGGTTTGCTGCTTGTCTCAACAAACGATGGCACAAGTCTACAAATCAAAGCTAGCATAGCTAACTAACTAACAAACAAACTAACTGCAAGACCTCATAACAGAAAACTGTACAATACATAATCTATTCTGCTCCATGTTGCACTGACAACAAAGACCCTCGGTGCAAATTACTCTTCGGGCCGTAGTATAGAAAATACCTTACCACCTAGCGTAATTAATATAATTTTTTATTCTCATTCCTTACGTCTTCTGCTACTTTAGTAACGCAAATGCACCACCATCTTCATTTGACTGCCGAGCGCAACCACAAGTCAAAATTGTGTAAATATTCAACGTGAACTCAGTCAACAATTACGTCATATAATGCACATATCCATATTTTATCAATAAGATAATAAAAGTTGTCAGCGGAACCACGGTTCCGGAGAATTTGACGTAAATACGTCTATACGGAAAGGAAGTTTATATATTGGCTTTATTCTAAATATTTCCTTTATACATGCTTTACAATTGAGTAAAGTTTGATTAAGACTTTGCTTATTTAACCTGAATTAGTTACGCTTAAAATGGGTCTGTGGTAGCTGAATGTAATGTAATGTAATAAAATGTTTTATAGGTAACAACAATGTCGAGTAAACAGATGACTTTTCCTAGGTAACAAAAATTCCGAGTAAATAGATGTTCCTTAGGTAACCATTGACCATTTTTAGAGGTAGGATAAGGTTACAAGGAAGCTGGAAAACGCTTAAAGTTCCAGAGGGACAAACGTACATGCGCAACTGAAGTAGCATGATAACGGTGTCCCTTAATATTCGTCTATTCTCCGAGGGGGTCTAAACAAAGGTCTGCGCTGGTATTTATAGTACCTGCCACAAGGCAGTAGGAAATTCCAAGCTCCGATTGGTAGATGCGTGGCCGAAAGGAAAGCAGATCAGAGCTGCAGGCCCGTTTTCCAACATTTCTTCAGAGGCAAAATAATGAGCTAGTTGAAATATTAGTATCAAAGAAACTTGGTCAGATCTGAGTATTAAACCGTTTAAATGCAAACACAGGAGCCAGGACGCTGTTGTCACTTCGCCTTGACGACGGACAACCAATTTCTCCAAACCGTCAGAAAACCAGTCCGCTAGCACAAGGTGTCATCACCCAAAAACAAAAAAACGATTAGCTATAAACAACTGAAATTTTTTGAAGTTAACTGTCTTCTGGGATCTTGCACTGTGTAGACTAGCATAAAGCGGGCGATGTTTCACAGGTGCGTTTTACCTTCATCAGGGCGTCGTCTGAAACGTCGGTAAACTTGTACCAGACTACACGGCGCAACATCCCAAGCGACAGTTAGTCACGTTCAAGTAAATAACTGGCCTAACTTCGTGACTAGAAGAAACAAAAAAGAAATCTTTCCAACTGTTCTGTGATGAGAAGTTTCACCACAGCTTAGTTTAAAAGCCTCACTGTAACCACTCTTTAAGATAACCAAATACAGTACAGCGAGGTGTGTATTCACTCAAAGCGACTTTACACAACTCGGTCACCACAACTTCAACATATAAAATGGCTTCGTATCTAACAAACTTCAAAACTACTTTGTTGTCTGTAAAGTTCACAGTATATTCTGCACGGTCATGCTTCATACATAATGCAGAGAATAGTTTGATCAAATCAAATATGAAATCCTTAATAACTCAATATAGGCCAGGCAGCGATTGTCGATGCACACAAATCGCTGATAGATTGTCACGAAACGCTCTTCTGATAAAATTGTTGAAAAATAAAATACTCTGGTAATACAAAACACAGTTGTCCGCAACCTGTGGATCGCATATCAATATAACGAGGAACAATTAGTTATCAGCAGAGTAAATAACTGTATTAATTATAAGTATCTGAAAGTGGGGTGCTGACAATAACATCTGGATCTAAGACGGGTGAAGTGGGCAATTCAGGATAGTGTACACCAACGAACATATGTTACGATATCCATAAGAGACAGCTACTTCATAACTTTCGGACTACAGATCTTCTGCCCGCCGTCACATTAATGTAATAAGGAAGACGCCAAAGCGGTTGAAGGAATCTTATATCGATTTCTAAAACGAGATATAAAAACTGACCGCAGTATTTATTAATATCAGTGTCCTCAACCACATACACACACGTAAAAATAATTTAAAAATGTAGCCTAGAGAACCTCAGAAAAATGCTAGAACTATTCATGATCAGACATCATATTTTATTTATTTATTTGGTGTTCTGTCTGACGACAGGTCCATATGAACAGGATCCTTCCATCCTTTTCTCGGACTGGGACCTGTTCATATACGTTCTTGGCAGATGATCCAGAAGTGGTTTGCCATTGCCTTCTTCTGTGTGTGAATGGGATGCCACGGAGAAACCGGGGAAGCCCCCGGAGGAAAACTCCGTGTTGCCTAGACCACGGCCTTGCCCAACACAAGTTATAATTCGGGCACCGCCGGGAATCGAACCCGAGACCCCAGGATTACAAGGCCAGCGTTCTAACCGCTAGACCACCGTGGCGGTCTACATCATCTTAAGTGACATAAATAATAACGTCTTGAATATGTTCCTTATATCTTCCAGGAAAGCAAGTTCCATGTAAACGGGACATAACTTATCTTCTACAATTCGATCGCACACCCAAGGGGGACAAGAAATTGTGCACGGTAGTAACTGCTGAAGTTAACTCCACTTAATTCCCTAGGTAAAAGAGGTTAAGGGATGTAATCACATTAGTGGTGGGCCTTTTGGGGTTACTAAATCTAAAATCCCTCCATTAGAAGCAGCTCTTGCATAATGGGGATCACCCAAAGCAGAATCAAATTACACTTCTACCGCCGCTCTTAAGCCCAAGCCACAATGAAATAATTGACACAGGCCCAACTATACCTACAAGACACCGAGGACCGTCGCTGTCATGTAGTCTGAATTACAAGAGAATTAAAATCAGAGCTGCTGCCTCGTAGATATACAGACAGACAGCCAGCCAGAAGATCACCACTGTTATTTCTCTTGTAATTTAAAAATCATCTCCCCCAAATTTATTTGTTATAACATTTAAAGACGCAAATAACTGTACACAAACATAACGTCACGGCCGAGTGGTTAGCACTGAGAGATTCAGGGTTCGAAGACCGATTACCCTAATGTTCGAAATGTTTTCCTCAGTCCCTTCATACACACACTAGGATAATAACTTAAAATGTCACATGTCTATTCTGGTCAGTGAGAAAGAATGAGGGGCGATGTCTTTGGAATGGAAAGCGAGCTGGACAGATTCCCAAGAACTCTATCGCTACTTCCTGTTAATCAGCTGTTATTCCAGCAGACCTATAGTTAATTCGGACATATCTTAAACAATGAATGGCGTTAAGGTGTGCAACACACAATACACCATATACGGAGTGTGTTCCGGCATAAATATTTTATATCTACGATTTTATTTTTAATAGTATTACAGCTGATTTCAACACTACACGACAGGTTACAATTTCCATGGGTCATACGTCGTATTTTATCCACACCAGCTCCACAGTCTTCAGGAAGGCTGTATTGCGCTTTCAGATACGGTTAAGAAAATTAACTCTATAATCAGCGCCCCTGCTTTGGTACACTTGATCGATTCAGTTACACTTCGTATACGAAATGCAATTGTTTCCTCCGAACCCGCTTGCACCCTTCCGGAAATATATTTCACCCACAAGAGAGAATTTCGGGAGATGTTTCAGTTGGTTATTAAGAGGAAAAAATGTATGAATAACCACGTTAGCTCTATAATGCAAATAAACATAACATATAACATTAAAACCTAATTATATTACTTAAATCACTTATTTAGCCCCTACTAATTACTGAGATCACTTAAGCAAATTTTAAAAAAACCAATACCGATAAATGATGACATCGATATAAAAATATTAGATATCGATTGGGAATTCCACATAGCTTGACATTTTTTTATTTTTTATTTAGTGTTCTGTCTGACAGGATCCTTCCATCCTTTTCTCGGACTGGGACCTGTTCATATACGTTCTTGGCAGATGATCCAGAAGTGGTTTGCCATTGCCTTCTTCTGTGTGTGAATGGAGTAATTGTTGGGATGCCACGGAGAAACCGGGGAAGCCCCCGGAGGAAAACTCCGTGTTGCCTAGACCACGGCCTTGCCCAACACAAGTTATAAATTTGGGCACCGTCGGGAATCGAACCCGAGACCCCAGGATTACAAGGCCAGCGTTCTAACCGCTAGACCACTACAGAATAATCGGTTACTAAACTGGAGAAAACAAGAAACAAGATGCAAGAAGACAACCCTAACAGAGGTAAAACATACATTTAGACCTAGATGCAAATGGAAGGAATTTAACTTGTGGACTTCGGGGAACGACCTTCAAGCCTCGTGGTCGTGGCCAAGCATTCAGTCTGCCATGTTACAATGAGTTTGGCAATGACACTCTTTAGCTCTAAAACATTAATTCACAACCGGTCGGAGAAAAGACACGGGGTCCGAACACAGCAATGCTAACTGGAAACGAAGGGAAACTATTAACACGTTTTACTCAATTAAATCGGGGAGGGGAAACTAAATTAGCAACAGTGACGTCACGGACGGCCTCGCTAACACGCTACATTAGGTTGTAATCCGTTGCACAATGCCCAGTTGACAATTATGGGCACAAATGACATGCGCTCTTATTTAACAAATTTCGTGACTGATACACTGTACCTAATGCATAGCGTGCATTGCATGTGCGTCGGAAAGCTTCTGGACGCCACATCCTTAACGTCAGCCACTTTTCTTACTTTACATGATAAAATACTGGCTTATGGTATCAATCCCACGTGCCTCTTCCTCACTAATAATTTTCGAAACAATACCTGGGTACTCACGAAATGATGCATCATGCCACTACAGACCAAGCCACTTTTTTATTATTATTATTATTTAGTGTTCTGTCTGATGACAGGTCCATATGAACAGGATCCTTCCATCCTTTTATCGGACTGGGACCTGTTCATACACGTTCTTGGCAGATGATCCAGAAGTGGTTTGCCATTGCCTTCTTCTGTGTGTGAATGGGATGCCACGGAGAAACCGGGGAAGCCCCCGGAGGAAAACTCCGTGTTGCCTAGACCACGGCCTTGCCCAACACAAGTTATAAATTCGGGCACCGCCGGGAATCGAACCCGAGACCCCAGGATTACAAGGCCAGCGTTCTAACCGCTAGACCACTGTGGCCATCATAAGCCACTTTTATACTTCATAAATAACAAAAACATAGTGGCAGTGAGAACTTGGGGGTGGGAACGACTCTATGGGCAATACATCTTATATTAGGTAACTTCTGTTAACAATATGACTATCAAGCGATATCAATATTCAGCTTTCCCTTTGACGGCGATAACATTAGCCACAATAAATGTGCACATTTTAAATTACCAATATAAAATTTAATCGAAACCCACTGAACAGTATCGGAGATGAAATGTCCCCCAAAATGTTAAGAGCAGGACCGCTCCTGAGTGTTCACTTCGAGCAAAGAGCTCATAGTAATATGTGGCTAATGAAAAAGTTAAATATGCTTGCTCGAAGTCGTCTCAAAGGCTTCAAGTGACGTCAGTGTTCCATCAACAAAGTTTATTTTGCGAGGTGGATACACAACCGTTGTTGACACGCACACGACGGGCCGACAGAGCGTTCCTGTCGTACACACTTAAGCACAAAGGCCCGGCGTAGTATCTGGAGTAAACAGCTGTTTTAGATCGGCTGTAGTTTATGTTCTGAATTCAAGTCTTCAAAACCAGATCGAAGGTGTCTGAAAACCGTGTGTTCAGAAACACTTACACCTATGGAAAATAAACCAACAAAGCACTCAAGGGAACTACACAAGGTCTATAATTTGCACTTTCTCCTTCTTTTGCTAGTGTGATTAAATCAAGTGAAGTGGATGGGACATTAGCAATTGTGGAGGAAATGAGAAATACACAAACATCTCAGTCGGATATCCCCAACAGAAGAAAACCTGGGAGACTTAGAAGAATAACATTACACTGGATCATGGGCAAAATTGCAGGCTTTTGTGAGCTCGGTGGTGATGGTCTTATCACCTAATAATATACCGTATAGGCGACGAGCACACATCACCTAGTCCTTGGAACAAATATAAGTTGTCATATTTTATTTTAATATTTTCCGTCAAATCACAATTTTTAAAGATAATAAAATATAAAATATTTAAAATATCATTTCACGTTCCGCATCGAATTTGTAAATCGATCATTCGAAGCGGAACGTGAAATGATATTTTAAATATTTTATATTTTATTATCTTTAAAAATTGTGATTTGACGGAAAATATTAAAATATTAACCTAATTCACAATATGACGCAAATATACTACCTTATAAGTTGTCATATAAATTAAGATGAATATATGAATGTTTGGGGCAATGGAAGGTGGAAATTATTTTATTTCAATCACGCAATCGCATATCAACCATTTCAATTCAAGACCTTGAGCTATGGGCATACGAGATAATACAATAATGATAATGAAAACTATCGACAGACAATGGTATTCCCATGACGCACAGGATGGAGGGATGGAATAGGAGAAAACGACCCACAGAAGCCTAAGAAGCTCAGTACATTGTGACCCTGTCCAAGACCCGGCCAATGGCAAGCCGTATACATATTCGTTGTAGCCCCAACAGGCACCAGTCCACAGATGACAGCAACGCTCTAGAAATGTATTCAGACGATACCGAGTTTGTCTGAAACGTGTTACCTGGACTACTGTTTCGTGGTTCTACTCCATGCTAGCAAAGGCGGCAGCCAGTCACACACACACAAAGATGGCAACTGCACACATGGCGTAACAAGCGTTGTAAACAATTTGTTCCTCGACCTTCGCAAATTACGCCAGTGACGTGTTTCATTAGATCAACGACCTTTGCGTGGGCGTGCAGTCTGGTAACCACGGTAACCGGTAACCAAGCTAACCATGACAACTAGCGTACAAGTCGTCTGCAGTCGTACTGAGACAAGATCAAAACTACAATTACGTTTCTGCGTAAAGTGATCGTTGACCATGTTCGATTTAAATAAAAATTGAACCAGCTCTACGACTTCTCACAAATTCTCCAACATCAAATTTAATCAAAAGCGATTTTAATAGGCTCCCCACAGAGCTGCAAACGCGACTAAAACAATCTCGCAGCGGACACGGAATTGTTAAATTTACGTATACAGTGAGTCCAGTCAAGTTACCAGGACAACGTAATGACTGGACAGGTCTATCGCACACTGCGATAAGTATGGAGCATCGGTGGAATAAATGGCGAGAAAAGCAGAAAAACCATATCCCAGACTCCTGTCACTTTTCGTACTACAAAACCCATTATGGGTTGATCTGGAATTTACCCGGGATTTCCATGGCGAGCTACAGCTTACTTTTCCTGAGCTAGGCACGGCTCTGCAATGTTTTAACAACCTAATATACTAACATTCACACTGTGATTTGTGAGTCTGACGGAGGTGAAAATGCCGATTATGGTCTTCAGGGTTGTAACGCCGTGCAGTCTTGTACGAGGTGCGATGGGAAAGTTTCTAGACTGCGCCTATAAAAACCCGTACACTTATCTCAGGTATTAAATTCATCCATCACCCTCGAAGTAATTCCCCTGGGAGTGAACACAACGATCCCAGCGCCGCTGCCAAGCCTGGAAGCATCCCTGGAAATCTTTCTTTGTCAGCCTGTCAAGCACCATCTGCGATTCTGCCTGAATATCTTCTATCGTTTCAAATCTCCTTCCCTTTAGCTGAATTTTCATCTTTGGGAAGAGGAAGAAGTCACACGGCGAATAAGGAGGGTGCGGGATGACGGCCATGGTGTTTGAGGCCAAAAACTGCCGAACTTTGAGGGCGGTGTGCGCTGGCGCGTTGTCATGATGCAGCAGCCAGTTGTGGTTGCGCCACTTTGACGGCCGCTTCCGTCCTTTAGAATCAGCTGACAGGTCCCATAGCCTATCCCAACAATGTCGCACAAGTCGTTGATGGTACGACGTCGATCTTCGTGAATGGCCTGCCGAATCTTCGTAACATTTTCGGGCGTTGTGCTCGAAGATGGTCGTCCAGAACGCTCGTCATCATCGACAGAGGTTCGGCCATTTTTAAAACGTGAATGCCACACAAAAGTTTGTGCTTGACCCATTGCGGACTCCCCAAATGCTTGCTTTAGCATTTCATAGGTTTCCGTAGCCGTTTTGGCGAGTCTTTCGCAAAATTTGATGCACACGCCATTCCGAAATCGCAGGAGGGTCGGTGTAATGCACTACCAAAACGCCCGTAACTAAGAAACAAATGCTAATTCGATGATGCCGGCTGGCACACTGATTCACTATGAATGTAGGCCGCACCCCCTAAAGGCAGAAGCTCGTACTATATCCGGTTCGCCCGCTATTGACACAGTCTGGAAACTTTCCGATCGCACCTCGTAGGTCGTTTTAGAAGAAACCACACACAAGATCATACGGCAATAAAGCCCACAAGACCATATTCAATAATACCCATACTGTTTACAAATATAAGAATCGTTCAAAGCGGAATTTTCCAAGGTCAATTACAAGAGAATTAGGCACAGTACAACAGTGTTATTAGTAAACTATCGTGTGTTGTAACACTGTGAAGTGAATGAGATGCAAATGTGTGACTAGGTGTTAAAATAACACACCCAGACACTAAGGAGACGAAGCCATGAACTAGTCATTCCTCTTGCCATAATTCTGACCTCGCACTAAATGCCATTTATATGCTGACTGAAATAACAGCTTACAAATTAACAAATTTCAACACGTTTCTGATATTTAAGCAGCCACAAAAACGATTAAAAACTGACCTCACGCTTTACTCGAACGGCATCTCACAACACAACAAATATCTGAATCTGGGAGGAGACTTACAAAAAAATAGCAACAAGTTCTTTACATGCCTGCAATACTTGCCTTGCAGTAAAAAAGTTTATTAGAAAGCACACTGTAAATTTATTTTCTGAACAATCCTCGTGTGTAAGCGTCTTACCGGTACCCAGAATCAGGCAAGTACTGCTGGGTAACTTCCATGACATCGGATGGTCGTGGAATAGTGGCGTAAGTTCCGGCCAATCCACCACAATGCCTATTGACGCGCGAACAAAACATAAACTTCGGTCCGAGATTGAACAGCTAATCAGTTATGTAACGCAGAAGATCCACTTAAAGGCCCTCGTCTTATACTTACGTCAGTGTTGATAATTGCTGGCGGGCGAAAATTCTTTTATATACGGTACCTTAGATGTTTTCATACTAACATACATCTCAATTAGGCAGGATGTGTTACTCAGAAAAGTTACTGGCTACCTACAAAAACGGGAAAACGTTCCTTGCAGAGACAGGATTCTTCACTAGCTCACTACATCCAAACAAACCCCAAGGCCCACCCAGCCCCCTATCCAACAGGCACTCTTTCCCTATGTATATGATCGGCCAGGGCGAGAATGTGACAACTTAAACATTCCTTGCCAATGCTTAGAGCTTTTACTTCCAGTAAGTCAAATGTATACATTGCTGCCACCTACCTCCATAAGCCATAAAACAGTTTCTAACACAGCACTCTCCAGGGTATTAAAGTGTTTCAATACAAGATACTGAGCCAAACATCCACAGAGATAGAGACACATGTTTAATATGGAATGGTTTAGAAACTTTGAGCTTGTTCCTTTCCTGTTGTGCATGAACATCCACCTCTCAGTGGCAGTGGAATTGTACACTAAAACACAGTCAGGACAATGGTGTCTGTTGAGGAAAAACCTCAACTTCTGATACATGTACGGAAGAAAACTCTTGGTTACTGTGCTGGTAATTTGTAATCAGCCAAGTACCATCAAAAGGGAAATCCAATGTAGATATGGTTATTTAGTTTAATTTCTTGTATGTTTAATTTAGATGCTGGAATTAAATATTAAGAACGTAAACAATATAGGTGAGTAATAATGATGATTATGTATATTTACATTTTATTTCAATGAAGTATACTGAATGCAAAAAGGAAGGTTCATCTGGGACTGTCAAGAAGACTTAAGTAATCTCTGTGAATGTTTGGCAGACAAAAACTGCTCTTGTCTCCCAGATTTTATAGTTTAAACCAACAAAATAGACAATTTTATGTACTGTGAACATTCGTATTTAAAGATGGTGGAAACCCAGTACTGGAAATAAATAACATACTAATTAAAGCCAGTGGTGTCCCAACATTGGAAATAAATAACAACAGTACAGTAGATTCCGGTTAATCAGGGCAGCCATTTATTTGGGACAAATCTTAAAGAACAAACCTTCTTAACTCTTTACGTGGAACCTCATATATATGGGACAGCCGCTTAATTGGACCAAAGTGTTCTAGTCCCGATGTGTCCCAATTAACCGGAATCCACTGTATTATATATAATAGAATTTATAACCAGTAATGTTTGATAATTTCATAAAAAAAATTCTTTAAATTTTTCATCGTATAAATTACAATCAGAAATAAAAAATGTTTCTGAAGCTGAATCGTCTTCAGGTAAAAAGATCCAGTTCTCATGCTAGCTAAACCAGGGACCAACAGCTAGAGTTTGTGTCCTTTCCTTTTTAACTGAAGACCGAAGAAGATTCATCTTCTGCACTGGGATACTGGGAACGACCCGTTCTTCAAGTGCCTGAGCACTGCGGGTCCCAACTTTTCGTTGGCTCGATCTATAGACATTCGGTAGGACTCCTTGGACGAGGGATCGGCCCGTCGCAAGGCTTCTACCTGTACACAGGACAGCGCAACACAGAAAAACGCGGACAAACATTCATGGCTTGAGTGGGATTCGAACCCACGGTCCCATTGACCAAGCGGCACAACTGAAGGGGGAAGTGGAATTCATAACAATTACATGTATCTGAACCTTGGAGGCTCAGAATGTATTTCAACTGATAAATAACTCAAATAAGCCTTTTGAAAAATTTATCATCCATTTTTACAGTGGCATGAATCCATATTAACTACAGCCAGTAGTTGGGACAACACTGAATTCTTCTGACTAATGTGAGGTTAATACAAGACAGCACACTCACCGATCAAATATCCGCGCTTCTTTCAGTACATTGCCAAGATTGATGTATGCATCCAGGAAGTTAGGATCTAGAGCGACAGCTTTCTCAAAGTGATGTATGGCCAACCAGATCTCGCCTTGAGCATTGAAGACACAACCCAGGTTGCTCCACGCAACAGCGAAGTCAGGACGAGTTTCAATGGCTTTCAAATAGCATGCCTGTATGGACAGAAAGGGTCATGGAGGATGGATGGGGTAAGGGCAAGGGGAAGAGATGAGTCAAAATAGAGTGTGTACTGGCCAGACTGGAAGATATCCAGCGCTAGCAGCTAAATGATGCAACGCGCAGGTCCCGTTCCTTCGCCAAGCGCACTCCTCAAATCTCTCCTTCAATGTTCACTCTGCCTGGTAGCAGAGAAAATCAGTACCTAGAATTCTACACAAATAGTTCTCACTACTTGGGCAGGAGAGAACACTGAGAGACCCAAGGAAAAATCTATAATGTTAAGAAGCTGGTCTCCAAATTCAACTAACTGTAATTTTTAATCCTATATCTCTGAAAACACAAATTAAACTAAAATGAAACTGCATTCTGAAGACGAACTTCCCAACAATATTTTGCAAAGCGCTCCCTACTTGTAGCATGCCTGAGATAGGTGAACCCCACATTCAGTCCAATGTGACTTCTAGCCAGAAATATATATTATAAAAATTCAAAGAAATAATCTTTGTCAGAACCTCAACTGTTTCTGAACGCACAGAGCAGAGGCCAAGCAATCTCAGTCACACCAGTGAACATACAGCAGTATCAGCACTTCATGTCCCAGTGCCAGAAGCAAGAACATGATCACCAATCCAACTGCAGGGTCATTAAGAAATTGAGGCTGAACATAGCTGCCATCTCCCACACAATGCTAACACCACTGCATTGAAAACAAGTCCATTCTAAAACCAAATTATAGTTTATTCGAACAAGCAGTGGTTAACATCACTATATGCAGTTGGCAGCTATGTTGGGTGGTCGCGCAGGGTGAGTGCAGCTTGCGCAAGGTTGCAGTCGCCAATCTCTGCCTAAGCGCGCAGGAAAACGGGGCCTCACCATAAACAACACAAACACAAGTAAGTGTTTTGTTATTTGCTCCATAACCTAAAACACACAAAAAATCAGCAGCAGCATTTAATTTCTTGGCTGTATATAGAAAAGCCAGTCTCCTTTGGGAAGTATTAAAAAACATGTCAAATTTTATCTTCATAAGGCCTGTGACAAAAACTGAAAAATAACTGAAAATAATGTAAAAGGATTAATTTGTTCTGTTAACTACAAATAATATCTGTTGTCTATTCCATATGCCACCCTACAATCCTAGTTACTTCTGAGTGGTCTGTTGGTTTGTGTATTCAGCATGCAGAATTAAGCACATACTTCAAATAAAAATTTTCATGCACCATGCATGCCCAGTACATGAAGTTGTTACTTTATATAACAAATACCAATTAAATTTGAAAATAAATGTCATGATTAATTTCAAAGTTAAAGGTCATGTTTAAAAAAATTGTTTAGACTAGTGTTAATGAAAATTAATGGGGATTTTATGTGCGGTGACTAGGAAATCAATGAAATATAAAGAAGTTATAATAGAGAAAAAACCTTCCAACAAGTTTTCTGAGAAAACTGATTCTTGCGACAGCCCACAAGAGCCATGACAGCTTAAGCCAGTAAGTCAAATGCTGGGTATTGGATGACATTGTTTTAAATCACAGCAATTACATACACATTTTTCTTTGCCACCATGTTCACAGCAGTGAGGCCAACTATCCAAGAAGCATGCGGGGCTCTTTCTATGGAGGTAAAGCCCATGGAGAGCAAAACTGACCATTCACTTCCACTTTCCTATCTCCCTTCATGGTGTATTTCTTAGGCACAAGGTCAATTTTATATTTTCACAATATGGTCAATGAATGAATTCTTCTCCTCTTATGGAAACACTTTGAGGCATTATAACATGATATTGTACTTTGCTACTGTGCTCTAGGATTGGACATAAACACTAGCCAACCTAAGACAACCGTAACATGCACCTGACATATTTTTCAAAGCATGAGTAACAGAGACTGACAAATGCCAGTGTGATCAGGAGAAAATGGGCTGACAAGAATGTTTCTGGAACATATCACAGCTTTTATATCAAGAATTTAAAATATAGAAATACAGTCTTCAGGAATTCACAATCATTCCAATAAAACATTGTTAATATTCTTGGAGAATGACATCCATGTTGTAAAGGATTGCTTTGTTGACAAGAATGAGGGGTTACTAGTATTCTAATCTGGAAGACAATGCTACAGATATCAAAGCAACAGAAAGAATGCCCTATAAATAATAAGCCATTAGACATTAATCAAACTGAGTAAAATGGCCTCATCATCAGTTGCGCTACAATCCTTTTCGGGTCTTGGCTTCCTGAGAGGTTTCTTGGTCTTGAAGTGTGCATTTATGAGTAGTGAGTGACCAGCCCACTGACTCTGCACAATTTCTACTCAATCCCTATTTGACCGCCAGAGCCATCTAGCAGTGAATCAGGAGACTTGGGTGAGAAATGGCTGTGGAATTTTGCTTACAAAACATCTCATATCATGCTCATAAGGTTCTTTTACATGCCATAAATCTACGACGTGGGACCACTTCCCCTCTTAAGGAAGTTGTGCTACGGATTTTTATCACCCTTAAAAAACCATTGATCTCGGCCGGGATTGAACATGTGAACCTTGGGCCCAGTGGCGAGCACGCTAACCACTAGTCCACCGAGAGTGACGAGTAAAATGGCCTAATAAGTACTATTAAGCGCTGTCTCATCATTTTGTCTATTCCTTCGAAAGAAATCAAAGGCAATTTGACAGAAAAGGGACTTATGTACTGGCCACACAGCCACCAATTAACAGTATAGAATTCTACTGCCTCTTCGCCTGAATTATAAATATTGGCACCAAGCAGCTGTACAGTTACTTAGCACTGAAGATGCAGAAAATTAGATTTTTTGAAGTATTGCCAAACCAGCCCATCACAACACAGTGCCATTACCCAAGAATGGAAGGAAACAACACAAGTAGAATAAGTTTCAAACATTATAAACATCTTGATATAAATGGTATTTCTGTAACTTGTGGTAATAAGCCAGGATTAACAGACATGTGCAGGTTTTGTGACCTAAAAGATTTATTGTAAGATCAGAAGAAGAAAAAAGTCAGAGACCTTTCTTACTACAAGCATCTACGCTGCTGGGACATATGCAGAAGCAGAGTTTGAAGCACACACCTAATAAGTTGAAAGGAACACATCCTGTGGCAATCCAGTAACAGAGAATACATATTTTCACAAATTCCATTTCTGTAATTTTGCATACTTCACTGGCCTTGATCATTTATTGCAGACACAACTGCAAAGCTAATGACAGTACAGTTACCACAATACTGCACAGAGTAAAAATTATGTTTTCAATTCATACAACATTCACTAAACTGAAAAAGTTTGATCTTGCAATTCAATTCCCCCCTTTTTCAACACAGATGTTATAATGACCAGTACAAACCAAAATTAAATTTGATCAATTTTCACTCTTGACATACAATACAAAGTTAAATTTATTGGTGTAGTTCCTAAGGCGAAACATAAATAGTCAGACACAACCTTATAACAGTGTTGTTTTCATTAATTTTGTATGAAAAAGTAACAAAAACAAACTCACGACATTCTGAGAATAGCCAAATTCTCTAAGAGTTGCAACTAACATATAACCCTCCAAAGACACTTGCTACGAACAAGACAATAAACAAGTATTACCAGAATTTTGAAAAATGGGCAAAAGAATAAGAAGCAATTGTTCAGCAAGAAATAACCATGTCTACAGAAATGTGAGACCCAAGTAGTACACAGCATGAAGAACTTACTGCATACAAAACCAAAGTCTGGCCAGTTTCCACTAACCACATAAACTCTTTACTGTGGTATCCAGTATTTTGTGAGCATTTTTCATAAGTTGTTCTATATTAATGTATGGCAAATCTGAAAATTAACTGCTTACAGATCATATTTTACCATGTAGATTGCAGCTTCAGCTGATGACAAAACCAAGCTGCTTTTTGATCAAACTATATTATTAGTCATCAGAAAAATATGAAACACCGACTAATGCAACTTTTCATTTGAAACTGACACATGTATGCATGAGCATTACAGATCCATCAATGCAGTCCACATGCCACTATTCTGCTGTAATTCATGCTTTGTGTATGTTAACATGCTGGTGTAACAAAGCCTTGCAAAGAGAGAAGACTAAAAATTGTTGACATGGTCCCAGTGTCTATACTTAATATTCATTTACAAAATGTCAATGTGTGTTATGGTCTGAAAAACAAAATAATCTTAAGTTAAAATGCCTGCTTGGATCAGTCCAACACGTAAAATTTACATGTCACACAAAATGGTAACAAAAATAACATGTGCTAGGATTTTGTCTGTACATGCTGAATTATCAATATATATATATAAATCAAGTCTGCTCATTGCATACCATATATGTATTTATGATCAAATTATGTATGCTCCATATGTACCTACACTGTAGTCAAATAAATTACATTTTTCAGTTTTTTATGCTTCTTCATATTTCATTAGAAAGTTGTGCACATATTTTGCTGACAGCCGCATTAAGTTATTTCCCATTTAGGAAAGAAATGCTCCTTTTAATATAAACTGCATGAAGCAGAATGCAGAACAAAACTCTATAAAGCGAAAACAATAAATGTTTAGCCAGACTACTTTCCATTACTCTGCCCTATTCTGATTGTAAACATACTACATTTAATACAAAAAACTTCACATTAATTTTCAATATTCATCCTTCAGTTCAAAGTAATGTTCACATGTTCTGTATATGAGAGTGAAAGAAAACAGAATGGAATAAGTTTCACCTGTAACTTCTGAGCTCACTTATACCCAGTTTCTTTAACAGCAATTTAAGCGAGAAGAAGTACAAATAACAAACACAAACAACTCCAAACAAACATCTTAACTAGTCAAAGTTTCACTAACAGAAGCAGTAACCAATTTCGAAGTACTATAACATGGCCAGTTGGACAGCTGTACCGCAATGCTGACAAAACCAAAAGACACCCAGAAAAATAAGAAGAATGGAGGGCAATATCTAACCTAGTGTTTTCTGCTGCTGTTGAGTTGATGAATGCATGAAAAACAGAGACAAGAATCAATGTGTGTAGGAGACTGGCCTGGTCGTGTACTTTACCTGGTGCGTAACCGAACCAAGCCACTCACTAGGCCTACATAAATCTCATCACTTGACTGCACCAAACGACCAAGTGAGTGAGTCGGTGGTCTCGCTTGCTCAGCCGCCATGGCGTTCCATTCCCAGTAGTTGGGCGTACGCACAGCTGCATCATCTAACAGAGCCAATCCCAGTGTCGGGGGGGAGAGAACAACAAGAACCACTGTTAATAATAGAGAAACAAACCAGCTGACTGACGGGAAGAAAACACCTGCTCTCAAACAAAATCATCTCCAGTCTTGTTTCCGAAATCTCTACAGCAAGTTTCCAACAGTGCTAAGAAGAAACTCCAGTTATCCGAATCACTGCACACAGCCCATCTGACAGAACAATGTTACTGACTGCCTGGCACTCCTGCTTCAAATGCAGGAGGTTCCAGGTTTGAATCTTGACCTGGAGACCAGCTTCCTGACTGAAGTTTCTCATGGTTTCTTCAGTGCCCCAGGCAAATAATGGGATAGTACCTTTCACAGGTAATGACCACTTCCCTCAATATCCCTTGCAATTAAACAATCATTCACAAAGGTTATACCATTCAATGCTATATAACCTATCAACTCAAAAGAGTATAATTTAATACAATAATGAAAATAAGGTAAATGGTGTTCTTCTGGCAAAGTGTACTGTTATGTCATAAACAAATACAAATTCTAAAAAATGCAGCCAATGAGATGCGTCACAATTCCAAAATATACTGCGCAATATTCAGATAACAAGAGCTTTCTTGATCATTTTCTAAGGATAAAGTGTGGGGATCTCAGAATGCCACAGATGTGAGAAAAAGACAACAACTGAAGCCCAACCAAAGGCTGATAATAACATAATAATCAGAAAAAATTCAATTAAACTCTGAAACCCTTCCCCACTTTGAATAGACAGGAAAGGACCTGGGAAGGAAGCGCAGCAGCCGTAATACCCTGTAGATGTATTACCACCAGTGCAATCAACATTTCAACGCATTAAACTGTGCACAACTAACTCTGTGCAGCTGAAACACCCAACCAGCCAGGCTTTAAGTAACTAGTGGTTCTACATCTAGGGAGCAGCACTGTGCAGTCATTTCAACTCAAGATTTGATGTCAGAGTACTAGTCCAGCATACGTTAGCCTCTGTTTTGGTCTGAAAAGTCAGAATGACTGTTTGCAGTACATAAGATAATGCACGCGAAGTTTTCATGGAGTTGCACCTTGCAAAATATAAATAAATATTTTAAATTACTGATAATTCAACCTTCAGAAATTTTGTGTTCACCCCATAAAAACTTACAAATTATTGCAAGCGTGGTGTTGAGTATTGAGGGAGACAGTCTCCTCTCTCCCATCAATACTGAACGTAAGTGATGCCCATACATAACAAATCCCTATGCAAGACAAAAAGTTTTGTTTATGCAGACATTTATAAAAAAAAGTAATGTGCCCAAAAGTATTACACATGGAAATGTGGGCATATATTCTAGAATATAAAAATGTTATCTTAAGAACAGACATTACATTGTTATGATAAGGCAGCACTGCATGTTCTGGGTTGAGGACAATGCGCTGTCCCCACCACAGGGTTAGTGGTACCCAGGAAGAAAATCAGTCGCGTACAGTTACTTCACTGTGCGCAGAAACTGAAATGAAATATGCCGCCTTGCTCATTTCAAGGAAAACCTCACTCTGAAGTAACAGTACCTGACCAATATACTGGAGATCACTGAACATGGTTCCTTCACACTCATACAAGTCACACAGTAGTTTCATAATGAACTGATTTTATCCAAAAAAAACAATTCCTGATGTATGAACTGAACAAGTATATGGAATTAATACAAAACTTGAAGGGACCATGTTTAAATAGAAGGGCAAATGTTTCAGCTGTAGAAGTGACACTTTCATCTCCTCACCAGAGCTCTGCACAAACAGGAACATTATAGATTACTCTTTCATACACAGAGCAATTTTTTGAATTCTTTAGTAAGCAATGACATTCTATTTCCTCATACAATGAAATGGCTTGACTTTGTCACAGAATTCACTTTATCTTTAGAAAACATCACCCTATTCACAGAAAAAATGGTAGTTCAAAACATCATTGTATCATGATGAGGATGAAACTGATGATTTTATTGGAGGATACAAGTTAGACACTACTAGAGAATGCATGTTGGGCAGCGCAATCTGGACTCCACTACAGGAGTAAGTTGAGGGAAGGTAAAACCAGGAATATCAGGAATTTAAGTGAAAAAAACATGTTGCAAGAGGGTAAAATTTAGACTTCTGAGAAAGAAATTTGGGGCAGACTAAAACCAGGACCTTCTAGAAAAAGTACATTGGGGGAAGGATAAAATTTAGACATCACTGGTAAAAGATCCTGGGATAAAGGTTAACAAGTATGACTTTTAATCATGAACATCATGACAAACATATGCTATTCATTGGGCTAAAGTGTTGGGAGGTCTTACCTTAGCCTCATCAAGTCGACCCAGTGCTTTGAGAAGATTCCCCAAATCACTTCTCACACAGTACAGGTCCTGCAACAAAATAATATATTGTTAACAACATTAACAATACCAGTACTCTCTGGAATACAATGACATTCTAAACATATTCTTCATGTATCAGGAGAACCAAGGAAACAATGCTACAATCGTATCCAAGTTGAATGTTGCAACAATGTGATGAAAGACATGACAGACAGAAGTAATGGCACAGGATTGCCCATAAGTTGTTCACCTACAAGCACTTAAAAACAGAAAAACTAAACTGTGAAGCTACTTACTAAATAAACTTCTCCACTGTATGTTATTCATCTACCTTATTTATTTTCAAACAATCTTCCTCAGCATACTATTCCTTAACACCTTCAATTTAGATGCCTTACTCAGACAGAGGGAGAGAAAGAAAGATTCACATATTCTTAACTTTAACACTGCATAGGAGTGGTCAGCTTTATGTTCCAGCCACTACAACCCCAGCACCCACTAGATAGCTGAGTGGAACCCAGAGCCAGCCTGGATGTGGTTGTAAAGAGAAAAACCTGTGACCATGCCTAGAACTGAATCCTGACAGTTCAACAAGAGGCCAGTCTCTTTACTGAGACATCTCAATTATTCTTCATTACTACTTTATTTAATACACCCTACCACTAATCATGCACAATGATAAAGAATGCCATGTCTGCATCTGTTAGACAGGGACAGTGAATGGTTAGAAGTGGTTGGGCTTAGAATATCCCCTCATGCATATGTGCTGCAGCAAGGGATCAATAACACCTTCCTTCCCTTCAATACCCTTAACAGCCAACAATCTTCACACAGCTGTCAGGGCAGGAAATATACTGGCTATGGAAAAGTACTACAACCTGCCTCCTAAGGGTTATCCAAGACTCCAAAAATGCTGTTGGTCCTCTACACAATGCAGTGGGGAGCATGGAAAATTACAGTATGAGTCCCCTACTGTGACTTTTTCTTCTTATTGTTACTATCATACCTTACATGACATCAAACATGATCTTCAAAATCCTTGTTTTTTGTAAGGATACCTGTTTAACATGCAAATGATGAACTGAAAAGGTTGTGGAAAGAAACAGTGGTGGGTTATGTTAAAGCACCACACCCTTAATTTGCAAGAAGGGACTGGGGTAAACAAGGATAAATGGCCTCAGATTCAAACCTACAGAAGCAGGAGTGTTGACCAGTGAACTATCATCACATAAGCCTTCACGGTGGGGTGCTGAAGCCATGATACAACTTTACCTTTGCCTTACGCCATCACAAAATCAAAAGGAGCTTGTTTAGGTTCAACCAAACAAGACTTAAATCATGTATTTAAAAATCAATGCATACAGATTCAATACTATACTATATGATATGATATAGTGATATAAACCGATCCTGATAAATGAAACTAAGCCCAACAGGCAATTATAACATGGTAAGAGAGTATCCAGCCTGTAGCCATATACTTTACTATGGAACCATAGATTATAATTTATATGACAGTAAAATGGTATGGTTTGGAAAACAAAGGCATAGCAAATTTAAATCAGCTGCTAAGCAAATTTATGGTCATGATTACCATTATAAAAAGCAGTGAGACCAAAGTGTGAGAACAGAAGTAATACTTAAAGCTGTCTCTATATTTAAGCAAAGCATACAAAGTGCAATGGTGGTGACACATTCCTAACTTTTATTGTAATGGAAAAGGGGATTTAAACCCCCCCTACTGCAGGGCTTATAGATGGACTTGGGACTTTATGATTTATGGTTTAGTGGTATACTATTATGACCTATGGCCAGCCAGACTGTACCTAAACTGTGACCCAGGTCATTAAGGGTTAATCCTGACATTAAATAGAGCCAGTCAGTAGGATGATACAATGGTAACAGTACAGAACACAAGGTACCCATTTTGAATATTACAAGTACTACTACTGCCTATCTTAACAGGTTTCTTGTGGATTTCATCAGTCCCTTCAGGTAAATGCTAGTATAGAATCCATAAATGTGCCATGACTGCCTTCTTCCAAATCCATTCCTACCTGCCATTCAAGCATCATCTACAAATCTAATTTGAAGCTATATAACAATATAAGAATCAATCAACCAAAGCCAGTCCTGATGTGGTGGCAAAGGACAATCTTTCCACTGTCAGGAATCAAACCCTGGCCATTCAAAACATGTTAAGAGTAGAGAAACAATTTATAACTTATTTTAATGAAGGTCAGGAATTCCATTACTCTGTTGTATGATGATTTAAATTACCTTGACAAGGTAGGCACACAACTGTGAAATTTATCAACACTTGCCTCACATTCAGTTAAAAGAAAATGTGTTAATTAAGCCATTACTGAGTGTCATATTTTGTGACTAGTATTCTTGTTTCATATTTATGACACACAGGATTTAAATCTCGGCTAGGATATTTGTTATCCAGATGACTCCTATGGATCTCCTTTGCTGCCCCCCCCCCCCCCCCCCCCAAAGAAAACTCACAAAACAGAGAACAGCTTCCTTCCACATACTTCCTAATAAACATTCCTAATCATGACAATTACTCAACTGATGCTGTATAACTAGTATCATAAAACAGAACAAGAGAAAAAACACAATAACTATATTATGATCTGAACTTTAGAGGTTCCAGTTTTTTAAACACAAAAGACCTCTTTTCATTTACACTTTGGTGAACATTCCTACATAAATCATTTTAAAATGTCATTTCACCAGCCTCTATCATCACAATCATTAGCACCATCTGCTCAAATTCCCCTCTCAGCTGACAACAGCCACATACACAAACCTAGATGAGGCACAAGTTCAAGTTCAATGAGTAGTGCATGGATGATAGCCAAAAGATATACTATAAACACACATTTCAAGGTCATTTGCTGTCAAATGAAGATAAGTGCAGCTGAATTTTTATGTTGCCTAAAGGACATATTTGTCGCTAAATTT
This sequence comes from Zootermopsis nevadensis, assembly GCF_977971745.1. Classification (NCBI taxonomy): domain Eukaryota; kingdom Metazoa; phylum Arthropoda; class Insecta; order Blattodea; family Termopsidae; genus Zootermopsis; species Zootermopsis nevadensis. Next base: position 17,499,323 of record NW_028259142.1, read on the forward strand.
TCTATAAGCTAATATTTTTTTAAATTTCATATTTGAACTCCAGATTTTTTCAGAAGTTTCTGTCAAAGACAAACTGCCAATAAACATGCCCACATTTATTCCTACATACACAGCATTCCTGATATATCAGAATGGGCTGAGAAGAAACTTTCACAAATGTATGTACTCAAGGGAGCAATTAAGTCTGCTGCCACTTCCCATCATTGTTTTGTACTCTCTCACAACAGTGCTCCACAATTCAAGAAGTAAGACTTAGCATATGTCATAAATTTTTAACCTTAACCAGCTACAAATCACAGCTTATAAACAGTTGAGCTGGGCATGTAACAGAAGAGTACACCAGTAAGCCATTAACCCTAGCCCCATAGTACAGGGGTATAAATCCCATACTTCCATATGACAAAGGTTAATATATTTTTTGAAGATATCGGTCTTCTGGGTTGTTGCGCTGTGTAGTCTGGTTGATGTTAACCAACGTTTCAGAGGTCATACTGCCTCCGTCATCAGGGCGTCATCGCCCTGATGACGGAGGCAGTATGACCTCTGAAACGTTGGTTAACATCAACCAGACTACACAGCGCAACAACCCAGAAGACGGATATCTTCATACTCACCGCTGTGAGAACCTCAAGTCTTACAATATATTTTTTATTAAAAAAGGAAGGCTTTAAAAAACATGTAGGATTAGAGGTTTTCACAGCGGTCAGTCTGAAGATTGTTGTCTTCTGGGTTGCTGTGCTGTGTAGTCTGGTAGATTTCCACCAAATGTGGAAATCTACCGGACCACATGACACAACAACCCAGAAGACAACAATCTTTTAAAAACAGTTGTAATCAGAATTTTAATGATTTAAAATTATTCACGAAAAAATAGAATGTAAAACACATTTGTGTAAAAACATGTTTTAATAAAGGCATAATACAAAACCAGAATGCAGTTTGAGGAAAGAAAGGAAAAATTACTGGAATCATACAATATGTTACCGTCTATGATCCTTCTACGCTTAAATCATTTGCGTGTGATATTTAAAGCAGGATAGTGGTGATAAATGTGCCCCAGAATTTTATGTGACAGTGTGTATGCAGCAACCAAAAAAGTGATAATAAGAAGAATAAATAATTTATGTTGTGCACAATATAGCCCTTGACAATAAACATATAAGCCAGATCACTATTTAGTCATTTCGTCTTGAACATTCCTACAGACAGCCAAGTAATCTAAAATGCTCGCAAACCTGCCCATCACAATACAGTACCAACCAAATGTAAATATGACAAACTTGCACTCTGTAGGCACTTACCGGGTTGTACTGCAGAGCTGTAACATAAGCCTGAACCGCCTGTTCCATGTCCCCAGCAGCCACCAATGCAGCAGCCAGGTTGATGTAACCATCTATGAAATCTGGTTTCAAACGTACAGCATGGCGGTAATTTTCCAAAGCTTCTTGCAACTGTCCTCGTTCTTTGTAAACGTTCCCAAGGTTGCTATATGCTTCTGCTAAGAGTGGATTTTGCTTGATGGCCAGTGTACTGAAGTGTGCAGACCTTAAGATAAACATAACCTTTAAGTTATCAGGAATCATGCACGTAAACTGACTTTCACCTATTTATCAATTATATTGGTTTAGTATAAAATTACTGGTGAGAAAATGAACCAGGAAGTATATCTTCAGAATTGAAAAATGTATATAAAAATAAAACACAACAACACTATTTTATATATATGCATACATAGGTCCCACTATTTGCATATTTATATTTAAAATACTAACAGGAACATGTTTAACAAGACATACTCTCACTAGTTCAGAAGAATACATTAAAACATTAATTTGTTTTGAACAGTAGGAGGCGAGTGGATATGGTTAGTACAAACCATTCTCTTGTTCAAATCTGCCAACACAAAATTTATGTGAATTGATTTTCTAATAACATTTTGTACAAGAACCTTGGCTGCTCTATTGCAAACTCCACAGAAATAACTAGCTCTTTTATCTGAACTCTATAGTAAGATCACTTGGGGGAAGGGGGGGCTGGTGAAGCAATCCCATGCAACACAGCCACACTGGAATATTCCGAAGGTCACTTCCATAAGGGCATGGCTTGTACAGTATATTTCCTGAAGGAAATGAGGGAGGACTTGAAACACACATATTTGCGAGGATTTTAAACTGTCTCATTTTTGTGGTAGCAAAACAAATTGTACTAACGCCCCCTCTCGTTATGTGTGCTTCAGTTAAGCCCCTGTATGACAGGAAACATTTCCATTAACTTATTTTGAAAAACTGAACAGACTCTCCAGATGTTGAAGAATAATCTTTATTATTATGTACTCTACTGCATTAACTGTTTCTGATGCTATTAATTGTGCGAGATGAATAAAACCATTAATAAATACACCTGTAGTTTATTCAATAATACATTCTCAACTATATATATAGTATAGTTTGTAAGAATGATTGGGGATGATCATCTCAACACTGAATAAGAGAAAGTAAATTTCACTTAAATCCAGGGTTCTGGACTTCTAAAACAGTTGAGTGCCCTCAATGAACAAGAAACTCTTAAAATTTTATAATTAAAGCTCAAACATAATATACATTGTCATGACAAACCAAACATGAAGTTCTGAGAACAACTTAATACCTAATTTCCCTTGTATGTTTACTCTATATGGCAATACTAACAACTGCAAATAAATAATTATAAAATTTAGCAACCAACTTTTGTGCATGATTTCTACTAATCTTAGTTGAGACAATGTTAAACAGTTCCATAAAACATCAAAAATTCAAACTCCCATCTTTATAACAACATGCAAGAAATGGTTCATATTGAATGTGTGTTTATAGTCTGTCTTCATACAAATTTCATGTGTGTAACCCCGATTCATTATTTACTGCCTGCCAACAAACTGAAAGCTGTAACAAATGCAAAGGCTACAAAGTGTCAAATGTGAAAAGGCAGGGTATTATAAACAGTGTATTAAGAATGAAACAATAAGGGGCCCTCACTGCTCCTACTGCAGTGACTTACACATCTTTCGCATTTGTATTATTACTTATGAAAGGAATTTTTAAAAGTATGAAAGTTCATGGAAATCTATCACACAGTTCCAAAGTTACTGGGGTAGGAAAGGTCAGACACATGACCATCACATCATAAGCCCTTTTTACCGTTTAAGATAAGTAGTCTAAAAAGAGTTATTTTTGTTCATTTGTTTCCATTTTTCATGTGGATAAATACTTATTAAGTGTATAAAATCTCTGTACAATTCAATGTTTCACTTCCCACCAATGGGGCTTAATTTTAGTTACTAATTATACCACAGTTTTATATCTAAAGTGACAAAGTTGTGTCAACTACACAAAATTGATGGTATACAACACAAAGATAATCTGAACTGAAAATTGTCTGAAATGAGCTTTTACATTATTCCTGACAAATGTGAATGACACTTACATTGAAGTTGTATAAGAACTGTCCTCCTCGTCTTATCAAAGCAGGGGGAATTAGAAACATCAAATTGAATCTAATGACTTAACAATGTGTCACTTATTAGAATATGTAAATGTTTCTGAGAAACACAAAACATTTCTACTATAAAGAACGCTTGTCATAATACTTACAGATGGATTAATTGTGAAATCTTAATTAATTATCTTATGTATTATTGCATTTCTAAGATGTTTACTGACTTTCATTTTGTACATCAAGAATATGTCATTCAGATAAAGACAGGAATATTTTTTAGCCTGATTTTTAATACTAGAGTTGACATCCCTGTGCAAAAATGAAATAGCACTAAAGCTCTCAGCCCAGACAATTCAACAGGGTAATGATGATGGAAGCAGTAATAAACACTTCTATGCACACATACACAGGAAAAACCAATAAATTTGTATCACATATCAGTCTAGAAATGGGCTCACAAAATAGTATAAGTCACAACAAATAATTTTAGTATATGTAAACTTACTTTTCAAGTCGACGGCACTGGAAGTGTATGGAAGAAAGCAGTAGCAAAACCCCAGTATTATTTGTTTCCTGGCGCCATAACTGCATACAATGGCGCTCAGCATTTTCATAGTCACCTGCTTGATATTCACGATGAGCTAGTTCCAAAAGCCCTAAAAACAAGAAGAAAGGATGGAAAATTTTATTTATAGATTGTCTGGCTCTTCTGTTTGGCAAATGTCATTTTAAATATTTATGAATATAAATTTATTACCACTTGATTGACCATTGTGTAATCATAAAAACTTCAATGAAATGAATATATAATTTTAATTTACAGTCAACAACCCAACCATATCACTTTTAGCTACAATTTGAACCAGCAAATAACTGGTTTTGGAGTAACACACAAAAATAAACCTTGTGCAGTCAGAAGATTAATGCTTCCTCGGTATCTACCACTGACATGATTGCAACTATAGACAAAATTGTCAACAATATATGCAGTGGCAGAAATTTGAGACACAAAATTGTTCTCCCGAATAAATTAAATAGTTTTCAACTCTAAAACAAAATGTTCAAATCATACCAAATACCGAAAATATAAAACATTAAATACAGTGTTCATAACTCATATAATTAATTATACACTGTCGGGGTCCTTTCCCGGGGGTAAAGCACGGTCGGGGCGTGATGCTGACCACTCACCCCCATCTAGTGCCGAGGTCAAGAATGAGTAGGAGCTATACCACTACTCCCCCCAAACGCCTACATGGCGTATAGTGGGCCAGCTTTACTTTACTTTTAATACTAACACTGCACCTTATTGCATAATTTATTTTTGTAATGATCTCACGATGTCCACAACCGAGTACTAAATAAAAGTACAATCAAAAGTTGATCAATTTCACTAAACGGTGGAAGGGCCAGCCACAAAATATATCGATCCATTAAGTCATATGGCCAATTACTGTACTTGATTATATTCTACTCTTTTATAATCAGACATACCGACAGTAGAGAGCTGCTGAATATCATTCATTTTGAGAATGACATTGGCTCCTGTAATCTGCTGATGCTGGGCTTGTTGCTGCGCCTGCATCGAAGATGCCCACGACTGTGGTGTTTATATAAAGTACTATAGATGTCAAATAACGAAAAGCAGGTAATAATTTCACTGTTTAAATAATACTTCTATTATCATGACCTATTCCACGTTGAGAAAGACCATTCAAGATGGATGCAACTTTAGGGTGTTTGGTGACTAAAATAGATGGCGTGCTCAGCTGATAATGATTCTGATTGGCTATATAGCACAAAATTAATCTACATAAATTATATAAAATAGAAAACATCAATAAACAAAAAATAATATAAAGAGAATGTTATTCAATACCAGGAATGGGTCACTAAAATTTTAAACATCAATGCTTTATTAAAGTTCTATTACATTACGTTCCCGTTACCAATTTCAGGCCAAAGATGTCACTAATGAGTAGTGACGAACATGACATCTGCCAGCAAATTCTAGAGTTAGCTACATTTTCTTTCCGTGGCTCAATCGAACACGGTAACCTTCTACCAGACTACATGTTACATTTAGGAGTCGATAAACTTCACATCTCATGTTTTATTTATCACAAGGATGGAAGTGTTTAAGGCGAATCAAAATTGGGGACTAAAACTGCGCAAACGTAATCTTTTATCATATTGATCAATTTTAATTAATACTGTAGGGAATATTTATAGAAGTAAGCTCAAATATGCATGCAACTTATTTTAATATTTTACTCAAGTAAGCTGAAAGAAGTCTGCTGTGCAGTATTTAGTAATAATTTAATGTAAGATCAAAACAGGAATTATACTCTTAATACAATAATTTTATACTCTTAAGTAAAGTGGTCGTTAAAATTACCAAATCCAAATGAAAATTGGAATGGTTCTACAAACTTTTCGAAAAGTTTTCAAATATTAAATTTAATTAAAATCGCGTTATCAGCCCGAAAATTGATCTGTGCTAACGGCGAAAGCTAATCACATCAGCTGCGCACGAACACGCAACATATTTCTGCCAACGTTATCACCCCTTCAAAGAAGGTGGAGTCTTCAGAAATTATTTTTTTCTTCGTTGGTTAACAGTCAAACAATGTGGGGTATACTTATGGCGCAAAATATCCTCGTATTCGGAGAAAACGATGTCGATATTGGTCTTCTGAATTGTTACGCCACGTGGACGTCCTCACCGCCATGAAAATTCCAAACAAACATTGACGGTGCTTTTCGATCGTTGCGAGGCAAGGTAGGAGATAGGCATTATGATGCTGCTGTTTACTTTTAGGTCATAACAGTAGAATATTCTTTCATCATCTAGCGATACTTTTTAATTAATCTTGTCCGTCTAATCACAATTTAAAATTTAAAATTAAGATAGTTAAAATACCATGTGATGCTCCTTATCGAAACATTCGATTTACATTTGGAACATCACTTTTTCAAAATTTAAAATTAAGATAGTTAAAATACCATGTGATGCTCCTTATCGAAACATTCGATTTACATTTGGAACATCACTTTCTCAAAATTTAAAATTAAGATAGTTAAAATACCATGTGATGCTCCTTACCGAAACATTCGATTTACATTTGGAACATCACTTTCTCAAAATTTAAAATTAAGATAGTTAAAATACCATGTGATGCTCCTTATCGAAACATTCGATTTACATTTGTAACATCACTTTCTCAAAATTTAAAATTAAGATAGTTAAAATACCATGTGATGCTCCTTATCGAAACATTCGATTTACATTTGGAACATCACTTTCTCAAAATTTAAAATTAAGATAGTTAAAATACCATGTGATGCTCCTTATCGAAACATTCGATTTACATTTGGAACATCACTTTCTCAAAATTTAAAATTAAGATAGTTAAAATACCATGTGATGCTCCTTATCGAAACATTCGATTTACATTTGGAACATCACTTTTTCAAAATTTAAAATTAAGATAGTTAAAATACCATGTGATGCTCCTTACCGAAACATTCGATTTACATTTGGAACATCACTTTCTCAAAATTTAAAATTAAGATAGTTAAAATACCATGTGATGCTCCTTATCGAAACATTCGATTTACATTTGGAACATCACTTTCTCAAAATTTAAAATTAAGATAGTTAAAATACCATGTGATGCTCCTTATCGAAACATTCGATTTACATTTGTAACATCACTTTCTCAAAATTTAAAATTAAGATAGTTAAAATACCATGTGATGCTCCTTATCGAAACATTCGATTTACATTTGGAACATCACTTTCTCAAAATTTAAAATTAAGATAGTTAAAATACCATGTGATGCTCCTTATCGAAACATTCGATTTACATTTGGAACATCACTTTCTCAAAATTTAAAATTAAGATAGTTAAAATACCATGTGATGCTCCTTATCGAAACATTCGATTTACATTTGGAACATCACTTTCTCAAAATTTAAAATTAAGATAGTTAAAATACCATGTGATGCTCCTTATCGAAACATTCGATTTACATTTGGAACATCACTTTCTCAAAATTTAAAATTAAGATAGTTAAAATACCATGTGATGCTCCTTATCGAAACATTCGATTTACATTTGGAACATCACTTTCTCAGTGAGTATTTTAACTATCTTAATTTTAAATTTTAAATTGTGATTATACGGACAAGATTAATTAAATATATATTTTCACAATATGACGCAACTCTATCATCTTATGATACTTTTTAAGTTTTAACCGGTTTTTCACAATTCAAACACGTGAAAAGCAACAGAGCAATTTTTTTTCTGTTCTTACACTAGAAGTCATAGAACGACCTTGACTGAGAATTGCATCCTTTACAATCATCAATTAAGACGAGCCTTTTCACGAACATGAAACTTTACGTAATTTGACACAAATAAATAATTCATTTTAGACAGAGCTTAATCGTCTCTCTTGGATCAAAATCTCATTTCCAAATGCTATTTACACAAAGGGGTAACGTTTGGCCAAATGTTTCTTGGAATTATGCCAGTAATGGAAAGTTATTCGTTAGATAAAAAATATCAGAATGAATCTTAGGGAAAAGGGTTGGAGGATGTGGATTACATTCATTTGGCTCAGGATTGGGACTAGTGACAAGATAATAAACATTTGGATTCTATAAAAGGCAGGGATTTTGACTAGTTGAGAGTTTTATCAGATTCTATAGAAGGGGTTCTACTTAAATTTACCTTCTTCCGGCTGAAAAGAAGCATAGAATTTTCAAGAATAACTGCCACAAGTTTATGCTCGATGTACAGAGGCCCGTACAGACTTGTTTCCAATCTGATAAGCTTCTTAATTCTTTCCCAAAATTAATTATATATATAAACAACATATACATTCACTTTGTTGCATTTTTAGAGTGGCCTAAAATTCATTTTTATTCCAGAAAATTTCTTACAACTTTATGTTTTCCATAATTATTTCGAAAGTAACAAAAATTAAGAGTCTGCTGTGGGACGGCGAAAGTGATTTTCAAGATAATTCCAGCACAGCACTAACAAAATACAGTGTCCCATAGGTTACAGGCTGCAGAGGAATTTTGTCATTTGGTAGAGTACGGAGAAATGTAAAGAGAAAAATGTTGTTGCAAATCAGTTCATTACCAAGAGCGAAAAGTTACCGTGTCGACATAACAGCGAAAGATGGATGTCATTCCCAGAATAAGGGGATGCAATAGTAGAGGAGACAAGTTCTACATGAAACGACGAAACAAGGAAAACAACAACGACTAATGAGCTGTGATGTCATTACGCCGTTGTTTATGTGTGCGGCGCCATTACTAAACACGCCCCCCCCAGTGAACCTTGTGACGCAGAGCTGTAAAAAGTGTACGGAAACAACCATAATGACTTTGTTATGGGTTGTCCCTACGAAAACTTAGAATCCGCGTATTCCTGGTGCATGTGTGACAACTGTCGAGGTCTGTGCATTGTATTCATGAATGGAGGGAGTCACGAGGTCGGGCCGCGAGTGGCGCTGATTGTTTCACAGAGTGACGGAGTCGTCGCCATGCTCCGGTACGCTCGCAGTCGCCGATACGGTAGCGTCCGGTGCTGGATCGAACCTCCGGGAGTTGGTGAGTGACCTGTCTGGTTCCCAGCTCTAGCAAGTAACATATTATTCATGAACGCGACGTGCCAGCTATGGTTTCAATCGTTTCTACGAAGATGAGAAGACTTTTGTGCATTTTATAGATTCAGTTGTTAAAAATTGTCGAGATGTCAAGATGAAGTGTATGTTTAAGTGCCTGTGGTCGCCCCTAAACTACGATTGGTTTAATTTTTTTGGAGAGTTACTGAGCTTAAAGGCGAACGTATATTCACGAATTCGTTCATCCATTTACATAAACTTACAAACCAACTTTGTATATGCAGAAGCAAAACGAGGGAGACAATAAAAGAAGTGGGGGGGGGGGGGTATCTTTGTTAGTTTTACTAGTAGAACTTGTTTCCCTCTTATGCAAATAACAAATTTTCAATTGCATACGATACATAGAATCGAACTTGAATACTATCGTCAATGATTAAGTGGAAATAATGTTCAAATATGGAAAGTCTGTGTAATATTGTGCTAGTGTAAACTTCCTGTCAAAAATTAATATAATTACGCTGTCAAATTAACTGAAATGTGAGATATTTTCCTGCTCTGTTGCGAATTTAAGGACATAAATAAAATTATATGTAAGAAATGGAAGAATATCCGGAGAAAGTATATTGAAAATGGAAATAACAGTATTAACTGTACGGATTAACCGTGAAAAAACAAAAGACGTTTTTCCATTCAGAAAGTTATATTACTTCGTCTTTGATGCAACAAAATTAATAAAGGGAATAAGTGATCCTACGAAGACTTTCTTTTTAAATGTTCTTTGCAGAAAATGGATATAACGGAGGCATAACGGTGATGCAGTGTCCACTTGTTCTTGATTTATTTAACGACGATTTTCAACTGCTTAAGTTATGTACAGTGGAACGTCCGCACGTAGGATCTCTCAAAGTAGTAAAAGGATTTGGGATTACCGACACAATTAATACTAAAGGTTCTGCATTAAAAACTTACAAGATAATTTAATAATCGGCAGTATCGGTTTACTGCTACAAAGGTCTGAGACAAATGAAACATAGTTTTTAAAATATTGTATAATACTAAATTACTTGTGATACACATTAGAAAATAACAAGCATGTAGTCTATTGTTCCATGATTCATTGCTTATTTAACCAGACTTTCCCAACTGTATATTTTATATCACGTTCAAAACATGATCTACTAGATTTAACTGCGCTAAAGCCGTTTGACACAGAATTGCATTACATGTGCTTTGAATTTAAATAATTAATTAAATTAACTCAGCAGATTTCAGCGTGAACGCCCAATACCAAATTCCATCGAAATCTAATGAAAATTTTGGACATTACACACACACACACACACACACAGATAGACTAACATATAAACAGCCCATACTGCGATAATGTTATGCGCTATGTGAAAATCGCCTTCATGGCTCAGGATTTTTGCTAAAAGGTTTCCTATATACTTAGCTGGTCAAATTCCCTATTCTTACGGGATTCGATTCATTGTCATGTTTACAAAATCCTGCCGCTGGAGCTATCCTGAGCTAGTTTAAACCAGACCATCACTTCATATTTTAGACACTAAATTTTACGTAAAGGAATTGTTGCCCACTAATCACAAACTTTATGAATAAAAAGAAGATATCTGTGTCTTCAGTCTTAAAGATCAAAGCAACTTATTCCTACTAACAAATTAATTTATTGAAGTGCACTTAAGTTTTGTGGATTTAGTAAGAAAATTCTCGTTGTAGGGCCTATTGAGCTCCGAAAGTGCTATATGCAGAAACAATTTTGTCAACTGTCTTACATGGCTGTGAAACACGGTCTATAATTATTTCTTTAATTAAAGTTATAACTTTAATTAAGGAAAGAATACAAATTACACGTGTTAGGAAACAAAATAATTAACATAATATGTGGACCCAATAAGAATTAAGTAAACGAAATAAGATATTACAACATAGTATAATAAAGAAATTTATGATTCGCGCAGGAATTGTTATAACAATTAAAACAAAAAGGTTAAAATACGCCGGACATTTTACTCTTGTTGGGGGGGTTCCAAGAAATTAATATGGAATTCTCTGGAGGACTCGACTTGACCATTAATTCTAATGTTATTTAAAGAACTGTTTCTAATTGCAAGGCTATGCGCCAAATGAAACGAGAATATTGTCATGAATGTCGATTAGGTAAGGATTTGGAAAATGTCGGTGGGTGATAATTTGAAGGTTTGATCCCTATATTCACGTGGACAGACTGGTTGAAACCACAAACATTCAGGACAATCAATAACCCGGCAGAGATTCGAATCTGGTACATCCTGAATATGTCTGGTGCTCAATTTCCACTGGGAAGACCAAAGAAATGGGAGGTTAACATTAAGATAGATCTTAGGAAAGAAGTAAGTGAATGAAACTGACTCAGGATCTTGTCTAACGGCGATAGATATCTGACTTATAAAACCAGAATGTAAGTTAGTCAGTCTATAATTATTTACATTTAATTTGCTTACATAAACCCAGAGCTCTTGTAATATCTTCCGGTATCAATTACAAGGGTTACAAATAAGCGAACAAGCCAAAATAAAATTTTCTGGCAGCACATCTTAGTCACACTAGTATTTACTCGCCATATGAAACGTCGCACACAATGAGCTAAGTCCTATATGAGTTCTTCATCTCATACACGAACAGTGAGAGAATTTTTGTGTGGATTTAATAACACAAATTCTGAGGGATGTTTGTTTATGCGCTGTGAAAGCAGGGACTTTACTTAACTATGTGATCTAGAATAACTAAAGCTGCAGTTCAACAAGATGAATAACTGAGTGGACTATTTGGGTGTCAGTGGAGTGGATCAAGTGTTTCTGGTGCGGACTTGAAGATTACTTAAGGGTTCACAGAAATTTGAAAAAAAAAAACCAGCCTCTGTCATGTTAAAACAGACTCAAAACTTGTGAAAATGTTCAACTGGCTTTTATAAAGTTGAAGATATCGTCTACTCCAAGGTCAGTACAACACTTCCTTTTTTAACATTATGATTATTTAAATTGGGTTTTAGTATAAGTAATAACTTAGGTACAGTGTTCCAGGAGTTTAGTATACACCCATATGTTACAAAAACCAACAAATTTCATTCACTTATACTAATAATATTTATTATACCAAACTCTTTTCGACTATCACGGGGTTATCATCAGTGGTTAAAGGGCTTACTAAGTGGTTCAATATAGCTTATGTAAGCATAGGTCATGCATGTTTTAAATGAGGAGACGTTTCTGAAAAACTTTGTAAAAATAATAAAGTTTCATAGAAAGTAGATGTGTTATTTGGAGAAATATAAAAAAATTAAATTCGTATAACTACTTTAATATAGACACAATATACCAAGTTTAACTGGAATCCTAGTAGCAGATTTGGAAACGAAATATGCTCGGACAAGCATGTATTTGAAATTATTTGTCCACGTTACGCGTTTTTGTAAAGAACATAAGATCGGTTACATATCTAATTATCCCTGTCTCCTTAAGAATCTTCCTAATCGTTAGTTTAGATATCCTATTAGTATCTCCGGGCGATGTATAAAAAGCGTGTTTATACTTTTTGGCACCATTCTGATACTTTCTTATCAAATGTCGCTGCGTAGCTGTTAGAAATCCAACTTCATATTCGGGAATTTCTGACACAAATCGCGGCCCGTTGACCGGCTATTCTAATTGCGGTTTATCGTGTTTTTCTTCTCGGTCTCTCCGGATGAATTTTGAGACAGGAATTGGTACATTAAAATATGATGTGATCACCTTTGAAATCTTTACCCATTAAACAATCAGGATCTTCTATCGTCGTCAAATAATTAGTTGGATGTAATTCCTCAGCAATTTATTCTCAGAAATCAGGTTCTTCTACGTATGGCCCTGCTCGATCTGTCTCGATCAATCTGTGTAAGTTTTTAATGCCTCTCATATTTTTCTTCCGGACTTAGGAGAGAGGAAGTGACAGAAAGATGGAAAACGTCACAAATGAAGTGCTTAGCAACTTGTGACTAATATGTTTTGGATGATTAAATCAAGACAGATGTGATTTACATGTCACGTAGCGCACATGGAGGAAAAACGAATTGAAATTTTTGTTATGGAAACCTCAAGTGAAGTCACATGGCAGAACTAGACATAGGTAAGAGGATAATATTAAAATGGATTAGAGAAAAGGGATATGAAGGTGTGGACCAAATATAACTTTCTCAGAATTGCGTCACGTGGCATCCTTTTATAAATATGGCAATGCACCTTCGGGTTCTTTACAGGCATGGAATTCTTTATTGAACTAAGTAACTACCAACTGCCATGCAGGTACCACAGAGTTAGTTCTCATCTTTTTGATTCATTCAACTGAACCGTTTGCAGACTGTATGGTTGCTACTGTAGCTCGATACAGTGCTTCATATTTGAGTTGCTCGAAGCTCGTTGTTAGAGATAAAGCCTAAGCCACTTCTAAACGTCATTAGAACGGCAGACAGACTAATTCCTGGAAGTGTTATAAACATAAATTGCTTATAAAGCATGGACCTGAGCCAATGGCATACTAATCCTCCGGAACATGATATTTATTACGCAAACACGTTACGAAAATTGACGATGGTACAGCCCGCTTCGTGGACGATTATTTTAAGCTACTGTAAAATTTGTCTAAAAAGGAGCCTAGATTCAATTTAAAACTAGAAAAAACAGAGTGAAAATCAATATTAAGTTGTCTGTAATAAACAGAAACTGTCGAAACAGAAAGGAGAACAAAAATTTTACAAAAAGTAATGTACTTTGTTATATTGTACGTCGATTTTACAAAAATAGGCACGGCTGTCTTACTGAAATTTGTACGGAAAAATACCCTATTAAAATGGAAAGAATTAAGCACCACGTTTAATAAAGCATGCGACTGAAAAGACGGGTATAAGGGAGGCAGACACTTTCGGCACAGGTGTGTCCAAAGGGGTTTTCCAACGACGCGTCGTACATTAAAATTTACAATTGTAAATTTCAAGAGCCACATCGAAATGATCACTGCAGTCCATTATCTTGGACGCCTTTTTATATGGAAAGTCTCGTACTAAAAATTTATGATGTGTTAAAAACATTTACGTCCATGAAACGGTGCTCAGCCGCTAAAGCTTAGTAGGGTGATGGGACTGGATTATAAGCACTGTGACACACAAAGGCCTTGGAATAGTAACGTGATCCACAACAAAGTGGACAGATTGAGGATGCTGCTAACCTTACACAAGGGAAGGCTATACTGGCGTAAAATCTTTTTTCGGCCTGACACAAAAGAGAAGTTGGCTATTACGCCTTCACCATATTTCAGCTGATGTAATATAAATTCTACTGACCACGCGTGGCTTGTGAGATTTCTCGATTCAGTTAAGAAGAAGGACTGGGCGGAAAACGGAAATGGTGTTTGAAAACTTGTCTTATCTACGTGTCCCAATAACTGGGATGACCAGAATATAGATGGAAGGATAATATTAAAATGGATCTTAGTGAAACAGGATTGGAAGATGTGGATTGGAGTCATATGGCTTACGACCAAGACCAGTGGCGACCTCTCGTGAATACGGCAATGAACCTTTGGGTTCTGTAAAAGGAGGGAAATTTATTGACTAGTTGAGAGTACTATTATCTTCACAAGAACTCTATTCCATGAGTTAGTTACATCGCTCAAGAAGGCTATGGCATAGAAGAAATTGTCTCATCATAAACCATGGCCAACTTCATTGTGCCCTATGATCAGTAGATTTTTCTTTGGCCAAATTTATTAACATTGCAGGAAACACATTATTTACTGTGATATTTGAGGTTTCCACGGCGATGAGGATGGTGATATTCTTCCGGGCATTGGTGCCGTGTAGACTCGTTGGTAAATGCCAACACTTCGGAGAAATATTTTGTCATCATCTTCAGGGCTGAAGCGGCGATGCTGGTAAGTAAAGGGATTATTAATTGTGCGTTCGTTTCTGACGTGCATGTGTTATGAGTAAGGTCGCGTCTGAATATCCACGTAGGCCTACCTCCGAAATTTTTGAACAAATTATAGTAGAAATTGGTATATGGGAGTTTACAAGTTATATAATTACATTTATTTTTATCCGTATCAGTGTGCTATAACTTATATCTTATATTGAGCTCAAATAAAAGTTTACTGATTTTATACTATATAAAAACCCATACAAATATTGTCCGTAGTATAAAACACGTATTTAATTACGGTCTGCTACTTTCATTTAAAACATTTTTTTATATGTGAATGTTTAACGAGACAGTACAAGAACAAATAACTTCTGCCATGTGCGTTCATCTCATGAACATCGTGTAAAGAATACATAATAACTAGTAATTAACAACGTTAGCGACAACAATACTTCTCCTATTTGTATCTTAAGTGCGTCATGTTTGTGTTGCATCATATACATATATTTATTTTACAGTCTATACACAAACTTATTTAAAAATGTTGTTAAAATATTATAACATTTACAGTATAAAGTATATTATGTTATATTTATGGCGCTCCTTTATCGTAGTACGACATTATATTATTCAGCGCTTTTATTTTTGTTTTTGGACGACATGTTTCGATGTTTTATGACATCATCTTCAGGTTTATCAATCTATATTATTTTAAAAACTATTATACATAATATAATGTCGTACTACGATAAAGGAGCGCCATAAATATAACATAATATACTTTATACTGTAAATGTTATAATATTTTAACAACATTTTTAAATAAGTTTGTGTATAGACTGTAAAATAAATATATGAATACTTCTCCTGTCTGTTCTTTGTAAAATCAAAATGATTTGGCGTTTCGCTAATGGAAGTTATGTCTGTGATGCCATGAATGTAACTTATACACACAAAAGAAGGCATTTGCGCGAAACAAAATTCACCAACGAAAATATACCTGACAAATCTGTGTGACGTTCTACAAAGCTTATTATGTCGGGTTAAAGAACAGGTAGCAAAATTTATTTCATATGTACTTTCATTGTTTTACTCATCTCTTGCCTTCTACTTCAATTTCATCCGGCTCCGAAGGAGTAACCGACGTCTCGTTAAATCACAAACGGCGCGGCGGTAGAGGATTTGTTTCCAAGCTGTCAGCGATGAAAGTTACAGCGACATAAGAATAACACAAGAAGCGGACAATAGCGTCATTAAAGTCAAAGTTCCTCCACTTGTTGGACTTAAATGACGGATTTAATACACAATTCCTTCTTATACTGCATCAAAAGAGTAGGGAATTTATGCAGAAGTACGATGTTTCAATGACCGGTGTTTAATCCAGCATGTTTTAAAATTGTTCTATCTCGTAAGTAAAACAGAAAACATGGACGATTAATATTTTCACTTTTCCTCTAATTCAGTTTGATGTCGTTTACTGAAAAAAAGCGTACTGGTATTTTGATCTGTGCTGAATTGATTGCGGCCATTTCGTTCGAAATCTTTTAAATTCCCGTATAACACATAAAATAATGAAGATTAAAATATAAAATTATAATTTCACCTGATACACACTAGTACGAAACCTGCGCCTCTAACCCTAAGGTAGGGTGGTCAAAAATGTTTCCTCGGACCAAGAATAATTTTCTGTTTGGTCCAAAGGCCAAGAAATCCCTCCTGGCACTAATTTGAAAACTAATAGTGGGTTTTCATTTTACTTAAAATATTTATGAGATGATAAAGTTGCGTCATATTGTGATAAATATATATTTGTTTAAATCTTGTCAGTCAAATCACAATAAAATTTCTATTAAATATTAAAATATTACTAAAATTAACATTTAAATATTTAAAATGATGTTCTCTATCGAAATGTTCGATTTACATTAGAACATCACTTTTTAATGTAAATCGAACATTTCGATAGAGAACATTTAAACAAATTAAAATATTTATTCAGAAATGACAAACTCCCATAATGTATACTAAAAATAATTTTATTAAAATATGCATAAATTACTACAGAGTTTCATATTATTTTAAATTTGATACTGCAACGACTTGTGTCCGACACAATTTTCGCGCGAAGAACTTACATTTTACGGCACTTAAACGTAAAGCAGCAGACGAGGTGAGAATCACGATTTTTTTCCGAAATCCTAAGGAGTAAAAACAATAAATCAGCATATAAGAACTATTAAAAAAATGAACAACAAATTTCGAGAGCCTGATTACAAACGGTCTGGGAAGTGGAGTCCACTTATTTCTTGCTTTCTTTCATAGTTTTCTTTCTTTATTTATTCCACTTATTCTGTGATGTACTTATGGAATATATAGCTCAGTCAGTATGGTGACTAGCTACGGGCTGGACGACCGGGGTTCGATCCCCTACGGGGGCAGAGGATTTTTCCTCTAGCCTCTGCGTCCAGACCGGCTCTGGGGCCCACCCAGCCTCCTCTACAATGGGTACCGGGGTCCTTTCCCGGGGGTAAAGCCGGCCGGGGCGTGATGCTGACCACTCACCCCCATCTAGTGCCGAGGTCAAGGAAGAGAGGAGCTAAACCTCCACTCACCCCAAACGCCTACATGGCGTATAGTGGGACAAACTTTACTTTACTTTTACTTATCGAATATGTGTATAAATAACCAGGTAATAAACATATCTCTAACATGCTGATTTATAGCGCATCCGCAGTGCTCTCAATTACAGACGCTCAACTTTTATGAACCACCAATGACAGCTCTCGGCAACGGTTAATTGACACCCTTTGTCCACAGCTTCTGTGCACAGTTATTTTATTTCGCCCTGAATTTCATATCTTATATTTAGCTCCGAGCCCGAATTAAGCTCAATTTAATACCGGTAGAAATGTCACGCATGGTAAATTAATACATAATACGAGCCAAATTGCTATACGCCTTGACAGAGGCGGCTTGTTGAAAAAAACTACACTCGTGTGATACTTTATACAGCGGACTGATCGGGCATGTTTTGTCGAAATTCGAGGATTCCTTCCTCATTTCTATAGGGACCAGAAACATGAATGACTATAATAATGATAATTCCGTTAGGAATACTACTGAGATAAAACATGAAGCTTACAACAGATCAACTGTCTCATGCTATCAGGTGAGATGATTATTATAGTCATAAAATTTACATGATCGGAAAGAAATGATCGTGATATATTTGGAGGTTATATTCAAGAATTTTCTAGGGGACTGAGGAAAAATATGAAAAAACAGCCTCAACAGCCAGTCTCTGGACCAAAAATCGGGCCCTTACTTGCCTGTTACTTAGCAGAAGTTGTTAACCACTATACAGAGTCATTCAATACATCACCAAGTACAAGATACAACTACGTAAGACTATTTTATGTAGTAGACAGCTACATTTTATATTTAGATATTTTTTACTCTGGTGGTTATTTAGTTATGTACGGCAAGAAACATTATCATGCCATTAGGTAAAATGGTTATAATATTAATAAAAGCAAAAATTCCTACACATGGCAAACAGATCTTTGGACAGCTGTAGTGTCTTTGTGTGCCTCTTATTATTTTCTTGTCTCAGAGCAATTCTAACAGATGATTAGTATGGGCTCTATTATGCTTCATTCTGGGAGGAATATAAACCCAAGGTTTTGAAATTCAAAGTTCCGAAAACAAGTTTGAAATTACTAATCATGAACTAAATGGGAGATGAAGGCAAATTACATAACAAGAAGTTTCATCTTGCGAAGTAGTCTATCACCCAGCTACATTGTCTAACGATGTCTGATAATGTCATTGGATATGAGGATCAAGAGGAACTCTGCAGTTTAGATACTGAATAACGAGGAACTTCGTCATTTACGTAGGTCACCTATAATTGCTACGACAACGAAGCCTAGGAGGTTAAGATGGGCTGGACATGTGGCTAGGAGGGCTGAGACGAGGCATGAAGACAAAGTTTTCGTAAGTAAACCTCATGGGAAACTTCCTCTTGAATGGTCCATAAGGATATGGCAAGACTCTTCAAGGAGTCAGATTGTGGGGATGAGAGGTAATGGAACCGGCTCAGGATTGTGTGTAAAATAGTGGGATTTGGTAATAGTTGCGTTAAAACTTTGGGATCTGCTCCCATACTGATTATTTACATGCAACGTACAATAATTCCGAATGTAGGGTAAAAATGCACACAGACTTAACATTATATAAAATATGTTTTTTTTGTGTGACATTATTAGAAAATGGAAAGTTTAAGCAGGCCCAGTAATGTCAAGAATAAGAAGAAGAACTGCATGTAGTAGACAGACTGTTTCAAAGAAGTCTCGCGCTCAGCCTTGTACGAATGGTGTGACTTCTCAACGGTTCGGAGACTGTATTTGCCTCCATCATCAGAGGCGTAACTTCAATTAAGAGAGAAATGAAGGCCGCGGAGAAACAAGCAGCCTGTAAAACGTTGCAAATATAATGGAGGAAATGAAAGAAAGACAGAGCAAGAAAGAAGGAAAATTAAGATAGAAACAAGCAGACAAGTGTAAAGTATCTTAATTTCTTGATAAAAAACGAAAGATAAGTTCATATTAAAGCCAAGGCAAGGGCGTGAACATTTGGAAGCTGTTACACGCAGTCAAATCCGTCGCTATAAATACAAGTGTCAAGGTTAGATTTATTCGAAAATGTAGTTAGAGAGGTGAAGGCCCAGGTTTATATATATCCTTTCAAGTTTTCAACGATATCTGTACTGTTACTGTAGAGGAGATGTAACGCCAATGACAGTAACGGCAATGGCTAAGTCATAACAACTGAAGATCAGCAGGAGACAGTAGAGCTGTTGACGACTTCTGCTATGCCCACCTACATTTTCTTCGTCACTCTATCTGAGTAATTGTTTAATTCTTATTAGGTTAACTTTTGCTGAGAATCCTTTCGTGCTGATACTAAAATAGTATTATATGGGCGAAAAGGAAGTACACGTGTTTTCAAAATGTTTTATTTGCGAATTTGCATTCCTCTGAGAATCTATCTTCGGTTATTGCAAATAAAAATTAATTTGTACTTTCTTTCGTCTTATCAGTCTTCTGCTGAACTTCTCTAATAGAAATGAGCGTCAGTAATTCGTAAAGTAACGTGTAACCACTGTCGTTTACAAAACTAGTTAGGAATACAGGAACGAATTGTTTGTTCCTTTATTTACAACGAAATCAGGAAGAGAAGCTGATAAAATATTTGAATTTGATTTTATACCATAAACCCACATTAATTTCCGTCGTATTTGACTCACTATATCGTGGAGAAAAATGTGCCCAACAAACTTTGTATCGCATAATGCATATACGTCATATGAGCTACGATTATTTTGGTCAATGAGCTATTTATGAAAAGAATTCCTGTTTCAACGTCGTGTAAAGTAGAAGACATACATACAAAGTCTGATACGAACCAAAATCAATTTTGTCAGACAACTTTCAATGTCTACCTCAAAACCAAATTTATTGAACTCTGCTCGCTAGTTTCGAAGATTTAATTATTCGGAAGGGCGAGCATGCACTCCCCATCACGCTCTAATTTATGCATTTTTTTGCGAAGAACACAAAACATTATTTTATTCCTTCTCTAACTTCAATTACGTCAAGGACGCTAGATGGTAAGAAATGTAGTTAAGGCTTCGAGTAGACGCGTGGAGAGATGAAGAGCGCATGGGCATTTAAACATGTAATCACTCGATCAGAACAGACTTATATTAAAAGTTGTTGTTATATACTACTTCTCCCGCCCATTCTGTAAAATAAGAAAATACGGCAGTCTGCTTCTAAAATTCATTCCTCTGGAAGAGATATGGGGGTAAATGTAATTGTAATGTTCGTCCCAATTCCCATGATTCTTACTCTCCTTCCTCTAGGTCTGTATATCTCTTTCGATGATTTGCTAATGGATAAAGAAAACAAACAGGCCAGTGGTTCGCACACCGCAGTCCGCGATCAGTGATTTACCAAAGTTCAGTGGACACGGGTGTTGGGATTTCATGCATACGCGGTTGTTGTGCGCAATTGACTCTACCTATACATCGTTCACGTTACACATGAAGTGAATGAGTAAAATACGTTGGATGTGACAAGCGGGAAAAGTAGTTCTCCACTACATGGTTATGTATCACTGCAAGCGCACTATATTACTGATTTTCTGACTGACTTGTTCTGCAGCAAGAAACAGGCATAGCGCGAACCGTGAAAATAAAACCATTTCTGCTGAACGTCATCATCAGGGTGATAAGTTTCGCCCTGATGATGGAGGCAGAAAGTACCTCTGACTAGACCAGACTACACGACGCAACAACCCAGAAGACAGCAATCTTCATTGTCGTTGCTTGATATGCAAGTTTTTACATTAAATGCGAATGAAGTTTGATTACGACGAGATTTTACGAGCCTATTACACATTTTCGGTACTAAATTTCTCTCTTCATAACTACTTTATGGAACTGGGAATCACGTTATAGTGTATGAAGCCACGAGTCTGTGGTTTGGATTGGATGTCATTTTCGTTATGCATCCACTGGAATTGTAATACAGTTCATTTTTGAAACTACCAACTCATCAATCTGCTGACAACTTGACTGCGTCACTTGAACGGTATCACAGTTAACAGTCGAAATAAACCGATTTCATAACTGCGGATTTATAGTAAGTTTCTTTTTCGTCTGTAAAACTCAGAAGGTCTAACAGTATATTCTCACATCCAATATACAAAGGCAGATTTCAAAAGCAAGTTTCACTCAACTGCTGTCAGAAAAGATTTCTCACTAAAATCTATCAATTCTACCACATATTATTTCTATTGTTACAGTTCTTGCTGAAAGACTCAGCTTGCGTCAATCGTCAACTGAAATGTAAAAATTATGTAAAGCGATTGTGCTATTTTATATAAATATTAGCTACTCTTCGCCGAAAAAAAAACTTCATGTACCCTCAATACCAGATTTATTTCTAGACCACGATGGTTCAGGAGTTTCTAGTTTCGATTATGATCAAATACAAAATAAACAAATAACATGTGTGAGTATTATAAAAATCAACCGTCTGAGGAAGGCAAAAGAGCCAACTCACAAAACATACGATAGCTTGTTAATACGAAAATAGACAAAACTCAACATACGTAAATATGTAGATAATTATTTAATGGAATAGGTTCTGAACAGAAAGTTTCGTAGTTAACTTCCAAATTTGCCTTAAGTGTCCAGCTTAAATTTCCGTGAGATGGCGAAACAGACTGTCCTCCACTGATAACGCAAAACAGCAGACACGTGCGAGAAAAGAGCACACCTTTCCTTACGATATATCTCGACAATAACACGAAAAGTGTTAAATAAAACATTATTTGATATAGACCTACGTAGCGCGTTGTCATCTAGTAGTAATAGACATACTTATTATGCAGTTTAAAGTAACTATTCGCCGAAGTTCGTGCTAAAATATGATAGTAGAATTTAGTAAATATATTTATTATCTTAGTAAACAAATATTCCTATTACAAATAAACTTGGCAACACTAAATACTACCCGAAGCAGGAATGTGTAAATCCCGTGTAGGTTTTCTATTTACATTATTCGTCTCCATTTTAACGCAGGATATTCAGAATTTAAAATGGATTTTATTATTTTTAGTTCCAATATTGTATAGTGGCAGGATATGATGAGCTACAGACACGTGGAAACTAAAAAAAAATAACTAAAATCCAATTTTAAATCATACAAAATAGTGTATTGTTTAAATTAGATTTCCTCGTAAAATATTTTTCTATACAGAATGAGTCAAAAGTATGTTTAAAAACTTTGTGTGCGTGTTCCAGGATCAAAAATAAGAAAAAAATGTTCCTATAAACATGGGGTCGTAAATGTTTCATTTTCGAAATAATAGCCAAAATTAAGTTTCAATGAATGACATTATGTCAAAGTGATTCCAGCTTTCAGCAAAGATTTTAAACAACATCAAGCAAGAAATGGGAGTGGCATATTCACCCTTGACGCATAGGTTCCAAGTGAAATCAGCGGACTTATGAGAACAAACTTCATTATCGCGAGTGGCATTGATGGGTCACAGGACTGCATCGTGTACTGGAGACTCAGTCTTCACGGTCTGAAATAACGCATTTCTAGTGCCACAGCTGGGAAGAGAAAGATGCATGTCACACGGTTCACAGAGTAAGAGTTTTAAATTGTTTTCCCAATGTAGGACGGGTATAATCGGTGGGTCACAGAATATGAGAGGAAATGTATGTCTTGAAAAAAATAGCTTGGGGACCAACGTATTAATAAACGCGAACTAGCTAAAGGTTGAGATTTTAGGATCTCACGGCTATTTTCTGAAATATTGCGTCGTGTAGTCTGGTAGAAATTTACCGACGTCTCGGAGGTGTTTACTGTCTTTGTCATCATAGCGACGGGTTATCGCTTTTATAAAAACTATCACGCGTAATTTCCATAAAAGACTCGGAATTTCATTATCTGTTAGGCATATTTTAGGTTATCAAGAAAAAGAAAAACTGCCCAATGAAGTCAGTACAAAAAAATAAATTATGTTATTTAAACTGCGATGAAAGAACATGTTAATTGTAATCCACATGCTAAGAACTACTGTTGTCTCTCACGTGAAACGAAAAGATGCCAAGCGCTCCCACGCAGCGATGCTAACCTTTATTTAAAGAGTTCCCATAACTAAGGCAATGTGATGTAATGTAATTACACTCTGCACAGCTTGTGTAAACATATTAGAGGCAGAAGGCAACATTTCAGCGGTATTTAATATGGTCCTGTGCCTTAAATGTGAGCGGTTCAGTAGCGAAAGATGCTAAACAATGAGTCCGCTAGAAGAAAGTCACATCAGACTTGCGTAATTTTCACAAAAGAACTTAAGCCAATATATTTTAGTCACGGATATATAAGGTCCTTGAAAAAGTGTAAAAAAAACGCACGCATAATTGGAAGTATGTGTCTGAATTTATGTCTGTATATTAATTTCGGAATCTACCCAATGGATTTCAATATATTTCCTATTCATTTAATATAAACGTGAAGCAATAGTCAAAGTTTATAACTTAATTTATTCAAAACGGCCTATCGTACAGATAATTAGCGTATACATTAAGAATTATATTCTGAATTACTGAGTTTTTGGACATTGCCCATATTTTGTTATTCTAGAAACGTACGTTTTCGAAAATTGCATCAGTTTCAGCGCTCAGGTTTAGGGAAGAGGGACACCTACTCAGTTGTGTTCATTTAAACAGCTAACTTCAATCACTCTTTGAAACGGACCCAAATGAATTGGTTCTCCTTTTCCCAACACCTGACGACGAAAACTGACACAATTGTTGAAACGTGTTTATTTTAGAATAACCAGAAGATGGACAATGTCCAAAACCTCAATGATTCAGATTGTAATACACCATCGTCAGAACCCTACAGAATAAGAATTACATATCTCATTAAAATCTGGAACCCACGTTCGAAGCACTTTAGGATGTGTTGCAAATTAATAATTATAAGAGAAAATAGGTTTCAGACTGTGTTGTCTTTGATGCAATTAGCCTTGCAGAAGCAAATATATAAACAACTAATTTAACCGGGGAAAATCGTTTTGGGGAACCCTTTATGAAGTATTCAAAATAGAAAAAAGCGCAACTGGTAATTATTCGCACTCCAAGCAGTCAGTTCTTCAATTTTTGCAGAGGAACGACTGCCAGGAGCAATATGTAAATTATTTGTTTTTGGCAGTAATTTCAGCTTTATTTTCCAGGTCGGGATCACTTGTGTAGAAACGTGAAGAGGTAAATCTTCCTTAATGGAAGTGGATGACAGTCGGGGCTTTCAGAGGTTACAACAGCGCCACTAGACTGGCAAGGCAAGCATATAGCATTCTTACTGAACTAGATCGAATAGCTTAAGACTTCCATTCGGGAGCCACTTGGTCCTGGTCGTGGCGGAGAAAATGACTATCTAGAGATTTTCAGTTATCTTCCTCAGCATCCACACTCAAATTTCACAACAATTTTCAAATAGGTCATAGCAACTTTCTACAAAATACACAAATAATAATTACATTTGCATCTCATTTGACGCTATATAACTACCGCAGTGGGAGCAACATCATTGAATAGCACGTGAATCATTAAATATTTAACTTAACTTCTGTTCGAAATAAAACTTTCAATATGCACATCAAGTTACTATATTGTGATGCACATGGTAGCCTTCTACGGAAGCGGACTGTACAATACGTGTCACATAATAGGGCCACTTGGTGCAGACATATGAAATGATTCTGACATTTTTGTGTCTAAATGTCGGACATTAAATATAGAAGAAAACTGTATTGAACATGAATCACTGTTGCACCCACCCGCCGAGCTGCAGCTGTGTGTTTTTTTTTTACACAACCATCTTAAATTCAAATTCATCTGCGCCTGGTCGTGAACTATTTTTCAGCCCTTACACCATTTTCACGGAGGGTTTAGAGGTGGGAATTTCGATTTTGCAAAGAAAGGGTAGCAAAGCAGAGCATTAATGACGTGTTCGTGGCCATCGATTCACGGCTTTAAATCCTACCGAAACCGTTTAAATAACCAGACGTCGATCAATAAATGGACGGTCGCTATAGCAGAAATATAGAGCTAGACAGCGAGAATCTAATGTTAAATTAAAGCATCCTGTTGTGTTCACCTGTTTCAAAGTAGATAAATACAAGTTATAGTACCGTCACACACAACACTTATAAAAATTTATTGACATCGTTCGGTGTTTATAAGAGCTACATATTTCGGCCCAAACAGACCTATCACAGATAAATGAAAATATTTTCGAAATGTTCCATTGCGGAGCACACATTTCAAATGGATTAGTTACGATTATTCATACTTCGCCGGCCCCTTGATGATACCTGTATTGTTGCGGATGCAACAGATACCACAATGTACAAGTCAGAAACTATTTTCATTATATTTCGTTAAAATTTCACCATATCCACAAATGTTCATATGAAAGAGCCAAAATAAACAAAAATCCAGTTCGTTCCATAAGTTTACCAATACCAGAACATAAATCTGTCGAATACTTGCGGACATGAAAAATTCGAACACGCGGGCTTACATGGTTTCCAAATTATGAATTTATTTTATGCGCATCATTGTAAGAACACTATAATTTATAGCATTAACTTCCATACTGATACAGTAGAGTCCCGATTTTCCAAGCTAAATGGGACAGAAGAATGGCCGGATAATCGAAAATGTCTGATAATACTGAAGATTTAATATGACACGACCAGTAGGCCCAGCGTGTAGTACGAAGTGTTATATAAAGTGTTCCTCACGTTAAGGTCTTTCCAATCGAGCGGAGTTTAATTACGCAGGACGTACTCCCTGTGGACCATGATCGATCCCATCCTCTCCAAGGGAGCATTGCTTCCTCCGCGACTGTGATTTCATGCGGGACGCCTTCATAAAATATGTATGAGCCGGGCTACAATCAGGTTCTGACTTCCCTAACGAGTTAACTGCTATACAGAGGGATGTGACAAACAGTTAACAAAGATTAATATGAACATGAGACAGTGAAACAAATTTGTGCTGATTTTTTTTGCGATAACTACATTATTACGAGTCTTCTTAATAAAGCAGAATGGTCTACGTAGGAAAGAAAATAATCAGAATATTAAAATAATCTTGAGATAATCAGGCAACTACACAAACTGGATATTTCTGTGTTGTGGTACGTAGTTCCAGGTATGGTCTTTGATAATCCTAAACTAGCAGACCTAAAAGGCCATGTTACTTAACAAACAACTCAACGAAGACTAAACTAACAAAAAACAAATAATGTCTTATTAATAAAGTAGGTATCTGAATAACCATCTATTTTAGAAAGCTGATAAACGGTGTTACTGGATTGTGATTTATATTTCATCAGTATATTATTTGAATTCCTGGCTGAACCTAATGAAATATCCAGGTGAATATCCAACTAACCAAAACAACGAAGTAAATTAATTGACTACTCGTGTTGCTGTGTTGCCATTTGTACTTGCAGGCAGAGACGAACTAACTCATTCTTTGGCCGAAGGCGAGATCAAAGACGTCCTTCCTCATTCCCGAATTTGTATAACGAAGGAAAAAACAGTATAACAACTTCTAGTTCTGTCATGTCCGTCGGCCTGATGGTTTACGACAATCATAATAACCACTAATAAACCCTGTAACTAAAATAAATAGACATGAGAGGTCGCCAGAGTAAATGAAGATGACTGTGAGAAGAAATCCTGCAGGTTATCGCAAGAAACGAAACACGAAAGACGAATATATGTAACTTCATGAAAGAGGACATATCTTTGATAATAGTCCTTGGTCGCGTATATATTGAACCTCCATTGGAGTATGATTCTCTTCTAATCATTTCTGTCGTGTACCTTTACCTCCATTTTATTTATTTCCCTGTTGCTCTCCCCAGTCTATGTAGCCGAATGCTGGTATAGTACTTGGAAACTAGCCAAGGCTATCCTATTACAAATCCTTACCTACCGACCATTCATTTCCTTCCTCACGTATTATTCGGTGCTGTACATCCTTTGCAATTGAAACAGCGTTGTTAAATTACATAAACTCTCGAACTCCCGAAATTTGTTCTGTTTTTGTTGTCCCGTCTTTAATGAATCATTATTTACTTGACCGCCGTGATACGGCGGCAACTTCTCCGACGTAGTTGTATTGCTTATAGCCGAAATACTCTTCAGTAGGCGTTCCCAACTTTTATGGCATTAGGAGTGGCCAGATAGAAGCATCATGATACTGGATTCTTTGTTTTCCCACGTTTTCCACCGATTTTAGTATTGGTTACACGTCTACAGGCTCCAAAGTTACCGTAACTCCTATTCGTCTAATCTAAATTTATCACACTAATTTCCATGACGGAGTTATCTACGTGTCTCAGTTCCATTCATTTCTCAACGAGAGGCAGTATTTGTTGTGTTACAAGAAACAGTAATACCTGGTAGTCAATATCTGCGTAATAAATTAACGGCCCGCGAGCCACATCCGGTCCGAGACCATTTGTAACCAGAATAGCGAAATTATTTAATTTGTTGCTAGTCACTACAATCTCCCTTTTTTTACTCCAAAGGATTTTCAAAAAGAGTGATTCTTATTTTGTCTGCTGCTTTTTGTTCAAGTGTCACAGATGCTACTGATTTTAAAACCGCACTGTAAGAAGTAAGTTATCCAGGTACAAACTATGTCAGATACAAGCTGCTGTCGTGAATATCGGGTGTTGTGTTGTCACTGACACAAATTCATATTAAGCAGGGAAAAGAAACGTTTGAATTTTACGTGAGGATTACAGTCTGATCCTGCTATTGCCAGACATAGCTCGTTTTCAAATAACTATTAAAATGTGTCCGTCCTAGTGAAAAGAATCGTCGAAGGGACTCAGAGGTCTATTCGTATATTTATGTAGCTTATCAAGACAAGGTCAAATGTTTCTAGGTTATCTGTGTCGTATTCGTCTTAGTAGATGTTTATTGTCTGTTTTACTGTCGTCGTATACTTTAAGACTCAGATACGTGGAAGCAAATAGAGCGATTGTATTGAGAATTGACTGCTTTGCTAAATGTCTCGGAGAACCGTAAAGATAACAGCATCACCAAAATTAAAAGAAATGCAATAAAATCATGTAAAACACATATGATACTTTCATAAAAACACTAAACACGTTAATTAACTTCGATATTACCAAAACAAACGTAATCAGCGCAATCATATACGGTCACGTTGAGGTCTTGAAAAGTATTGGCTAGACAAGAAATTTCCAATTCTTATCAAGCCTTAACGATAATCATCGTGCTGATAAATGTTAGCCATAAGACCCCCACCGACAGCCATTTAAATCCAGTCATAAACTCAAAAATAATTTTTCTTAGATTAAATTATGTATTTTCCTCCATTACGTATATATTTATCGAAAGCGATGTTTTGAGATTTTTGTGATGAATATTTTGTACAGTCCCATCTACTCCATGCGTCCTACATGTCCTGTCTGTTTCATCCATCTTAATTAATGGATTTGACTATGGGCCTACTAGATGATGTATCTTATGATGTTCCTCACAGCGTAATTTTCTTAATTTATGTACTGATTAATCATTTGCAAGTAAAAAAATTTTCCTCGGCACTCTTTTTAAACAATTTCCATCTGTGTTCTTCTCTCAGACTGAGAGATAAAGTTTCAAGGGAATCGGTCCGTGGTATTACAGCCCATATGTGCAGAACTCCTTAAGCTGTATTACAGCGTAGACCTCAGCTAAGTTTAGCTACACTTGTGACAAAGAATATTGAACCTACGGCTAAAAGAGTGATATACAGACAAACGGCAGCGGACAGGCTTAATATATGGAAGTCGTAAATTTTTACACAACTTGATGGAAATAACACAAAACAGACGAAACTGAGTTTCTTGCATATAGACTCAGTGTAAGTATTAGTAACGAACTCAAAATGTGTAATTTAAACACGAGGCTGAAACACTCAGAGGACAGGGATTTCAAGTTATAATTTAGTCAGATTGTAGATAAGCAAGAGAACTAAATGTCATCAAGATTTCCTAGAATTGTATCTGCTTTTAGAAATCTATAAAACGTCTGATCTGCTGATGTTGATAGTCACCATCCAGTGACACGTTTATGACTCCAGTCTCCGAGTACTGCAGTGGTAACCCTTTCAATGTTGAGTTTGTTTTAAAAATATTAATACCACATTTTATCTATTTATTTCTAACGCCAAAGATTTCGTAGCTGAAGACCCACAATTATGCTATTTCGTTATTAATAAAGTTTTTGGTTCAGGCTCATATTATCTAATAATATTATCCAGTGAAGGATATCTTGATTTTTAGCACTAGAATGGTAAAATACCTTTAAAATGCACTTCGATTTTACTAGGTAGTAGCTTACTGATCTGCTTTACGTCTCTTATTCTGGTGCCACATACAATATTCCACTGCGTACATCAGTTTAATTCCGACTTTGGCTCGTCTGGTTTTCTGAGCAAATTACCCCCCATTATGTACATCGATTTGTATTAACTCACAGCCAGTTCTCTCTATTGTAAGTATGTGAATGACATCTAGCACTATCACATCCTGACAACGGAATCGCAGTTTCCATAATTTAACGATTTTGACATGGTCTGCTGCTATGGGCGTTAATTATAGAGTTAATCACATCATGAATCAAGTGTAAAAGCGTATGTAGACACGTTATAAATATACACCTACTGCTGACCTGGAAATAACACTAAGTCCTTATCCCGTAGATAAAGAATATTCAACAAATCTCTGTTTCCCTTTATACATTCCACAGTACTATCTTCAAATTTCTTTATCCCCAACCGATCGTCCAATCTTGGTAGGGAACTACAAGTTTACTTAGACTCAAGAATCGATTTTTTTACTACAAACATAAATGATAAAGAAATACAGGGATTGAATTCAAAGGTTTGGATGTGAAGTCGAAACAACCTAATCTGCAGAGGACAAACGAAAGAGATCAGAGAAAGAAGAAAGGGCAGGAGTATGAAGAGGATATGAATAAGCTGTGGTACAAGAAATTTAGGCAGTTTATGAAGTGATCGTTAAGTGTTGAGTTTCGAGGTCGATTCCTCGCAGCGTTGAGAGTTTCTGAAATTAGCTGGAAAGCTTCTTCACGGTCTGGAAGAAGGAACAGAGGCAGTGGCGCACTGAACAGTGAGACAGAAGTTCGAAGGATATGCCTACGTGGAGAGAAAACTTAAAATATCAAATAAAAGCAGATTGTAAAGAAAGTGAAACGAGGGCAAGTGATGTGGAGGAAACGTGTAGGACAAGAGTAGATAGGCGAAATATATACAAACGTAAATTCATATACAATTTAGGTAGGAACACGTAAATGATATTAAAATGGATTTGGAAAATAGGGTATGAAGAAGTGAGACTGATTCGAGTAGATCAGGGTAGCGTCCAATGGTACGTTCTTGTGAGCACTATACGTTGTTATATCTCTGAAATTTTTAAAGGGATTTTGATTAAATTTGATATTAAGGAGTTTACACTACAAGTTGTCGGATGAGTTTTATTTCGCGTCAGTGTACTGTAATCCTTAGGGTAAATAATGTTCAACTTAATTTTAAAGAATCCGAACCACTGCACAGAAACGATGATTCAAGTCAGTTGTAGAGCTTATATGTTTAACACTTTCCAGTATAGTAAATATTTAATCTAACACGTTATAAGTAAAAATATTTTTCTACCCTCCTGTAATGTGATACCTGTGGACTGATTGGTTTTGCAACACTGGACTTGCACTCGTAACATATGGACATCGAGATAAAAGAGGTGTATAAAATATCGAGGAACACGTATGAAAAATTTACGAATTCCATTGCAGTACACTTTCCACTCGCTCATTTTCAAAATGAAGTTATCGATGCGCAAATTTTCCAGTGCGACCCTGGCGGCGGGAGAGATAGTTAAGCTCATGTTCCTCACTTTGTTACGGCAGTTTCGATCCCTCACCCCGGGCTTTATCTTTAACAGCCACACACAAACCTATACACCGGCAGTACACTCCACGTGTAAATCAGCGCGTTAAAATATGTAAGGAAAAAGAGAGAGAGAGAGAGTTGAAATTGTATAAAACGCTGGAACGTCCCACACTTCTATATACACAATGCAACTTGAAAGAAAGATGGGATAAGTCTGAAGAATAAATTCAGAGATATTTTAGCCGCCGTCATATCCATAGTTAAACACAACACAGATACGGCCATAGGCGTGTAAAAATTATGATACATTTCAATCATTAAATTATAGTTTGATGGCTACGTCACTTCACGACTTCCTGAATCTACTTATTCGTGAATTCTGCACAAAGACTTGTCAGTTAAAATACTGTCGTCAAATAAACAATCTATTAGGCTCAATTGCGTCTATTCATAATTACTTAACGAGCGATAAAAGGTGTCCGTAGTTCTATATTACGAATGTCAGCGATCATTTCTGCAACAGAAGTGCAACACAAGACGAATGAAACTGGTAGGAGAATATAAATATGTTTGGTCTCAACCGATATTTTCTTGAAGATTTCTGTCTTCTGGGTTATTGCGCTGTGTAGTCTGGTCGATGTTAACCAACGTTTCGGAGGTCATACTGCCTCCGTCATCAGGCCCTGATGACGGAGGCAGTATGACCTCTGAAACGTTAGTTAACATCGACCAGACTATACAGCGCAACAACCCAGAAGACAGAAATCTTCATACTCACCGCTGTGAGAACCTCAAGTCTTACGATATTTTCTTATTTCTAAGTATTGTGTCCGAACTCTTTAACAAAACGCAAGGAAAGATGCCTCAGTTCCTAGACACATAAGCTAAGCTTAGTTACTCTACGTTACGAAATGTTAGTGGTCTTTTATACCACATGACTTTAGTACAATGTGTGTGATAAAAGAAAGGACGAAATATATCTGTATTTACAATAATTATCATCATCGCATATACAAACAAATTAGCAACGAACGTTTTTGCGTTCTCCAAGCTACCATGGACACACGTCAGGTACACAGTGACCACATTCCTCTTTGTGTTTAAATAAAATCGATAGGCCTACAGCATGGACAAACAGCGGGAAACGACGTAGCGTTTTGTGAGAAATAAACAGAGAGAGAGAGAGAGAGAGAGAGAGAGAGAGAGAGAGAGAGAGAGAGAGAGAGAGCAATTTGGGACCGACAACACAGGCATTCCACTGAACCCCCTCGGAGACAATAGGAGTTCAGAAGGAATAAAACAAGATGCTGTGCGTCAATATACTTGCAAGCAGTGGCGGCTCTCGATTCTTCGCCAAAAGAGAACCAGGCTGCCTCGGTTTTATAATAGACCTCCTATTACATTTTCCACAGTGATTGCTGGATGACAGGAATGTTGAGTTACAAATTTTCTTTGCACATTTGTGTACAGAAATCAGACGAAGGGAGAAAGGAAGAAGAAATAAAGAAACAAAGAAACAAAGAGAAGTTAAATGTAATTTACAATATTTAATTATAAAACCAACCTCAAATGCATCATGGTGGGTAGAATTATTTACGGATCATACGTCATCAAACGAGAAGCCAAGTATAGGCGTTGTGCACGAATTCTGACGGAAATAAACCCTGCATATCTTTTCTCACCCAAAATGTTCACAAGAACATCATGTTCATTTGAATAAATAAAATACATATGCATACACATGTATGGTAGGGAATAAAGGCGAGGCAACCTCATGACGTTCTTGCCTATTTTCGCTAAAATCTGTCGATTCGCCTGAGTTTAGGAGCAACCGGTTATACACGCGAACATCGTGATATTATAAAAGTAATATATTTATTTATTTCCGTCAGTACACAAACTTAGTTGTTAAAATTGGTGTTATTAAAGCTAAAACTTTAAAATCTGGCGCTATTTTTGTCTTTAAAACTAATGTATATTTATTATGCAACTATCGTTGATTTGTTTGTTTTGTAGTTTACATTTTAGCCTGAAGATGATGCGGTTGCATTGAAACATGTTGTGAAATAAAATAATGAGCGCTAAAATATTGTAACATCGTAATAGCGATGATAAGCGCCAGATTTTAAAGTTTTAGCTTTAATAACACCAATTTTAACAACTAAGTTTGTGTACTGACGGAAATAAATAAATATATTACTGAATTAAGCACAAACATGACGCATTAAAACTACAAAATTATAAAAGTAATTAGTCTGAAATTCTTTGCTGCTATGTTAAATTTAATCCATAAATGCATGGATTTAGCGAGTAACAACGAAGTTGTGGTGGGTCATTTATAAATTTATGAGACATATTCAATCTATTTTATGGACGACAGATTGATTTTAAATTTAAAAAACAGATTATAAGCAACACTTTTACAAAATAATGACAGTAAAACACCACTGAGTTTAAATTTTTACAAGAAACAGAAACGGCCAATACATGACAAATATAAAGTAGCGCACTCCTACTTGAAATGTCACAGCAGCTTAATAATATACATTATTATTACATTTAAAGATAAAAGCTGTCGAGATATTTTAGATAGAAGGACTGGTGCTGAACATAAAATACAGATCAAATTAAGGCGTACAGTTTTTATTGCAGATATTTTGGTGTGTTATATACCAAGTGAAATGCAAGTAATACGATTAGATTCGTATTTGCCAAAAAAAAAAGTACATCAAAGCTAACGAGATAAGAAAAGTCGCAAAAGAATCTGAAGAAATATACGTATGTCACTTAAAACGGCAAAATGTTGTACCTTCTGTTTCCAGAATCCGAAAATATTCTACAGAATTTAATAAAACATGTCATTGCGGGTTTACATTAAACTTTGTTTAGCGAATTTTATTTTGGTTCTTATACTAGGTCCAATGTAACCAGTACTTTGCATTACGCTTACACTGAACCTACAATTCTTCTACAAAAGGCTCGTCGTATAAAAAGAAATTCGTCGATAGAAATTATAGATCTCTTTCATATCTACGAATTTTATTTGAAATATTTTTTTTTTCAGATACCGTATTGCAAAACACAAAGAAAAATAATACAAGGCTGTGTGCAGTGATGTCTCTACAGAACTTATCAAAATTACTGTTCCGTCAGTGAAGCACTACTTTGAAGAACCAAATGAAACAACGTTATGAATACATTTCTCTTCTGTATTTTTCGCTTCTTATAATTTAATTTATATTACTGCGTATTAGAGAACAATGTTCCTTAGATGTAGTAAGAGTATAAATTAAACGTCAATTTCAAAAGAAGTTTTAATTACGCACTCTTGCAAAAGACTTGTATTGTTAGTGCTGTTTAGCAATTTCAGTGCATACGATTGTGGTATTCCGCACAGCCCGCTGTATCAGGATCTCGTAACTAAGACCGATAACAAGATATACTGGGATGTATCGGAGCATCGTACAGAACATTGCACTAAACAAAAATTTAATTTTCTGCCAATAGAAACCATAAACTTTAGGGATTCAAGCGTCAGTAATAAACTCGCTTATTACGCATACAATAAAAAAACTTATAAATTGTACTACACGTCAAATGACAGCGCAAATGATGAATGGTTTTTAATTGTATTTTATCTTTTTATTATATCGTTAATAAAACTTTTTCCAAAATACTGTTGAATTCATATTCCTTAATCACATAAAAGGAACTGCATATCAACTGAAAGTAGCGCTCAATTGCATAACAATACATTCATATATCTTTATTACATTCCATGGATCCATAAGTTAGTCAGATGACAATAGGATGTACAATAAGTCATAATAATACAATACATGTTTTTTATTATTATTTATTCAGTGTTCTGTCTAACGACAGGTCCATATGAACAGGATCCTTCCATCCTTTTCTCGGACTGGGACCTGTTCATATAAGTTCTTGGCAGATGATCCAGAAGTGGTTTGCCATTGCCTTCTTCTGTGTGTGTTGGGATGCTACGGAGAAACCGGGGAAGCCCCCGGAGGAAAACTCCGTGTTGCCTAGACCACTGCCTTGCCCAACACAAGTTATAAATTCGGGCACCGCCGGGAATCGAACCCGAGACCCCAGGACTACAAGGCCAGCGTTCTAACCTCTAGGCCACCGTGGCGGTACAATACATTTTATACAAATACAAGTCATAGTATTATACTAAACGCCTTGGGGGGGGGGGGGGAGTGGGGTTCACGTTTTTGAAAATATCACGCTGATAAAAATAGCGGTTCGTAAGACCAATGCCTATGGGAAGTACCGAGGTTGCTGTTGCTATAAAAGCCAAAGTGTTTACACAGTTTTTGTTGGAAAATCTGAAGGGAACAGACCACTCGGAAGAACAGTTAATAAAAGTTATCTTACAGAAATAAAGCCGAGTTACCGACCGCCCACAGGAGAATGCTTAATAATGGATAATAGGTACCTTAAACTGGTAACATTTCTGTCCTTCAAGATGCTTAGCTACTAAGCATTTGTGATCATTTTATTAATAACCTAAGAATTTATCTCTTAATACCGAAAATAACCTGCCAAGGCCGGCCGTCTCTGGTACCGGCATGTTAATGGTATCAGTTACAAGAAAATATAACTGTTCAAGATTTACGGTAAGAGTGATAAAGATTAATTGCTGTTTATCGTTAGCATTGGTTCGGAACCACTTTTAATTGCGTTTTTAAGTAAATCTCATTTTAATGCAGTAGGAGGCGTGATTTTAATATTCAACATTCCGATAATTGGTTGTCCAGACAAGTGTCTACTTTTAATTAAAGTTGCATGGGGTGATTATAGTGTAACCTTACTGGGTGGGTCTGCAACATGGTGTCAGAAGTAGGGTTCCTTGCATGAACAATGAAAATTGCTTGGCGAATATACCTCGGTTGTCATTCCAGACACCTGAAATAGGCACAAATAATTTTAAGAACGCTGTTAGCAGTAGTGGAATTGACTTCTATTCAATGTTCACACAAGAATTGCAGCCCTTATTGGAGCTTTCATCTTATGCGCCAACTTTTTCGTACGATGTGTTTTGTTTGAATCAAAAGAATTAGAATGGAGCATGGTGGAGAGCAAGGGTTATATTGGACAGATACGAATCAAACTAAATTTTCTCTACAGTTTTTGGGGGTGGTGTAATGTAAAATCTAATAGAAAACAGTTCAGTAATTTCGGAGATGAGAAAGGAGAGAGGCAGATACGATACCATATAATTGAATTGGCTTTGTGGACGGAACACAAAATAACAACAAGGAGGTCTGATGAGAGAATATTAATATCAGCTGAATGTATTTCATAATATGGCTATATCCATTTCGGCCACAAATTAAGAGAAGGGATAGTGACCATGTAAATAATTAATTAATAATTTTCTGAGAAAAGAAATGTACTGCAAGCAGTCTTACGGAGGTCTGTAACCAACTCCACATTCGAAATAGTACAGAAATAATAATTCTTTTAATTATTTTAGTCGATATATGTATAGATGTTTGTGCTTACTATAATGCCTTAGTATTTTATTGAAACACTCTGTATACTGTCGATCATTATGGCATGGCTCGAGAAGAGAGTGTACGACTTTAAGCTCTTGGGGATCGCAAATGCTGAGGTCCGTCTCGCTTCTTTCGCCAAGTGGTCATAAAATTCAGAGCGTCTACAGATATAAAGTCAACGTCAGTGTGGAAATAAAACTAGTCCTGCCGTCTGCATGTCAGAAAGCAAAACCATTCTTTCAGTTTCGTGCTTCGGTGGTCATTCGCTGGGCGGAACAAGCCGTTTTGCTCCGGAGGCAAAATCGAAAAGACCTATCACCCCCCCTCATCTTTAACCAGTTTGTAGATACACGGAGTATAACTGTAGCTACCATCATCATGAAAAATATACGATTAGGCTGAATTTATGAAATTTTCATATATTTAGTTGTAACAACGAAGAAAAGTTTAATATAATTTATGTCGTGTTAATGTCACTTTGGCTGTTCATTCGCATTTTAAATCCGACGGTATGCGGTTTTACGTGTGGAAAGAAAGCGGCAATGTCCTTTTTTAACCTCTTAAATAATTTTATATAAAATCTTATGTAGTACCATCAAGTCCGTTTGCGCGTGTGTACGTATGGCCCACCCTAACAGCGAGTGGGAGAAAAACTTGACATAAACACCTTCCCACTGAAAACGCGTTAGTGCCGTTACATAACGACCGCCTCCTTTCACATCCTCGACAATTATAATTCAATATCACTTTCTCATTCGACTCTACATACAAACGGAGTTAAAATAGACTCGTAAAAAATCAATAATACCAAAACGGTTGTAGAGCGAAATCCTGAGTTTGGAGTAATACCAGCGCAAATCAATTTGCAACTTTGCAATGTATTTTGGCACACAATGAAATAATATTAAAACATGCTTCATGAGACCTACAATCGATATTATTTATGTTGTACTTTTAAAAATTACTTCGAAACGTACGTCACTAGACGCAGATATTGGCAACTGAAGGTCGAATAAAGCAACAAATTACAATTAACGTAATGCAAACGCGTCGAGACGCAATTAGGAAACTGTGGCTGTGTCAGGCGCATATAAAATGCCCTTGAAATGAGGAATAAATTGTTACACATTTTTAAAATTAGGTCTTTCGCTTTGAGAGAATAACATAGATTTAAGGTGTATTAGTCAATAAAACCAAGTATGTGGAATGTTACGTGGTTATATGTAGATGCATACAAGATTTCTGTGTCAAAAATTACAAGTATGACAATGTTACAATTGTTATAATAATTTGTATGTGACAATTCTCAGAAAATTATGACTCGAAATATACTACTAATTTGTAAATTATTAAATCATAATTGTCATATTCCATGTGCAGAAAGGGAAGCATCTAAAGGCAACCGGGCTTAAAAGTTCTTCAAAGATCTTGATTAACAGACCGTTGGGA
This sequence comes from Zootermopsis nevadensis, assembly GCF_977971745.1. NCBI lineage: Eukaryota > Metazoa > Arthropoda > Insecta > Blattodea > Termopsidae > Zootermopsis > Zootermopsis nevadensis. The sequence goes on from NW_028259142.1 coordinate 17,537,947, forward strand.
TAAAAACCTATATAAAAAATAGGTTTTCAGAGGATGCTAAGTAATTTTTACGCGACCAGAATCAAGGCCACAAAGTTAGTAGCCTTTATCATTTAATTTATAAAAGATTGAAAACAACTGTCACCAAAAGGAACACTTTTAAGTTGAATCTAAACCTTTTCGACAATATTAAGTGGAAATAAATTTAAGTTTAAGAACTTTAAATTCCGTCTTAGCACATTGAGAGGCCCCATGGGTCTCGTTGCTTTCAACCAACTCAGAGCCACTCCTTACACCGGATGTTTCAGCCTCCATTCGCCATGGGCATGGAACAGCAACAGGGTAATCGAAGGAAAACATATCCCCTATTAAACTGATTATAATATGTTAACTGGAATCACAAATTATATTTTAATATTAGACTGAAACGAACTTAGAAGAACGAAGCAGGTCTAAATTTTCTCTTTATATCGTTTCCTTTATCTTTATCTAAGCCTTCGCTGTGTGATTTTTTAATTCAATGCTGTATTTCGAAAATTAATTTCAATTTCCGTTGCCTACGCACGGATGCAGACTAATCAGGCAAGAGATTCATCATTGGTCGTGATCGCGAAGCAAACCCGAAGGATCAGTGAACCATAAGAACAATATTTACAAATTGAAAACGTAGGTAAGGTAGATCGCAGTGAGTGGGAGTGCAATTACATGTGAACAACAGTGACGTTTTTTTCAAAAACCACACAAAACTCTGGAGTATAGCCTGACTCTAATGAAATTTATTACTCGACTATGGTGACTAGCAATTCTCGTTCTGTACCTCAGAACACACATATACATGATACTGCTTTTCAGTGTATGGTATAACACTTTCGAGAATGGAAAGACAAATATGAGGAAGATACCACAGTGGAAGGAAAGAGTAAACGAATGAAAGGAACGTGTTCAAAGAATTAAGAATAGATCAAAAGAGAAAGGCCGAAATAAATACAGAGAAACAGAAAGAAACAAAAATTAAAGACAAGAGGGTAGATAGAAACAAAGCAAGAAATTAAACAATTCTTAAAGTACAAACTGTCAGAATTTTATTACTTTTCTATTCGTCTGTTCTAGTATTTTTCTCAGTTCCCTGCGCACTTAATAAAAGTTGATGGTTTCATCCTGACTATATTTTCCGGGTATTCCGAAGGGCACGTGGAACTAACAGCTCTCGAGTGAAGGATTCCTTACAACATGCAAGACCTCACATTCAGTTCGAGATCGCACACGGTCCATCCTGTACTATCACATTAACACAGACAACTCGGTCATTCCTAATTTAGTTTGGTTCAATAATTGAGTGGATTTGCATCCTTCGAGCACTCAGTCATTTTGTGTTAAATATGAACAAGAAAGCACTTTCTGATGATGCGTTTCCAAGAAGACGCTTAAAATCCAGAGGCCTATAAATACATCTTTATGGGGTACCTGAGCAAGTAGAAACCTCTATCATTTATCACCAAAACGACGGAACTATGCACATTAATGATCTCGAATAATGCAAATAATGCTCTAAAACAATTTTCACAGTTTTATTCAGATCTTCTACTGTGACATTACTTGAGATATATGAGTTACAACTAAATTCTTCTCACATTTCGGGAGTTATAGCAGCTACAATTCTGCGACATTACTTTGGTTACAACCACTAGAATTCTTATATAAGTTACAACCGCCAAATTTCTAGAATGTTATTTGGGTTAAAATATTTACTAAGATGTGGAAGGCATGGGAGAAAATATGAAAGAAAGTGAGGAGGAGATAAAAGTAAAAAAAAAGTCTTTATAAAATAAGAAAGAGGGTTAAGAATTAAAATACGAAATAAATCACTCCCACTTGAATTTCAATAGGTTTTCACCAAATTTCTCCCATGTAACACCGCTATTGGTTGATATCGTTGGATATATGAAGACTTCGTAACATTTGGTGGACATAAAATTGAAACTGACGGGCTGAAATTTATTTGTTTTCCGCCGTCAGTGGAGTTCCGGAATTGGCACTGGAGCGAAACACTAACAAACTATCAAAACACGAAGCACGAGTCCCGGCCACACCCACAGTCTCTATAACTATAATTGCTCGGTAAAGATCATTTATGACACTGCAGTAAGCGAGTGTCCGAGAGTAGGAAGGTAATTAATTTCCACATATTAGTATAAGTGGAAAACATTCTTCGTCCTGTTAGACTGCGTAACTGGACATGATTCATATTCGGACCTACATACAGGATAAGCCATTTAAAAAGCAACCCAACAATAACGTACTTCTTGTGTAAAAATTAAATCAGAAGCGGTGTAAAATCGTGTAAAAGACTCCCAACCTCCCTCGTGACGCTTAAGTCAAGGAACCCTGCTACTCACGTTAGTTGCACAAAAGCTGTGTTGGTGCTATCATGGTGTAATCACGAGCAGAACGTGTGTTAAGTATCGAACATCAATTCGCGTAGGAACAGTATACCGCGGTTCTTGAAGCATTTAGCAATGCGTATCATGGCAATGAATTAAGGAATAACACAACAAAACACCTGACGGCAACAAAATTTCGGGACACAGAAACAGATTGTCTGTGGCAAATTCTCATTGAGGGACAAAACGGATGAAATTACGGACGTACTGATTTAATGCAGTGCGTCAGAGACACGAAAAAGAACACGGACAAATACAAAAGGAAGGGAAGAGGAAGACAAAGTGACCCTGGACACATAATTGCCCTAGAATGATACAATAGCATGCATCGTCGTCCTCGAATCCACTTGTGTAGTAATTTATAAAATTAACGTACAAAGTGATCATTTTATTCGTCGACCTATGAACGTAGGTTCCTCTATACTGAAAAATATTTGTTCATTGCGTATGTGGATTCGTAGAGTTCTCGATCGTCAACATACACGAAGTTATTTAAATGTTTGTTACCACAAATAAAATGAAATGACTGTAAAGCTTGTGGTATCATCGTGCCCACTTGTCCATTCATACGTACCTCCCTAATAATATATAAAAATATGAGGAAATCCATAAGCTTTTGGGATTTGTAATTTTATACCGCCGATAATATAAACACTGTAATAGCTTGGCGGTGCGCGATACCCCTGCCGATAGAGGCTGCGAGCACCCCTGAAACGTCGGTTAACTTTTACGAGACTACACGGCACAATATCCCAGCAGACCATCATCTTCATACTCGCCGACATGAGAACCTAATATCTCAAGTAGGAGATAGTTATGTAACATCTCGCTCATCCTTCCTGGAGTTAAAGGAACAGTGAACTCGTATTATCAACATCTGAAAATGTGCAGAACTGAACGACTAACTCTCGGGGTCTTGTGTAAGCACAGGGATAACTTTATCTCTATCTGTTTCTTTAGCCTTCACATCGCTGTCTGAGCACTTAGCTTCTATTTTAAAAAGAAAGTGAGAGGCAGAGGAAATCGATAAAACTTCTCACAGCCTCCATTTAACACTTCGTTATATGCCTCATCACAAAATATTATCTCATTAGAAGGGAGAATTATCAGCATCCCGAGAATAAGAGATGTTTTGTTGTTTTTGTGTTAGATTTACTGTACGACTATTTCATCGAGAAATAAAAACTATTATTAACTGAAAGTGATTAATTTTTACTAAAGCTTCTTTATGATATATAATTATTGAATTCCATTCATGTAAATTCTAGTGTGAAATACTATCATCCAGTGGAATCCAAACGGATAGTGTACGTATTTTCAGATATGTCAAGACCAACTTCTTTTACAGCGTTGCCCACCCAATTATTACCGTCTTCCCATCTCTTTAGACGATGAATAAATTCTCTGGTTTTATAGGAATTTTAACTAATCATTCATTATTCGAAACTATATAGTCTAAGCTAATGACAGTGTCATTACATAAACTATAAACATACAATATCCAGAGGAAACTGTGTAGTACAAAAACTGTTATATAGCTTAGTTGTAAGTTACATTCATCGCTGAACATATTTTACAGACACGCAAAAATATAATGCTATACCCTCAATAAGAACTAATTGGGATTCTTTCATATTGTTTATCTTTCAAATCATATTCATGTTCTCTAATTCTCTTACACATGTTTCTATATATCATAAACTTAGTTAAGCTTAGTTATTTATATTCTAATTTTGGTGTTTCTTCTATTGTACCTTTTTCTTGATTCAGTCAAGTTCCTCTTTCCTTCAATCCCTTTACTTAATTTTCATTATCCTTAGGTCATTTATTTCTTTTCAACACACCTATTTTATTTGCAATGCTGTTTCTTGTGCTTGTATCTTCTTAATTTCTTCCATTTATCCGCTCTTTTATCCAACTGTCTTTCGTTCATCCAATCATTCTCAACGTGCGTTGTCTTTCAGTCGTCCTTTCTTTCTTACCACCCAGCTTGCTCTATCAATAGTGTATGTGGTCTCTTAAATCTCTTCCTTCAATCTGTTCTCTCCTCTCTGTCTCGTCTCAGTCTTTCCTCTTTCTGCAATCCAGTCTCCGCCGTTCCGGACCGCGTTACGAAACCTCCCCGACGTGAAGCAACAGCGCTGTCGCGACCGGTTCGAGAACTCCGACTCTTGAGAGACGTTCAGGAAGAAGAGAATGAGACTCATCAAGCATCGATCCTCCTCTCCTGCTGTTGCAATATGGTTGCCAGAAAGGATTCTGTGCCGGAACAACACAATTTACCGACGGATGTTAGAGTAGAGATTGTTCCAATTGCAGCGTATTCGACGCACAAAGTGTCTCTCACAATCCCGGGACGTACTGAATTCCGAAAACTTGTAATGAACTTCCAGACAGCCGGAAGCTACTTGAGATACATAACGACTCCTTACAAAATGCTTCACCTTGTATGTGTTTCACAAAAATCACGTACCTTGGCACATAATCTAAATCAGGAGCAGATGTACCCCTGTATAATAACGATGGGTAATCCCCCATTCTCGCCTGAGACATCTGAGTCGTGACCCTTGTTCTAGGCTGCTGATCAAGTCAGTTGCACATTCACGAGCAGAACATATGTTTGTTTCCAAACACACCTTGGCATCGAAATAGTTTTCTGCTGTTCGTAAAGAATTTAGCAATGCGTATCGGCTTTGAAGTGTTAGAATTTATTCTAATATAAATCTTGAAGCTGAGTGAACTCAATGTATGAAGCACAGTAACTGAGAGTAGATCAGTTACTCATGAAATTCCCCGTCTTTTATGGAACCCGAAATTTCATTACAGTGTTCAAAACAGCAAGACAGTGGTCATTATTTGGAGCCAGATAAATCCACTCACATTATCAAACCTTATTTATTCCAAATATAAATACCGAATGACAGGACGGTATACCGACTGGTAACAACATTTCGGGACACAGGAGGTGTCTGTCTGTGACAAATGCTCATCGAGAGACAGACCAGCTGAAATACGGTCGTACCGATCTGAAGCAGTGCATCACCTGCAACAATTCGATGCTTCCACTGAGTTAGTCGTTTTGCACGTGACGGTATTCATGTATTGAACGAGTACTCGTCGCCCTGATGACTTATACGCTATTTGATGACGACGTGACAGTTCAGAATTATTTATGACGTTATGATGATAAGAATGGCTGTCATTTAGGCTACGGCAAATTTGAATAAAAGCCCACAATTTATGAAGCCAATTCTGCACAGAGAGAATGGATTCGACAAAGTTTACAGCGCAGCTGTAACTCAGCGGCCACCATAAAATTAGATGACGGTGTTTGAGTAAAGAGGAAAATAACTTACCTCACAGAATTATTTTGCTTGAACTTGCTTTGCATGCCACGTGAAGCTTAGTTATTTAATAGGAACTAGCTTCAGACGCAAGAGAGTCATTACATTAATGCAACTGGGAGCTGGAGGACAGTCATTCCGTGACAACAGACGGTCATCGTGGGCTTCTCTCACTGTTATAACTCAGAAACAATTACGTAAAGTGCAACATTGCAATCTCCCCCTCCTAGACTACACGAATTCATATTTTAACTTATATAAAATTTCTCAATATCATAATATAATATTATTAACTTCACTACGGTTGCCTATAATAATTTTATGACTTCCGTATTCTGCTGAAGAAGAAATTCACTTGTTTCCATGGGACCAAAATCAGTATCTTCGATAAATCAACCTAGAGGTCTATGAGTTATTGAAAATAACAAAGAACATACTTGGAAAATATGTGTAGTACAATGAAGAGCAGCCTTCCACGTTTGACATCCTCACACATTATCCACAAATGAATTAAATTTTTCAGTGTTTCGGAGGACCTACAGAGCCACTCCATCATATCATTCACTGCATCGTAACCCCATCGATCAATGTCTGCCTCACTCTCATACTCTCTAGTTCCCAGACAAATTTCTAGTATACCAGACAGTACACAAAACGAGAAAGCTGCTTCAGTTACAGGTGCACTATTACGCATACAACAATCAAAGTCATAGAGAGATAAATCAGAAAATGCTGAACACCAATGACAAAATAGAGTCAAAGAGAATTCAGATGGAAAATTTCAATTCGAAAGAGATTAGTAAGGGTTGTCCACCATCGTAAGTTCGTCAGTGCATTGTCTCTGGAAAACCAATTGTAGTCTTAACGGATTTTAAAACAATTACATAGAAAGTGTTAAATAAAGAAAGGATTTTCACAGCAAGAAAGGATATTAAATTATTAAAACTTACAGCCACCTCAAACAGAGAAACCGTCGGATTATGACACCGAATCTCCGGTGAATTCGACGAGACTTCACAATGCAGGAAGAAGTAAACAATCGATTTCACATCGGTAAATCACGGATTGATATCTGTCACTGTTAGTCTTGGATAGGCTTGGGGTTGTCACTCACTAACTCTGCCATTTACTAACGCTCCACTCACTAAACCACACATTCATGCTGTCTATTACTCACGAACACTCCCACTTGCTTACTCACTCACATCCATACTACTATTCATTTCTGTCAACTTCTGGAACATTTCTACTCAAGATCTGTTTAAATATCCCAGGACTAACGGAATTTAACGAGGATATATAAATGTTTAATCCGAAGCAATACACATTTTAATTAGTCCGTATTCAGTAAAGGCTAAGAAAAGTTTTGAAGTACTTCCCTTTAAATCTGCTAGCAAGTCATTAGATCATAAGACACTAAATTACATTCCGAGATTTAGCACTACGACGGTTAAACTGGAATAGGACTTACAGGAACGAAATCTTGTTTTAATTAAGCAAGAAAACAACACCAACAAGGTGGCTGTGTTCGAATTATACTAAGAAACAACTGGATTTATGAAATTAAAATATTAATAATGTTCGTATGACTGTATTTACAATATACGTAGATATAACACAGACGGTTCAGCGCATATTACACAAACTCTGTTGTATCTGGTTGACATTTGAGGTTCTCACGGCTTCGAGTTTGAAACTGGCTGTCTTATGAGATGATACACAGCGTAGTCTGGTAGATATTACTAAAACGGATCTTAACGGAACAGGGCGTAAAGGACTTCCATGAAATAAAAAAAATCGTATCGACAAGCTGAGCGACTGCCAGATTCATAAGAAAATCCTGCTCTATGGAATTAGTTAATATATAAGATGAAAAGTAAATCGTATGTAGCTTAAGCAATCGACATTTACAGTTGCTGTACGATGTCCTGTAATTTCCTGTCCCGGTAATGGCTTCAGAAGCCAGACTCCAATGTGCACTATAGCTTAATTAGGTGAACTGCTTCTAAAACACATAAAGGGAAATTTTCCTCGAGATCCGACGGCTTAATTGCGGCCGACCTCATATTTTTTTCATATAGCTCTTGCTGTCCCTTATGTACGCATTGAAAATCAGGCAACAGCTCACTTAATTTACAGGCTGATCGAAATGTTTGGTTACAATTTTTAAACTTGTATATTTAATTTAAAACATTATCCATTAAAATGTTATTTTATTTGGTGTTTGACAATATTAGTGCCAAAAATTTATTCTGACGTCTCTTAAAAATTAAAAGTGTTCGAGGCTTTACAACTCTAAGAACAATACTTTACCATGGAAAGATATTAAGAGAACGTTCTAGTTCCTCAGAAACTGTTTGCCGGCCGTCTTCAGGGTTTAATTAAGATTAAGTGCATTAATCTATTTCGTGAACAAAATATCACTTTTAATTATTAACGCAGCCTTTCAGTACAACAGTGTTAAAGTACAAGGGAATGTTAAATTTCTGTTTTAAATTGCAGCATTTATTTTGAATCAATAACAGAAATACAGACACATTCTTCGTACCAGTTTACAGGTTCCCTCGCGACGCTTACGAAGTTGCCACCAAGAAACAGCTTGAGTAAACTGACATATACTTAACATGCAAATGAAATTCATCATCTTCATATAGCTTTTACGGATTATGTATTGTCTGGTTAACTTTACGACTTCTCTGGATTTATGAATATTTCTCGACAGTTGGCAGGATTCCTTGAACGATGGGTCAGTGCGTCTCAGAAACTTTACCAATACGGGACATAATATAGAAGCGCGCGTACACGCATCCATGACGTTCGACAGAAACGTTTCTGGATCTACTCCTTTACGCACTGAAACTCACACCCAGAATACACGGTAAAAGTGATTTTGTTTGAAGTATTTGAGAATGTTTCGAATTCCTAAGACAGTCGGGGGGAAATAAGCTCACGGTGTCTTTTTGGTGTATCCACTGAACAGGCGGCGTGGGTAACGACTATTTCAATTCAACAGGTAACCCGCATCATTACAGCAGTCACACGTGCACTGCAAACCAAATTACTGAAAATAACTGGAGCTAGGAGAAACACGGTAAGACATTTTAATCAAGTAATTTCTGGCACTTGAACAAAGAGGATTTCGATCTATACCCCGATGAATTTACCTTAATTTTTTATATATTTCAGACAAATATCTTGGAAATGTAACACATTTCATACATATTAGAAGAGTTTGAAACTATTTTCATTGTATTTCATCAAATACGACAACAACAAATATTCCATGTAGGGGTTGTAGATATTAATGAGATCTATATTTCTTGTTCTTTGCCAATTTTTTGTACGACAAGCCATTTCTTAGAAGGAATAAAGCGTGATTTGAGCTTAAAATAAGATAAGGTTTTATGGGGCCGATACGAATTATATTCGCCAACCTGTTAGTGTAGATGCCCCAGTATCAACATCCGTTCGGGAATGAAACGTGTGGAAGGACATAACTATCCTTACATGCATTCATTCCAAGCACTTCACGTAAAAAACTCATATTAATTAGAAACTAAAAGTCAAACGGACCTCTCTGAATCTCTTGTATTCATGCATTTATTTGCTTGTATTACGATTTATAACATTTCCTGAGGTTATGTGATATGGGATAAAATTTACTAAATAAATCAGAGTGATTAAACATGACGATAAAATGGACGGGGATATGACACGAATGGGACAAACTAGATATGCATAAAAAATTCTGTTTGAAAAACCTCAAGGGTTTAGGCCACTTATGTGAAAGGATGGTATTAGAATAGCAGTAGTTGTGGTAGGATAGCATCTTAATGAATAGGGTGTAAATGTGTGGTTGGGCTCAAGGTATGACTCAATATTGGAAACCTGTGAACAAAGAATTGAAACTACAATAAAGGCGGGGAATATGCTGACTAGATAAACAATTATTTATATCTTAATTGCGTCATGTTTGTGTTTTATTGATACAATATTTTATTTTCCGTCTATACACAAACTTAAAATAATGTTGTTTAAAATTACTTAAAATTATAACATTCTCAGTAGATACTGCATCTTGTTACATTTTTTGTATCGACGACATGTTTCAATCTGTATTACATCATCATCAGGTCTATCAATTTTAATATATTTTAAAAACTGTTGTACATCTTGCGTTGCTTATATTGATTAATTTGATTTGTTTTTGTCTCTTCCTTTAAATTTGGAGGTTGTGCTTGGATGTTTTATATCGGGTTGTAATTGATGTGTTGTGTGTCCGATATTAAGAGACGGTAGACCAAGCACAACCTCCAAATTTAAAGGAAGAGACAAAAACAAATCAAATTAATCAATATACGCAACGCAAGATGTACAACAGTTTTTAAAATATATTAAAATTGATCGACCTGATGATGATGTAATACACATTGAAACATGTCGTCGATACAAAAAATGTAACAAGATGCAGTATCTACTGAGAATGTTATAATTTTAAGTAATTTTAAACAACATTATTTTAAGTTTGTGTATAGACGGAAAATAAAATATTGTATAAACAATTATTATCTTCTTAAGAATTACTCTGGGGTTAGGATTAGTTGCAACGTCGTAAGTCCTGATTTGATTAAAAACTGTTGTTTTGGCAGCGAATTTCTTAATTAAATCTTTCACTACTATAATTCCTCTGTGATGCTAAATGACGTATATTGCGTTTCTACACATCTCCTGTCTCGGCGATGCTTGATAGAGGTCAGTATTAACCCCATTACTGTCACTGTTCATGGCTTCAGGTCTAATTTGAAGATCTGAATGGTTTATAGACCTTTCTAGTCTGACCTGCGATCCGTCAAAGCTGTGCCACAACCATTTATGTAATTCAACGAGGTAAATTTGTCTCTGTGCCCAAGCACCATGTCATGAAGGCGTATGAGGGTTTTCGAGGTAAAGTTCCACGCATTACTGATCTTAGAAGAAGTGAGAGAGAGATTCCACTGCTGCCCCACATTCTCTCGTGTATTGTGTGGGGGACGGACAATAGGCCCGTTACCGTTACCATTTCCACAACGGCATAGTCTCACCCCATCGCGAAAATAAAAACAGCCAGGATAAAAAGAGCCGGTAACCTGAATCCGCCGGTAATCATTCGTTTCAAGCTTCTCCTTTGTTCGTTTCGTAGGACAGACTTTCAGTGTAAAAGGAGGAAACAAAGAAAAAGCAATACGAACTGGACGTAAACTCAGACAAGTGGCATGACCCTGAAAAGGGAATGGACAGCTATAGAGACCAGGCCGGTGGTGTTATGAAGGAGGCCCTTGCAAGAAAAATTCTGTCGAAAGTCGTTGAATGACCATCATTCCCATTGTCTGCTCATGAAAAACATACACAGATCGTTTCAAAGAATCCGCCCAAGTTCTGTGTATCATTTTATATAATGCTAAAGAATCATCCCTTATTGACTGTCCACAACCTGAGGGCCATGAGATCCACTTAACATTGCATACATATACAGACAGGCATAACATTATCATTAATTCGGACAAGACATCCTAAATTCCAAAAGGTGTTCTCAAGTGTTAAACGCATCAAACCAAGCCCGACTCGATTTTATAATACCCAGTTGTATGGATAATAAATCAAAATAATAAACAGGGTACTGAGTTCCCAACAATTTTAATTAATTGTAACTTCTGATACAATCTTTATGTCCTCTTTAGAGATCATAATACGTTCTTTCTACTGTAATACGATAAAACAAAATTTTATTCGGTGTCTGGCGGACAATTTCCTATGTAATGAACTCGTCTTAAATCACTCATTAAATATATAAAATTTTATAACAGATAATATTACTAAAAATATCTGGACATCAACGCGGACCAGTTTGAATGTTTCACGGGTTTCGCGGGCAGTAGTATGCTTACCATTGGCGTAGTGGCTTCTGGAGCACCACTAGAAGTTCCGTTCCGCCACTGTGAACAATGAAGGATAGAGAGCAGAGTTTCGAATGTAAACGGATACCCCATGTTGTGGCCGTGACAGCTGATTGATTGCTGATGTCGACTGGTAACCTGAGGACTCTGTCACATAACGTGAACCTATACATAGGCCACCTCACCCAGGCGATTACCTTGCAACAGCCAAATCGTTTACATGAGTTATTTCTTAATGGTGCCTATGGGAAGCATACGAGCCGCCAGATTATCCATGCAGCCTACGATGATAACGAGACAATATTAATTACAGGCCCTATTTTCTCATATCTATTATAGTGAACGCTTTATTATGGAAAACTACAAGAGATCACATATTTATAACTCATATTTCACTGTTATTGTTACTGTTGCGATGGGGTGAGCCTACGTCTCTGTGGAAGTGGGCCTCTAATGGATCCACTGTCCATCTCCCAGATAACATATGAGCGAATATGGAGCAGCGGTGAGATAATAATGACAGGTGAAAACTGAAGGACTCGGAGAAAACCCTGTCTGCGTGCCAATTTGTCCACCACAAATGCCACATGGACTAACCTGAGCGTGAACCTGGGACTCGGCGTGGTACGACCTTTAATTTACTATATCTACAACAGGATATGAGGAAGTCAAATAAGACTTTCTTCTGAATTATTTTAATTAATAAGCGCCTTAATTCCTTCAGACTAACAATCAGAGCTCTGAGAATGTCGTACCCAAATTATTAGCAATGTTATTTTCGTGTCAATTTGAGATATCTATAAAGAACAGTCAGTCATTTCGGAACGATCGATAACAACTTGACAAGTTTTAAACTGCAGAGTTCCTTTTTTGTCATTCTCTGGTTAGCCCATCGCTGCCACTTTCAAATCCAAGTCATCAGAGAAACGTCGGTTTTTATGGAGTAATGGTTTCCAAAACAATATAGCTTTGGAAATGACACAAGAGAATTAATTTCCTTTGTTCTCTTTTCTTTGTCTCCTAGTCCCGTTCCCTCTTCTTCTCATTTGTCTTTCTCTTTTTTAATGCCCTAATCCGCAAAAATGCATGTTTAGTTCGAAAATGTTCGACAATCATTCTCATTCAGTTTCTCCATATGAGACGCCATGCCTGTGCGGAAACTTCTCCGACAAAGTTCCATAGTGGGTAGTCTATATTGAAGGCGTAAACTGAAGTGGTACATGAATACTTCTGTAATTACATAACAGACTAACGCACAGGCGTTGGAAAATATATGTACACCAGGCTGAAGTAAACCATTACATGTCACAAATTTCTAATAAGCATTTATAAGTTTAACTTCGGGATCTGTGGACGATGAAGTGCGTTTAATACTTTGGACATCCAGGTGGATTTTCGATGTTTATCATCCGTTACTAGGAACTGGATGGTAACAACTGACGTCCCGCTTTCCGATAATTAACCTTCCGACGTCTGTCTGTTATATCAGCTTTTAAGCCTTTACAGTCAGCAATAATTATGTATACTACCTACTTTTACGTTAACAACTTAGCAAGTCAGTCGCAGAGTTTGCTTATAATTTTAATTTGGCTAGTAGAATAAAGACAAATATTTCTGAAGATCATCAAAATACGAAGCTATATTTAACCATAAATATGAATAGTATTTTAAAATATTCTTGGATGACTTCTGTCTTTAACTGAAACAAATTGTGGCCTCTTAATGCCATTTATACAATATAAATTAAAATAAGCCGAGCCTGACAGACCGAAAAACGCAAGCGAAGTGAACGTTTCAGAAAGGAGATAAATATGTATCAATTTTAATGTTTTTAATCCCTTCTTTATTATTTAGATTTATTTTTTATATATTATTTTTTTATTTATTTAATTTATTCCACATAATTCCCGCATGTAAATTCAACAAAAATAAAATGCTTTGTGAATTTAATACAGCATTTGGCAGAAAATCATGCTCATCTTATTACATCTCATTTGGTACTCTCTAATCTCAGCAGTTGATAAGCCGATATCAAACCACTTACGGCAATGAACTTTCGAAACCTACCGAGATAGGAATTACAAGGAAGATAGAAACAAAAGCATTTATTCATAAACGGTCTTCTTAGTTTTATTCAGGAAGTATATTCTGAAAACGGAGGAAGAATGAAATTATTCATTGTCAGTTACACTCAGTAGTTGCTGCTTTTAATCTCATGGCCTGCGCATTAGATTGATTGAAGCATCGGTCTTGTGGACAGCAGTCATTACATCTCGAATGGTCTTAGAGCCACTCCTAAATGATACAACTCTCCGAGAGCAACGATTTTGTAACATTTGTGTTACAGAGAGAGCAATAAGACCGGTTGTCCATGTTAAAGCAAAGGGCGTCAGTAACCACAATCTGTAGCCAAAGAGATTGATGTTACGGCAATATCATTATTTATGTTCTCACTTGAATTGGCGACCATTCGAGTTCAACAAGTGTCGCAGTTAGGTTTACATCGTGCTGGCCAATCAAAATCCACGACAGTTAACTTGTAAGATTTGAGGTTTTCACAGCGGTGAGTATGAAGATTTCGGTCTTCTGGGTTGTTGCGCTGTGTAGTCTGGTCGATGTTTACCAACGTTTCAGAGGTCATACTGCCTCCGTCATCAGAGTATGAAGATTTCTGTCTTCTGGGTTGTTGCGCCGTGTAGTATGGTCGATGTTAACCAACGTTTAAGAGGTCATACTGCCTCCGTCATCAGGGCGATGAAGATTTCTGTCTTCTGGGTTGTTGCGCTGTGTAATCTGGTCGATGTTTACCAACGTTTCAGAGGTCATACTGCCTCCGTCATCAGAGTATGAAGATTTCTGTCTTCTGGGTTGTTGCGCTGTGTAGTCTGGTCGATGTTTACCAACGTTTCAGAGGTCATACTGCCTCCGTCATCAGAGTATGAAGATTTCTGTCTTCTGGGTTGTTGCGCTGTGTAATCTGGTCGATGTTTACCAACGTTTCAGAGGTCATACTGCCTCCGTCATCAGGGCTATGAAATTGTCTTTTGTTTATAAAACCGAAATGAGGGGGCCGATGTGTCAGCACAGCAGGAGGGACTAATACAGCTTTTGTTGGGATTCCACTAAACAACGCGTTTATTTTTCCATTGTTCTTTACAAAACGTATTTTTACTCATTCTGCTACTTTTTAGTGTTTTACTATAAAAATTCGTGATTTGTCGTCTATCAAAAAATGACGTCATTCGGGGGGGATGGTTTAGTTTCTTACTCAATTTTTTTTAAAACTTGACTAACCCCCCGAGGAGCTCCGAAAGTAGCGCTCTACTCTAGTATGTAATAATTTGCTTCTGTTGCTTGAATGTCCCGTTTTGTGCAATCAAATTGTCGTCTTCTAATATTTTTTTTATAATTTTTATTACTTCGGGAACGTAACACTCCAGTTGTAACATTGCGCTTATGCTAAATAGCGACTCACTTTATGAACTCTCTCCAGGAACAAACTGTTCGTAAGAGCGGGGACTACCCTATAAAAGTTTTAAGCCTAAATAAATAAGTACTTGAAACAGAAGAGAACAGTATACCATGCACGACGTATTTAATAAATTATGATCTTGTTTCGGGGGGATGTACGAAGTAATGGGTCTGTATCCCAATTTCTCACTTTAAACCAGAGAGGAGAAATGACATCGTCTTTATGACACAAGAATTGGGTTAACATCGGTCCGGGGGCTTGTCCTTTAGCTCACACTTCACGTATCGATCATCGCAGCTGTATTGAGAAGTGGGTGCCATCAGGGTCGACTGTGATTAACGATTCGCATATCGTACACTACGACCCGCATCCGTCACTCATGCTTCACTCGCCAATGAACGGGACGCACTTAACATTGCGACTCACCGAGTGTCTCATAATGCTGTTTCCTTTTGTTTCCCAACATTATCTCTCTCTGCATTAAAATTACAGCCGATACTGCCTCGATATTCAGTCTTAAAGATGGTGGAAATATGTTCCTTCTCAACGTTAGTATTCACCTGTAAGTCCACGTGGTGTCACAGTCTTATATATATATATATATATATATATATATATATATATATATATATATTTATAGTGTTTCGAAAAGAAGACATGATGATAGCTACTGAAGCAAACAACATCTAACACAACCAAATAATAAGCTACACCATCCATTGATTACGAACAAATCTCTTCGTGTGGTGTGATAACTATTTTCGTGCTTTATTTAATTTAGAAACGAAATGTATATTTTTGTTATAGTATTATTATACTAATTGCCATTACGGGAAACTAACAAAGCGCTGGCTTGAACTGTTAATAGATGGCAGCAGATTTTATTTTCGCTACGTCATACAATTCACAGATTAAGTAAAGAAAAATGAGAGTATATTTTACAACGAGATATATCGTTTGTATCACAGGAAGTGTTAAATATAAATAACAAGTATCTAGGTGTATTCATATACATTTTATTTCACCTGCGTTTATGTTCAACAATTATCATGCTTAATTACTGGAACTGTATGACTCGGTTTTCAATTGTTGCTCTTATTCACAAGTGAGGGTAGGCGTGGTGGGGAAGGTAAAGAGTCCAGACAAGCTGACCGGTCGGTCTGACAGTATAACTTTACGGTGCGTTCACGCAAGGTACTTAGTGCCTTGCCTGTGTGCCTCACACTTCATAACACATCAAGTGGCTTTCCAGGAATTAAAACAAAAATTGTCAATGCGAAATTCTCTTTGAATGAATACTGACAGAGACTCTTGGTGTATGCGTGTGTTGTGTGTATTTTAGATTGAACCGTTCACGCAGATGGACAAGGTAGCGTTGTTATTACTATCAGAGGACAGAAAAATATGCAAAATTCTATTAGCCAAATAAAAAATTAATTCTCAGACACAAAACCGTTAAAATACATCATCATTATTGAATTTGTAGTTTAGATGCGTCATGTTTGTGTTGAAATTCAGTATATATTTATTTATTATTGCCTATTATTACTTCTTAAGTTCTCAAAAATTAGGAAAATAAAGACAGTCAGCAGAATGTCATGAAGTGAGCTGTACACATAAAACAACTAATCACGATAAGATATCGACATTTAAATATCATTAATTTGTTTTAAATTTATACTATTTCTTTGGTTAATGTAACTTATGAGCTGAAATTAAGTTCTACATAAATATTACGAATTTCTGCTCAACACTTCGCAAAATTAAGTAGCCTCCACGAAGAACTGTATGTGCGACTGAGAAGACTAAAACATTGATTTTTTAACTGTAAAGTAACATCAACCAGGTAACAAAGAGGAGCATGATTATTATATTTTCTGATACACTACAGGACCAGTTCGATGTCAACAGATTCAAAATACGCTAAAATATGTGACTAAATCGGAAATAAGACAAAAATAAATTCGTGCCATTCTACAAAAAAGAACAGTTTTAAGTTTCGAGAAGTTTAATGGAAATGACAATTTATACGTTATTTAACGCATCATTGTGGAAGATCAAAGGATTAGAACGAATTTGATTTCACACTACAGATCTTTCGTGGCGCTCTCAGTGAACTGGATAGCTACTACATCACAAATACAAGGTAACAGCTACAAGTATAGACTTATCCTGTCTTCCTTAGCAATGTTAAACCAAATGTCCATCTTCAAGCGTACAATACAGTATAAAAAATTAAACTTTTATACAGAATAGCAAAATTCTTTTACAAGTCATAAAATTTATTTAATCTGATTTATGAACTTCATCTAAAACACAGGCTATAAAGGATCGATAGAGATTAGTATAATATTGGTCAAAAAAAACTTTCAGTGTAAACCCCGAATACCAAATTTAATCAAGATCCGTTGAGGATCTTCCGAGACGAAATACGCGGACGGACAGGTAGATATCATCATTATGCGTTAAATTTATGTAGTTCTGCAAAGAACGCATTTAATTTCAGTCACCAAATAATGTGTGCTCTTGACAGATTCCATCCATTCGTAGTAGGCATAAGACAAATTTCAAACCAACCAACCAATTTTCCGGAAATGGCTTCGGATCTCCGATCTATATGAGACATCAACCACAGTTAAAGTATCGTAATGACTCACGTCTAATGCACCACCGTATAAAATCGAGAAACAACGTTTAATAAAATACCGCACTCCGAATTATGTACAGACTGTAAACAGATGAGCTATGTTGATGTAAAACTATTGTCAATTCAAATGATTTTAAAATATGTTGGTTCTGGAATAACAATAACAACTAAAATATCCATGAACGTACTCAATATTATTCTTATTATCATTTAACATTTAAATTACATCTGCGTGTTTTATTGGGACTAATATTTCCATTGCGTTTCAAAATCATTGAAATCGTTGTTTTGTGACTAGTATTGGTCAATGGAAACTGGTATGGTATTTGCAACACAATCACCCGATGTGAGACATATGTTTCTGCATAAGACACCCTAGAAGAGGTGCAAATACGGTCTGCACGTTTGTCGTGACCTGGTTACGTAGTGACCCCCGCCGCTAGTCGCCCAATTGAAATACCTGCCACAGGGACAGGCAATAATTCCTCACCTGTCACCCTATAACCAGCAGCAGTAACCTGTTGATCGCAAACGCATGCTGGAATAACTAACTAACTACGTGGAGCAATGTCCTCCTGAGGAACTAACAGTACGTTCAGCTAATCAAGAACTTCACCATATTTTGTGGAAACTGAAAGTTTATTACCGTGTTCACAAGTACCCACCATTGGTCCATGTCCTGAGACAGATGAACTCAATCTACACAGTCAAACCCGATTTCCCTATGATCCATTTTAATATTATTTCTCATCTGTTCTAGGTATTCCAAGTGATCTCTTTAGGCTTTCCAACCAAAATTTTGTACGCACTTCTTATGGTCCATGCGCTCTATATGCCCCGCTCACCTCATTTTGCTTGATTTGATCGTCGTAACAATATTTAATGGAGTTCCTCATTGCCCCAGTGGCCTGTAACTTTATCCATCTTGAGTCGAAATATTCTCCTCATCACCGTGTTCTCAAATATATTCAGTATGTTCTTCCTTTAACCTGAGAGACCAGGTTTCACACCCACACCATACAAGAGGTGCAATCATAGTTCTGTATATTTTAATATTTCATCCATTCAACTCTTGATCCACATCTTCTGTTACTCTTGTGTTATAGGCTAATTATTAGGCTTATAATACTTTCCCAGACCTTTCCTAGACCAAGGAGAGACCAGGTAACAAATTAACGAAGAAAATTGTATAACGAGGAGCTTCATAACACTATTTGAACTTTTCCTTTAGCTTTTACGATTAGGTCCTATGGCCTGCCCCAATTATTAACATCCGAAACTATGAATTGTTACAGACCTTTCGTGGATCGTCCTTTTACAAAGATAAATGATAGCATAACACAGCAAAACGCATACATCCATGTCTCACGGAGGAGTCGAACCCACGAAATGTTGAGAGATAGCTGAACACTGTTCTTATATTGATTTTCTTAAACACGAAATAAATTCAGATCAGAAAGGTCAGAGCTTCTAAGCAAGATATGTCGTAGGTAGGATGTAAAGGGATAATTGTGGTGTTCTCGTCTTTAACTTTCAGGATAAGATGATTATATTCAAGTTACTAAAGCACACACTCAGAATCGATAAAGCAAGTGAACTTTACTATCGGTAGCATTCCGAGCGACTGACTGCATCCTCGTGGCATATCTGACAGGTATTCAATGTGAACTGTGACGAGGAGATGGATATTTTAAACGTATATAACGAGAATGTCGAGTGAACAGGGACCATAGGAATGCCTCAGCCCGATTTCTTCTGTTTTATCTGTTATGATGTTTTACGACTAAGACAGCAACCTATCTTACTCTGTTATCTTCTCATGGATATTTCATATACCTCCTCAAGGAATAATGCTGTACGGGAGAGGATTCACAGTAGGCCAAATTAATTTCCACGTGATTAAACTGATTATCAGAAGCAAAGCTTTGACAACCAAAATCACCTCTGCTGTGCAGGCCACGCCTCGGACCAGAAATAGGTTACATTATCTTAGACTTAGGAGAAATTATTAAGTTTAGATTTTGATTTAATATATGCACGTTAAATGGATTGTAAGCTCATTAAACAGTCTACATTTAATAATGTATATGTTATTAACACAAATAAATAAAATACATTATCCGCATAGATTATACGTGCAGTTCTCTGTCTATATAAACGTACAAAGTCTAAGATCTATATCAAGCTGTAACAGACTGATGGCTTGAATAACAGTCACGCATTATATTTCGGAAGTTTCGAACAGTTTCTTGGTTAATCTGTAAATGGGCCAGAGAATATTCCGTTATTCGTTCACTTAATTTTAGCAACAAATGCACTCACATTATTTTCTTGAAAATTAATCTGCAATTACGAGGCCAACGTTAATAGACCTCATGTTCACAGGGCTTTATGACTGGGCTTGACCTTAGAAATAAGCTCCTGAAGTACAAATTAGAACGTCTCGAAAGTTAGATTATACTTTTGTTATCAGGTGAAAATTGAAGGCGAGCAAAAAGTCTGTCTGTTGGGCGCTCTGGTATAGCTGGCCTCAGCCATAGCTTAATATTTCACCCGAATGCAGAGTTTTTAATAGCATAATGAAAATTCGAATTACGTAAAAACTGAATGCCTTATCCAGATGAATATATACCAACTGCCTGAGAAAATACTGTTACTTACCGAAGAACATTACATTCACTGTGGAAGACCACGGAATTATTAAATAACAAACTCCAGGGTATAGGATTTTCTGTAAAGTTACTAGCACCGGAGAATATGACCCAGAGTTATCTTACTAACCTGACTCTCCCAACATAATTTTGTGTGCATTGCCTGTCTCCCTCAAACCCATTTCCAACTAATGTCCAGCTCATTGTAACATTACAGATTTCACTAAGTCGCCTATATAACTTACAAAGTCATTTCTAGTTATGACTAGACACACAAAGAACTTTGCACTTTAGTACAAGGGAAAAAACTTCAATGAATTGTTCAGAAATGGTAAAGAGAGGTATTCTGACATCTCACCCTAACTCTTTAATAAGCACACGTTTATAATCTATCTCATTAAGTATGGGTCATCTAAGTTTTCCACGAATACATATAAAGTTAATAGCTAAATGGAACGCAATGTAAATGCTTCGATATCATTCAGAAATGGGTGTGGCTGGATAACGAGGTTTTATAGTATGTTTCCCGTTCGCTTGTCCAACACCATCTTCACTGTACAGAGTGATACAAAGCCCTAATACAATATTTAGGATGCTCCAGATGATCTGCCCAACCACCCCTTTTTTAACTATAGTAATACTGCTTTGAATCATCCTGTATATAGGTCTATCCCCATTTTCATTTACAAGTTACAATTGGAAAACACCGAATAATACAAAAATCTTATACTTCGAAACTCTGGCATGTGTCTCGCCAACATCAGTTGTATTTAACACTTTCCTGTTGTTCAGCTGCTCGATATCAGTCCATTGTATGAGGTTTCTTTGAATTCGTATAGTTTGCTACCTGCTTTCCGAAGACGACGATGTTTATGAATAACTCAGGAGAAGTGTGTTTTGAGATGGGTTACTACTCCCGATTTGCCTTAGTGCAGTGAGAAGACTCTCAAGAAACATCATTCGAATTAATGCTCGATTCCAAGTTTTTCGATACTAGGGCATTTCGGTTTGAAAATCGGGTTCACTGTTGGCTGGAAGTGGGATGATAAAATTAAAATGGTTGTCAGAACAACATAATGTGAACTGGATTCGACTGTCTCAGAATATGGTCCAACGGTAGATCTTTTAACATTGTAATGAACCTGACATCAAATTTAATCGAAATCCATCGAGCTTTTCGGAAGAAAAACTTGCTTAAAAAAGTGCAGACAACCGGCCTGATATATTCTCTCAATTAAGAGGTGATTTATAAACCTCGGGTAAAGAGAGCATAATTATAACTTACCGCAATGTTATTTCAATCTGCCGGAACCGGGGTTAACTGTTCAAGAGTAAATCCATCCTTCAGCCCAAATTAATAATTTTCCTCTCTACACAGGCTATTTCGATCCATAATGATCTGCTGCCAACCACAACAATACGCGTGCTTCAACAATGTATATATTTGGACCCTCACACGGAAGGATTAAATAATTCACAAGCTAATTTGTGGTGCGAATCTGCAAGAACATATGATTCGCAAATTTAAAGCCATCAGGTGCTTTTGATACTATGGCGCAGTAATAGGCTATATGGCGCTTATAACTAAACTTCATCCACATAAGAAGTTTAATATTTTGTTAATTCATTGATTCTTAACGTCAGTGTACCAACCGAAGAAGATACTTAGCTACGAATAAGATGAGATGGCGAATAGCAGAATAGGAGTAAATGGAGAAGAAGATTCTGTTGCTACTTTCAAGTATTTGTTTTGTAATAGACTTACAAAGGAAGATAAAAGTTCAGAATATCTTATTCTTTCCTCATTCCTTTCGTTCCAATTCCTTCTTTATTTCCATTATTCCTTTTCTATCTGATTCTTTTTCATTTGTAGAATTTTATGTATTGCTTCTGTATCCAAATGATGTCCCTCTTTTCTGTTTTACAATCTTTCTTGGTTCTCTCATTCAGCAGACAGCCATAAACACGATAAAATACACATTTTATAGTAATTCTGACATTGGTAATTCAATATTACATAACACGAATATATTTTATAGTGTAATTAAACATCCTTTTCATGGTGCACTGATGATATGAGGAATCAGACTAAGAAACTTTATATTGTGGTTGCCACTGCATCACGAGATAGCATAATAAACTACTTTTAACCGACGTTCGATACTCGCCCGCTGGCGATAACAGCGTTCTGGGAAGCTGAACAGGCCGACAGTCCTCAGCATTATAATGGTAGTGATGGCGAGGTGCCGAAATTCAACATCACGAATGTGATTGCACCGGTACCAGAAACCTCGAAACCATGTTGCATGACATTTATAGAAAGTTGTTATGGCCTGCATAAAACAAAACACGCGTTATGTGTAAATTATGTTAGATTTGAAGCTTTCACAGCGACTGAATGCAATGTCTTCTCAAGCTATCAGTCGTGTGAGAATGATATCCATGGCTTCGAAGCCTGTTTCTGTTTCCTTCATTAAGGAGAAGAGGCCTTCTTGGGAAGCTGATAATGTCTCAGTTGGTCTATAAATAACTGCCGAATGTTCATTACGGTGTCCACAGAGCCGGCCACTAGACGTAACCTGAGGCAGCTTAAGCCAACCTACACTTTAACACCTTAATTTTTAAAATCCCTTACTTAACCTCAATGATTCTTCTCTGAAAGGTTTCCAACTAAAATTTTATACACCCAATCTACAATCTACGTGATACAAGTACCACTCGGTAAAATGAGTTTTGTACATTTAAATCTTCAGCTTTGTCGATGGTAAATGGTAAAATAAAGAAAGACTGAATTTAATGGTATCAAAAGATCTCTGAAATTAATTTTATTTAACTTCTTCAAGAATACAATTTTGTTACTATAATTCCCAATATTTAAACTTTTTCACATTTGCGAAGTTTCAACTGGCTATCTTTACATCATGGTAATGCTATGTTGTAAAATAACGCAATAAAATCTTACGAGGCTCAAGGAGAGTAAGCTACATTTTTACGACAAAGTTTCGGGAACTCGAAGTCACAAAGGTTCCCTGTGTAATTATTATAAAATATGATGCAAAGCTTGTTCATAAGGAAGAGCATTAATCTTCTATAAAATCCGTGTCAGATCACGTCGTTCGATAGTCCTAGTATAAAGCTATGATGGCTTAGCGCAAGAATTGCTCTAGGCATAATTACATTTTATCGGTTTCTGATAAATTAATTTCCCATGTTCCTAGATCAGAAAAGATTGCGAATGACCGATTTACGGTACAAAGTCCCCATAATCATCCTGTCATTTCTTATTCGAAACTATGAAAACAATTCAATGCCATTAAATAAATCAGGAAACTAACATCAGATGAAAACGTTACTGTCGTTGCAGGCATGACAAAGCAGCGGGGACGCCCCGGTCACGTGGCCAATGTGGACCCCCATCATGGCAGCGCAACAAGGTGACCCATTCAAAACTCAACGTCATTACACAGCTCTCTATCACAATCAGCAACCAGATGTCTCTTCTGTCGCTACTATCACCACGCATCATCACCAGGTACGGTCAGTCTTCCCACTTTCTTTTCGGACGTCCAAGATCTCTTCAGCCAAACAGACTTGCTGGTTTCGTTGGTTAGTCCATTGATTGTTAAGTTGGTTTGTTTGATTAGATGGCTGGTTAGTTTACCGGTTTATTAGATGTTTCATCGGCTCCTTTGACTGGATTGTTTTGTTAGTTTGTACATCGATAGGCTTGTTGGCTGGTTCTTTGGCTGCTTACGTAGTTGACAAACTGGCTAATCAGTTCCTTTGTTGATCGGCGGTTGGTTAGTTGAATGGCAGACTACAAAGCCTCCGATTTAATCAACGATTTTAAAGCGTTAAGCTTGACCCACTCAAACCAGTTCAAGCACGTGCATGTCTGGTTGCAGCAGGTGCTACCGCAGGTGCTGGGACGCAGCACGGTTGGTACGGAGGTGGCGGCGGTTTGCCGTCGAGGCCTATCGCCGCCCTCGCTACATAGCGGTGATAGTCACATGATCCCAGCTGCTGTCAAGTCGACCGAACAGGCATCTTCACACAAGGTAACCCATCTTAAATACCTCTGAATTTTTTGGTATCTTCCACGTTGTAACTATCTCCACAATCGACTTATAGGATATACTAAATTTCCCTGCAAAAAGACTCACGGTCTCCAAAAGAAACAGTAATAACGTCTTAACTGCAACTTAGTTTTAGTACAAGAAACTGAGAAGAATACTCGGATATAAGAAGTTACAAGAAGGGGCGAAGCGTTTTAGAAAGATGGAATAAAATGCACAAAAGGAGTTTAATGATTTTTACTGTTCAACAAATAATATATCACATCAAGGATAACTATATGGTCGGAACACGTAGCAGGCATGGGAAGATAAGAAATGGGTATACAATCTTGGTTTAAAAATATGAAGAAGAGGGAACACTCGGAAGACATAGAATCAAATGGAAGAATAATATTATAATGAATCTTAAGGAAAATGGGATGAGTGTTGTTCAGAAAGGTTTCAAAATTCTGAACGCCGCTAAAAATCACTAATAAATGTCCTATAATACTAAAATACTGTAAAAATACTTTGATATTGTACTAATTCTGTAATTGCCTGTTGTTATGTAAGAAATGTAACCATCGAATGAACTGTGCTCAACAGAATCCCCTCGGCTGGCGGCCAATAGGTGGACAGTATTTCATCAGTAGCTGATTGGCATGCGTTGCGTCCACTCCAGCGTAACATGAATGAAATAAAGTATGATGTTTCGTTCTTGTAGAGTTACAGAGGAGTATGTCAAGGTTTCTTGACCGTGTAACATTGAATGAAGCTAGCTCAAAGTTTGCTGTAATAGTCTACAAGATCGAGATGATGTTTTAGCAGGGCGGCCCTCAATGGCAATACCTTTAGACGGAGTTTCATCAATATTTGCGAATAACCAATTAGTGTGGGACACACTGACAGAAGCAGAGCAGGTCCTCCGTTATTAGATAATACAGAAAGTAATGTAAAATGTGGAAACTCTGAACAGACTAGAAACTAAAACTACACGGATGAGCCGTTTTACCACCAAGGCGATGAAGTGTCCATGATGGCGGCACGCATCGTTTACCACGAACAGCTGAATATAGTCGACAATAATAATTAAGTCACCATATTCGTCCAACACGTCTCTTCAATAATCCATCAAGCCACCCTGTCACGTCACCGGAAACAGCGCTCCTGAGAAAGTCTGATCAAGCTCCATTAACTTTAACTTAAGGCACCTAATCAGTTGCCCAATCCACGTAGGAGGTAACCCTAGCCCTGCCTTAACATTACGTCGATCAGCAAAGGCCCGACAGTCATTATCCATTGATCTTAGTAGCTGGAAGTTGCAAAGTGACGCTCTACCAATTGTGGATTACAATGAATGTGAATCTAACATTAAATTTCTCTTAATAATTGCTGAAGATTCTCTTCAAATAATCCTGGCGCCCACTGTTCTGGACGTCTCTTCTGGAGAAACTCCGGTGAGGTATTTTCTATAATTTGCTGTATGGGTTTGAGGTATTTTATTCAAATAACTTCAGAGATTTCAAATAAGACAAGAAGCAAATTGTAAACTGACATGAACAAAGAACATTGGCTGCTATATTTTATTTGATAAGGCTACTGGTGAAGAATTATGTATAAGTACCATTCTCTCATAGCATTTAGCGTGAGTGAGAAAGCATTAGACGTAATGAGTTAATTTTGGTAATGACTGAATTTTTTTGAAATGTCAATTCTTATTAGGCTTCCATTTTGGATAACAAATGGCCCAAATTCCAAGGTTGCTATAATTTATGTTTCGTTTAGACGTCTCTCCTGCAAATGAAATGCCCACAAGCAGTCACAGCTTAATAAAAAGCCTATTATGTTTGTGATTGGCGAAATGGTTGAACTCTAGCGAAGATGGATTGTACATTTATAAACATAAAGCTTTTATTAGTTTCATAATGTGCATGAGAAATGCATAACAATTTCAGCCGGAAAAACTGAAGACAAGAAGAGACCACTTGTGAACCTTAGAAGTATATGGGAGGATGATATTAAAATGGATCTTAGATAAATATGGTGTGATGTGTGAATTGGATTCAAATGATTAAGGATAGAGCCTGTGAAAACGACACTGAATCTTGTGATTGTATAAAAGGCTGGAAATTTCTTAAACGGTACAGGCCCAACACTTTAATCCGTTGGTTCCCGTAGGAAGGTCCTGGAGCGACCGCCGCAGTATTTGCAGGTGGACACGCGATGACTCAAATACCATCCGCAGAACTTCACTCGGTCACCACTAGACTGCGTCGCCGTTTGAGAAGAGCCACCTCATCACTTCGGGTGAGTGCAATTGCAGTTTAAAATATAATTCAATGAAACCTGTCTATAGATTTTATCGCTTGAATACAGATGCATAACTACTGTTGCACACATACGATGACGAAAAACAAAGTATTTTTACTTCTTATTTCTTAAATATATACCTAACATAAAATAATGTTTGTAACAAAACTTGTAGATTTTAATAACATTTTGTCATGCACCAATGTTTTTGAGGCATAATCCGCGTTTGGGAAACCGATAAAGCCAGATATGAATTTCATGTAACGTATGGTTTATGGGGACAAATTTGCACCTATGATTAATCATCAAACCATTAAGACGTAGGCTACAGACATTCTTAAGCTGGACACTAGATGGAAGTAAATGGCCAGCTTCGGCCTCCTCTTTGCTCCCAAGGAATACCTTCGGTACCTAACGAATAATAAACTGGGTGGGCCCCTGAGCCGCTTTGGACATGGTCCAGAAGAGAAAAATCCTTGCACCTGCCAGAAGTTAAATCCCGGTCGTCCAGCCTTTACCCAGTCACCTTAATGGCTCAAATGAAAATTAAATTCGCTCGACGACCTTTTTTAAAAACTAGTGACAAATTTATTTAAGATTAAACACGGGTGTTTCCGTATTATGCGTTCAAATTAATAACTTTGTTTGAACGGAAATATTCTTAAGATAACGCCGATGTTTCTCTTCTGATCCGTGACGCTGTGTGAATTCGTAGGCCATTACCAATGTTTCGGAGAAACATATTGTCTCCATCTTCATACTTTGAAGCTGAATGGAACAATGGTATCTACCTGTGAGTTCACAGGATGTCACAAACCAGAAGAACAACATCTACATCTTTACTTCCGTAAGAGTCTCAAATCTAACATCTTGACATTAGTAAGCCCAATCAGTTAATAACTTTGCTACTGTTTGCTGACTGCCGCAGAAAAGATGGCGAAGAGTATACAGGAACAGGAGTCACCAGGAACAGAGCAGTCACCAGGAAGCAGGCACGAAGGCACGCGCCCCGGCGACTGACGGGTTCTTGGCCAAGTTCTCGAGTGTCGCTGGGGCGCCCGCAGAATCAGACGCACATGGCAACCAGCAGGACTCGGCTAACTGCTGGCAAAACCGTCTCACCGTAGACCCTACCAAGCCTTTCCACTACAGGGTCAGTACAGACATTAACTTAGCTTAACATTTCCCACGTCAGCACACTCGCAGTATAATTCAATACCTCACGCCACATCATAAATAGCTGTATGTGAGTATGTTTCTCAATGTTTTTTTGTGCATTTAATGCATATGTTATGTATCACTCATTATCACTGATAGAAATATGCAAGAGGTCGTAAAGAATTTACAAATAAGAACCTCAAGGATGAAGACCACTTCAGATCCCAAGGTGACGATGAGTTTAGTTGGTAATGAACGACGAGAATGACAGAAAAATATAATATGAAAGTACGAGGGTCGCTCATTAAGTAATGCCCCACATTTTTTTTCTCAGCCAATAATGAAGATAGAAAAGTGTACTTTTACATGCTTGAGATTTGATGTTTCCCGCGTTCGTGTACGGAGTTTCAAATGATTCCAACCGATAGCGGAGCTGTAGTGAACTGTTAAAATGGCGTCTGTGAACGACTCTCGTTACAAGCAACGAGCTGTAATTGAATTCCTTGTTGCTGAAAAAGAAACGGTGGTGAACATTCATAAACGTTTGTGTGCTGTGTATGGAAGCTGTGCAGTCGATAGGAGCACCGTTGGTCGCTGGGCTAAGAGAGTTAAAGCTTCAGGAAGTGAAGAAACCGAGCTCCGTGATCTGCCGCGCTCTGGGCGTCCTGCCACAGCCACCACTCCAGACATGTTGAACCGCGCGGATGCCATTATTCGTGAGGATCGGCGCATCACAACTCGACAATTGGCCCAACAGCTTTCAGTCAGCAATGGAAGTGTGATTGCAATTATCCAGGCTCTCGCATATTCGAAGGTGTGCGCAAGATGGGTTCCACGAAGTCTCACAGCAGACCACAGGATTCAAAGGAAAACGATTTCTTCTGAATTGTTGGAGCGTTTTGATGCTGAGGGAGAGGTCTTTCTGTCCCGGATCATTACAGGTGACGAAACCTGGATACACCACTTTGAGCCAGAGACAAAAAGGCAGTCAATGGAGTGGCATCATCCTCAATCACCGAGAAAGAAGAAATTCAAGACAACTCCCTCCGCCGGAAAAGTCATGATGACTGTCTTTTGGGACAGTGATGGGGTCATTCTTGTGGATGTGATGCCAAGAGGTGCGACCATCAATTCAGACGCGTACATCAGGACCCTGAAAACCCTCAAGAAGCGTTTTCGACGAGTTCGGCCTCACAAGCATCCAGCAGAAATTTTGCTCCTGCACGACAATGCACGCCCTCACACAAGTCTGAGAACCCGGGAAGAAATCACCAAATTGGGTTGGACGGTGCTACCCCATCCACCCTACAGTCCAGATCTGGCACCCTCCGACTTCCATCTCTTTGGGCCACTTAAAGATGCTATCCGCGGAACAAGATTTGAAGATGACGAGAGCGTGATTCAAGCAGTGAGGACATGGCTACGTGCACAGGACAAGAGCTGGTACCGGCAAGGCATGCATGCACTTGTTCCACGCTGGCGTAAAACCGTACAAGTTGATGGGGACTATGTGGAAAAATAGTATGTGTAAAGGAAACATTGATTTATATTGTCACTAAATTTGAGCCATCTTGAATAAATATGTTCTGAGGAAAAAAATGTGGGGCATTACTTAATGAGCGACCCTCGTAATAATAGTATTTATGAAAAAGCGCAGAATGTAACAGATATAATGGAAACTGTAAAAATAAGAAAGGGCTACACTTTGAGTACAATTGCCACCTGAAATCAAAGTATTTAATTTAAAATATCGGTTCACTGATTGAGAAGCATTACATTAATCACACAGTTCAATTGCACCAAAACAAAATCATTCTGTCAGAACTGTATCGTACTTATTCCTAGTGCCACCAAGCTTTTTCAGCAACGAAATCTTAAAACATAAGGAAGGTCTCCAGTAAGTGTACTGCACTCTTGATTCACAGCAAAGAGGTCTTAGGTTGATTCCAAATTAGGAGGTCTACTACTGTGACATGATTCTCATTGTCTCTCCAGTCCCTCCGCACGAGTATTGAGATACGCCCCTAAAATACGCCACGACTTTTCCCTCCAATACCCTTACCAATTATTCGCAGCCATTCTTCAATTCAACCTATATTGCCTATGCAGTTAGTCATCAAATAGGTTATCGTAAGAAGTAAATAATACCACTAAGATTAAGGCTGGCCTTTGGACATTATATACTACGCCAGTTCGATTTAATTAACATTAGTAAATATTCAGATGTTAAACT
Organism: Zootermopsis nevadensis; assembly: GCF_977971745.1. NCBI lineage: Eukaryota > Metazoa > Arthropoda > Insecta > Blattodea > Termopsidae > Zootermopsis > Zootermopsis nevadensis. The sequence continues at coordinate 17,568,170 of NW_028259142.1, forward strand.
AATCTGTCTAGCCAGTGATAATAATCTGGTTCCTCGTGGGTACATACAACCCTCAAAAGTGTCTGCGCGCTATTCTTTATAACATGAAATTTAGTAATAAAGATCACTTGCAGTTAGTAACTAGCCTCAGAAGTTTTCAGAGTCGTATAAGGAATTATTTCAGTCTTGTAGTAACTAGTTTTTTGTGTAACTTGCAGTGGCTAATGGTGGTCTCTGCAGCCGTATTGTACAACTTCCTGTTCGTGATAGGACGTGCCGTATTCTGGGAGCTCAATAATGCAGCTCCTGCCCTCTGGTGGACACTCGACTATACCTGCGACATCATCTACCTCCTCGATACTCTAATTCACGCTCACGAAGGTGAGATAAATATTAAAAGACAATGTTTAATTTTCGCATGCTTACAGTATAGCCGGTCAATAAGAATGAAGCTCGGAGAACGGGGAGGACAGTACTTAAAGCATACCCTATGTAGGATATATCTTCAGTTTAATTTGTGTGTTCTAAAAGCATGCAGGATTGTTGTATTTATGTCTAATAACTTTAGAATTCTTAACCCAATATGCATTAAAATCCGAATGAAGGATTTGCTACCGTGAAACCATTTAGATAAAATGGATAAAGGCAGGTGACCGAAAACAACATGGAATTTTAAATCAACAGAGCGATGAATAAGAGGAAGACCAAGAAGACACTGAAGAGACTATTTCAAGAACAATACATACATTAAGTCTTATAATCCGTGAAGACAGGAAGTATAAGCTATATGAAGGCCACATCGATGCAATTTTTCTCAGTATACCCTCTCAAGAAGAGAGAAGTGGTAGCTGCTAGAACAGAATGCAGGAATAACAACACTGCTTCCAACATAAAACAATAACTCCTTTTGAAATATAATTTTTATACAGTATCCTAAAAATGCATCATTACGGCGATCGCACACATACATTCTTTAGTCTAGAAATTACAACTGGAAAACAGCTGCATGTAAAATATGGTTTTGTGAAATACTACACTTATATCAGATCAATACGCCCCTTACTAAATAAATGTTTCGGTTTGCGTATATCCTGCTAAGGACCCACAGATTCATATAATCATGTCTAACCTGTCATATGCTCAGGTATCAATCTAGATACACAATGAAACATTTCCATGACACTAAGGATTTCGCAGAATTGCACTGACGTGGTTGAACACGTGTAGTCTATATGACCACAGTACAGTCTATGCAGTAGTGTCACTTTGAAATATGATATGTTAGTTACGTACCACGTAGGCGGAATAATTGATTCAGTGATAGGAAAATTCCATGCATACGTAATTCAGCCGTGGACAACAAAGAGAAAATCACGAACTGAAAAATAAGGGTACAGAATCGGCTCAAACAGGGTTGCCAAATAAACCTGAAGGACCATGACGTGTTACCCCAAATTGATGATTAAATTTTCTTCATTAATTTGTCCACTGGGTGACAAACATATGTTGAAACAGATATACACAGAACATTTCTGTCTGTCTGTCTCTGACACCACATCATATAAAGTCAAAACAGTTGAAATTATGTCGTATCAGAGAGGAACAAGAATTGTAGGATTGTGTTCATATAACTGAGTGATGTATTACATATGGTTATAAACTACAGCGATACGCTTTCATCAATTTACTTCAAATTCCGTTTAAAAGAGGTCTCGGGTCAGAGACCACGTGACCTGGCAGAAAATTATCACTACTTGTAACGAATATAAAGTTGCTTGTTACTAGTTCATTCAACTCACTATTAGATCCAACGTTTATAACGGAACAGCGGAAAACAGAACACATAAGCATGACAAATAGCTGAGATATAAGCTGTTCGGATAATAAATCGATTTTAAATAATACACTGAACTGAACATGTTGGTTTTCCGTCTGGGCATCGAAGTACGCCATTCGGCCTAGAAATGCGATCTGTATATAAACATCCAGCAAGTCACCAAAATGTTAATCCCCGCGAATGATTTCAGCTAAGAAAGTCACCAACACTGCTAATAAGTACCACTGAAGAACTGAATTTTATTGTATTTTGTATGTGCAATAGTTCATCACAGTCTTCACTTGAACTCAGGCAGTATACACAGTACAACTTTGTTCAGGTACTCCACCGCTGAGTACACTTTCCTGTCGACATCTTGGGTAAAAATAGAAGCGAAGGAAACACGTTGCGATGGTGACAGACAGCAACACTGCTGTTTGAAAGGTCGTCCTTTCGTGTCGTCTTTTTATGACGTACCAGTGATTAAACACACAAATATATCCCCATTTTGCTTTGTTATGATTGCACTTCAACACTCTAACGACGACACTCTGGCTGCCAACAAAGGCACCGGGACAAATAACGGGAAACAGATACAATACGGGACTCATTAATGATGTAACACTCAAATAAGGCCACTTGTTACTGTGTTTCTGTGACCATTCAACACTGGTCTTTACATGTGAAACAAAACAGAAACACTCGCTCTTTTTACGATAAATTCACGTCTTGGGTTTTGATATTTTTCTGATAGATATGAACATCCTTCTCGGTTGATTATAACATAAACTGATACCAAAGAATCTTCAGAATTCGTACTTCCCAAGTTTATATCTCTCAGAATTCACTAACTACTCGTTCACAAAAGTAATATTTTCAATAAAAGACGTCTTTTAATTAAATGAAATTTAATTTTATATAAATAAATACGCAGTAATTATACATGACGGCCTGAGACAATAGTCTAAATGCATAAATAATACAAAAGGAACATAAATATAAAATAAGACGAGGTGCTGCTCGTTTGGACTGACGGCCAATCCCGAAGAACCATGGCGTTTTCCCTTAAATTGTTAACTGGCTACCTTTTCTTGTAAAATCTGGTATAGATGTGTTCTAAACCTGTCTATCAACGCAAAAAATATTAAAGTTCTGGGTAATGATATTTTTAGAAATGTTTGGCTAAATCATTGAAACGGCAAAAATAAAATTGCTTTTCTATTCAATGACGTTACCTAGTACATTTTTGTGGGTAGAATACGGAATCCTGTATGATTAACTGTTACAGTAAACATGTATATATATATATATATATATATATATGTATATATATAATGTGTTTTGCAAAATCAAAATATAAACATAACTGCAGTTTAAAATATCATATGTCAAGTGACCGCAAACACGTCTACCATTTCTGTACGAAGTATTATTCTGAGGGTAGAAAAAACTCATTTGCAGCATCCAGAACCTTTGAACTTAGTTTGTCAACTTAACACGTGTAAGAAGTATACACTACAGATGATTTTATTTTCTAATTTGTAAGGCCGACTTGGAGCTCTTAATAACACAAGAAAATTTCTTCAATTAGATTAATTACAACAAGTCCGGTTGTGGCTAGATTACGTGGCTATCACAGCCAGTATCCGGTCTCTGCATGTCTGATTTGTGTGAAAGATTAATGTCTTGGGATGGTTGCTTGTCGTGTCTCCAGATACAGCGTAGAATTTCCGCCATTAATGGGAAGTATTGCATTTGCAAGTCACTGGATCAAATCAGGGCCTGCTATCATATCTAAGATTTACTTTATTTTCCTCAGGTAACTGTCCAGTGTAATAAACCATGACTACTTCTTCTCATACATTCAGTTCATAAATACTTTTCTCTACGGTGGTGGTCTTCCTTAATAAGTAGATCTAGATGATTATTCAACTTGTAAACAAATTGCCTTTTCTGTGTAATCCGAAAGTTGATTACTGTAGCCAGAAAATCTAGCACTCAATTCAAATCCTGAATCAGCTAAACCCAATCTTATTTTGCCACAACCAACTATATTAAGAAAAGCGATGCTTGCTGCAGTAACATTGGCGGATGTTAATTCCTCTGCTTGACTTCGAAGTACTGTTAGTTCCGCTTTTCAATAGAGGAAATATAACTATCTAAAAGCTCTGAAGTGCAGGACGTAGGCAGCATATGGACTGCAATAAAACTCTGAACTATTCCGCCTTTCTCTAGTTCTATTCGGATATCACACCCACCACCCAATGTTGACTCTTTCTAGAGATTTAGTGTACAGTCAACTTCATCAAGTCACTGATTTCACAATGTTCCTCACACTTACATGCCAGAATGATTGCATTTTAACCGGCTTTCCTTACTTTATTATACAAGATATGCGTATGTTATCACCATGGCTGTGTAAAACCAAATGACGAATGTTCATGAATTCGGTAAGACCGTCATGACACTAGTGGCTACAACTCTGCTCTATTCTAATTCCTTAACATCAGTAATACCAACATTTATGAATTTAGAGCGAGTGGCCCTTAATATTTGTGAAATAACAAAAACTAACAATATAAAGTTTTGGTTCAGGTGATGTTTTTCAGAGTATATAACAAAAACATGGCGATAAGTAATTATTCAAGGTCTTATGGTAGTTGACTAGATACCTGCTGGAGGAAACATTGAATATTACGATGTAAAATTACGAACATAATTTTTTACATCTGATGTGTCATAAACTTTAGACACATAACTTATAGCCAGAGACCACGGGAGTCAGCCTTTGTGTTTTATTAAAGCGGGAAATTTTTTGACAAATTGAGCAAGTATGAATTTCTGAAGAAGGATTCAGCTCTATGAAGTTAGTTATAGCTACCTTATACAGTGGACGTTGTCAAATATAATTACAGTACTATTGAAATTGAAGTATCCTTAGCTCCTGCAGGAACTGACACTCCCATTCCAAACTACCGCGACGGAATTGTAATTGACCATCAAAGTGACCGCGAGGGTAATAAAACCGGACGTTAAAACAACACGAGAAATGGAGTCGAATACTCGAGGGTGTTGTTATATTTCACAGCCTGCCATTAATTTCATATTCAGCCTCAATTCTGCTGTGGCTTAAGACCGCAACTTTGTTCGAAATTCGCCACAAATAATAACCTAGGTTAATTAGCATAACAGTGGTAATATTGTCATTACTGAGACAGTGTTTCTGACATCGCCCGGTCAAACGTCTCCTTCAAACGTGCCGATTTCTTTTGTAAAATTTTCCACTTCATCTTCTTCTTTCTCTTTGTGTCGCTGATATCGCAAATTAAGTCACATCTGTTCAGCTTCAGAATTATTTCTCAGACAGATCTGCACCATTACAACATCAATTCCAGCGTATATTATACCTTTCGTCGACCTACGTGTAGATCTGAGGATAACATTAAAATGGGTTTTAAGGAAATAAAATGGGAGGGTGTGGACTGGATTGTTCTGACCTATGATAGGGATCGATGAAAAGCGCTTGCGAAAACGGTAATGAGCCTTCGGGTTCCATAAAATAATTTGTAGACTGGACGAGCGATTATCAGGTTCTCAAGAAAGACTCAGCCTTATAGAATGAGTAAGTTTCGAGTCGTATTACTTAGGAATCTAAGTTATTGACCACATAGGCTATGTACCTGTTAAAGCCTTCGAGATTTTTAAAGTGAACAACACTTGAGTACGGCATTTTAATAACACTTGTTCCATTCTTACTCACTTTAATTTATTTCAATGACCACTTTACTCAAGGGCCTAAATAAATTGTTACTTGTTTAGAGCTATAAGATGATATAGTTGCGTCGTATTGTGAAATTTAATTAATTATTCGGTTTTTGTCCGTCTAATCACAATTCATATTTAAATTTACAATTAAGATAATTAAAATATCATTTTATGTTCCTCATCGAACAATCGATTTACAATTGGAACATCTTTTTACAACATGTTTCGGTTTCTATATAAACCATCTTCAGGTGTGGATAGCCTTTAATAAAGCATGAAATAACTACAAGATTATTAGTATTTGTAATTTTAATCGAATTTTACGGGCCACTTCACGAAATTAATTCATAGGCCACATGTATCTTTCTAGTGCTTTGACAGACTTTGCTAAAAGTTCATTACGACACTTATAAGAGCATTGAGTTGTGTGAGTTTCAAGACCAAAACAATACGCAAAATCGCAAAATAGATATTTAAAAGTGATGTTGGATTAGGCCTACGCCAGCCGCACTTGTGGCTGCTACAAAATTACTTTTCTCATTCAACAAACAGGTTTCATAGCTGTCGCATAACTTACGTTGTAAAGCGATTACCTTACATGGCATTCCAGTTTATACTCACAAGAGTCTACATTGAAGAACCACGCAACAGTCATCAGCTAAAAGTTGGAGGCCTAGGAGTAACAGTGGGCTAACCCACGAAATTGAAAAATCTAGAAGAACGAAAAAAAAATCTCGCTGTCGCCCTCAAAGGCAGGCTAAACCGTACGACGTTAGTTATCAATCAATCTGTATCTTTCAGAATAATAGAAATTGGAATTAGAACAACTATGTTTAAGATTATTTCCGAAGATGACTACATTCTGGGATGTTGCGCCGTGTACTCTCTCAGAAACTGGCCAACGTTTCAGAGATTCTTATTGCCTCCATCATAAGGGCTATGATGGAATCAGTAAGCAACTTTGAAACTTCAGTCAATTTTTACGAGACCACACGGCGCAATATCTCAGAACACAGCCAACTTCGTACTCGTTGCCGCGAGAATTTCAAATCTCACCAAGTTTATTTCCGTTGTTATCACTTTTAATAAAGAGTAGGTTAGCCCACTGATGCTTCCAGGTCTTGAATTGCAGAAACCGACGTGAAAATCTTTCAACAACTGATGTAATTAATGCGCAGACGTTTATGTGTAAAACTAACGACAAATTGATCAAATGACGTGGCATATATGGACTGAACGAGGACATGTCAGGCTCGAGACAATCTGTCCGTATCAGGATATGAAGTAATGCAAGATTACAATTACAACACGAAGGTAACAACATATAGCATGGGGAGATTAGTGTCTGCGTGATTTGTATTTTTCAAGAAACCTTCTTCTGTTTGTTAGGCAACTTAAAGTTTCTACTGTTGGAAAGAGATAAAAACGATGTTTTAACCGAGATATTTAATTTTCACAAATAAAATGGTTAAACAAATGAAGGCGTAAAGGGGGAGTAAGATGCAAAGCTCGAAGCATTCTCGTCCTCGGTGTTAGTGTAAACGTTTTGGCCCTTTTTTCATATGGAAAATCAGCTTCTGCACGCACTGGATAGGACACTGGGTTGACCAAGAGATTAATTTGTCGTGACGGGAAAAAAATAAGGAATTTTTTTCCTTGCCGGAAATCCAACTCAGGAGATTCGATCTGTCACTTTACAGACTGATTGGTACCGGAAGTAACAAATAAACATAATAAGGCTATTATTCCAGATTATGTACACAGAACTTGCAAGCGATTTTGTTTATGCGATTTTACATCCGGAAGTAATTTATTACAGATAAGTATCCAAATCAGCAAATATCATGCCTAATCATTATATATATTACACCGCAGACACAAAAATAATTTAGTCCTTGTTTCATCGGATACATATGCCAAAAACTGATTAAAATAGAACCTAACGATCTATGACATACGGCAAATCAATAGCTTCGGTAATATTTTCTAATACGAATAAATGAAAAACGCAGGTATATCAATGGGCCTCATTTCGTCAGGCACTCGGAATAATTAGTCTAAAATTATGGTAAATCAAAACAAATCATGTTTTACGGGCACTTTTGTGAAAGAAAGACGAAAAGTACTTTAACAGTTTTTAAAAATAAATAGACCTAATAATTCTGGTGCGAAAATACAAAATGTAAGCACATATAAACGGGTTAATAAGAATTTTATTCTATTCTATATACATATATTTTAGCACGATGAGAGGAAAAAATAATCTAATAGAATTCTATTGAGTTACGCCAAGATATAAAGTAGAAGTTGTAATGGTCAGTTGGGGCCATGTTGAAATTCGCACTACAGCCCTACAATAAGTTTAATTAATATCCATTAAGCGATTTAAAGCAAAGTAACGAATATAATGAACATGGCCTCCCTATTGTGATTTACTTGACATACTGAGTGCATATGACGCATAAAGCATCAATTTGCTATAGATTCTTGTCACGCAGCAAAGGTAAGTTTCAGAAAATGAAACTAAAATGTTGTGAATTTGACATATTTAATACGAAATTCCACTCAAAGTCGTGTACACTTCGGAATGTGAGAGAAGAAACTGTTTCTTTTCATGAATCTCGTAAACATAGTTATGCAACGGATACAGCATGCGGAATTTTGTCCCGAGATGTAAAGAATAACAAAGAGCCGGAACGTATCTTGTTTCCATAGCAACAACCTCATATAAAAAATACTGGCGCCTAGAGAAAGAAGACGGGATACAGTTGTATCATAGCCACCTGAATGTCGCAAGAAAAAAAAAGGGTCAATAGTTGAGTTGCAATTTCGTTTAAATATAAATCAGGTTCGGAAATTCCAGACGAAAATAACGAAAATTAAGACAACTGACTGCGTCCTTTTTAATCGTATTTTCTTCGTTACTCACTCTTTTGAAATTCATTATATATTCTTCACTCAGAATAAGAAACCAGGTTTCACACCAATACGCATTTAGAAAATATGTATATTCGAACAGCAGTAGTCCTGTAACTGAGTCAGCTTTTCCTTTCTTGTATTTTCAATCAGAATTTTTATGCATTTTCAAACATTTTTCCCTCGACTATAATTACATAGAAAAATCTAGCAATCCTATAAGTAGTGTCTACGCAGAATCTATACATGTTAGGAATGTCCCTCAGTGGGGGCGCTGCTCTGTTATTAAAGCATTTGGTATGGGCTTAACGTAACCATTAACACATGTAACGCTACCTGCCTGTTTCTTCGCGCGGACACGTCGCGTTCTTCGCCACCGTGTGATTCGGTGTCGACGGCCCCGTTCAAGGGTCGATGATCATGTGACCTCACAGAGCACAGACTGCTGCTCATGTACCTATCTTCAGATTCTCAGTCGAGTCTCGTGCCTCCCGAAAACAACATAAACAAATAACAAAAAGAATCGACCTTGAAGACTTCGCACCCTGGCGCATTTTACCTCCTGCTAGTTTCAAAGCCACATGTCTGAATTTGGAGATTATGCTGTTAGCAATTCTGCTGACATCTCTCTTCAAGATCCACGGATTAGATACATAGGCTTTCTTCGATTTAGAATTAATCTCGAGGAGTGAGTCGTTCATATATTTGGTAGCACTGTTCTTTTTCTGTGGAGATAACCCAATATAGAGACATGCATCCACTCCCGGAGCGGATTCGATATTTAAACTTTTCCACACATATCTGTACAAATATTCTTATGAGGTTTTATTCTTCTTACTAATTTATCATTTTATTACACAGATCGAATTCTCATAAACCTTCAGCGACGTATGGCTAATGGTACAAAATTTCATTTGTGTCCGCAGCAGAGTTTTAGGGCTAAGAAAATGTAGGTTTATTTGCATGCGTATGGCATGTCTGTCTCCGTTATGAATTTTGAACCAATTTATAGATTTCCATGACAATCGGTGTGAACTATATGCCAATAGAGAACACTAAAATAGTATGCTTTTAAATTCTCTACCATTAAGAATAGAAACATGGAATCCATGCGAACTTTGAGGCGATAACGACATTTAAGTTAGAGTATCTAGAATTTTCTATGGAAATAAAAACATTTATTGGCATGTGATATATAAAAAAACATGGAGGCCACGTGAAAACTATATGTAGTTGTCTGATAGTGCTAATGAACCACTGAAGCTGTACATGTGATAGTATGTATGGCAGATACATTATAAATACATTTATAAATGTTCTGTATAAAACTTTTATATGGTAACGATTTCAAACATAGCGAAGAATCTTGAGAATATATCTGGCAAATATGACGTAGTCGGAATCCGTACCGATAAAAAGAACAGAAGTGGATCACTAAACGTGAGTCAATAGCTCTTGCAAGTCTCAGCATACGAAAGGAAAGTATGGGATGGGGGTTCTTTCTCGGTTCTTGGCAGAAGAATAAATCCCGACTTTGTCACATTTATGTGAAGCTTGATCAGTGATGCAGACGCTAGGAGTAACTTCAATCAAGACACGATCAGAAAACAAGCAGAGAAAAGCAAAAAACGGCCTCTTTAAAATCCTGTCCAGCAACGACCCAGTATCATACCGGTTGCTATCCTTGCAGGTGCAGAGCAAACTGACAAACCGATTTGTCACGTCCTGTCATCGACATAGTCTTCATTGCGACTTACCGCATTCCTTCCTGAACTATTTTTCAAGGAACTACCGAGCAGGTTAGCCGACTCACAAGCCTCTTTTAATTCGGAAATGAAAGGGACAGAGGAGTCTCAGAGGGAAATTTATACCCATTAAGGTTTCTGCGTGAGATCTGAGATTCTAACGACGGTGAAGATGACGAAGTTCTTCCTCTGGGATGTAACACCGTGTGGACTTAACGGTAGATGCCAACGTCTAGCCAAACACTCTGTCCCCATCTTCACGGCTGAGGGAACTTCACCCTGAAGAAGGAAACAGTATGCTTCTTCGAAATGTTGGTATCTACCTATGAGACAGTACCGCATCACAACTAAGACCAACAGCATCGTCAAGATTTATGTGCTTTCAGGAATCTGCAGACTGGTCTAGAAGGAAATAGGCCTATGTACAAGAATCGTGTTATGAAATATATCTCACTCTATAGAACATATTATATAAATTGTAAAGAATATCGGGTTCTACGACCTCTTTTTGAAATAATTTGAACGAGGAGATTATTTAACGAGATGAAAGGCAAATAAGTCTGGCTTTATCCGGCTAGGTTTTTGTGGTGTGATAATCGAGTTATCGCTTTACGAAGAATCATATTACGGAATTCCCGTCATACGAACTTTTATAACAAAGCGCATAACCTCCGCTTAGCTCGTCTTCCTAAAGCGAATTCGCTCATCCGAAATCTTCAGAACAAAATCGAACACGCGATATGAAGACGCGAGAGAAAAGAGAATGAAAGCAAGAAGCTTGCATATTTCCCCATTGATATATGTAGCAGGGTCTTTAAATCTTTCTAGTACCTCTGACCCCTTCCCAAAATTGCCTCATGCATTTTAATTGAAATATTACATTCTAATGAAACAAATATGGACGGTATAGGTTTGTCGTCATGTTTTCACTCTTAAAACTTACTGCTTTATATTCTACTGAGTACGATCTACTCAAGTCGCGTACCCTTTAAGCACAACTTTCGGTCCACCGGCTGAGAAACACTGATTCAGAGGAAGTATTTGTAACTGTTCGTATTTAATAGCATATTTCATAATATAATACGTTTCCGTTACTTGTATGTTTCCTTTTAGGCAATAAAATTATTGATTTCTTTAGCTTTTGGTCATCTTTCGGTTGATTGGAAATACAACCGACAGTTATAAAATTGCGCTTATAGGAAACTGCGACTCGCTTTACAAGCTCTCCAAAACGTAACCATTCATTAGAGCAGATACTATCAAGGCCAGTCACAAGTAACGTGATGAGTTTACTCCATTGAAGTATACGAGGTGCGATCGGAAAGTTTCAAGACTGTGTTAATAGAGGGCGAACCGAATGTAGTACGAGCTTCTGCCGCTAGGGGGTGCGGCCTACATTCATAGTGAATCAGTGTGCCAGCCGGCATCATCGAATTAGCATTTGTTTCTTAGTTACGGGCGTTTTGGTAGTGCATTACACCGACCCTCCTGCGATTTCGGAATGGCGTGTGCATCAAATTTTGCCAAAGACTCGCCAAAACGGCTACGGAAACCTATGAAATGCTAAAGCAAGCATTTGGGGAGTCCGCAATGGGTCAAGCACAAACTTTTGTGTGGCATTCACGTTTTAAAAATGGCCGAACCTCTGTCGATGATGACGAGCGTTCTGGACGACCATCTTCGATCACAACGCCCGAAAATGTTACGAAGATTCGGCAGGCCATTCACGAAGATCGACGTCGTACCATCAACGACTTGTGCGACATTGTTGGGATAGGCTATGGGACCTGTCAGCTGATTCTAAAGGAAGAACTCCACATGCGACGCATCATGACAACGCGCCAGCGCACACCGCCCTCAAAGTTCGGCAGTTTTTGGCCTCAAACACTATGGCCGTCATCCCGCACTCTCCTTATTCGCCGGATTTAGCTCCGTGTGACTTCTTCCTCTTCCCAAAGATGAAAATTCAGCTAAAGGGAAGGAGATTTGAGACGATAGAAGAGATTCAGGCAGAATCGCAGATGGTACTTGACAGGCTGACAAAGAAAGATTTCCAGGGATGCTTCCAGGCTTGGCAGCGACGCTGGGATCGTTGTGTTCACTCCCAGGGGAACTACTTCGAGGGTGATGGATGAATTTAATACCTAAGATAAGTGTACGGGTTTTTATATGCGCAGTCTTGAAACTTTCCGATCGCACCTGAGACCTGAAGATTCTACAATACGGTGTTGCAGAAAATGCAAAGCCTCGGCGCATTTGTTGTGAGTGAAATACACTAGAGATACTGCGGATTGGTCATAAACAGTGTAAAACAGAAAAGAACTTCCTCACTCTACTATAACTAAGAACGCTGAGGCCTATATAATATAAGGCTTTTGGAGCATAGCAGGTGTCATATGTTGCTGTCCTTCGCAGGTTACCTGGAGCAGGGACTTCTGGAGAGGGACACCCAGAAGCTGAGAAGGCACTACCTGAGGTCTAAGAAATGGCGCTCAGACGTGCTGAGTCTCCTACCGACGGACCTCACATACATTTGGTGGCCACCCGCCACCTGCCAGATCCGTGTTCCCTGTCCCGTCATCGTGAGATTCAACCGTCTCCTTCGCTTCCCACGTATGAGTGAATTCTTCGACCGCACTGAGACCCGAACCGGATACCCCAACGTATTTCGTATATGCAAGGTAAGTCTTTCTTGGAATTAATATTGTCTTTGAAAAATTTTAATACTTCCGCCAAAAAAGCATGGCTTGCTGAACAATGCCAGACAATATCTGCTGTATATTCTAATAAATCTGACTTCAGGTCAGATGAGGTAGGTTATAATACATTACATTAGGTAAGCTTACGTTTGGTTACGCGTGGTTAGGCTAGACTAATCGAGGTTACGTAAGGTTATGTTACGTACGGTTTACTTTAGGTTAAGTTGGCTCAGGTTAGTTCAGTTTAGTTCAATTCTCTTCAGTTTAGTTTGGTTTACTTTGGGATACCTACGTTTATATCTGTTTTTTTCTGTATACTTCAATGTATTTGAATGTATTTCAGTTTAGTTCACTTTACTTTAGCAACTTCAGCCAAAGTTAATGTTCCCGATTATGTTAATTGCGTATTTTTGTTAGTGTTGCGAAACATATTTAACAAGAAGAGTTAAAAAAGATGAAAGCGATATAAGCTATGCTTAGTCCATGACTTTAACCAAAACATTTCTGTCAAAATACACAATAAATAGCTTGATAATTTGTACTCTTCGTCAAACATTACGGTGATTAACTCAAACAGGTTGAAATGGCAGAAAAGTGACACACATAATATAGATTAGAAATAAATACGAACTTCAACAGGAAAAACAGAAGAAAAAACACAAATCTGGATACCTGTGCACAGATGGGAAGATAAAATTGATTTCAGAGATCTAAAAAGCACATAACTGTTAGAGTCTTATCTCCAAGAAAATAAATCATCTCTATTATAAACATCGACAAAAGACGTTTAAGAAAAGGGTCACTATTTGCGTAAGAACCAAGTCAAACAATTACGTATTTGTGTAAATTATCAAACCGAATAATGTTAAATCAGGTAACGTAGATAGTGGCCACTAAAATTTGAGAGATGTGTGTGCAGGTAGTGCTGGCGATCCTGGTGTTAATCCACTGGAACGCATGTTTCTACTTCGCAATCAGCTATGCCATAGGGTTTGGGTCGGACAACTGGGTGTACAACATCAGTGGAGGACGCAACAGCACGCTGTCCAGACAGTACATTTACAGCTTCTATTGGTCTACACTTACCCTCACCACCATAGGTAAAAAAAAAGGAATTTAAGAAACTTTTAGTGTATTTCAAAACTGGGATTGGAGGTAAATGCGATAATAAAAAAATATGAGCCTTCCCTCATTTTTACCAATCTGGTTTTCTTTGTCTTTTAAGCAACTGTATATATTGATAAAATACGCCACGGAGAAGCAGTGATCTGTAATACGATGTTTGTGCTTAGGGTATACAAAATTGTCAAACATGCGAACAAATATGTTTTCAGTTGTGACAATGACTACACTAATTAGACGAAAGTAGGGTTGATGGGGGAACACTCAAAAGAGAACAGACACGTGTTATTGATGATATTCATTTTGTGCGCCACCGATTATTACACCAATTTATCAGGGACACCTGACGAAAATGCATCTCTTATGAGCAATGTCTTGGCAAGAAACTATGCAATAATGTTTAAGGCAGCCCGAAAACACTTGATTTGTATGGAATCAGAACACTTTCAAACTACTGAAACAATGCATTGAAACGCAAGGTGATAACGTAAAAATGAAGATATGTCGAACCACTTTGCGAATGCCTTTTAGTTTGACACACCTTCATATGAAGAGATTATTATTCAAGTACGTCTGTCCTATAGAATGTTGCTCCGTGTAGACTCGCAGATAATGACAGACGTTTCAGGGGAGCATACGAACTCAATCATCAGGGTTAGTAAGCTCCTTTCAGACGTCGGTCAGTATCTACCACATTACATGGTGTACCATCCCAGACGACAACCATCATACTCGGCGCCGTGAGAATCTCAAATATCAACTAGAAAATCATTATTTCAAAACAAATTTTGTGTACCGTACTACACTGTAATCAATGCGCTATACTGTTGATCAAGAAGAACGGAGTGTACTCACCATGCGGTGTGTTGGTAGGAGAGACGCCCCAACCGGAGAACGACGCGGAGTACTTGTTTGTGGTGGCAGACTTCCTGGCCGGGGTGCTCATCTTTGCTACGATCGTCGGTAATATCGGCAGTATGATCAGTAACATGAATGTGGCGAGGGTCGAGTTCCAGAACCGTATGGACGGAGTTAAACAGTATATGGCGTTCCGGCGTGTCTCCAGGGAACTGGAAGCCCGTGTCATTCGCTGGTTCTCCTACACATGGGCCAACAAACAGGTACGGAGTACTTCGCACATCACTGGAATAAAAATGCAGTATGTTCGAGGATTTTGTGATAATTTTCAGGGATATTAAATAAATCGTATGCAGATAGTCTGAACATACATTAAAGATTGCCAGCTGGTTAAACCATTGGTTCTCAATGAAGAGTTTTCCAAGGTCACGTTCTATTTTAGGCAATATATTATTAACTATTAAGGTTATTATTTTCAAGACGGGAACCAGTGTTTTATAACAACTGACTGTTTTAAACTAAAACAAATATCTTCGTCGTACACGGTCTTACTTAAGCAGTAGAAAGCATTAAACTGGTCAAGAAAGTCCCCGTTCTTATAAATTCCGAAAGTTGACCAAATTATTAAAAGCTTGCTCATTGGAATTGGAGAACAGACCTGGAGCACTGAGTCAGTTCAGTCTAGTTCATGTTCTGCTTCTCTGCCATTTATTTTAATACGATCCTCCCCTTTACGCCCAGACCTTCAAAGTGGTCTCTTCCTTTTAAGTGTCTATGCCAAACATGTTTCCATGTTATATTCTCCATTTCACCAGTGCTACATGCCTCATAAATTAACACCTCTCAGTTTAATCATCACCAACAATACTCCGCGAAGCATACAAATTATAAAACATTTCTCGTGCATGTTCTAATATACTGTGAGCTTCCGACATTGGACGAGTAAAAATCATAGCCCCTTAATTACATAGTTCAAGTAAGGGATGCAGACAGAAACTAGTATGGAAATGTTCACGCCGATAGAGATTAAAAATTATTGGTTTGTCGTTTGCATACGTCTTGTTGATACTAGTTCTCATTAACTGCAGACACAAATATACTACTTTAAAGTTTCACAATGCAGATACCACATTGCATATAGTAAAAAAATATTTTTTCTCTTTTTATGTTTAACTTATCGATCCAAATAAACGATTTAAATAAAAATTTAGAGCTTAATGTGATACACACAGTATTTAATGTCACGTTGTCTATTAATTTTATATACGACAAGGCGTTTTTGAGAGAGTCGATAAAGTTCGATATCATCTTCCTTCTTGAGTAGGTAAAAGTTGCTCAGTTAGTCAAGATATTCCCCGTCTTTTATGAAACCCGAAGGTAGACACCATTACCAAATTTAACCGAAATCTATCGATCAATTTCCGAGACGTGGCATGAGGGCAAAGGGACGGGTGGATATGACTTCACAGCAAATATGTTAATTGTTCAGTATTCCACAGGCACTGGACGAGGAACGCGTATTGGCCGCGTTGCCTGACAAACTGAAGGCTGAGATAGCAATTCATGTGCACTTGGATACCTTGCGGCAAGTTCGCATCTTCCAGGACTGCGAGCCCGGGCTCCTGGAGGAACTAGTACTAAAGCTTCGCCTGCAGGTAAGACAGCCCGCATAGCAGGTACAATGCACGTTTGGAACGTAATTTTATTTATTTGCTATGTAGAATATTGTTAACGGGGATGAACCATTTGTGGTACTATCTTTTGGAAATCGCAATGAAAGTACAAAATTTATAGTTGAATGTGAAAACTTCAAAACTGAAGCCGGATTCCTACCAAATGCACCAATACAAAGCCGACCGCCTGACCCCAGATTCCAGACTGCTGCCAAACACACACACCACCAGACCCCAACACAGCCTCGTTTGCATTTCCTGCTACCAGAGTCGCGATCGTCAGAACCAACTCTAATTTTTCCCGCATCACATCGCAGACAAGCGTGACGGACATTGGCTATGAATTGGGAAGGGTTTATAACAAAGCGATGTGTCCTACTAAAAAAGTTTCCTGCCTCTCAAAATGTGATTGGAGAGGCAGAGAGAAAAAGCGGAAAATAATTATAGCCGGTCTCCGAACCCAGAATTAAACCGGGGACCTCCTGAGTACGAAGGGGTGCTAACTATCGAACCGCGACATTAGATTAACAGTTCATTACAAGGCTCAAATAAGCTTATACTTTCCTTTCTTAGAGTCCAGGAGGCCTATAGCTATCAAGTGAGAGCACGATAGATTTATTTCACACATCAAGCAGCAAATACAAACTAGAAGGATCAAGATTTATAAGCGAGATATCTCCTGCGTATCACTGAAAGAGATTAATACAGGCGAGACAACGGACGGTGCCAAATATATTTGCGATGTTTTATGAGGAATGTCAAAATTCTTGTATCTGTGCAACTTTTCCAGGTTTTCAGTCCAGGAGACTACATCTGTCGGAAGGGGGACGTGGGACGGGAGATGTACATCGTGAAGCGAGGACGGCTGAGCGTGGTGGCGGACGACGGGCAGACTGTCTTGGCCACCCTGGGGGCGGGATCCGTGTTTGGGGAGGTGAGTGTGCTGGAGATCGCGGGCAACAAGACAGGCAATCGCAGGACAGCAAATGTCCGGTCGCTCGGCTACTCGGATCTGTTCTGCTTGTCGAAGCGAGATCTCTGGGACGCGCTGTTCGACTACCCGGAGGCTAAGCACAGCCTCATGGAGCGAGGCTGCCAGTTGCTCAGGAAGGACGGTCTTCTGGACGAACAGGCCTTTACGAAGGCGCAGGTGGAACACGAGAATCTCACCGACAAAGTGGACCGCCTCGGTATGTACAACAGATATGTGAATTTATTGGAAAAATGCTCTGATACATATAATACAAAATGAAAACGAGTGTAGCATACATCTAATTTAAAAATAAAGAAAATGGTTAACGCAGAAACAGAATTATTTCCTTCAACGAAAAATGGCTTAAATATTCTATTCACATAAATTTGTTCTTCATGGAAATTATCTGAGATAAAGCATTCCTGTCACAAATGAAAAAGCCATCAGTGAAATTAATTCACAGGTAAATAATATTAAATATATAATGAACAAAACATTGTCTTAATTATTTTAGAGTATTTACATCAAGTATAAAGGTGCATCGTAAGCACAGTTTTCTGCGTTATTAAAGTCGTGAAACGGTGCCCGCCTGCACTGTCTCAGATTTAGATGCAAGCTGATGATTGCAGAGAACACACTGGAAAACCTGCAGACCCGGTTCGCACGTCTGCTGGCGGAATGCTCGAGCCACCAGGCGAAGGTGAAACAGAGGCTGACGAGAGTCGAGCAACACACCCTGAGGACGGAGGAGAAGCGGCGGGCGACAACTGGGTGAGTGCACAGTGTTCGAATGTGTTCGATGGGAATAAGTTAAGTGTATTCATGAGCATCTGATATGACCCAGAGCGAGATCATCTTCCAGCGTACACATGAATCAACTAGATAACGAATAACCCGACTTTAATTAAATTTAATAATGGAGAATTTTACAAAAACCTCTCTAACTATTTTCAGTTATATTGGACAGCTTTAACGACCACTTTAGATGATAAATATTCTTTTTGTCTATCTCGAATACTTCCGATTTACGTACATTTAGTCGGCGCAAACAACTGAGTTATTCAATAATGTTTTATCTACACAGTCTTTCCCTCGAAGCGCTTCAGCCCACAGTCACTTCCAAATAGTACCCCTCCCCCATCCGAGTGAAAGTAATCGTCTACTCCCGGCTTACATGGAATGCGCTAAAAAAATAATCCGAATTGGTTAATATACAGGGGAGTGTAGGCCTATACGCTTTCGGGAGATCAATCGGATATTCGAACGGTTCATCGTAATACAATCAGCATCAAATAAAATGAAACCGTCCTCGTAGGTGTAATATTTCACTTCACGAAACATGTAAGTTCATTGTTCTCATAAAATTATACACACAACGAAACAAAGAGCGATATTCAAACACAGGGGAAATGTTTAGATGTACCTAAATCGAATTATTTTGCAAGAGTACTGAATATGGTTGTAAAAACTACAAAGTAATTGCTTTCGTTTTCCATTTTTAGAGGAATTTCGAGCCAGGACAGCGGTGGCGACAGCTCCCAGCTGACTGAGAAGGTGGACCTAAGCAGATCCATGCGCAGATCCTTCCAGGGCGTGTCAAGAATACGAAGGCATAAACAAAATACTATGTGAAGCGTCTGTGTAGAACTTTTTAAAAACGGCCTATTGAGAAAGAGGATTCAAGCCAGTTCTATCTTATCACTATCATCTATCGCATACAGTGGTTCTGGAGTGTTATTATTAAGCAGAAGTGATATAAAGGTTTAATTAAAACAATTAAAATAGAGGAAATTGTGTTATATACAACTATGACATAATTTATATACAGTTGTATACATCCCGTGTGATACCATCGGGTTGAGTTTTGTGTCTGCCTCGAATTCAGAGTGTAAGAAGATGTGTGTGTTTGATGTTTGCCGTCCACAGAGGCAGCCGACAATGAAACGCTTTGAGAATTAAGAGGAAAACTGAATTAACTCGCTTGACGATAATGACAAATATACACTATGAAAGTTTTGCATCCCAATCAAAATATGTGTTTAATTACTATTACATAGGTGCTATAACCCACTCCAAGCCTTTTATTTTCTAAAGAATTTTTCTGTTATATCTTTGAACTTTATTTAACAGTTGGTAGGACTTCTTGGACCAGAAGGTTGTCCCATTGCAAGGTCTCTACCTACACAAGAGAGTGAATAAAACATAAACAAGGCAGGAACACTCATCCATATCTGATGTAGGATTCGAACCACGATCCCACTGATCGAATGGCCTAAGCCGAGATTAAGGATTTTCTTTTCTTATTTAGCTATCATCGAACTAAGAGCCAACTACGCTTGCTAATTAGCTAGAAACTGCAAAATCTTTTACACAGTTGGTACGACATTTTGCAAGCGTGGCCTGGAGGGGGGGGGGGGGAAATACATAACAAAGGTTCTACCTATATGGGTCAGCACGATACAGAATTTGAATCAATTTTGAGGTAAAACTTAATTTTAAATTTAGGTTTTCTGTGTTGTTATTCTGGGCTGTGACACTGTATCGACTCGTATACCTACGAGTCCACATGGCATCTCAGTCCAGCTGAGAAAACTCCAAACCTCATAATTTAGAGCTTATTTGAATTTCTGTCAGATTAGTTGGACGGAATTATCTGGTATTCGAATGGTGTTAGACCTTAAGGAAAATGTGATTGGAATGTTGGATTTTGATATCAGATATTTAAATTGCCAACAATTACTTATGACAGATATAAGTCTTAAAAAAAGCTGGCCCTTACAGCTTCTCAGGATTTATTTACGATAAAATACACGATAGAAATAACATACAGGCTAAACATTTTAGATGTACTGCCTTCAGACTTTGAATCTAAAAGTAATTAAAACTGATCAAAGCAATTAGTAATTATTATGACTTACTTCTATAGTTTTCACTGGATATCTGTTTCAATTATCTGATCACAAATCGTAGCCTACCAATGTTTATAACTCTGTAAAACAGCAAGTAAAAGACCGGAAAACATACTTTTGCACACAAGGCTTGAAACCCGCCACGCCATCTTTTACTGCAGTTGAGTACCAACACGACAAACCTAACGGAGCGAGATTTAAAATTATTCGAGACATTAGGCCTACATTTGTCAACAACACAGGAGTAAAATTTTATCAAGCTACGTCATTTTGGGCTAGTTTCCCCTAACTCTAAACATTACATTTTTCATATTGTCGTATTCCCAACAACCTTATCTATATTCATCGTCACAAATTCCATAGAACAGAATCATTCTTACGAATTTGATAGTAAACTCTGCTATTTAAGAAATATCATTACACATGAGTCGGTCTATAAGAAAAATGCGACTTCTGTTATGTGTTTTTAAATTCCAATTTTACTGTCCCAAAGGAACTGAAAGCGAGTTAATTCTTTCTTCCACCTAACTCTCGACATAATATAGGCCTATACCTGGAGCAAAAAGATTACATTTTTGAGTTGGCATGGAATACACATATAGTTATTTGTACGGAGGAAGGGTTGTTTGTAGCTCTGTGCTGATACTATATTTGAGAGTTTTGACATTTGCTTCTACAGCGAAATGTCTTCATGTGCACGGACTGTCAACATGCTGATTATATTCTGAGCGCATACATGCACGAGAGTAATATAAAGAAACCATATAAAAGATCACTATCTCCTATAACCAATTATAATCTTTGTATCGGCTCTTGCAAGTAACAGTGGCGTATACCAAACGGTCTGTCAGCATTTTTAAAGACACTTCGAGATAGAGTCATGAGTTAGCACCCACAGATATTACAAATTCTGTAAAAGTTGCCTGGGTGGGAATCCCGACGTGACTTTTCCGTCTGCATTTGGAATATCATAAAGGACAGTCGGAGAGAACACTTGAATAGAACAAAAATGGTTTAATAAATTTCTCATAAGAAACACATCTTGTTTAACCTTAAAAAAGCGCTATAAGGTGTTTACAAATATGTGCGGATTGTTTTGTTTTCTGAAACGAAAGTAGAAAACAGAAATTGAAGAGATAAATTCAGTCAGACCTAATTATCAGATTTCGAAAACACTATGTTCGGGTCAACCTTCCAGATTTTTTTAAAAATAAGATTTTCTTTTTATAGACGGATTATGATCACATTTTGCCTGATACTGTAAATATCTCGTTAAACATATATAAAATCAAAAAAGTACTTCAGGAAATATTAAAGCAGGCTTACATTTATCAGGTAAATATATTATTTCTTGTATAATTTGTAAAATGATCCACACAACTAATACTTGACAAATCTCTGTTCTAATTTAACCTACTTTTCTTCAATGTGTGTCTCTACACCCTTAGAATACCAATCACAGTTTAAGATATGGTATTGGAATTAAACACGAATAATGCTACATTTATGTCTTTTGCTATGTGTACAAAGCACGATAAGTCAGTGTGAATAATCTGAATGTTATTTAACAACTTGTAATACAGAATTCTTTCTCGCAAGGTTCTCCGATCCGTGGTTATTTTGAAATGTCCCCATCCGGCCTCTAGAAAAAAAATTACTCACCCCTGGGGTAGACCGTTGCGGAGCCACGATTCGTTGTAGAGCAGAGGTTTAAAATTGTCAAACATAGCGTTAGTTTATCGTCAAACATTTGAAAAGTTGTGCCTATTCAGAGACACCGTACCGGACTCCATTTTACAATTTGCAAGTTAAGTCTTATTTATATATAAATAAGACGAACATACGGAGAAAGTGATTGTAAAACATAAGAAAATGGAACACAAGTTGGTAGTTTGTGACATATGTGATGTGAGAAACATGGTGATATTTTATATTGAAATTGTTGATTAAATTCTAATTACTTAGGAAACAAGATGATTTCTAATATTAATAACTGAACATTATCTAAAATATTGTAATGCGCTCGCCATTGATTCTAGTTTATTCGAAATCCTAGATACTGCAGACTGGAGCAAATTATTTCTTTACATTTTTACAGAAATTAATATAGTGATGTTAACATTTCAGCGGCGCAATGTCCGAGCACCAATATTGAGTGGGAGAAGTGCCTATGTGCCCCGTACAACGTGGCTAAAGAACTGGTCTGTCTAAAATACTACACAATTTTAACCTTTTCGATCCTGAACTTTTTATTACAAAGACGTCCTTTTATTTCATATAATCACGTTTACACAAATTTCCTCTGCAATAAAATATACAGGGAAGAAGTTTTGGCTTCTAAACCACGTATTTTGCTTATAGTATATACTCATATAACTGGTGTTTAATTTTATTTGATATATATAGTATTACATTTACGATTTGATCAGCAGTCTTTGTTAACTGTTCGTTTCCTTTTAATTCCCATTCTAGAGAAGAAGGGTAAAATCTATGCCCGAAACTCCCGAAAAGACCAACAGCGATGTAACGCTTCAAAGTCAGACACATGTTCATGAAACATACTCGACTCAAAATTATCTACTGTAAATATCTCCTTGAGTTTGACCATCTCCTGGGAAACTTGTTATAATGTAGCCAGAACGAACCTTATGATCCAACTGTGAAGTCGGCAATGAATTACTCCTGGTAATAATAATACCGGGAAGTTTCGCAAAGCAGTAACGCTATACACTTGTAATCAGGAGTTACCAGGTTTGAAAGAAGGTCGGGTTACTGGCCTTTCGGACTGATGCTTCTCGTCATTTTCCTCTGCCCCCAGGCAAATGAGTGAATATAATCTTCACTTAAGCCACGAACACTTCCTTAAACGTCCTTCTGAATCCAATGTATGGCAATCATTCTTTCATTCAATTCTAGATAACGTAACCTAAGAAATCGCCTTTAACTGAAATAAGACACTACATATTAGCAACCTTGAAATTTTCCGTTTTTGTCCCCACTTAAAGCTACGGGTCATAATTTCATATCCAAGCGAATTTTGGTTTGAAATCATATACGTACATTTATTCGAAAAGGATTCCTCAGAACTGTAACGTCTGCGACTTCCGATGTCAGCTGATTTACAAACCGAAACCTAACCAACGGATGAGGTTTATTGAGCCCTGAAAATATGAACGTATAAAAAATTTCTGCGTATTTGTCTGTACATACACACAATTAAGGTGCATAGTCTTATGCAGATATAAGATAAGAAATACAGGGAAATAAACTCTTGTCGGATAGAATATTTCAGGAGAGGTCTATAGTGCTCAGCAGACGTACTTACAGTCGCCAAATAGAATACTATTAATATTTACTCTTTAAACATAATAATTAATAAATTCTCGGCATATGCAGTAATCACAGTTTATATAAAGGGAGGAATGTACGACGGAGAGGACGTGACCTACACTACATATCTAGGAGGCCTGAGGAAAATAACTAAAATCTGGCAATATAGCACGCTTCCAGAGACAAGATTCAAATTCGGAACCTCCCACATGCACCGTAACTTTTGTAAAATACCGCAAACTCTTACATAAAAGTACCAAGGGACTGCTGGGCAGCAGACTTACCAAGGACCTGTGACAAAGCAACATATCTCATTTGTGGCATTAAAAATATGAATTCGGTCGTTTCGATGCTGACTGCCAATCGCGACGCGTTCCTGCTTAAAGAGGGACGCCACCTGAGGACGTCACTAGACGTTACCATGGCTACACAGCGCCGTTTGATACCATCAGATAAAATGACAAATGGAAATCATCTTTCTGAAAGTCAGTGTTTCTCCTATTTGCTTTTGAATTATACTGTCATGTTGTCACGTTGCTATAACAGCTTTAATGGTGATTATTATGCATCGCATATAATTTTGCATTTAGATAGCTTGGCCAAGATATAAAAAGAAGTTCAATAAAAACATTTGTTATAAGATTTTGTGACAGCTGCAGCACAGCGGTGAGAAGCCGGTATATAAAAACTATAAAACAATACTTGCAATAAAACATTGTAAATATTTCAATTAATTTGTGTCAATTCAATTACACAATTTTCCAGTGAAATGTAGAGAAATTACACTAAAACAGCAAAGGACTACTTACTTCCAAAGTCTTCAACATTCGTAACTTAGTCATCCCGCATTCTATACTAAATAATATATAATTAAATCATTCAATAATTAATCATCTGCGTCCGAGACAAAAATGTGACAAATGCAACCTTCAAAGAGTCACATTTCCTATTTAATCAATTTCATGGGATTCATAAGCAATAATAAATAAAAAAATAACAAAAAACTACAACTATCTCACACCCGCCCACTAAACAGTGGCAAACGCTCCAGTCTGGATTGCAGTATACCACCACACCACTAGAACTGGAGGAACACAACAGCAGCATAATAAAAATAACTAAGCATTGTGGTATGACTGTTGGAGAGGATTTAATAATATTGCTGAGGGACTACCCCTTTTTGACTGACTACGTTTATTCAACAAGACTAAAATACACAAAACAATAATTTTGCCTGTTGTTTTGTATGGGTGCGAAACATGGTCTCTCACTCTGAAGGAGCAACTCAGATTGCAGGTGTTTGAGAATCGGGTGTTGAGGATATTTTGGCCTAGGAGAGAAGATGATGGGGCATGGAGAAAACTGCATAATGACGAGCTTAAAAATTTGTACTCCTCCCCCAACATTGTCAGGGTGATTAAGTACAGAAGAATGAGATGGGAGGGGCATGTAACATGCATGGATGAGGAGAGATGTGCACGAGGTATTGGTCGGGAAGCCCGAGGGGATACGATGTTGTGGTGCAAAGCCTTTGTTGAAATGTTGATAGTTCTTCAGATGGTCAATAAATTCCCTGCTTTTATGGGACTTGACGGTTCATTAGTGTGAAAGATTCATGGCTTTTCTTCAGGAAACCTTTTCTCTTTTGGGTGCTGTAAGATAACTGTCTCTTTCTTAGTGCTCTTAAAAACTACAAGTTTTAGTTTCGAGTTTCTTCAGAATTTACCGAGGTCAAAAAGGATGGATGCATGATCAGAATTTTTTTGGAAATGTGTAGGCATCGTGATGGAAAGGATAACAGAAGTTTGACACAATTGATATTTATTTTTAAAAATAAGTTTTATTAATTTGAAGCCATTTCAATCTTCAGTCTCTCTTCCATCAACCTACTTTCCTTGGGGGAAACTACACACTGCTGAAAGAATAGCACTGTTTTAGTATTAAGCACGGCAGCCTCGCATATCTGGTCACGAGCAAATCATAGGCTTCATACCATGACTATATAACGAGGGAGTCTGTTGCAGTGCAGTGGCAGTACTATAAGCACGTTACAGCTAGTTACTAAGAACTCATTACGATGAATGTGTCATAAAAGGTTTTATGCAATATTTTTATGGAACATGAAGAAACTGACAGTGCCAATGACTGCTTGCTATAGTAAAGTTCTTGTTACAGACATTCCTCATTCCGTTATGTTTATACCATATTTTCAATTAGTATTCTAACCTAACTCATAACATTTAGTGGTGACCCCAGAATCTAAAAATAATTCTAGACCAGCACATTTATGATTTGATTTATAAACCACCTTTCAATTCCTTTACCTCCCATATCCCATCTTTCTTTACTAGAAGCCCCTGTTAAAGCTACATGCAGGCTCTCTATACTTCTATGTTTCTACTTTTAACAGTAAACATAACAAGGCTTATGCTATTACCACGGTACATACAAAACAGAATAAATCACATGAAACTGCTGCAATCAATCAAGTATCACACTCTGATAAATAATGTAATTATTCAGAAGACATCATTTATCATGGTGTGGATTCTGAGACGACAATGCCACCTACAAGATTAACTATACAAAAATCATGATGATATTATTAACCCACTGGAATCCTTTGATAGATGCAAGATGTCGGTTCATTAAGGTGATTTTACAGCCTTCATTGTGTGTGTTACAGAGGTTAAGACACTGATCTGTACATTAAAAGTACAGGTTATGTGGCGTTAGACTGTTCAAATACAGATCACCGACTAAAAATACATATTTCCAATTACCTTCTAATTATCCCCCAGTTCCTAACTTTTGGAGGTAGTTCCTAAATATATTTTTTGAATGTCTGATTACTATAATGCCAAAAACTTATGAGAAGACAAGTCAACAATAAGTGCAAGCCAGTGAGTCATCACAAAAAATAAAAAATAAAAAGGTCATATACACTCCTATATATCTTACCTTAAATTTATGTTGTGTGCATCATCTCCTGTGCTTTGTTTTGTTTTTCATATCAAGCTTGCTCAATGTTCTAAACACCTGCTTCCTGAGTTCTTTATGTCGTTTTAACTTCTTAAGTTCTTCTTTCTCCAATTCTTTTTTGTGTTCCTCCATTCGTTTCTTGGTGGCTGCCTTCAGTTGTTTCTGCTTGTGACTGTATGATACCTTGAGCATTTTCATAAGTGAAGCCACCTACATAATTAACAATAAAAAACATTAAAATTATATTAACAAACTGGTATACTCTGACAAGATACAAGATGTCAACTCACTTGCAGGATATTACCACGTGGTTACCTGTTACATCTAGGTTATGGATTCACTTGAACTTCATATGAAGTAGGGGTTATATGGAACTATTCTCCGAAATAACTGGATTGATTTCAAAAGCTAAGCACTGTTTTAAACCTAGATTAATATACTATAAGAGGGGAGGGGAAAAAAATCATACTCCACTCTTTTGTTTCAGTAACCTATGAACCTATTTGATTAATTTCACTCTTTCAAGTGTCGTTTGTGTTGTATTACTTTAAAAATGTAATAAAGTTAACTGCAATAAAACTTAGCTACACCAGACTAAATAGGGGGAGGGTAGTCTGAATGTGGAAATAATCTGGGTTGGGCAAAAAAGCACGTGATAATCATGACAGTTCCTTTCTATTGCACTTCTATCGGAGGAAATTATTCACAATTAAAACACCTTTGGAGGAGTGACATTTGAATTAAGACAAAGTCATAAGGAGAAAAATAATGAATTAAAAAAATAAAGATGTACAAGGTCAGAGAGAGACAAAATACAACTGAATAAACATAACCCAGCACAAATTTGTCCTATGTAAATATGCTAGAATCAATCAAAAGTTAACCAAATTTTAAAAATACAACTTACAGTAATTAAAGTTCATGTTGTGAATTTGGAAAACCACAATTACACTCACTCTTTGTTCATGGGGCTCTCTAACAACAGCAATTCTCCCAGATTCAGTAGTTTTTTTCTCATTTTTTGCCTTGATTTTTGGCTTGTCCTTATATGGCAGCTCTTTCTGCAGGGTGCGTGGAATAACGAGCGGCCGGAACACCTTTGGTTGCCGTTCAACTGGCTACAAGACAAGATTCAAACACAAATATGTACAAGTTTTTAAGATACAAAATACATGTATATAATAGTATTCTAATTTTCTAAACATGATAAAATTCTATGCAATCCATAAACACTATGAACACCTATAATATCTTTTATTTGTCACCAAATGATGCAACTTTGGTTGTCATGTCTGAGCAATGAAACACAGAAATGTGACCGACAATGAATTACTATATAAATCAGAATTTCAATGCTGTTTATACTAAAACTGACACACTGGAATTGTACTAGGCAATTGGCTGGGTCAACCTTAACAACTGCATGGATTAAAATACTTAATTTACAGAATGTTAATTATGGAAATTTATTTATGTACAGTTAATGCTGACTTCTAAAAGAGAAACAGAAAAAGGCTGGCTGGCAGGGGTTCAATTTCTGGTAGGGATAGCAATTTTCCTCTTTGTAATGTCTAGATGCATCTGACATTCATTTAGGTTCCTATACAGTGAGGAGCAAGGGTTCCTTCCCAAGGAGATAAAGCAATCAAAATATGAAAGTAAAGACTCATTTTAACCTAGTCAAGACTGAACTCAAAACATAACTATAACGATAACGAATCTCTTGAAAATAGAAGAGCCAACTCCCATAACATTCTGTATATTAAATATACCTGTAACAATGGACAATGTCCAACTCAACAGCCATGCAGTGCATAAAAAACAGTCAGAAAAAATTACAAAAGAATGAATTTCTACTTCATGGGATTCCAAATCATGGTGGGCATTATCACGAAGTGTTTAACGAATAAATAAAGTAACTAGAACCTTCTGGTCATAGACCTGATCATTCAGCACCTCTGCAACTGACCCTAAACCAATTTCATCCAACTCCCATCTCACTAGATTCATCTCAATGTTATCCTTCTACCTCCTTCTTTATATCCCAAGATGATGTTTTCAAAGACTGTAAGTACTTTATATGTTCCTTCATCAAAATTATATATTTTACTATTTGTATCCTCATAGACAACCCCATTCCAATACTAGATGACCTCATTAAGCACTACCCTAAGTTATCTCAATCTTTCCTGAGAATTTGCTTTTCAGTCAACTGTTATGTGTATTCTTCTCTTCTTCTATGCATGAACTTTTAAACATTTATAAAGTACACATAATTATAATAATTCTGAAGTGAATAATAATAGCAGGAATTTCCAAAATTCACTATCCTAATTTCATCATGAGCCTTATTTATGCTTATTATTATTATTATTCCCAGAAGCTTAAATTTTGAAGTATTTACAAATTATTTATTACAAACATGGCAGACTCTGAACTGAATCTTGATAATGTCAAACAACACTTGTATCTACTTTCACATCAATTTCTTTGTTGGCCTGTTAGAGTCTCCATTGCATTCTTCATTATGGTATTTACAGCACATTATCTCTCAACAAATTACTATGAAAAGAATCAATTACACAAACAACAATACACACTGTATATAGGCTATCAGTAGCTGGTTCACTGTGTATTCCTTTCTCTCTTTTCAGTTGTCCTACAGTCTTCATTCCTTGCCAAAGGTTCTTCTGTTCAGGAGGCAACAACAAAGTTGTTAAAGGATTGTAAAGCTTTGGAACTTCCACTCGGTACCAGGTTCGGCAGAACACAATATCTGTAATAAATAACACACATTAATCAAGTTACTTTCTTGGATAGTCCACAAGTATAGTAAAATTTATGACCTTTCCAGTAGAATAAATTGGGACATTCAGTATAGAAAGGTACAAATAAAAATAAATCATATTTATGATACTGATTTCTCCACAGTGATAAACAGTATGTATACAAATTTTTATGTAATGAAGTCATCTCCAGCAGCCATGTCAATGTGAAATAACATTCAGTTATTTTGAAGACTTCCTCCGTGTCTGAAACCACAAGTTTTACTTTATACTGCATGGTTTATCTCTTGACAGTACTTAAAATTTCATAAAAAAAAACAGATTTCATATAATACTTATGTACTTTTTACAGAAGAGGTATAGATGTCAGTGGCAGTTTTCTGGACTGTAACACTGTGTAAACTTGGAGGTGGTTACCAATGTTTTGGAAGAATAAGTTGCCTTCAACTTCAGGGACTTCAGTCATTATTTATGAAGCAATATTATTTTCACTCAAATTGAAAGCAACATAACAAGGACCTCAAACAAATTTTCAATACAAGTAGAGAAAACCTACATAATCAAATCCAATCAAAAGACAGTATAGTAATGTACCATTTTAATTTTCTACAATAGACAATGAATTTATCTGAACACAAAACAGGGGGAAAAACATAAAAATATATAATGAGGTTGCCAGGACTATGGAAATTGAATCTTAAATGAGAATATTATATGAAGATTCTGCTTTGTTTCAGCGGATTTCCAGACATAACAAAGACGCCAATCTGGTCTGGAGACAGCAATTTTCCAAGAAAAATTATCTCCTTGTGACAGAATGATAAATGCACTACTTCTAGTTCAAAAGAAAGATAACCTAACAACAACTTAAATCTGTCATCCACCAGTTAATCATAAAATTAATATAGTACAAAACATATTTCAGCATATCACCTAATTTACAATTTTGATTTATTTGAATAGATGTTATTTTTAAATTAGATTAACTTACCACTGAGCAAGATTTTATCCTCGAATGTTGCTCGGAATGCGCCCTCTGGTTTGGATACTGCTTTCTTTATCTGTCCCCTGATTCCTGACACTGTTCTTAGTTTTGCACCCTCAAATTTGGCAACTTCCAAAGCAGAACTGAACATGTCACGTATAAATGCTGTCTTCTTACAAATCTTAAATGGTGTGCCAGTCAGCTTGAGCTTCTTCATAATTTGAGTTGATTTGTCTAATTCCACCACTGATCCTGTGGATGCAATCCTGAAATCAAGCTGAAACACAAGGGCAGATGTAAATGCAATAAACATATGAAAGTTGTACTACAATAATCATCTACTCCGTTTTATTAAACTTTACTACTTTTAAAAGCAGCGGTCTTCTGGAAGTCAAAGAATCAAATAAAATTTAAACTGGCAAGATGTAAGTTGAATGCAAGGCAATTCTCATTTGGGTCAATTGTATCACCTTACCTTTCAACATGCAATGTGAAAAACTGTACACTGAGACGTGTGTAAATTCTGCAATATAGCAAGTCTTGAGATGCATGAAAATGTAAAACATAAATGCAGTTTCAGAACTAACCAACAATTAACATGTGTTTATATTTATTACCTGTTTTGTTGCCACATCCTGTACTGCTAAGAAACCAGTATTCTGTGGTGTTATGGGGCCCCAAAAATGAGCCATACAGGTTACATGCTCTGGTGTATACTTCAGCATTCTGTAGAGAAAAAACCCTTTCACTCCAGGTAACAGAATAGAATAACACATGCAAAAAAGCACGAAGTTCAATGTTCATACTGTATCCCAGGGTTATGCAGGCCAAATGAGGCCTACAAGTGCTCAGTTTTAATTTTATACTTGTGATGCCAGTATTTAGTTTATTTAATAATACATACTCAACTGCAGAGGTTACAAAACACTGAATGCGATGAATTAATAATTATTTAGGAAGGATACAAAGGGAATTGATCATTGCTGGTTTATAGTGTCATCGCAGCATGTGTGAAGGAACTAAACAAAAAATAGTCTGAATAGCTGGACTCTGGTCTGAGAACATACCTTGGTACCTCCCACATATGAAGCAGAAATACTAACCACTCAATCACAATGTGAAGAATGAAGAACAGCATAAGGGCCCATCCATGTCTTGTCTGTTGCATTATTTTCTAGGAACTAGACAACCCACATGACCCAGTGCTTTTTCAGAATACCAGATAATGGACAAAGTCCAAACACTCAATAATCAACACTTCTTGTTCTCTGTCTCATGTTCCTGCTCCAAGTACTGAAAGCTATACCTGTGTCGGAGATTATCCTCAAGCTTGGAATAGACAGGCAATGTCTGAAACCGCCGCCATCCAAGGGAGATGATTAATGGGTCTCTTGTCTTCAGAATCTTCTTATACCAACGATGTTTCTTTATACGCACCTGCAAGACAATTATAATAGTGTTTCATCTGTTCTCATTATATTACATACCTTCATCATAAAACTGGCAATCAAATCAATATACCTGCACAAAACCAATGTTCTCTTCTCCTGCCAGAAGCCCACCAAGTATCAAAGGGTACGTAGGATCAAAGTTAGTTATAAGTTCACAAGGTACATCCTTAACTTCAACTCTCACATACATCCCTGGACGGAAACCCTCCAACTGGATTCTTATACTGTCATCCAAACCTTCAAATTCACTCTTGTTCAACTGAAAACAATAGGATAACATTATAATCACACACATAAGACAATAAATATACAGCACTGAAGAACAGGATCAGTGAATAATGAAGTGAAAAGGAACAATTATAGCCTAATTTAAGACACTATCCCAACATGTCTGGAGGAACTGAGAAACACAATGGAAAACCTTAATTAGGACAGAAAAAGCAGGTTTTAACCACTTGACCACATCTTTGATATTGCAGATAAAGATTTATTGTTGCAAGCATAACTGCACTGATATTTCTGTACAGAATTTAATTAAATATTTATATCAAACAGTATTTAAAACAAATATTGAAAATAGTAACGATATCTGCATTTTCTGTCATGTACCAGCTTATTTCAATAACACACTACTGAGCATTTGGTAAAGCTCAAGCCTTCAACAACTGATTGTCCTAACTTTTCTTTAAATACTGCATTATATACCTATTCATATAATAACATTCTACAGCACTGCAGAAATGCAGAAAATATTAATTTTGCTCAATATATTTTAACTCTACAAGCGTGTATTTCTTCATGGTGCAGTGCTTAGGCAGAGGGACAAGTTTAGTTTTTATCCACAACTATAAATAAAACGAAGTCTATATTTTTATTGCCCCACTGCTGTAAAATACTAACATATCATGTATGCTTCATTTGGTACCTGAGCCTG
Source organism: Zootermopsis nevadensis (assembly GCF_977971745.1). NCBI lineage: Eukaryota > Metazoa > Arthropoda > Insecta > Blattodea > Termopsidae > Zootermopsis > Zootermopsis nevadensis. The sequence goes on from NW_028259142.1 coordinate 17,601,093, forward strand.
TTGGTCCACTTCCTGCTTCAGCTCATCATAGTATGTTTTTCCTCCATCTTTGTCATCATATTCTGCATCAAATTTCTCCTTCAGTTTTCGTTTCTTCTCCTGCAATTCCTCTCTGGTCAAGTTTTTTAACTCCCCTTCTGCAACACATGTAATACAGTAAACATACACCATGACTGAAACATGACAGTGGGCAAGTGCTAAGAGAAACAGAGCAATAAGGTTGCAAAGTTTTAAGACTTTCCACTTGAACTTGACTGTCATGCTTTAAAATCATTATAAAATATACTGGTTGCATTCATGGTACAGATAACGATATCATCTTATTTACACAGAATTTTTTTAAAAATTATGTAATTAATATGATTGGATAAATGTGTCATATTTATTCTAAACTGTTTGTTTACCTTCATAACTTCCTTTTACATTCTCTTCTTTGTTAATATTCTCACTCCTGCTTGTGCATTTTTGCCCCGTTTCCAAGTCCTCAAAATCTCCAAAGACTTCTTCACCATTATCATCATCCAGCAGCAGAAGTTCAGATGCATCCTCTGACTCCTTCCACTTCCCCGTCACAAAGCAGTCACGAATGATTTCACACACCTTAATAAATACAGAAGAGTATATTACAACCTCTCATTCAGATATATGCTAAAATATAAGTTTGAGCATAAAAATCTCACAGCTGCCTCTTTCTGCATGATAGTTACTAACTAGTCTTAAATTCAGTTATACTAATCAGAATTACAAAATGTATTACATATCCTTAATTCCCTACTGCGATAGTAATTGTAGGAACAAATACAAGAAAATTAATCTCCTCTTACATACATCTGACTCATTTATTGTTAAAATTATTTAATGGTGCTGCTTTAATTGCAGAGTTCATACAGCATAAAATGCTGAGTATGAAAATAGAAAGAGGAGGTCATGGTCTAAAGTACTATCACAGCATTTTCCTGTAAAGAACCAAGGGAAAACATGAAACATTTGTCAGGATGAATGAAAAGCCTGGCCAAGATTTGAACCATGTACCTCATGTATATAAGTCACACAAGCATTATTCCTAAACCAGTTGTGCTCAGAAGTCTTAAATATGAACGTACTTCAGAGTCTGCCCAGTTCCGAATTTGCTTCACAGGAAATCGAGCACAATCTACAGCATTCATTGAGTCTCTTTCCTCCTGCTGAAGTTGCTGTTTCTTCCTAACTACTTGGAAAAGACCTCCAACATCCTTGTCTCCATCACTGTTATTCCGAACTTCCGCTTCTGTCTCTTCTCTTTCAAGCTTATTGTAATTACCTTAAAACATAAGCAAAAGTCATAGAGTTAATCACCTCTTCTTCCATGATAACTGAAAATCCTATGAAAAGCAAATTAATTACTTGTAATAAAGCTTATGGCTGGTCACAGTGGTTGTGTGGCCTTTTGCACTAGGACTGTGGCTTTGAATCCCACTCAAGGCATAATGTTTGTCTGCGTTGTTCTGTGTTGTGCTGTCCTGTGTACAGGTAGAGGCCTTGTGATGAGCTGATCACTCGTCCAAGCCGTCCTACCAAATGTCTAAATAGATGAAGTAACTTCCAAAAGAGGCAGCAAAGACCAACCCTGGGTTATAGAGCCACAGATGATGAATAAAGCTAATGATCTAAAACTCTTAATTTTGACTAAAAATATACTGATTGGTATATATAGATTTATAATTTTCTTTATAATTTTACTGGTTTACCTGTCTGGTAATGAAACTCAATTACATATACAATGCAATGCAATACCCTGATGACTCCATAATATGGATGACCATTAAAACAAACAAGTCTCATTTTAATTTTCTTAGTAATTAAAAGACATGTATTATAATCATATACTATAATAGATATTTGATAATCACACAGTACAAAAATTGTGCTTACCATACACAAGTTTCCACAAGTTGTGTGTTGTGGATTGTCTCTCCAAGAATGCATTTGCAGCCTTCTGTGCCAAGTTTGCTTTCCATCGTACAGTTGATTCATCTTCGCCATTTGCATCACTACAGCCAGAAGTGTCAGAATGGACATCTTTGTAACTAAAGTCACTGTCATCATCACTTTCATTAAAATTAAATGATTCATTGTCTCCATGCTTTAAAGATGTAACACCATTTTCATTTTCTTCCTTATCAGTATAATCATCATCTGAAGAGAAATTATTTGATGTAAATGAATGTTCATGTTTCCGTTTATGTGGCAATCTTGTACCTTCTTCTGAACCACTGTCTTCTGAGGTCAACGTCAATAAGCAAGTTTTAGCATCTTTAATATTAAAACTGTCTTCTTTTTCTCCCTTAGCTTCATTGTGTTTTGTATATTTTTCCATTCTTGCTAGCAAATCAGAAATCCTCACATGAATTTCACGATCTTGATAAGTCCCAATGGCATGATAGCTGTAAGTGTAAACAGAAAATTGTCATCAAAATTATAAGTTCAGACAAATAAGCTCTAAAACTAAATATAATTTCATTCCTTGTTTTATACTAGTGAGACACTTCGTCTCAGACCAAGCAGAAAAGACTATTATGTAGGATTTGAGGCTCTCATGGTGGAAAGTACAAAGACAGTTGTCTTCTGGGTTGTGGCGCCGTGTAGTCTGGTAGAAGTTTACCAATATTTCAGAGGTCCTTGTTGCCTCCATCATCATCACCCTAATGATGGAGACAGCAAGAACATCTGAAATGTTACTAAACCTCTACCAGACTATACAGCATTACTACCCAGAATACAGCCATCTAAAAACTAATACATTTACTCCCAGGAACTCTGCTACTGGCTTACCTTCAGCACAGCCATTTTAAGGTGTCCACTAATAAATGAATGACAAAAAATCTATGTATGTTCAAGGAATAAGAAAATGCACCTGTATGCTCCTGTGACAGAGGAGAAAATTACATGCTCAAGTATGTTCTGAAAGAGGCATTTTTGTCTTCTCAAGGTGTTATATCAATAAATTGCATACTCATCAAAGATCTATTAACTACTCAAAATGTCATGGCCTTATATAAAATTGCTATTATTACCATCTCCTTTAGTTTGTATGACTGCCATGTTGGTACTATTTAAGGTAGAACATTGCAAAATAAGAAATGTTATAAAATGTAATAACACAGAGAAAACTTCCTTGCCCAATATATGAAATGCAAATTGTCTAAAATAACAATATTTTATATTGTTATACTGTCTTTTAACATCTGAATACATTACATGCAACAGAAAACCAGCTTCTAAGAATCTGCCATATCAATTCTTTACAGACCTAGCAGAACCTGCCTCATTACAAAAGTAGGTCAGTTGGCTCAGTGTGAGGAAAGGATTAAATTTATAAATGTAATTTACCTTTCTGATTGGTTTTCTTTCAATTCCTCATCTATTAATTTCAGTTTCTTTGTAGGTACTTCATCAGAAGATTCATCACCATGTTCCTTACACTCATCTTCATTGTTTCCAAAGCCATCTACATCTCCATCTAACATCTTTAATAACTTGTATTCTGCTTCAGCAAGAGCACCCCTTAGTTTCTGTTTCTTCCTTTTATTTTCACTACTCAAATGTATCTTATCCTCATCATGCTCATCAGAGTCTTCAGTTACAACTGAAGCATCTTTGTGTTTTATGTCAAAGGTCTCGGCCTTTCTCGTAACTCCATCTTCATTCCTACGGTCACATCCTGAATGGCTATCAATATCCAAATCACTGTCGCTTTCCAGTTCAACTTCAGGTTCATCACATATACTCTTCTCATCAGAGTCACTCTGGATTGTTTCTTCATATTCTAGCTCATTGCTTACCCTCTCTGGGAATACCATGTTCCGCCTAATTCTTCCTGAATTACTGACAACCTCTTCAGGCAAACACACAGCTTTCCTGAACAAAAATAAAAATTTGGAATGAAAAATCATATGTCACAGTTTGAAATATAAAATACCCCTTTGCAACACCAAACACAGTATGAGACTTGAGGTTCTCATAGTGATGAAAATGTTGATGTTGGTCTTCTGGGTTATGATGCCATAAGGAACTGTACGTGGGTACTAAATTTTTGGAGGAACATACCACCTCCATTATCAGGTCTGAATCTGGAGGCAGAATCTTCCATTCAAATGTTTGTGCCCACCTATAATTTCACATGGCGTCACAATCCTAAAGACCGCCACTGATATCTAACATAGCAAAATGACATAAGATTATAACATACTGTGTATAAGGAACATTAAAACTGACTGAAAGTATCAGAATCCACTAAATTTAAGGTAAGCAGCAAAGCTTTAATGCATCACTCAACAATGGTAAGTTAATTGTAAAGCACAACATTTTACACTTACTCAGGAACATCTGATGCAACAATTGGTGCAGTACCAGTAAACAGCTGAAGTTCACTTTGAGCCATTTTCACATCCAGAGTCTCCTGTGTATCCAGAAGAGAGCTAACCATTGCCTTCTCCGGTCGTGAGTCACTTCCTTCCTAAATAGTACATTTACGTTACTTATTTAATTCTGTATCATGTCAGAAGATGTCATCCTAGCAATTTCTGGGATAAAATCTCTAGATCTTAAATATTCATAAAGCAAAATTTCACTACTAAAGACTTCTTGCCATGTCAACATTTTCTATATAATACTTAAAACTTAGGAATCAATGTAACAAAATAAAATAATCAAAAGTTTAAAGGTTTCTGATATTGGTGTGTAATTATTCTGTTGGACTTTTCACACTGTGAAAGTCCTTTACTTAAAACTACAATGTTTTGGAAGTTGGTTCAAGGCTGAGCCTAGTGGAATCAGGGTGATCATAAGAGTAAATTTTGTCCTCTAACCTGGAGACAGTAGTTTAACCAATTTCCAAAACAATCTGGCAAAGGATAAACTCCAACAGCATAATTACACAAATAAAATTAAGTTTTATAAAGTTAACCGTTCTCTTCAATAAATTAACCCTTCCAGAATGTTTACTTGTTTGTCATGTGTGAATTATTCCTACTTCCTTCAGTTGAGGTATTTATTTTGTTTGCACAACAGTAATTTACACTTTCACAGTCAGCAATACACTCTATTAAACGCCTGGCATTGGCAATAAAGCCATGATGAGTGCTGCCTATAATTGCAATCTGACTGCAAGCAGGACAAAGATAATAAAAATACAGAACATCCTACAATGCCAAAGCATGTTACACGTCATAGAGTTAATCAAGTACACAACACACAATTTTCTATAAATCAACATGGCTTTTAAATGTATTCTACAGACACATTCAAATTAAAAAATACCACACAAATTATCAGCATTTTCTGCTCATTATAAAACTTATGGTACAATAAAGTATTGAAATCTGAATTATCTTCACATTACATAAATGGAGTTTCAGTTGGGAATTAGTAATGTATGCTAATCTGAAACAAATTATAATGCAATGCAGATAAAATGAGATTCAATGCACTAATTTTATGTACATATTTGTTTTGTGTAACTATGAGAGATTTTCTAAAAATGTATCTGTATGTGAAGGATGTATAACTGGATACTCTTGAGTGTGGTTATCTCCATACTTCTTTGCAAAATCTAAAACATAATGCTCTAATGGTATTCTTACTCGAGCATGTGAATGACTTCCCCCAAGTTCAACATAGACAGCATCCTTGTCATATACAATGCCTCCAACACCTGAAAATGGTGCATACAGCAACCTCTCCTTTTCCACTAGGGTTCTTTTCTTCAGTTTATCTGGCAATGGACATGGGTCTGGGAGATGTGAAATGTCATGAATCTTCAAATCTCCACAACCTATAAATTAAAAACACAGTAACCTATAATTTTCTTTCAGTCTGCTGTGAAACAGGACAGAATGCTATAGCTTATTTCTTCTCTGAACTTGATGCAAGTACTGATATGATACTCCATCACTTGAGGAGTTGAGGCTGATCACTACGCCTAATAAGGATTAGGGTTATTTAATATGTAGCAGGTACCTTGTCTTCTATCTCAAGATGTAGACAAAGCCAGCCTCTGAAACACCGTACACCTTTCTATCCAGACAATAAATAATGTCCAAAGGCAATAGTTCCAAGAAGATACATACATTACACAACTCATACATGTTACTGTTACAATGGAGGGAGACTGCTTCTATAGAACTGTGGCTGCTAATTGGTCCAGTGACCAGATGATACATAAGTTAATAAGGAGTAGTGGTGGAGTAATGAAGACAGGGGAAAACAAAAAACTCAGGGAAAAACCTGTTCCAGTGCTCCTTTGTCCACCAAAATTCCCACATGGACTGTCTTGAGCAGGAACACAGGTTTCTATAGTGAGATGCTAGGGACCAACTGCCTCAGCTATGACATGGCCAACACACACATAATCAGCAAACATGCAATTTTACTATTGAATGATTTTACCTGGAATATGTATGCTGCTCATCTTATTTAATGACACTCCTCGAACAAAGCCATACAAACTGACTGTACGGTCCACTTTGGGATTCTGTCTGATCAACTCTGGTGGAGTCAAATCTTCAAATCTATCCACTAAAAGAAATAAAATTAAATTACTTCATGATTTGCTTACTGCTTGCATTGATTTTGTAACATCTGAAATACAGTGTGCAAAGTGTATATATGAAAGGGCCAACTACAACACATTATATGAAACATAAATAAACAATAATGAGGAGGAAAGACCAACATACCTACAATATAGGGATGTGTTGTCCTCCAAGTGAGGGGTCTGAACTTCATTATGGAGATAAACCTGCTCAAGTTCTTAACTTCATTACGAAGGTATTCACCATGCAACAACCCTGATAAATAGAACAGCTTGGCTCCTGCATACACTTCTGTCCAGAAACGGTGTTTCAGTGTCTTCTTGGTGTTCTTCAGCTGTTTGTTGTTTTTCAGCATGTCCAAATGAGTCAAAACTCCCATTACCCTTGGCATTCCATGAACCTAATTATACCATAAACAGTACACAATAGAGTACAGTGGACACCCACACACATTTCATATATTTGCAGACATGTTTACATCCCCCCCACCATCCGCACAAACAAAATTCAATGCACCTGGCTTTAAAGATTTAATAATTCTCATAAGTGGGTACCCAGGTACCATGGTGTAAATGTATTATAAAGATTCTACTATATATAGGACAGACTGCAGCATATATGTCTTGGAAAAGCTTCCTCCACAGCTCACTATGAACAAATTTTGGCTTAACTACTATATTGTTCTATGAGCTCTACCTGACAAATGTTGAGGAATTCAAAGATCTCCATTTCAAAGCCAAATGAAGCATCAACCAAAAGCAGAACTAGGTCTGCAACTTTAGCAACATCAATCATGCTGTTTATGTCATTATTGCATTCCATTAATGTTATTCGCCTCTTCTTACCTGAAATACAAAGTGTATTAACTTTTAGAGTTTTTCTTTGCAATAAACATGGCATCAATAGTACAACAATTTTAAAAAGTTCTACTGCCTAAGTACCACATAATGAAGGCATATAGGAGGAACGGGGGTTAAGTTCATATGTTCTTAACTTCACCTGTTTGAATTTGAGTGGTCAGCTTCATTACCTGGCTAATTTACACCTGGGGAAAAGCTGTAATTCCAACTGGATATGTGTCATGGTGGCAAGGATAAAAATCCTTCCCCTGCCAAGAACTGAGGTTAAGTATTATAGAAAATAACCACATACACTATACAACTGAGAAATCCTGACTTGTTTGAATCCAGCTAAATATAAAGACAGAAATGAATCCATGCCAGAGGGCGGTTACAAGGTGCATGTTGGACAATTCTGTTGTAAAACATAATTCTGTGCTATTTATCAGTTTCAAACCATCTTTGAAGTGATGCATACTGAATAAAATTCAAGGAAAAATTAGTTGCATCTCCACAAAGTGTAATATTAATGCTTTTTATTAGCTTGGTGAAAAACAAATGTCCGGTTACCTCTGTAACAAATTAAAATGAAGAAAGATAAAAAATCACGAAGAATAGACATGCATAACATCCATACTCCAAATCTGGAGTTCACATTTTCACTTATTCCCTTTTGGTACAGACTTGACAGTCTCACTAAAGTTCATATACTTAATCAAATTCAGGAATTTTGTGAAATTAAATACTAACCTGAAACAAGTGTGATTGGTCCTTTTAGGCTTGTCAGTGGTTGTCGGGTAAACGTTTTTATCAAACAATGGATAAGAGTTGTTTTACCAACTTTTGGGGGTCCGACTACTACAACAGTAATAGGTGGTGGTTCCAATGGTGTCCGATCAACCAATGGAATATGCTGCTTCTTAGTTTCAATATCTTGCTTCCTGGAAGAAATGTTAATTTAGTACTGTTCTGCAGTATATGAAATTTTTGGTTTCTAAATGCTTCCTCAAAAAAAAGTACTGTTAATTTAGTATTATTCTGTATCATATGATTCCTACTCCTATTACAATTTGTTTACTTTTTATTTAAGGATTATTTTGTTTCCTGAGAGAAAAGTATTAATAATTTAATAATGGTTGTACTATATAAAACTCCTGTTTCTTAAATGCTATGTTTAATGTATAGTTAATTTAAATTTAGTGCTTCTAGGTACTGGAGAAAATGTTCGTTCTTGGAAATTTTCTGAAACATATTTATTTAATATTGCTCTCTGTCATATGAAACTAAATAGTATTAACAGAAAACAGAAACATTATATTTAATACTGATTAGTGGTACATGTGCCAAATATAAACAAACTTTTCTGAAGGATTCAGACATTTTACAAACAAATCAGAATGGTGATGTCATTTACTCTGGTGATTTTCCATTGACACTTAAAGTCAGAAATGAAAAAAGTCATTCACATGACAATTCTGCAGAAAGAAGTAGCAAAGTGTAGCAGAGGGCTGTAATCAGTGATCCTGGATCCAAACAACTTAATTTACAGTAAAAGACATAACCCCAAGAGTAACTAACTAACTAGATGGCTTACAGAACCCAAAGGTTCATCACCAAACTAACCAAAGCCCTTCACTGGACCCAGTGCTGGGCCACCAACAACCAGTTTTCTTCAACTCTCATCTCCCATAGATCCTGTCTGAGATTATCCTCCCATCTATGTCTAGGTCTCACTGGTGGTCACATAACTACAAGTACATATAAATATTTGAAATTTTGCTAATTTCAGGAAACAGGTATGGATGTGCAAAAATCTCCAGTGAACAGCAGAATGTATATTCTATTTGGTCAACATGGAAACATGTTATAGCAGCCAAATATTGGTGTTTTCTTGTTATTGTTATAAGTACTCAACCTAACTGGTGATCCAAATCTTAAAACCTGGAACTAGCAATTAACTTTTTTCTACCCACCTTCCTTATCAGGAATGAAGCACAACTTATGAACAAGCCCAACCACATCTGATTTGAGTTTGTGTCCAGTTATCAATGGCAAGAAGCTTCCTGAACAGGACAACAATTCAACCACAATAATTGGATCTTTCTTCCTTCAGAGTTCCTCTTTTTATTATCAGAAAAATGTACAACTACTTACCTTCTAAACTGGCGTTCAGCTCGTACTGCTGAATTGAAAGTGAAAGCTTTTGGGTTTTTCTGTTTGTCTGTTAGCTCCTGAACATGCACATTTTTAGTCTTTTTCTTCTCAGCTTTACGACCTACAAATAGAAAATCGTTTTAATCATTCTTAGGTACTTATGTTACTTAGTATCTAATATGATATGAAGATAATCATGAATGGCAGGCAGATAAGGATCTGGAAGGAAGCAACCGTAGTCTGTTTCAAGATGCTCCTACCATCCATATGACAAGGCTCGAGATACCAATAAAAAGCTCAGTCAGAAGTCCAGCTATGAGATGAGCCAATTACATCATGAATACAAGTCTAACACTAACCACAGAATGGAGAAGCCTGATATGTTACATCATCTGTTCACATACATTGGTTTTAGAAGAGCAATATTTACTTTTCTTTGTGGGGAATGCTTAAAAAACAACTATGCTGTTTACATAAATTTGTCCTCTTCAACATTAAACCTTGATTAATTAATATAACTTTGTTACAAGCAAAAATCTTTCTCCCATCCCAATAAAATGATGGGTATCAAGAAAATGCAAAGCCAAACTTGACCAATTTTAAAGATGCAGCACTGATATTTCTTCTGGAAGTGTAGCCCCAACACAGAAGTACCACTTCCAACAGGATGAAATTATACGTTTATATATAGGGCTATTGTTCTCAGAAAACTCCATATACCTGCATGTCTGTCTCTATGGGTTTTCTGTCTTTGCAGTATATCGTCTTCTGCCATTCCTGACGTATTCTTGCTGCTGCTGCTGCAGGGTCTATTGAATTTACTGCAGTCTCACCTAGATACCAACTTCATAACCTCAATTCCTAAAACAAAACTTTAACTTTATATATGACGTCTTTTACTTCTTCATTGCTTCGTTATTTATTCCATGTGAAGACAACGGTTATTCAGTGTCGGATGTTACGTAAACCACAAATCTCACATGTGCATAAACTAAACACAAATTATACACTAGAACCATCGATTACCAATTGATGGTTTGAACAGTTTATGTAACCTCGGAATATGACTCCCAACATTTTCACCAACTGCTTATATCAATTATTGTTAGATGGCATTTATTCTGACTGGAAGAAGACCTGCTAAAAATATGTAGTTCAGAAATTTTACCATACGCTATAGTTGGTAGATGGGAGGATAATGTCAGGCGGGATCTATGGGAGATAGGAGTTAAAGGAGACTGGATTTTGTTGGTCCAGGACAGGGTCCGGTGGAGGGCTTTGGTTAATTCGATGATGAACCTTCGGGTTCGGTTAGCGATCTAGTTAGTTAGTTATAGTTGGTATTTGACCCTCAAAATTTTCACCAACTGGTTATATCAATTGTTGTTAGATGGAAGCAAAGCATTAATTCCTGTTGTACTACTGTTCAAGATATGTTAGTAGTAGTTCTAAAATTTTGAGAAACAAACCTTGACTTGAAGTTTCCAATCGAAAACAAAATAATCAATGTTCAGAAGTCGATATCCAACCTATGGAAATGAATATTTGTGTTGGGTGTTGTTATTAGCCATTGTAGTTTGCGGATTGCTACGACTATGAGACGAAGTTTCTTAAATATCTGATTCAATTAAATACAGTTGTATAATCTGAATTAAGTTATTTTACGTGCGTGTGAACAAATTATTACTCAACATGACAGATGTTCGAAAACGACGCCCTGACACAACTAACGATTCTGACAAGGCTCGAGAGACAGAAAGTGATCAGGTGGGTCTCGAATAAATTATTGTTACTAACTGTTAGAAATGCCTTACGCGGCACTTGTTTGTTGCTATTAAATTACTTACTCTCAACTAACATGGGTAAAGCTACCTCATGTAATCTTATTGACATTAAATGTGATTGGTCCCATTTGTAAGTCAGAAAGTACTGACAGAATTGTAAATTTCTGCTGAATCATATTTTGCCTAATGACAAGTCATTATATCACATTATTATTTAAATATTTTATGTAACTTTTTCATTTTGATAGTTTTAGTTTTTGTTATCAATGACTGGCCAAGGTTAAAGTGCTACTTCCAATTGGCATTGTAATTGAAATCTTTACAAAACTTGCCCCACAGATATACAAGCAGTTTAAGGAATATCAAACATTGTTCTAATTGTTATGAATTACTGTAGACTTTGGAAACAACAGGATACAGTTTTGTGTAGAACATACCATTTTATTTTATATCTTTACGATACAATGAACACTTTCATTGGATAAATTTGGATTGTTTTTGTAAGGCCGAGTAATTTTAGGTACAATCCAGTCATTGTCAGGTTAAGAGGGTTATGGTTTGTGTTATCTAGTAACTGTAAATCAACCCAAGCAACATGTATATTATCACTGTATTGTAAAGTTATTTCCTGTTTTACTAACTACTATGATTATGTTTGTAGAAATCTAGTAACATATGAAACATAAATGAGAAAAGCCTTCACTGCTGAAATTCCACTTTTGATCATTTTCATGGGATCTTTGATTTTCAGGGTATTGTTGTTCTGGAATCTACTCACAAGGTCAGGTGTATGATATTTTGGTTTTGGAAGTGGCATGAGTTATGCTATAGCAGTGTATTTGTAGTTTCTTAGTCCCACTTGTACCATTTAGAAAAGTAGTTTTTAACATGTGGCATATTTCATTACCCTCACCTTTCATTCTTAGCTCTGGTTTCAGAGTTCACATAACATAACTTATATGTGACTTCTTCCCTAGAGGTACTTCAAGCTAAATTTTACATGCAGTTTTCATTTTCTTTGTATGTTAACATGATCAGTCCATGTCATCTTCTTTAACTTTATCTAACAATATCAGGTAAAGAGCAGAAATTATTATGTTCCATGTGTAATTTAATAATCTGGCCTCCTATTACATCCTTTACCTTAGGTTCACTGTCTGCTTCAAGACATCACTCCTGAACACGAAGTTTTATATAAGTCTAAAACTATATTTATGTATTATAATCTCTTAGGGTTTAGCTAGAACACAGGCACATAGGTGATTCTGCAAATGTTTTAAACTGTTGCAAAACCAGTTGTGAGAATGCAATCATATAAAATTAAGCAGAGATCCTACAAAAGATGTGAAATAGAAATGTTTTTTGAGTTCAGAACTCTTTAAATTATGCCTGCCATTTCATACACTTTGCTATGCAGAAGAAAAAGAGTTTTTTTTTTGGCATCAGTTCATTACAGCTCATGCTGTGTAGTGAGAAGTACTGTTTAGTTGGGTCAGGTCTGTCTCGTTCATATTTGATGTTACTGTTCGAAACCTGGTGTTGTTACATGTTGTCCCATAAGTCATTTAGAACAGGTCCATTGGTCCCATTTTCCAGTCCAGTATATTATGGATGTTGGTGGTTTAAATTTTTGGTCAGAGTATCAGTTGTTTGGACTTTCATTGTATCTGTCAATCTCTCCAGGCAAATTTGGGATTGTACATTGAAGTAGTCCACAATCGTCTTATTTCCCAAACCCATATCATTTTATCAGTTATGATCATCATGCCATCAGTCACAATGTAATTTCTTTATTTGAAGCAGTATCAGTCAGTAGACGAAGAATCAATCAAACCAACAAACTATATATTATTTAGGAGGTCTCTTTTGTGCATGTGATGTAGTCTAACACATGTTCAGGCAAAGCTTCTTCTTAACCTTATAACTTTTAAGGTTATGATTTCCTTTTTGTTATCTATATAATTTTGTGCCTCCTACTGTATGATTCTAACACACCAATTTTATTACACTAAAATATTTGAGGTTTTCTGTATATATGCCAGCCACATGCCTTTGTAAACCATATTCTTAATTAACTGTCAGAAGCCAGTCTTTTTATTTCAGTGTATGGTCTTTGCAGAAACTGATGAGTATATGTTGGTAAACTTTCTACAAACAAACCAAATGGTTTTTTAATGTAAAAAGTAGATGTCTTCAGTGGACAACAGAAGTGCCACAATCTCCTCCCATTACTAGTAACTAATGATTTACCCTAAATGGCTTCTGAACATTAATGCCTATACTTTGAGACCCACTTCACAAACTGAAAAAATCAATGTTGCTGACTTGCACTCATTGGCTTCTGAACCTTCCGTATAAGCATTTCTTACAGCAGGGAATATAAACTGGCTTCTCCTCTAATGCATTTTATAGTTACTGCTTTATCTCTTTTAACTAGTCTAGGATAGACTTTCATAAAGAGTCAGCATACCTATGTTTAACTTGGGGTTCTCTGAGATTAAAATTGCAAAAATTGGACTGACACCTGTCTCCCAATAACACACCTTTATCAGAATTTCTGAAGCAACTATCTGCTATAATTGCATACATATATGAAAACATAGTTTAGTGTGTATTAATAAAAAGAATAATGTACTATGTCTGGAATCAGTTTTAAATACAGGTTTTATGTGAATAATCCAAAAATACATTGGAGACTAGTCATTGGATGTTTTATTCTCAGCAAGGCAGGATATTTCTATTTGCTACAGTGTCCAGAGTGGCTCTTTCAAACACCCAGGTCCATATTTACAGTTTACTAGGGTTCTTTTCTTGTGAGGTAAAGTGGCTGGGGTGTGGAGCTCCATCTATTAGTGCTGAGGTTAAGAATGCATGGAGCTATACTGCATTCCCTACAGAGTATGCAGCAAAATTAGATTCTGCAACAAAGCTAATGAATAAATAAGTGCTCATGGTTTGTATATCACATGTAAAAATTAAAAGGATTGAATAAAAATTCAAAATTGCAACATAGTGATAGGAGTATTAAACCAAGTATTCAAAGACAGTTACTTTTTCTTTCCCAGAAAGAGGATTTTGATTCAGAAGATGATAAATCTCCAGAAGAGAAATATGTGGAAGAGATGTCCAAAATTATACCACAGGGCACAGACAAAACACCAGAAGTTTTGGATTCAGCTTTACAAGGACTTTCAGCAAGGTTGGTGTCACATAAGTGATCTACATTCCATTTAGAAAAATACACAAAGATTGTGATATTGCAACAAACTAGAATTACATACTGTATTAATAATTTTTAGATAAACAGTGAACAATTAATTTTTGTATGATGGTGATGTCCTAAGCGTAAGGCTGTGTTAAGTTCAGTTTTCATTGAGCTCACCACTTATGAACAATTTCACACCCTTCCTCATATCAGTATGATTCTTGTAGTGCTCTATTCAGTAGCATGCAGCATCATGGAGGAGAGAGTGTACCTAGAATACAGCTTAAGTAAGCAAAGACATCGGTAATATTATTCAGTTTTCAAAGACATTCAGGCAAGGGCATAACAGAGTTAGGTATCACTAAACGGTTGAAGTACACCAGTAAATCTAACCTTGTTAGGACCTTTCTGAACATAGCCTAACACTTTATGTTCAAGCAAAGTAAGAAAAGCAACCCAAACCATAATAAATTATTAACAACTAAAATTAAAAGAAAATCAGCATACGTCTACCTGTAAATTAAAATTTACTTAAGAAGATTCTAAATCTGTTGTACTTATCTGCTAAAGTAGTAATTAATAATAATCACAAAAAAATAATTATTCCTAATGACTGTTACTTCTATACCAAATCATCAAATTCATAGATAGAAACCAGTGTCTCCCCCTCACCCCCATTTTATAAACATAACTTTTTAGAAGTTTGAAGTTTGTTGAGCACTTTTTGAGTTGCAACAAGTACTTGAGAAGATGGACAGACACATTATTTGTTAATTTTATTCACTTTAATAAAAGGAACACACAAAAATTCTTTAAATAAAAACCTTCAGAACTAGTGTATACAACTTTAAGTAGACCAAAAGAATTGTATTTACACAATTTTCCTTTCAAATATTATAATTATTTTTGTTTTGGTGAGATGAGACATGCATACAAAATTTTAGTTCGAAACCTGGAAAGGAAGAGACAACCACTTGGATGATGTAGGCATAAATGGGAGTGGGTTATTAAAAAGGGTCTTAAAGAAATATGGGAAAGAAAAGAGATGTTTGGGCTGACCTCTCAAAAGATGGAAGGATTCTGTTATGTAATGCCCATAAGAGGCCATAAGGCCTATACCGGAAAGGAAGAAGTAGAAAGAAATATGGTGTGATGGTATGGACTGAATTAATCAGGCTCAGGATAGGAACTGGTTGCAGGGTCGTGTGGACATGGTTAATGAAGATTCAGGTTCTATTAAAGGTATGAAATTTGTTAACTGGCTGATTGGTTATTAGCTTCTGAAATAGGTTTCTTCTGTATGTTGTAAGTTTGTCATTTCTTAATTATTTTGGTTTGAAATTAAGCTGCATTATTAATGGAATCAGCAATGAAATGAGCCAGAATAAAATAAAAGACATTGCATAATTCATACATTTTCTCTCATTATACTACAAATAATAAGAAATTAACAATGGCAGGAAGTGATAATGCTGTGTCAACTATGGCTGAAAATAACATACAGTGAACATGAAATGTATTGGTAGTATATTATGTCATTTGAAGCTATGACATTGTCCCTGGTGATGGAGGCAGAGGCAGTCTCCGGAAGTTTGGTTTTATAGCATTCACTGTGAAAGTTTCAAATCTTGCATAGAAAGAATTTAGTTGTCCTTTCGATTAAAGTTGGTAATTTTGCTTTAATACATACATGTTTTCAAAATAATTATTGCAATAGCTTTTCTCATTTTAACCAGTGTTCTTCAGAGGTTAGAATTAGACTAAATTTTTCTTTTATCATAGTAATATGAAGTATGTGTTGCTACAGATTGACTAATGATGGTTTTATGAAGTTTAGGATAGAACAAATCCTTAGAGTCAAAGATCAAACAAGTTGTTTTGAATGTGTTTAACTATATTAAAAGTAGAATTCTCAACAGAAAGTTAGCTGAATTGTGAATTAAATTTTTGCAGTTATGGGTGCTTTGGTAGCTTGGTTTGCATGAAATGGATATTATCTGCAATCAATTTTACAGGAAAGTTACATATTTCAGTTTCTTTATGTAAGATTAAATCTATCGCCTTAAGTCAGTGATGAGATTAGAGAAGTTTGTATAAAAATGTGGTTGCATACTGGTTTTATATTTGTGGTCTGTACTATATCTGGATAGCCTGCACTGAGACTGAGAGAAATTGCCACTTTCTCTTTCTGTGTATTGATACCTACAGAAGATACAGTAGCTTCATTATTCAGACAGTATTCAGGATTGCTACCCACATCATTTTGTATTTGAATGCTAAGTAGCGCTATCATCTGGTACGTATTTCATGCTTTACACCTTGACACACAGAAACAAAACCATCTGTAACCAAGACAGCCTCCATGTGAAACTTGATATTCTCCCAAAAAACCTGTAGTAGCTACAATAACCTGCAGATTCATTATGTTCTCAATCCAACTTTAAAGGCAAATCATCTGTAGAGATTAAAACTTTGCATACCATGTAGTATATTAGAATATAAAAATAAGCAAACAAACAAACTGTTAACACTATAAATGACACTAGTGTCAAACGCGTTTCAACCTCAAGAGGTCATCATCAGTGGCAAAAGGGGAATTAATTCATATAATCAAAAAATGGTTTTAAAAAAATCATGAAGGTGAGTTCTTTACAAAACCATAATAAGTAACACTACACTAGATGTTTAGTGATGCAACTTGGCATTGTTGCCATTTGCTGTAAAAGAAAAGAAGAAAATGTAAGTCCAACTATTTATGTGTCAGGTTTTATGTAAAACTAACTAGAAGTTGTGGGCGAGCATGAATTAAGTTACAAGCAGCTGTCCATGGGCTTCTAATTTGGAATCACTATATTACAGTGAAAGTAGTTGGCTGTTTATTAATATTCAGAATAGTAATTGGAACCTGACTTTTGGAGATGCCGTGTACTATAAGTGTCTATATCATGTGATTGTGTCTCATTGGGCTTCAACCTTGTTAAGATAATGGCTTTTACTGTTTAATGAAGCATAATATGCAGGAGGTTTAATAAAGGCTCTTATCTGATTTTATAATATATGATGCTGATAAAATTTGTTTTAATTGCAATGTAGATGGCGGAACTGGGTGATCCGTGGAATTTTTACATGGCTTATGATTGGCCTCTTCTGCCTGCTTATCTCTGTGGGCCCTCTCGCTCTCATGGTGACAGTGAGTATCAGAAATCGTTAATAACATTTTGTGCTTATGTGGTTCATAATTACCTTCAGTCCATCTCCTTGTTTCCCACCAGTGAACATTTTGTTGGTTCATTTCTCTTCACCTGTGTTGCATGGATTGAAAATTAAATAAGCACAAATTTGTGGTTATGTAGGCAGAGTGAGGTGTAATGTAAAAGAGAATAAGAAGCCTTAATTTTATTCATATTTTGGACATTGTCCATTGAGTGAAGTATATGCAGTATACATGATGTTTTGGAAGTTGGCTGTACTCCCATCTTCAAGTGATTTATTATCATTAAGTTGTCAATTTTTTGTAATTTTAAGATTAATGCTAGTTGATGGGGTCAAAGTTAGGACCTTTTGAATGTGAGGTCACTACACAACCACTAGACTGACATGTGCTCCACAGTGCATGTATTCTTGAGATGTGGCACTGGTGAAGACTTAATTTATGCACAGGATCACCGCACTTCATAATTAGCAAGTTAAGCTTGGGACCCACTTGAACAAGAATATGGTGTTTTACTCAAAGACTACCAGTGTACCTGCAGTTATAATGTGTTATTTTAAATTCACACAACAACTGAAATTTCTTATTAATTTTGGTATCCTTTCTTTTTATGGAAGAATAAATAATTCATGTTGAGGCATGTATTAACTCTTTCTATGCCACATGTAAGATTATCTATATAATTTAGAAGCACTGAACTTTCTTTTCTTGATTTATTCAGTGTTTGAGAATCCTAGTGTCACAGCTTCATCTCTCTCACTAGTTAAAAGATAACTGTTTTGGTGTTTAAACTATAGAAATTATAGTCATTATAGAAATATGCTAACAAAAGAAGGTTATACATAAAAAACAATATGGAAAGTGTTAAATAGTAATATGTTGTAGTACTGCAACCACAAAATGTGGAAGAAAGTGTGACATTTGTCACTTTAAATTAGTATGTATTTTTTCTGATAATACATTGCATGTATATGACATAAAAATTATTTCTGGAATCCTAAAGCTTGCAGTGCTGTAGAAAGGCTACATAAATAAGAATTTGATTGTTTCACATTTTTACTTTTGACTCTGAGTGTCCAGCCAAAATGTTTTAAAGAGATTATCAGCATTAGCTATTGAACTGGTCTAACATGCTTGTGATCAGATGCTTCATATTTGTTTTTATTTCAGACCCTGGTTGTCCAGGTGAAATGTTTTGAGGAAATTATCAATATTGGTTATGCTGTGTACCGAATCCATGGTCTGCCATGGTTCAGATCACTCTCCTGGTACTTTCTTATCACTTCAAATTACTTCTTCTATGGGGAGAGCCTTGTTGACTATTTTGGAGTTGTTATCAACCGAACAGTAAGTAAGAAAATGAAATGAAATATTCTGAAATGACGTAGAATTACTTGTGTTGTAAGGTAACAATTATGAATATTGGTATGTGATTCTACTTGTATACTTTTATTCCTTTAAGTTGTAATTAGCCTAAAATATTAATACTTGTACTTGTGTTATCCTATGATTGAGTATGAGGAAATAAATGGAAAATATAACTTTATATGAATGGCACCATTGGAAGTCATTTCTTTATGTCATATAGATTAACCATATCTTTATGGAGAAGAGTTGTTCTTGAGAAGCTAATAGTTGCTTAACTAGTCAATAAATTTCACACCTTTCATGCAAACTGAAGGTTTATCACTATATTCACAAAAGCCCATCACTGCATAACAAATCCAGTGTCCTGTATAGCATTTCATAATATGCTAGATTTTTAATGATTGGTTTATACCCTGTCCAAGCCCCAAGCCTTAAGGATCACTGTGTTGGCTATCCACAACTGCTTTTGTAATATATTTGCTGCTATCCTGTATATCTGCAGTCTATTCCCTCCATCTGTACCATACCATAATGACAAAGATTCCATATAAGCTGTAATAATGTGCATACATTAAATTTTATTTATTTTGTCATTTACAGTAGTAAATGTGGAAAAAAGTGTTTGTCACCTTAATCTGGTGACTGGACTGTATGTAGTGTTCTTCCATAAATGAACTGTCACACTTTATTGTTGTGTCAGTTGTCTAGGCTCTGTAAGGTGCACAGGTTAGGTAACAAGAATGGAAATATGCTGTAGGTAGTATAATATTTATTTTTCTAGTGTGTTCTTTGAAATGTTGCATATTTTATTAACCTCGATATTCATTTATTGCAGATACATCAGGCCTGAAACTGTAATCATTATGTGATTACCACACTGCTTGGAGCTATAAATTATTTTTCCTTGTATTTTAATGAATATAGTGCCCACACCATAATCTTTTCAAACTTTCAGTTAAAATGTAGATTGTATTCAGAATAATGACAATCCTCTTTCATTGATTGCATTGTTATACCAGATGTTATACACTATATGGTTTATATATAAACTTTGAGTAGGTCATTGCTGTTAGCTTTGAGGGTGGTAGCATCCAAAATGTTTGTTTTTTATGCAAATGACCTGGCATGGCTTAAGTCTGGGTGAAACTTAATGAATCGTTGTCATAAGAGTTTTATACCCTGTATATCTGTAGTTCTCTTATTGTGTGAAACTATAAATCTTATAAGTTATGTTTTGTGTCTGGTTTGTTGGTAGGATTATTTACGAGTCCTCATCACGTACCACCGGTTCATCTCATTCTGCCTGTACATTGTGGGGTTCATGTGGTTCGTATTGTCACTAGTCAAGAAGTATTATATGAAGCAGTTTTCTCTCTTTGCTTGGACACATGTGGCACTACTCATTGTTGTAACGCAGAGTTATCTTATCATCCAGAATATCTTTGAGGGACTCATCTGGTAAGCAGTCAACTGAACCTAACAAACTCTAGTAGTGAAGTGTGAAGATTTAATACCACTAATACCAAAACCCTCTATTTGATAAGATTAAAGCCAGTATCTCCCATCTTCACAGTCTACTTCTCTGAGATCCATCCTTCTTAATACTTCTGTTCCTTTTGTTATCTGCCCAACTGGCCTTTTTCAAGTAAAATACTCTTTATACACTATATTTCAGGATTTTTTTGAGGTTAAGACACAACTGTTTTTATATTTTTAGCCATTGAAATTATGTGGAGCCATGGAAATATATTAACAGCAGAAGGTTCTTTAAAATTAAAATCGGCATAGAAAGGGTTAATTATGAGCTAGATTCAGGAATTCATGCTTGCATTTGTTTTAGGTTTATTGTTCCAGTCTCGATGATAGTTTGTAATGATGTGATGGCATATGTATTTGGCTTCTTCTTTGGAAGAACACCTCTTATACAGCTCTCGCCAAAGAAGACTTGGGAGGGATTTATTGGTGGTGGTGTTGCTACTGTAATCTTTGGGTTAGTGGTAAGTGAAAATTTGAAGATATTTATTAGAAACAACAAGACACTATGTTGTATTACAATAAAAAATGCTGTAATTGTATTAATAATACATGAAGGAGGATTTTAGTGAAATGGGATAAATCAGATACTTGTTTGTGCTGAGTATGCTAATGTCTGGAAGAATATAAATTTCATAAAAATAATACAGAAATTTGCCTTCAGACCAGCAAGGAAATTGGCCTAGAAACAAATATAGATAAAACTAAATATATAGGCATGAAACCAGAATCAGCAATAAAGTTATTATTGTGTAACTATAAGGCATAAATTATTTTAACATTTTTAAAAGTTTATTTTATCATTTGGCTCAATCAGTTTAGTGACTGGCTACGGACTGGACGACTTGGGTTTGATCACTGACGGGGGCAGATGATTTTTCCTCTAGCCTTTTAGTCGAGATTGGCTCTGGGGCCCATCCACCCTCCTCTCCAATAGGTACTGGGGTCCTTTCCCGGGGGTAAGGTGCGGCTGGGGCATGACACTAACTGCTCACCTCCACTTAGTGCTGAGATTAAGAATGAGTAGGAGCTATATCACCTCTCCCCTCAAATGCCTACATGGCATTTAATGGGACAGCTTTACTTTTTACAACACAGATAGAGACAAATGAGGTCTTTGATAAAGTAAGAGAAGAATAAATTCTGAAAATGCTTCTTACTGTATATTTAAAAAATATATTATAATCCTGTCTGCTTTCCAAAGCAGCAAGGATGAAACATCAACAAGCTTGTTAACTCTCCAACAGATGTCACTAGGAGATAAGAAGATGTGTATTTCTGAGTGCTGAGACTGGCAGTGGCAAGTAACATAGTAGTGTTTGAACTCTTAGGCAAGTCTGTTGGAATGACTGTATTCTTAATTCTATGAAGCATCTGTTGGTTCCAGATGTCTTACATCATGTGCCAGTACCGATACTTTGTGTGCCCAATTGAATACAGTGAAACTCTGGGGCGCATGACAATGGAATGCGAGCCTTCACCATTGTTCCGGCCACAGGAGTACACATTACCAGAGTCCCTGTCTGGTGTTCTGCAGCTAGTATGTATATGTATATTATACATTTGTTCCCCATACATAAAATGAAACCAAAGTCCTCAAAACTATGCACCAAAAAGAAAGTAAATTATTTACCTTATTTTCTGAGTAATAATTTTGATGGATTCTTTGCACAAAACATGTAAAATGTATGCATAATGGAATGGCATGCCTGTCATTTTACATATTCACTTTTTTCATATCTGAAATCAGTGTTAATAAAATTTGGTAGTGCAGGGTGTACACCAAAGTTGTAAGGTGTATTTCATTCTGAAAAATGTGAAATTTGAATTGAAGTACAACTTTTACTTTTGTTTAAGAAGATAAACTTAGTTTTTTGGCATTTTTGTGTTTTATGTGAATACAAGTTGGCCCCATAAGACTAGATTTCTTACCTTAGGTATAGAATTACATGGCATTCTTGAAGTGTAATCCCACCTACATTGTGATCATATTTTGACTGAAATGTCATATCATTGTTATTTATAAGGAGAAACATGCTTATGACTTAATTTTTCATTTATATGTGTGTATGTCTGTGTCTCCACCAATACCTGGAATATATTGATAGATTTAATGAAATTTAGTATAAACTTCACTCCACCTTTGCACTCTACTTTTCTGTCATTTATACTATCATGGCATTCATATGAAGTTGGTAGGAATAAGACTGCTGGTACCTGATATGTGATTTTGAAATTGTGTGATATTAAATCTTTGAAAAATGTTCAACTTTGTTCAGTTAATTTTTCTTGTATGATGTAAAATATCAACATTACTGCAATGTGAGATTAATATTTAATTCTTCATTTGTGCATTTTGTATATAACTAAATCATAAATGTACCTACAGATTTTGTATGACCCATTTTGTTTTTGTAAAAATTACAGGCATGGAGATGGTATGAATCTTTGAGGTTATATCTAGTAAATTTAACATTGTTAGAATTTATACTGGTGAAGGTTGTGGACATAGATCAGTCTATAAATTGTTTCCTATAAATTTATAGCTAGTGCTACCCTCACCATATACTTTGAAGCATTTGAAGGAAAGTAGGTATCAAATTCTTCCCTGAATATCTTGAATTCATTAGTTTATCAAACATTGTAATACCAAGAAACAAAACCAGGACATTACAATATCTCATAGTACTCATCTAATTTTAAAGGTTTCTTGGTTAAGCATGCTGTTTATGATGTGATTACATGAACAGCTGGTATAAAACGTTAATAAAATCAACACACAATCAAAAAGTCACTGGAGCTGTATGAATGTTAGTGACCTATATTTATTTCATAAAATGTGGAAATCTTACACTAAGTGTTTAACTTTTTATAAGATTCATTCTTATTGTTAATGTTGTCACCTTGTTACAGTTGGGACTAAAGAATACATTGAAGCTGTATCCATTCCTACTGCACTCGCTGTCAATGTCAGTCTTTAGTTCTGTAATTGGTCCCTTTGGTGGGTTCTTTGCTAGTGGTTTCAAGCGAGCATTCAAAATCAAGGTAAATTTCAACTGCAAGGTCAGTTAGTTCAGTCTGTTTAACTGTGTGGTTCTTATCCTTTATTGTCTTGTAACTTCCTCCAATTTTCATACAATTTTATATTTTATGTTGAAGGGTTATTATTAGTAAAATATTAGCCTTATTCCAATTTCACGTTGAAAACATTATATTGAAGTTACAAAATATATCAGAGAGAGAAGAAGAAAAAATATTTCACAAAATAAAAACTTAACTTGTAAAAAGTATGACATATTCA
Source organism: Zootermopsis nevadensis (assembly GCF_977971745.1). Lineage (NCBI taxonomy): Eukaryota > Metazoa > Arthropoda > Insecta > Blattodea > Termopsidae > Zootermopsis > Zootermopsis nevadensis. The sequence continues at coordinate 17,625,060 of NW_028259142.1, forward strand.
CATTAACATTAATTAAATAATTGTAAGCTGTGGCAATATACAGAAAAAATATTACTCATTAATGAGGATTCCAATGTAATGATTATTGTTTAAATTATAATTATTCATGTGACTGTTGCCACTGCTCTTTTATTAATAGTTGTGGTCTATAATTTCTTATTGTCACTGAATTCCTGATATGCCTAAAGGGTATGCTGTCTGCAGGTTAAGTAGATTGGTAACTCTGTGAACACTATAGCTGTTGTTAACCTCACCACATTGCTGTGCCCAGTATATCCATTGCTCTATTGCAGGATTTTGGAGATGTGATTCCTGGTCATGGTGGTATAATGGATCGATTTGATTGTCAATATCTGATGGCAACATTTGTCAATGTTTATATTTCAAGTTTCATTCATACTGCATCACCACAGAAACTGCTACAGCAGGTACATAAATGCGTACTTGCTCTTAACATGGATAGCTGTAGGGTTACAGAATGAATAAAGTTTATAGCATTTTTATAATTTGTTACGGTACTGTTTTATTTTAGGTTTATAATCTGAAACCTGAACAACAGTTGCAACTGTTCTACACTTTGAAAGAAACCCTGGAGAATCGTGGTATTCTAAACCTTCAGTAACACCATACAGTGGTTCAACAAGGTAATTGTACTGAAGATGCTTAGAAGGAAATGATATGTATGAATAAAAATGCATGGGTAGCATTTCATTACAGGTGTTTCATGACTGCTGTCACTTACCTAGTGGTAAGCAAGCTGGCATAGTTGAAAGAGAAAGGGCATTGCTGTCATGATGTTTTATTTAATACTGAGGTGAGTGGTGTTTTACCATGTTGTTTTAATTCAGGTACTATTCACTGTTTAACATATCCATCTTCATGTGGCAAACTGGTACATTTTGAGTCAGTAGAACGTATATTTGTTCATTAAATAACCTTGCACTGTTTGTAATTTGTATATTCTTTAAATATTTTGTTTCTTAGGTTAAGAGCTTTCTAATTGTAAGCATGGGTTGTTGTGAAAAGTGTCTCAATAGTGACTTCATGTTCTGATGAAAGCTGCTTTGTGATTTTTTGGTCTCTATATGGTGTATTTCTTTTGAATCTTTACTTGCATTAGTGGGTAAGGAGAAACCATGAGAGGATCTGTTGCATCACCACTTCTCACCATTTGTAATGTTCCTTGTTGGTTTATGTTCTGATATTTGGTGTCCACGACATTTAAGAAAGGGGGAATCTCGTAACCTTCACAATAAAACTAAGACACTGCTTAACTGCTTTCTAACTTCAAACAACAGTGTCTTACACAGCCTTCATATCAGCTTTGAAAATACTGGATTTATGATCTGAAGTTTGATTCAGAATATGTGAATTGATATGAAAGTTATGTAATTGGAGCTGTGTATTGTACTTGTATTTACTTCATTCATTCCCTCTGAAATGCAGATATTTCAGATTTTGTATGAGCTGTGCTCTGGAAGGAGATAATTCATAAAACATGCTACATTCGGTAAAGCATTTAAGTCCTATCTGTGGTAGAGTTATTGTATGTAAGTTAGACTGTACAAAATGTGGAATATAGTAATGCACTTTGCAGATATACCTATCTTGAACTGTGTTCTTTATGATGTGAAATGTACTGAGAACCTGTTTTATAACACAGCCATAAGAGTCCTGAACATGTTTCTTTCAGACAAGTTTTATTTAACACAGCTGCTTCTAGATAAAAATATTACATGTAACAAACCCTGTGTATTTATATTCCAAATTACTGGCGAGAAATTTATACTACATATGTACACTACAATGTAGAGCACACATTTATATTTTTATTTTCTTTTTTACATTTTTTCAGTACCTTATTAGTCTGCACATATTTTGTCAACAGTCAAACTGAATTATTTCCCATTTATAAAAAACGTTCTCCTCAAGAAGTTTTGGGAAACAGAATACAGAACAAAATTATGTGAACAGAAGAAAATGCATATTGAAGTAGGCTGTTTGTAATTAATTCTTCCCTCCTATTTATTAGATGTAATTTTATGTTGATTTTTACTCTATAACCTGAAAACAAAGAAAGTTTCTAATAGAGGTAGGTTTTCATTTAATCCACATTCTGTCTAAGATTCTATTATAAATTTCACATTTTGCACAAAGTTAGGAATTTGGTTTGTGTGGTTAGTCTTTATACTATGTTCTGCATTTGCATACACGAGAAATTCCTAGATCATAGGCTTCTGTGGTCATTGTCATTAAAATTTCATGCATTTGTTCCACATATTATAATTAGGATGTACTACTTTCTGTTGACTGTTTGTTTAAATATTTTGAGACAAAATCTGCCCTTTTTCTAAAAGTGGTGAATTGTGAACAGAATTCTGCTTAAAATGATACTTTGCTAGGTATTATTATTACCATTATAATCAACATCGAGATGCAAGGAGATAGGGCATGATGAAGACAAAGAAAAATGTGAAAGTAAGGTACAGCTTCTGGTGCTTAACTAAGTACCATGCCATGCCAATGTATGGGGGGCATAGGCATACTCCATGTAGTATTAATTTTGACATTAGAAGGACATGACTTGTCAGTTTGGTGCCATGCCCACTTTACCCATGAAGAATGAACCCTGGTATCCTTTGGATAGGAATCTGGTTAGGGTGCAGAACCAGTATGAGCATTGTAGTGAAGAGAAAAATCTTACCTTGCCAGTAATTGAACTCTGGTTGTCCAGCCTGTAGCCTGACCATTATACTGACATTTTTCTCTGTCTTTATTTACATTTCCCCCTCCCCTTCTGTTTACTTGCTTTATCTGTTCCAGTTGCTCTTAATTACATACCAGACAACACAACATAGATTGATGAAGATAAACATCCATGCCTGTAATGGGATTTGAACTCAAAATTCCAGCAACCAAGCAGTCAAGACCCATACCTTAGACCATGCAGCCACTGTAATTGGACAGGTGCTTTTTGAAACATTTATAAGTTCAATCCCAGGAGCTTTAAAATTGGAGTTTCTTTTCCCCTCCCCTCTTACCTCTTACAAGGAAGTATAGGTATTGGGAAATTATATTTTTCTTTTGAAGAGTCTGGCCTAGGTGGTCATATCATGACTGGACTTTGGACCAGAGTAATTTGATTAGTTTTTGTTTCAGAATTAAAATCAATGTGGGTTATGCAGAGAATTTAGAAAGAAAGAAGGCAGGACAATGAAATTTTCTGGAGGCTGCAGTAATGGATTTCTAGGATGGTTTTAACTAGAGATCTACATACAAATTCTGGGTGTTATATGGTGCATGTTCTGTACTTCTGACTGTCCATTGAAATTCTGATGACCATTCCACTCATTTAGTTTAATGCACAAGGATGGAATAAGTAATTTGAAGAGCAGTGCTGTTGGTTATAGTGTATTTTCAGTTTCAACTTCGTGCATTTGTAGTGTGTGATATGTAAAACAATTTAATTAGCTTATGTTATGTGTTCTTCATGTTGTGAATGGCTGTGTGTAAATTATAAAACACGAATTGCACAGTTGCATTCTATCATAGTTTTAAAGCAGTTCTGTTAAAATAACGTTTGCAGTACTTTGATTGTTAATGCTACTGAATTATTTCCTGTTGTGTTCATAACGTTTATTCATGTTAGAAAATGTATAATATTGTTGCTGAGAAAAGATGATGTGGTTGTAATGGATAGAGATGGATATGTATCTTCTGGTAAGTGTTACATGCAGAAACATGTCTTAACAGTAAATTAGTTTTTAACACTAGGAAATACCTTCCTAGTCTGTCATTTTTGTGATATAAAAGTGGTTCATTATTATTAGAAAAGGGTAATGCATATATTAATGTTATGGTTCTGTAATAATGAAACATTATGTTTCCATGTGTTGTCATACAGAATTTATATAATTTGAAAGTTATACCATGTATAAATAGTGTATATTGCATTGTAACATGCAGTTTGAAGGGATAGAAAACAAGAATAGTGTGCTAGTCTTAAATGCTAAATGTGAAACATAATATTGACTGTAGCATGTAAGGAAAATGTATTTTGTGTGAGTAGACAGTCTCACAGTGTTGCTAATGCTGAGAAGCATACAGGAGTATGCTATATTGTAGTGATTATGGTGAGTTGTAAGATCACAGTGTGCACAGGATTGCCAATTTACATGGATTTTTAATAATCTGTGTGAGATTCCCAACAAATATTTTGTAATCTGTTTCATCATCAGATAAAGTAATATCTTGGATTTTTGGCTAGATTTTAAATGTAACCCTTTTCATGTTGGTTTTTGTTTGAAGAAACCATGTAAAAACTCAGTTTTATTATCCATCAGAAACAACATGTATTTTGTGGCTTGTGTACATGTTGTTTCTCTCAATTTATAAAATTGAGTTCTTGGTGATTGATAGAATGGAATTGGTGTTATAATATTAAAAAGCTTCCATATGATTAAATATTTCCATAGTAATGTTAAATTCCTATTGTTGAAAAGTCAAGAATTGTTTTAAATTTTGAGAGATAGCAGGCTGATACATCATATAAACCCAGACTGTGCTTAGCATGAAAAGGATTTAACACATCTGTGCTTATATTATTCTAATAGTGCATTCCTTTATCAGAATTAGAAACCAAGTATGTTCTGTTTTATTGTTCCATGTATATTCAGCCTAATGGCAGTGTGTGTGTGTGTGTGTGGAGAATCTAGAGAATTGGCACCTCTCTGTAAGTAATAGAGGGTTTCTTTCATTATGATGCATTTAATCTTCCATACAGTGTAGAAAGTTACAATTTAACTTTACAACACACACACACACACACAAAAGAAAGGAATTTTTGCTTTCTAATTTTACATAGTATTTTATAAAAGTATACCATAATTATTTTCAAATAAATAATTATGCAGTTAACTTTTTAATGTGAATATTTCATGATGGTAAAATGTTTTGTAATGTCTGATAAAAATTGTTGTTTGATGCTGAATGTAATCTGAACACATTTTGAAAATTTAATGAACCCACTGTAATGAAAACTGAAAGGGGGCATGGTGTCTTAGTTCACAGTGGGCTGGTACTAATTGGTCACCTCCCTAAATTTAATCTTGGTCTTGTATGAGTTTTCATGTACAGACCCTCTGTAATCTGATCATATTGTAACATCAAAATGCTACATCATTTTCTCTGTATTCCACAATGGAATATTACAACCCACATATGCTCTACACAGAAGTCTTTGGGATAAATTCTGATTACTACAGTTTTGTACTACTCAGTTTCTGATTCTCATATTGCAGAACACAGACTAACTTTCTGAATCTGTGTTACCAGAATGATGTGTCACATTATAACACTTTGTTGTCTGATCTGTGAGATAGAAATATGCGATAGATGTTTGGGTAGTTTCCCCATATATAAAGAAACTCTTGAAAATAGACATTGCTAACAAAGAACACAAAACAAAATGTAATTGAGTGGTTTATAGCAGGAAATATGTCATCCATTATCAAAGGTAAAAGTATGAAGTATCTGTCTGAAGTCACCATCTGCTTATCCCTTTAGTATCACATACCAACATTTCCATAAATGTATAGGATGTTTTGTTGTTATTCTTTTCCTTACATTAGTTTTATGGCAACTGAAAACCAGTATGTGAAATGTGAAAGAAGTCAGATTTTTACTGTCTTTGTGACCACTAGGCAAGTACTTCAATATTTCTGGCAGAACCGAAAGCAGTCATGACTGTTGGGTTTGACTGTCATGTTTATAAAACTATTGGTGATAATTTTTATTGGGCTGTACTGGATCAACAGAAAGTCACCATTACTAATGGAAAAATACATGGAATTGTATCAATAAGATTGTACTGTGCATGAGTCAGATTACGAAGAGTGTTGTACAGAAATTTAATTAATATAGTTATGTGTTGTTAAAAGTTAATCATCCTCAGTGATGGCTGGCAGTTTAAGTAGTTTCCATAATAACAATGTCCTATTGAACAGTTTTTCTTTCTTTCTTTTTTCTTTTTCTTTCTTTCCCCTCCACATCACATTGAGTTTTGGCACTCATAAATTAATTTCTTAACAAGAGGTTAGAGGACACATGCTATAACACATAAAGAGAAATATAATGTAATGGTTTCTGATGTATTTTCATACTGTTTGCTTACATGTAGTGTACCACATATTCCATATATTGGCAACACCATGCCTTTGGGACACAAGTCAGTATAAAAAACTGTAAAATTAATTGCATGTTTTTACTCTGGTCTGATGTTAATTTCATTCTAGAGTAAGGCTTCCAGATGTATTCAATTATGGTTGTATAAAATCTGTATAAAAAAGTAATATGTGAATACAGGATTACATGTTTAAAAAAGTATCTGACAAGATATAGTATTTTTAATGTGAATGGGATCTTAATAAAGTCTTATGCATATATAACTAAGGAATTGTGTTAAATAAAAAGAAAGCAGTGCTATATGTTTTAAATGTGTCTTTGACATGTACTAGTTTTGTGCTGAAACTAACAACCTGGTCACATAAAACAGAGAAATATTTTTCAGGTTTTCAAATGTCAGATTGTTTTATCTTTTACCTTACCAATTTCTTTAATACAAAGTAGTATTTAACACATACCAGGTGTTTAGAATATAGAAATTGTGTTATGAAGAAGCATTGGTATTAAGAACAATAGATTCTAGGATGGGAAGCCACTGCTAGAATTTAATCATGATTGCATGTGACAATTTGTTGTGCTGAGAGATATATACCTATAGTGTTGTTGAGAGATCTTGTGCCTCATCTTTACTATAATGCATAGTAATGCTAAAATCTTTTGTGTTCTTGTGAGTTGGTAACACTTTGTACAGTCTTACCATTCTCTACCTTTTTCGTGAAACTATCAGACACCATAGAAAACCTAATCTTTAGTTGGTCTGTGCAAAATCTAATGTTTGGGTCCTTGGTGTTTCATGTAGAACACCACCAAAACTCAACAGACACTTAAAATTCTTTAGTTTCACAAAAGAATATACTAATCCATGAAAGTTACAGGAGAAAGCAAATAATACACATGTCAGATGACACTGTTAAACTCTCAGATTGTGACAGTCTTTTGTACTGTGTAACGAATGACTATCTGCTGTCTTTGAGTAGGCAACACAAAAAAATCCTACCTAAAAGTTTACATGTTGTCATAGTAGATCATTATTCATCAGATTTACACAATTTGTTAAAAGGTGAAGACAATTCATAATTATTCTATAGTCAGAGGGGAATACTGCTTTTAGCTTTACTATGTGTGTTCACGTGTGTGTTACTGTATTTGTTTATTGACTAATAGTCTAAAGTCCTCTGATCTAGGCTAATTGGTATTCAAACACATTTTAAATAGCATTTATTGAAATTTTTGATGCATCATATGGTTGTGTTTGTTTGTATACAGTAAGATATGATTGGATGGTTTATATTTGTGTTCTTATAATTTCTGCCATTCACTTTGTGGGTCATAATCTGAAACGTGGGAACTGAATTTGAGGTTGTAAGTTCTAAATTAATAAATCGGGGAGTATGTTGATGTTGATCTTACGGGTTGCAATGCTATGTGGACTTGTAGGTAGATACCAACATTTCAAAGGAACATGCTTTCCCCATCTTCTGATCTGAAGATGGAGGCAAACCATTAGTATCTCTTGACATGTTCATGTGGCATTCAACCCATAATACCAACACCAAAATCATCATTGCCATGAGAACTTCAAAACTCATGTGGGAGAATACTTACAAGAATAAAGGCTTAAAGACTTCAGTGTGTCTGTAAGTCTTTATTCTGCTGGTGCTCCTTTCTTTTCTGCTATTTAAAAGCTAAGAGTCATTTAACAGCTGTCAGTATAATTATAAACTACTTTGATTAAAAATTTGTTACAATTAGCTTGTAAAGAGCAATTGTTTTTACTTGTAATTTTCTATTATGGTAGTGTCATGTTCATAGATCTGTTTGACAAAGAGAGAACATTCTTCTCAAAATATTGAGGTCTTTTTATAGAGAAAGTTGTGATGGTAAAATATAATCTAATTGTTTGTACTGTTATACAATGAAAATTGAATGACTGACCCAAGTTTATTTTCTGCATTAGAAATGTACTAAAATGTGAAGAGACGTCATTATTCCATTATTATCCTTCTTCTGTTCATGATCAAGCCATTCTGTAATAATTCATAGATATGTTAACATAGTAAGCTATCTCACAGTCTGTAATGTTTTACAGTAACTGTGGATTGAGATACCATTAGCTCTTTATTGTAGAATATAATGGCCAGTGAGAAATGTAATTTGAACAGTTTTATGTGTTTATATTCTGTCTTCTTTTGCTTACAAATCATTTATTTTATCCTGAAGTCTTAAAAGAGGAAAGAATTGTTTAGGGACCAACTTTTGTTTTCAGTTTCACTTCTGTGTTCACTTTGCTATTAATATATACAGTTAACATTTGAATTGACTCTGTTATGAAGCTGAAGCATGGTAGAAAATATGTTACTCTTGCCAGTTTAGAATAGAACAAAGAAATTTTGAAATTGCTGGTTTACATTACATATAATCTTGTATTAGTAACTGAGTTTGAGTTACAGTTACTAACTAGCATTAATTTTTAATAATGCCTTCAATCTTACATGCACATTCTGTTCCCAATGTTTTGAATATATAGTACACACAAACTATTTGATCCATTTCTTAGATGCATGTCATCTTATATATGTATTTTATTCACAGTAATGTATATTTTATGTTAGTGTTATGAAGACTGTGTGATCTTTGTTGGGTACTTGAATGTTTCAATGTATGTGATGCTGTCATATATTTATTATTTTATTTTAATTCCTGATGTTATTATATTATGTCCTTTATGTATATATTGTAAATTTTCACATATTATTAATTATGATAAAATATGTGCTCATATAATCAATCTGTTCTGTTTCTGAATATAACTAAAGTAGAAAGTGCCCTGAGACACATGTATGTTATGAATCATCATATGCCATATAGTGTATTGTGCAGGGCTTTCTTTGTCCTGGAATGTGGAAACCTGAAATTTGAGGTTATTGTGGCATAAAAATGTTGACATTGGTATTGGTTGTTAAGGTTGAAAAGTTTTGGAGGAGTTCCTCCAGAATTGTTGGCATCTTCCTGCAAGACATCCCAGAGGGCTAACGTCAATTGTGGAAAGTTTAAATGAATTGCTTGAAGGTGACTTGCTGTCACATTTTGTGTTCAGATGAACACAGACTGTTATTACATTTAACTTGTATTTTAATTTTTTAATGTCATCTTGGGCACAAAGTAGATGTATGGGAGGCTGTACTGCATGCATGCTCCTGTAAAGTCCTTTGTGGCTCTCTGTAGGATGAAGTTATACAATATAAGGATTTCAAAATTATTGGTCCTGCGTTGCTGTGAGGGGGAACAGGAGTAAAACATTGTTTTGGTCGGAATAATAGGTAACAGTTTTACCGATAGGGCTATCGTTTAGTAATTTACGTAATCTTAATTCATTGATTTGTTCAACTACATATGGCAATGTGTGAAAATATGCCTACAAAATCAGATATAGGTTGTAATATCAGTTAAGTGAGTATCTATGCCATTTTACTTCGAGAAAAATTAATAAAAAGTATAGTGTCATCATAAATGCTGTAGTTTACTTCAAAATTTTCACCAACCACAGAACACACAAGACCATGGATTACAAGATGTAACTCCAGGGACCACACCATCTACCATGACCAAAGGCTTCTTTCGTAGTAATCCGTGGTCTTCTCAGATTGGTCAAGTTATGTGGTTACCTGAAGTCTCGGTTTATTAGGTCAATGTATGGTTGTAAATTGACTTAGTGGTTGCAAAGTTCGAGAAAAAGACTAGGAATTGCTCTTCAAGATGATAATTCTGATTGGATATTAACATTTAGCGGAGACGAATTATAACAGTGTAACATATTTTATGAAGTTTGGGGTATTGAATAAATTAAAATAATACCTCCGTTACGGAGATGTGATAAGTATGTGTTGTTATTGGCACTGGAGCACTGCAAGAAAACAGCTGATTGGACAGATTTTGCTGTTTGTAGAACCACGCCCACTTAAAAAATTTGTATTAAAAGCATTACATTTGTAGCTCTGTTCCTGGCTTCGATTTAAAAAAGTGAACTTTTGTATTACTCTTTGGTAATTCTGATAAAATGTCCCTCGCTGTGTACCTGAGTGTGCTTGGCTACACTATGAACGAAAACGTCAAAAGTAATTGTACTCGGACATATATGAAGAAGGAATATATACTTCAGATTCCGCATTTTTGTTATTTTGTGTAAGAAGCCTTTTTTGTGCTTAGAGTTTCGTATGGTGCATTTCGTTCATTTTAAATGAATGTAATAATGGCCATGTAAATATGTTTGACATTAAGTCTCTTTATGTTTCTAGCCAGCTGTGTTCTTACATAATATGCTAATTTTGAAATGCCGTTACAACAAATTAGCGTTTCACCTCTTGACTGGGTCAAAGAAAACTCAAATGCAAACCCCCAGAACCAGGAATGGAAATTGCAGGTATGTAATAATGGCATATTTAAAATTAGTTACCTATAATGTAGTGAAGAGTAGGATCAGTGTGCAGCTATGTATATCAGTACTGACAGTTATGTCCTGACATGTGTATTAGCTTTGCCTCCTGCCACAGATGATGGTTGTAACTTGACTATATTTAATATTACTGAAAGTAAGGTGAATTTGTGATGTATCCTGACCATCACTGAGGCCATTATGCAGTTTTCTCACAAAATAAATTTGTTTCATAATGTCAGATGGTGGGTTTTGATAAATATGTTGAACATTTGGGTTCCAAATTGCAGGGTATTTGTGGATCAACTGAATAATAAACTACTAGGATGCTTTGTATCATGGTATTAGTTACATAATGTATGGCATACTAAACTCTTATTAATAATAAGACATTCACATGGCTGACTGAATAAACTCCTGTTTATTTATTTATAGTATGTGTTACACATAAGGGCTCTCTGATTCAGTTCTCATCAGAAGTATTATGTCTTGATTGAGATTTTTCTTAGTAATTAATGACTTGGTGGGGTACAGTTGAGTCCATAGGCACTGTGGCTTTATGTAGATATAGTATATCATCACTTCAAAGGATGAGTGCAGCTTTGCTGGAATGATGAATGACAAGGAAAACTGAAGTCTTGGACAAAAACTTGCCCTGGCGCTACCTTGTTCATCACAAATGCCATGTGGGCTGGCCTGGAATTGATCTGTCAGTCTTCCATAGTGAGAAGCCAGTGACTGCTTGATCATTGACAGAGTCCAGAGTCTTTTTTCTTTCTTTCTTTTCTCCTAATGACGACTTCTTTTTGATTTCCAGGAGCCAGTGTTCACAACTTCAAGTCAGCATCCACCAGAACGTTGTGCCTCCCAAGCTTCAACTCTTTCTAATAACCATGATATCTGCAGGTAATCATCAAATGTTTGTTGTTTAATGTTTTGTAATGCTTATTGCCTTGTTGTGTATTCCCACACCCCTTCATGAAACATGCCGTTCCAAGCCAAGTTTGAATTTATGTTCCAGAGGAAACATTGGCTGACTGCTTGGTGCAAGTTTTTAATAGTTTGGAAAGTAGGGTATGTGTAGTGAGGTGGGTGGGTGCAACAGCACTAACCAACTGTCTAAGCTTGAGGTCAGTTATTGGAAATATCCAATATCACTGTTCCTCCATTACACTGCTGAAAATTACTATTACTCCAGATTTAGAATTTGATTTTGTTGTTTATGTTACAATTCATAGGTGGTTTTTATGTTATGATAAAAATAGAGACTATTATATATCCAAAATTTAAAATAAATATATGTAACTGAAATGTATTCTTAAGTGTATTAAAATGGTTACAAAGACTTGTCTCTTTGGTTAAATGCCTGGGATGCAAGGGTGGTCTGAAGATTTCAGCTTGGTTTGAACATGGTAAGTGGAATTTAGCATAGTTACAGAAGGGCTATTATTAAGTAGCTTTTAAAAATAGAATATAATAAGGATTTGTGAATTTGTCTTCCTTCCCAGGTTTCTGATTTTATAATGATAAACTGATTTTCAGAATCTGCCACTGTGAAGGGGACAGTGAGGTGCCCCTTATTGCACCGTGTTATTGTTCAGGTTCCCTGCGCTATGTTCATCAGGCTTGCCTCCAGCAGTGGATCAAGTCCTCAGACATCCGGAGTTGTGAGCTTTGTAAATTCCAGTTCATTATGCGGAGCAAGATCAAACCATTTAGTGAGGTAAATTTATGTTTATTTCTCTTAGCAAAAAAATCAAGGATGGGATGGGTAAAATATGTGGCATGCATGGAGGAAACTGCTGTCTGTTTGTATCCACTTTAGGGGTCTACCAAGTGAGAAGTGGCACAAGAGAAAGTTGTCTCATATACAGTCTAAATATCAGACTGTGGAATTGATAACATTTATGTGACTGTATATGTACAATATTGTTTACATTAAAATATAATATATGCACATCATTGCTGGTGGTATAAGGTACTATTACTGAAGAAGCTAAATAATGAGGTGCTATACATATTTTATGCAGCTTTATCTCTAGTAGCATGAATTTATTATCACAGCTGTATCGGGTAGGTAGACAGTCTGCACAGTCTTGAAGCTTCCCTTTTCTCCCTTTAGTAAACAGTACTTGAGCCAGCTATATATCACTGGTGTTATATCAACAAGTATCCTTATTTATTTGAAGGTTACCAAACCTAAGTTTGAGCCTTCTGCAGTCTGGTGATAACTCCACCTAAGAATTACCATATTCACTTTTATCTAACATTTAAAACTATTTCATATCTTTCATGACTTGGGGCTTTATACCTTGTTCTCATTCATTATTTGTTCAAAATTTTATTCATTTATCAGGAGGAAGTAAAAAAAAAGGATGAAAATCACCAGCATAGCTAGTCTTGATATATGCATTCATGGGTTCGTTTTCTTTTTAAATCTAATATTTGAAAAGGCATGAAAATTCTGTAGCCCATATTCATATTTCATGAGTATTGTAAATGGTATGGTTGAAAGAATGAATAGGGCAACAGACATGGACTGGTGTACTCAGGCACACTGTGCCCCTAACATTTTCATATTACTCAAATGTTTGAAGTGTGTTTAAAATTCTTACAAACAGAAAAACATAAATGTTGCAGTTAAGTGGGTTGATTCTTGGCTAAAGGGCCAGCTGTTCTGATAGGTTATTCATATTTATTTTCGATCTCTTTACCACTGCACAACTGCTTCTTTCCACATCCATCCCTGTTCAACATTCCTTGTGATCTGGCCATTTGACATGATATAATATGTGTAGTTGAAGAAGGATTGTTAAATTAACTAAGTTATGAATGGAACATTTTTCATATTATTCCTCTTGACAAAAATGATGACTTGGTTGCAGTGGGAAACACTGGAGATGTCAAGTATGGAGCGTCGGAAGCTTCTTTGTTCAGTCACATTCCATGCTGTGGCTCTGATGTGTGTTGTGTGGTCATTATATGTTTTGATTGATCGTACAGCTGAAGAGATTCACAAAGGTCTTCTTGAATGGCCATTCTGGACCAAACTAATTGTTGTGGCCATAGGATTTACTGGGGGCCTTGTCTTTATGTACATCCAATGCAAAGCATATCTCCATCTGTGTCGACGCTGGAAGGCCTTCAACAGGGTAATATTTGTCCAGAATGTCCCAGGAAAGGTTGCCTTGCCAACATCAAATTCTCAGCCTCCACTGGCAAGGGAAGAATCATTGCTAGTGTCAGAAACATGTTGTGGAATTGTTGCCTCAGATGATATTGTAAGGGGAAAAAACAGAGAGACTGAATCAGCTAGTGCAACTACTGCAGATTTTGCTTTCCTTGAGGGGAGGCAGAAGACATTGACTAAAAGTAAGGAAGAAGGGATGCAACATGAGACTTCAGTTTATATGGCTGACAACATTCTTTTGGCATGTACTGATTGTGGAAATGAGGAATTACTTAAGAGAGATACTGTAACAGATAATGGCAGTAATTATCAGACCCTAATATCCATGTCCATAGAAAGTTGTGGTATTGCTGACATAAGTGATTTAAAAGATAGTGACTGTCAAGACAGTGCCGCTGACATATCAAGCAGAAAATTTTCATATGAAACATCTCATGTAACTGAAGAGAGTTGTTTGACTGGGAATGAATGTGAAGAAATGAGCCACCTTCTACAAGATGACAGAAAGTGTGAAAGTGTATGCATAATGGGTGGAAGTCACCAGGCTGCCAGTGGTTTTGTGTTTCTTCCATCTTCTCTTTCACCTCACCTGGGCAGGCAAACAGAACTGGTTGGAAGGGGGAAATTGCAAGACATAAATGTACTCAATACGTCCACTAGTTGTGCTGTGAGTTCAAGTAGCAGTGAAGAATCATTTCAGTCACCATCAGTACAGTGGTTGCAACAAAGTCACAAGTCATTGAATGGTACAGGACTGCCATTTAAACAGCAACAGACTCCTCCTTTGCCAGTGAGACCATGGACTGTTGGTCCTTCCAACTCGGGTATGAAGTGGGTAGCTGATGTAATAACCGATCGAACAACTGAAGTACAAGCAGCTACAGTCCGACCAAAGTTCTCTCTTGGTTCCCAGTCCCCACTTCTTCCAGTTGTTCCTGGAAGTGATGATCATACAAGTTATAAATGATGACTGCATAAATTATACAAAATTTATGAGGTGTGAGGAAAATTTATTTCAAAATATTTGTAACAGAATTCATTATGTTATCAAACTAGGCCTATTTAAAAACGTAATTCCTGTAAATGGTGTATTTAAACAATATATTTCAAGTACAAATTAAAAAATTTAACCGAAGTGTTTACTTCTTTTCTCTTTGGCAATATGAATGGAGTGAAAGAAAAATTATACATTAGAAGAATGTGGTAGTCATTTTACCATGTGACAATGGTAACTTAGACTTTTCTGTTGTGTAATTAGGTTGAGTTCCATTCACATGTTTTACTTACATTCAAATATTGACATTTGGACTATATATGGATTTTATCCCAGTTGACTGACTAAAAATTTACATATTGTACTTAATTAAAAGTATCTGTGATGTGTATGAAACAATACTTCATAGTTTTTCTGATCACCAATTGTAAAGTAATTTGTTCATAATAAATTAGTCCAGTTTTTAAGAGTATTAATTAGGTTTGCTGCTTGGTGTATGTTTAAGGCATAATGTAATTCAAAATGTTTTGTGTTGATTTTATATATAGTGCCAGTATAATAAATTAATTAAAGTGATTATTATAAGTTACAAAGTATTATGCTGTCATTGATTTATACTTTTAAAAGGGGCTTTGTAGGGACTGCTGTCTCAAGTCAGGTTTGAGATGTTCAGAAAAAATGCAATTTATTGTACTATTAGATTACCTCAGATATTAGTTCCACTACCCCTCTTTTCAGCAGAAAGTTTTAAAGAAAGATTATTTAATTGTACAGATAAAATTCTTCAGTGCAAACATACATTTTTTTCTCCTCCATCCTTTCATAATGCTCACAGGTTAAGGTTCTCAGTTCTCTAAGGTTCACAGTGAATGCTTATCTGGTGAAACTATCATCTGGTATTTGTTCTTTGTATTTCATTCATTAGCACATATTGGCACCAGAGTACTGTATATCATAGATGCTAGAGAATTGTTGGTTTGTTTGGCAAATCTGATAGAAATGACTGAATGTGTAAGAAGAACCTCTTGTTTCCAAGTAGTTTCCTGTGATCATTACAAAATTTACCTCAGAAGTAGGGCAGCAGCTCCAGAGTACAGAACTGTATGTATCATGGTGAAAGCTATTAAAGTGTAATGATTACATGATGATGGATTTTTAAGGGTGATGAAAATCTGTAGCACTTCTTCAGAGGGGAAGTAAAGCCGGTGGTCCCATGTCATAGATTTATGGCATGTAGGAGCAGCTTATGAGCATGATATGAGATGTTTCGAGAGCAAAATTCAGCAGCCATTTCTCACCCAAATCTCTGCTGATTCACTACTAGATGGCTCTGGCAATCACAATCATGACTGTAGAAATTGTGCAGTCAGTGGGCTGGTTACTCACAAATGCACACATCAGAGACCAAGAAAACCTCCGAAAGGAGGCCCTATGCTCTGGAAAAGTGTGATAGGAAATAAAGAAGAAAGAATACATACTCTGGGACTCAGTTTGCTTACTGGATGTCAAAAATACTGCTAAAACTGTCAAGGCATTGCAATGCATAGAAGTCTTGAAATGCAATTTAAGGAAAAAGTATAACATTCTGAATAGGACGTTTTGTCAATATAATGTAGTGGTGTAACACTGGAATAAGGAGAAAAACAATTAATGTCAAAAGACGGTTTGCCTTTATTTGTAAGTACATCTCTCTTCAAGAATTAAATCCATACATTTTGTTGAAAAAGTACATGATCAATTTCTGGATGAGTAATAGAAGCACATTTTCTCAGGAAAGTAAATATATTATCACATTTTCTTCAATCTGGTCTTTAAAGTTTCAAGATAGTCCAAAGCATTAATATTGTGTTCACAAAATATGCTTTTAAATGTAGAGTATATGGACAAATAACACACTTGTTCGCAGCTATGGCAACCACTCAGCACATCAGTATGATGACACAGAACCCCAATATATAGAACTTTGGTACATATATATAATGATATACAATGTGATTCAAAACTTCCTGCATACCACATAGGGCAGTGTGTGAGCACAAAGATTTTTTTAATCACTCCACAATTCCAACATTTGTTCCTACAGATATAAAGTGACTTTGGAAACATTCTGTATCACCACTGTTGCCACCAGCTGACATTCAACAGAATGCTTGCTGTCTTGCATAGCAGTGATTAGGAGCTACATGTATGTAGCATGTATTTGTTCACAACACACAGTATGCTGTTTTAGCAGAATTGAAGGTTTCTAAGAATAGCCGAGTACACAGCAGTATACCAAATACAGATGATACAGTACATTTTATATAGTGTTGTACAATATACTGCATATAATATAATGTAGCACATAAAAATTAAATAAAACAAGAAGAAAATATATAGTACATTGCAATACATTCCAGTGTATTACATATATACAGTACAGTGTAATGAATAACTTGCATGTGGCTCACATAATAAAATGGGAAAGGAATTGATACCAATCTGAGATCCCCTATCGACCTAGAAGTCAACACTTTGAAGCCTGGAGGGGTGGGTTTTTTGTCTCTGATCTTGTGATTTTCTGACAAAACTTTTGTATGAATTTTTAATTTTCCCCATGTATACTAATGCTCTGCCCATCTCAACCACCTTTGATTTAATCAGCCTAGTAATATTCTGTATTCTCCTGTTACTTTTCATTTCTTAGTTCCAAATACTGTTTTATTGTTCTCGCACCCGTAATTTAACTACTGACTATTCATCATTTCTATTAAAGAAGCTTTTGACTATGGGATGAAGTGAAGAACTGTAAACAAAGTTAGGTACCTTACATTTATTCAGCCTTTCACATATAAGTCAGAAAATAGTCATGCAGAAATGCAATAAATATTATAAATAAATTACCCCTAACTAAAAATATAAAATTATGCTCTTAAAATCAACTGCTGTGTTACCCATTATAAAATATTAATACAGCTGAATAATCCATGTTTGTGAAGTATAATTTAGTAAAGCAGCCTACAATC
This sequence comes from Zootermopsis nevadensis, assembly GCF_977971745.1. Lineage (NCBI taxonomy): Eukaryota > Metazoa > Arthropoda > Insecta > Blattodea > Termopsidae > Zootermopsis > Zootermopsis nevadensis. Next base: position 17,642,864 of record NW_028259142.1, read on the forward strand.
CCAAGTATCCTAATCATCTGTGGATTAGTGCCTCTTAACTCAAAAGGGGTTATACAACAATCAGTCAAAAAGGTGCTCTGATTGACTTAGGGATGAGAAGTTCTCCTGTTCCCCTATAGATGGCTCTGTTTCTGTTTCTGCCATTATTTGCTGCAACCACTGCTGAACTTGAGATGGGCGTCGACAGTCACCGACAAAGCTGTCTTTTGCTGTTGTCACTGGTTCAGATGACACTTGACTCTACAATATGAAAGAAACATCTTTTGTAAAGTGAACCAGATTAAAGAACCTACTCCTGTTAGAATATTTCAATGGTAACATACAATTCCCATTGTTGAGAAGCTATGAATAGCTGATTTCAATTCTTGAGAGACAGCAGAGCACATTTCCTACACTGATCTTGAACACCAAATAAACTCAGATGATAAGTTCCTTGCAAGGCATCTTGTGCATTTTTATTTACTTCATGGAGCAAAGTCCTTCCTGAGAAGCCAACAGTCACTCAAAGACATTCCCAACATTTCATGGAACCCGAAGGTTAATTACTCTGTTCACAAGAGCCCACCACTGGTCCCTATCCTGAGTCAGATGAATCCAGTCCATACCACCCTATCCTGTTTATCTTGTAAGATCCATTTTAATATTTTACTCCCACATACCCAGATTGATGATCCCCAGTGATTTTGTCTATGTATGGACTTAACCTTGAGAGAAGGATGGTGGATAAAATTTTGTTTGCCTCAATAATTACTTGTCAGTTTTATTGCCCCTTCTTGTAAACTGGTACAATAATATACTCCTTCCACTGCTGAAGCAATTCTTCCTTATTCCAAACAGAATTAAGGAGTTTACGGATCTCAAAACATTAATGTTTCACCTCCTGCTTCAATCAGTTCTAGCGCAATTGCAACCTCCTAAGGACTAGGCTTAGGTACTAACAGCTAAAATGTATGTATTTCTGTTGCCTTAATATCACTAACCTTATGTACATTCAACAGCTCAGAGAAGTAATTCTTCCACCTATTCAAAGTGTTGTGGGAATCTAGGTTTTCATTATCCATGTGAAGGGTACAGAACTTACATTCACAAGTGTACATTCTGGAGTGGCCAATGTACCCTCCTGCTGTCCTTCGCTAAATCCCTTGAGACGTGGGGCAAGGCTAAACTGAACAACATCTTGCTGAGGTGTTGAATGATTTGAAAGAGGTTTATATAGGCACACATGGTCTTCATTTGCATCTTGGTAGTCTTCAACTCTATACCATAGAAAAACAAATAATTCACATTCTCATTTCCACAAAATGTCTTAAAAATTATAACAGCACCAATGTCTGAAGTCAACTCCTTCCATCATCAAATTATTATATTAGCTGTTCTAGAGAAGGCTTCTAGCCTATCTCTCTGATTTTAGAAGGAATACGGTTATGATACTGTACTCAAAACTGTAGCTCCATCTGCAGTACCATGAAGTACAAAGTGGTAATTATATTGCACAGGAATATGAAGCACAGTGCATGAAATGGTGATTACAAAAGCTATTTTCTCCTCCCCCCCCAAACACATTTTTAAAGCGTTCTTCTCACCTGTAAGGAACAGAAAATGGTGCCACATTTCCCTCAATTGCAACAAGATTTCCTCCTTCCACATTGACTTTCCCAAAGGTTAGAATGCTCTCACATAAATAATTCTCTTGGTCCAGATTCAAACTGACTTGAGGTATTGATTTAACAGCATCTCCACTGAAATACATAATCCACAATAGTGAGTGACTAAATTTCTGGTAGTAGAACCAAAATGTTCAGCACCACTAACATCAAAACCTGCCACTGAACATGCAGCTGCAATGAAATATTCAAATATTATACCATTTTGATAGTGTACTCCCATCTATGACAAGGCGTATGAAGTGACCTCTTCCCTTTAGGTTTTCAGACTTCATTTTTATGTATATTCAATTTTCCATATATATGCCCTTCCCATCTCACTCCAACTTGATTTGTTCAATCTAATATTTGGTGAGTAAAAATTATGAAGCCCTCATTATGCCTCCAAATGCAATGGTGTAGTTGCATGAGATACACCAAGTTGTTAATCCCATCTGTGGAAGCATTATGATACAACTGTCTGTGGCACTGAAGGGGAACATACATGATGCAGTTGGTAGGGACAGAGTGTTGTGACTGCAGAAGAGCTATCTGTTGACTGTGGAGAACATCAACTTGCCGTAACAGCTGCTTTTCTCGAGACTGCAATGCTTCAGTCAGCCTAGCAAATGATCCACGAAGCTTTGCTTGGGCCTTCAACAAAAACAAGGAGAATAATACTATCTTTAGTATTCCATAATCCACCTCATATATATCTTAAGACATATTTAAAACCAATAAGATTCAGTTATTTAATAATGCTTTTCAACTGAAGTGGTTATTTAGCTTCCAATGACATGATAAAAACAGGTGTGGTAAATGATGGAATGCAAAGTAAGACAAAGCTATATTTGCTTATTTGAAGGTACTATACAAACATATGCTGGGAGGGATGATAAAAAAAAAGTAATGTGTCAAGATGGCCATTAATGTGGCTATGATTCTAATCTGGGACCTTCCAAACACAAAGCATAACTGCTAACCACTTGAACACAGCAATCACTGATATTCATAAGAATACACAATTAAGAACTAATATTACATTTAATAATTTAACTATTCAGACTATGGTGACAATTACTCTGGTCAACAAGTTAAAAATATGGAAAATTTGCAATTATTGCACTACTCAACTTCAAGGAATCATGTTTTGGAAGTGTGGTTCAGAGCTAAAGACATGGAGGGGAAGTGTGATTTCATAAGAAACAGATACATGGCACATATATTTGCAATTCTCAGACAACTTTTCATTACACAAATCTAACCAATGTCTATACAATGGTAGTGCTTTATTTTATTGTGAGGAAAGAGAACTTACTTGGCATGTTGTTAGCTGCAGCAGCTGATGACAGTGGGCCAAGGTAGCTGCAGGATTTGTCAGATCTGCACTACTGTTTGATGGTGAACTTATCTCATCCTTCCTTTCTATCATGACAACTGTCTAAACAGTGAATGATGACATAATTTGTTATTTAGACAGTGATCCACATTCACTGCACAATATTCTGGGTATAGCACTATATTAAAGTGATACAATTACCAGTGTTTCAAAGGACCTTAATGCCTCCTTCTTCAGGGTGAATACCAAGTAAAGATGGTGCCAAAAGTCTTATAAGCGAATGTAACAAAGAAATCTGACTGGTACACAATCCTTTCATGGAATGTAAATAAATTATATTATTTTCCCTTGTCTACCTCCCAATTTTGGGAAGTAACTCAAGCAGTTTAAATCAAATGTATTTATTTTCATTACTATGTAGCTATATAAAATGCTTCTTCAGGAGTTAGCAGCGCTTTAAATTACAATAAACATGAAAGGGGTCAGTGCTTTTAAGGACTAAAATTTTCTGCGCATCCGAAAGAAAATTTGCGTATAGAAACATCAACAGGTCTGCACCCTCAATAAAAAGCTAACCTCAACACATATCACAAAAGATTTAATAATATACGTTACCTTTTCCCTAATTAATGTCTCTAACTTTATAAAATTCGGCCTAAATGATTCAACCACAAGAAATTACACAATCATTCCTAGACTTTACCTGGCATAGGTAAGTAAAGTGGTCAGCTGGTCTCTTGTGGCTGGTCGCTTCCACGGATTATAAACAATTTTCCAAAATGCTGTAAACCATGCATTAAGCATCTAAGGGGTTAACCGCCCACTAAGGAACACCAAAAACATAGCCAACCTACTATTTTCTTGAGTACTATATCCTTCCTCCGTGACATCGATCTGGTCATAACCGATGTGGTTAGCCTCTCAGAATTTTCTACTCTTCGTTTCTAGCAATTTAAGATGGCGAAATTAGGAGTACGTTTTGTGCTGTGTTTGTTGGTCTTGTGAGTGTGAAGTTTAGAGGAACATGTTGAAGTGAAATGTGCAAAGCTTGTGACTTTAGAATATATATGTCAGCATATATTGACTTAAGTTTATTAAAAGCTGATACGATACAATGTCAGCTTTTGCAGCTGAATACATGGAACTCAGAGGTCAAATTGTGAACCACTCTGAAAAATATTTAAGAAAAACGCATTTAAAGATATTGATCGATAAATTTCAACCTATCATAAACTCGAAAAGACTTTCCAGTTATGTAAATAATTTTAATGACTTAATAACCATACTGGAAAAAAGAAGTTATGTCGGGGAACACAACGTAGGTCCGTTTACGGAAATTGTACAACTATTGCCAAATGCTGACATTTTGAGTGAAATGTTGTCGAATTTCCAGACTAACAACAATAGGAATAGAATTCAAGGAATGCACATGAATAATAATGGTAAGAGCACAATGAGTGAACAAATTATTTTTCTTGGATCTTACAATAACGTTAAGTTGTGGGATAACTGCTTGCCATGTGCCATAGGAATTGCAATCCAATTAATTTGAAGGCATCATAGCAGGCTGTATATATCCAGTGTGCTACATCCAGATGTATATGGGTAAAGCACACTAATGAAATGTAAAGTAATTAGGTGTAAGAAAATATGATATTTAAAATAAAGCAAACTAACACAGTTGATAGCATGACAGGAGACAACTAATGTTTTACTGGTGAAGAGCATTTTGTATGTTGTGTAGCAGGTAACATGTCTCCAATCCTTCTTATAATCTGCCTATGATTTTGAATATTGGTGTCATGTGTCAGATATGTAATGAAAGGTAAACATTTTCTTTTTCTTTTCCAAGGAAGCACTGAACCTCCCTTTTATTCTTCAAGTAATTCTTCAGGCTCAAGATCTAGAAGTGCAGATATATTTTTCAGTAACAACAGTGTGCTACAAAAAGCAGGTATGTGTACAAACGTGCAATGTTTTTTAATGCTATATTGTACTCATTTTTTGTTATTTAGCCATTAATGTCACAGCATAAAATACATCACTAACTGCATGGAATTGCAAGTTTTTAGCACATAAAAATAACAACATATAAAGAGTGCTGTCATGTGGGATGTAGTGCTATGTAATCTGGTTCATATTGACCAAATTTTCAAAGGAACTTACTGCCTCTGTCATTCTAACCAGACTACACAGTGCTGCATCCCAGAAGACAACCATCTTGATACTTTTCATCATGAGAACCTCAAATCTCACCTGAACATACATGAACACCGGTATAATACATTGAAATAAACCGTAGATTTTTCCTTGCAAGTCTGCATGCTCTTCATATGTAGTAACATTATCATTAACCCAAGAATGAATGGTTTAATCCAAATATCTGCAACCAGTCTGCTTTGTATTAATGTTGATTTTGTATTCACTTGTTTAAATTCTTTTCCAGCCTTGGATCATATTTGTAAAGATATAGGAACACAGTGGAGAGAGCTAGCAAGAAATCTATCAATACGTGAAGGAGAAATTGATGACATTGAAGTTCAGTATCCCAGGAACTTGAAGGAACGTGCTTATGAGGTATTTTCAGAAATAGCAGATTGACTTTTCATTACTGAGACCTACAAAACATGTCTTCATATAAGCAGAATCGTATTTTATGAAAATGGAGACATCGTGTCTATATTCCTGTTTACCTTCATGACAATGTCCTTAAGCACAGTGCAGTCATCTTTTTTTGTTTATATATTGCCTTGTCATCTCTGTACAACATGTAGCTTGGATGTTCTTTCCCATGGGTTTTGATTATTTTTTATTTTATTTTATTTTACAGTGCATGAAGAGATTTATACAAGAAACAGAACCATACAAAGTGCAGCAGAAATTGCTATATGCTCTTGACAAATGTGGAAGACGAGACTTGAAAGAAGATGTAGAAGAAATCCTAAACAGGAGAGCATATTGAAGATGTGATGTTTCTCTATATCAAGAGCCTTCAAGCACATTTTTCTAACATGCATTTAATGTAGATACTTGTGACAGGACTCTAGAATTACAATTTAAGTCTATAGATGGTAACCAAACCCACTTGTCCATAGGCTTGCAGTGTGCATGGAACAGTTAATTTACATTAAATATTTAAGAATTCAACATTAAATGTCAAGATCATGGAGTAGATATAGTACATTTAATTTGCTTTCTTATCTACACTTTGCACATGATGAGAAATCATTGCTTTATTATGGATTTAATATAAATTAGACAAAGGCTTTATACTTGACACAAGTCTCGTTTTAGCTCACCAATGGCAAGTGATGCCATTTTACTGGAAATATACAGGCAGGAGTATATTTACAAATGTGTAACACCCATGGACTCTATTTACACTTTTCTTCTCCTAACCTAATTTTACATGGGTTAATGGATGAAAAGTCTCCAATACCTCATCTGTCTTCTCACAATCCTTACTTTTCAATTTGTTAGTAGCCCTTTCCTCTGTTCTTGATTTCTAGTACTTCATTAAACCACCTTGTTCAGTTAGCCCATGTTTCTTTTTCCTTTTAATTTTATATCCAACACCTTTGGTATCCTTGTTCAGTCCATTCTATTTAGGCAGTGCCATAGTTCAGCCAGTTAGTCCCTGGCATCTTGCTGTGATCACTGCCCCTGACCAAGCAGCATGTTCTACCCTTACTCCAAAGTTAGTGGTTTTATCTCTGACTCAGCACTTGAATGGTCTTAGAGTAAAGGTACCTTGTAACTATCAAAATATGTTTGGCAACATTGTAGTGTACATCTTTCAAAATTATGTATTGCTGGTACCTTTTATATCACAAATTAAATTTTTAAGAATATATGAATAAATATTCAAGTTTTTAGTTTTAATCTTTTAATATGTAAAATGTTGGAATACACTCTATAGATAATGAACTGAGTAAAGTTTATATCAGCACAAAATGTAAGCTGTAAATAACTTCCATAGCTTTAGATTGTAAACCTAACATATAACTGAATTAAACAGCAAAATGGAAAGAAAAAAATATTGCAATATAATTTTTTCCCCACATGAACAATCTGTAAAAAAGAACTTGAATAAGTGGAGTGTGCGTACTCATTCCCTACCTTTCAGTTTCAGTAACAATCACTTGATATCTATCTTTATCATACATTTGATCTATAGCCTGTTCTCATCACTTATATATTTACACTTCTGTCCAATCATACAAATGAGTCCATTTATAAATTAAATATGTAGGTTTAAGAAAACTAAACATGTTTAGAAAGATTATGTGAAAAACAGTTATGGCATAAATGAACACACTCCTTGTTACTGGTTAGTATGCACGGAAGTTGTCAATATCTAGAAGAAACTTATTGCAAGTAAAATTAATAATGTATACTTAAATATTGATTTAACAGTACATAAAGACAGTAACTGGAGACAAAACCACATTAAAGATCTCTTAACCAAAATATGTCTTCTCTACTTCAATATTTGCATATATGAACTTACATGGTCATTTCAATAAATAGTTATTTTGCCATAGTTCACATTTTTAGAATCATCAAAAACAATTGCGCGATCAAACTTGTGTACCAATTTCAAAACATTTTACATAGAACTTTTTTGATATTTTATCCACAGTCTTCAACATTTAACTCTTTCCTAACCGACATAGGCTGTTATACTGTGTAAGTGTTTTTAGTAACTGATCCAGCTTTAGCCATAGTGTCTTTGTGGATCTGGTAGCCAATAGTAACATTACGGCCAATACTGAGGCGCTGTTTTAGTTTTCGCCTGAAAAACAAAAGAAAACATTGTAATGTAGCCACCTGTCAATCTGTATGCCATTCACATGAGCAATTATAAATTGTTCTCTCTGAGACATTTCAGGAAATTGGGTAGTGTTCCCATTTCATCTTCATTTGAATTTCCCACTAACATGTTTGCTACGTAAGGCAAACTTTAGTTTCATCCACCATGCCCTACAATTAATACCAGGGAAAATATAAATATCATCAGTTATTGGTATGGTATTACTAAGAATAACTAAAACATGTTGTTCATTATAGTAAATCTTACCCTATCTCTATAACACTTGGTGCTTTCACAGCATCTGCAGTCCAAATACCTATTTTATCTCCTTTTGCTCGAATGTTTACAACAGCTCCACAAACATCTTCACTATGCTCATCAAATGCTTCACCAATCATGCATAACAGCTACAAATACAGAAAAAATCAACACTATCACAGCAGTGTTCAATCATATTACATACATTACTTGTAACAGACTTTATGGGCAGTGATGATGATGATGATGTTCTGGGTTCTAGAGTGAAGAAGGAGACAGTACACTTCTCCGTTGAAATCTTACCAACAACTCATGGTGCCAGAACACAGAAGATCATCATCACTTAAACTTTAATCCAACCTAGGTGATATACTGTTACTTTAACACTTCCAAATATATATTACTTATACTACCAACTGGCAGGAAGCATTATTCCCACTCAATTGCTCTTGTAAATTAGACTCACACATACTCTACATTTATGTTTAAACTTTTGATACACATGTCAGATTTACTCTTTTATAATGTACATTTATCATCAGTGATTATAATGTCAGATGAAAAATGAAGATGATCATGATCGGTGTACATGAATATTGATATTAACAGTGTTGAACTACCAGAGTTTGTTGGCAGGTTTGTTAGAACACAAGAGAAGGGCCTGTACTTACTATTTCAAGCCAATATTTATCTAAGTCATTTCCTCTCTGATTTTTTGCCAGGTTTATTAACCAACGGCCTCCTCGCTTATTTGCATCATCTTCCCACATTGGACGAATACCCTTTTTAAACAAAGAGTAATCGCAACCCTGGCGTAACTCACTAGCCATCTTTATATGGTTGTACAAACTGTAAAATGAAATAAAAATCACAATGTTGCACGGTATAAATCAACTACGGATGGCAACTGTTATTCAGGCTTGTCACAACAGGTTTACAAGTCCTGTGGATTAGCACAACAAATACGCCTTAAATAAAAGACCCAATAGAAATTAATTAAATTACCTCCAAAAGTCTTCAACTGTATCAAAACTTATGATCTCTTTTTGATTTTCTTCCCAGTTTTTATTCCGGTCATTTTCATAATACCAGAGTGTCCAAGTATTCTGCAGTGGGTGTTTAATTTGAAGCTCAGGTGGCAGCTCGTCAACAACACCATCCTCCTTCTTTTCCACGTCCTGTCAACACAAACAGTACGCGGCAACGCTAAAATAATTAACTTCCGACAGAATAACGGCAGTCCATCCTGTTCCACGTTAACCTGCCGGCCCATGACCCCCAGCCATGCAGTGCCATTCACGACAATCATACTACAGCCTCTTGTAACACAATATATTTTTTAAATATCACACTGAAATTATATCGACGAATAATTGGAAACTACGATGCATAACCTACCTCCATTTCTTCTAATTTATTTCCAGCCATATCACACGCTTACAAACCACACAAATTGACCGACTTAAACAAAATACCATTAACGACACCTATAGGGAAGGGTCCTGTACTACGTGTATACATGTTTGTTTTATTTTACCATGAATTACATACCGTATGTATTTGTACTACAATATATAATCACATAACATCTGTTCTGTCATTATATGTATTATCAATAACAGTACATATGACAAAAATATACCTGACTGGTACAAAGAAATGGGGGAATTGGGGGTTCTTAATGACCATGAAAAATTAGACATTAGGTTAGCGATTACGTAATATTGTACAGTTTTAGTAAATATTTAATAATCGGCCAGTAATAGGAGATTCTATGCAATAACCTCTGCAGCTGATTCAGGGCCGTATTACAAAAATAAAGAAACATTATTTTCAACATTTGGCACTAATGATTCCAAATCGATACTCCTATATCGATATTCACACATTATGGCGCTGACTAAATCGATGCGTCTTTCTCGATATTCCTTCTTACCACATTTTGGCGCTCGCATTTGCCCAGCAATCTACCAATCAGAAGGAAAGAAGACTAATTCTTTCTGAGTTAGGCGCGTAGTCTTTATGTTTTTACTGTATTGAAGGTTACAGCAGGTAGCAAGGAAGGCGAGTTTTGTGCGTATTGTATGAATTATATGTTTTCTTGATTAGGGAATTCGTTATAAAGAAGGGAACACTGAAGATGTTTGAAGCTCGTCTTGTGCAAAGTTCCATCCTAAAGAAGGTTTTGGAAGCTATAAAAGATTTACTTAATGAAGCAACATTTGATTGTTCTGATTCCGGAATTCAGCTTCAGGCGATGGATAATTCACATGTTAGCTTAGTGTCTATGAATTTAAGAAGTGATGGATTTGACAAATACCGATGTGACAGGAATATTTCTATGGGCATGAATTTGGGCAGGTAAGTGCTGAGCAGAATAAACTGCTAAGCTACTGTGAGTTGATGTATAGTCACTAAAAGCCATACAGTATACTGAGTGATAGGATTTAATACCAAAGCCATCTCTAAGCTACGTTCTTTTGCATGTATAATAAATAAAGGTACATAGTTTTATTTATTTTCCTTCACATTAAACCTAATATAACAGCTTGACTTGTTACGTAAATTAATTTTCTTGTTTTGGTTTATTGTCATTTTGGCACATAAACCTACCCTAACCTAACCAAACATGTCACCAGATTCAGTTTATAGAAGCTTTTCCTCTTTTGTATAGTGTAATTCATTAACAGACTTATGTGAGGATAGTGATATAGTGAACAGTTCGATTTTCCAGCAAATATGATGGTTTCACTATCTTGGAATTATGCGGTTAATTATGTGACACAACATGTGTAAAATTTTTCTCATTTGGGAGAACATACTGTGGTATTAAATTGTGGTGACCAAATCCTCCTGTTACGGAATCTGAGGTTTATTTACAGTCCCTGGAATATACATAGCCTGTGATAACCTACCCAGTCTTCTCTACCTATTGATATTACAGTGAGGGTACAAAGACAATGCTTATCGTTGCTACCACCGAAATTAATAGAATGATTAGTATGAACCCCAGATTTAAGGCAGTTTCTTTTCTAACTTAATTCACCAATAGTTCAGGTAACTTCAAAAATAAAATGAAAGAAAAACATCAATTTGTCATCAGTCTTGTGATCTGGAATTAGGATTGGGATTTATGTACATCACATAAAGGAAGCATGTAGAAAATTTATAGTGTTATACTGTAAAAGTGTGAAGAGATTGAACTGTTAATTTTGAGTTGTCTGGTTTGATGATGTTTTATATTACATTTAAGTGGGAGAGATGGCCTTATAATAATATTTGTGTAAACAAATAGATCCTTTTCTTCATATTTACTGAATTATAATACCTATAATTCTTCCCCTGTGCAGTAATTTCTTGATAGTATTTAACATATGTTCTGTGAATAGTATGTTTGTCAGGTAAGTAAAGTGGCTATTGCTGGATAACTGGGGTTGATTCCTGTCATTCAGATTTTTTCTTTATCATTATATCAGTGCTGTCTATTGGGCATCATAGCTTCCTGTTCAATTATTGAATTTCAGGGGTGAATTGATAGTAGCAAGAAACTGACTGTTATCTCCATATTTAGTGCCAAAGTTAAAGAATGCATGGAGTTTTACATTCCCTCCCCTCACATGTCTTCATAGTGTTAAAGCTCAGGAATGCCTTTGCCTTTGATGTCCAGTTGGAACAGACAGAATTGTGATTTCCAACTGTAAAGTGATCAGTTTCAATGTAGTAACCACTACATTATAACTTGAATGTTTTAATTCATTTTGTTGTTGCAGTATGACAAAGATTCTTAAGTGTGCTGCTAATGAGGATGTTGTAACAATGAAAGCACAGGACAATGCTGACACTGTTACCTTTGTTTTTGAGTCCCCAAACCAAGAGAAAGTCTCAGATTATGAAATGAAACTGATGAATCTAGACCAGGAACATCTTGGGATTCCAGTAAGTTCTTTTTTTTTCTCCCCCCCCCCTTTTACATTATGCTATGACTTGTTTATAAATTAAAAGTTTCTATCAGTCTTAATTTGGTATCACTCTTGTTTTTACTTTTAGGAGACAGAGTATGCATGTGTTGTTCGTCTTCCTGCTGGGGAGTTTGCCAGAATCTGCCGAGATCTGAGTCAGTTTGGTGAATCTGTTGTTATTTCTTGCACTAAGGAAGGAGTTAAATTCTCTTCTGCTGGTGACATTGGTTCAGGTACATAATGTGTTGAATGAATAGAATTTATGAAGATTATGACCAGACATGCTGAGTTGAATGTGCAGGCTGGCACAAATTTTCTGTCAATTTAGGATGGAAATAGCATTCACAGAAATTTATTTGTCAACACTGAAATTGTCACCTACACCTTGAAATTAGAATTACACTTCAAAAATTTGAAAATCATACATAATAATATGCAAAGGTTCAAAACTATCAAAATAATATGCAAGAAGTTCTAAACACCATGCCACCCAGGTTAGTGTCGGTCTGGCCATGTATATGTTGATACATTACAATTAATCTGACAACTTAATTTAAAATTTATGGATACCTAATTCTGATGGTACGTAGTCAACAAAATGTATAATTCCTACTGGTGGCGTGAATGTGAATGAATCAGAAACCGTAGGTGTTATGCTATTTACCTGAATAATATGGTGCTTTTGTCTCAAAACTTAAATTCATGGAAAGATATATTCCATTTCAAATGCTGAGTACAGTTAAATACCAGTCAGTGTTTAATATACTTGAAAAATAATGTATATAGTTAAGCTAGTTATAGCTGGTTGTACTATGGATAACAGCAGTGCTCATAATGTTGAGTAATTTATAATGCTGGTGATGTAAACATTTACTGATTCTAATGAAATGTTTTCCTTTGTGCATGATTTAAAACTGACTCTTTCAGATTGCTAAATTAGGGCAAAATTATTCTTAGGTTTGGGTAAGTACAGTTTATAAATTCTGCCACTGTTGTACAGCAAACATCAAATTAGCCCAGACAAGCAATGTTGATAAAGAAGAACTTGCAGTCACCGTTGAAATGCAAGAGCCTGTCACACTGACCTTTGCATCACGATACCTGAATTCATTCACCAAGGCAACATCTCTTTCTAATGTGGTAAGCATTTGTGCCTGCTGTCTTTTTCATCAACGTATTGTTTGCGTCATGATGCTCATGTAATATTTCATTTCTTGCTCGAAGCTATTTTAGGATTCATTGACAAGTAGATTCATATGAAGAATGTAATGTGTACCCATTATAGTAAAATAATAATTGACAGCTAGATAACTCAGATTGCCTAATTTTCCACTTAGGCAGATAGTTTTACAGTACATGACTGTAATCTTGAGACTTGCAAGGAATGCAGGAAGTCCAAAGCATTAAAGGCTGATGCTATCTTTCCTCCTTCACCCTGCAAGTTTCAAGATTACAGCCAAGGACTATACATGCTTCATAATGTGCATAATTTGAAAGTTGGTTGATATGAAATTCAGTCATCAGTAATCTTTAGGTATTAGAACTTTGTTGATTTAGTAAAAATATCAGTAATTCATATTCATCTTGAGGCCTTTGCTAGGACTGTGGTTTGTGCTGTAGAATGTGAATGAATTTCTCTGCAGTTTGGAAGGCGGTCGGCATATAACATGTTGAATAATTCAACTTCTTTTTCTTCTAGGTTCAGCTGTCAATGTCACCTGATGTTCCTTTGGTAGTGGAGTATAGAATTGGGGAAATCGGACACATTCGTTATTACCTTGCTCCCAAAATTGAAGATGAGGATAACAATTGAATTTTCCATTCTTGTATTATAATTAGCATATTCTCATTCCATGGAAAGTGTTTGTTTTTTTGAATGGAGCTGAACAGATTGTTCACTTCTGTGGTTTTTTGCTTTAACAAAGAAATTGCAACCATTATACATTAAATAGGTGTACTGCAGTTCTCTGCATCCTAGTTCACTGCATATTTATATTCATATGGTGAAGAATGGTGAATATTTCATATAATGTGTGTCAAATCATATAGAGAATTTCATCAGTCACAACTCACTGACAAAAATAAACGACCATCTGATATCATAACAATGTAATTACTGTTTGAAGATATCCGTCTTCTGGGTTATTGCGCTGTGTAGTCTGGTCGATGTTAACCAACGTTTCAGAGGTCATACTGCCTCCGTCATCAGGGCCCTGATGACGGAGGCAGTATGACCTCTGAAACGTTGGTTAACATCGACCAGACTACACAGCGCAATAACCCAGAAGACGGATATCTTCATACTCACCGCTGTGAGAACCTCAAGTCTTACATAATTACTGTTTTATTGCTAAAAGTGTACTTTCCTAAATTCAAACTGCAGTCTGCTTCTTATTAATCTCACAGGGAAGGGAAAAAAAAGGCTGTATGAAAGGCCTTACATGAACACTTACAGTTTCTATTATTGAGAGTGTTGGTTTATTTTTGTTTGCTTTGCCTGTTGAAAAGTGTGTAGTGTTTTTCACAAGGACAGAATATTCAGTATTTTTACAACACATTACAAAACCAACATTGTTAGTGAATAAAACTGCATTGTTTATTTGAAGTGTGTGATTTTTATACATGCTTGAAGATTAATAATGAAATATGGGTAGTAAATTAATTTATTACATCATCTTTCCAGTCATACTTCTCTAATCATGGTAGCACAATTATGTTTCTAAATTGAATTGTGGTGTTTCATTCACATTCTTTGCAATAAATACAGCAGTTTGCAAAGATGAATTTGAAGTCATCACAAATATTAACATTTTGGTTCTGTAAAGACAAAAACCAAGTAAATTGGTTAGTTATATTTATATTTTCCCTGTTTACTAAAAATTGATTGCTCAGAATTATTTCTTTGCATTTCACTTTGTAGTTACTCAATGTAACAATATTCTGTTCCAGTATACATTTACAAGTACAGATTTTGTAATGACAACACACATACCTGAATAAAAATTATGTTTATTACTTCATTTACAAACTTGTTGTTGAAACAAGGCAATAAAAATGGCTGAATTATATAAGGAATTCATATTATGAAATACTGATGATAAATACTTATTTGACTGTGAGACACCTATAGTCTGCACTGTACTGATTTCTGAACATTCGTTTTTATAAATGGATTCATATGAAATTTTAGGTATGATTATGTGCTGTAAAGTTCATTTGACCATCTTGATGTAATGACCTGAACAGTAGAAGTTTGTAAAAGCAAATATACAAGTTTGATCTGTAGCAAGTTAGTCTCTCTTATAAACATATTATCCTTAAAACTCCTTCATATGATTGAGATGTAAGACCAGTTTCAAATCCCTGTAAAGCATATTAATACACTTATGGTTAAACATTTACCTGTTGTGTTAAGGTCATCATATTGTGGCACAGATTAGTACACCACAAGTTTAAAATCTATGGCAGGGGTATTTTAGCATGCTAATGTTATTTAATATTAAGGAATATGAACATACAAGTGCCCACCCTTAATTTTGGGTGAATATAGGCAGAAACTTTTTCTGTTAAGATTTCCCTTTTAAGTTTGGAACAATATTTTCTTCAGCATAGGACTTTGAACTGTATGTTATCATATGCCCAAAACTTATGCATTACAACAAATTGTCACTTCATTATTGAAGCACTTAATGTTGGTATGTGATATAATATGCTTGCTGATGTAACTCTCTGTTCTAAAGTAATTTATATTGAGCTTCTGGATTACCTTGTCCATACATACCTGTAATCTTTTGATTGGTACTGTGCTTGGCCTGCTGTGCAAATTGAATTTTACTGTTTTAAAAATAGATATGTAGATTATATAAGCAGTGTACATTTTAGGACACTGACAAACATGCTTGACAAATGATACAGAACCTGATCCAACAGTGTTGGCCAAACCTTGTTGCAAGTGAGTTTTATATAAACTGAATTTTAGTGTGATATAATAGGATTTTAATGTCATCCCTCTCATGCAGCGGTTCTCGGCCTTTTCCAGAACTGGGGTCCCATTCACCCCTTGTTATTAACTTATGGACTGCAAGTTTGTAAATGAAGGGATTTTGTTGAAATTCCATTAGTTTATTAAAAAGAATGCTACCACTAAGTATCAGCTTTAATTAATTCTATGATTCACATCCATCCCTCCATATGTTCATCAGTATGACACATCAGTTCTTGATCTGACATTCTTAATTGAGGCCTCAGCTAAAAGTTTCTCATAGCAATAGGTGTTGCCAAATACTGGTGATATTAAAAAAAACATGTTTTCTGATATAACTATTTTTCACCATACAGGTTGACAGTATAAAGACAATATATGAGCCACATAAAACATACTGGAAGGTTGCAGGTTGTGAAACCTATTCTAATACATATGTATGGCAATGTATCATGAGAAGTATGGGAATTGTGTCACTGTGAGTAACAATTTGGTTTTAACATAGCAGATATCTAAAAACAATTTAACTAGATTTTCTGTTACTTTCGCCATAACACTTGCACATACAATATATATTTAGCTTCAGATGATTCCAATAGAAGGTACTGCTGTAAGAGTCTGTTTTCAGTATTCATAAAGTTTCAGGAAAAAGACATCTCAAAATCAAATAAACAGTATCTAACATAAACTACAAGCACCAAGTATGATCAATATAGTACTTGTTCTCACATTCAGACAATACTAATAATAAAAAGAATTATAGGCCTCCTATTATTCAAGTTGTTTCCAGTAAGACTTGAGATGTTAATATAAGCAAAGTCCATACAAATGTGATCAAGAGTTTATGTATAGTATATTTATATTCCAATGCATATGTAGATTTACTGTCAAAGAGATGTTTCTCCACATAATTCTAGTGACTAGATTTATCAGTTTATATTATTTTTTGTACATGTAGCTCATACTTGACCTACTTCAGTGCCTAGTTATGACTACATTTATCGAACATCTCATAGTATAGGTACCTTTTACCTCAACATTAAGGTGGAGGCAGAGTCATCCTATGAAACATATATCCTTGTAAGCCAAACAATGGACCAATGTCCACATAACATACTGCCCATGACAGACTATCATGACTGAAAGCTGTACCAAAGTACACTGGATTGATCTTCACAGTTTATTCAATTTGCTTACTGACTTCTGTTTTCCAGTTTTTGTACAGTTTTATGTACTGTAAAAGGTGAACATATTAAGACTTGGGCAACAAAGGTAAGGATTCATACTCAAACTGTTTTGCCCTGATACATATTGAATTGGTCTGGTCGGGTCCCAGAGTTGTGGACGTGGTGGTTGTGAAAAAGAAAAATGTCTGCCCCTGCTAGGAATTGAACCTTTGTCATTCAGCATGTAGCACTATATTATTGAGCTATCTTATTCTATTTAGGTCCTATATAGGAACAGAACTCTACCACATAAATATGAACCTGTATCTTAATGATGCAGAGTAATCAGTATTAAAAAGTACTACTGAAAAACAGTATTCTGGATTTTTTGTTTCACTGATTATTATTGAATTATAATATGCAAGGATATGTAATATGGATTGGACACTGAATACAGAATTAACATGTAAAAGATTACAATGCTGGTAATCTGAAATATGATAATTTTAGTTTGTAGCAACTGCTGTGATTTCTGAAGATGGTCTAAAATTGACCAAAACATGTGGTGAAGTGGAATATAATTCTCTTTACTGCATAATTCTCCCTCTCCCATGGAATTTTAAGATATGAAACTGTTACTGATCATACAGAATAAACTACTATCTGAAGTTTCCAGCAGATAACATCAATAAAGTACTTTTGGTTTCACAAATTTTAATAAAACTGATTACAGTATCTGGTGTCAAAGATTAGATATATCTGCACTGCACAGTTACATTGGCCATAGCAACTTATGGATGAAAGTTGCCACCATCTGTAATGTTGAAATGAAAGTTATGTTAATAACATTAACTTCTTTAAAATTAAATGCCAATTCCAATGTACACACTGTCCTGAGAATTGAGGTCAAGAGGCATAAAGCAGTTTTACATATATGTCACTTGTTTGTGCTAATCCATTTTCTTATCAATGGGATTCTTTTCAGTATTTTAATAACTGTTTCAATATTAAATATCTTGTCTTAGCATGAAGTTAACCAATTTAATAATGGTGTTTTTGTGTGAGAAATAACTGCACTGTGTTACCATCCACTGGAAATTTTATGTCAATTTCTCTAAAAAAGGAGTAGGCCTACCAGTTTCTCTGACAATAGAAATACATTATGACAAACCAGGTTTATTCAGTATCTGACATACTTGTTACATCCTCATTTTTAACAAACAAAATGGCACAAAAGTGTGGTAATTACACTGCAAATACAGTACTATCTACTGAGTTACCATGCTCAGCAATTAATTTTCTTTGATATCAACATGTATTTTTTTGTTCCAAAAACCATAGTACAATGTAAGTATGTACTTTCATTTGGTATAATGTACTGAAGAATATGACTTTACCTGCTTTACTCTTTTCATGGTCTGGCCATACATGGATTTTAGCCTAATTTCCTTGTGCATCCTTTGCACCATGTGTATAAACTGCACGTATATGAGGGAAATCATGCCTATGCATCTGTATGTTTCAACAAGTGTAACCAAATATGATCAAGTGGTTAACACTCCTGCTTCATATTTGGGAGGTCCTGGGTTCAAATCTTGGCCCAGAGACCAACTATGTTGACTGGGTTTTTTCATGGTTTTCCTCAGTTCTTCCAGGCGAATGCTGAGATAGTACCTTAAATTAGGCCAAGACCACATCCTTTCCAATTCATCATCATCCTCTCATTCGATGCTATAGAGTCTGAGCTACTGAAAAAGCATCATTAAATAAACTACAAATAAATATAAGTGTAAAATTATAATTTTCTAACGATGGTACATATTTATTTTATAAATACTTCTATCAACACAGTAAGATAAATTACAACATGCATATGTTGCATTTATTGACTAGTTCATAATATAGAGATTTAGAGTTAAGGCTCTATATCAAACTATGCTATACTATTTCCTTGTTCATGCTTTTCAGAGGTAGTAATGGTAGAAACTACATAAGTTTTGGTTGCAGGTTGCTCCAGTTTCTTTTTTGGAAACTATTAAGAACAGCTATAAGCATTCAAAATGCCAAGGTGCAAAGAATGCATCTGGAATCTGTATGGACTGCAGTTTTCCAACATATATATACACACACACACACACACATATATATATATATATATAAATAAGGAAGGCAGGCTCACAGTATCGTCATGTCAGTTGTATGTGTGTGTGTATTCCCCCTAATAAGTTCTGAACAAAATTACTAATATAAAGTTCTCGCTAGCCTTACCATACAGACTGAAGCTTTGAAAGAAAGTAAGCACTGTAATATCTTCACACAACTTTGTTTTTTGAATTTTAACTGACATCTCGAAGTATTCGAACTGCAAGGAGTTGGAAATTAAAAGTTAGTTAAAATGTTAATCTTATGAAGTTGTTGCAATCTGATACAATTTGTATTGGGCATAAATCCTTTCTTGAAATAGCCTACTAGGTTAGAGTGGGATCTGAATGCTGAGTGTGCCAGGGGAAGGGTTTGCCGCTTCCTGGCTCTATCTAATGACACTCACTCAACCGTGGAAGGGCTGACTATGCGGTCATGTAATGTGCGTAAATGACGCAACAAATTGCTTTTAACATTGAAACCTTTGCCACACACTGCACAAACATAAGGTTTCTCTCCTGTGTGTGTGCGCCGATGGATCAACATTGAAGCATGAGATGGGAATGTCTTGCTACATATCTGGCAACGTTTACGGCCACCTCGCCGCAACCTAGAAGCATGTGCTGAAGAGTTGTTGCTGATTGCTAACTGTTCTTCAGTATGAGAGGTCTGAATGTGACGTACCCAATCTGCAGGTCTGGTAAAAACTTGCTGACATAATTCGCATCGCAGAGGTGGAAATTCTGCATATGCCTGCTGGTTAATACTGCTTCCATTCTCCAGATCCTGAAGCATTTGTTGTAAAACAACATATCATAAATACATACATAAATTATCTCAAATTCTTAAATCATACAGTGGTGCTATTTTTACAGAAGAAATTTGGCACACCATAGCATCAAGCAGTAGAGAACATCCTATTAGCCACAGTCAATAACAAGGCTATCAGTTGAATTAGAGATGAATAATCCAATGTATTCTGAATCACAGCATTTGCAATGAACATTATATGTGGGTAATTTTAAGCAGTGACTATGATTACTAATATTGATACATTAACAGCTAGCTCTGCAGTCCTTCAAGGTGAAGAAAGGAAGTGTTAATAAAAGGAGGTTTTGGAAGATGTCTTTTCTTAAACATCTATTCCCAGCCAGATAACCGACAAAAAATTACCCGAGATTGTCTCCCTGCACGTCTCCCACGCTGCTGCTGCTGCTGGTTCTCGGGATGGGCCTCAATATGCCGTACCCATTCAGCAGGTGTAGTGAACATTTTCTGGCAGAGATCACAACTAAGAGGAGAATATAGTGTCCCTTCATCATCATCGTCATCATCATCATCATCATCATCACCAGCTGTAGTGTGGAAGATTTCCTGCAAAAGTTGATTAGACTCCAGCATCAAACAGAAGTTGGTACAGCAAAATGTTGTGCATTGAATTAATTCCTGTTTGGCATGGGATTTCAAAGGAAGGTGATGGTGTGATGCATTTTTCTTGAAGTTGAATGGGAGATGAGCATAAATTTTTATAACCTTTGTTTTATGAAAGGATGACTGGTTTCTTTCACCTATCACCTTGCTGCTCTTCATTCTCAGCA
Source organism: Zootermopsis nevadensis (assembly GCF_977971745.1). NCBI lineage: Eukaryota > Metazoa > Arthropoda > Insecta > Blattodea > Termopsidae > Zootermopsis > Zootermopsis nevadensis. Next base: position 17,663,764 of record NW_028259142.1, read on the forward strand.
CAGTCTATTAGTCATTCATTCTGTTCGTTTGAACAGTGGGCCATGTTTCAACTTTGAACTACTTTGTGTCAGATCAACAATAACTTATTTTTTAATAAAGCACAACTATATGAGTTGGAGGTGAAACTCAGATATAATTCTGAGTATGGCAGTACTAGGGGGTTAAAGAGGTAGGAGAGGAGAAATCAGTCTTCAGTTTTCTCATAATGAAATGAGATGCCATTATTAAAAGTTCATGAAAATAAGTTTGGGTTGACAGAATTAAAAAAAAAATGTCAGAATTCATGCTCAGCAACAACTAAATGCACTTCTGCATCCCTGCTTTGACAAAGTATACTTAAATTCAGTAACCATATTACTGAATGATTATAACATATAGATACTGTAAAAAGTAACTAAAATGACATATCAATACAATTTTCTCTCCAGAATACAACTGTCACTCTTTTTGGCCAAATGGATTTCTAAAACTCCTGACAGTAGGACTTCAGAAATAATATATACAACGCTCTAGATATACTCATGAAATCTAAGCCACTTAAGAAATCAGCCTACCTGTATGCCCAGGATCATGCAAGCACTTTTATATTCACTGCTGATTACCATTTATTAGACCATGATGAGTGTAATATTGGAGCCCTGAATACAGGTAAAATATATTGATTCCTATTTCTTAAATACTTACAGGCTTAATTGTCATCTCAGTATGCATCTGATTGTCACTATCATGTGTCACTGCCAAGGGCATTTCTATTTCAGTATCCTCCCATTCAATTGGTTCTTGCTTAACCAATAGTTGCATAGGATCTAGTTCTATTCTGTTTCCAGTGTTGTGCTTTTCAGAAAAAGTTTCTAAAGCAGTTGTAACCTTTGAGATTCCACTCCTTTCTGCACTTGAATCACTTTTCTCCATAACATTATTTTTGCAGTTTTCACCATTAATTTGACCAATTACTTCGTTCTCAGTTAGTGTACTATCTACCTTTTCCTGACTTGATTCACCACTTTTTCCCTGTCCTTTGTTTGGTTCATCACAAGATACATTATTTGTACGTTGATTACTAGGTTTTGTTATGCTAGTGTTATCATTCTTCACATGTTTTGAATTTTTATCTCTGCTATTTGTGCACGATCCAGCCTTTCTGTTACTTGCTTCACTAACAATTTCATTTCTCCTACAGTTCTGCTGCTCAGTGTCAGATGATCTTCTGTTCTTTTCCTGCATATTTTGGTTTCCATGGTTCCCTTTCTCTTTACAAAGTCCTCTAATCCCCAAAATATGTGCAGCCCTCAAAATTCCATCCAGCTGGCCATAGCTAACGGTTGCTTCTCCGCTGTACATATATTCAATAAGGATCCTCAGAATACGATAACTGATTTCAGATGGCAAAATTACAACAAGAGGAAGGTGACTGTTTGTACCCGGATAAACCGCATGAAGAAGCTGTTTTATATATGAACTGCATGCTGATAAAACAAAGCGATGAGCAGCAATTTGCCGGCCATCTACTGTAGCAAGGGTTATGTCTGTAAATGATTCTGACTGGAGTAATGTAGAGATAGATGTGTGAAGATGGGCTCCATAGCTATGCCATTTTAACTGGAAGTTCTCTGCTACAGCAATTGCCATACTTGAGTCCTAAAGGCAGAAAAAAATTACTACATAAATATGTCACTTAAATACATATGTAAATTAATTAAATGCGTAAATAAACCACACCCTTCATTCAACAGATACAAAGAATATAACATCCCATAGTTCGTGGCACAAGCCAAGGATGTGGTACACACGTCACAGTACGAATACAAACACTTGGCACAAATAAAAGTCATTGTTGTTAAGGTTATTTACAGTATTTAATAATTTTAAACTGAATAAATTCTTCTATAGAGTAGGAGTAAGGTACAATACAATTGCAAAAATAGTGAAATCCACGAATTATACAAGCCGTACAAGGTAAGGTTATAACTATTTAGTACTACACATATGAAAGATTTATAACAATAATAAATTACCCTGAACCCACCCTTTATCAACAGAGAACTCTTCGAAACTGTCAAACACGCTGTCCTTGCGGGAATGAAAAATCGATCATTGGTGCGCATTATCGATTTTCAAATAGAACAACCAATCATACGCTTTCATTATCATCGATCGGTATTGGTTGTTTGTAGCAGAAGATGTTAGTCTCATGTATCATTCACGGAAGATGGGCATATGAGACATTGGGAAAATATGCTACAATACTATCCATTTTCATTATTAAATAAGCTGTTATATGAAAGTAACATTGTAATACTGTGCAAAATAAGTCATATACACTTTACCCGCATAGCACATGACGTTTGTCAATGGTATTTGTAGAGAAATGTTGATTCTGAACACGCATGAGTAGAGTTACAAGGCACAGTGGTGTGGCGTGCAAGCACATTTGAAAAATGACACTTTTCTTGTAAATAAGCAGAAAGTACTAAAGTTAAATAAAGTGCATCTGGCTGCTTGACATTATGAATGCTAAATGAACGATGGAAGGTAACTTTAAAACAATTAAAGCATACAAACAACTCAATCTGTGGTTATGCTTTTATTGATTTTCATTGTTCAGTAGAATACGAATTAACCTCAAAATTAATTATGTGTAAAATCAGCAATGTTTATAATCAGACGATTGAACGGCGCAACAATCCGAAGTTAAACCCCGTTGAAATACAAACATTGTGAATCCGTGCTGTTTTCTACATTTTAAGAAACTATGGTTTCATTCTTTCAGATAAGTAAAGTGGGCATTGTTATTTAAAGGGGTGTTGTGCGTATTTCTAGCACTGTACTTGCATGTTCTGCTGTCAGGTACATAAATGGATGGACAAATAGGGAGATAGACTGTCAGAAGCAGGGTGTAGGAGTAGTCCGAGAACAACACATCATATTCCAATTTCCACATATACAACATAGTTACAGAAGTAATATTTGAGGTTCTTATGGTGGTATGAAGATGACTATCTTCTGGGTTGCAATGCCATGTAGTCTGGTAGAAGTTTATTGATGTTTCAGAGGTACTAGGGTGCCTGATGATAGAGGCAGCAAATACATCTTAAACATCAGTAAACTTCTACCAGACAACATGATGTTGCATCCCAGAAGACAACCATCTTAACAGTTACAGAACATTTTCCAAGAACAAAATACACTACAGTGGAATATGTCTTACACACTTTGACATTATTTTCAGTTGCATGTCTGTTATACTTTATATTTAGAGATAGCCACGACTTCACTTCACTCAAGACTGTAAAAAGGTGTTATAAATAAAAAAGTAAGATGACGCTAGCTCTGTGTAAAGTGACTGGCTATGGGTTGGATAATGGGTTTAACTCCTGAAGCCATCACTACTAGACCAGCTTTGGAAACCACCTAGCTTGCATCTTATTCAGTGAATACCAGGGTTCTTTTCCTGGGATAAAGTAGTCAGTATATAAAGTTGACCACTTAGTCTATCAAATGGGGCCTAGAATATGTGGACCTTTTTCTTGATTCCCCTTCTACACTATTGTGGCTTGGTAGTTGAGCACAAGGAAATGTTTACTTTTGCAACATAGGCAGAATAATGAGGATTTGTTATCTCCGTTTATAATGTTCCAGCTTCAACAAAAACAGATGATCTTCTCATATTAATGGAAGGCTTGGTAGTGGCAGTGGAAAATAAGTCAGATGATATATCAGACATACTGGATTCTCTTGTCTCTCAGATACAGGTTTCTGGAAGCAGTAAGTATAGTTTATTTTACAGTAAAATCTCATTACATCATAATATATTTTAATGCATATTTCAGACATATATAATTTATTAACAGAAGCACAAAACTATAGAATTCTTTCTGTTTTTAAGCACTTTTGAACTGGTTTGGCCAATCATGTTACACATTTTACTTTACAGGATAATAAACTTTGTGACTTCTGTGGGGATTTCTGATCATACCACACGTGGAATTTGGTGGTATTTGGTTTAGTGACAGCAGAAAATATACATTTAGTAGAAAAGTGGTGAAGCCCTTTTTACCTGTTTAAAAATTTTGCAAATTTTATATCTAAACCAGGAATTGCAGGAATACTGTCTAAAGTAGTCCATGAAAAAATGTAATCTGGCCTTTATAATTCTCCATATGCTGTTAATAATGTGGTCTTTATCAAATTTCCTGTTTTAATTTTTTTTTACCTACAATTAGGTGTAAGAGATTCATGGTTTAATACATGCCTCAACATCTTCAGAACATCGGACTGAACGTTGAGAGTTTTGTCTGAACTTTTTATTAATAGTGTTATTTTTATGTATTTTGATACAATACTGTAACACATATTCAGTCAGTGGGAATTATTAGTAATAATAATGATTTTAAATTACAGGGTTTTTTTGGTGTTCTCAGGCTGTGTTCAGTTAATAACCCTATCTGGCCCTTATCCCAATACAATTTAATTGCCTTCTTTGGACCTTTAATATCCATGTTGTTGTTTACTTTGTTAAGGATACAATAAATTAAGAATATAATTAGTGTGTGTTCTGAATCTTTTGTCAGATTGTGGAGACTGCAGTTCCTTTGTGACACAGCTGGAAACATTATTACAGTGGGAATCTAAAGCTACTGTAGCAAGAGCAGCACAGGTAGTGGCAGAATTAGCAAAGTCAGAATCTGGACGTGAAAACTATGGAAATATAGCAATTCTCAAGATACTAGTTGAACTTATAAAGACTAAGGAAGAGGATTTGGACATACTAACTCAAGTCTGTAGAGCTTTGGGGAATATATGTTATGATAATGGTAATCTCTTAAGTTGTTATTAATAGCAATATCTAATGAAACTTTACATACTATCATATTTTATTTTATTTTGTGTTATACTTTCCTAGTTTTGGCTATAATAGTCAACTTCAGTAATCTGATGTTTTCCAATCATGCTGTTCATTACACTGTAGTATATCATAATGTCTTTTATTGAAATTCACATTTTCAGATAAAGGTAGGAAATTTGTACTTGATACTGAGTGCTTGCCAGATTTATTGGGTGTCTTGGAACGGTCAGTTAATGAAACTGGTGAAAGGGGCAGAACACTTCGAAATGTTGCAGCTGGATTTCTTTTAAATTTACTTATTGGACAAGAAGACATTCAAGAAAAGGTAAGGAAATTGAATAAAGTTGATGAGATTTGGAAGGCAAAAATATGGGGTTCCAAACATGAACCTCAAGTGGTAGGGAGCATAAACATATTCAAGCTTTTATGCCATGCTTTTACTGTAGCAGTTTCATTATAAACAGTTTATTGCATATTACACAGTGTAATTTATAACTAAGTCTTTCTTGGAAAGCTGATTATTGTTCATATGATTAAGAAATACCCCATTTTATGGAACCCAGATTATCATTCATCGCCCCGATGACATCTACCATACTACACAGTGCAACAACCCAGAAGACAGAAATCCTCATATTTACAGCTGTGAAAACCTCAAATTATACATATAATTTACTTTGTTAATGAAAGCCTGTTATTGGACCCTGTTATGAGTGAACTGGATCCAGTAACAAATTATTAATAACTTTAGGCTGACATTTCTCAGATAGGATAGACTTTTAGTAGCATAGCTACAAACCTGGCTTTTTGCAAAGGACAGAGCTAAAAGGAGAGTAAGAAAATCTCTTGTGTCTAAACTACATATTTTACATTAATCTACCTAAGCTTACATTTTCAAGAATACCGAAGATGTAGCCTGATAATGGCCGTCTTTAATTTAATAACATTTAAAATACAAGATATGAGAGTTTTATTTGGAGGAGATCAGATTTGCAATGCAGATACAAAATAGTACTAGTATGTTGGTTACCACTTTAGCATCTAGGATGGTATGGTGACTGGTATTGTAATGGGTATTAGTATAGAACTAGTTTTTGCATCTAACAAGGGATTCTGTATAAAGATTTGTGCCTTTAATAAAATGTATTGTAAATGACTGATCATATTATCATCATGAACTATATTAAGTTTTACTTTGTAGGTTAAATATCTTTTTCTCTTCTCCATTGATGTGGATTTCTTTTCTTCTTCTTTGCCCTGTCTGAAATTACTTTGTCACTAATTTGTTGTGTTATTTTATTTAATAGACCAATTACATGTCTCAAAAACACTGTGCATTTGCATTTGTAACAGACATTAACCTTCTGTATGCAGCTATGAAAATAACAAGCCTGCATTCTAGAAGAATTGGAAATATTTGTCATTGCTACTAATTGACGAATTGAGATGGCCAATTTTGAAGCTTCCTTAACTCTGGGGTCATCATTATAGGTAGACAGAGACCATAATTGCAACAAATTAATATGCAAAGTTATCAGCATATGCAGTTTTCCCTAGAAACAGTATAGTTAATGTTTAGAAGGTAAGCTTTACAAATAGATGACTGAGTTATTCAGGTTATTGGATTAGAGAAAGCATGGCTAATTAAAACAGTAGGTTATTAAAAATAATATAATTAAGTATCCATAGATGATGGCTGTCTATTGGGTTTTAGCACCTAAGCAAAAGGCAGTGATCTTCATACTTAATACCATGAAAATCTCAAATCCTACTAAATATCTATAGGTTTTATATACCATAAAATCAAGTTTCCACCATTATTTTCACTGTGAGTGCTCTTGTGTGTGTTGTGGCCAGAGTATTCTTAAAGGAGAATAATTTAAATATGATTCCTTATACAGGCAATAGAGCTGGGTGTAACCAAATTGTTATGCAGTGTCTTGGAACTTGATGGAACAGTTCCAGAAGGGGAAGAAGCATCTACACATGTTCTGTTGATTCTTGGACTTCTCACTGACTCAGGTAATGTGGTTACCTAAGCCAGTGGTATTCTTTTCTTTTGATTGTAGTATATACAATTTTGCTATAAATGTATCAGCAGACTTAGCAAGTCCAGCCAGCTTGGATTTCTATCATGTCATTAAGTATACAAGGAGCTTAGAAAGCAACTGGCATTGGAAGTGTAGGTTTTTATTTCTGTGTATGTGTAATTTTTTGTTTCAAATCACTTAAAAAGCATTCAAAAGAACTCATTACAGATATTTTTAATTTTTTTTATTAACATGTGCAAACTATAAATTGTACAGCAAATATATGATACATTTAGGTGGGGTAAAGCTAATAACATTTGTATTATGTGGAAAGTGTTATCATTGTAATGTAAATTCTCTGCTGTGTGGGTGAATTAAATGTACATAACTTATGTGACTACAATGTCAGTGCCATAATGGCGGTTATAGTGGCACTTACGTGCACAAGTTGTGATTATACTTCAATTTGTGTGACTTCATTAAAAAATAACTGTCATGGTGTGGTGAAATATAAGATCACCTTTACTTTTAATCTTCATAACTGTAAGTACTTTGAAGAGAAATATGATAAAAATCTTCTGTTAGAAACAACCTCATGTGTATGACAGAGCTTGTTTTTCATTCTGTTTTTTCTATTTTAGTATTTTATATTTTTAGTGTCCCCTTGTGATTCATTATTGGACGAAAAATTGTGTCAGGTGACTGTCAGAGTATTAGGTGTGTCTTCATCCCCAGAAGTTAGTGAGCTATGTCTGGAACTCTTACATGGACAAGCTGAAAATGGTAAGTTTCTTTATTATGCTGTGAAAATCCCAATATTGTTTGCAGTGCGAATAATGCCAGGTGTGTATAAAGTCTTTCAGAGTTTTAGGAGGCTATGTTTTCTTAACAGTTTTATATATATGTTAAAGGACATAAACACTGAAATGAAGGTCAACTCAGAAAGTTTTGTGCCTTTTGCAAAGTACTGTGTTCCTATGCACATGTTCATGTAGCAGTACACCAGGTTATTTACATGCTTAGCAGCTGAGTGCAATGGACAGTCTGTAATTGAAAGCTGAATGCATTCTGTGGCTTATTGAATTCAGTTGTGTTGTCATTGTGCATTTATGTGAGTGTACCACAGAGACCACCTACGAGCAAGACAAAAAGTTCGAATACATTGGTACTATCCATCTCAGTCAATGCATAACACATGACCATACCACTGTATCCTTCTTTTCTCTTTTCTTGCTCCATGCTTGTGCTGTATATACAGTTTTGAATGTTGCTATAGGAATAACAGTTGCATTACCTGTTGTATTACAGAGAATGTTAAAAACCACTTGGCACATGCAGGCTTATGTGAGTTACTGGTTCAGCTGTTAGAGAAGCATAAACCTCTCGTAGATGATGATGAAACTAGAAACCTTATGAAGATGGCATGTGATCTGATTGTCCTCATTCTTACAGGTGGTAAGTAAAATCACTCAATGATATATCTCATTTTGTTCCCGTTTTTGATGGGCTAGTTTTCCAACATTTCAAAGGGCCTAGGTATCCCTGTTTTGAGTGCAAAATGAGTAAGCAGGGGCCTGTTGCTGATATTCATAATTCCTTGTCACAAAACAATCGGAATCTTTATGTTCTGAAGCTGGGGTCCTCAACATTTTTCAAAGCTGGAACCTTTACTAGTTTTCATCAATTTGTGGGCAGTGTGGTTATAAATTAAAACAATTTATTAAAATGCTGTGACAGTCTAGTGAGAATGCTGTTTAATTAGACCTTCTGTTGTAAACATATTACTCAATAACTTTCTTTAACAAAATCAGTTATTGGTGAGATATTTTACACTGATTTTGCTTGAGTAAGCCTTCTAGATCATTTTTAGTTTCTTTTGTTGCAATTCATCTACATCCTTCCAAATGTTAACATTGAGATATCCTAGTGTTTTACTTAAAGTAAAGCTGTCTCACTAAATGCCATGTAGGTACTTGGGTAGAGGGGAGGTATAGCTCTTACTCCATTCTTGACCTTGGCACTAGGTATGGGAGTGGTCAGTGTAATCCTGTGATACCCATTGGATAGGAGGCTGGATGAGCCCCAGAGCCAATCTGAAATTAGAGGCTAGAAGAAATATTCATTGTTCCTGCCAGGGATCAAACCATGGTTATCCAGCATGCTATCAGCATGCCACAATATAGAATTTTGACCCAAAAATAAATACAAAGTTAGGTACAAATAACCATGAAAGCCAGAATGCATACCAGAAGTATTTTGGCTGGTGGGGAAATTAATGTGATTGTAAGCTTAATGGCAAACTTGGTACTCTTATTTATAGATTTGTCTTAATTTTGGTGACTTATACACTTCTACATATTAAGTTCCTAGCAAATAAGTATATAAAGTTTCCTATAACCATAAGCATAAATTTGAATACATACTCTGTTTATTTGTCAGTATTTTTGCTCCTTCCTCTTTCCTTCCCTTACAGTTAACATCTTACAAAGCTCAGCTCTGCAGGCCCATTTTTTGATCTACCACACAGTTAAGGGAGTGTTTATTTTTATCCTTTTCTCCAGTGTCAGGCCCATAATAAATTCTGCATTAGTTTTCTGGACAGTTTTCTTAAAATACTTTTGGTCTTAAAATTATTTTATTCATTTTTGGTATTGGACATTGTGGCATATTGATTAACACTCCTTATTCAGGATGTTGTGAGTTGAGCCTTGGCCTAAAGGGCAGCTATCCTGATGGAGATTTCTTCATGATGTTCCCAGGTTCTTCAAGCAAATGCTGTAGTACCAAATAATGGCCTACTACTACTTCCACATCCATTCCCTTACAGATGAGATGATATTTTTTTAAAAATAAATAAAGTTTCTAGTTTTAGACCAAGCATAACAGTTCAGTATAGCACTCCTGCTTTGTATTCAGGAGATCCTATTTTGTCTGTTCTTGGCTTGAAGGCTAGATAACCGTGGGTTTCTTGAAACCCTGTAAGCAGATTCTGGGATAGTGCTTTAAGGTAATAATGACTGTTTCCTAAGTCTCTTTTCCTACTTCAGCAATTCAGAATTCACAATTTAGAAAATCTGTGTAAAATAAGAAACTAATTTCTTGTTTTAGATGTTAGTATGAATGCCCTATATGCAGAAGGAAAGGGTAAAGTTTTCCAACAGATGGTGGCCTGGCTAAGTTCAGGGGATGAAGATTTGCAGATTACTGGTGTTCTTGCAATGGGAAACTTTGCTAGAACAGGTACGTATAAACGCAAACAGGAAACAGAAACCAACCTGATGTATGTTTTGAGAACTCAGACCTTCCATTAGAATGATGGAATAGTAAGTGAAATAAATTATGTCCACATTTCCCACATTTTTCCTTAATCACTATTTGCTATTGTCCAACCAGTTCTCATTTATGAATATGGCTGTCTTTTGGGTTGTAGTGCCATGTAGTCTGGTAGGCATTTACAGGCAATTAACTCTGATGATGGAGGCAGCAAGAACCTTTGAAATGGTAAACTTCTACCAGACTACATGCTGCTACAACCCAGAAGACAGCCATCTTTGTGTTCTGTCATGAGAACCTCAAATCCTACTTAATTTCTCATTTAATTCTAAATTACTTGACATAGTGTTATTGCTCATGATTCAGGGATTTCTTGAGAACAGCTTCCAGTTATTCAACTGATCAAGAAGTCTGTTGCTTTTATGGAACTCAAAGGTTCATCATGTTCACAAAAACTTGCAAGTCCAGTCTAAACCTTCACACTCTGTTTAAGATCCTGATTATATTGTTCTTTTGGGTTTTGACACCATGTAGTCTTATATGTAGATACCAGAATTTTGGAGAAACATACTGTCTCCATCTTCATGGCTTAAGTGGCAATGCTGGGAAGCATATTTGTAACATCCTGCTACTGGACTCTACCCTGGGGTGGTTAAATTCTGGGACACCCTTACATCCCATTCTGCTAAGATTAATTTTAATATTATCCTCTCATCCACACCTGTCTCCCAACAGGTTTTTTAATATTATCCTCCCCTGTGTTTAGGTTTTATGCTGAACTTTTTTGACTAATATTTTGTATGTATTTCTCATTTCTTCCTTGATGTTATTAAACAGAGTAATGTAATAATGACTTTCATCAGATAAACACTGCATTCAGATGGTAGAAGCTGGCGTTAGCAAGAAACTTTTAGCACTTGTTGAGAAGAATAACAAACCATCAGGAGACATACGACTGCAACATGCTCTTCTCAGTGCCCTCAGGTATGTTGCCGTAACTCATACATTAGTCATTGTCATTTTATTGTGGTTGTCTTTACTGAATAATGATTTTTGAAGTGAGATTTCTAGTTCTTATAGCAGTTAGTATGAAGATGGTTGTCTTCTGGTCTGTTGTGCCATATTATGTGATAGATGTTGGTTAATGTTTCAGAGGAGCCTACTGCCTCTATCATCAGGGCAGTGATCACCCTAGTGATGGAGGCAGTAAGCTCCTCTGAAATGTCTATCAATATCTACCAAACTACATGGCACAACCTCCCAGAAGACAGCTATCTACAATTAGGGTGCTATCCAATAGGGAGCAACCACATGGTTCAGGATAAAAGTAGATGAATGCTGAGGGTTACCATGTGGTGTAAGAGGAGAGAGGATGGAGAGAGTAGAGAGTGACCGTGTGGTTCAGGAGATGAGGTGGAGAAAAATAACTTCTGTGCATTCGCATTGTTCAGGAATAGAGGTGATGAAAAAGTTGTGAAAGTAGGATGATAAGGCAGTATCAGGAAGAAGTGAAAGAGGAAGGATTATAACAAAATAGTGAAGAGAAGAAATAAAAGCAGAAATGCAAAACCAAACATGCAAGCACAGATTGATGTGTGTCTGCACAGGTAATGTTCAGTGGAGAAGGTAGTCAAATTAAGTCTTGGAAGAAAAGAGATGAAGCCAGGCTTTACATAGTCTGAATCCATCTATAGGGTTGAAGTTATGGAGTTGTTTTGTAATTTCATTTACTTCCCTGGTGGTGAGATCCCAACATGTATGTATTTACAGGAATTTGGTGATACCACGTCAAAACAAAGCCATGGTGTTGGAAGATGGCTTAGTGGATGCTGTGTATCCTATGCTGGCCATCCCTACCTTTCCTGTTGTGTTCAAGTTACTTGGCACTCTACGTATGGTCATTGATGGGCAGGGTGAGTAATATGCTATCACAGACTCAGAACCATTCTATGTCAAGATTCCATTTTTCTGCTTCAGATTTAGGAAGTGTATGTCACATCTCACTGTATAATTTTACTTGCAGAAAGTGCAGCTTGTAAACTTGGGCGGAAGAAAGATCTTGTCACCAGTTTAGTGACTTGGTGTGGGACTGAGGATCACCCTGGTGTACAGGGAGAAGCTAATCGATTATTGGCATGGCTCATAAAAAACAGCAAGTATGTCAGTCGATTATGTGCAAGGCACTAATAATTCCATGGCACAGCTTTGTTTGTTTATTGTGTTGTCTCATTCAAATTAATATGTAATTTTTATGATTTAGTCTCCTGGTCCATTTGTATAACTGTTTTCCATACATCTGTTTCCCTTGTCAAGACATGTTGAATATAAAGAAGTGAAAAAAGAAGGAAAATTCATATTTTATTTTAGGCGATGCTAAGCAGCTGATTTACATTTCTTAATCTTATCCTTTTGGGAAACCTAATGTATGTTCTGCACAATAAGTGTAAGAGAGAAAACATTTTGAAACTTGAGGTATGTTAAGTTTCTTTTAGTACTTGATGGTATTTTCAGTTTAACAATATCATGATTTATCTCATCTGCTTTACAAAATATTTATAAGATAATAAACTTGTCACTTGTTTTGTATGACTGTGGAATGTGGTTCCTTACTTCCAGAGCAAAACGTGATTGAAGTTTCTGAAAATAGAATTCTCACAAAAATATTTTCACATAGAATGAATGGAGTGAGCAATATTACATAAGGTGGAACATTGTGATTTATACAGATCACCAAATATTATTAGTGTTGTGAAGTGAAGGAGGTTGTAATGGGCTGGGCTTGTGACTTGGATAACAAACAGAAGAAGAGCATACAACATTCTGATGCGAAATATCTTGCAAAGTTACCACTCATACGATCGAAAAGGAGATGGTTGTATAGCACTATGATGGAACTGAGGATAATTAGTTTATGAAGATGAGAGATGGATGGAAGTACCTGGAGATTGTGTAAAATGGTTGGCATAGATTTTATCAGTGTTAGACCTTATAGTTCTGCTTCCAGACTGTTGGTCAGTTATATCTTCATTACTGTATTTTGGACGTCTAAGAAAGAATGAGTCTATGTGTGAACAAGAGCCCTTAGATACATTTACATGGTAGAACTAGATACTTTGCCCATATGGTGGACATTTTAATTGAGTATATGCCACTGTTGCACTACCAAAAATTATCTAATTTTTTTCTGAATTTCAGGGATCAAGAAGTTTTAACGACAATTCTAGAAAGTGGAGCAGTTCCATATCTTGTAGATATGCTCATTGCAGAACATGCTGTTATGCAGAATGAAGCCCTTCTTGCACTTACATTGCTTGTAACGATGAGACTGACTGATGCTGAAGCAAATCTTCTTGAAGCTAAGATTGGTGACAAATTAACCACATTGCTTAATGACTTTGGACCATCACTGACATGTGAAATGGTACAAAACATCTTGTCATTAGTTGACCAGTTGACAAAATCAGGTGAGATTTTTGGCTTAATGTATAATTTTTGTATTATATCCATCTTGAATTATATAGGATTAGGCTTAATTTTCTGTTCATAGAACTTTGAGGTGCCATTCATGTCTCAACTTTCTCTGCATGTGCCTGAAATCTGTTCATCACAGTAGTTTAAATTACAGTGCCTATTTTGATGACTTCTTTGCTTTATTCTATATATGTTATATAGACAATTATTTTGTTGTTCCTTAAGTTTATAAATAAAATGTGGAACTTCATTTCCTCATTCTCATGCACACAAATTATTGAATTCAAAGTACCTTAACTTCAAACATAGAATTGTAAATATAAATGTGAATATTTAGTTTAGGATAGAATCTTATTCAGACCTGCAGTTTCATGTAGACAAGCTTGGCTAACTGGTAGAACATGTGACTTCTTATTTGTTCCTAATCTTGTTCAGCGCTTTGTTATCCTACCAAAGATTTTCTCAGGTTTTGTTCAGAGAGGCAAATTATTTCTCCAGAAAAGGCTACAACCAACTTCCTTTTTGTTGTTTCCCTTTCAATGTGTAGGCTGGTATAGTTGTAACATCTAGACTTGGATTCAGGTAGTATGCAGTTAGAATCTTATTTGAATTACCAGATATCCAATTTTCAGTTCACCTGTACACTGTTGTTTCTGTTTCCAGGTGTCCTGCTGTATCATCTTGTTAATTCTGGTGTAAGTAGAGCACTGTCTAAGCTTTCTTCTGAAGAGAATGTTACCAGTATCAATGATCAGATAACTCAGTTGACCTCTATGCTTGATTCTGGCTGAATTTGGAGTTTGTTTCTTGTTTAGTTACTTGCTGCAGAATTAATTTCTTTCTGTATCTCTTGTGATCTCATTATCTCAGTGTTTCATCTACTCATTTGAGAATTATCTTTTAATGATGTCTTGCTTGTGTCCAACTGTTTAAAGCAATTTGCTATTTACCTAAACTACCTTCAGCTTTAAAGCCTACTAATTTTTTAATCAACTTGTACACACACACACACACATATATAAATATAAAGTATTTATAATTAATATAAATATTATAATCACCTACATACATTTATACATAATGCATTAATAATGTATTGCTTTTTATTCCTTTAGTATTTATGTGCTATATTCGTTTAATCTTAATATGCTAATTCATTTGTTCAGCAGGAGATAGAAAATGAAACATTGTTAAAAACAAAGTTAATTTTGAACCTATAAAATATTGAATAGAAAATGTATAATTTCACTGATCTAAACATAGCCAAATTTCTGTACCATACTATTTCTGCAAGTTCAGGCATATTGCACAAAATAGTGGTGATGTGTGTTGAAAGCAGATGATTTGTTTTTCATTGTATTTTAAGATTTTCCCAAGCAGATAAGAGCTTACACCTTAAAATGTTATGTAAAACAAATGGCAGTTTAAAAGAATATTACAAATAGACTAAGTATATAATTTATGTATTTAGACAATAAATTGGTGGTAATGGAGAAACAATGACAACTATTGTCTTGTATAGTTGACAATTATATGATATAGCTGTAATTTTATAGGAATTTCCTTTTTTGGCACATTATTTGCATCTGACTCATTGTGGTTTTTCACAAGGTTTTATATGTGAATAGATACTTGTGTATATATTAAAGATGGGGCACAAAAGCAGGACATCATTTAATGTTAATTTTAATGTAAATGACATGCATCAAGTATAAATAGCAATATAAGAAAGTGAATGCATTGTCATCTATAACCATATGGGAAGAAAATGTTTACAGGTCAGTCGTTATATGGACGGAAGAAATTGTTAAGAATTTTTAAGGCTTATGGAGCACCAGAGCATTTTTAAAACTACAAAGTGGTTCATCGCAAAGGCTGTGGGTTTCTTTTCATGCTGTAGCTTTGGAAATACCAGCTGCTACAAATGTTGTCATGCATGTAGGAAGTGCACTCTAATGCAGAAACTGAAGATAGTCCAGTTTACAAATGTTTTCTGTAAAGTCTTAGTAATCATTGTGGTTTTATAGCAGTTGCTCTTAGAGGGATCCTACAATACTTTTAACACACTTCTTATTGACATAAGATATTCTGTTAAAATAATTTCCTGATTTAATATTTGAGTCATAGAAATAGACTCACTTGTTTCTGTAAATTTTTGTCACTTTTCCTAAGAAAAGAAACCACATACATTCATTCATGTATGAAGAACATGACAACCTTTGTTGTCTATTAAGTATTCATTCTTTAGACGCTGTCACTGATTTTTATAGTGTTTGCTTATTTAATTTCTTGCTGTATATACATACAACCCTTGGTTAATATTTCAAAGAATAGTTCCAAAATATTGTTGACACAGTGTTTCAAGTGCGTCTGTTGTTAGAAAATAGTTCAGATGACGGTTTTTTAGTGCCTGTGCTACAGCGCATTTCCTGTGGAACCGTAGTTACTACCCAAGTTTCAACACCAATATGGTCAGAGATGAACTTCTAAGTACTCATATTATCTTCTGTATGCCTTATCTTGTCCCAGAAATTCAGTACTCATTAACATTATTGCATTACATTTCATATAGTTAGTTCCTTCACTGCACAAGAGCCCAAAATTTAGAGTATGTGGAAGTTTCTGAAAAGTTGTTGGGTAAACTTTACAGTTACCTGGATGAGACATAAATAAAAATATTATTAGTTTTGTGGGGCTTTAACATCTTTACAAAGGGAAACTGTAATCTGCTCAAACATAAATATCTAGTAATACTTTTCTGTTATTAACTGTGTATATTTTTTCACCATAGTAGTCTTATGTTTGAAATGTTTCAGAAATTTACTGAATTGGATAAATATTTCTTCATAAAATACCACATCAGTTCTATTTTCAAATAGTTAATGCTTACTCGAGCTTAAAAATCTGTACTCCTCACCAATATTGTCAGGGTGATTAAGTCGAGAAGAACAAGATGGGCAGGACATGTAGCGCGCATGGATGGGACAAGAGGTGTGCACCGGGTATTGGTTGGGAAGCCTGAGGGGAAGAGACCGCTGGGGAGACATAGACGTAGATGGGAGGATAATCTCAAGCAGGATCTATGGGAGATAGGAGTTGAAGGCGACTGGATTTTGTTGGCCCAGGACAGGGTCCTGTGGAGGGCATTGGTGAGTTCGGTGATGAACCTATGGGTTCCGTGATCCATCTAGTTAGTTAGTTAGTTAATGCTTACTCATTAAAACAATGAGCAGACTTGCATAACCTAAGCAGATAACTTTACATTTGTTTAACTTCTTTATAGCTGTTTTTTTACAGTTCATTCAGTGATTTAGAGAATTATTAGTAATGTAGAATAATAGCAATATTTGTTGAACCTTTCATGTTTTCTTAAGGAAGAACACACTTATTCAGTTTCGCTTGAATATTGGTGCTTATGTTTGACTAAATTGAGGGGCTGAAGATTCCAAGGAGAACCGACACAGAATATGAGCCGGTGTAGCTTAGTCAGTATAGTGACCGGCTACGGACTGAACAACCGGGGTTCGATCCCTGGCGGGGCAGAGGATCTTTCCTCTAGCCTCTGCGTCCAGACTGGCTCTGGGGGCCTCCCAGCCTCTTATCCAATGAGTACTGAGGTCCTTTCCTGGGGGTAAGGCGCGACCAGGGCGTGATGCTGACCACTCAACCCCTTCTGGTGCCGAGGTCAAGAATGAATAGAAGCTGTACCTTCTCTCCCCCCATGTGCCTACATGGCACATAGTGGGACAGCTTTACTTTACTTTACCGACACAGGATAGAAGAAACAGAATCCTTGTAACAAGGACAGAGCAGTTGTTCATAATTTGTGATCCTGATAATGACATTGTTTTGTAACATTTTTATTAACTGCATTGGTTGTATTTTATGTGGACTTTAAAGTGTAATGGAAAACAGTTAGTCTCAAACTCTACACAGATATTTACACAAAGTGTTCCAAGATAATTGAATAGTTAGAATTTTGCAGAGCATTCTAAAAATTCCCTCTAAATGAAGCATTTTGCATAGATTAAACATAAACGGATTTACCTGCTAAATGACCAATTGCTTTGAATACGAGTTAAGTTTCTGTTGATATTCTGTATTAGTTTTTGAAAATATGTTTTATTAAATTGGTATCAATGATATGACAGTCCAGGATCTTTGTCATATAGTCTGCCAAAGTTCTTGTTTTGATAGATTTATAAATATAAAAACAGAATGTAATAGGGTTTTGTGCACAGTCAGTATGATTTTGTAATAAAAAAAAATTCCTTGGTATCCAAAATTTTATTCTCATTTTGTTGGATTCTTGTGATGATTTTGTGAGGGCTCAGCACTTTTATGTGTTATTAGCTGTATATACGTATTTACTGACATGGAATATTATAAGCTATATATGCTATAATATTGTACTGTTTCTGTTTATACACCATGTTTTGTTTTAAGTCTCTGTTTTCAAGCATGTTGAATTTACATAATGATGAAAATGTTTTAATTTAAGGTGATTAAAAGTTTTAAGAATTTTACATTAACATATGTTGAATTTCTAACTCAATGTACACATTAAAGCAAACTGCAGAACATATATCCATGTAGTTTTGGACTTATAATATTTTACCTATAGTTTTGTGCATGCTGTAGAACATGCAGATTTTGTATATCATATGTAAGCAGAGGTGTAATGTCTAAGAATTGTTGGCATATATACAATCATTCATGGCTTAAACCTAATTATGGTTCTTCCTAATGTTTAACTTGATGTTCAGTTATCAGTTTTCATTTCCATTGTATTAACAGTTGCTCATCCATCAGTCTTGGATCTTGAAACATGTACTTATCTTTGTTTTCCTTTGTGATTCTCTGTTATGTTCCTTAATATTGAGATGTATGTTCTGTATGTACAAAGTGGTTATCATCTTGAAAACATGCTAGTTGGGCACAAATGAAGTTGTTTATCCACGTCTTCATATGTGTGTTCTCTGATTTATATCCACTATGAAATGTGTATACTTTCCATTTCCAGAAAGATTTATATGTGCTCTGTACTGTGTATACTTCCACATTATGCCCCTGCACATAATAAATATTAAGAAAGGTGTAAAACACATTCTAAATAAAGCTACTTTTTGCCATTTGTTCATTAATATTTGCAATATTTTGTTATATATAACTTACAGTATGAATTTTAATTAATAAATGGGATTATTAAATTAAAATAATTAATTGTTATAAAGTTCAAATAACCGCCACGGTGGTCTAGCGGTCAGAACACTAGCCTTGTAAGCCTGGGGTCCCGGGTTCAATTCCCGGTGGTGCTCAAATTTATAACTTGTGTTGGGCAAGGCTGTGGTCTAGGCATCACGGAGTTTTCCTCCGGGGGCTTCCCCGGTTTCTCCGTGGCATCCCAACAATTACTCCACTCACACACAGAAGAAGGCAATGGCAAACCACTTCTGATCATCTCTGCCAAGAATGTATATATGCATGAGCAGGTCCCTGACAACCTGAAGAGGTTGGAAGGATCCTGTTCATAATATATGGACCTGTCGTCAGACAGAACACTACAAAAAAAGTTCAAATATTTGGGAACAACAATAACAAATCACAATGATATTCATGAGGAAATTAGAAGGAGATTAAATTCCGGAAATATTTTGCCTTCCTGTCTGATTTATAAAAACCTAAAGATTAAAATATACAAAACAATAATTTTGCCTGTTTTGTATGGGTCTCTCACTCTGAGGGAGTAACACAGGTTGCAGGTGTTTGAGAATAGGGTGTTGAGGATGATATTTGGGCCTAGGAGGGAAGAAGATGGGGTATGGAGAAAACTGTGTAATGATGAGCTTAAAAATTTATACTCCTCCCCCAGTAATTGTCAGGGTGATTAAATCAAGAAGAATGAGATAGATGGGGCATGTGGCATGCATTGATGGGGCAAGAGGTGTGCTCTGGGTATTGGTCAGGAAGCCTGAAGTGAAGAGACTGCTGGGGAGACCTAGACATAGATGGGAGGATAATATCAAGTGGGATCTGTGAGAGATAGGAGATGAAGGCAACTGAATTTTGTTGACCCAGGACAGGGACCAGTGGAGGGCTTTGGTTAATTCGGTAATGAAACTTTGGTTTCCATAAGCTATGTAGTTAGTTTAGTTAGTTGTTACAGTCTTCATAAATATTTATATTTATTTATCGGGTGAGAAATGTATACACAATTGTAGTTTGAAAACTTGAAAGAAAGAGACCACTTAGGGATATGAGTATAGATGATAGAGGATGATAATAAAATGGATCTTGGAGAATTAGTGTGTGTTGATATAGACTGGGTTCATCTAGCTCGTCCCCGTCAGGGATCGAATTCCAGGTGTCCAGCCTGTAGCTAATCAATATACTGACTGAGCTATCCTGGCTCTTTAACAAAAGTAGTATCATTACATGAACTAATCATTCATTCTGACAACCAGTACTTGAATTTGAGAAGTTCCCAGTTCAAATTTTGGCTGGGTTGTTGGTTGTTTTCATTGATTTTTCATGACTTTCCTCAAAGCATATTCTGGGATAGTACTTTGAAATAAGGCCATGACCACCATTTTCCAAAATCTTATCTGTTCAACATTCATGATCAGAATCTAATCAGACCACGTTGCCTCCTTCCAAACATCTACCAACTCACCATGTATGAACATTTTCCCTTCTCATTCAATGTTCTGTAAGCTGTGAAGTAGAGACCAAAACATTAATTCAATTATTTGCATAGACATATTTATATTTGTTTTTGTCACTTTTTTTGGCAATATTATTTCTTGTAATCATTTATTTTTTATATTCAGCAGCCCTGTTATACCTTAGAGTGATATAAATCTTTATCTTTCACTCTGTAAATGTCTGTGATTGACATACATGGCCATGTTTGTGTCCAGACAACCACATTCTGCATAATTTACAACTTTCTTTCTTACGTGTATTTATTTTTACTAAACAGCATACTTCTAGAGTACACTGACGTTGTTTTCATGGATTAGAACCTAATATGATAATCACAAAGCCATGTCACATGTTACGATGTGTACCATGTCTGAGTGTATGGTGAGCCAAGGAGGAATGCCAGTGTCATGGCCTAAAATACATGCTGGGCCTTTAAAGGTTAACATATAATTTTGATATTGCTGTTTCATTCATGTACACTGAAAGTGAACTTATTTCTGTTACAGCACTGGACTAATTCCAGGATAAATAATTTGAGAATTATATCATGTTTTGAGGTTTTAACAGTAGTGTGAATTTGGAGTGTGGTCTTATGGGTTATTGTACCATGTAATATTCTGGTTATACACAAACATTTCAGAGGAACATGCTGGCTGCCCCTCGATAGTGGAAAATATAGGGACTTGCCATTATCATTAACACTAAATCTTTGACTGGTTGAATTGTCAAATACTGGCATGCAAGACATGAATAGCTTCTCAGTGTTTGGTATATTTAATGTAATAACATAATAGGTCTGAATAGTAATTCATCCTGCAGAAGATCCCAAGAGAACTCAAACCATAAGGCATCCACGAAAATGTAGTAAGAGATATTAGTAAGAACAGACACCTTATAGAAATTACGTGCCATGTCAGAATGCCTATAAAATAATTTCGAAGTAATAATTATGTTAAAATATATTTGTATGGATTGTTATTTAAATACTAAATACTACATACGACAATATAGAGCTACAAGACCAAGAACCGACAAAAGATGCTCGCAATCCGTGCAATGGACTGTGGGAGCGGTGCCACGTAATATGTGACAACTTCCGATTACAAGTCATATCATATGTGTCGTGATGAGCGAAAACGTGAAAATTGAAGCATAACACGAGTTTTAAGTCGAACTTGTGGACACTTGGGTATGTAAATAAATTGTAAGGTAATAATGTTGGAACGGTTTGTGAGAATTGATTTGAAATAATCCATAAGTGATCTTTAAGACAGTCTGATTAACGATGATATGCAAAAAAGAACTAAGAATATTTAACGCCGAATACAGCTGCATATGTTTTGATACAGCTTCTTTCACAGATGTACTTGATTGAAGTGACGTGGAATGCTAAGGTTCGTCATGGCTCAGATTTTGGCTACTTTAATGAGAGGAGCCGAAATGAGCAACACTTAACCAATTTCGAGGTCAGCTGCGCGCTTTTGTCGTATGGCAATTTTACTGTACCAGCTCAGGTTCAGGAGTTGTACGATTCAGTACCTGTAAACAAAAATGTTCAGTACTAACCATATAGGTACCTAAATAAGAGCCTGCTAAGTGGTTTATCAGTCATTATTTCTACTTAAATTTTTATCGCACTTTTATAACACTAACCTTGACCCATTTTAGTATTTATTACAACCTGAACAACTTATAAGCACTGAATATTAACAGTTACAGGTCTCAATACAACATAACAAATGGCCCAACCAAGTGGATATTCCAATGTCTTGGCACCTTCTGCAGGTAAAAGTCTAGCCAGGTAGTAGTTACATGTTTTAATATGATGACTGTCCTCTGGGTTGTAGCACTGTAGTTTGGTAGAAGTTTACCAATGTTTTGTAGATATTTGACTGCCTTCATCATCATCTCCTTGAAGGACCTCTGAAATGTTTGCTGACTTCTACAACCCAGAAGACGGTGTTGATGGATGCAGCAAGGACCTCAGAAACGTTTGTAAACTTGTAGCAGACTACAAGGCACTGAGTCATCGTTGTACTCACTTCCATTAGAACCTCAAATCCTATGCACCTACATATTCTTGCTATGTGCAGATAGTCTTCTCATATTTTTATATTTTTGTTGTTAGTCATCTGGATATGCACTGTTAGATATGGTATTTAAAAGCCTACAAATAATTTTATTGTTTATTGAGACACATAATATTCTTAACTGTTAGTGGTGTGTAGACACATATTGAACCAAAACTTGAATAGACACCACCCAAGTGTCTTACAGACAGTTGTAGGTATGGTAAATGAAAATAGTACTATAGATGCATATATGAGGGACCCCAAAACTTGAACCTATACCAGAATCTGAAGTTTTCTCTTCTTTTGTTCAATACTTATACTGTACTGTATAAAAAAACCCTGAAAATTTATATATTAACAATGTTGAATATTATCATGTACAGGCTGAATCTAATTTTGTGCATGCCAAGTCTAGCTTGTGTGCTGTATCTCACTTCAATCTGTTTTAGAATAAGTGGAAGTTTGTTTGTTTACAAGGGAAATCTTGTGATTGTTCACAGCACAAGGAATTCCTGTTGTGGTTCCACCACAGCCTAGTCTTATTCCCAATGGACAGCCACCTCAGTGGAATCGCCCTCCAACCTTCCCACATGCTGTGAAACCCAGACCTTCTCCAGCTGGAATTAATGTAGCCACTTCTATTACATCTAATGGAACACCAACTCCATCCAGTTACAGCCATCCAGGTTTGTTAAAAATTAACCTCCACCTTACACATTTCTTAAAAAATATACAAAGTATTTTGATATTGTGGAATGAATTAAATGTTAAATATAACATTAAGTGATAAGAAGGAAAGAAACAAAGTTAATTTTTTTATAAAGCAGTAATAGTTGCCATGCTTTGTTGTGGAAATGAAACTTAGGTTGAAGATAATAAAAATTTTGATAAATTATAACAGCAGAAGTGAAATTTTTAAGACATGTCGAGGGCTATGCCTGCTTAGACAAAATTACAAATGAAACTGCAACACTCTATAGACTCAACTAGATGATAACATTTTGGAGAAACATACTGTCTCCTGAAATGTTTGTAGATAACAACATTATAGGAGACAGTATGTTTCTCCATAATGTTGGTGTCTACCTACAAGTCCACATGGCATTGCAACCCAGAAATTTCACTTCCATGAGAACCTCATATCTCATGTCACTGTCTAATGGTTAGCACGCTTGCATTATTTTGGGAGATTCTCAGTTCACATCTCATTCCTTAACTGTTCTGACTGAGGTTGTTGTGGGTTTCCTCAGTTCCTCCAGGAGAATTCCAGGAAAGTACCTTGAAATAAGCCAAGACCATTTTTTATGCTTCTTTTCCAATTCATTTTTCTCTAATTTCCCTGTAATTTGGCCCTGTGTAATCTGAGCTATTTCCAGTGTCATTCAATTAATTATAAGTAAGTATATACAAATAAAGAACATAACAGACTGTCATGAGTTATGATTAGTCCAAAATTAAGCTGTCAGTATTTGTGTTTGGTCAAACCTGTCTTGTGACAATCTGTTATATTCTTGTAGTAACCCTCCAGCACAATTTTCTTGTCACTTTAGACCTGAAAATAGAAGTAGCAAGTTTATCCAAAATGTCTATAGTTTTTATTGCTGTGGTATGGGGCTAAGCTATGCTACAGTGAATGTGGACTACCATATATACCTCCATGTAAACTTCTAAACATTGTTTATACTCAGTATTGCATCCTCATAACTTATCAGTTTTAATGAACATATGTTATTAACATTTTCCATCTAGAGTGGTAATCTTTGTGTAACTTTCAGTGCCAGTGACTTCAGTCAAGGGTTTGCTACTACAATAATGAACAAAAGATTTTCTACACCATTAAAATATCAGAGAATCACTCCTGATTATTCCTTTTCTCATTTGTTATTGCTCTGAAGGCAAACATGATGACATAAACAGTCTGGAGAAGAAGTTATTAGCTTTAACCTAGTGTTATGGACCACACAAGATCACACTGCTATTACCATACTTTGTGATTTGTTATTAAATTCACAGGAGCACGTTTTACTTCAAAGTGATGGTGCACTCTGTTTCAGAAACTCTAGTCTTGTATATGACATATTGCTCTGAGGAACTATTTGAAAACTCATCTGTGATCATTCTCTTTACTCATGTAACTTGTGTTTTCCCATATTACTCAGGAAAATATTTGAACACTTAATTATCTGAGAATTGCAATAACAAATATAAATATTGAATATTGTGACTGAGTACTTGTGCTTTATCTTTGGTTATCTTGAGTTTAAATTTTGGCTTGCAGACTGGCTATCCTAAGTATAAATTGTGATTACAGTGAAACCTCTATCCATCGTTCCCGGAACTATCGTTTTCCCGGATGCATCGTCCGTTTTCTTCGGTCCCGAATACATCCCATATAAAATAATGTTACATTTTCCCGCTTCTATCGTTCCTCGAACTATCGTTTTATCGCATCGATCGTTCAAAAATCTTAGTCCCGGCCCACAATTTTCCCGCAATGATCGTTTCTGAGAATTTAAAATGCTGGGTTTTGAGATAAATTAATACCGAAACATGCACAATGTTTTTGGAATACGCAGTAGCCGTGACCTGTTATGTCGCTTAACCAGCACATTCTTTTGGAATGAGGGTCAGCGGTGCAGGGGTGATAGTTGGAGTGAATGGCGGTGCTCATTGTCAGAAATTTTACGATTTTAATTAGGGTGCACTCATATTTCGTTCCAGCGATGCCAGATGGCATGTGCAGTGTGAATTTCTTCACAAATGCTTTTACGTATTATAAGTACAAAGGAAAGGCTGGCGGCACTTTTCATTCTTCTGGTTCATCTCGTTTCCAGCGGTTCAGGGTCTTCTACAGCTACGTTTCGTTGAGTTCGGCAGTAATAGTATTTCCATTCTTCCTGTTATTGTTCGCGAAGAGGGTGGGAGTGGTGAGGAAGACGAATGCGAGCCTGAAGCTGTGCCGAGTTTTGCCAAAGCACACGCTGCATTGGCGAAAGTGAAGTCGTTCTTTTATGCGCTTAATATTAGTGAACGTGACGAGGAAAACATTTTGAACGTGGAAAGTGCTCTGTTTGGTCTAAAACGTAAAGTGGTAAAAAGAAGTAACTTTGAAAGAGAAACATTGTTTTTTTTTAAATTTTTAATGCTTTCCCGCATCTATCGTTTTCCCGCATTCATCGTTTTTATTTCCCACCCCCGCCGAAAACGATGCATCGAGGTTTCACTGTATATTATGATTCTTTATCTTGTTTCAGGCAGCTTATCTTCACATTCTTCAAGAGACCCTTCACCCATTCCTTCTGATCGCCATGGTGAGAATCTTTCCAGTTCATCACCAAATCTTACCATGACCAATACTCAACATCCACATCAGAGAAGTCATCCATATCAGCACTCAACAACACCTCCAGTGTTGAATACTTCATCAAAGAGAGATTCCCCAGGAATGGTTTTAAATACTTCCCAACGCAGGATTATACAGCATCCTGTAGGACATTCTGTGTCTTCAGTTTATAATGCACCAGTAATTCCACCATCTCCTGTCACCCAAAATTCTGGCCAGGCAAAATCAGTAGTTGGACTACAGAATGCTTCAAGCCCTCTGTTAACATCAGATTGTTCATTTTCTGCAGCTGAGTGGAGTAATCACACCATGACATCAAGCTCACATCAGGTAGCACCCCTTGAAACCGGTTACTCCCAAGAAGTGATTTCTCAAAATGTTGTTTCACAGAACATTCCTTCACAATTTAATCGAAGTAATCAACAACAAAGGTTAGGGACTAGTCATTTGCCTCCAAATATTCATCCACAAAATTTAGAATCAAATTCTAATCAACAGAATTTTGATGGAAGATCAGGACCCCCACAGAACTTGTTGGCAGGAGTAAGCTATGCTCCTCCTTACACGCAGATAACAACTAGCGTTATCAGTGGCCCACCACTGCAGCATCAGCTATTGTCTCGACAGGGTACAGGATTGCCACACCAAAGTATACAAGGCCAGAATTCTACTATGTCTTCTCCTGTGCCAAGGACAAATGCTCAAAGCTTTGTACCAAACCAGTTGTTGAACAAACCATGTAGCCAGTCAGGGCCAGCTTTTGGTATGTTACCAATGCCAGGTCCACCAGTTGGTACAAATACAGCCCAGCAATCAATGCAGCCATCACTTATGGGTCAACACATGACCCAGCCTGGAATTCTGTCTCATAAGGGCACCTCCCAGATACAGCCAGGAATCCCATCAGTTACTGGAGATGCTCAGAAACCTCCTAGCATGGGCTATCCACAGCCTCCAATGCCTAATCAGTTTCCAGTACATCCTCAACAGGGTACAGCTCAGTATGATAGTGGCCATCATTTTGGGAGACGTTACCCTCAGCAGGTGAGTTATTTTCTGGAAGCAAGGTGGTGATATTTCAAAACAAATGCTAAACCTGTATGTAGTGTAGTTTTGTTGTCCATTAATTTGTCCCTCATACCAATGTGGAATTAAGTTATGCTGTTCTAGTTTCACTTTTGTGGCCTAACATTGATGATATTAAAGTATTGCATTGTGGTTAGCATTCATGAAGTATGTACCATTGTTTGAAAATACAGGTATTTAAAATGAACTAAAGTTAATTTTTTTGGTACATGTTTTGAGGATAGGATTTCCCTGTTGTAATTTGAGGCCCTTCAGCAAGTAAGCAGACTGATTCTGTAAACATTTTTTGACATAAATACGTCTATGCGGAAGGGTCATTCGGCAAAAAAGCGTAATGAAGTTGTGTAAGATCCATATCAACAGTGTGTAAATATGGACCGACAACAATGGTCAGCTTTTATATGAACTCCTCTGTGCATTGTTGTTACCTAAGAAACTAATTGTTGCATCATCTGTTCACTCGGCATTGTTGTGTTACATTACTGCCGTCAACAATCCGCTTTCGTTATTGTGGAAAGAGCTGAGCTGTGAATCGCTTGTAGAAGAAATGTGTCATACACTAGATAATTTTGTGCTGGTAAAAACTTTTTAGAATATCACAAATACTTGTCTTATATAAAAATTATTACATTACATTACAGAGACGTATTTACATCAGATTCTCTGGAACTGTGGTTCCACCGTAAACTTTTTAATATCACTTAGTGGGTGTAGTCACCTTCGTAGTACTCTTCTTCTGACTGTATACATGTTCAAATATCTGCCATGCCTGGAAATAGTTTTCTGAAAGTTATTATTATTGCTTTCATATTGTGCTGAATATTTTCAATAAGATATCCTTTCAATGAAATTTTTCAGTTTTTGGAATGCAACCAAGTTAATGGAGAAATATCTGTTTGAGTGTAGTGTAATAAATATTCCAATATTGGTATTTATGTTTTACCAAAAATGTCCTACAGCAAGAGTTACGTAGGGAAGCTTGATGCATACTCCATTTTGGCATCTGGTCTTAGTCAATGATTGGTCAGCTGTAAACATCCCAAAACACAAAGGAAGACTACATAAATGATTGGTGTTGGTAGTGAGTTTATAGAGTCGCTTCAGCAACATGGTCATTCATGCTTGCCAATCTTACATAACACTGTTTAAGTGTCTTCATTATTTATAATGAAAAAGTGGTCCATTTGTTTTAAGTATAGTTTATAAAATCTTTCCAAAGTGAACTGCCTATGCCAGTGGTTTTTGGAAAGTTACAAACTCTTCATGAAATGTTGCTGTTCTGTGGCATATTAAATTACTAGTGTTTAGGTATATATGAAGGACAGTCCACTAACATATGCTAGGCTTAGAGGTATATTCTGCAGTGCCAACATTTACCACAAACAAAAATTCTTATATAGGAATGGAACATTTCTGTAGTACAAAGTTACTGTTTGTCAGATTTAGAATATTTCTTATTTTTATGTTATTTCTAAGGTTTGTATTCTTTTACTGTATTGAGTTTTGACTTTTATTATTTCATATTTTTAAAATTCCTTCTAGCAAACATACCAGCAGAGGGGCCAAACTAGTGGAGATATTCCAACATCACAGATGTCAGGGTTGTCTGTTACACAGATGGGTTTCAACAAACTCTGGGTATGTAGGAGTACAAGCTCATGATTTAGTCCCATGTTTTGTATTACATCTAAGTCGCAAGTTTTAGTAAATAACTTGGATTCAAACGTTTTCATGAATTACTCATGTTTGTTGTTATTTTTCAGGGAATGGAAAGTATTGATCTCCTTCAAAATAGAAATGTTTTGCCTACAGGAAAAGTTGAAGTACCAAAAGTTAGATTACATCAGGAGTTCTTAAATAGTGTTAATTGTAGTCCTGAGTAAGTACTATTATTACTTCCTCCTCGATTGCTTTCTTCCTTTTAGCCCCATGGGCCACCCATTTCCTTTTCACTACCTACCACCACTTTCTAATAAGAAATATGCTGATAGAATTTTACTGAATCTCATTACCTGTTATCAGTGATTATTAATAGTACAGTGAGTCTTAGAAAATGTTTTGAAAATTCTGGAAGGTATATGGATGAATTGAGATGTTTGTGGTGGTGTTGAAGATTGTGAATTGAGATAGTGATTCTGTTTATACTTTAATGTTCTTTTCTGTTTCAGAATTTTTAGATGTACTTTAACAAAAGTTCCAGGAACAAATTCTCTTTTGCAAAAGTCAAGATTGCCATTAGGAATTCTTATTCATCCCTTTAAGGATTTAAATGTAAGTATTTTGTTATAATATATTTTTAGTTAACCTGGATGAGTGGGGTTCAATCTCTGACAGGGGGAACATCATTTTGATAATGACATGTAATACAGCAGAAATGGTAAATGCTGATATGCAGACTAAGGATATAAAACAATGAAATTGTTTTATAGAGACTGGTGATACAAGATATATAAATGAATGTAACGTATGTAAGTATAAAATCAGGGAGTCTTACCCCATCTTCAGCAATTTGTAACTTGTATATGACAGACTATAAATTTATTTAGAAATTTTAAGATTGAATAATAACTTGTTAGTAATATTTTGAGCAGAACTGTGTTGAGTTAGGAAGTTCATTTCTTGCTTTATTTAACCATGTATCATCTGCATAGATTATATAGTATTGATTGGGATGGTGATTGTGAATGTTGAATTTGAAAGGAAGAGGTTGTGACATACATTAAGGTAAGATCTGTATTTGCTTGGAGAGGCTGAAGGAATTTGCAGCCTCTGAGCATAGAATTGAACCCAGAATGTCCCATATATGTAGCAGAAGTGCTAATCACTTACACATAACGTTACTAATTTGGTAAGCAGGGCCAGAAAGAGGCAGGTCAAAAGTACAGTAGTTGAAACTTCTAAATAATGTCTGTGTTACATAACAACATTGTTTTTTTGGAAGTCTTTGTAGTGTCTGTCTTGGTACTGTAAGAATGGTATTAGATGAAGACTGCTGAAGATTTTAGTAATGATTTGTAGTCATATTTTTACCTGTACCTCAAGGTTTATGGCTGATGTTGCCTTTGACTGTAATTGGACTTTCATATCATCAAATGTTATAGGCCAGGGATTGCCAGGCATCTTGGTGCCCTCAAAAGTGTTTTGGGGTGCCCATGAAAATTTTATTATGTTTGTAAAGAGTTTTAAGTGTTTAACTTTATCATTGTCTGATAATTTGTCACACAGTTATATTTCCTCTTGAGCCAGTTAGTGTAGCAGATGTGAGAACACAGTAGTAATTTCATCATTTCAGTATGTGTCTTTATTTTCAATAGATTCACAATGGTTCCTGCTATAAATTATAAACTCCTAGTAGCCCTTCATACAACAAAGGTTTGTGACCCCTGATATAGTATAATCAGAATCTGTTTTATACATTTGCAGCTGTGCAATAGCAGGATATTTATATTGTATTTCATATTTCAGAACTTGCCTGTTATCCAGTGTAGTACCATTGTGCGATGCCGGTCATGCAGAACATACATCAACCCGTTTGTCTATTTTGTTGATCACAAGAGATGGAAATGCAACTTATGCTTCAGAGTCAATGAACGTATGTCTAAACTTGTCTTTATTAGTATGCTGAAACAGCTGATTTTGTTACTTGAAATTATAGCTTCTTAGGTAAATTTAGATGTCATATATTCTCATATACTATAATGCACATTTCATAAAGTACCTGTTAGTTCTGTTGTATTAGTCCTTCTGTCTGCAAGTAACAATGCCCAAACTGGAACTGATTGTGATGAAAGTCATTACTGTGGACGTGGCCTTCATTAACTGTGCTAGATGAGATTTTATTTTAAAAAAGTCATCTACATAGGGCTTAAAATAAATGTCTGTAACACCTTTCAAGTCATTTGACAAATTTTAAACTTGATATGTGTTACTTCTGTTATATATATTGCTATGTTTCTTTCACATTAAGGTCTACCATAAAAAAATTGTCTTGTACATATTTAGTTATGGTTTATTTAATAGCACTTTAAGTATTTCAGACTATATAGTATCAAATGATGGGATAATTAATGAATAATGAGTGGGAAATGATATGGAAGGAAGGAGTTGTGGCCTAATTTAAGGTACTATCCCAGCATTTGATGGAGAGACTGAGGAAAATAACGAGTTACAGGATACCCAATCTCCAGGCTAATATTTGAATCGCAGGCCCTCATGAATATGAAGTAGAAGTGCTATTACTCATTTCTGACATTCAATGTGAAAACTCCTGAATAAAGATTTGTAGGTATCTATAAAGTACATATGTTATATGTCTTAAACAGTATTTGCATATAGACTACCGATATCAAGTAAATTACTAATATAATAATTATTATGTATGTGCCATCAGAATAATAGTCTGTGCTTGAACATGTCATGCGTAAACAAGACGTTTTAATGCCACTTTCTAAGAGTGTTTGTACATTCTTCTTAAAGAGTATTGTCACCTGTGTTCTTGCTTAAAGTATTCACTGTGAAATTCAGCTCAAACTTTTGACTGTCATAGTAGTGATGTACTGAAAAGTTTTAACAACAGCAACAATAATAATAAACAACTTCATGTGAGCTCAGTTCACTTAATTTGGGGTTTATTTTTTTATTAAGTACCAAGTTTGAACCTTCAGAAAATTATTGTGGCATATTAATATATTTCGATGGAATTTCATATTAGAGCTGCCATTTTACTTTAAAAAAAAAAAAATTAAAACATAAGAGATTGAAAATGTTGCTGACAGAATTTAGTGACCCAGTTCAGGTAAGCATTTTATTTTGTGTCAAACTAGTCAGAGCAGAAGAATTTGTTTTGTGTGAGTTAGCTAATTGATGTAATATAATGGAACATATATGATGAAAAGGGTTATAAAAAGTCCAGTTAATAAGAACATATGATGTCTGCATAGCCCTTGTTAGGCATATAATACTTTATATAATGACAGTTATATCTCAGAGCTACTAAATGTGGTACTGAGTATGCTAAATAATGTGAAAGTCTCTTGATTGGGAATATTTTCCATCCTGTGTCTTCTCTTACAGTTGTTACAAAGCAGAATAGAGAATGCCATATACCACATGAATTTATGTTTTTGTATTTACAGTTCCTGAAGAATTCCAGTATGATCCAGTGACCAAAACATATGGTGATCCCACTAGAAGACCAGAAATTAAATCTTCTACCATTGAATATATAGCTCCATCAGAATATATGGTAAGTTGTATTACTTATTTGAAAAATGTGATTGAAGACTTTGCATGGTATATTTTTTTTATACATTATATTAAGAAGTCTTCCAAATGCACAAATACTTGTATCAAATATTCTTAATTATGATTTGTAGAAATCAGAGCAGCTACAATGTTTTGTTGAAATGCTGGATAATTCTCAACATTCAATTCCTGAAAACCAAAGTTACACATTGAACTCCAGCTGCAAAAACCTTAATTGTTTTGTAACAGCCAAGACCTATATTGCTTTTATATCTTTTGATATTAAAGTGTATTCACTTAGTTTTGCAGCTGAGTAAATGGATAATTTTTTATTCTGTTTCAGCTCCGACCACCACAACCAGCTGTATACCTGTTCCTGTTAGATGTATCTAGGCTAGGAGTTGAATGTGGTTATCTTCGCATGTTCTGTGACATTTTACTAGAAGAGTTGGATAAATTGCCTGGCGATGGCAGGACACAAATAGGATTCATCACATATGACAGTAGCATTCATTTCTATAATCTTGCAGAGGGACTGAACCAGCCTCAGCAGATGATTGTTGTGGATACTGAAGGTGTGCTATTAGCGTTGATATGACCTTTTACTACAGGTATCTTTCTTGACTGATTGAAAAACTTATAAACATTGGCATCAGTACCTAAAGGTGCAACACTGCTAATCCTGAAATCTGGCATTGATCATGATCCTGATCTATCTTATTGTTATTCTTCTGTCATTTCTTTAGTCATCTAAGTGGGCCCCTTTTCAACACTCCATCACATATTCTGAGTGTATGGAAGCAGTGGCTTCCATAAATTAAGGGTGGTTGTGAATATATTAAGTAAACTATTGTAGACAGCTAAAAAGGGATGGTCCCCCAGCTTGATGATTGGGTGTAGGATTGTAGGTTTTCACCATCAGATGTTTTGTATTACAAAACTTTCAGAAGAACTTAGAATTGAACAGATTCTTTGGAATAACCTAAGGTAGGGATTGACAAGTTTTCAAAGCAGAGGAACCATTTTTGTGATATTCTTTAAAAAAAATATACTTTTTGGAGAGCTGCTTTAAAAATTAAATTTTTTGTTGATGCCAGAGAGAGATTTTAAATATTCTTGACTGCTATGCTAGTTTATATGCCTTTTATTATTTTATTTACTTTATGCAAGGTAACAGATTACAATATGGAGAAGCGCTGATTTTTCCATTATGGCCTAAAGTATATTTAACATACTCTAATCATTTAAATATTTAATGGAAATGAAACTACTTATAAATAGTGTTCTGGCTATTATTAATAAAAAATTGAATGTGTGACTTAAAGAATTGCGCGTGGCTTGTGAGCAATCTTGGACAAGGAGTTACTGTACTGTAGACTTAAAATATTTGTTCCTCTTTCTTATTTCATTTTTTTTTATTATTATTATTATTTTATAGATGTGTTCTTGCCATGTCCTGACAATTTGTTGGTAAACTTTGCTGAAAGTCGAGAGCTAGTGAAGGATCTCCTGAAGCAGTTGCCAACAATATTCCTCAATTCACATGATACAAATTCATCTCTAGGGCCAGCGCTGCAGGCTGCTTATAAACTGATGGTAAGTTCCATATTTACTTTTCTGTAGACAGTAAAAACCAGTGGGTTAGATGTAACATGTATGAGAGAATACAGTTATTTACTGCATAATCCCTGTTGCTATGTGCAAATCACTGGATGCACTTAGTTACACAGAAGGAAGTCTTATTACATGAGTTGATGGAAGATCTGCTCACAGTGTCAGTAAAATCACTGGCCATCAAGTGTTTAAATTATGTCCAACATTCAGTCACATTTTAGAACTTCATAACAAATATTATAATTCACTTTTTCAAGTTTTTTCTTTCATTTCCAGAAACTGACAGTGGAAACTATTGTTACATTTCAGGCACCAACTGGTGGCCGAGTGACGGTATTCCAGTCCTGTTTGCCCAACCATGGACCTGGGTTACTTACTGTTCGTGAAGATCCAAGCCAACGTGCTGGTAAAGAGGCACCACATCTTAATCCTGCCACTGATTTCTACAAGCGGCTAGCTCTTGATTGCTCAGGACAGCAAGTTGCTGTCGATCTTTTCCTTATCAACAGCCAGTACAGTGATCTGGCCACACTTTGTAAGTTCCACTGTGATGAAAGTCTCATATTAAACATACTTAATGATTCTTTTTATTGGTAAACATTCTAGATTGTACCATTTTTATGACCAAGCTTAGTTGTCCAGAGGTTGGCACTCCTGGTTTACATTTAGAAGGTCCTGGGTTTAAATGTTGGCCCAGAGATCATATTCTGAAGTTTATGTCTTTTCTCAATATCTCTAGGCAAATTCCAGCTTAGTGCCATAAATGAGGCCATGATTGTTTCCAAATCCTTTAATTTCATTATTAATCTTATCATTTGAAGCTGTATAATCTTAGCTACTGACAGCATTGTTAAATAATCCATAAATAAATTGTTTCTTATGACCCTCTCAGATCATCTGTAAAGAGACTTATCTCTGGAAACTTTTTTAAAATTACAGTGAAACCTCTATCCATCGTTCCCGGAACTATCGTTTTCCCGGATGCATTGTCCGTTTTGTTCGGTCCCGAATACATCCCATATAAAATAATGTTACATTTTCCCGCTTCTATCGTTCCTCGAACTATCGTTTTATCGCATCGAT
The DNA here is from genome assembly GCF_977971745.1 of Zootermopsis nevadensis. Classification (NCBI taxonomy): domain Eukaryota; kingdom Metazoa; phylum Arthropoda; class Insecta; order Blattodea; family Termopsidae; genus Zootermopsis; species Zootermopsis nevadensis. Next base: position 17,698,532 of record NW_028259142.1, read on the forward strand.
CGTTCAAAAATCTTAGTCCCGGCCCACAATTTTCCCGCAATGATCGTTTCTGAGAATTTAAAATGCTGGGTTTAGAGATAAATTAATACCGAAAGACGCATAATGTTTTTGGAATACACAGTAGCGGTAACCTGTTATGTCGCCCAACCAGCACATTCTTTTGGAATGAGGGTCAGCGGTGCAGGGGTGATAGTTGGAGAGAATGGCAGCGCGCATTGTCAGAAATTTTACGATTTTAATTAGGGTGCACTCATATTTCGTTCCAGCGATGCCAGATGGCATGTGCAGTGTGAATTTCTTCACAACTGCTTTTACGTATTATAAGTACAAAGGAAAGGCTGGCGGCACTTTTCATTCTTCTGGTTCATCTTATTTCCAGCGGTTCAGGGTCTTCTACAGCTACGTTTCGTTGAGTTCGGCAGTAATTGTATTTCCATTCTTCCTGTTATTGTCCGCAAAGGGGGTTGGAGCGGTGAGGAAGAGGAAGACGACGAATGCGAGCCCGAAGCTTTGCCGAGTTTTGCCGAAGCACACGCTGCATTGGCGAAAGTGAAGTCGTTCTTTTATGCGCTTAATATTAGTGAACGTGACGAAGAAAACATTTTGAACGTGGAAAGTGCTCTGTTTGGTCTAAAACGTAAAGTTTCAACAAACCAGTTGTCCATTAAAGACTTTTTTGGTAAAAAGAAGTAACTTTGAAAGAGAAACATTGTTTTTTTTAAATTTTTAATGCTTTCCCGCATTCATCGTTTTTATTTCCCACCCCCGCCGAAAACGATGCATCGAGGTTTCACTGTATATGATTTGGCAACATTTGTCTATCTAGATTAAATCTTGAGGATCATAGGTCTTGCTCTTTTCGGTGCACTTATGCATGTGCATTTCAGTAAATAAGATGAAGGCCAAGGTTGATCAGAGTTAGTTGATCATGTCATATTGTGCAATGGGGGTATTATGTTATGGGAATAAAAATAATGTGGACTGTAACATACTTGCTGTGATATAATATTTAAACTCAGGTTTGAAAATTTATGTTCAATATTTTAAAACATGAGCCAAGCCCGAACCATATGAAGCTTTGAATTCAGCTTATATTTTTTAGCTGCTCACACACCTCTAACTGGATTTTTGAAACCACCGTATTACTTGAACAGCCATATTACAAAAAGTTTGGAATGATTTCCTGCATTGGTTATATTCTGTCAGAATAACCAACCAAGTGCATAAGTTAATAAAAAAAACTATAGTTAATGCTTCAATTGTTGTTAGTAAGGCTCTTAATTTGATCAGAATATATTTTTAGACTATACCATACTTTATTTGTAATAAATTGCTTACTATGAATTCTTCCATTTTTCTAGCGGGTATATCACGATTCTCAGGAGGTTGTATCTTCCACTTCCCACTCTTCAAGGCATCTGACACAGTACTGTCAGATAGTTTTAAGCGTTCTTTTAGGCGGTACCTCACCAGGAAGATTGGCTTCGAAGCTGTTATGAGGATAAGATGCAGCAGGTATGAGTTTGCCAACAGAGTGAAATGTAGAACTAACAGAATACAAGTGAAAGTTTCTTTTTTAGTCTTCAATGTTTATTTCCCATGTGGACAATGCAAATTGTCATGGAAGTAAGAGAATTATATTTGGCCAGGATACCCACTCTGCTAATTGAGATCTTCATGGTTTTACAACAGTCCAAACACATAGATGATTACTGCCTTCTTTGAAAACCTTACATGCCCACCATTTGTGATCATTTTTACTCATACATCTCATTTAACACTAACATATGCAGTGTTGTTAACCTAAGAATATACCAGTGAACTCAGCCATAAGTTTGATTTGTGATGTTTGATTCATCTTGTTTTTAATTGTGTATTTTAGGATGCTGGTATAATGAAAATTTCAAGATAATATATTGATTTTTACATTGTGTCATTTCAGGGGTTTGGCAATACATACGTTCCATGGCAATTTCTTTGTAAGGTCAACAGACTTATTGTCTTTGCCAAATGTGAATCCTGATGCTGGGTTTGGTATGCAAGTGTCTGTTGAAGAAAGCCTGTCTGATTTGCAGAATGTCTGCTTCCAAGCAGCTCTTTTGTATACTTCAAGCAAAGGTATGAAATTACTATATCTTTATGTAAGTACAGTTAAATACATCCAAAGAAATTCACACTTGAGTGTTCTCCTTCACAGTTATTGTCATGTCTCTTGTTTATATCCATAATATTTTTATTCTAATAATTAAAAAAATGTCTTCAGATAGTTGTACCGTAGTCTTTCTTTCAAAGACAGTTTTAGCAGACAGTATTTTATATCTGCCTAGCAAGAAGTGAAATACATATCTCCCAAATATTGCCATTTTCTGGCATTTTGCAAGCAAAATTTGTTTGTTTACATTTCTTGTGTTCCTGGTGCTTGCCCCACTGTTCTCATCCTTGTTGAATTAAATTTAGGTAAAGTTGTTCTTGTTCTTAATCACCTCACCATGGAGGTGTTTGGTGGATTTGAGATGAAGCTCCACTGATTAACTAAATGGAAATGAATAGTCATCTTCTCAGTGTGGGTCATTTACCTCTGAGGATTAATTATCCAAACAATCATACACAATGAATATGAACTGTAAAGTACCTTCTTATGTAATTTTCTCCATTTCTTTGTTACTTTATATTTCTTAGGTTTAAAGAAATGCCAGTCTTATCTTCCCTCAGTGTGGGAGATTTGTCATGCCCATATAAAACTTTTTAATGTTGAGGTGTTTTTTTAGTATTCTGAGTTATATTAGTGAGCATAAAATTCTTAAATTGTTTACTTTGATGTTGATAATTAAAAATTGCATATTAAGATTGATTGTTTTGAAAGTTACAGTTTTTATTTGTTTATGAAAAGTCAGTGGTGAATTTATAATATGTGTTTTATTTAAATATGTATTTTCAGGGGAACGCCGAATTCGGGTGCATACGCTCTGTTTGCCGGTTGCTGCTAACTTAAGTGATATTTTATATTCTGCTGATCAGCAGTGTATAGTTGGACTGCTTGCAAAAATGGGTAAACTGCTGTTCTTTGTAAGATCTTTCTGTTCTGTAATTTCACTGAGATGCACAGTATTTATATTTATCCATTTGAAATAATAAGGAAATTAGTGTATTTGTATTATAAACATAAGATGTTTAAAAGTGTGTCTGCAGAATTCTAAAGTATGAGTCAGAGATTTATGTGGAACAAAACTAAAATGTTTGTTACCCTACTCCTAAGGTTCTCTCTCATTCTGTATACAGAGAACCTAAAAGTATATAAGACAGAAAATGTGAGGAACAGAATTTATTAAAGTTACGTCTGTCAACTTTTATTCAAAATCAGTGGGCACTTTACAGTTAATATTAAAATTTTGTTTTGCAGTTGATCTAATGTTTACTTACGGAATATTTTCAGCTGTTGACAGATCACATACGTCCTCACTCTCAGATGCCAGGGATGCATTTATTAATGTGGCTGTTGATGTTCTGTCTGCATATAAGTTGATACAATCCAGTGGAGGTCCTACCAGTTTGCTCACTCCCAGCAGTCTTCAGTTGCTGCCTCTCTATATATTAGCACTCCTTAAATATGTGAGTATGACAATTTAATACTTACGTCTTTTGAAAAAAACAGGGATTAGTTTGCTTTATTTTTTAGTGCATAACACATCTTGTGTTATGTTGTGAGAGTTCCACATGATATAAAAACTTTTCATCCTCTTCTGTCTTGCCACTGTTTCCAGCCTGTTGTTTCTGTTGTCCATGTTTCTACTTTCCACCTGTCTCATTTAATCTACCTACTGTTACCTCAGCGTAGGTATGGTTGTATTTCCCTTTGGTTAAATTCCATTGCCATTTACAGCAGTCTGTCTTTGGGAACTTCACTTTACCAAACCATTTAATTGTGTTCTGTTTTATAGTTTACTAGTTTTTAATGTGGCTCACTTCTTTATTTTCATTTTGTAAGACCTTATTTTTTGTTGCATGTATCAGTATTTGTTTAGGCATTACATGTTTTACTTTCACAGTTTATGAAACTTTTTAACTCTTTCTCATCCTCTTGTGAAAAATGCATATAAAATTTTGGTCAGAAGACCACTGGAAGGCTGGGCATCAGTGGAAGGATACTGTTAAAATGTATCTTAGAGAAATAGGGTATCAATTCAGCTGGATCAGGGAAGGGTCCAGTGGTGAAGTTTTTGAACAGGTCATGAATATTTGGATGCCATATATTATGGACATTTCTTGACAGCTATGTTACTGTCAGCTGTTTAAGGAAGATTGTAAATGAGTGAGCGAATGGAGCAAGCAAGGTATTTAATTTTGGAAATTAGTTCTGAAACTCTCATGTGCAGTTGGTGGCTGATGTCATCACAGAGTACATTATTCAGTTCTTGTCATTATATTTATGTGTTTTCATTATAGGTTGCTTTCAGAACAGGTCAGAGTACACGGCTGGATGATCGTCTGTTTGCCATGTGTCAGATGAAGACCCTACCTTTGACAAACCTCATCCAAGCCATCTACCCAGACATGTATCCTGTACACTATCTGGATGACAAGGTAAATTTATTTTGTGTGCAGAATTTTTGCAGATGTTTATTGAATAAAATATGCTAGCAATTAAATGACTCTTAATCAATTTTGTGCTATATATGAGAGTTATCTGATTTAGAAGAAGTGACTCTTCTGCTCTTTATTTATTTGGTATTTAAGGCCAACAGAAATGATTACTACCATGGAAATATTGCACGACATTATTGAAATGCAAGGGCTGTGGTGTAGAAACCAAAGTAATGTTATTTAATATCTTATATATGTAGGCCTAGAGATTAATAACACCAAAAGCAAGTACATGCTGAACAAGACGAGTGGAACCAATGAGCCTGGGTTTGTAGAGATTGCTGGGAGGGAATTTGAAAGGGTGGAGTCTTTCAAATATCTAGGCTCCTTGATCGCAAGCTGTAATGACATCCTCACAGAAATAAAAGCAAGAATTGCTGCGGGTAACAAATGCTACTATGCTCTAGGCCAAGTTCTCAGGAAAAGGTATATCCACCAAAACCTTAAAGTGCGGTTGTACACTATAATACGACCTATAGTATTATACGGATCTGAATGCTTGACTTTAACATCTCTAGCTGAAAGAATGCTTATGTCCTGGGAAAGGAAAATTTTAAGGCAGATTTTTGGTCCAATATGTGACAATGGCCTATGGAGAATTGAAATGAATATTGAGCTGGAGAAGCTGTTCAAAAGCTCAGATATTGTAGCTGTAATAAAGGCAAGAAGGATAGAATGGCTTGGACATATACTCCGAATGAGTGATGATAGAGGATGTAAGATGATCATCAATAGTAAACCTCCTGGTAAATTAAAGAAAGGAAGACCGAAACTCCAGTGGATCGAAGACGTGAAGTCTGATCTTAAACAGATGGGTGTAAGAGGCTGGAGAAGAAAAGCACGGAATAGGGAAGACTGGGCATCGATCTCAAGAGAAGCCAAGGCTATACTGAAAGGGCTGTAGTGCTAAAGAAGAGGAATAAGAATATGTCAGTAAACTCTTTGTTGTCCTTGCGTCCAGCTTTACATGTGTGTGACTGCTAAACCACTGACTATGGAGTGAAAGGTTGGCCAACAACCCCGTAGTATGGGGGTTTAAATCACCTTTCCCCATGTGATAAAGGTTAATAAAAAATTGTTTTAATGCTTGCCTTCCCAAAATGGAGTGCATAATGTGATATTTGGAAATAATGGAACCTAATCTCTTTCTGTGTTTAATTTATGTTTTCTGTCTTGCAGAGTTGTGCTGAAGTAGATATTGAAGGCACTCTTGTACCCCAGCCTCCTCATCTCCATTTGTCAGCAGAGAAACTGGACTCCCATGGAGCATTCCTTATGGATGTTGGTGACCACATGATGATGTATGTTGGTCACAATATCAGCAGTCAGTTCTGCACTGCTGTTCTGGGTGTTCCATGCTTCTCTCACATACCAGAAGAAATGGTAAGGTGGTTAGGCATTTACATTCAGTTAGTGATTTTCAGGATGAAAACTTTCTGGGGTTGTTGATTATCTATCTTTATAAGTATCAGAAGTCCTTGTACATGCTGTGATCAGTTATATGATATACTACCATTTGTATGGGTAAATTTCCACCAAGCAGATTTAGATGTGGTAATGTTCTAGACTTATTGTTTTGAGGTACCTGGTTTGAGTCTCAGCTGACTTACTGGCTATCCTGATCATTTTATGCTGTTTCTCTGTAATACCTTGAAGTAGGCACTTGCAATTTTCCTTCCAAACCCTTACCATCATAGTATTTATGATCATCTTTCTGTCTGATATACATGTGTTTTGCATACAATGGGAGAATATTCTTCTTGTCAGTGTTATAAAGGCTTATTTCTTGTGTTTAGTATGAACTACCCGAGATAGAAAGCCCAGAGTCAGAAAGGCTACGAAACTTTGTGAATCACTTACAGAATGAGAAACCTTACCAAACAATGCTCCAAGTGATCAGGTAATATATCATTTTTTTCCCATAATTGTTTGATTGGTATTGCAGCTGAGTATGCAATATCAAAATTCCTTTATGCTGAAATGTGCATTACAGAAATTGATTTACAAGGAAATATTGTCTGCTAGTTGGTTCAGTTTTGAAAATAATTTGCTTTAAAACAGTTTGCTTTTCATAGGGTTCTAGATCTTTCTCTAGGATTAAATAATCGGCTGACCAATCAATTTTAATCGTGTCAATATTGATGTGACATCTTGTAATTCAAGAACCACTGGCCTGGTTTTGATGAAACTTCATATTGGATGTCCTACCTGTTTTTTTATGTATATTAACATTAAAATCTAAAGGCGTTGATAGCTAATGCACAAGAATTGTTAACGTTATATTTATGCTGAGATGATGGAAGTACTCTTGTTTCTGTAGAACTAGTCCATAAATCCATATTATTATAAGAAAGGCTCTATTAATTTTTTATAGATACTTATTTCCTGCAGGGTTTCAGGTTTTCTCTGTGATCAACAAGTAGATTTATTAACTTATTTATATTAAATTTGTACATTACAGGGATGACAGTTGTTATCGAGGGAAGTTCGTTGACCGACTAATTGAGGATCGTACTGAATCAGCAGTGTCTTATTATGAATTCCTGCAGCACCTCAAGACAAATGTCAAGTGATCATTCACTATAAGTTACATGATTTTTGAAAGTAAATGTGTGTTATATATATATATACACACACACACACTGTTTGTAGGGTAACAAATAATTACTACTGGTTTAAATAGTAGCGCACCTATATTTAAAACAACAGAAGTTCAACATTCTAAAGAAAGAGGAAATCTTTTTTCATAACCTTTTGTTGCATATGAACCTACAGGATGTTTGCCATTTAAATATGAATGGCTGTATTGGAAGTTGTAAGAAATGTGATAGTTGAAGATGATAATTCTGTTATATACTTGGGCATAATAATATACATATTTATTTATTGTGTTGGCAATGTGTATACATGATTTGAAGCAGTGGTTTTCTTTGGCCTACTGTTTGTTGTAATACAGTAAGGAAAGTGAACTGCTTTTTGTGTGTATGTGTGTGAGATATTGAACTATGTAACCTAATGGCCAAAGTATATCTTTGCAAGGTTTTAGTCAGTTGTGGGGTTATGATTTTTGTAATATATTATAATCATTATACAGTAAGCAAGTGTAAACCCAGATAAATAGTTAAGTCTTTCTTTTTGGCTTTGCATTGATTGGACAGAATTTTACATGCCATTACTAGAATTAAAACTATGGTATTATTTTAATGAAATGTAGATAGAAAGTTGTTATATAAAACTTGAGTGGTGTGTGTATTATTAGGTAAAGAAGTGAATGAAAGAATAAAAGCCTGAGATTGTATGTGATGTCTCTGAGTGAAAATTCCCATCATGAAACTGATTTGAAGTCACCCATTTTCTTCATAGATCCAGTGTTCTTCCTCTTCCTTTATGCAGTAATACTGTATTCAATACTGAAAAATTAACTATAAGTTACTGTGTTAAGTGAATGTATAATTGGGAAGTTATGTCTGTCCATCTTCATGTTTTTTTCCCAGTAGTTACTAAGGGGGTCCGCAGTGGCCGCACGGTCTGACGCGTGGGCCTTGTGCTGCTTGATCGCTGGGACTGTGGGTTCGAATCCCACTCAAGCCATGGATGTTCATCCGCATTTTTCTGTGTTGTGCTGTCCTGTGCGACGGGCCGATTCCTCGTCCAAGGAGTCCTACCAAATGTCTATAGATCGAGCCAACGAAAAGTTGGGACCCACAGTGCTCAGGCACTTGAAAAACGGGTCATTCCCAGTATCCCAGCAGTAGTTACTAAATTGATTTTGACTGAATTTGGTTCAAGGGGTGTACACTGAGATTTGTTGAAAAAAATTAATATCGATTTGTCTCATTCAAGTGTAACCTTTATTTTACATGAGACTTAAACTGGAAGTAACTGAAAATTGTCAGTGTCGAAGCACCATACCATGATATGTAGGGTGAATGCATAGATGTAATGCTGTTTTGCACATCTAGAGAACTCAGCATTATGTGAAGGTCAGTGATAGCTTCATCCAATCACTTCATGTCTGAGGAAAGAGCTGAGGTCTGGTATTTGTTTGATACAAGACGGTGTGAGTCTGGATGCAGTAGATATAAATTCTGCTCTGCCAGAAACAGTACCCTGGTCATTCATCTTGAAGTCAGCTGTTTAACTGGTTGAGCTATACAAATATTCAATATTGAAGATAAGCAAAGTCATATTTCTGTAGAACTATGTTTAGATAGGAATGTGAGAGCTCCATACCACTTTATTGCCTGCATTGGCATGATACTTATGAATAATGAAGTATTTGGGGTTTTCTTTCTACTACAGCTGCTCTTGGAAGTCCTACTGCTATGAAAACTGGAATCCTGCATTCACAATACATTAAATTATATTTAATTTAAATAAATAATAATGACAAACACTTATAAATTTTGCCCTAGAATTTGCCTGGAGGGACTAAGGAAAATTATAAAAGGCCTTGTTGATAACTGATTTGCAATGCAAGATTTGAACCAGAGACATCATAAATATGAAGCAGGACTGCTAAACACTGTCTATTTATAAACTTGGTAGCTGGTTTGGAATCCTACTGGTAGTACCTAGTTCATTATTCGTATTCTGAAATTTGAGTCATTTATGGTGGTGAAAATTTGAATTATGCCTTTCTTGAGAATGATTGTTGAAGAAATTATTATGGAACACGAAGGTTCAACACCAGCGCTGAACACATCATTCAAAGGTGGCGGTACGCAGCAACTTTTCAACATACAATACAATTACAATGGAAGCGAAGATACCCGACAAATCCGGTGGTAACCGGTGGACTTTGTAATCGAAATGTCAGCGTCTGCGTCATTCGCGCTTGTGGATCGCCTTTGTCCTCTGTGGCTTTCCCATCTGTGCTTTTGCTGCTGAGAACTCCATTGCGGTCTTTGGAGTGAACACTGTGGTCTTGAAAGGTTCCTCAAAGCAAAAGATAGCGTTGCGGTACCGGTGTCTGTAGAGATAAATTTTAATGTGAAGTATTGTACTATATTTTTATTCAGGTTAAGCACTAGTTTGTGTAGTTGTATATTAGTATATTACAATTCTTGTTTCAGGTTTATGTAGAGAAATGGTTTGGAGTTGGGAATTACGGATATTATGTTTTTTTCAAATGTTCACCCCTTGGTAACCTAGCAACATGAGAAATGTGTTGCCGGCGTCCTGTTTACGAAGAGATTAAAGAATTTATATGAGCCGAATTTTAAGTGAAACGTACCAACCATACTTATTACAAAATCTTTATCCAGATATTTTCTCCTTTAATGTTTTCATAGATGATCACGTGGTTACAAAGACTGCCTGTACTGAAGAAGTAGCCAGTTACAAATGTAATAAAGAATTTGACTGGTGTTTGGAAAACTGCATTTGTTTAATTTAATCGGAAGTTTCTTAACATCTTGCTTCGTTTTGTAAAATGTTTCAGTTCGTCTTGGTTTGCTCACTATATGACTACAACGACTGTTAAATTAGTTGGTTAATTGAGTGTTATTATTTCAGTTAATTATTTCCTCGAATGACCAAAAAGTACAAATTTACATATTAAAGCCATATGTAAAACGTTTGGACATGAAGATTGTTACAGTATGTTTTATCATTTTTGCAGTCTGTTGTCAAACTGAAGTTGATTGTGATAATCAGTACTACACAAAATAGGAACACAGTTGATGATTTACTCATTTAAGTTACCCTGGAACTTGCCAGCTTCTTCATTGTACTGAAGAAAGCAGCATATCTGCAGATTTTTTAGTCTTTCTTTAGTAAACCTAAGTTGACCTGGCTTAGCAAAACTAATGGCAGGATGGTAGGAAGACGAGCAACCTCTAATATAACCACTTAACCCATTTAAATGTTTGTGCAGAAGAAAATTTTCAGATACATTATCTTCACAAGACTTTTGAATTCCCATTTGATTGCAGGAGCTTTGTTTGGCATCTCCTTCATTTTTACTACCAAATTAAGTTGCTCATACTAGCTGTCACCTACTTTGTAATCGTTTATTACTATTAACATGCAATACATTTCAACAAAAAATGTCATCTGGTATTTTACCAGTACAATTTTAAACCTATTAACCTTTTAGTTGCCTGAGCATCGTTATTGAACTGTATATGCTAAGAAAGGTTTTTTTACTATGCGATAATGAGGGTGTTATACAATTAATGGTAAAAGTTTAGTTATAACAGTGTTCATTTCTTCTTTTAGGCTTGAACTAGAAGCTATAAGTCTTACAGTATTACACATAAAGTCAAGAACTTTACATTCTGTGTGCAATGGCCGTGAACACAGTTCTTCTAGATTTCTCTGTGACATCAACAAAACTTACAAGTGCAGGTTAGAACAATTTTCCACTGTACATTACTTTCTGAGGTGGTTTTAACCATCTGAATTTAGAAGGATTTTCAGATAGTTTAGAAATCAATGAACAGGTAATAGGTCTCAAATTAGATGAGATTTACAATAGTGTCCTCATATTTGAGCCTTTTGGATGTGTTGACTTAACATTTTATACTGCTGAAATGTTTTTATACTCTTTGTTTTGCTTGTGTTTTCTAGATCCAACATAAATGTAAATTAAATTAAATTTAGCTTACTTTATGTTACTTTACCTTTTATTAAGATATCTCATTTGGATGTGATAGAATAATATAAAATGTGTAAATAAAGAAAGAACATTGTTGTAGCTTTGGTAGCACAACAGTAGATGTCTGTTGGTACATGTTGTAACTCTGTGAAAACATTGTGCACCCTGTCAGCATTAACAACAATATAGAAGGCATAATTTTTTCCTAGAACTTCTTGTTTTATCCCTATGCCTTGTCAAGTGCACACTTAAAATACTTAAACATTTTATGTAATGAAGTTAAAAGCATTGCATGCGGCACAGAGGTTGAGTTACTTTAAGTTGTGGTGCAGTCTAAAACATTTTTCATCTGAAGTTTTGTTTCAGACAGCACCACAACTTTAAAAATGAAAACACTGATGGAATGTATGAAGCATCTTAACATGGAGGTTGAACACCCGTCTTGAGGACTACAGGTTACCTGAATATGGTGGGCAGTTGGAATAACCATAATGAGCAAATTCTCTAATGACATGTAAACTTTTATTATTTTAACACAAAATAACTAAATGCCCTCTTGTGAAAATACAGACACTTTAAGTATGAGTCTTCACTCTTTTAATGCCTGATTTGCAAGCATTATACTAGGAAAACATTTCTGATTTTTTGTAATGCAAATTAGCTGTCATTTGTAAACAAATCTAGAAATGGTAGAAAGCAGTGTCTGTTTTGACCATTGTTTGGTATCAGAAATATACTTAATAAAAGTTACCTGCAGTAAACACTTTTCCGATTCACTTTAATTTACAGTGAGCTAGAAACAGAGGACAGTTATGCTCAAAACTGGCATTCATATTCTGGACAGTTTCATTATGCTAGTTAACAGATTTTGTATTAAAAATACCAAGATAGTGTCAGCCCATATGTTTAACAAATTTTGTCTGAAAGAAGAATGACGACTAAGTATACATTTCATGTATGACAAAATTAGACTTTTTGTTAAAGACTCTAGCCCATGTACAATGTATCATTTATTACTTATTTGTGCAAGGTACTTACAGTAACAATCATAAACAGAGCCTCTATAATGTGAAGTGAGTGCAACTGATCAGAAAGGGTTCTTTATGGTTTTGCTATCATGTGGAACTGTAGTGTGGGTGTTGAAACCTGACTTACCAGCCCATGAATTTAAAATTGTTTTATGCAAGAATGTAGAACAGTACTCCAGCAAAAACCAAGTACCACACTAAACATAGGCAGTCAAGTGGTTATCATTCCTGCATTGAATTAGGAGGTCTTGGGTTCAAATTTTGGCTATTCTGGCTGGTTTCTGTCAGTCCCGACATGGATGTGCTGGTAGTGCCTTTAAATTACACCATTATTGCATTCTTCCACAGCTGTTATAATTTGTTATTCACTACTCACCCTGTTATTCAGTGCTTCGTAATATGAACAGTAGGAAGTATTGTTAAATAAACAAAGTACCACATTGAAATTTGTTGATGTAGGACTTAGTGTTTTGGATTTATTGAATTCTGGTGTAAGCAATGCAATTTTCATAGGGTTGGATAGTTTCTATATTCATACGAAGACAGTCAAAGGAAGATGGTCATAGAAAAATGGCTGTCTTCCGGGTTGTTGCGCTGTGTAGTCTGGTAGAAGGTTACCGACGTTTCAAAGGTCCATACTGCCACCATCATTAGGGCGATGAGTAAGCCATGTGAGTGGAAACGCTAGAGTTATAGGAAACTGACATAATTGGTATTGATTTATTCTTAAAATTGCAATTTTTTTACATTCACATACATATAATACCCATACTTTTCATTTGTTATATATTCAGAAGACAGTAAGAGTCTGCAGGATGATATGGAAGCAGTATTGTCAAGTTATATACCTGAGTTGAAGAGACAACATACATTTAATTTTGCTGGCAGTTTTATTGTGCTGCTGACTGGCGACAGAGGAATTCATGTCACTCTGCGAGGTTTCCCACAAGGCCTTGTAACATGCAACATTGAGTATTATAAGGAAGATGAGGAGAAGCCTCTGTTTCTGTTTGAGGTAATACATGTAGCAACAATGGTCTGTTTTATTTTTGTTGGTTTTCCACACTGCTTTTCATTAAGTTCCTTGGTGTGATAGAAAAGACAATTGATGACACATTTCATACATGAAATTTTTATTTATAAACAAATTCAAAGTTTAAGAAATTGTGGTTCAATTAGGTTATCTTTATAATTGTTGTTAATTCTAATTAAACTTTAATTATCCACCGATTAATTAAGTTCATATTTACTGTTTTGCAAATAATTTCAAGAAAAATCTTTCCAACATTATCACTTTAAATTCAATGCATTTCATAAATGCTAGAGTATAAAAAAAATAAGGTGCTTGAATAAGGAATTAATACTTAAGTGATAATTTTTGGAAGTATATTTTGGTGTTTCCCTATGAGTTTGCTTAAACTGAACATGTATTGTTATAAATTCTGAAAATATTTTTATGTTGAAATTAAGGCATGGCACACTTTAGTGGACAGTGTGTCTGTGCTGAGAAATAGCCTATGCATCTTCATTTGATTTTCTTACAAAATCAGAGTCTTTTAAATTGTACAATGAAAGGTATAAATTATTAAATGTTTGTAAAATGAACATGTCTGACTTTTGAGCATTTATAATAGGGTTAAATAATTTCAGCAACACATTTAAATATACACAGGAAAAATTAAGGTGGTTTGTTGAAAAATGGTAACTGAACTGTTTAGCATAGCATTTTACAACTCCGAAGACCAGTACTGTAATTTATAACCATGTTTACAAATCTCCACCATTGGTTCCAATCTTGAGTCAATTAAATCCAGTCCACACCATTCTGCCAGGTCTCTCTGAAATCCATTCTAATATTCTTTAATCTATTCCTAAGTCTCCTGAGTGGTCACTTGAGATTTTAGAACAAAGTTTAGCAAGCATTTCCTATTTTGCATGCACTACATATACACCTCACTCTTCATTTTATCATCCTAGCAGTATTAGTGCATATTATGAAGCTTTTCATTGTTATTTTTTCCAACCTTTTGTTATATCCAAAAATACTCCAATTACTTTGTTCTCAGTAACCTGCAATGTGTTCTTTCCTCAAAATGAGAAACTATGTTTCACTACCTATAAACAGCTCTTTCTTTAAATTCTTCAGCTTAGTTTTAAAGAGTAGAATGACAGTATTATCACATTATTATTATTTATTGAGTGTTCTGTCTGACGACAGGTCCATTGTTCTGCCTAAAAAGAGCTCGCCAGTTTTACCTATTCTCAGCTTCTCGTTTTAACTCCTGAAACTTTATCTTCTTTCCTTGTTTAAGATCGTCGGTTAGCTGTATCAGTCTTCTTCCCAGTCCTCGCGTTCCTTCAACCTGGCCTTCGATGATATCACTCAGTAACCCATTCCTTCTCATAATATGTCCCAGCCAGTTAGCTTTTCTTCGTGTAATTGCCTTAGAATGTTTCTTTGCTCGTTGACTCACCTCAATACTTCTTCATTGGTCACTCGATCCGTCCACCTAATCTTCTCTATTCTTCTCCAACACCACATTTCAAAACTCTCCAGGTATTTTTGTTCCTTCTTCCTGAGTGTCCAAGTCTCTGCTCCATACAGCGCGACACTCCATACTTCAAGAGTTTCTTCTTCATCTCCAAGCCCAACTTGCTAGTGAGAAGTATCCTCTTCTTGACAAACGCTGCCTTGGCCATGGCTATCCTTGCTTTTACCTCCTTGGTGCATAGAGCATCTGTTGTGATTATGCTTCCCAAGTACTTGAAGTGCTCCACATTCTCCAGCTGTTGGTTTCTAACTACAACGTTCAATGGTTCTGCTCTTGGTGCTATCCTCGTTACCTTTGATTTTTCAATGTTGATTTCCATTCCATACTCTCTACCTGTTTCCACTAACTTGTCCATCATGTTCTGTAATTCCTCCTCTTCCTTCGCCAATACTACTAAGTCGTCTGCATATTTTACAGTTGTTATCACTGTTTCTCCAATTTTGAAGTCTCCTGTTCCCTCCAGAGCTTCCCTGGCAAGCCATTCCCCATACAGGTTAAAAAGAATTGGTGATAAGCTTCATCCCTGTCTTACACCTCTACCTATCTCAACGCTGTTGGTGTCTCCTGAGTCCAGTCTCACTTTGACTTTTTGGTGCATGTACAGGTTTTCGATTAGTCTACTATCTCTCCAATCAATTCCAATTCTCTGTAGGATCCTCTTTAATTTCTTCCATTTTACTCGATCGAAAGCCTTCTTCCAGTCGATGAAGCAGGCACATACTTCTTCCTTGACATCGAGAACTCTGTCTGAAATTATTCTCATAACTCCGATGGCATCTCTCATTCCTCTTCCTCTCCTGAATCCAAATTGGTCTTCTCCCATCACTTCCTCTATCTTCTTTTCTAGTCTTTTAGTCAGTATTCATTATCTTCGCCGCGTGTGAGATTAGGCTGATGGTCCTGTAATCGCTGCACTTCTTGGAATTCTTTTTCTTCTTTAATGTGATCATTGTTGCTTCCAGAAAGTCCTTGGGCCACTCACCAGAGGTGTATATCTTGTTAACGAGTCTAGTAAGAACCTTCACTCCTTTCTCTCCAAGTTCTTTCAATAAGTCCGATGGGATTTCATCATCTCCCGTAGCTTTTCTTCTCATATCCTTTATAGCCCTCTCTACCTCGCTCTTCAGTATCTCTGGACCTTTGTCGTCCTCCTCTGTTTCTTCTTCCGGCTCCAATTCCATCTCCATCTGATCCGGTCGATTGGCCTTGTCATAGAGCTCTTCAATATAATTTTCCCACACAGATTTAACTTCATTCTGGTCACTGACTATCTTTCCTGATGGGTCTTCTATTTCCTGTGTTCAAATTCCGTTGTTCTCTTTCCATCCTAGTTCTTTCTTTCTTTCACATATAACTAAATTATGATGCCTGGGGACCCTTTGCAGCAAATACGCTCACTGGAGTCACGGCTCAAAGATAAACTTTGTAGTTCTCGCAGCAAGATATTTCCACCGATCAAGCGTGGAGCCTCACTGGATGTTTACCTGACCACTTCAGGTAATGGGGTAACTGCCATCCCCAATGTGGCCCGTAATCCTGGTCTGCTGACTGGTTTATGCATTTTATCATAAGTAGTTTGTAGATATTTGTCATTTGTGGCAACAAGATTTTAAGAAATTTTTGCTCACCACATATCTACATATACTGGGACAGGTAATTTATAAGATAAGTTCTTAAATTTTTTTATTTTTTCCTTCAGCAAAATGAAGTATATTAAACTATTTTTTAGTTTATTGCATGTATTATTTCTGCATATTGTGAGTGTATTCCATTCCCAGTATTCTGAAAATAAGAATTTGCTTTTGGTGTTCCATTTCTGTGTTGTTGCAGAATATTAACTAACTAACTAGATGGCTTACCGAACCCGAAGGTTCATCACCGAATTAACCAAAGCCCTCCACCGGACCCTGTCCTGGGCCAACAAAATCCAGTTTCCTTCAACTCCTATCTCCCATAGATCCCGCCTGAGATTATCCTCCCATCTACGTCTAGGTCTCCCCAGCGGTCTCTTCCCTTCAGGTTTCCCAACCAGTACCCGGTGCACACCTCTTGTCCCATCCATGCGCGCTACATGTCCCGCCCATCTCACCCTTCTCGACTTAATCACCCTCACAATACTGGGGGAGCAGTACAGATTTTTAAGCTCGTCATTGTGCAGTTTTCTCCACGCCCCATCGTCTTCCCTCCTAGGCCCAAATATCCTCCTCAACACCCGATTCTCAAACACCTGCAATCTGTGTTCCTCCCTCTGAGTGAGAGACCATGTTTCGCACCCATACAAAACAACAGGCAAGATTATTGTTTTGTATACTTTAATTTTCAGGTTCTTAGAAATCAGACGGGAAGACAAAATATTTTGGACTGAGAAGTAGCAAGCATTTCCGGAATTTAGTCTCCTCCTAACTTCCTCACAAGTATCATTTTGATTTGTTATTGTTGTTCCCAAATATTTGAACTTTGTAACCCTTTCAAAGGATTTATTAGCTACCCTAAGATAATTTTGCCCGCCTGTCTTCTGATGACGAGATACTAACATGTACTTAGTTTTTTCTGAATTTACTTCCAGCCCCACTTGTCTACCAGCCTCTAGTAAAACTTCTGCGTTCCTCTTTATTGTATTTATATCGTCCCCCAATAAATTAACATCATCAGCATATGCCAATAGCTGATGTGTCCCGTTCAATTGCAAACCCTCCTGCCTACCTTGGACCTTCCTGATGGCGTATTCTAGCGCAAAGTTAAAGAGCAAGGGAGACAAAGCATCTCCTTGTTTTAGACCGTTCTTGATGAGGAATGTCTCAGATACATATTTACCTACTCGAATTTTGCTGCAGGTTTCATTTAAGCACATTTTTATTAGACCCACTAGCTTCTTTGGTATACCAAATTCAATAAGAATATTATATAGCACTTCTCTCTTCACAGAGTCATAGGCTTTTTTGAAATCTATAAATAACTGATGTACAGTCCCACCGAACTCCCATTTTTTCTCTAGTATCTGACGAATGCAAAAGATCTGATCAATCGTTGATCTGTTTCGTCTGAACCCACACTGATGATCCCCAATAGTTTCATTCGCATATGGGGTTAATCTTGCCAAAAGAATGTTGGATAGAATTTTGTATGAGGTTGATAGCAGCGATATTCCTCGGTAATTACCACACTCAGTCTTGTCCCCCTTCTTATAAATAGGAATAATTATGGATTCCTTCCATTGATGTGGCATCTCTTCCTTATCCCAAATTAACTGAATAAGCTTATGGATCCTCATATGCAACCCTTTGCCACCTGCTTTAATTAATTCGGCCGGAATCTGATCAATTCCTGGAGATTTATAACTTTTCAACTTCCCAATGGCTAGTTCCACTTCATCTAAGCTAGGTTCTGGCACCAACAGTTCAGCTGTATGCATTTTAATCTGTCTAATATCACCAGTATTATGAACATTTAAGAGCTCGCTAAAGAAATTTTTCCACCTATTCACAATTTTTATTGGATCTGCAAGCAAATTGCCACTATCATCCTTTACCAAATTAGTCTGGGGTTGATATCCTTTCTTAAAGTTATTAATGCCTCTGTACAGGTCTCTGATGTTTTTTTCCTTATTATTTGTCTCAAGTTCAGCAATTTTGCCCTTCAGGTATTCCCTTTTCTTAGTCCTAAAGGTTCTACTAGCCTCACGTCTCACGTTACATAGATTATCCGCATTTGTTTTGTTTGGGTTCTGCAACCATTGAAATTTTGTTTGCTTCCTTCGATCTATTAATTTTGAACATTCTTCATCAAACCACGGTTTATTTTGCTTTCTCCTGTAGTATCCTAGTTTCTCTTTTGCTGAAATTTTGATGCAGTTTCTGACATTTTCCCACTCCCTGTTGATGTCCACACTTTCATTATCCTCATTTGTCTCTAAAATTTGAAACCTATTCGAAATTTCAACTTGATATTGTTCCTTTGCCTCTCCCTCACTTAATTTTTTCAAATCAAATCTTTCTGTGTCAAAATTTTGTTTAGTTCGTCTACTTACTGAAAGCTGCTCCCTCACTTTTGCTACCACCAGATAATGATCAGTGTCGCAATCTGCTCCTCTGAATGATCTCACATCAATTACATTTGTCTGCCTTCTCTTATCTACTAAAACATGATCTATTTGATTGTGTGTTCTGCCATCTGGGGAAGTCCAAGTGTATTTATGAACATCACGGTGTGGAAATTTTGTACTTTTTACAATTAAATCTTTTGACGTAGCGAAGGTCACTGCTCTGACGCCATTATCATTACTAAGTGCAAGAATATTGTAGAAGAAAAATTCAAAACAGTACTTATTTTCTCTGGCTAATGGTAGCAGTGATAAAATGTAACATTTTGTTATCTAGTGTCATTGTTGATGGTATTCAGGCCTCTATAAGCATATTGAAGCTGCATTGCAGCAAGAAAACATGAAACTGGATTTGACATATTATTTACATGTATTATGCATTGTTTTGAATGTGTTTCAAAACGGCTTTGCATTTTCTTTTTGTGAAACATTTCTTAAAAGACAATTTATTTAAGGTTTTGAGTTATGATGCCATGTAGTCTTATAGGTGGTTACTATCACTTACAAGACCGGCCCATATCATAAACCATATGATCACAATCCAAATCTCTTCCTGCGTGAAAACCTCAAATCTCATACAGTAATCAGTGTTGCCTCTTCTTTTTCCCAACTTGCAGTTTATATGTTTCTATAAAATCATTTTTGTGGCACCTCATGCCTAACAGAAGTTTTCACGCTTTTCTTTTGTCTTTTTAATGCCATTGGCTAATTGATGTAATTTTATTTTGACCGGAGACTAGGGAAATAGATAATTATACCACAATCTTGTTGCTGCATTGACACACCTTTTTTATATGTCTGCATTTTTATAACAGACTTTTTATGCATGTTATTCCAGCATGTTGCATTATTTGTTTTTCATTTTCACATTTGTTTTTTGGTTTTTCTCCGCTTGATTTTGTTACAGTCAGTTCGAAAACTTGAAAAGGATTTAGCTGAAAAACTCATCAGCAACAGATGTCATTCAATGCCAGCCTTGAAACGTGGGGATTGCATCGATAGGTACTTCCCAACAGCAGGTAAGGTCCTACTGGGCGTGGTTGTCATATTGATACAGGGGATATTAAGAAGCTTCCCAGAAATATTACAAGAGTAAAAAGGTACTTTCTGTTGAACTAGACATTTTTCTCAAATGCATTCTTTTCATATTTTAATTCCTGTATATTCTTTATATTCAGTTACTGGAGAAACAAATTAATGTTTCTTTTGTCTTCCATGTATTCTACTGAACATTTGTGGCAGAAATGAGCATTGAAAATTTGTACATTTATCAAATATGTGCATCATAGTAATGATTAACTAGTGGTTATGTATAATTCCTGCCTGAAAATTATGTTTAATAACTGGTGATGTACCTATATTTGATTTCACTTATTGGTTGTAAAAACCCAATTATTCACTTCTACCGTAATGTGTGTGTACTAGAATTCAAACCAATGAAAATAATATGCACATTGTTGTATTTATGGTCACAAAACTATAATAGTATCTTTCTTAATTAAAGAAGGAAAGTGAGCTAAAAAGTATATTATTTATACTTGAACTTTGAATGGAATTTAAAACAGTGTTTATTAATGTACTGCTTGTTAATTATTTCTGGAAAGTCTACATACACTCCTTTATAAAAAGAGAAGTTCAATAGAAACCTGCCAGAGTGGTTACATCAGCTGTGTTTGGCCCAGTCAGAGGAAAGCATCATAGGCATTGGGATAAGCATCCATTTGAGTGACAATGGATGCCTCTCAAAGAATTCTGCAGTCTGTTGAATCTTTCATGAATCAGCATTCTTTGAGTATTGTAGGACACCTGAAGATGTGAAAAATTCAAGTTTCACTCATTACCATTACTTTGCCTGCAGTTACTTGGGCCTTGAATTATTTTTGTCATAGAGTGCTATTGATATTTCCAATGCATGCTAGATTTCTTCAACTCATTTCATAGTGGAATCCATGGCTACATGGCAGGTTGATATTTGTTAAATTTTGTTGTCTAGTAATACCATCGTTCAGGTTTCTATTGCATCTCTCTTTGTTGGATGTCTTTCACTCTGGATCATAGTGGTGACACGAAGTTCTGTCATCAGCCTACTGATGGGCAAGTTCGTATTAAACCTTGATCAGTGGTAATCATTCATGGGTGGGTTTCTATTGGATCTTCCTTTGCTGGACATCTCTGAATCTGATTTGTGCTGGCAACATCAAGATTCATCAGTAGCCACTCGGTGAGCAGATTACTATTTTCCCTTCCAAATTCTCTGACTTAACCCTGACATGTATGGATGTTGCATTATAGGCTTATGTTCGACTTTGTTGGACAGTACTGTGTCTTATCTTGTGTACTTTTGTTTTATCTAATGATGCTCAGGCTGATAATTTTTAAATTAAATAAAAAATTACTTAAACTTCAATGTTGGACTGAGTGTGAAAGTTCTGAAATTAAAATGTAGTAAACTGAACCTAATAGCTGGGGTAGCTCAGTCAGTACAGTGTCAGATTATGGGCTGGATGATCATGGTTTGATCCCCGACAGGCAAAGGATTTTTCTTCTGTCCTCTTCATCCAGATCAGCTCTAAGGTCTATCCAGCCTCCTGTTCAGTGGGTATTGGAGGCCCTTTCCTTGGGGTTAAAGCAATACCAGGGTGTGATGATGACCCTGATCGAGTGCCATGCCCAAGTGGGAGCTATGCCTTCCCTCCCGCCAGTTCCTCCATGACATGTAGCAGGATGGCTTTACTTTAAATTGAACCTAATGAGGTGTCATATGTCAATATTTTCATAACAAAAAAGGGTCAAACCCTTATATTGAATCTCTTCTACACTTAAGTGGAACATGGTGAATTTTGCTGCCAGGTGAGTTTTAGTTGCCTGGCCTGAGGTAATTTGCAATGCTGTGAGTGCATTTCTTTGTATTATGCAGTGCATGATAAATAAGGTCTCTTGGAACTAGTTATTTCTTTACGTTTAATAGATTTTATGGACTGTGTATTTATGCCTGTTTATTATATTTAACTTGTTTTAAATTTATGTTGTATATAGCACTTAGACAAGTAATATTATTATAAAGTCGATCAAGCAATGTGAAATGTATTAAGCATCAAATGGAATATAAAATGATGTGTCATATTTGTGTAGTTCAGAGTTAGAAGTAGAGTAACATTTTGTTAACTCTGAATGTTTACTGAGTACTTTTTTATGTTTATGTCATGCCATTTTGTATGCTTCATGCTTAATAAGATGGGCTTTGTATCAGATAAATATTCTGTTTTCATGTAATGCATTTTATCAGATTATGGAGATATTTGGGGTTACAAAATAGTTATTAACCTTGAATTAGGTTTAGAAAAAATTTAATAATAGACAAAATTATTGCATTATTTTTAACCACAATGTCTGTCAATAAATTAACCTTTAAACGACGGGGATTTAAATGGCAAAGTGGTAGCAGCCCTACGGAGTTTTTTTTTTGCAGGTTTTTAAACTTTTGTGCACGCTCTATGGAAAACTTTAATATTATCTAAAGTAAACATGATAAATTGACGAAATAAAAGTCATATTTATTTGAATAGAACAGAGAATACATAGTTTTTTAAAAATGCAGTTAATATCTTAATTGCCTAAATAGGCCTTAGTAACTTTACTTTCTTCTTTGGAAGCTCATTCGACATGATAGAAGCCATGGTTGTGAACTAATGACCACACAGAAATATTTATTTCCCCTACTTCAGTGGATACACATTATGAATGTGAGTAGCTTTGAATAGGGGGTTTGAAAAGGAAGCCAAAACCCACTTGACAATAACAATGTTTATTGCTGTTTATGGTTATAATTCCTGGGGTTGACAGCTCAGGTTGAACTTGTCAGAACCCTAGAGAAAGTGATTCAATATTTGCAGCCCCTAAAAGAGGCCAAAAGACCTAGCCAAGTCTACTTACAATGTTGCAAGTTTTGAGTTCCGCACCGGGAACGTTTGTAGGGCTGAGTACACAACTTAAGTCCCAGACTGGGAACGCTTTAAGATAGAGGTTAACTACAGGGTAGAGGGATCTTCCTCATCATCATTTTATCAGACCAAATCTGGTGACCTCTCAGGTTACTAAGACCTCTTTCTGGAGGTAAAACAGCTTGAGTGTGAATTTAGCTATTCAACTCCATTAACCTTTCTGCTTGGAGGAATTTAAATCTGAGGCCCTAACCTGCTGCAGGAGGAGTTTCCACCGGTAGTCTGTGCCTTTAAAAGTCAGACATTTCTACCATTATTTACTCAGTGAAAAATTGATAGATTTGATCAATACTTATTCCAAACTAAAGCCTGGATTTAATCTCAAAGGCTGTTTAAGTGAAATTCATAAGTTCAAAGATATGAGATTGAAGCACATAACAGGAGTTGTTGGTTGCATGCAGTGCATTTAAAATTGACAAATTTCCAAAGTTGTTTACTCAGTGATAATTTAAAAATCTTGTTGATATATATACTGGACAAAAGCCTGAAAGCAATGTTTTTAAAATTTATGTAGTTCATGAAATTGAAGCACATAGTAGGAGCTGTTGTCCTTGTGCAATGCATGTTACTCCACAACTCTGGATGACTGGCATTACATGCACTCCACAGCGCTCCGGGCTAATAGTTTAAACTCCAAGGTCTACATGTCAACTCTTACAAAGAAGAGAAATAGTTAGCATTTAAAACTTTTGTTTGTGTTTTTAAATCTTTGTAACAGTGGACTGGAGTAGCTTCAGACTTTTTGATAAGATTTTGATATGTTTACAAACTTATTCTGAACTTCTAAGAGCATTCATAATGTCAAGATACAAATAACACATATGGAAACCCTGTGGACTCTGATACACCTGCACCATTTGTTTGAATATATTTACAGTAACATATGATTTCTGATGGCTTCAGTTGCTGAGACATGGTCAGATTTGTCATAAGGTTCTGGAAACTAGTAAAGTTAGCTGTCGTTTCAAGCCTTAGTTATAATGCTCTGCCTTGGTTTTCTTTTCAGTTTCAGATTACTCTGTTACTCTACATTCTTTGTATACATGTCCTGGAATAGTGTTACTGTGATATGTTTAATTTCAGATGAACGTATATTGGAGTATGATATTGATAAAGTTTTGTATGAGGAGAAGTCCCCATATCAGAAAATTCTGATTGTTCACTCTCGAAGTTTGGGTAACCTGCTTGTCCTGGATGACTTGCAAAGTAAGTTTTGTATATTATTGAGTGTTTGAGTTTCAAAACATTTGTGTAGTTTATTGCCAGTTCTTGCCACTGCATTGTTCAGTTTGCAACTGGTACTGCTGATGGGTCCATACACAGAATGAATGCATATTGGAGCGCTGGTGTCCATCCTTGTGTTTCACCTCTTGAACTACATAGTGGATTGTGATAAAATTTGGTGTTTAATGTGTACAGTAAAAGTTAAGTGAATTTAATTTAATTTGTATTCATACCAGGCCACACAAACTACTTGCATCCTAAATCAAAGTTTATTACTTTTCCCAAAAATGATTCCTTGTACAAAAATAAAAATATAAGGGAAAATTCATTTCTTGCACTGAATTGTCACATGTATAAAGTTAATTGGCTTTGAAACATAGATATGCATTTGCAAAATGTGTCATCATTGGCTGTGATATTTATTTATTGCAGATACAAATCTGTTATTACAAAGCTAATCACATTACATATGTCAGGGTGAGAAATTAATTTTTTTGGAATTAAATAAGTATGCTTTGTATAAAACAATTATCACTTCAGATTTGTATGTCATTGACCAGAAATTTCTTAGGAAAAAGATCATCTAATTGAAGGTAATATTTTGTGTTGTATACAAATTTTCTGTATGATGGGACATTTTTGAGAATTTTAGTTTCACATATTGGACCATAATTAAAATCAACCTGTTACTTTCTAAGTCTAGGCCCCTTTATAAATTTCTGTTGAAACTGGTTCAGGAGATTAAAGTGGTCAGGAGGTCATACTCAAGCTTGTCCATTATGTATTTTAAAGACTTTGTTCAGAAAATACATAAATTGATGAAGCCTTGATTTTTTTGTCACTGTGTGCCACTGAATAGGAGTAGAATTTTTGTATTGTGATATTTTATGTTAATAGTTTGTGGAACTTTTTTGTAACAATTTGCTACAGATGTTTTGTTAATGTATGGAGCATTCTTATCTGATAGAACATATACTTCTTTTTTCCCATAGACATGTCTGAAAGTGATCTAATCTACACAGAAACACTGATGCAACGAGGAAAAGAAAATTATGAGGGAAAGGAAATTGTCATTCTAGGGGGAGGAGATGGAGCATTGCTATGGGAATTGCTGAAGGAGAAACCAAAATTTGTGTATATGTTGGAGGTTGGTGTGTTGCTTTTAGCCAACTTTCCTTATTTTGTAAGGCAATAGAGTTATTGTATGTATATATTCATAATGAATTTAATGGCAAAACCTTTGTGAAAGAGGCCACTTTCGAAGACTAAAAATGAGATGGGATTATAATACTAAGATCTGTCTTAGCGAAGATTTTGAGGATGGGAGATGGATTGTGTCCAATGGCAAGCTTTGGTATTAGTTGTGATTCTTCATGTTCTGTTAACAGGTATTTACTAGTTCGTAAATGAATTGCTTTACTATCTCTTTCTGAAGATGCCAGTGGCATTTTGCAACATTTCAGAAGGTAGTTTGTGGGATTCTTTTTTGACGATTTTCAAAATCATAAAATAACTAGAGCTTAAAGTGTGAGTTGTCTTGAAGAGCAGTCTGAATCCTCTGGTTAGCAATGTGGTAATATCCTATGCTCTGCATAGTAAATAAGAATTAAAATTAAAGTATATTTACCATCTGCTGTTTTAGATTGATGAATTGGTGATGAAAGCCTGCAGCAAGCACCTTCGAAGTTGTTGTGGAGATTGTTTAGACAAATTAAAGGGTGATAATTATGAGGTAATTATTTTTACTGATTTTACATAATAAAATATCATAAAAATTAAGTTATATTAAGTGCATTTAACACTGTTGTAAGCAAATTATTCCATAACTAGAGTAGTTTTTGTTGTTTCTGTTATTATTACAATTATAATTGTCTTTGTCATTATCACCACCACCACTATCACTGAATGAATGTTTATAAGGGTGTAACTTTCCAAGTTTGGTGCTTGACTTGGGAACTGGCTGTACTGACTGAGGTTTCTCAGGGCTTTCCTCAGTTGTACTAGTTAAATGTTGGGATAGTATCTTCAGATAGGCTGCAATAGCTTCCTTTCACTTTTCCAGTTCACAAACATCCTGCAATTCAGTACTTTGTTGTTAAATAACCAGTGATTAGTCATCCACAGTTATTATTGTTTACAAGTAATGGAATATTAATTTTGAGGTTGTGTTTTAAGAATATGTCATTCTTTGTCTACTTTTAAGATTATTGTCGGTGACTGTGTAGAAATGTTAAACCAGTTCATCACAGAGGGTCGCAAGTTTGATTATGTATTTGGGGACCTGACAGACATCCCTCTGTCAGCAACCCCACAGGGAGAGATGTGGGACTTCATAAGACTCATCCTCAACTCTTCAATGGCAGTTTTAAAGTCAGAAGGAAAGTACATGACACATGTAAGTATCTGTAGTTTTTAAATTCATTTATTATATTAAGGAAATGTGAAATTTGCAAAAATCATGCATTCAATTTTTGTGTGGAATTGAAGATTGGTTTTTATCATGGCTTGAATCAGATTTTATTATAATTTTCCTGTCTCATATGGCACTGCATTTGCTGCAGTTCAAATAGCATTGCTAATTGACGAACCAGTCTGTGATCATGTCCATGTCATTTATACTTGACAGGGGAATGGAGCTTCTTGTCCAGAGTCTCTCAGAATGTTTGAGGAGCAGTTGCAGAAGCTTTCTGTTTCTGTGGAATTCTCCAGAGCACATGCTTTTGTGCCATCCTTTATGGAAGACTGGGTATTCTATCAGGTGTGGCAGAAGCAAAACTAGCAGACAGCTAGCAGCATACAGAAATACAGTAAGGAGAGAATGAAGAGTGTGCCAATTAATGCATTATGCAGTCTAGCAGTTCATGAAGTAATGAATTACCTATGTCATTTAGTTTCTGTGTTGAAAAGTAAAGAGGTGCATAATTTGTTGCTCTGCATCAAAATTGGTGGGTTTCATAATTTTAAACACTGTCTAGGAAGTAACAGAATTTATAATTTGTCAGGGTGGCTTTGGAAAATTAGATAACAGTGACTTATGGTAGTGGGAAGAAGAGGAGAGGGCAAGGTTTTTACTGATGAGTAGTGTAGATGAGGATATTTTGTGATTCTACTTATATTACAAAGGAGAAGGAACTTTATTATGTAAATAATACAAAACAGTTGAGGTTGAAAATGCTGCCATTTTACAATTCTTCTGATATAAGAATGTGAATTTCTTTTAATATTTGAGAATTATTCTTCAAAGCATAATATAATGAGTTGTCAGTATTTTTCTCTCTCCTCCAGTTTAAATTTTGTAAAGTGTGTACCAAATAATTGTCATGATGTACAAGATGAAAGTTTAAACATTGATGAGGAAGTGATGCCACCACTTTTGTCTTACTCAGTCACCTCACACGTAGTTGCCACATTATATGTTTCACACCACCATGTTGATACGAACACCTTCAGACTATGATTATAGATGCCAAAATATGTAATAGGAACTGAGACTAAAAGGCCAGCCATCTGCCAGTAATTGACTTCTGCCCCTCTCATGGTGAAATAGCACCCACTACTGTACAGATGGTCTAAAAACAAATTGGATGTTGTCGAAACATTTGATTATCTGTCATGAATGATAGTTTTGTAACCACTTTCCCCTTCTCCTTTTGCCTAATGCATCCTTGATCCACCCATGGTACAACAGTTACTTGTCATAGCTTTGTGACTATTACTGAAGTGAATTATTTTTATTTGAGCATGGTTTCAAGCAGATTATGAGCCAGGGTAACTTACTTTAGTGACTACAGTATGGGCTGAATGACCAGGGTTCAGTTTCCAGCAGGGCTGACTTAGTCTCGTGTCCAGTGGGTGCTGTGATTCTTGTATTGGGGGTAAAGTGGCCACATCATGAAATTGGCCACTATTCTCTGTCTACAGCTGGAGTTAATGTGTGGGGCTATACCTCTACTCCCCCATACATCAGCATGATATGATGCTTAGTTATGCACCAGGGACAGCTTTACCTTAATCTTAAATAACCCTTTAAAAACTCAGATTATGTATTTCACTTGTGTATTCATGGTTTTTAATAACTGTGCCCGCACTTGTTAAAAATTGTGCAGATATTGTTAAGAAATATTAGTTTCTCAAGTGTTTTACTTTTTTATAATGATGTAGAAACTTTTCTGTGGTGTGTTATATTGTGGTGTGGTGCATCTGGTTATGGTGTTATTAAACATTTCTCTTTCCTTTCCTATGGCATATAATGGAGAGGGAATTTTAACAATAGACTCCAGTATCATGTGGCTATATTTTAAGCTACTAATCTGAAATTGTCAGCAGCACTATTTTATCCTGAACAACAGTACACATTTCAGCAAGAATTATTATATTTGTAATTTAAATCATTGTACTTCATTGCATGGACAACTGTAATTTTGAAATTGTTTTACCAAACCTGTGAGATGCAAATGATTGTGGCATGAATATGAAAAGGTAATATGATGCAAAAACCTTACCTGGCAAATAAGCTGCTCAGTGAGGGTACTGAGTCTGAAAGGGTTAAACAAATAATGCATTGATTTTATTTTGAGAGAAACTTTTATTCTTGGAATACATTTCCAGACATATTTGTGAAGTACGACTTTCCCAAGTCTGCCACATAAACAAAACATATCATAATGGTGACTATTCTGGAAGCTTGCCACAGTGTAAATTGGAATAAGAGCTTTGGTGTCATGCTTTAGAAGCCTGTACCAGTCTTCATGCTGAATATGGAGGTGATTCCACATTCAGTACGTGTGCCAAGGATGGAGTACCATTTGATAATACATTATGATACAATATCAGGCCTCACTTATTTGCCATATTATTACAGTCCACGTGAGTTTAGTAAATTCCTGTGACATATGCAGCCTGGGAAGTTGTGCTGTCTTACTGAAAAAGTCATGCTTGTTCTGATTTGGTATAAACTTCATGGGTAGTACTTTTATAACACTATAAGTTGGTTTGCTTGCCATTCAGCCACCTGATGTGGCTTGTAGTCCAAGAGTATTTCATCAACACTCACTGTTATCTTCTTCTTCTGGTGCCTTGACACTAGTCTTGAGATGCTGGATGCATTGGAAAGTATACTATAAATAAAAAATAAACTAACTTTACCATTTGATGAGTCACATAATATTCATTCCTGTTTATTTGTCACTACTGACACCATCAACAAAATCACAAACAAATTAATTTGCATGCTGCCTTATGCTGAAATGCTGGAAGAGGAGGCCTCTGTATATAGGCAGAAGGAAAGTGTGTGGCAAATAGGAACAGCCTGTTGAATGTTACAATACTGTGTTGACAGTATATGTGAAATGAAATAGAGTAGACCGAGTCTCTTGGGATTTGTCAATTCTGTTTGGAGAATGTATGTTTACAGGTGTCATATCAAGGAGTCCAGGCTTTGTAAGAATGAGTGTTAATGTTGATTTATTACAAAAGTTTTTACTGTATCCATTTTGACAAAATTAGCCAAATGTCTTGCAACTAAAATGTGCAGATAGAGAAAAATGAAAAGCACGTATGAGCTGGAGGTGTTTGCAGTAAGGTTTAGTAGCTGTGCTGTAATTTGTAATTCATCTAATAGGACCTGATTATCTGCATAGAGTATCATATTAGTTTTTCTGTTAGATATGAAGTAGATTCCATTTGTAACTATTGGTTTCCATTCCTGTAGATTTGTTGATGTACTGGTGGTAAACCACATCCCATCATAAGTCTTTGTTAGTAGCAATAGGTTCTGCAATTCTTCTGTCTGCATATTTGTATATTCTTCTAAAGACATTTTATTGTTTATATTAATGTGTTTTAGAAGCCACTTTCTCCTGTAATTTCCCATAGTTATATAGTTTAAGTTGTCAACCTTTTTCATGATTTGTGAAGTACAAATATGAGCAAATTCAATTCTTTTATAAAGTTATTAAATCATAAAGATTATAGATGTAAATACAAGGCAAAGAGCCAGGGTAGCTAAGTATTGTGACTAGGTTATATATAGGCTGGATGACTGGGCTTTGATTCCTGTCAGGATCAGGATTTTTCTCTTACCAACTGCATTGAGACCAGCTCTGGGGTCCACCCAGATTTGTATCCAGTGGGTGGGTACTAGTTCTTTCCTCAGGGGTACAGTGGCTGGACCTTGAAACTGACCATTCCTCATATGTCATGGTGTGGTGGTTCATAAAGTACTAGGGACAACTTTATATCTTAATACAAGGCATCCTATTCAGTTCTGCTCAAGTTTTGCAATTGAAGTAATGTTACATAAACTAGGGATTAATCAAAATCTGAATCGGCAGTATACTGGGCTATATTGTTTCAGTTTCACACACTATATGATGTAATGAAAAACATTGAATCAAGTTTACAGTACCTTTTATTTAAGGTATTATTGTTAAATAAGCATACAAAAACTGTATCGAGAAGCACAGATGTAATCTAGTTTATAGAGAATGTAAGGAATTGAAATGCTTTTACATTGAGATACAGAGCACTTTAAAGTTTGTTGTTTATAAAGAGGTCATTCCCAAAATTTTTGTGATACACCTTAATTAGCTTGTGAATTATTTCCAGGAACTGCTGTATATTGTGTATCAGGTTGATATAAGCCAAAAGTATATATAACAAGCGGTTCTGAAACCTATGCATTGTGATTAGTAAATGTCAATTGAAATAGGTGAGATACTTGGTAAGTTCCCATTTAGGTTTATTTTGCTTATGCATGAATAGAAAGTTATGTAAGGCAGCCTATACAGGCTTATTTAATACCTTTTTATAATTGTCTAGTCCTTCAGCTGTCCCTATTTTACCAAGTGACAAGAAACACTGTTCAAATTAAGTGATACATATTACAAAACAACAGGAATGTTGTACAGTTCTCCTTTAAGTGCCAGTCAGAATCAGAATATTACTTTTATAAATATCAATGGTAAAGAATGTTATTTAGTTTAGGTTAGTAATTTTGATTTAGTCATAAGCTGAGTACCTGTTGTGCATATTAACCATGTAAAATATTTAATTTTGATTTACATATTTTACAGCATTGCTAGTGAAACAAATTGTGTGTTCAGAAGTCCAGTGAGTATTCAAGAAATTATACAGTATGGTCTTAGAACATTGTTTTTTGTGGTTTCGTGTCAGATATTCCAGAAACGTGGTCAAGGGTTTCTTCTTGGCACCTAGTCATTCATGTGCCATTATAATGTGTATATCGTTGCAACTCTGTATGCTGTAAGACTTGCCTTGATTGTTAAGCTGGATTAACAAACTCTTTCAGGCTCATAATGCTGAATATTTGTGTGTTCAGAGTCCCATTGGCTATAACTTTTCTGCTTATACTGTCTCGCGCTTTTAACGTGGAATGAATTTGTTTTATATAAGGAGTGTGCAATAAATTCTAGGTCTATGACTGATTTTTTATGTATGCTTGAAGTCGGTAAATACATAGTACTTGTATTACATGCATGTGATAAAGTGGCAGAATTATGAATTTTAGCATTCAGTTTTATTGTTTTTTAAAGATGGTAATGAAGCAGGCAGATGTGCAGCAAGATAGTGAATTTTATCATTGCTGAAGTTTCCAGTTTGAAAATTTGACAGTCGTCTGCACTGACCAGAAAATACTCTTTCACTTTCCAAAGTTTTCTATATTTCTCAGAAAGTTAAAAATCCATTCTTTTAAAGCTAGAACTGGTGTGCTGATCAATGCTGTCACAAATACAAATAGTTGTGATGAGACCTGTATCTACAACAATTAAAGTTCTTGAGGAGGCATATTTGGAAATGCTTCATCACCCTCTTTATAGCTCAGAATTAGTTCCAAGTGATTTCCTCTCTGGGCTGCTGAAGGTGGCAGTGGCAGAACCGATGTTTGAACAAGATGTGAGCTGAAGGGGTTTGGAAGATCATGTATGTAGCATGGTTTAGTCATACAGCTGGTGCATATTATATGTGGAATTGGAGTATGACAGTGTCAATACTCATGCAGCAGGTTTACAAGGTACAAAATAAAATAAGTTCTGAAATGTATTGTGCACTCCTCATAAACTGATTATTTCAAATTTTCATTAATCCTTAAGGAAAATTAGTAATGTAGGCAAACTGGATTTTCTTTTATAATGGTATCACACTTCTGTCTTTCACAGAAGATCTGTTAACCTGGAAAATTGGAAACAAAATGTTAATTTTGAACTGATTTTTCAGTATTAATTAAAGTTTGTTCTACGTTGTTCTTATAACATTTAAAAAGCTGGGGATACCATGTTTTCAGTCAATGAACATGCTAGGTATATCAGATTAACTGCTGCAGAATATGGTATTACAGCTATTTGTAGTCAGTAATTATTAGATTGTAACTTTGAGAATATATATGACATAATTAAAATATTTTTCTGTATGTTTTAAACTTCATACAGGAGTTTACTTATATTCCTTTTTATAATTGTTTTTGTTCATTGTAATTTTACCCACAAATTAGGTACTGTTATTTCACTGTGAACGTGGATGTATGAAGTTCACACTTTACGATGGAATTATTGTTAAACATTTCCCAATTAAGATTTTTCTCAACTTTAATGTTCATTGTCTATAGTTCCAGCACAATTATGGCATTATTAAGTTCACTCTGGGTAAAGGTTTTCCTCAGGTTAGTGTTCATATACAATAATTGGGAATTTCACTGTATGTTTGTAGTTAGGAGACCAAACTATATGAATGTATGGGTTTTAGAATTATAAAGTTGTAATATAAACTCTTGTTTTATCATAGTGTGTTGGGACTTACCAGTGAACATTTTACACTGTATGTCTTTTTACTTGGAAGGGTTGTTTTCAGTATGAACTGAGCTAACATGATGTTACTTTGTACTTGGCAATAACCTCTTATTGTAGTTGCTTACAAATCACCAATTAAATGCAATGTTATGTGCTTGGTAGTTTTTGTTCATTTTAGTGATTTTGTTGAACCCTAATTATGGGCACACTCAAATAAAAAACAACTACTGTTTAACTGTTACAAACTGTGGCATAATTGAAATGTTTAAAAAGAATCACATTAATATATTTACTTTAGAAAACTGACTGTCTGTTTGCCTAATTCATATGAAAGACAGTATGAGAACATCAGATCCTTCTGGTGTAGTTCAAAGTCTGTTCTGTGCCAACTTGTGGGGGATGTTACATGCAGAGTTACTAAAAACAGAGACATACTGGGAGTTGATTGTTATCTAAGGGTTTTGAAATGTGAAGATTTCTGTCTTGGGAGTAGTTTCACCATGTAGTATAGTAGATGTCCACAGTTTCAGAAGTCATACTCAGTCATCAAGGAGACGAATGAATCAATCAAGTCCCGACTGGGGCAGAGGATTTTTCCTCTAGCCTCGTGTCCAGATCGACTCAAGGGACCACCCAGCCTCCTATCCAATGGGTACCGGGGCATGGCGCCAACTACTCACCCCAACCTAGTGCCAAGGTTAAGAATGAGTAGGAGCTATACCGCTCTTTCAAGCGTCTACATGGTGTGTAGTGGGACAGTTTTACTTTACATAGAAGTCTGTCTTTATCATTCATTGTCTGGTAACGGGAGGGGTAATTATACTCGGGATTGAACTTGACAATTGTCTCGGATAACCTCTCTATCAATGAGCTGCTGCCTTTTATAGTAAATAATTACGTAATACTTCATATGAAGCTCGTTCAAAATTAAGACTGTCTAATACACTTAACACCTTGAGGAGTTCCCTTTACGGGATGTATTCAATATGCATAGATTATAACCGACCAAAGATAATCAACCACATCGATAAAAAAGTTGTCACAACTTCACACGGAGGAAACTATGAACTTCTTGTACCTTACTTCGCTTCACAGATGGTAATACATGTGCTGTAGTGTTAGTAAAACCGACTAACGTTTTACGATTGAAATGCTATTAAGGTTTAGATATCACAGTAGAAGTGTATTAAATAAATTATGAATTTTGGGAATAATATTTTATAATTTAGATTATACGAAAAGTATATCTTACTAACATTGTTTTGATGACTTAAAGATATATCGGAGTATTAGCGATGTTTATGACTGCAAACTGTTACAGGACGATATTCATTCAGTGCAAAATTGGTGTCTTGTTAATGGGATGCAACTTAATTTAAGTAAAACTACTGTTATATCATTCACCCGGAAGACAAACAGTATTTACTTTAATTACAAATTGTGTAACAACCTGATGGCACGCTCCCATTGTGTTAAAGATCTCGGTGTTCTACTGGACTGTAAGCTTTATTTTCACCAGCATATCAACTATATATTCTCACAAGGCCTAAAAATGCTAGGTTTGATTCGGTACATTACTTCTTCCTTCTCCACTGTTGATAGCCTTTTGGTTTTGTACAGTACTTTAGTCCGATCCAAAATTGAGTATGCATCCGTTGTTTGGAACTCTATTACTAATACTGATTCCTTTAAATTGGAAAGGATTCAAAGGAAATTTGTAGCTCTATGTTACACTAGATTCTTTAATGGCGTTTGTGCCTATAATTACGATGATATACTAGTTAGATTAAACTTCTTATCGTTACATTTAAGGAGGAGGCTTTTGGATGCGCTTTTCCTCATCAATGTTTTTAAAGGCAAAATTAGTTGCTCATCTGTTTTTGATACAGTTAGTCTCTGCGTACCCACTAGGTCTATCAGAGTCTACTCTACCTTTACTGTACAACGTAATTTCAAGGCCAGTCCCTCTGCCAGATGTGTTTCTGGTGCCAATGCAGTCTGTAGGAGCATCGACATCTGACCGTGTTTTGCTTACTGAGGTCAGCCAGCTTTTTAAACAATAATCATTGTTTTTTATTGTTTATTTAGTATAACATTTTATTTTGTATGTTGTTTGTCCAAAATTAAACTGTTTTTAGTTTAATTATTACTTTACTTATCTATAACATTTAGTTTTTTACTTATTAGTTATCAATATTGTATATTTATGTTTTCAGTTCATTGTTTGTTTGCTTTTGTATTGTAATGTTTGTATTGTTGTTAGTGCTTGGCTGTTATTGGCCTTTTTGGCTGTTGTCAAGCACTTTAATAAATGAATTGAATTGAATTGAATTACGCTGCCAACTACCACCAGTGCGCTGTAGGAATGCAAACGAGGTGAGGTTATCTATGGCAACTGTGACTGGGAGTAGAGAATGTTGGTAATGCCTGTGATAGAACCATAGATAACCCGTGGAGAAGTGTGCTTCTGTTATCTATGTTTAGTGTGGAGTGGAAATGTGTGCTTGTGGGAGTGGGGTGAAGAGGGGCTTGGTTTGGTGTAGATGGTGTTAGTCATTGCCGTATCCTTTTTGTAATAGAATGTTAGCATTGTATCTATTTCATGTTGTTGCGCTTGTCAAAAGTGGTCAAAGGCAGAGCATGTGACGTGAGAGTGTAACAGAGAAGTCTATTTAAATATTGTCTCACACAAGCGAAGAACCATTTGGTAGTTTAAGTGCGTCTGAGGTATACCGGCTGTGGCATACATGCCTGTGTCAAACGAATTGACGTGCATGTTGTGATAATTTTATGGTAATAACTTATATATTGTAAGCTGATAATTCCGTTTCATCTTTAGCATTGTATAAGTTATGGTAATAACTTATATATTGTAAGCTGATAATTCCGTTTCATCTTTAACTTTGTATAAGCTAATTTAGCAAAATGAATTACATGGAAATTACGTTGCCGAATTACTCGTATGTGTTCAACTTTGAAGAGGAATTCAAGCATCAGGATACAAGAGTTTGGATGATAAAAAATTGGACAAATGTCTTTTACTTTTGTGGAATCTACATCATCTTAATATTTGGTGGGAAGCATTATATGCAAAACAAACCCAGATTTGAACTCCGTAGAGTTCTGTCTATATGGAATACAGCATTGGCAGCATTTAGTATCATTGGAGCCTGCAGAACTGCACCCGAGTTCTTCCACGTTCTCAAGAACTATGGTTTCTATTATTCTGTCTGCATACCAAGGTAATTAAATGTGTACCATGTAATGTGGCATAACTTGAATAATATTTCATATTTTATTTATGGTTTATTTTCAACGCTGTCTGTAGCTCAGATTATATGGCACCAAATGGCAGATTAAAAAAATATTAATTGTAGGGGATATTGAAGAAAGTGGGCGAGGGTTAATAAGGTTGTGACATTTTACTGGAGGGACTGAGGAAGACCACGAAGTTAAAACATTCTATTCGTACTGCATCCGTTGTCTTTGTGAGTGGTTTGAACTGTGTTCCTGTATGCTACAGAACAGGAAAGAAAAGAAACGTACTCTGGAAATGGGGCTTTAATTTAATGACTGGACAGTAGAATAATTACATTCGTGATAGGAGAGCTTTTGGAACTGGAAAGTGTTGAAGAGCGCTG
The DNA here is from genome assembly GCF_977971745.1 of Zootermopsis nevadensis. Lineage (NCBI taxonomy): Eukaryota > Metazoa > Arthropoda > Insecta > Blattodea > Termopsidae > Zootermopsis > Zootermopsis nevadensis. Next base: position 17,735,123 of record NW_028259142.1, read on the forward strand.
TAACCCGGATATGTATATTGGTAGAATATTCAGACATTTTTATCTTCGATGATAATGGCCCAGGTAAAATTGAATTTATTGCAGGCTGAATTTATTACAATACTGATGATTTTAATAGTATATTCTACATGTGTCAACAATGTTCATGCAGATTACAGCAGTACATCATAGTAAGTTTGCTGAAGTTGTAATACAGCTGACTTTGTCTGTGAGATGTCCAATTGGAATTTTTTCCAATGCACTGGGTATTCTGGTTAAGAATTATCTTCATTTTCCTCAGTTCTACCAGGTAATTGCAGGTTGAAATTGACCATGACTGAATTTTCTGCATACCATACAATATGTAATGAACCTTTTATCTCATTTGGCACTAAATAACATCTGCAGTTGATGAATTTGTTTTGTTGAATAATGCCATGTTTATATTGAACACTATCCATTGTCTGAAGTATATTTAATATAAACATCATTTTGGGAGTTGACTTTACTCCATTCTCAGTACTGGTTGTCCATTAATCTGACAGATAAAATGCCAGTGAACAAGGTCTAGTTCTTTCATATTTTGAAATTTGAAGAAAGAAAATTAATAAATGTTGTCGATTTAACCACAAAGAAGTTAAAACATTTCTTGAAGTGGTTTTAATTTGGTGATGATGGATACTGTTGTACATGGCTTGACTTTGTAGTTGAGCAGATAAAAACATCATTATGCTTTGTAAAATGTTAACCGCCCATGACAGAATTGAACAGCATTATTCTTTTGGAGATATTGCTGTGTTTGTATTTGTTTTGAAAACAATGCATCAGTTTAATGCTATGTTTAAGCATGCATGTTTATACCAAACAGTTTAACACATTGTGTTGGAGGATATTATATTAGGCATTATGCCACTTATTAATGGCTCATTATGAACTGATTTATATTCATAATATCAAAAATTATATTAATGTATTTGTTGAACTTAATATCTAGTGTGCACTGAATATACTTGTGATTATCTGTGGACACAACTTAGGAATGCAGGCCACTTCTTCTTAATGCTAACATACTCATGAACACTGTCACACTTCATGTCTGTGAATTGGTATTGTTTGCATGTTTGTCTGTTTTGTAGACCTTGTAGCATGTGAGATCACTGGCAGTTAAACATTTAGCTATCTCCTAAAGTACTAATGAATTTGCCTTTCTTTATGAGAAACATACTGTGACTTACGGGAATAACACGCTATCTCTATCCCACACCAACAGTGCACTCGGCCGAGCACGCAATGCAAGCAAGGCCGTTACAGCATAAATTGTAGACCCGGTATTATCGTATATTGCAAAATAAAGATGACATAAAAGTGAAGTTGGGCTTCCTATTTATTTGGCAACAGACGAGTGTTCAGTACTACCAAACTGACAGTTACTTTCCCAGTTTAATATTAACAATGAGAGGATTGCCCTGAAAAAAGACTCATGTGATTGCTGAGGTTATTAACATAATCATAAGTAGGTGTTCAAAATGTGTCTAAACATGATGTTTCGCAGTGATTTTTGCAATTTTTGCCAGGTGTAAATTTTATTCCATGATCCACCAATGACCTTCACCTTACACTCCAGCTTTTGATTTCCTGTTAGGTTCTTTAATTTATATCACGTCTTTCTCTTTGTTCAGCTTCATCGAACAAGACCGTGTGTCAGGTTTCTGGACTTGGATGTTTACATTATCAAAAGTCCCAGAATTGGGAGACACACTGTTCATCGTACTACGGAAACAACCCCTCATATTCCTTCATTGGTATCATCATGCGACAGTGCTCATATATACCTGGTATTCATATTCGGAGTATACATCTTCAGCACGATGGTTCATCGTTATGAATTATTGTGTCCATTCCTTAATGTACTCGTATTATGCACTCAGGTCAATGGGGTTTTCAACTCCAAGATCATTTGCTATGATTATTACAATACTACAGTTGGCTCAGATGATAATTGGATGTGGGATCAATATCTGGGCACAACAGGTGGTCAGGCAGGGCTTACAGGAATGCCACATCTCACCTACAAATGTCAAACTGTCCCTTACTATATACTTCAGTTACTTTGTGCTATTTGCTAGGTTCTTCCAGACAGTGTACTTTGGGAGTGGGAGAAAGGCGAAGGGTGCAGTTTCAAATGGAATACCATCAGTGCACGACAGCAAGAGTAAGGTTAAGGCTCACTGAATGTGAAATAAATTGAGCCTACAGTCAGCTCATAATTGAATTTTGTCTCTTACTTAATTACCAGTTGTGTGCATAATTGATTGGTCTCTGGGACATTCTGGAAGTGGTTTTCTATGAAGTCATTAAAGAAGAACAATGCATTGTTTTTCAGTAAAAAATTCCACTTTGTGATGGATACATTCTACATTTACATTGTGCCTCTTTCTTGTGCAAAGTTGCACATGTTGTTATATGCTGTGTTGAATAGGCAAGCAACACGTTTCTTTGTGCATTGCTTTAATCTTTTGTATGATAAGGAAAATATACAGCTTTTTCACTTAAAAATGGCATCAGAAGGTGTATGTAGTGTTGTTCATGTTGCATTTACTAGGTTTTCAGTAATCTGTAGATACAAAAGATAGTGGACAAGAATCTTATCAATAAATTAAAAGGAAGGGCTGTTATTAGAAAGTAGTTTTTTATAGACTCCATATGGATTGACAGAAAGTGATTGAGTTTTTGTTGCATGTTATTTCAACAGCAATAACACAATATAGTACTGATTTTGTTTAACTGTGAAATCAAGTCCTCATATTTGACTGCTTTATTTTATTAAATTTCACTGTTATTAAAATCCGTAGTACTTTGGATAATTTTACTCTTTTGACTACCAAGAAGGCACAAGGTAATTCTTGTATGTCAGTAGTTATTTATGACTCATGTCTCATGTTGCATGGTAAAAAGACGCTACATAAATATAGTTTAAGGGTGGTGCATCTTTCATCTAGGTGCTCATTCCTGTCATTAATGTTAACATGATGTAGAGTTGCAAAATAATGTACTATGTCACAGAAGCCAATAGTTTTGGCATTTGTGATTGCTTAATATTGAGAGTTACTTGTATTTCATGCATTACTATTTCAGAATTCCTAGTATCAAAATATACCAGAATTAAAATTTATAAGATTCTTGCTAGACCAACTCTCAGTTATGGTAGTGAATCATGGACTATCTGATATAATGATGGAAAAAGATTAATATCAGCAGAAATGCATTTCTTAAGAAGAACTTTTGGGTTACACACTTTTTTGATCACTAAAGAAATGAAGAACTTGTGGACATTATGGAAAAGCAACTAAACATTATACCAATAATAGATTTTATAACACAGTACCAGAAAAACTGGATGGAACATGTACACAGAATGATTTCAGGCAGGTTACCAAAAATAATTTTAGGATACCACCCAAAAGGAAAGAGATGTTTGGGCTGACCCCTCAAAAGATGGAAGGATTCTGTTATGTAATGTCCATAACAGGCCATGAGGTCTATATGGGAAAGGAAGAAGAAAAAGAAGACAGTTTCAGAATTCAGTTTATGGTTGTAAAAGGAAATTTGGAATTTATAGAAATTTTTAGCCAATCCAGCTGTTTGTTAGGGAAAAATAAATTTTTATAAACCTGCATGTTTTAGTTTTCATATCAAATGCTATATACATCTCATATTATTGATTTCCCACGTACAAATTAAATTATCTTTACTTTTCAGACCCAGCAGCAGTTATTCCAAATCCCATATCAGTATTTTTTTAATGACAGTTTTGCAGCAAGTTTCATGCTTTAGAGTGTATTCAACTTATACAGTTCATTTTTCAAAGGGCTCAGAATGATCATATATGTTCCAGTACTGATTGGTCATTTCCTTAATATGTTGTTGTCTGTAAACTCTTCAAATGGGATTCATTAATTCACAGTGATTTGTATGCAAAGAACAACTTTATTTTACATTATTTGTACTAATGTTAAGTATCCTGTCACTGTTGGAAGTAGAGCATAATTCAGTGTGTATATTTTATAGACTTCTCCGCCTCCAATCCAGTTGGTACCATTGGTTTTTTCCCCTTGTGTAAAGATGTTAGGTCATGGAGATGTCTACTCGCCTCCAACTATGTTGCATTTAGCATTAAGAATAAGACTGTTTTTCTCATGGACTGTTACTCCCATTGGCATTACCAGTGTGAAGTCACATTTTATATTTGTTTTCATGCACTAGATTGTTGTAGTACATTCCTTCATCAAGGTGGCAGGTGAAAGCAATCCATAATTTTGATGGAAGATTTAAATATGTTTTAACATTAATGCGTTTTCTACTAAACATAATAGCTTCCATGTCCTTGCCACGTGAACAAAGTCTATTCTTGACATTGGATGGGCCATAATGTCAATTTTAAGAATGTATGGCTGTTTGCCCAAACATACTCTGTATGTGTTCAGGCCATGGTACACAGATAACCTGTACTTTCAAAAGTTGTTAAGGTTGCCAATTTGTGCTTTCCTGTACACTAAGTGGTAAATATTTATCCCTTGGTCTCATTGCTTTCCATATTTGACCCTTTTCCTGCATAAAATGCTGTATTTTCCAGTGCATGACACATTTCTCTCCCATAAGTACCCTCTAAAACCACCCTTTGTCTTTTATGCTGGTTGAAATGAAAATATAGGAAACTCTGAAATGATGGTAAGTCAGAAAAGGAGATTTTTTATTTCTGTGTTCTATGACAAGTGAAGGTACATGTATGGGGCAAAGGAAAGAGAACATAATATTTAAATTATTAAACAAGTAATGTTTGTTACTGGTAATTTCCATATGCTTGTGTGTTTTTAAACAGCAACATATAATTTTTATAGAAAGTACTTAGCTGGAAGTATCAAGAGATGGTACAAGATCCTATTCTCTCTTGCATCACATATTGTAATGCATACCTTCAGCTTTCTGGGACAAATTTTGAAAACATGAGAATGGGAATTTTGTAATGTAAACCCACGTTTCATCTTTTGATGTTTACATTGCAAATTAGCATCTGCAAGTATGAAGGACTTTTGGACATTGTCTTCAGTTAAAATCAATATTATGTGCCTCATATTTACCTGATGGTCTAATACTGTGCGCTTATATGCCTAAAGTTTATTCTGTATGAAAATAAGGCAAATATTTACTCTTGGATTAAAATTAATGCTTTCAAGGTTGAAGAGTATAATACAGGGGTTTGGCTGTTATTTTTACTATCCTAGAACAAGCTATTTTGAAGTGACTCAACTGGAGAGCCTTACAAGCACATCACCATTAACCATGATGAGAATGAAAGGCTTTAGATGAGAAATGTAATGCAAAGGTGTGGTGTGGATATTAATTTGTAAGCATTCCTTATGCATTTTGAATGACTGAGATATCTTAAACTACATACAGGTTCAGGAGCAGTACATGGAATTAAGGAAATGTGCAGTGCTTTTTTCCTGTCTTTGTACATTAAATTTAAGTGTCACATTCAACTTTAGTTTTCCAATAGTAAAAGTATTTGTTTCCAGTTTTTTGTGAGAATGTGCATAAATTTCAAAAGAAATTGTGGAGAATACTTGAGAAATCCTAAATGTGGCTTGTAGTATTTTTTCATTATTCAGTTACATGAAGTGGTATTATTTTCTCAAGCCTTCTGAGGCATAGTGGCCACAGTGTACTTCTATAAATACAAATCCTCTTTATATATATAGAAAATGTTATTGTAAAACATCATTTTATGTACATTGTCAGCAGTGACTACATTAATTTTAATTTGTGCTTGTGACTAAGCTGTGTGTTTTCACATCATTACTGTAGACAATGTTGTGTGTATGTTGGGCATGTGTGGCTTTTACAGACGGTAGTTTCAAGTTAAATTTTTTTATTTATTTAATCAGTTTTACTTTGTTTCTATGTTACTTAAGCTAACTTTATAGGGTGGTACTTTGAAATTGTTAAGAACATTTGTGACCAAGGTTGTGAGAGTTTTTATTGATTTGTTTATTAGGCAGTTTGACACATTTGAGTAAAAAATTGACAGTCATTTGTATAAAAACATTGAGTCATGTTGCATGTGTCTCTCCTTCATAGCAGGTACATGTTGACTAAATCTGTGTTTGTCAAAAGAAATTGCTGTGGATGCATTTGTGAGCATTATGTTTGGTGTAACTGCATTAATGAACAAGAAATTAATTGTGGTCACAATTTTTAAGTGACATTTTCATATGAATATTTCAGTTATATGGGGTTGCATTCTCTAACAAAATACTGCTGTGTTTGGCTTTCATGAACAAATACTTGGTTGCAGTAATATTTTAATGTGGAAATTCTATATATATTAAGAACTTCAGTCATTGTACATGTGAAAGATGTTTAGTTAACTGAGTTTATTCACAAGTGCACATAAGAAAGTAAATTCCAAGATTAGTATGAAAAATTACCACACCTGAATCTGGTTACTTTTAACTTTTTTATAGTTTATGACAGTTTATGACTACTTCATAATCACTGTGGTTGTGTTTTAGAATTGCTTAAGTGTTTAAGATTATTGTGGCCCAAAGTACTGAATATAAAGAAATATGAACCTCAAATTATATATCTTATATATTGGAAATGAAACTGATCAATTCTTATGTATATTCGTACGTTAAATTCGAAAATGACAATAAAAAAGCTTAGTTACTTCGCGTTTTAAAGATATTTTAACATTTTCTTCAAGCACATTCCATTGCCTAAGTCGCAATCCTAGCAACTCTGCCTTATACTTAGGCAAGTCTAGATCTCTTACTAGATCATTCAGTTTACTTTGAATTACTCTGTGAGACGTAGACGGTAACGTTTCTGGCACAAACTCTTTATCTTGAGATGCTGATGATCTTGGAATGGCGTCATCTGATGATGGTGATGGTGAACATTCTTTGCCGCAATCAGCTGTGTAGGAGATAGGAGGGACAGGTATAGGTAGTTCATGGTTGTGGGGTATAGGACGAATGGCTGAGGGGATGTTTGGATAGATGAAAGCATGTTTTTTCTTATTGTTTATGCCGATGACAGGAGGAATCATACAGAAGTAGCAGTCGTTTACATGGTTATGCGGTTCCCGCCACACCATGGGCACAGCGGAGGGCATAGATTGCATTTTTCCTTTTAGCCACTCATGTAGATTTGTAGAACACTTCAGACAGTAAATATGGGGTGCCCGTGCCCTGTCCATGTCACCCACTTTGCAACCAAAATAAAGGCGAGACGATTTCTTAACGATGGGGGTCAAGTTTCGATTTTGTGATTTAAAAGTCGCTTCTCCACAGATATGAGAAAAGTTGTTAGGATTATTGACACGTCTACGCGACATTTTGTATACTAGAGCAGGGCGCTCCTTTCGGAGCTCCTAGGGGGCGTTGGTCAAGTTTGTAAAACGCAACCAACCTTGGTTAGTCCCGAAGGGGAGTTAGTTTAGTGTCTCATTCAAGTGTTTTTACCCTTGAGTAAGAAACTAAACTAACCCCCCCGAATGGGGGGTTTAAACACTTGACCAAAACACCGAAGGGGGTTGGTTGCGTTTTAAAATCTTGAGTAAGACACTAAACTAACCCCCGTGTATAAACAAATATAAGGTGATATTGTTGATGACGACATTTTTTGACAACGATGGCTAATCCTTTCGGAGCGCTTCTTGTAATCTGATATTTTACTTCTTTACGTCGCTGATCAGAGGCCAACTGTTCTTGGTTAGTCAACTATCTACTTCCAACCCCACCCTTGCAAATCTTCGTCTGTTTTTCTACGTGTGTTATTAATATGGTATCGTTTAACAATGTAAGTCTTCTTTCGCTTATCCTTATTTGTTAAATAGATCTGATGTTTTAGTTCTTTACGTCGCTGTTCAGTGGCCATCTGTTCTTGATCAGTCAACTTTCTACGTCCAGCAACACCATTGCTAATCTTCGTCTGTTTTTTCTTTTTCTTTTTTTCTCTTCTGTTCTTGTTGTATACGTTTTTCTATGTTTATCAATGTAATTCTCCCTTCGTTTTTCTTTATTTGTTAAATAGGTCTGATGGAATAGTTCTTTACGTCGCTTTTCAGAGGCCAACTGTTCTTGGTTAGTCAACTATCTACGTCCAATCCCACCCTTTCAAGCTTTCGTTTGTTTTCTTCTGCTCTTCTGTTCTTGTTGAATAAGTTTTTCTGCGTTTATCAATGCAAATCTCCCTTCGCTTTTCTTTACTTGTTAAGTAGGTCTGATATTTTAATTCTTTACGTCGCTGTTCAGAGGCCAACTGTTCTTGGTCAGTCAACTTTCTACGCTCAATCCCACCCTTGCAAATCTTCGTCTGTTTTTCTACATATGTCGTTAATATGGTCTCGTTTATCGATGTAATTCTTCTTTCGCTTTTCTTTATTTCTTAAATATGTCTGATGTTGTAGTTCTTTACGTCGCTGTTCAGAGGCCAACTGTTCTTGGTCAGTCAACTTTCTACGCTCAATCCCACCCTTGCAAATCTTCGTCTGTTTTTCTACATATGTCGTTAATATGGTCTCGTTTATCGATGTAATTCTTCTTTCGCTTTTCTTTATTTCTTAAATATGTCTGATGTTGTAGTTCTTTACGTCGCTGTTCAGAGGCCAATTGTTCTTGGTCACTCAACTTTCTACGTCCAACCCCACCCTTACAAATCTTCGTCTGCTTTTTTCCCCTTCTGTTCTTATTGAATACGTTTTTCTACGTTTATCAATGTAAGACTTCCTTCGCTTTTCTTTATTTCTTAAATATGTCTGATGTAGTTCTTTACGTCACTGTTCAGAGGCCAACTGTTCTTGTTCAGTCAACTTTTTACGTCCAGCCCCACCCTTGCAAATCTTCGTCTCAAAATCGATCATAAAGTCAGTTTTTATAATAGTTTTCATAATCGTAATATATCGAATGAGTATCACTTTACCTTGTTGGAGTTGGTACTTCAAATACTTGATAACTTCTTCTTTCACTTTCCTGATGTTTTAGGACAACTGTTTGTCAATTTTTAACAATGCGACGTGCTGCTTCTGGAGCAGTGATAATGCGACTGACTTGATATTCTTTGATTTCCTTGTTGTGAAGCGTTATTTGTTTACTCGGAATTGTTGTGTCGACTTCAACAATGCCAACAGATATTTGTTTACACGGCATTGTTGTGTTCCACAACAATGCCGAGTAAACAAATATCTGTTGGCATTGTTGATGACGTCATTTTTTGACGACAAATTGGTTGACGACAACGAGGAATCACAAATTTTTATAGTAGATAAGATTTTAGTGTTACAAATATCTCATTTAAGCACTCACAACGACGTTTTTGCTGTTTACTACATAGGTATTCTAAGACGAAGTGAAACAAAATCCGCACTCCACTAAACACTTGTTTGCCAAACAGAACCACAAGAACAACTGAACCAATTTATTAAACATCCCTTAGGGATGTTGACTAGACCTGCAGGAAGCAATAAAACCTTCTCCACCCTTGTACAGGCTGTTTCTGAAGTAAGTAGTCCATTACAATTCTGAAAATTACGAAAATTGAGCGAAACAGCTTGGTTTGAATATCTTTGAAATGCGAACCAATCATGCAAAATGAATGTCATTTTCGTGTTTAGCAGCTCAAAATTAGTAAAAATTGGTTAGTTTCATCTCCGATATATTTTGGCTGTTGAACAGCGTTATCAGATGATCTGGTTCATGTAACCATGAAAGAAATTTTTGATTGGCACAAGCTTGGGTTAAAAACTATCATTCATTGACAGAATGTTTACTGTATTCTTTCTCTAGTCTGATAATGTGTAAATATTGGCTTCATTGTTTCACTTTTTTCCCCACTTACATGTCTCTAAATGACCATTTTAAAACGTTTTCTTTTTTATCAGTTGCTTTAAGTTTGTTTCCATTTAATGCAGTTACATACTGTTTAATTTTATGTACACAAACTTCCACATAAATATACTCAGGATTTTAAAAATTATTTGATAAGTACTGTGATCTGTTCGTGTATCTCAAAGTACACATTTAAACCATTACAGGTGATATAATAGTTGGATAGGTACTACCAGAATGCGCACATCAATTACAAGATAGAGTGAGGAAAACCTGAAAAAGGGGGCTATGAATGTTCATTAATGTTACAAATTTCTGCATATCTGCTCAAAAACCAACTTACAGGCAACCATATTTTTCAAGCCTTACATGAACTTCATCTGTTATCTGATAAACAATTTTCACTTTTGTCTGGTGATACTTCATAGCCATCTTAAGTACTGAATGTCACTAGAATGAGCAGACACCCCAAGGCCAAAAGAGTATGTGATTGGTTTTGGTGCTTTGTTTAAATCTATTTATATTTTGGCTATATGTTGCCTTTGTGATTTTAGCTGAAGTGAGAGTACTTCATCACCTACTTATTTGAAGAATGACAAGCTTTTAAATTTGTGGAAGGAGAAATTTTATTTATTATTTATTGTGTAGTGCAATATGCTTTATGAATATCTGTTGTTGAGCCAGAACTATAAAGTCACAAAACAAGGACACAACCAACAATCTCTTGTTATATGAGCACATGTTTTTGAGGGTTTAGACTAGACAGTTACATTATTTACGCATGTAGGTTTAAAATTAAGTTAATTTAACTGATAAGTTGGTTGTGTGCATAATTGTACTATATGTTTACTCACTTTTCACACTTACATAGCTTCAGTGGCTGGCAGTAGTGATACAAAATGGCTTTGAATTTTTACTGCACATAAAAGTTAAAACATTGTCTTGAATTTGTGCAACTACAACTTGGTCTTTTTTATTCAATATGATTATACAGTAGTTTCAGTTTTTATGAAATCTGTTATGCTTGCCATTTTGGTCCAAATATAACATGCCCCCTCTCAAGGACCACTGCTCTCATATCCATTCAGGTTTAAATTTATAATGTAAAAATTTTACAAAATATTTCCAGAAGTGTTTTAATGCACCAGTAGTTATTTACTTTGTTTAGGAATTCAGATGAACTTATCCTGTAAAAGTAGAACTGATGGATGTTGATTTCTTTTAATGTAACCTTTCAGAATTGGTATATTTGATAAAATGTTATATAGTCTTAAAAATCCCAAGTTTACATGTTGAATTTTTGGCACTGAAACTTTAACCACACAAAAGTGGTTAACATCAAGTAATTAATGGTCTCATTTTACTCTCATAATGAACACTTCTAATTATTAATCAGTGGTGGTATTTAATCTCACTACCTCACATTTTAGATTAATACCATAATTGTAGTCTTGCTGCTGCTTCACTGCCTGAAGACATTATTACTTGATGCCCAGGGACATTCATGATGCACTAAGTATCTGAACATTTCCATTCACTTGCAACTTTTGTTGCAAATGTCACAAATATTTGTTTTTAAAGCTGTCTATGTAAGTATGGTTGTGAATCAGATGTCTCGATCATATATATGTGACATTGTTTTTGTATATGATAATGTTTTATTTTTCTTTGTTACAAAGAATATGGCCAAAGCAGTTATTAAATTTATAATGGAAATTCATACAGTTTTATTATTTGAGTTTTGAATAATACATCCTGAAATATCTAATTCCTTTTGTCCTTATTTCCAAAATTCATTTAATTTTTGTAATAAAGTGAATATGGGACATCTGAGGTCCATGAACCAGAAACAATCCTTGGAAACACTTACTTGGCCCCATATTTAGCCCTTTCCATGCTGAGTTTTTAGTGAAAGAATTCTGCTGGTGTGTTTTTGTAATGATGTATATGTAATTTCTATTGCGAGAAGAAACAAATAGTTGCCTGTAACAGTTGGTAGTCTTCAGGAGCAAGTTTAACTAATCTTGCCAAATAAGTAAATAAACAGACCAGGGTGATCGGTGTTTCATAGTGTTGTGCATGCTATGAAAAGGACTGAAAACGTGATCTGGATTGCCCATTCATTGTTGCATTCTTACAGATTATACTGTTGATTTGGTTGCTTAAGTAATATGACTGAATTTATGCCTATGAAGTTTAGTAAATGATCAAGACATTTCAGTGATAAATTACTAACTATTTATATTCAGCATAAAGGTAAAGCTGTTCTGATAATGTGCTATGGAGGTGCTTCTGATGAGGGGAGATATAGCTCCTGCAGTGGACATTAACTAACGCTGAGCTTGGATGACCTTGCTGATACACAAGGAGGGGAAGACCTTGAAGTGATAGCACATACAGAGAGATAAATCAGTCCTTCCTGGTGTACAGTCAGATGTGAAAATATTACATTAAGTGGTAAAATTAGCATGCATGGTTTAAGGCAGGCCTGCCCAACCTCTTTTGTTGTGCAGGCAACTTCAGCAAAATTTGGTATATGTATATGCATGCACACGCATACACACTTTATCTGCATATTTTTCTATACATTTTATACAATAAAAATATACTGATAATGTGATTTTTTTTAAAAAATGCAATTCACAACTTAGGGTAGGGTGTGTTTATTTGTAGCACATTTTTAAAAATGAATTAGTAATGTATGTTACCATAAATAAAAAAACTCATAACCTTTTTTTAAAAAAATTGCATAGATTTTAACTTGGGTGTGATCTTTTGCACAATAAGACCGACTGCAAGTCCAGTAATGTAAATATCTACAGGTTGGACTGGACTGATTTAAGGCATGTGTTTGTATTAATATGGAACTAGATGGAGATGAGTGGTCAGTATCATGTTCCAGCCATGCTTTACCCCCAGGGAAAGGACACCCTGATTAGATAAGAGGCTGGGTGGGCCCCAGAGCTGGTCTGGATGTGGAGGCTAGAGGAAAAATCTTCTGCCCCCGTCAGTGATTGAACCCTGGTTGTCCAGTCCGTAGCCAGTCACTATATTGACTGATCTATGCTAGCTCACAGGAAAAAAAGAAGAAGAAACTGTATATCTCAACAAATGGTTGTCTAATCTGTGGCTAATAAACAGATCATGGTCATGACAACAGTTTCTTCTGTTGAATGAATAGTTGTTTCTAATTATGTATACATTTTCTTTGGCTTAAATATGCTAAATAAATGTTCACAGATTTCCCAAGCCTGACCAAGCACATAATACAATTGTGTTTCAGTATTACATTATGGATCTATTAAATTTTGATTTTGTTAGTCTCCACACAACAATTTACAAATAAAAAACTTCACTTAGATGCATTACTTATTTCATGTCATAAAGAAGCAATGGCATAATAACAAAATAAATAATGTACCTAAATGAACAGTTATTGATTTGTAAATTGTTGTATGAAGACTGACAATCAATATCAATATTTAAGCACATAATAAATTAGGAAGATGTAATATTCTGGGACTGCTTTTCATGACAATGTATGAACAGTATAGAATCTCATGCTTTGTAATGCTGTATACAGTAGTAGACAAAGATTCTGTTTTGAAGGAACCTATTGCATTTTTAGGTCAGAAGTTCTGGAAGTTATACATGATAATTGTGGGAATATTTGTGATTGGTCAAGGTTGAGCACAACATTAAAATTCCTTTTCAGCCATTGTCTTCATGTGAAAATAGATATTGCAAGCCAGGCCCTTATCGACCCATTCCGACCTTAATCAGAATGAATCAGCAAGTTACCGAATTAGCTGATTTTGTCAGTGGAGGTAAATAGCCAGTCTGTTGTTAATCCTCATGTGACCAACCTAACAGCACTAAGAAAAGTCAGATAATGTATTTTTGTCCATTCCCTATCACTTTTATCTGCCTTAGGCTGGACATTTTCAACATCTGTGTTCCGTATTTATCATTGGCTTCCTGGAAAGTGGACGAGATTGTAATTATTAGCTGTGTCACAGAAAGAAAGTAAAAAATCATATTTGCCCATATTCTAGCAGCATCACCCAACCATCTAATTGATTTCAATCTTACTTGGTATTGTAGGCATATACTCAATTTTGTGAAGCCATTTTGACTTTAATTTGGTCATTTGAAGGGCTTAATTAAACATTTGAGTATATATTTTGAATCCTCTGACATTCTTTGATGAAACAATATATGGCTCGTGTACGAGTGGTGCTACGTGTGAATTTAGTTCAATTTGTTTTATTTTAAGGGATGCTTATTTTAGACAAGGACAAGTGAACATTTATGTATAGCTTAGCTTTAAAACCCCGTAGACTTCAGATATGTGGCACTTGTACGAATATTACCATATATATATAGATTAATTTGTTTTAAGGATCTGTTCAGTAAAGACAATGAGATGACCTTTCTACGGTTGTGTATAGAGTGAAACATTTTCACAATACGTAGATGACTAGTCGCACAAGCTGTTGAAACCAATGCATGGTTAGCTTCGTATGCATTAGCGTGTGATGACCTGCAACTTAATTTAACGGCCAGATAAAAATTTTAGTTTGAAAATCGCAAGGGAGGGCAATACTTAATATACATTGGTATAGACGGATGGATAATAATAAGGTACAAAGTGATGTATTGGATTAAGGTGCTCAGGATAAGATCGATTGGAGGAATTTTCTGAGATGAATGAAAACAGAGAATGTCTATATACATTTTAAGGTAGTCCCTGAACTATTTTGTCATTGGAATACCCACTGCATGTATGTGTCAGCACATTAGCATGAGTTTATTTAAGGACACTTACTCACCTATATATTTTACAAAACGAATGGTTGAGTGTGAATTGCAGATTAAGAAGTATGTGAAAAGAAGTGTCATGGTCTGTCTTATGACAGCTTCCCAGTATTTTCCAGGAGGTACTGAGGGATAACATGAAATTTCTCAGTAAAGGTAGCCAGCCTTGGGGCGAAGAATCGAACTCATTACTTTTGAATATGAAAGGGTATCACTAAGCACCCAACTTGATTTTAAGGGCGAAATGGTTTCTGAAGTAGTGTTACAGCAGTTTGGCGCAATCGGAGAAAACCAAGGGACGTAGAGAAATTGCTCATTCCGAAGGCAGTTCGTAGGAATGGCATAGGCTAAGTCTTTCTATTTGTAATTGGCAAACACGCGCGACGTTTAATATGTACTTGGGAATATCAACATTCGTAGGTAAATATGCATTTCAAAACAAACGGAGGATAAGTATTACAAACATAATGGACGTCTTATTCTCAAGGATTTTAAAAAAATTCTTAGACGATTCCGTCATTACGGAATTTTAAATTGCGTACGTCTTTTGTCGGAAAATAATACAAATTGTTGAGGAAGATGGTTAGATCCAAAACACATGAAGAAATACGTGACTTCGGACAGGTAACGAGGAGTTTCTGATTTGTTATTCAGTATCAACATCATTTGCCATCTACACAACACTTTGGTATGCAAGATACGAGGTGCGATCGGAAAGTTTCAAGACTGCGCGTATAAAAACCCGTACACTTATCTCAGGTATTAAATTCATCCATCACCCTCGAAGTAGTTCCCCTGGGAGTGAACACAACGATCCCAGCGCCGCTGCCAAGCCTGGAAGCATCCCTGGAGATCTTTCTTTGTCAGCCTGTCAAGCACCATGTGCGATTCTGCCTGAATCTTTTCTATCGTCTCAAATCTCCTTCCCTTTAGCTGAATTTTCATCTTTGGGAAGAGGAAGAAGTCACACGGAGCTAAGGAGGGTGCGGGATGACGGCCATGGTGTCTGAGGCCAAAAACTGGCGAACTTTGAGGGCGGTGTGCGCTGGCGCGTTGTCATGATGCGTCGCATGTGGAGTTCTTCCTTTAGAATCAGCTGACAGGTCCCATAGCCTATCCCAACAATGTCACACAAGTCGTTGATGGTACGACGTCGATCTTCGTGAATGGCTTGCTGAATCTTCGTAACATTTTCGGGCGTTGTGCTCGAAGATGGTCGTCCAGAACGCTCGTCATCATCGACAGAGGTTCGGCCATTTTTAAAACGTGAATGCCACACAAAAGTTTGTGCACGACCCATTGCGGACTCCCCAAATGCTTGCTTTAGCATTTCATAGGTTTCCGTAGCCGTTTTGGCGAGTCTTTGGCAAAATTTGATGCACACGCCATTCCGAAATCTCAGGAGGGTCGGTGTAATGCACTACCAAAACGCCCGTAACTAAGAAACAAATGCTAATTCGATGATGCCGGCTGGCACACTTATTCACTATGAATGTAGGCCGCACCCCCTAGCGGCAGAAGCTCGTACTACATCCGGTTCGCCCTCTATTGACACAGTCTTGAAACTTTCCGATCGCACCTCGTATGTTATATGACAGTCATATTTGTTTATTTTAGTTTAGTGATTAGCAAAAAAATGTCCCAGTCTTATCTGTTAATGGACAAGTGTTCGTCGGTGAATATTTTTTTAAAAAATTACTATTAAACTGCAGGTAATATAGAAACAGTAAGCGTTCTCTTCTACAAAAGATTTATTATTTGACTTTTACATACTTGTCTTCTTGCTAACAAAACAGAGAGAGCTAAGTTTCACCGAAATATATAAACATACATTTTAAACATTGTTTTCTTTCTTCTCTACGGATGCAATTGTTTATCGGAAACTGATTGTTGACAGAACATCATAGATTCAGAGAGTTTGAATTTATATTACAAACTGATCAAAGACTTGATTGTACATCCTACTGAACTTGGTTTTTTTATTTCGTCAATCAGATATTATACAGGGATCACGTGAATTTGAAAGCAATGCACACTTTTAAATATTTTGACATGCCATAAAAGCATTTCTTACTCTAGGCACATTTTAACGTTTATATGAAGTGTAATGTTGATATTAATATTAATTTAATACAATTTATTTTCAACGGCTTGTGTAGAGCTAACGGAGAATGCGTGTGGTGAGATGTGATGACCTTCGTTTCAGTGACTACATAGAGATTCATTTGCTGTTTGTTCCTTTTGTGTGAGTGAGGAAATGTCACATCCACTGTCGCTTGAGTCACTGTTGCTTTCATCTCAACTGTCATTGTCAGGTATTTACAGAACTTTTAGAATTGCCACTTTTATCATCACTGGTATCAAAATGACTAACGCCGTTTAGTAATGATCCGATATGTGTTTTTCCCCCATTTTATCAGAAATGAGGATAACTACTGCCTGCATTACTCAGGTGATTAAATACAAGAGGGTAGGATTGGCAGGATGGAGATGTTGAAATGAGGATAACTACGCGCTGTTTACTTTTTATTATTTCCACACATAGGTAAGGCACGGCTTTCGGATTATCACGAAATGAAAGCCTGGACTTCGAAGAAAAGCTTGTATATGCCGATGACTGCTTTTCAGGGTATTACGCCGTGTAGCCGTGTACTATCCACTGCCTCCTTCTTGATCAAGTGTTATTTGGCGATAAAATAAAGTAGGATAAAATGGGCGAAATAAATGAGAAATACATTCAAAATGTTGGTCGGAAAATTTGAACGGAACGTACCGTTTGGGAGGTCGACAGAGCTTTACCAGAGATTATATAACTGTTTGAAACCTGTCGAAAGTTAAACAAATGTCGAATTTAGGGGTCATATTATGTCTCTAAGTGAAGTATTTCATTAATTAAAGTGGATTAAACCCACCCATGGCATTACTCTTAAAAAAACTGTAACTTATATATATATATATATATATATATATATATATATATATATATATATATATATATATATGTGTGTGTGTGTGTGTGTGTGTGTGTGTGTGTGTGTAATTTTGTTAAAATTCTCTCGAAAGACTAAAAATTGTATTTAGGCCCTTAATTAAAGCATCTTTTAAAATGATCCAAACTTAATCAAAATCAAATGACTCGAAACATTTATTTTCTGTCTGTCATGCAGAGTTTTAATGAAAATAGTAAGGAAATTTGGGGCAGTTACAAAGGGACGCACACACATAGAACTAACGCTTGGAGTACACATAGACCTAAATACTAGGTAAAAATGAACACATTTAAACAGGAGTATATTTATATTTTGTTTCAAAATTTAACTTTTAGTACCCGTTCAAGTCTTATGCGTGGATCGAACTTCTTCAGTTTACTATTAGGCTGCCCCACTAACTAGAATTCTCGAGAGCATTAACTTACAAATTCACAAAGACTCCCCTTCTTTTTTTTGCTAATTTGTTATTTTGAGCTTTTCATCATGATGATCAGGATACATACTTCTTTATAAGACATGAACCGAAAAGAGTTGATATAAACACAAAAAGAGTCTTTCATTTCTTCAGGAGATATTACGAGAAAGACGTAAACTTTAGACTTTGTTATCTCTGGCGTAATTCACGATAATTATAAAGATTCTGAGCTTGTGTCTGATGTAAGTGAAGCGTGATTATCTGTCATTAGCGTTCTTTCGTTTGTTATGTAAGAAATCTGTCTATAATTTCCTCTGTCGGCCAAAGAGTTTACATTTGAATGGATTGAAGTGAGATAAAATAATGAAAGGCATAACCCAGTTGTGGGCCACAGCAATAATACAAGCGGGTGGTGTCAAACAAGCGATAAGTCCTATTTGTTAATGCATCTCCTTGTTCTGTGGAAAATAGTTGAGGCTAACTGGATATTGATCTTAATATTCTTTTTGAGATTTAGGCTCTCGTGGCGTTGAGTATGAAGATATCTGTCTTATGGGATGTTGAGCAGTGTAGTTTGGTGGAAATTTATGGATGTTTCAGAGGTACTTGCTGCCTCCATCATCAGGGATCGACCTGTTGATGGAGGCAGTAAGCAGCTCTCAAGTCGGCAAACGTCTACCGGACTACACGGCTCGTTACAACCCAGAAGACTTCCCATAATCAAAAAACCTCTGTGAAAGAGATCACTTAATTACCTAATTTTAGATAGGTCATGATATTAAAATGTACGTATTTTTTAGAAATAGTATATGAGGGTGGGGAGTGACAAGGTATAAAAGGGCAGGCTGATATGGGTAGCAAATAAGGAACCATATAATGTCCGTGCACTAATATTTCCCAACGGTAGTACCTTGTGGTTCACTCTCTCATTTCCTGTTTTCGGTAATATCTTTGGATTTTATTATTATTATTTGGTGTTCTGTCTGACGACAGGTCCATATGAACAGGATCCTTCCATCCTTTTCTCGGACTGGGACCTGTTCATATACGTTCTTGGCAGATGATCCAGAAGTGGTTTGCCATTGCCTTCTTCTGTGTGTGTGTTGGGATGCCACGGAGAAACCGGGGAAGCCCCCGGAGGAAAACTCCGTGTTGCCTAGACCACGGCCTTGCCCAACACAAGTTATAAATTCGGGCACCGCCGGGAATCGAACCCGGGACCCCAGGATTACAAGGATCTTTGGATTATAAGGGAAGAACTGTAACATACGATAGGTACAGTATAGGCGTAGGACTAATTAAACGCCTCTTCTTAAAAAGAAGCTCTAATGACTTTGGTTTGATAAATACATTATCACTTACGGTCTGATATGCTCGAATTAGCAAGAAGGGGAAAGTGCACCGATGAGAATGAATTCAAATGTACGTTATATTTTTTTGAATTTTTTATGCCGAAAGTGGTATTGTTATTAAAAATTAGGAACTTACCGAAATTAGCGAGTTTTATTAAAGAATTACAAGAGACATCTCGTGTGTATTTTGTGGATTAATTTATGGTTTTATTCAGGACAATTTTTTGTTCGGTAGATATGGGATGTTTCTAAAAATTCATGGAGGCCGTTAAATAAAAGAGATTTTAAAATAACTAAATCGATGGAAACTATTACATGGTAATTCTCAAATAGCAGAAGTGCCGTATATAAATATCACTGAATTTTCAAAAATGTTACTTGGAACGTAATTGTGTCGACGCGTTTTATGTACAGTGTTCCTTAAAACTAGTTAAAGTGAATTAAGTTTATAATACCGACAGAATATGTTAATATTGCCTCACCCCTTTGCAACAATAAAAATCATGCCGTTAGTTTAAGCTTTCTTGCGAGCAGATTTTTTATTTTTTTTATTTGTAGTGTTCTGTCTGACGACAGGTCCATATATTATGAACAGGATCCTTCCAACCTCTTCAGGTTGTCAAGGACCTGCTCATACATATATACATTCTTGGCAGAGATGATCAGAAGTGGTTTGCCATTGCCTTCTTCTGTGTGTGAGAGGAGTAATTGTTGGGATGCCTCGGAGAAACCGGGGAAGCCCCCGGAGGAAAACTCCGTGATGCCTAGACCACGGCCTTGCCCAACACAAGTTATAAATTTGAGCACCACCGGGAATTGAACCCGGGACCCCAGGCTTACAAGGCTAGTGTTCTGACCGCTAGACCACCGTGGCGAACGCGAGGAGATTAGCATATCAAAAGTCGAGCTGTGATTATTTTTAAAAACTCATGTAATTAACGAATAATGTCTAAATGACGATCACTTCTCATTTCATTGCTAATGAAACAATTTGCACTCTTCATGTCTCAGTTAACTTTCGCTTGATGGTCAAGTTCAGAACGAAAAAGTTTTGCAATGACACGAGTAACGTAGCAGTCGTATATGTATGTAAAAACACTTGCCGTGATATTGATAACTCCGTGATATAATCTGCTTGCGGAACATCCCACACAAACTTGTTTACGTACATTACATAATATTCGTTACTTACATAATTTATGGACTTTCTTCTTCTTGCATCAATTTAGGTCGTTTGGGCTGCAGCGACCCGGAACTACATTGATCTTATGTCGGGTCGAGCAGGTTAATTAAGCGGAACCAGTTACGTCAAATAAGAATCGGATGGAGATGAGTCCATCCCAAAAATATACATCCATGTTCCCGATCAGCATTCTGACTTGTGTTGTGACTGCTCAAGAAACTAAGCGCGTTAATCAGAGTGGTCTGTCTGCTTGATTGTTCGTTTACTTAACGCGATTTTGCAATGTATACGTTATTATTTTTTTTATTTAGTGTTCTGTCTGACGACAGGTCCATATGAACAGGATCCTTCCATCCTTTTCTCGGACTGGGACCTGTTCATATACGTTCTTGGCAGATGATCCAGAAGTGGTTTGCCATTGCCTTCTTCTGTGTGTGAATGGAGTAATTGTTGGGATGCCACGGAGAAACCGGGGAAGCCCCCGGAGGAAAACTCCGTGTTGCCTAGACCACGGCCTTGCCCAACACAAGTTATAAATTCGGGCACCGCCGGGAATCGAACCCGAGACCCCCGGGATTACAAGGCCAGCGTTCTAACCGCTAGACCACCGTGTATACGTAATTAAGCTTAAAATAGGGTGGTATGTAGACTGGAAAGGCTGTGGTGGAAGTCCCAGATTTTGCCTGAGAGGGCTGAAAGAACAGAGGAGCCCAAGTCAGAAAGCTCGTCTCCAGGCCGATATTCTAAACTAGCGCCCCCAAAATAAGAAGTAAGGATTGTGCTACGAAACGTATCTTTTTACTGAAGGCAAACTAGGCTAAGGAAACACCAATTATAATATGTTGATTTGGGGTCTGATAGAAGGAGGCTCTTTAAGCGTTTTACAAGCACGAGACGACATTTTGGATTCCAAAGTTACGTATGTAGCGATAAGTGTAATCACGCCTTATCTGTCTTGAGTGTATTATTTAGTGTGTGACGTGACCCTGGAGCGCTGATGAGTTTTTGCTTTTTCCTCGTAAAAAATGTTTGTATATAGCTCACGATATGACAAGTGTGCATATGCCTTCGATGACAAACGAGCAGTTGAATATTTAATGACACGAAGATTATTCATGTGCGTTTGACAGCACGAAAATACGTCCTTGTGTGTCTGTTAGCATTAAAATGCCAATCTATTTCACGACATGAAGAGTCCCCGTGTCTATTTGGTGACTTGAACTTACCCACTGATTTCTCATCTGTTGCAATTATAGATAACAGCAGATAAATTATCATTTCATCTGTCTTTCTTTCCAATTAATCTGCTCATGGCTGAAATGTACATCTTCATGGTCTGGAGCGAAACATTCCTGCGCAACACTGGAAACTATCCTCAAGACTGCATGGCGTAACCCCCCACCAAAAAAAAAAAAAAAAAAAAAACCCGGAAATTTTTAACATAGTCTGAATCTGTGGCATTGAAAATTGAATCAATAAATTCTATGCGATCTAAATTATTCGAACTGTAATAACAACCTTTCGAAGAAAATAAGTTCTGGAAAATTAACAACTTCATTTACTAACTGTTTATATTATGGCTCATCGTTATTTTATTTTCACGTTAGAAATCTTCAAGGCTCATGCCAGTGAAAGTCGAATTTCGCACATTATCACCTCAGCTTTTATTGGTTTGATCTCATTACAACATTAAAACAGAAACAAGACATGGCAAGCCGTGGATCTTATATTCTAAGACAACTCTTTTGTCAGGTAAGACAGCTTAACGCGTGAAATCTGTGATGAAAACCACGAAAATATCAGAAACTATGGCATTACAGGGGTCCGCAGTGGTCGCGTGGTCTGAGGCTTGGGCGTTGTGCCGCTCGGTCGCTGGGACCGTGGGTTCGAATCCCACTCAAGCCATGGATGTTGTCCGGTGTACGGGTAGAGGCCTTGCGACGGGCCGATCCCTCGTCCAAGGAGTCCTACTGAATATCTACAGATCAAGCCAACGAAAAGTTGGGACCCGCAGAGCTCAGGCACTTGAAGAACAGGTCGTTTCCAGTATCCAGTATGGCGTTACTGCTTAATTCGAACCGAACACCAATAGAATGATTAATGTCCGACTTGTTACAGCTTGAGCTCATTACATAAGATACTGGGAGGACCCCCAGATCTGATGTAGACATTGTGGCGAAGAAAGAAGTCACTGTTTCTGCCCTGAATCGATAAGTTTCCTGGTTTATTAACGACGCTTTTAGTTACCATTAAAAAGTAGAGCAACAGGATGAATAGTGAATGATTTAGTTGTAGAGAACGTGGAAGAGGAAGGTGGAGGGTAGCTGGTCTCCGGGCCGAAATATTAAGTCGGGTCTCCCGAATACGAAGCACGAGTGCTAACCACCCGACCAGTAGTCAATCAATACACCGTTCGAAAACAGCATATGTCCAGGCGTGCTTATGTGCAAGTCAACTGGAAAACTTCCACAGCCTTTCGTTTAGTTTGGTGAAATTTCTTTTACAGGTAGGAACTTTCTCTAGCCACTCTGGCTTACAGCATTGCTCGCCGTCTGGCCAAGGGCTGTCAACTTCCTAATGTCCTTTCAGCAGGAATGTTTCGGCATTATAGCGCCATCTTCAAGGGTACAAAACATTAAAACTATTGAAAGTTTACGAATTGTAGATGAATTTATAAGACTGTGTATAAGTTACTGCATTTAACATATTATTTCAAACTGCAGTAAGCCACTTATATAAAATTTTAGAAATGAACTTACTTTCGTAAATCTATAATAGTTTTAATATGTGATATACCCCTGAACTCAGCCACGGTGGTCTAGCGGTTAGAACGCTGGCCTTGTAATCCTGGGGGTCTCGGGTTCGATTCCCGGCGGTGCCCGAATTTATAACTTGTGTTGGGCAAGGCCGTGGTCTAGGCAACACGGAGTTTTCCTCCGGGGGCTTCCCCGGTTTCTCCGTGGCATCCCGACAATTACTCCATTCACACACAGAAGAAGGCAATGGCAAACCACTTCTGGATCATCTGCCAAGAACGTATATGAACAGGTCCCAGTCCGAGAAAAGGATGGAAGGATCCTGTTCATATGGACCTGTCGTCAGACAGAACACTACAAAAAAAAACCCTGAAGATGATACAGTAGTGCCAAAACATGTGAGGCAACGATGGCTTTAACAGTTAAAAACTGTAGATTAAATGTTGTAGATGTTGGTTATGACATATCAATAAGTAATGGTATCATATCCTGTCCACCCTAATACATTTTTAACCAACTGACGGAATTTTATGAAACTTAGTATCACACATCACACCACTATTGATATTTCTTAAATTATGATTTAATTACGAAATGACGGCCCTCTGAGTTACTGATATACGTAGAAGGTATACCAACGGCACTAAATTTAGAGTCCTGAAATGTTGAAAGGTAAGATATTTGTAAAACAGTCCTTGAATTTTGTATTTAGATTTCGGTTTGATTGTGGTGGGTAATTACTCAACGGAACTAGACACGTGGAATTACGTATTGAGTTGACCATGAACATAAGCGTGCATGTATATCTAAATTGTTAATTTTTCCAGAACTTTTTATTCTGTTTTCACATGATTTCCGCTTCGTTACGCTCTGATTCCACATCGTTTGGATAATTATTTCCCACGATTCTAAAGCCGTGTTTTAAAAGCATGGGAAGCAATTACACTGTGATCCCTCAAATAGAGACGATTATGGCGATAATCGCTTGATTAATTCTTAGATTATTTAATTCCGCTGTGCAAGTAATACAGCGTTTAATGAAATGGAGCATGATCATGTTTGCAGGTAAGAATGTGAAAGCAGTGTGTCCCACTTAACGTGATACCCGCCACGACAGCATGTCGTAGCAGCAGGGAGCGAACGAACATATCCGTCGCTTGCTGGTAAGTGGGTTCTGAGTTACTTCGGACACCTTGTACTGCCCTGACATTCCCTAGAGGGGCTGAAAAAAATTTCTAAGCGCGTGTTAGCACCAGAATGAACAGGAAAGGAAGTTCGTATGTTCAAGGACAACAGATAACAGAGGACTGAGAGGTATGTTACGAGGTGCGATCGGAATGTTTCCAGACTGTGTCAATAGAGGGCGAACCGGATGTAGTACGAGCTTCTGCCGCTAGGGGGTGCGGCCTACATTCATAGTGAATCAGTGTGCCAGCCGGCATCATCGAATTAGCATTTGTTTCTTAGTTACGGGCGATTTGGTATTGCATTACACCGACCCTCCTGCGATTTCGGAATGGCGTGTGCATCAAATTTTGCCAAAGACTCGCCAAAACGGCTACGGAAACCTATGAAATGCTAAAGAAAGCATTTGGGGAGTCCGCAATGGGTCGTGCACAAACTTTTGTGTGGCATTCACGTTTTAAAAATGGCCGAACCTCTGTCGATGATGACGAGCGTTCTGGACGACCATCTTCGAGCACAACGCCCGAAAATGTTACGAAGATTCGGCAGGTCATTCACGAAGATCGACGTCGTACCATCAACGACTTGTGCGACATTGTTGGGATAGGCTATGGGACCTGTCAGCTGATTCTAAAGGAAGAACTCCACATGCGACGCATCATGACAACGCGCCAGCGCACACCGCCCTCAAAGTTCGGCAGTTTTTGGCCTCAGACACCATGGCCGTCATCCCACACCATCCTTATTCGTCGTGTGACTTCTTCCTCTTCCCAAAGATGAAAATTCAGCTAAAGGGAAGGAGATTTGAGACGATAGAAGAGATTCAGGCAGAATCGCAGATGGTGCTTGACAGGCTGACAAAGAAAGATTTCCAGGGATGCTTCCAGGCTTGGCAGCGGCGCTGGGATCGTTGTGTTCACTCCCAGGGGAACTACTTCGAGGGTGATGGATGAATTTAATACCTGAGATAAGTGTACGGGTTTTTATACGCGCAGTCTGGAAACCTTTCAATCGCACCTCGTATATGCCGTTTTGTCGTGCTAGAGTCCAATAGCTGTCGGAACATTTCTGCCATGTAAATACATGCTTGACCAGTGCGTAGGATATTAATGCCAAACGCATTTCGACCTCAAGAGTCAGTTATAAATTCAAAGGGACGTGAAACAAAACGACCGTGGCCTATTTTAGATATAACGGAAATTTGTCTGAAGGATAGAAGATCAATTACCGAACATCTCGGCCAGTTTGCCTAAAGGTGTTCTTGGACAATTTCCTCTGTCTGTTATATTATAGCCGTTATCCAGTTGGAGATTCGAAACCGTTAATACGAAGCAAGTAATGTTGATCACTTAACTGTGGCGTTCTACAAAATATTTCAGAGTCCCCGAGTAATTAAAAATGAAAACAATTTAAGAGAATGTATGTTTCTGAAAAAGAAAGGAATGGCGATTATAAAAAATAAGTTCAGAAATTAACTCCAAGGATACGCTAACTTTAATAAGGCCTCATTCTTGTAGTGTGGTATTCGCATGGTGGCCTATGACTCAGTACGATACAATATCAACCTTTTCCTACCAAATGTTTATTTTTTAGTAAAGCAAACCTGCAGATATTATATGTATGCTCTCTACTGTACTGTCTATAACCGCTAGCTGTGCGAACAGGCTGACAAAGTAACTTGTTGACTCACTGACTGACTAAATAACTAACTGGCACAGTATCTTTCTACGTCTTTTGTAGGTCTACCACCGCAACTTTCGTTTCAATCGATTCCGTAGTTTAGATGCCGTTACGTACGTACGGACGTGAAAAACTGATAGTGAGTTTTCGAAACCCATTTACAGATTTCTTTCTGAAGGCAACTTATTACTTGAATTTGAGACCCTGAAGATGGGGACAGAGTTTGTTCCCGAAACGTCGGTTTACTACGGTAACCAGTTAACTCGGCTGATTGCCCGAGAAGGTCTTATTGAACTTATTACTTGTCTTCTTATTCATTCTTGAACATTTAACATTTCTTTTGTGTTCCTACCTGGCTGAATTGATGTTATCTTGACAGACGCATGTGGTCTATTTGCCGCATATTGGACATCCCTTATATGTACCACTTTCT
The DNA here is from genome assembly GCF_977971745.1 of Zootermopsis nevadensis. Classification (NCBI taxonomy): domain Eukaryota; kingdom Metazoa; phylum Arthropoda; class Insecta; order Blattodea; family Termopsidae; genus Zootermopsis; species Zootermopsis nevadensis. Next base: position 17,761,804 of record NW_028259142.1, read on the forward strand.
CTCAGACGTAGTGATAGTTATCCGTACTTTAAAAACAACTTATTTCAGATATTATAAACGGTCCGCCCTCAATAAAAAACAGCGATTTTGATGTTATTAATGGAGTACATATTCTGAACTATTGGTCCGCGGACAGCTACCAACACCTAGGTCTAATTTGTGCTAATTCCAATCAGCTTTAAGCAGAAAAATTGCAATTTTCAAGAATCGTAGTCTTCACATAGTCATTTTAAGAAACTGAGAAGTCTTATTTCGTCTCTCGCATTCCTTATATGTTTGACGCTTGAGATATACGTGTTAATTCTTACTCATACAACGATGCATTATATGTATTGCTGGAAGCAGTCTTGTGGTCTCCCTGAAAATGGCATTAGCGCTTTTACGCTTGAGAAACTGCACAACTATTCCTGGATAAGTCCTAGAGTAGTGCCGGAGAAGTCCTGGACAGGTAATGCGGAAGTTCATTGGTCATGGAGAAGTGTTGGAGAAATCCTGGAAAAGTCCTGGAGAAATCGTGGGTAAGTCCTAGACTAATGAGGGAGAAGTCCTGGAGAGGTTATGAGGAAGTCCTTAAGCGGTGGTGGGTTTGATTCCATAAGAGTCGGATGTTTTGGATTCGTTTAAGTTTGATTGGGAAGAGTTACATTGGATTAGGATGCGTTTTGGGTTAGGTTGGGTTAGGTTATGTTAGGTCAAGTTAGGATTATATAGGTTAGCTAAGGTAATGTTAGGTTGCTTAGATTAGGTTACAAAAGGTTGTTTGTTTTGCGCTGGGTTAGATTGTCCTGGAGATTATCTAGCGTGTTTATCGGGTGGTCGTGGAGATGTGCTGGAGAAGTCCTGGAGAATTCCTTGAAAAGTCCTGGAGAAATTCTGGATAAGTCGTAGGGTGGTGTAGGATAAGCCCAGGATAGTTTATATGGAATTTCGTTGGTCCTGGAGAAATGCTGGAGAAGTGCTGAGAAATTTTGGATATATCCTAGAGTGGTGTACGACAAGTCCTGGATAGTTTTGCGGAATTTCATTGGTCATGGAAAAGTGCTGGAGAAGTCCTGGAAGGTTATGTGGAAGTCCTAAATCGGCGGTTGGTTTTATCCTATGCGGGTCGGTTAATTTGGATTCGTTTGTTTGATTGGCATAAGTTACATTGGATTGGGATGCGATGTATTGACCTAGGTTGGGTTAGGTTTGGTTAGGTTAGGTTGGGTTAGATTAAGTTAGGTTTACTTAGGTTAGCTAAGGTGATGTTAGGTTGCTTAAGTTAGGTTACATAAGGTTGTTTGTTTTGCGATAGGTTAGATCGTCCTGGAGATTATCTAACGTGTTCATCGGGTGGTCTGGGGGATGTGCTGGAGAAGTCATGGAGAAATTCTGGATAAGTCGTAGGGTAGTGTAGGACAAGTCCTGGATAGTTTATGCGGTATTTTATTGGTCATGGAGAATTGCTGGAGAAATCCTGGAGAAGTTCTGGAGACGTCCTGGAATGTCATGTGTTGAAAAAATATTCTGATTTTTCCCCCATTCGCAGCAATACCACTGCTCAGACTCACGAACCGCCACTGGTTGAATAATAGGATGATTACTGAAAGATCAACTGGATGGAATATTTAAGGATCGGTCGGGGTATAATATGAGGTACTATTTCGTCATTCACTTATAGAGACTAAGGAAGACACAGTAAAAACATCAATCATCGTAGTTTCTGGTCCCATATTTGAAACGCGGAATCCCGGTCCGGGACCTACCGAGTTGAGTCGCGGAGTTAATCAGAGTACAGGCGATAATATACATGCACAAAATTATAATAATTTCTAATATTTTCACATAATATTGAACTTTCTTTCAGAAAGTAATTTTACCACTCTTGATAATTTTCCTTGTGGACCAGAGTTTGAATTCGGTCGACGTATGTTTCGATAGCCAAATCGATTAATACAACCAATATCGATTATAACAAGTGAACATGATAGCCAACATAAGATGTAGGTAGTGATTTATAGAGATGGTGGCATCGGCGTTTTTAAGAGTATATTTGAAAGTTATTGCCTTTTGTATTATAATACAATAATTATTTATACGATTTTTCGTATAAATATAAGCTTATATATTTTTACGAGGCATAAAATTCTATTTAATGTATTTATCTTTGAATGATGCTCGATTGGTGTTCTGTATGTCATGAGCCAATCAACACTTTGCCCGTTATTTTCTTAATTGGCTGAATTTTTATTTAGGATTGGTTAATACGTATTTTGAAAAAGAAAGGATGTATGGTAGTTTGATCTAGATAAGATTTCGAATCTTTGCGACACGTTAAATGAAATTTTAGAAGTTACATCGTTTATCACTGTGATATATGCAGAACATTTGAGTGTAGTAAAATGTCACGCCCATGGTAAGTGATACTCATTGAACTGTAATTAAATTATATCAAGTGTTATATTTATTTGTCAAGCTGAAATATGGATTCTTCTGTACATTATTTGAATCGTATCTTATTTTAAGGCTGCCTTCACTGAAAGAAATTGGAGGGGATGCTGAACGGGCATTTAAGGAGTTACATTCCTGTTGGGACAAAGAAAATCTCAGCAAGGATGAAAAGTGTAAAAACATTGCAGCAATTCGTCAAGAACTGTTGGTATAGATATAATCCAGTCATTAATCAATAGCCTATTTTATTTACTGGTATACAAAATGAGAATTAGCAAACATACTATACCATGGAATGAAACCCTACTATTTTAACAGATAAGTTACAAGCAAAGTGTGTCTAACATGCTCTTCTACAAGTGCCTGTTTGCACAATTTTCTTTTAAAAAATTTGTTGGTTAATTTTTCATCTTTATTTTAAAACGTTGCTTGTTAACTATAGTTTTTACTAAACAGTAACCAAAAGAATTGGAATTTTAACATGGACATGTTAACCTTTTCTCTTCCAAATATTTGTATGTGATTTATTATGGTAAAAATATTTCTTTGGTGGATGCAGATCTCCCACTACATCACTCAACTGTGATGACTTTCAGCCCACCACAGGTAAGATGAAAAGAAAGAAAAAACCTGGATAAGCATTTTAATAGAACAGAATTTGCATACATTCCTTATATAATTCAAAACACATGATTGTAGTTATGACTGGAATGGTCTTTGTCATATAAACTTCAGGAAGCTAAATTTAGTAAAGATTTATATGAAATGAAAGCATTAAACATTGAAGCAGGCTCTTTACTATTACATTATTTTCCTCTTTGTGTCCACACTAAACAGTTTCTGTTTATTAGAGGTAATAAGAAGAAATTATCATGTTTGTTTAATACTCTTATTCCCACATAGGAGTCAAGTGCTTTAATCATAGCTTTATGCTTTTACATCTATGTTTAGTCAATTATTGCAGTTCAAAGAAATTTTCTAACAGAGGTGACAGTTCTGTTTAAAACAGGTTCTATTTAAAATGGGCTTTATTTTAGCAAGTTTTGGCAAAGAGATGTGTGGTATTCATGGTATTTCATGATACTGCCAATGGAATACTCTTTTGTTATTTGGACTATTGGTTTTAACATTTTAATGTTACAGCTTTTCTGGCAAGAAAAAATACATGAAGGAAAGCTCAGTGTATTGAAGTATGAGGTAAAAAATATACGAGCTGAAATAGAGATCTGGTGGGAGAAGTGTTTCCTCAGTGAAGATGAGAAACAAGAATTTGAGGATTATAAATCAATAAATTACACAGATCAACTGTATGGTTGCCATGTAGAAGAATTAGAAAGACTGAAAAGAAAATTTTATAGAAATGAGTAAGTCCATCTATTATTACTGATATCTTAGTCTGTTTTCATATTGCATAAGAGTATTGCAGTCTGTAGACATTACTCTTGAACTAAGTTGCATTAACACATTCAGTTGACTGACAGTAATACCCAAAGGTTCAACACCACCAATGCCAAAGATCATAATTGGATCTAATCTTGTGCTAGTGGAATTCACTTCCTCCCTTTACAGTTGATTTTCCTAATCCGGATATCCTCCTATGTCCATTTTTAGTTTGAATATTTTTCTTAAACATAGACAACAACTGGCAAAGTTATTTCATATATCCCTTACATTATGTTAATTTAAAAGGGACCCTCTGAATTTCTCTGGAATTACATTTCCATTGACACAAAGTAATCTTGCTGGAAATGTTTCTCATATTGTTTTAGGGAACAGATTACATTCTTGAGAGTGCCTAATAATGAGGTCCTACATTTAATGTAGTTTATGGGTAGTTAATACTTAAGAATGTTTGACACATTGTGAAATGACTATTTTAGTTTTTTGAAGGCTGAATTTGAATGAAAGTATGCTGCATTATAACAGGACCCAAGAGGACATAACTTTATCAGAATGCTTTCAAATTCTTGCACTGCAGAGTTTTACTTTTTGTGATTTGTTTTAATATAAATATGTACAGCTGATCCTTACCAAACATTGCTTTGCAAACCACAATTTTGACTCTATTACTCTTGTGATTATTTCTTAGTATATAAAAAGGTATTGATATTCAGTCTGTATTGGCACCAGATAGGTCTTAAGTTTGTCATACATTGTTCATACAACCAATGTTTTCTAGGAACACAAAGATAATTTGTACATTTTTAATTCAGATTTTTGCTTGCACAAGAAAAATTTAGATACTTATCATTTGACTTGAAATAGTTTTATAAGATTTGCTAGCTTTCGGTATGCTAGTAAAATATATACTACCTTATTTTTCTGCTAGGCATCTTATAATCTTCAGCTAGCATAACTAAAGCTAGACTAATCTAAAGTAGTATTTTCTTACTGACACAGTACCATTGTAACTTCTTTTGATACCATGTTTGAGTAAGCTGTTAATATGCAAATACTGTATATTTTAATTAACAATCATAGTAAAATTAATGGTTCATTTATATATGACTAAAATTAATATTTTAATATCCCTAATGATTTTATGAAACTCATATAAAGTTTTTTGCAATAGATCTTTATATCTTCTAATCAAAAAACACCAGGACACATGGGAACGTGTAGTGAACATGGATAAACAGTTATATAATCCAGAGAGATTATTTCAAAATAGAGGTGCTCAATTGTTGCAAGAAGAGAGAGACAGGCGGGCTGCACAGAAGGTGAGTGTTAGGACTAACTATACTAATCAACTACGATCTTCAAACAGAGCACCGAAATCTTACATGACATGAATATAAAGAGATACACTACTGTCTAGACATTTGGGCTTCATTTTTGAGCAGGGGAGAAATATTTTTCTTTAAGCCTCTACATCTAGAACAGATATGGGACCTATCCAGGGATAAAGCAGCCAAGGCGTAAAGCTGGCCACTCACCTCTATCTAGTGCTGAGGTCAACCGTGGAAAAAATATGTGTCTGTTGATTTGCATATGTAGTATGGAAGTATATAAAATCATGCATACAAACAAACCTCAACTTAGGCCAGTTTACATAAAGCTAAGTAACTCAATTTAGATAATACACCAACTCTTGTGTAGTTAACGTGCAGTGTGGTATTACATAAAGTATGGTTTTATAAAGTGTGTCCTTTTATGCTTTATAGCAAACCATCGTTTTATGAATTGTATGACTTAATATGAATTAATTTGTTTGCCACCAATTATGACCTTGATGTCGAAACGCATTTGGCACTAAGTGTCTTTTCAAAATGTAAATAGTTTTGTTTGTATGCATGATTTTATATATCAATACACTGCGTGGTATGCAAGGTTTTAAGATTAGTATGGAAGTGTTGGTAAAACTGATTAAATTCATAAAAGTAACAACGTGCTTATCAACACTATATATAACTTTATGAACTAAGTAGTCATACAGTAAATGTTCATATTTATTCCTTTGTTGTTTATGCTTTGTTGCGTGTGCACAGATTTGTTACCTTCAGCTCTTAGCATTTTTCAACACTTTGCATCTCTATATTGTGCACAACTACAGATGTACCTGTGTTTTGAAACTGTGGTGTTATTGTGTGGATGCCACCATCCTTATCTCCTTTTTTCATTCCTAGTTAGTATTGTAAATATACACAAAATAACTTTAATTTTTGTTTCAATATCATCAGGATTTACCACATCTTGAAGAACTAATAAAGAAGGAGACAGAATTATTTGAACGTGAGCATGGAAGACCATTCTTAATATATGGAAAATGTTTCTCTGACATGATTTTACATCAGAAGGAGCTGCATAAAGAGAATCAGAAGTCACTTAAGAGTGCCAGGGTAAGTTGAATAAAAAAATGTTGTTTGCCTTCTTCTTTTTAAGGAAAAATGAGATTGGCATAATCATTTGCAGGTATTAAGCATGCTAATAACTTTCAAAATCGCCCTCGGTAGACTGGTGGTTAGTATGCTTGCCACTGGACCCAAGGTGTGTGGGTTCAAACCCGGCTGAGGTCCATGGATTTTTAAGGGTGATAAAAATCTGTAGCACAACTCCCTTCAGAGGGGAAGCAAAGCTGGCAGTCCCGTGTCATAGATTTTCGGCATGTAAAAGAACCTTACGAGCATGAATGAGATGTTTCATAAGCAAAATTCAGTGGCCATTTCTTGCCCATGTCTCTCCTAATTCTCTACTAGATGGCTCTAGCAGACAAAAATCAAGATTGAGTATAAATCGTGCAGAGGCAGTGGGCTGGTCACTCACTGCTCACAAATGCATGCTTCAAAAACTAAGAAACCTCTGGACATAATCACCCTGACAATACTGGGGGAGGAGTACAAATTTGTAAGTTCAGCATTATGCAGTTTTCTCCATGCCCCATTGTCTTCTCTCCTCCTGAACACCCGATTCTCAAACACCTGCAATCTATGTTCCTCCCTCAGAGTGAGAGACCATGTTTTACACCCATACAAAACAACAGGCAAAATTATTGTTTTGTATACTTTAATCTTCAGGTTCTTAGAAATCAGGTGGGAAAACAAAATATTTTAAACTGGTAGTATAGGATACTGTATTAGTAATATTATTGCCATTGCTAATAGGTGTTTTATTTGTGTGTATATAATTCTTAGTAGGGATCTTGTATTTTCTGTTAATAAGGCTTAAAAATATGCAGCTTTTTTGAGATAATTCTTTGGTAGAATGTAAAGCAACAAGATGGTAGCCATGAAAATCTACATTTAGTTTTTTGTTTGAAGAGTTTCTTCTTCTTCTTCCTCGGTGCAACAGCCTGGTGTGGGCTTTGGCCTTCCTTCCCATTGGAGCTAGGCATATTAAATTTTATATTGAGACAAATTTCAGATACTAACAAATTATGTATCAAACACTTTAAAAAAGAACATATAACTGTTCAGAACTTTGTTGTTGCATCAGGCAAATTTAAGTCTGAGCCTGCAATTATACAAATGTATCACTACATTGTGTACTTATTATTCTTTAGTTCTTGCTGTCCCTACCATGCATTCTAATTTCTTGTATTTCATTTGGGATCTTAAGTTTGCCAGATTTAATTATGGTTTGAGGTTTTGACTGAAAGTGAATGTTTGGAAAGTACAAATTATGAAACTGCACATGTTTTTAAGGGGAAAATAAATTGCAACTCCATTATGGATACTGTTGGTATTCGTGTGCCGTCAAGGCAAATAAGAGAATTTTCTACGTTTTGCGTGTGCGGTGCGCTTAGACACAGTCCTTCAGCCAGGTGTGTCATTGCTGCTAATTATGTTTGTACATTCTTGGACATTTTTGGTATAATCAATGTTTCTTTTGATGACACTTATTCTCTAAGGGATAATACCTAGAGTGGATCTTATTGGTTACTTTTGTACTGTAAATTTGCTTTTTATGTTATCTATTAAGTTTTTAATGTCTTTTTTTCTTCCTTTTTCTGTGTTGTCTTTGTATATTGTTTGTTTGTTTGTGTTGCCCTGTCATTGGCTATAGCAGCTGTGGGTTAGTACATTAAATAAAGAATTTAATTATTATTATTATTATTATTATTATTCAAAATTCTTCATTTTGACTATATTTTATGGTATTTAATCTTGTAAGTCTTTTCTAGTTTTTTATTGTTTATTGTTCTTTTAGTATTAATGAATTGAATTATTATATTACTTAGGCATATTAATTAGCCCATTTTCTTTTGAATTATCCCTCAATAAAGGATTGGAATTTAATTATTATTATTACTAATATGATACACTTTTATATTTAGTTTCATTTGTTTGATTTTGTATTTGCAATGTTTTACTTTTATTATTATTGAAATGAATGTAATCATTGTATTATATTTTATCCTGTAATGTTGTTCAGTGCTTGACTGTTATTGGCCTTACCTGGCTGTTGTCAAGCACTTAAATAAATTAATTGAATTGAGTTGAATTATTTAATTTTTATCAGTCTTGTTAATAAATCAAGATATAAGAAAGAAATGCTGGTGATGAAATCTTGTAGAAGCAGACTGCATGAGTTTCAATCTAAAAAAGTTACTGAACTTATATATATTATTTATTTATTTTTTCCCGCTAGAAGAAGTGTGAGAATTGCTGTGCTCCTTCAAATGCAGCTAAGATGACAACTTCAATATCCAAACTGAAAAGGAAACTTGATAACCCACCCAGTCCAGTTGCAGTGCAGACTAAACAAGCAAGGGTAGCATCATGTGACAAACTTGGCTCCCGTCGTGGTGAAGTCTGTGGTCCAAAACTTCGCTTGGTAACTTATTAGTTTTTGCCCAGAGTGAATGAGTAATAGGGAGGCTGTATCTCTTTCTGTATCCATTTGGAGGTGTTGTAATGCCTTTTCAGTGTAGATAACTAAAGACAGCATTGCATTATTACAAACTGTACTTGTTTCCTTGATTGCAGCCAGTCCGACGGAAGCTGATTGAGAGGACAGTTAATGTTCCTGTCATACAACCTTAACACAGTCTTGTATTTCACTCCAAACCATTTCAGTTTGGATTCATACAGGTATTGTTCATACATAGTGTTCATGTACTACTGTTACTTTATGATATCTTACCTGTGCTAAAGGAGACTGAACGTGAGAGTGGGAGGGCAAGCATCTTTAACTCCTTTTGACAGTTGATGGTCAAAACACTCCCTCTAATAAAGTAATATTTCCACTTGGAGCTAATACCACTATAAAACATGAAACTGATAAGCCTAGTCACAAAATTTTATGTAAATGGGTAAACAGGTAAATGTAATTATGATGGAAATAAAGACCCACTAGTTACAAGGTTACTTTTTTCATGTGCACCATTACTGGTTATGCTTATAATGGCATGCAGTACATTTGCATAACTAGGCCTCCCATTGGTCTGCCTACTTTCTCATGCCAAACTGCTAATCACATGAGTGCAGTTAAGCAGGCAAGGTATTTTTTTATGGAAAGTAAATGCTGCATTTTCTCGAATACTCCAAGCCCTTGAATAAGTTATACATTCCATTTTTAAAAGATACAATTGAAAAAATTTGAATTTATTGCAGTACTAAAATATACCTGAAGTGTACATATTACATGGTAACTTGAAATTTGAACACAATGTTCTTTGTTTATTTCAGCTACAACCTTATACTTTCCAGGATCTGACACTGCACAATATCAAAGTAGTGTGTGTCAATGTCTCAGCTTTGTTATTGTCTCAGTACTCAAATCCTACTTCATCAAATGAAACATAAACTATGCAAGATCAAGGTAAAAATATACTTACAATCACTCTTCTCCATTGCACTCAACTTCTTGCCCACAAAATATCATCCATCCCTGGACTGTCTTGTAACTTTGATTCTAAATTCTAACAATGCTAAGGCCTTTAACTAATTTCAGTTGATACTATGCATCTGAACTGTCACTTCTCATGTATTTGTGAATATTTTCTTGTATTTCAGAATATTTCACTTTGTGGCCATGAAAAGCCTTCTGACCACCACTACTTTACAGCACCAATTCTTTATTCTTCCTCCAGATTTTAATGCAGCCTTCATTAACATATTTCTAATTGTCAGATTGTAAATGCACGCCTTTAGTATTCGTGTTTAGAAGAACACATGCACGGAACCTCACATACTAATATTAATGTTAATATCCATCCATACACTGCAGCTGCATGTGGCTTGGCATATGGGTATGCATAAGGAAGAAGAAATCATGAAAATTACGATGGCACTTGGAATGAGCAGTATTATTGACCTCGTCATTAGTTAGCTGCACACCCCTATTTTTGGTAACTTCTTTTTTTTAAAGAAAAAATTGGGTGGGGTATTCGAGAAAACATGGTATTATTGACAGATACGTCAATGCTGTATAGTCTGAGCTACTGACAGTGCTGTTAAGTAAACCACAAATGTATATATTTGTTTACTGACTGAAATTGTAGTACATATATGTAGGTAACAATTAGATAGCCCAAGCTCTTTATATACCATTTTCCAAACATGATTCCAGAATCTCATTTCTTGTGTGGTTCTGTAACTGGAACTGGTGATTGTACAATACACATTATTCATGATCTTCCCATCTCATTTGACATAACCTATGCAGATGAAACATAACCTAAGAAATTTATCAGTGATTGCTTATAGATGTTTAATTTTGTATCTCTTTTTCTCCTTACAGGCCATAACAGTAACAATTATGCACATGCCTGAAATATGAGGAAGTTTTACTTTTCAATTGGGTTTAAATACACTGGTATTAAATACTTATATTAAATGTAAATGTAGCTCTTTGTCTTTAAGTCTGAGAAATTAGTGTGAATTGGGTGATAATTCATTCACATGAAATCTAGGACAACACCTGTTTTCTAGATTTTGTGCAATTGGATTATTGTTAACTTTGTAAATTAGCTTTCCTTTTAGTTGAAACAGATGAGACATCATCATGGTCAGCATGCTAAATATTGTTTTTATTATGACAGCACTGAATTTAAATGAAATAATGTACTTTAACATCAGTGACATGAAACTTTGACTTCTTGTATTCAACTCGATACCTTACTCGAAAAACAACCTACAATTTTAATGAAAATAATTATATACTGTTTTTACCATATCAATTTTCACACTTTTTATTTGTACAGTTTTTGTGTGTCACAGTGTGGCAGAAACATGTGGTTGATTTTACATAAAATATGAAGTTTTAAGGAGTATGCAAGTGTAATGAATATTTGCAAATTATGCAAGAAAGTAGTATTTTCTGTCAAGTTACTGGTGAGATATACTATAATACAAGAATCCAAATAGATGTTCATCCATTCATCTTAACAGACCAGTGGTGAGAACACTTGGCCTTGATCCAAAAGTATGGATGAATGTGTTTAGTTGTGCAGCTAGTAGATAAAGTATTTCTGCTGCATTACTATAATATGTTTTCCATCTTATTTAACAAAAAATATTGACAACAATTATGTTGTCAATAAAGTACCACAGGGTTCTGGAGAAGCTTGGAACTTCCCATTGTTGCATATCAGAAGAGTGAGGAATTCTGAAAGAAAAATTCAGATTCAAACAGTTTTGTCAGATAACTGGATGTAGACTGTGTAAGTGTAGGCAAATATGTTACCACTACTTCACAATTACTGGTAGATAACTGAAATTACTGCATGCCATAGCAGAGGAAAGATACTGTGCTTAATTTTGGCAGGAAATAAAAGAAATTTGCACATTTCATGTTGAACAGCAATGAGGGAAAGCAAAATAAAGATAGTGGACATGAAATGAAAGGCTGGTTTCAGAGACCTAGACATTAAATAAGAAAATGTGTAACAATTAGTTATACATTCAGCTTTTACCTGAGATGAAGCCCTCTTTAATGAGATGCTAATAATATTTTAGATTATTGCAAATACAGTATGTATATTCTTCATAGTATATTTTAAAAGTCAGATAAAGTGATAATCCTAATGTGTGCCAAAGTTTGATTCTGTGAAAAACAGGTGAGATAAGATTGAGCATTTGATTGACTGTGGACCACATAAATTCACTGTTCTGTTCACATATTGATTTTATAGAAGAGAAATGGAAGACCGATGATATTCAGTGAACAGTATTTTGTGGTAAATATGAACTTTCATCTGTGCCTAAGCTCCACACAACAGAGGCATATAGGGGTTATGTACATAAAGAACTGCCCATTCTAGATCTTGGCACAAGACAGAGGCAAGTGATCAGTATTGCACTTCTGTTACTTTACCACTGAGGAGAGCATCTAGGATACTTTGGAAACATGGCTGGTGCCCCACAGCTGGTTTGGATGTGGTGGCAAAGACAACACTCCTGCCCCTACAGGTAATCGAAGCCCAGTTTATTCATAGTCAGCCATTTCATAACATGATTTCCGTTATCAGTGGTCTATATGTCTATCTTGCTGATTGCTATATCTCATTGTTTAATAGGGAAAGATGGGCTTATAGAATTCTTCAACTAAGTGAAGAGTTTTCATAAAACTTTATGAGGTAGAATATCATGCCCCTTACAGACCACCTGACTTTGTACTTTTTAATTCCCTTTCGCTAATACCAAGTTGGCAACCATATGGACTTGTGATGTGTGTCAATAGTATTAATAATAATCACAGCATATTGCTACAGAATCCTGAAACTTTGTGGTGGCTGCATGATACCTATATTTAGCTTTTGCATAGATCATTACTGATGAACCATTGTAACAAAACATTTCAAATTCTGTATGAAAATGTTATATGTTAATTGCTGCGAATATTTTATGAGCCGGGATAGCTCAGTCAGTATAGTGACTAGCTACGGGCTGGACGGCCGGGGTTCGATCCCCGACGGGGGCAGAGGATTTTTCCTCTAGCCTCTGCGTCCAGACCGGCTCTGGGGCCCACCCAGCCTCCTCTACAATGGGTACCGGGGTCCTTTCCCGGGGGTAAAGCCGGCCGGGGCGTGACGCTGACCACTCACCCCCATCTAGTGCCGAGGTCAAGGAAGAGAGGAGCTATACCTCCACTCCCCCCAAGCGCCTACATGGCGTATAGTGGGACAAACTTTACTTTACTTTACTGCTGGTACAAATCTATGAGAACCAATGAGATAAATTTAGCTTAATAGAAACATGTATAACTATTATACACAGTAATGAGTGATTAAGTTGTAAAAGTAATTTATAGTGCCTGCTAGTCCTATATAGACTAAAACACTGGCTTAAATCTATTGTGAAGCTAACTGCTTAAGTATTCACCAGTTCACCTTAATTATAAACTATGTTTAATGTTATGAACTAATCTTTTGTATATTGCAATGATTTTGGGGAAATTTCATAAGTTTAATTTGGGCATTATGATTATGCAGTATACACCAAAATAAATTTACCCAACTTTTGTATAATTTTAGTGTTAAACCCCCTGAATATAAAATTTGTTTGAAAATTATGTGGTGATTTTGGTGATGAAATTTGTGGATGGTCTCCCATTATGTATCAATTTTGTGGACAGTTCAATAAACATATAATAAAAGGCTTATGTTCTGACTGGTAATATGTAAGCGTTGTGAGCTTCAGTTTCATTGTGTATGTGTATACATTAATACATCATATACAAAATGTAAGGACAACATTAATATTTTTTACAAATAAACTATGTGAAATTCTGAATTAGTCTTCAGATGACTCTACTTCCTCATCTGTGGAAATGTAAGTTAGAAGATCAGTAAGCCCTGCAAACTCAGTTCGTCCTTGAGGCGGGTCATTCCTAGGTATCCTAGGCATTGCTGAACCAACTTTCATTCGGAATTCTTTCATCTGGAAAGAAAAAATCAGAATTTTAATACATTATATTACAGCCAATCAGTTTAGACTACAGACATGTGTTTCACACAAGTTCATATGATGGCTCATATAATAATTACTACAGGTTTGTGTAGTGGTAATACAGTGGACTTGTATTTCATAGGTAATTAGTTTGAATCACAGCTAAATTAGAAGTTATTATGACAGGTTTTTCAATGTGTCCAGGCAAATACCATAACAATGGCCTACCTTCACAGAGGACATAACATAACTGCCTTCCAAGTCCTTACCTACTTACCATTCATGACTTTATTTACAATCTCATATGGTGCTATATAATTTCTGCAGTTCTAGGTCCATGTTAATGTTAATTTAGTTTGTTTTACACCATTTTCAAAGAATGTTACTTAGTTCATTTATATGTATATTACAAGTTTTGATTGTGTAGTAATATTTCTGAAACAGACAATATCACTTATTTGTTACTCAGGTTGTTTAGATTTTTGTGGTTCTCTGTCCCTCCAGGCAAATACTGGGATTGTGCATTTATTAATAGGCAATGACTTTTGTGGCCAGTTCATGATCATACTCATCCTCCAATTTAAGGCTTATAACACCTGTGCAGTTTAGAAAGCACTCAAATGGGGGGGGGGGGGGGGACAGTATTTCTATACAAAACTTTTGTGTGGGCATGCAGTGGAATGTCCATAATATAATAAACAACTGTGATCATTTTTCAAGGTATACAATTCACTGGTGGAATGGTGGAGGTGAAGTCCCCAAAATTACATCTGCAGTATGATTGCTGCTGTAGGGTCTATTTTTTATATTGCTTGTAACAAAATTATAATTCCTGTTGTAGGTTCATGTCATGATCATATTTGCATAAATAAAAATACTATCCTGATTTGTAGGGACTTCCTGAAAACTGTTTATCATTCCCTGAATTTAGGGATTATTATTCTGGCCTGGCAAATTATGGACTAAACTACTGTCCCTATTTAGTACTCACATCATTTACTCCTGCTAGTTTCCAGATTGAGTAGAAGAAAACAGTGCATCCTACAACAGCATACAGAGTACCCCAGCCCAGGGCTCTTACTGCAAGTGAAGCCCCTGTCTCAGTCATTTCTCGGGTACCTGTTATTCCTTTGTTGAAGAAGGCGGGATCCTTCTTTCTTACTGAGCCTATCGTGGTCCCAAAACCTACTAATGCTGATATTCCCGCAACAGAAGCAAGGAAAATACCAGCTGAAAGAAGTATTTGTTTTATAAATGTCCCATGAAGCATTGTGATGCTTAACACAATATAAGTACAATACAATTATAACCTGCATGTGCCAAACACTAACCTCAGTAAATATTAAAAAGGAGTTTGCTATATTGGAATCAAGCTATTCAGTAATCACCCCACTATATAAAAGTCAGAATTACAATAAGAAGAAGTTTAAGTCAGCACTAAAAGAGTATGTCCTATATCAGTCCTACTCCATAAAAGAATTTACCTCAACCAAAAATTCTGTGCTATTACAAATATATGTAGGCATTGTCATTATTCTTTAGTGTGTAATTATTTTTGCGGCAATACTGTAGCTGTCATAACATGTAATTTATATGACGTTCTACATCCACGGCTTCGGCCTACGAAGGATCTATGGAATGTAAATAAACTCTATTCTATTCCGTCATGCACATCAAAATGATTATATACAAACGAAACACTTCACCTTTGTGACATGTCCTTATAAATACATTAACCCCAAATAAGATTTGAACGTAGTCAATATACATTAACCTTACATGGTCATGATTAGTTACACATGGGTGTTTAGATGGGCATGTCTCATAGACTGATTTAAAGGTACTCTGCACATGGGGTGTCTTTTCACGTGTGTGTGTACAATGATGAATGTCTATGCATTCTTTGTCAAAAGGGACTTTGATAAGACCAGATTTTATCCGAAATGTTCGGTCTTCGAAAATTATAACAAACAAACCGCACTGCGACTGCTGCATTACAAGTAGTAAAACTTTCATGCATTTTCTTTTACGTGTAAAATAATGAGTTTCTCCATTTCCTTCTTCAGTTTAAGATGCGAGACGAAATAAATGTTAGCTGGAGACATAACCTAAGTACCTTTAAACTTAAAGTTCTTATCATTTTCTCCATCCTTATACTGACAATCTATTTTGTCAATGTTAAGCACTTTCTTATAAGAATCCATTATACCATATTCGCCGTTACGTTTATTTGTGAATATGAACGAGGCTACATTGCCCATCAATAGCAATGATGTTACATCTGGTTTAATCTGTGATGCTATTTTTTGTACTGACTATTAGCTCGAATACCACATCTTCGCTTGCTGCTTTTCATTTTTCTAGTTTCTTTGACTCACCGTTCGGCCTTCGCTGTTTGTGGCGCTGTAAAATTTGTTACGTGATAAGATTACTGTCTAATGGGATTAATCGGATGTGTACGTTTGAAAATTTGTTTAGTTTAAGTGTACCATAATAATTGAAATTAAAATGGCTTTTGGATGCACAGATTTTGTGAAGATGAAAAAAGAATTAACATGAAACAGCAGCAGTTCTTAATTCTAGAATTAATTTTGAAAGAAGTGTGCCAAAATAATTTCTTTTGGAGTGTCACTGAAAGAACTTTGGTAAAATCCTGATGCAAAACTAATGGTCAAAGACCCTGATTACCTTTACCACCCTGTCCATACGGAATCCCCACCAGGAAGGTCTTCCCAGGGATTAGAAGATTTTGAAAAAATGCCGCATGTTACACGGAAATGGGAATTATTTGCTGGAAGGAATCGCTTTTGTTGTGATGGGCGTATAATGATGGCCCCACAAACTGGTGTGTTTTATGTGACTCTTGGCCTTATAGTGGGGACTAGTGGTCTCTTCTTTGCATTTGAGTAAGTGTAATGTACAGTGTTTAAAAATATTGCAGCAGTAATTCTCTGCTTCTGTTATCTGATTACAGTCCTTATTCTTTCATTATAGCTGTCCATATCTCGCAATTCAAATAACACCTGCCATTCCAGTAATAGGGGGAGTGCTGTTTCTGTTCGTCATGTCAGCATTATTAAGAACCAGCTTTAGTGACCCTGGTGTTATTCCAAGGGCTACACCAGATGAAGCTGCATACACTGAAAAACAAATTGGTAGGTTTTTCTTTTGGATTTATTGTTGTGGCAGTTAAAGATTTATAATGAATTTTATGCAAACATAACAGTTCTGTAACCTTCTGAATTTGTTGTGGTGAAGTATCACATTGTAAGTATTATTGAGACTAAAAGTGAAAATGGTGTTGCATGCTCTTGTCATTAACTGTTTAGCCAGTATTATGAAAAACTTACATTAAGATGCAACATGTCAGAGCAAGAAAGTGGACAGAAGCCATGAATACTAGGGGTTCACTGAGTGCTTATTGTAATGTATGGAAATCCGTGTAGTCTCAGAATCCTACAGAAACTTACAGAAGTGTTTTAACGAAGTAGCTAATAAGTTCTCTGGTAGTAGAACCAGAAGGTTCAATGCTTGTAATACAACATCTTTGTCATTAGACATGATCTGAGTCAGTATCTTTTGCCTTCCATCCTCACAGTCAATTTCCTTAAGATCCATCTTAATGTTTTCCTTCTATCTCCTTCTTAGTCTTCCAGGTTATCTCTTTGTTAGAAGTTTTCCTTTAGAAATTCTGTTTGTATTTCTTTTTTTTCCCATTCTTGGTACATTCACAGCCCAGATTTTACTGCTTTAGTAAACCTAGATGGCCAACACAGACCACAGATTTTCTTATATTATAAAATATATTTTCCCCCCTTTTGTCTCACTAAGTATTTAAAATGTTTCTGTATAATGTAAAGAAGAGAATATGTCAAGACATAATCAGCAAAGGTACTTGAATTCTTACCATTTAGTTTCATATGTGGTGCTAGGAATGCAGCTATATGTTGTATAGTGTTACTGAAGTTTCAGATCTATAAGCATGTAATTTTTCTGCACAGTACAATTAAAGAATAATTGGAACTTGTAACATAATAACTGGAACACATTTCTGCCGTACGGTACAAAACGGTACATTATAAGAAAGATTGATTATTAAGTACTAATGTTGTTGTCAGTGTTTCTCACGTTACAAACAACAAATGAGAGCAGTTTTAGGTTATCTGGTGATGGTGACATGTATTCTTTAGGACTTATCCAGCATCTAAGGTTTTAAAACTACAGTATTTTAGAAATTGATTCTGTTTTTGTCATCGGGTGATTGGTGGAATTGCAAAACCATATTTGTTGTGCCTCATTGTTGGAGCAAGTTTTAACCTTCCTCTCATTCTTTAGGGTAAAAATGAAGTTGGAGGTGAAATTTTATATCACCTATAAGACTACAGAACATCATAACCCATAAAATCGCAATTTAAAGTCATTGTATCATTTGTTTTGTATGTTTGTGAAATGTGGGCTCTTGTTTTGATGGAAAGATTTACAGCAGGGGCAGGAATTGTCTTGTCTTTACCATCTACATGATTAGACATTGCTATTAATATTATCAGAATTATAAGATTTAACATTTGATAGTGTACTGAACAGTACTAAACCATCTCAGCATAACATAAACCTAATTATGTTATGTCTAAGAATTAAAATTGTTATTGATAATACTGATATTAAAACTAACAAACAATGATTAATATTTAAATGGAAACTGTTGAGTCTCCTAACCATTGTAATATTTAGTTTACAACTCTGGTGTCTCCTGGGAGTTCTTTCCCCAGGGATAAAGGAGCCAGAGTATGAAGCTGCTGCTTGTATGCCTTCATGGCCAGTTACTAAGGAACAGGGACATTCTTATGTATGTTACAGTCTATGGATCTCAATGCTAATTTTGAATTTCTCCCTGTCAGAAGTTCCAAACAGTGCCAACTCACCTACATATCGCCCACCACCAAGAACAAAGGATGTCCTGGTTCGAGGACAACCAGTTAGGCTCAAATATTGCTACACGTGTAAGATATTCCGACCACCTCGAGCATCGCATTGTAGTCTGTGTGACAACTGTGTTGGTAAGTTTCAGTTTAAGTGCTGTATTACATTTTATCATGTATTGTTAATTGTTACCTTTTATCATTGTTTCACATGCTTGCTTCAAGTCCCACCCATCTCATCTTTCTTGTTTAAAAACTCTGTTTTTGAGGTAGTTTTAAGAGAGGGATGAATCAGTGCTAATTTGTCAGATGAATAAACTACATTGTAGGGTAGGCATATGCTATGTGTAAGATAACAGATATTGGTTAAAGTATTTAGTTAAGCATGTGAAATTTGTATTATGAGAAATTTTGAATGCATGGTAGGTTTAGTAGTAACCAACCTGCAGTGCACCATCTGCTTGTTCTAGCTTACATTGAAGTGCTGCAGGCTGTATGTGATTAATTGGTTTGCCAGCGGACTGCGCAGTGTTAATAGAATCATGTTCAATTCTTCATGACTGTGGAATATATGTCTTGATTTTGGTGATTTTTTGTGACAGCCAGATAGGTTTCATTAGTCAATCAGGGTAGGTATATATTGAATCTTCCATATATGTTTACAAGTACCTGTTCCTGTAATGTTCTTCTGTTTTCTCCAAATAATATATGAAAAGCTGACCATGAAATCTGTTCACTGATTTTGTAAGTCATTAAATAATTTTAAAAAGTATGGAGCATAAATACTTGTTTACTATATTTAGGAATTCTTCAGTGTATCTTTCAAAATCGGGTACAAGTGTTTGGACATATTAAATTTCAGCAAATGTGGTACTTTTCCGTGGTGATTAGAATGTAACACAGAACAATGAGACTGTAATATTTGTTCGTGTTGTTGCAGAGCGATTTGACCATCACTGTCCATGGGTAGGCAACTGTGTTGGCAAGAGAAATTATCGATATTTCTACATGTTCATCATATCTCTAGCGTTCTTGTGTGTGTTTATCTTCGCATGCGCAGTCACACATCTCATTCTTCGTAAGTTGAGTACATAGATGTTTAAGAAAAACAAGATTTTTAGCAAAATCCTGATTGATGCAGTGATGTGCTGGTACTCATTTTTAAATAACATTTATTTTGCTGTTTACATCCATAAATGTGTCCTCTGACCCAAATTCATCATGCTGTTTAGTGTTTTCTTTATTTACTTATAATACTTAAATGTTTATTCCATGTGTTGAGGTTGGTATATGTAATGTAATATTAAGATATCTGTCTTGTGGGATGTAGCGCTATGTAGTCTGATAGATATTGACCTACATTTCACAGTAACTTTCTGTCTTCATCATCAGGGCGATGAATAAGTTGCATGTGTAATAGTTGTAGTAGATACAAGAGTAGGTTGGAAAGGACAGCCCTAGCTGGACCATTGGGAGATGGGAGACCTGGAGTGATGATAAGCAGAGCAGGAGAACCAGTGGGAGAAAGTTGGACCTTATAAGGCAATATGGACTAGAGAATACGTGAGATACACAGTGAGATATAAATAAATAGATCCAAGATTTGAGCAAAGTTAAGAGAATCAAAATAAGGAAAATAAAATAAATAAATAAAAATTAAAATGCATTGACTCCTATACACAGGATTCAGTCCTGTAAATTGTCACATATAATGAAACACCTAAAACAGGAAATATGTACCAATCACCATTTTGATGTTAAACTGGCATCAGAATTCTTTGATGCTAAGCTTATCATCTGCATCACATTCCATGATAAGCTACTGGTAGGATATTGATGTACTTCATGTTACTGGAATAAAACCATGAATATGCAAAAACGCAAATACTGAAAGTGCTTAATGAGAGTAACCTGTAAAACAAGAACAAGCGAACAAGGAGAGAGATGGAAGAAATAGCCCTGATACTAGGTGGGGGAGCAAGGAGAGCAACAGTGAAAACTACAGACTAAATGCAAATGAAATGAAGATTAAAAATAAAGGGGAATTATTACAGAGAAATATTAAATGAAACAACGTGAGATTGAAAAGGAGTGGATAGCTAAATATTTTTCTCCAAGTATCTGGTATTGTGGTGTAAGAAGTAGAGTCTCATACAGAGGATGTGTGATGTGATCCCTGATTAGATCTGGGTGCAGTATTTTAGAGACAAGTTCCAAACCTTTATATCTTACAATGCTAGAAGATATAAGGTTTGCTGTGTGATATGTAAACCTCATTCAGTTATGAGAACTGAGCAAGTTTGTGTAGTGGTAGTGGTATGGTGTGGTAAAGCAGCAGCAAGTGGCAACATGCAGTCAAGAAAATGCATCTAGGGGAGCACAATAAGTTCTTGTGTAATTGAAGTGTGTAGTGTTGGTGCTAACTGTGTAAGATTTAATTCAGTGTAAAAACTAGCCTAGGAGTATTATTGTGTTATATGTAAGGGACATAATGTAATTAAAAATGTTTTATTTCTGTTGCTGATTTTAACAATTAAACTTCTCTATAGAACTGTTTATATGAAGCATACTGTGGACAAATCAGTTTTTTTAAATGACTGTTTATTTTTGGACCCCCGCACATAGTGATTACTCATACTGCAGTTCATAAGTACATTTACATGTTGTTTTCATTGTGACAGTTACAAGAGAAGATCAACCATTTCTGGAGGCTGTGAAAGATTCTCCTCCAAGTGTGATTGTTGGAGTTGTGTGTTTCTTTAGTGTCTGGAGTGTTTTGGGACTTGCCGGTTTCCACACATACCTTACCACTTCAAACCAAACTACAAATGAGGATGTGAGTAGCATATGTATAGTGTACACTTTGTTGCTAAGAGATGATTGGGTTTTCTAATACAGTAAAATTGTGTCTAAAGTACCATTTGCATTAAATAGAAGCCTGCCTCTATTAGAAACATCCTGTAGGTCTGAGAATGTACAGTGACTGCCATTGTAAAATTATGTAAACTGTAAAAGTGTTGGAAAAGAAACAGAAGTAAAAACAAGAGCTTAATGGAAAATTGAATATTTGTGTACATATAATTTTGTTATGGTTTTGGAAATTCATTTGTGATTGGACAGTAATACCACAAATGTGAAAGAATTAAATCTGACTGTCAACAGAGTTTGTGCTATTGGATGCTAAGGTAAGTAAAAAAGGAAGGAAATAGAAAAGGGGAGGAAAGAAAACTAAAAAAAAAGGTTACTAGTATGTTTCACTGTAGTGTGTTTGTTAGCATAAATCTCTGGCTTATGATTTGGATCTTAATTACATAAATGGTATATATAAAACATGTGAGAGTTTTAATTGAAAAACATTTTTAAAGGTGGCTAATTTAAAGACTAATAATGAGATAGAATACCTTTAGGATGGTTTATAGGGAAGTAGGATATGTGGACAGGAGGCAGATGGAATTTTCTGAGGATCAGGTCCAGTGGTGATTTTAGAATTAACAGCTGTAGAATCTATGGGTTCTACTGAGTTATTAGTAATACATATGGTGGCATCATATTTAATGCTAATTTTTAAAATATTAAAGTGATTTTTTGTTCCTTTGCTTCACTCACAATGTATATTTTGTGTAACTGATGTATTTTATTTCATAGATCAAAGGTTCATTCAGTAGTAAACGAGGTCAAGAAACTTTTAATCCTTACAGTCATGGGAATGTCTGCTCCAACTGTTTCTATGTGTTATGTGGACCCATACCTCCAAGTCTTATTGGTGAGTAAATCATCACAAGGTGATAGTAATGGCTTCAGATTTTACTTAATTCAGTGAGGATTATGTAAACATAACTTTTATATGCACTGGGAAACCAAAAAATTTGTGTGACTTGCTTTATTGCGGTGGTCTGGAACCGAACTCGCAAATCTCCGAGGTATGCCTGTAAACTAATGTAATTATTTATGGACTCTGTATGGATGTTTGCTCTCACAAGGTTTTAGATGCATGTTTTATAACTTAAACATACTTTATATTACTGCTAAAGTGCATAATAGTTGCATAGGTGGTAGCCTGAAGGTGTGTATGAAACATGTCATATAGTAAAAATATCTACACCTATAGTAAGTGCATAGTGCTTATACATATATTACTTTGTTGTGTGAAAATGGCAGATGATCTAAGTGGTGGTGCTTGTAGTGCTTAAGGTATGAAAATTTAGGTGATCTAAAGAATTCACATAACTATAATGGATTTGAGGAAAGAAACGATTGTCACAAGGCCAAGAACTTTCACTCAATTCGCTTGAGCTTGCTGGCATCAGTAGAAGATAAGGTATTCCATGCAATGGAACCATATTCAAGCTTAGGTCTAACTAAAGTAAAATATAACATGCATTTATGATAACAGCAACAACAGTATAACTGTATCCACAACATGACACTCCAATATGATCTGATGTGATGTAATATTAAAAAAAAGAATTCCTTCTTAAAACATGCATAGTATTAGCACAATGAACCATTTCACAATATTTATTACAATGGCTCAGTTTAGTTACACATATTTGCATTATTTTGCAAGATTTATGTACAAGGAAATGTAATGAGCCTAATGATGATTAAATTTTAATTGAAGCATGTTTCTTAGAAAATATTTACACCAGTGATCAACTTCTGAAAAACATAATTAAATAGTGTAAAGAATACAGTTTGTCTGATTTAGGTGTGTGAAGTGATTTTGATCAAACAGAACCAATAATAGTGTACACACTGGGATGCTACATATATAATGAAAAATGTATGAGTAAGGTTTTGTTGTTTTGCAGACCGACGAGGTATTGTTACTCCTGAATTTGCAGCTGAGCAAGCCAGGGCAGCAGAAGACAGGGATGCAGTTATTACAAATAACAAAACATATGGAACTGTCAAAACTGTGCAGTCAATGGTAAGAATACTATTATTGTTTGTGTAGAAATAATATGATGTTTTAACACACTGAGGAATGACATTTAGATAACTATATGAAGCAGAGTCTTTCTAAAGAAGCTAATAGTCACTCAGATACTCAGAAAATTACCCACCTTTTATGGAACCTAGAGGTTTATTACTGTGTTCACAATAGTCCACCACTGGTTTCTTTCCTGAGCCAAGTGAAAGTATGTTTTTGTACCTTTCTCTTCTGTATGATATTGTTTAGGTGATAACATTCCCATACACCTATAAGAAGATCTGAGCAGGCTCTTGCTGTAGAATGAAGCATCGCAAACACATTTTTAGGCAACTTCTACAAAATTGTTATAAAGTGCAGTTCATTTGTTGAGAAGTACTTGCTGAAGTATACATATTTATTCTATAACATTTCTCTTTAGCATAAATATGCAAAATGAGACATATATTTTAGGTACCTCATACAAAATAATTTCTGTTCCTCTATTTCAACTTGAAATGTCATACAGAAATAAATTTTAAACTGTACTTGAAGTTCTGAAAATGGTACAGTGGATGTGAAATTCTAATGTGAACTTGAATGAAATCCCATGCGACCATAATTTATTTTGTAGAATGGCATAAGTCAGACAGGCAGTCTCACCAGTGAGGCATCCGGCTCCTCACATGTCTTGGTTCCTGTACATCTACAGCAGCAGCAAGTGGTACAGGCACAGTCCCAGCCCCAGCAACCCCATAGCAGCCATAGCAACAGCAACAGCAACTTGCTTCTGAACCAGGCAGTGATGTCTCCTTCACTTGATGGTGCGTATAGAGAGCCTCAGCGTGGTATTGGTACTTATTGGGACATTGTAGGTACTTTTCCTCTAGCTGATACTGGAATTGTCAGTATGGGGGGTGATCGACTGGGAAGACACATTGTTAATAGAGCATGTGGGTATGGCAGTGGAGATCGAGAGTGTCCCAGACACATAAATAATACTCCAAACCAAGGCTGGGGCTCTACATCGGGGCAGTTAAGAAATTATGGTGTTGGGGCTACAGGACCTAATGGTGTTGGTGCTACGAAGGTACATGATGATGGGGGTAAAAGAATGAATCATTCTTTTAGTGGTAATGATATAGGAGTAGTGTTGCACTGTCAGTCACATGGTAATCATCATAGTGGTAGAGGTGGCTTTAAGGGATTAAGTAATCTGGTAGTTGGATTTGGTGAGAATCGATCATACCAGAATTCTAATTGTAGGGGCGATGATGGAGAGCATTTGCAAAGGCATCTTGTTATCAGTAATCCAAACAGTGAAGATGACGATATCTGATAAGTGTGTAAGACCTACTGGAAAACTTAGAAGACTGCCTAATATTAAGAACTTTCATTCAGTTATAATGCTGTGTAATGTTGATAATTCATTTGCGATTTCATCTGGTGCTGCATTTAGGTAGTGTCTATTATTACATATTATTCATAATATTGACTCTTATTTTTAATTACTATGTGTACTCAACTGCAAGGTTCATATTTTAAGTGAAATGGTTACAGTTAAACCTGTTTGAAATGAATGAGAATTAGATAAACTGCTGATTGTGGTCTTCTAGTTTGTGACGTGTAGTCTTGTAGGTGGTTACTACCTACAAACCTACACAACATATTTACTGCTGTGATAACCTCTCACCTCAGAAATGAAAAACTGGCTATCAGAAACTTTGTCTTGTCCCAAGAATGTATAGTAAAAAACAATATAACATTGGTCCTATTGAACTTATTGATTGGGGGGGGGGGGGGGGGGCTGGCAAAGCAAAGCAAGACTTTCTGAGAAATAGTCTGCATGAATATTTATTTTCTGTTCATATAATTTTCTTTGTTCTTGAAAGGTATTAAACCTGAACATTGGCAGGATGTTTACAAAATACATTATTGAACTGTTGGAGAAGAAAAAAGGAAACTTAAAATATATACTGCTCAGTAATGGTGTAATGTACAACATACCATGAACTTTGGACTTGGGATTTGGGCCATAAATACTTGTTACATGCAATGTGCAGTGTATTAGTGTTTTTGGAGGCCCAGGTACAGCATATGATTTTGGGTCCCCATCATGATTATACCTCAATTCCAGGGTATTGGCAGCCCAAATATTTTTGAAGTACCCTTACCAATTATAAATAGTTGTTTTGTTAATATATATATAGGTGAAATTCTTAGTAATTAGCAGATGAATTACTATTTTGTACCTGAGTTTTTCTCACCAAGAACCAATGCTCTACAAATTAAATGATGCAAGTCAGTTACTTATGTGTGAATAAGGTGCAGTCCATAGACTTCTGTGAATTAAAAGCATGGCATTGTCTTCTATGTTCTTTCTCACAGGAAGACTGGATGCTTATGAATTGACAAAGATAGGGAAGGAAATGGTAATGACTTATTTTATCATACTGTCCGAGATGTTTGTCCTTCAAAACAAAATAAACATTAATAACCAACCAATTAACAAACCAACCAAATCATTGAATTTTTAATTCAAGAATGTGGGCTCACTTTTTCATGTCTAATGAAATGCATTGTGCTTTTTATAATTGTGTGTCTAAATGATACTTTGCAATTGAGTACATGTTATGTCAGCAGTATTATTTGCTAAAACTTTTGTATCATTGCTGTTTACTATTCTAAGTATTCTGGAGATTTTTTTCCTACACTCTCAAGAGGATCATTATAATGATGTCAACAGTATCAACAGATTTTGATTAAATTTTATGGAGTTTTATGCTTTTGGTATTATGACAGGGATATTTATACCTTATGCTTTCTACTCTTTCATTTTTGTGATATGAGCACTAACATTTGAAAGATAATTTAAATCTTAGTTTGTGAATGCTTATGTAAAAATGCAGTTGAGGTTAGGCGTTTGATTTCAATGATAATTGCTATTTGGATTCTGCATTAAATGTCAGTCTCAGATGACCTTTATCAGTATTTTTAAAAAGAACACATCATACAAAAAATGAATACATGAAATAAAATGCAGGGTTTATTAAAACTTTACAATAATTACTTGGAATATTTTTATATATCTTGAATGTTTAATGAAATACAAGTAAAAATATTTATTGATGCAAACCACTATCCTTTCTTTTACATAAAATACATGAAATGGGTAATGAATGTTTGATTTGAAATACTGGGTGTTATTGAGATTCAGATATTCAACATAATATGAATGTATGGTCCTTTGTTTATATACTTACAGATTTGGAGCCCTTTGATAATATGAGTTTCCTGCTATAAACTTAAAGAAATACCATGCCATATTTTCTGTATATTTTTCATTTAACTACTGCTGATATAGATAAAGACCTGCAAGTTCAAGTGATGCTGGATTCCTTGTTTTACTGTCATGGCATGATGAGAAATAAGTAATGTTATGACTTGCACTATTGTGTGTTCACAACCTGAAAGGAATACCATTAGTCTAAAGTTCAGGTTTGCTAATATTTCTGAACATATTGTTGAGCAGAATGAACCAAGATCAAGAGTAAATATTGAGCTAGGTGTTGAGAACTCCATAAGTTTAAGAAAATCTGTTGAATATATAAATTTAGTGCATTGTGTGTCATTTAATGGCTCAAAGGCACTTATAGACAGCGATAGACAAACTTCAGTTTTGTAGTTATGGTTTCTATTGTTTTACTGCATTTTTATTCTTCAGATAAAAAACTGGATTGCCACTGAACATTTCACTGTCCAAGATCTGAACCGAGATTTAGAGAATATGAAGCAGGAGTGCTAACCGCTTGGCCATGATGTTCAGTGGGAATTTCTTAATCAACTGAGTTACTATCAGCTTCTCAAGGAAGGTCTTGCACAGTGGCTTTAACTTAGCAGTTTTCATGTTTTGGTTGTGTCACTTCATTAGAATCAGGAAATGCTTGTTATATAATTGTACCATTGTGTCTGTTTATCTGAAGGGCAGAGGCCTCTTGGGAGACCTAGTCTAAGTTTGGGAAGGTAATATTAAAGTGGATTTTAAAGTAATAGCATATGAGGCTGTGTACTGGATTATCTGGCTGAGGGTAGGATCTTATTTGATAATGAACTTAAGAGTTCTGTAAAAGACATGGAATTGCTGAACAGATTAAGAGTTTGTGAACATATAAGTGGGTAATGGAAGCTTCATTTTATGAACACATTAGAAGGCTGTGGCTGCTTATCCGGTGCAGAATTATGTTCTGCAATTGTTTCACATTCAGTACCTGGGGAATCATACGTAGTTACTTTTATTATTACATAATCAGGATAATCAAATCAAGGAGGAATAGATGAGTAAGGCATGTAGCACACATGAGGGAAGTGAGAAATTCATACAGAATTTGGTTTAAAAACCAGAAGGTAAGAGACCACTTGTAAGACTAGATTCATCTGGCTTAGTATAAGGACTGATGGTGAACTCTTGTGAACATGGTAATGAACCTTTATTTTTCATAAAAAGCAGAGTATTTCTTGATTAGCTGATTAACTGTTAGCTTCACAAAATATACTCTGCTCCATGGCATTAGTTAGTTTACTGTTACTAAAAGTAACATCAAATCTATGTCCTCAAGGGATTATAAAATATCTTCACATGAAAGAAATTGTTTCCTGAATATCAAGGTGCAAAGTACAGGTTGATGAAAATTTCCAGTCCACATATTAACACTGTGTGGTTGGATCAGTATGCTTGACAGCAATGGGGGAGAAACACTCAGATGAAATTGAGTACACGTGATACGACAGTGACAGAGGTTGTCTGACCAGTACTTGATTCTCTTCTTTCCCTGTGTTATTTTTTATATTGCCTTATCAGTGTTCTTACAGATTGAAAATTTGTTAGGTGATGTTTTTATATGTAATTTTATCTTACAAAATAGTCAGCGGCAATCCAGTGATGATGATGATAAAGTGCTAAGTATATTAATTTTGTATACAGTTTTCCCTTAAAATATGATGCCCAGAATATAAGTAGTTTATTTTTACTTTTTATTATTTCTATAATGTATATATTTCTAACATTTAGGGTGCTTTGCTTAATTTTTCACATTTCTTTGGATATGAATATTTTATTTTGCATTATAAACTGCACACCCATATAATGTGTTGGGTTTACAATATATGACTTTATATTAAATTCAGGGTTTTTTTTTTCATCCAGATATAAAACACATTATAACAGCTTGATATATGAATATGTGCTGTATGTTTTATATTTGGTGTTGAAGATCAAAAATTCTATAATAACTAATTTTAAAGAACTGAGCATGCATTATTAGTAATCTAAGGCACATCATTTATGGCAGCTTTCAGGAAAAACATGTGTACCAGACAATGTAGTAGTATGGTATATTTGTATCTGTGGTCTATCTGATATTAAAAATAGATTGTTTCTCTTTCGGAAAAGTGTTTCAGCATATAACAATGTAAAGCAGGCCATATTGTGCAGTACAGTTAACAGGTTATTTGCATATCTAATATGAAACCATGTTTTGAGATGGGCTCTCTAATTTTATCACCCTGAGCAGACATATTTATATATTTGTTTGTATGTTAAGAAATGGAAATTTATAATGTACCCATACAATTTATTGCAGAAGTGTGTAAAAGATTGAGTAACTGGAACAGTTGCTCTAAGGCCCCAGTCAGTAATACAAGACTAGTGTTTTTGTTTCTCTAACAACACATACTTATGCCTGTGATAACATAGATAAACTAAAAATGTATACATTCTTGTGTAGCATATTCAGCTGACCTTGTGAGAATATCAAAGGATGTCTATTAGCTGATACAGTGGTGTTGAAAAACAGTCTCTGAAAGCTTTTGTGTTTAGTGAATAGAGCAGTGACAATCCAAAAAGGAATGAGTATAACTTGCTTTCTGTATACCACAGGCCAGTCTGAGATCATGGAAATAGGAATACAGGTGGCACTGTTTGAAATAGAAGCTTAAAAGATAATTCAGTCTATTTTTATTGTTGATTGCTCCATTAAAAGTTTAATACTAGCAATATTTGTAATGATTTTTAATGGCTTATTGCTAGTTTTGTGAAGTATGTAGGATGCACTGTCCTTTGCAGTGGTGGACAAATATATAGTGTAACACTTTATAAGGTAGTGGTTACTTTGTATACCAGCTGCTTTAATGTTCAGTAACTTAGTAATTTGATGAACAGCAAAACATTTCCAAAACATCATTAAAAGACTGAAATTTTGTAGTGGTGTAGGATATGAATTGTTAAATATTGTATAGATTAGCTTTGTCCTTTAAAGGATAAGCTGGACAAATATGTTAATGTAAATTTAAGTCTCTCTTTGTCAGATTAGCTCCTGAGACAGAAAATATAAGTCTAAAAAGATGCCTGTTTTTCATAACACAAATATTAAAACGAAATTAAAGTTTCTTACTGAAATGTACAGAATAATGGAAGTTAAAACAAGGATACACTTTATTTTAAGTTAGAGTTTCTAATCTTTATTAACTTAAAAAGAATTATACTTAAAAACTGTCACCTATCTCCTCTTGCCCATTTGAGTACTGGTAGTTTTCTTTATAGAGAAACTTTGAGTTTAACATTATACTCTGTGTCTTTTAAGTTTAGTGAGAAAGTGATCATTCAAGCATGAATAAAGAATGCTAATGCATGTTCTACTTACTGAATCTTTCTTAGTTCCTCAGTTCTCTTGCCCTGATATGAGACAGATTTTATATATGTGACAACCTTGTAGAATATATCTGTTTGAATGTCAGGGTTAGTTCTTTATAAATAAATTACATTTTTATTTACCTTTTGTTTGCACTCTATTCAATGGATTGTCTAATTGATGACATAGTGTTTTATACCCATTAATTGTTGGATTGTGATGTATTGAAATTAGCAGTGCATTATGATACAAGGTATAATTGAATCCATAAAACTATTTTCTGAAAATTCTGTTTTTCAGAAACTGAACTAGTGGCAAATAATAAGTAGGATGGTGGGTTGTAGTGCCATGTAGTCTGATAGAAGTTTACCAGTGTTTTAGAGATAGTTGATTCCTCCATCATTGTCCTGATGTTGGAGGCAACAAGGACCTCTGAAATGTTGGTAAACTTATACCAGACTACGTGGCACTATAACCCAGAAGATAGACAACTTCATAGTGGCAAATACTGTTTGTACCTAAACTGATTTTTGTACGAAAGTAACAACTGGCCAGGGTAGCACAGTCTAATGTTACTGGCTACAGGCTGGATTGCTGGGTTTGATTTCAGGGAGGTCAGCATTTTTCTCTTCCATCCAGACTGGGTTTGGGACCCACCCAGCTTCCTGTCTGACGGGTTCTGGGTTTTTTTTCCCAGGGCATTGTGGCCACATCATTAAGATGGCCATTTACCTTAACCCTTATTTTATGGGAAAAGGTGATTTAAGCCCATGCAGTGCAGGGCCGCCAGCTGGGCTCTGCGGTTAATGTTTTAACAGTTTGTTAGTGTGATGCAAGTAAAGCAGGTCTGCATGTATGATGTGATCCAAGAATTATTAATCTAATGCCAAGGTAAAAGTGTGCAGCTTTATTTCCATTCTCCTTCTAAACCTTCATGGCATGGCTCAGGGATTTTGTTACTTTTACCTTTGAATGAAGAAAGCTATGCTTTCACTGTATTAAGAAATAATAAATTATAGGTTTCTGGAAAAATGAATGTGGGTGTTAAATATAACTTGGTTATGGTTTTGTGAATTTCCTCATTTGATCTTTCATATTTATTTTAGCCCATATTGTGTATAATTTAGGTAATACCAGTGCCCTGTTTGTTAAGTTAATTACTCATTTCTCACATAACTTGGAGCTAATCAGACATTTAACTGCAGAGTTGACAGTGAAACATAGTTGAACTAAGGTTGTGTAAATTATTGCTGAAACTTATAAAAAATTATTTTTGGTTTGTTTTCTGACACAAAATTATTTTCAAAAAGGTGCACAAATGCAACCAATTCTGTCTTTTATTTGTTTAAAAGTGTGAACATTTTTAATAATTTTAATATAAAATCCATTGCAAAAATGATATAATGCTACTTGCCATACATATACTAATTTAGATGTAAGAACATGTCTTGTACTTGGAATTTTAATGTCTTCACTGAGATTGGCC
The DNA here is from genome assembly GCF_977971745.1 of Zootermopsis nevadensis. Lineage (NCBI taxonomy): Eukaryota > Metazoa > Arthropoda > Insecta > Blattodea > Termopsidae > Zootermopsis > Zootermopsis nevadensis. Next base: position 17,793,567 of record NW_028259142.1, read on the forward strand.
TTGTGGGAAATGTTTGTGATCTTACTATGAATAGTTGGTTCTTAGTAGATTATTGTGCCTATTGATTTGGAAATATTTATTGTATTTTAAAATCTTTTTGAGTATGTGTTTCATTTTCATTTTTTATGTTTATGTGTTGAGACTTGGAAGTTACAATATGTAATTATCAAAGTTGCTCCTTCTCACTTTTGAGGAGCTTAATATATGTGTAAGTTTTGTCTGTACCTGCCTGCTGCGTGTTTGATGTGCGTTGTCCATGCCCTCCTCTGTCTGTAGATCTGTGGAACTGTTCTGGATCTGGTAAAAGATAACTTTTTATAATAGAAGAATGGTTGAAATTAACAACTGATATCAGTAGTAGTAAGAATCTTATTATCTAAGCCTGAGATTAAGAAAATGTAATACTGTCATGCTAAAGGATGTGCTTACAACTATTATAATACTAAAAATATTGGGACAATGGGTGACTGTTTGGTGCACAGTAGCAAGAAGTGTCACTTAGTGAGAGTTGAACCATCAAGCACGATCCATCTTTTGTTCCTCTTACCATCCACTTAATCTTACAGTTTTGAGTTGTATTGTACTTCATGTTAATACATTATTATTCCAAATTCTTTAGTATCTAATTTGTGCCTAAAATTACTAATCTGTTGAATTTTGTAGTTCAGTAGTTTGTACTCTTGCTTCTTATTCTTGGCCCAAAAACTGGCTGTGCAGATTTTGGATTTTCATTATTTTCCTTCCAAATCCTTGCCAGCAGTGATACATTTAAGACTAAACTCTAGTCAGGAGGAAGCTTTTAATTGATGCTAAAAAAAATGATAGTATTTAGACAAATATATATGCAGTTGAGAAGTCTTTATTAACCCTTTCCTTGCTAATTTTTGTTTAAAGAACATTCTTTGGATATTCATGTGGTAATATTCATTTTCTGTTGAAAAGCTGTATGTAACTTTTTCAGTCATTTCCTTGAACATGAAATAAATCTGTTTTAAGGATCAGTACTCATACATGAGGAATCTTCTGCATAGCATATACAGAGTTAAACAGACTAAGTTAAGGAAAGTTTACTATTCCATTTAAATAGCACACGTTTTACTATGGAATTGTTAAATATGTTTACGTGTGAAACTTTGTTGCCGAAGCCCCTGTTCTTCTTCATGTTGTACCATTTATGAAGTGACATGCTAGAATTAATTTAATATGATGCTTATATGTGTGTTCAGCTATAAAGTTATTGCTCAATTTTAACTCCGCAATAGGAAGGATAGATTTTCAGTTGAAGATTATGGTTAATCATAATTTACTTGATTATGATAGAACTAACTCGTTACTGCTAACAATTTCAACAGCAGTGAGGTTTTGAAGGTGCATTGCTGCTAACTTGGAACTTTGCGGGTGATAACCAGCACTTAATTAAACAAGAATGGAAAGTTGTGTTGAACTACCATATTGGATCAAAATGAATTGAATACATTTGGAAAGACAGATGGACAAAACCTCCCGTATATGTGTTCACTTCATGCCTTGAAAATGGTTAGTTTTATGAAGAAAATTTACAAGGCATAGATTTTGTATTGTTTGAGGTTACATTTGTTCAAAGAATTTTTCAATTTACTCAGTGTTTATTGAATTATGTCTAAAAATATATGCCTTTAGGTAAAGTGATAGTCAGTGTTGCTAAATTGAATGAGAATTCATTTGTTTAGAGACTTTAGTATTAACTGTAAGAACCAAATGTTTTAATTTGTTCATTAAAAATAGATTTATTATCAGACACATTGTTTATTTTTAATATTTTTTGATAATACATTTATTTAACAAAATAAGTCATGAATATGTAGTGTGATTACTTTTGCAAGGATAGATTTGTATCAAAAATAAATGAACATTAGCATCAGTGAAAAGTGCAAAGTTACAAGGATGACATTTTTGTGCTGAAACTGGAGTGCACCTTTCCACTGTCAGTTCTGTAAATGGTGGGACTTCTCATGTTGCATCCTTTTTAGTAATAATTTACTGTTCATAAACTCTGGAATGGTGTAAACAAAGCAGAAGGATGGTATGATGTATTATTATAAGAACTGTTTTTTTACCTCTTTTCGTTTTGTACAGAAATTGAAGAATGATGTAAGCCATTATAGCATACTTTATACTTGTTGGCCTGTTGCATTATTTCATGTTTGGTAACATAAGTTACATTAATTATATTTTATTATGTCACATTTATTTCTTTCATTGCTCAGTGCAAGAACAGATGCCCTTCTTCACAATGTTATATATATTTTGACAATCAACATATATTTTGGTACAATATTTTATTTTCCGTCTATACACAAACTTAAAATAATGTTGTTTAAAATTACTTAAAATTATAACATTCTCAGTAGATACTGCAATTAAGATATAAATTATATATTTTGGTGCTGTTTAGTCAGTACAGAAATTGATAGTAAGCCGTCTGACTGTGAAATACCTTAGAAGGGATACACATTTAGCAAAATACGAATTACAGTCAGTAATTTTAGAGGGCATTATTCACTCAGTTTTTTCTTTGTTGATAATATAGTGTTATTTTAGGACTTGTAAACTGTTTTTATGTATAGTCCCCACCCAGACTGGGGCACTTGCAGATCCATGGTATTTGTTTTTCTGTCCCTGTGTCCATAGAAATCATGTGTTCTTTTAATCGTCATTTTGCTGCAGTTCCCACATTATGAATTTTGAATATGTGGCTTTCCAGATGTTCTTTATCTATTTCCAGCCCTGAAGCAACATACATTGGTCCTAAACATGATAATATGTTGAAAGAGCAATGATACAGTGGTTGAATGAATAGGGCACTGACTTCCATGGGCAGGGACTAGGAAAACTTGTACATGATACATATCACAGTTTTCATGTTGACTCTGTAGAAAAATGCTTTATACATGATACACATTTTATAATTGATATTAGCCTTCCTTTTAGATCACCACTTAATGATCTTGACTTTTGTTCCAGTGGCAACTGATGGCTATTAAATTGGGTCTTATAATGGAATGGAAAGTCACTTCTAGATGTTAAAGTTTTACAGTGTAATAAACTTAATTTTGAATTTATGATTACTTGAAAATTGTAGTTAATATGCAGAGATTTCAGAACAGTCCCATTTCATACATTGGTGATGTAAGAATTTGTTTTGAAAGTTATTGTAATATCATTAAAAACTTCAGTTATCATATTTATTGTATTTTTGAGTGAAAATGCTGCATTTTTTGTAAAAATAAAATATGTATCGTTTCTTTGTAGATTGTAATTACCACCAATGTTTATGAGTGTTTGTGATTTATTTTTATTTGTAGAATTTTTTACCAGCAGAATTGCCATCTTATTCAAATTATTCCATTTCTTGTTCCATAAGTTTCAAAAGGGCAATCAGAGGTTCGGTAAGTCAGCATTAGGTTGTGTTACATTGGTTTAAGTTGCACCCTTTTCATTGCTTTGTTATGCTCACCAGTATATTCTGATTTTGTTGTGTCTGTGTTGGCATGTTTTGTATAGGGTTGTCATATCCCAACATCTATAGTTACTGGGAGTTGATGGCCAAATTTCAGTCTCTGGTCTGGTTAGTCATAGATCAGCTCCAAGGTCTTCTTGGGCAGTCAGCATATCACTGCAGAATAAAACTCTTGACGTTTTGAAGACCATCTGTGTCTTCGTCATGAGGGATACATCAGTTCCTCATGTTTGAGGTTGAGACAGTCTGAAACTTTGGAGTTTTATTCTGAATTGATGCCATTCCCATCATTAGGGGAATATCAAACCTGATGAACATTTAGTCAGTTTCCAAAATGGAGTTTATTCTGTTCTGGTGGTCTGTTGACTATTTCAGTCTCCGTTATCAGGGTTGCCATCAGTGCAGAATGAACTTTGAAACCTTATTCAATACCAATTGCTTGAGAAGACTTTAATCCATTTAGTTGGCATGACAACTTAAGGTTTTGTATTTATTATTTGTATATGTGATGCTAGTATAATTGTAGATGAGACCAATTATTCTGATATGTTTGTTTGTATGTATATATTAGAATGTGAGAAATTTTGAGGTATTATGTTTATGATATAATTGACCAATTTACAAATCCATACTCAAGTAAACTGACAAATTATGAAATGTTCAAGACATTTGTAAATTACATGTGATGAATTGCAGTCTCATTTTTGAGAAACACAAAGCAAGTAAATCGATGGATAGCTGTGCATTAGGAAGAAACAAACACAAAAACTTATTTTGCATTTGTATTTATATTCAGATTCCTAGGTTTATTTAAAATATTTTGACTCGCAATTCAGTCATGGCTTTTAATAGTTTATGTCTGAAAATATTGTGGCAGGGAAATTCTTGGTACTAATGAATTTTGTGTTGTACTTGTATGAATATTGCAGAATGAAATGGTTTGTATTCAGATTACGTTTTCTTACTTTCTCACTAATACTGTGTTTCTTTGATCGGTTTTATTACTGCTAGGAATAATTGTTACATGTATTTTGTAATGTTTTTGGCATGTACCTCTATTTCGGGGTGGGGGTCTATTTCCCTGCTGAGATAATGTGTTTTATATGCTGATGTAGTCTGTATGAAAATGTGTACAGAAAATATTGTCTGTTGTCTAATGAACCTCATTAAGTGGTTACACACTGTACACCAGTACAGGAATTGAGTGAAAATTTACAAAATTGTTCTTTGAATTTAATTTATTTAAACAGTTATAAAACAAATCTTGCTTGTGTTAAAGATAACCTTATTTAATAGTCACAAACTGTGACCCAAATTAATCAGTTTTGTATTTATTAATGTAGTAGAATATTCTCTTGTCAGGCTTACTGTTTTAGAAGCATGAAGTACAGTGAGTTTAAATGTTTCAAAGAGTTAAACATTCAGAATTCTTGGTCTCTGTCAAAGCACATGAAATGAATTGCACTGTAACACCATGATGTTTAGACAGATTTTAGTGTGACTGCATTGTACTGGTTCATTGCATGGTATTTGTGTAAGCAGCTTTTAGTCTGTATTTTTCATGGGTTGAAGTTTTTCTGCAATGTAAATTAATTTATTAATGTCCCCAGAATAAGCTAGAATCGTAATTTGTATTGTAGATATATGGTGCAGTAGGCTGCATTTGGCAGGAATTAAGTAGTGATATGATATGTTACTGGTCAGAGGTTCATTTTGCTTTTTTGTAAAACTTAAAAATAAAACTATGTACCATAAGATAAAATGTTTGTGATGGTAAATTAATTATTAATAACTGATATTGAAGTATTATTTTTTAAATTGATGGCTAAATAATCTAGCCATTGGCAATGGCAGCAACAACAGCATAACAGTAATTAACTCCATGGACCAGATTTTTCCCTGAGAAGCGCATGGTCATTCATTTAATCAATAAATTGCCAACCTTTTGTGGAATACATTGGCTACTTTCTTTAAGATCCATCTGAATATTATACTCCCATCTCTGTTTAAGTTTTAGGTGGTTTCTCCCCTTCAGGTTTACCAACCAAATTTTGCATACATTTATTATCTCAGCTCTCCCTCCCATATAAAACAACAAATATAGTGTGACATTTGAGGCTATTGTGGCTGTGAAGATATAAATAAGTGTAGGTCTTCTGGGTTATCTGCCTAAAATTTTGTGTCAAAAATAGTGCTTTAAATCAATCTGTGGGTTTGAAAGTTTCTTTAAATATGTTCATATGTTATATAGAGGGCATTGGTACTTTGTTATTTTACCATATATGAAATGTAAATTCCTGAACTTAGAAATGAAGCTATCATTTACATGGTTCTTATGTTGCTTGTATATGATTCTGAGAAAGTTGTTTAAAGTTAAAGTAATATGAGTGTGTAGTGCTGGAAGTACTAGCAGATTTTATTTACTCACTTCATATCTATGTCACAATTTATGCATTTTAATTAACACAATATTTACCAATTTTTTATCATGTTTTTTTCTAGGAAACAACTCAAGTAATGTATCACAACTTGTAATGAATGGGACCAATGTTGGCATCAAACCTACAGTTCCAACAGACATTGATGATGTTATGTTAACTGTGACGGGTGGCAATGGTGATGTAGGTGGAGAGAGTTGCTCAACCACTGAAATGGCAGACTTGGATCTCTCAGAAGTGGTGATGTGTGACACAAATGTTGTGCCCCTAAGTGCTAGCAGATTGCGCTTGCTTCAGGACACCACAATGATAGAGTCTGCATTGGACTTGGATTCTCTAGAAGAATCTTCTGTGGGTGCAGGTAGTCAAGCAGGTCTCTTGAAACTGAGTGCAGTGTGAGGATGGAGTGGTGTGTGGGTGTGAGGCAGCATCAGGTTGGTATTGTAGCTTTTTGCAGATAATGATTGTTTAGTAACACACAGACAACTGCAAGTTGTTAAACATTCCATGTCATGTTACAGGAAAGAAAAGATTTTATTTCTTTATGTGAGCATTTAAGTATGAAAATGAACAAAGGATATAACATGTGGAAAAAGAACTTTAAATTGGAGAGGGAAAATGTATTTTCTTTTATATTTATTTTGAGATTTGTTTTCTACTTTCACTGCCCCTCTGTAGGCAACCAAATATGTCAACAACCTTATAAAAAATAGAGATCTAGAATATATATTTTTCTTAAAATGTATTTTCTTTGAGGGTTGTTGTCAGTATTTAATGTTTACTTGTTTCTGAGTGTTAATGCACTGAATTTCTTATGCATACAACATTTTTGAAAATTGCCATGTCACATGCTTATGGCTGTCCTGTGCTCCCATGCTATTTGTATAGCCGCTAGGATCACTGCATTGCAGTATCTTCTGTTTCTAGCTCAAGGATTGGAATGCATGGAACTTCATCTGTACCTGACATGGATTCTTTTATGTTCACACTGTTACTAGACAATCCTAATGCAAGACAATGGTGACTTGCAGTGAGAATTTATAGTAAGGCCTGAAGTTGAGTTGATCTCAGCAGTTTCACAAAAGGACCTATGTAAGTAATGGCCTGTAGAAGCTTTCAGTTATTACAAAGGCTTTAAATTATATATTATCAATATTTTTAAGGACACTGTTTTATGTAAAGATGTTCATGCTTCCATTGTTTTCCCATGAGTTCAAATTGTTCTATCATATTGGGAGAAGGGATTCATTTTATCCCTGATTTATATTTCATTTTGTTCTTCCCGTAGATGTTAATAGAAGTAGTGTGAGAGGATATTAGGATAATAGTGAGGTGACAAGGTATTATGCTATTTGAATGTGAATGGTAATTTTTCATATAACTTCTGTTATCCCACTTTCTAAAATATTTATTATATTTGTTTTAAAAAATTAATATAGAAAACTGTCTTAAGTGGCTTAAGGGTTGGACACGTGATTTTCAATTTAAAGTAGTGTATGGATTTTTGTTTCTGCCACCATGTTCAGACCAATTCTAGAGCCCATCAAGCATAAAAAAAATTATCTTGGACTATGGGCTGAATGATTGAGATTTGATTCCCAGTAGGGGTAATTATTTTTGACTTTGCCAACATATCCAGACCTGTTCTGGGGCCTACTAAACCTCCTGCTCTGTGGGCTATTGGGTGCTTTTTCCCCAGGGGTAAAGCAGCTGGAGTGATGGTTGGTCACTCATGCCCATGTAGTGCTGAGGTTAAGAATGCATGAAGCTTTACCTCCCTTGTGCCTTCATGGTGTGGTTCTTAGAGAAGGAACTAGTAAAGAAGTTTTTGACCAGGAAACAAATATGGATGTTAGAACAACTACTGTATTAATCTGATTTGGCCTTGTGTGACTTTTCCGTGTTCCTGGAATTAAAATTCTTGTTTGAATTACTTATGATGTATAAACCAGTGCAATGACAATACTGAAAGGACTTCTGGGGAATGTTATCCAGCAATATTTCCAGGCAGAAATGATGTAGGTGTTACAGAATAATTGTATTATTTATTTGTCAGACCTCTTATTCTGTCTCCAGTTCCCATATTATATTTCTTCATATTAAATTATTAAGTCGTTTTTGTGAAATGTAACAAAAAATCTAGGGTTAGTGTTATAGTCCATCTGAATATGGTTGTGAGAGGGATAATGTAGGAAGTGCTGCATTGAATATTTGCCCTAGTATAATCATTGTTCTGTAATTAAATAATTACAAATTGCAGCAATTCAAGACTATAGTTTATCTTGTCACCCTGCTAATAATTCTTGAACATTTTAGTTGTTTAAAGTTAGAATGTTATGTGGTATGATGATTGTGTGATGAATGTGAAAGTTGTGTTAATTGAATAATTATGAGCAAAGTGGTTCTTCGAGGATATGACTAAGATTTATGAAGTGAAGAAACTGACATCCACACACATATACATTTTAAGATAAATTTTATAAACTTCTCATGAACTGCAATACAAAGAAATGAAATGCTGCATCACATCTTTACTAAGGTTAATTTTTTGTGATGGTCCTTGGGGCCAAAGGAATATAGTAATTTGTAGTTCAGTAGTTAACTGAAAATTCCAAAATAGCCTCTGTTTGGTCTTGAATCAAGCTGCCTTAGTACTTCATGGTTCTTATGTCATTTTGTTCATTTCATTTTTTATATGGCAGTAGAAAGTTAAGGTATAAGTTGGCATGTTTCCATCTTTTTTCTTCCATGATTTTGACTTTTTTTATGAGATGTTGATTGTACAAGGTTTCAAGAAATGACACTACTATGTAATGGTGACTGAAACAACATTTTACTGGTGTTAATTCTGCATATTTACATGTTATTTGCTCTTTGGTACATTTATTCATTGCTTTTAAAGGATACAGTGTATCTAAATGACATATAAAGAGTTGGTTTCTGCTTCTCCTGGTTTCCAAAAATATGTTTTTTAGTAAGAAAGAGCTGTGCTGTATGTACATTCTGATATGACCAACTAGATATCTGTAGTTTAATGATTTTTTTGCTAAATAAGTGGTTGTGAATTTAGATTCACAAATTTTTTTGCACTCTGTTGTCAGCTTGAGATGTGGTTAATATCTCCAAAATATCTAAATGGTTTGTGTTTATTACATTTGTAGAATGTCATATATATGAATTACACACACACACACAAACACAAACTGTTCCAAAATTTATGCTCTTGTGGCCATAGTGTTTTGATACTGCTTTGTTTATATTTAAAAGAAGTGGAATGTGATCAGTGAAGTACAGTTTCACTTTGCCTGAAAAAATAATATTATGAAATTGTTTAATTTCCTACTGGGTCCATTATTGAATGGACATTTGCAGGATTCATTTCTTTTAAAGATGGCAGTCAAATGTAGGTGGCATAGCCTAAGAGCAGTGGGTAGTTGTGAGCTCCCTGCTTATAATGTAATTTAAAATTCCAGTCTAGAAACATAGAAAAATTATGAATTATAAAAGTCAGAGAGCATACAAATCTGTTTGCTCTGGTTTTAAAATTTCCTGACTTAATATGATTTGTCTGTTTCATTGTGGGTTATCATTTAATTCTGCATTTAAAAATGTAAAGCTGTCATTAAGTAACAGTGAGAACAACCTCATATTATAATTCATTTAACCTAGAACTGCATACCAGGTTGCCTTTGCTCTTTTATTTTTAAGGCTACACCCCTGGTCATTTGTAAAAACACAGCAGTAAATAGACTCAGTAGTATAAATAACAGGGTGCTTTTTAATACCCTTTTTGCTCCTATGTGGAGCATAGGATCCTCCTTTTGGAGGTTTCCTTGATCTATTTAGACTCCTTGGACGAGTGATCAGCCCATCACAGGCCCTCTACCTGTACACAGAACAGCACAACACAGAAATATGTGGACAACATCCATGCCTTGAGTGAGATTCAAACCCATGGTCCCAGTGTCCAAGCTCATGAGGCCCATGCCTCATACTGTGCTGCCACTGTGACCAGCAGCAGGGTGAAATAAATCTGTATTAATGACATTGTGGCTATATATTTCTTACCCCAACAGTTTTCAAACTGTGGTACCAGTACCCCTTGGGGTACCATAAATTATCATTTATATACATATTTACATCATTAATTGAATACTAGCTTTGAGCAATCCCATGTCGCAAACCCGAGATTGTAGGCCTTTAGCAAAGCTAATATACCTTGAAAGTTCCTTCCCTTCTTGAAACTTGAAGTTAGTTTACATACTTTCTGCTTTTGGAATTTATATAACCAAACTGTGTTATATACTTTCTTTTCTGTCAGCAATACAAATGTAGGTTGTGTATTTTCCAAGTTTATTTTGCATATGGTACCATACTCTTCTCTGATGTGGTGCCAAGCTTAACAAGTCTGAGAACCCCTGTCCTCTCACATTTAAGATTTGTTTTTTACAGCACAATAAATGGGAACTATACTTCCCACTTCAAAATTTCTGGAAGAATTTCATGGAAAAAATACATCTAACTTTGTAGTACACTGAAACACATGTGAGGTAAAACTAATCTGGCACTGAAAGGGTCAGTGTGCATTATGTATTTATTGTGTTTATTGTAAAAGTTAGGCTGATGAAATATGTGTGCTAGTAAGAAAGAAATTTTATTTGAATGAATAACAGATTTTTAATGGTAGTTGAATGCTTATTTATAGATAATTTGTTACCATATAAACCTGTATACAGTGTATATTGTAAATCTGAACAAACATATGCCGTGTTAATAAACGAGAACCTCCACCAGTTAGACTTTAAGAGATATACATACATGTTGAATTACATTGTTCAGGTTGTTGTTTTCTTTTCTGACCTTTGTCTCTATTATAATATGATTTCTTGTAGCTGGGGTTCTAAGATTCTCTCAGGACTTGCATGCTCACTTTTTAAATTGTTGGTATTGAACTGCTAATTTAAGGCTGAGATTTCATGTGAATATACACATTTCATACATGCACAACTGAATGGTTATCCTGATATTTATGGCAGATATTGCAGGTATTTGAGCAATGGTAAACCTCTTGTGCTTGAATAAAAGGTTTAAGCAGTTACTATTTTGGTTTAAAACTAGTAATGCATTAGTGATTAGATAGTAGATTTACAAGGCATTTATCTTGAAGTGATTAATTGGATTTTTATATAGATAATATATGATTATGCAACTTGAAAATAATTTGTTCTGTATACTTTGTACAGAGACTGAGAACACTTGCCATACTGCAGAATAATTTGCTGTCCATGGGCATCAGTATTCTGTTCTTTCAGTGACTACGTCTGTTTCCACATTGTTTCCAGCACCGACCAGCTGGGAGGCCAAATATTTAAACAATCCTATCTTGTGGGTGCTTGCTTCTCAGAAGTAGATTTCCTTACTGTTGCCTTTTGGGCAGAAATCACAAAAGTGAAAGAACCATAACATAATTAGAAACATTAAATAAATCTGTGTTATGTAACACACAGTATATAGACACACACACACCACTTCGTCATCAGCGTCATCATTATGAAATCTGGCAGGTTATGGTTGGCAAGATGGCAACTTGGATGGAGGAAAGAAGAAACCCATACAAAATCTTATTTGGGATATCTCTTGAAAAGCAATCATCTAGAAGACCAGTAAGGTGATTGGAATGCTATATGAAGGTTGATATTAGAGAAATAGGTTGTGAGAATGGTAGGTGGATGAAATGTATCCAGTGGTGGGTTTTGGTGTTAATGGTTGTTGAGCTTTGATTCCACTGCCAGAGAGTGTAAACTTTTAACTTTTATTTCATAATGTTTGGTGTTCCTCTCAGAGGACTGTGGTAGGCAGACTTAAAATTTACTGTATAATTTTTATGGAATAAAATATGTCTTAAATTGCAGCATTGTACAATCATGTATTTCTGAGGAAACTGAATTTGCAGTTGTCTGTGAAGTTTTTGTCATTTGTATGTCTGCCATACAAGTAACAAAGTAATCCCATTTTTCTGCTGACTTAAATATTGCATCAGTATACAGCACTGTCGTTTGATCAGTGAGGCTTTTATGGGATTGGAGTGTTGAGGTTTGATGCTGGCTTGTTAAAACTTACGTTTTCATTTATTTATGACTACATTTTGTGGTGAATGCTTGTGCCGGTTGCTTCACCATAAAAATTCAGATTCCAATGTATGTTCCAACAGAACATACGTTTCCTGTGTGAGATTTTGTTCAATTTATATATATATATATATATTGTATTTTATAATGAATGTGAATTTAATATTTGATTAAATAAACATCACTTTTTGGTTGTACATTTTAAATCTATATCAAATTTCTCTTATCTTTTAAAATCAGAATACTGTACAGTACACATTTTCTTCATGAATACTATAATATGCATATTTATTTTAGGACTGGATTTGATGACTTACAAACTTTTAATTGCAATATTTTGATCTCGTGTTATTTACTATTTGTAAAATATTGTTGTAACTGAATGTGCCTGCAATTATTATTATTTTCATAACAGGAATAATATTGTGTGTTTTTCTTCTCCTGCCTTTGTATTTTTATTACACTGATGTATATACCCATATGATTCTGAGCATGTGCATGTTTGTATATGTGTATGTTGATTGTATATACTGTAAATAGTATAAAACATTTCAAAAACACTTTGGTATACTTTATACATTAAACCTCAGAATAATATGATTATGATGGTCATGTGTGTGATGGGTAAGAAGTTAAATACTGGTACATCTGATTCACTGCATTTGAGATAGCAGATTTTAATTTTAACCTCTTTGTGATTAGTTGGAAGTATACTGCCCATTTAGTTTTCTCCAAAATTTGATTTTTGGAAAATGTTGACTCTAAAGTTTGGGTGCAATGACTGATTCATTACCAACAGTTGTGTTAAACGTGGTTTATGAGATGGATATTTAAAGCTTAAGTGACTGCAGTCAGTTTAATGATGTCCTACCCTGTGAATGGAGATTTGAACTACATGTACCTGGTCTGTACCATGTAGAGGCTCGCATCATGTGATGAAACAGGTTTGTACCAGGAATGGAGCCGATGCTGACGGGTTAATATATGTTTTTTTTTAGAATTGGTAACAGCTGTCATAATGAAACACTGAATGCTGACTTATTTGCTCACTATTAGACTATAGCATATGTACCCCATACTCATAACTCTCTTGACCAATCATCAGTGAAAACATTTTCCAATTTGTTTTCCACAGTACAATTTTGGGAAGCATGTAACCTACTGTCCTCAAATATAATTTCAATAAAAGAGTGACTGTCTGAGGGGCTTGGTGAGATATGAGGTTCTCAGCAAGGCAATGACTACCCTGATGATGCAGGTGGCAAGTTCCTAAGAAACCTTAGTCAGGGCTATCACAAAACGTACAGTTATGCTGTAGTGTATTTTTTTTCTCTCCCCATCGTGGAAATCTTCCTGCTGAATGATCGTTTATATACTGTTAGCTCCAGACTGCTTCCCTTCTTATCCTCTGCAGGTAACAATTTACAAAATCACGCTACCATTTCTCATTCTGTTGTATGTAAAGATTTGCAGTTGACACGGTGACGTAGTCATGTCCAGTCTGTTTCTGGAACGGATTGTGCTGTCAGATTATCATTATATGGTTTCTTAGGTTCAGTGCTCGTTTTCTTGAATTGTGGCACTGGATCTTTAACACACGCAGCGAAGCACGTTCTATGCATTTTATCGACCGTCTCCTGAGGCCCAACCTCTGAATTTATGTAGGACGTGCGTCTTGTTTGTGCCAGTTCAATGAGTTAAAAGACTAACGGAATGTGATGTCTTAAGTTCTTTTTGACGAAAATTTATTTTAAGTTGTCCTGTGATGGCGTTGGCAAGAAAACATGTAATAGAATTTTTTGTCACCAAACTTCGGAAGGGACAGGATATGGCTGAATTGTTCTTGAGGATTTCCTAAATTCCTGGAGAGAGATGACGCGATAATAGGTCCGTTATTCCCGCAGTTTTATTGTTCGGCGCTATGGAGCCTAACCTTTACAGTTGAAGAGACGTCGTTAAGTAAACAGAAAATACACACCTCCAATAATTTTACATATATGGTCAAACAATTGCTTTTGCTGCTATTAGACACAAGGTCATTATGTTTGGGTATTACTGTTAGTCACAAATATTGAGCAAGAAGTTCTGGGTAGATATTTCCTTTATAGACTGTGTTTCACGGGCGGATGCGCGATAATGACCAAATAAGCCCATTTCTGCTTTATGATAAGAACAGTGGACTAACGCATTGTACTTTAGTGCTGGAGCTGTGTTTATTTGATATGAGGACCTTTAGAATACTAGTGTTGACGCTAGGGGTGAAATTCACTTTAATTAGAGAATTTGCAAGTAAATTTGTTTACTACATTTTAATATGGGCCGCTAATGAAATAATTTCTCTGGCACATGAACTTTACTCGCGTCGTTATACCAGTCACACATAGATCAAGGCCGTGTTCTTTTTTTACTAATTTAATAGCCAAAATATAAACAGAGTTATCTTTCTCAAAGCTCTTGGCTGCGAGCATCTCTCCGAAACGAGTGCATCCTGGAAGTTCCCACAGCCGCCACTGTATGACGCCACCATCGAACCTATGTGTAAATGTGTGTTAGTTGTGTTTGCACCAGAAAGGGGATCGTACGTAAACTTAGAAAGCTGCTTTGTGACAACTACCAGAAGTAGTAAAATAAGAGACACGTGAGTCAATAAATAAATATTTTATGCATGCATGACAGTCATTGTATTAGATTTGGTTCTTGGAAATTTTGCTGTGGTCTTGCATGGCGGGCTGCGATTAATCTGTTTCGTAGGACAGCTACCTGTAGCGTATTTGGAAAACAAAACCTACAAAGCAAACTGTCGACTGTTACAAGATAGTTGAACGTTTATTAGCCATTGTCACCTTTATTTACCTTTATTGAATTAAACAAATATATTGTAGACCTAATTCATTGTCTATAAACATAAGTTATCAGTGTACCAAGTACTGTAGAACGTAAAACTATTTACTGTTGATTTCATTCCTGATATGTGGTCTTTATTTTGTAAACATATTATTTGTTATGATAATTCTGAGCCTTAAAAATGTGGACTAGATTCCAATATCATACATAGGCGTATAACCTTCACGAAGATGACGGTAATAGTATACAGGTCTCGCGCTGTTAGTGAATACCGCCTATTTCATGTTAACTGCTAGATCAGATAGGTGTCAGGACTTACGGTACTTACAATATGGCAGCTAGTACAGTCAACAATAATTATATTCACACTCAAGCGATACATTTCCCATAATGGATTCTTTTGGGTAAGGGCTGGTAACTGTAAATCGCAAAAAGCCAATTGTCAGCGGCTTGAATCAGAATAAGTACGCTGAAGTTTTTAAATGCATCCGATAAAACTCGTGTTCAGACACGGTTATATGTATTCACAATAATGTAATTTTGTTATTTCCTTTCGATTATTGTACGGCAGTGTTAATTCTAAATAAACACAAAGTTTACATTTCAGTCTTTTCTAAGCTAGTTTGTAGGGAATGTGGAAATAATATAAAGTGTACTAGCAATAGCGTGTGGCCCGTCAAAGTTGACGGGAATACAAATTTTATGTTAAATATTAATACGATTTACAACATTATCGTTGCATAACGAATTTAAAACAGAACCCTTACAACTATTATTTTTAAACTAAATTAAATGTGAAAACACAAAACTGACCGCCAGACTTCAGAGTCCGAACTCCCGCCAGACCCCACCATAGGTACTATCATAGCCGCTTTTGCATTTGTTGCTACCAGAGTCGACACCGTCAGAACTCAGTTTCTTCCGCATCGAACTGCGCACGCGTCCAGTCAAGCGTGATTGAAATTGGCTGTTGTATTACTGATAGATTATAATTTTCCCATAATATTGTGTGAATTTTAAAGTGGTAATTATGCTTCTCATTTACTGAGATAGGTAAAATAATCTTTTGAACACAGAATTCACTCCGAAAGGGTGAAATATGGGACAAATTCATGTGGAAGATAAGAGCCCCATTAATCACTGGTTAAGTGTGTTATAGCCTACTAAGAGCTTCCGAACTTCCGACACCCCGTAAGGTATAACACCATAATTTCCGCCTGCTGTTAAATCTGGAAGGACAGCTATTAACAAGGGATGTATGCGGAGTTGAAATTTCCTTACAGTTTTTCTGTGTTGGCAGCCTTTTGGCGAATTCTTTTGAAACCGGTGCCCAATTTATGTCAGGTGTTCTTACCAATAAGAAGTTTCGCCAGCTGCCCCTTCCTCGAATCGCCTGATAGACTTAATGAGATCAGGTGCTGCTCATTTTTGCACATTTTTCAGTGCTTGGCTTGTATGTGGTTATGTTGGAAGCAACACAAAAGTCACTAATTTAATTTGTGAGACTGATTTATGACTGTGATTTTATATATTTCACGGGTGAAAATAATCGGTAATAAGAAGTATGAGGGAGAGAAAATAACGTTGTTTTCTTTTGCTGGGTAACCGTATTTCTTTAACTAATCCAACTACCATTCGACGCTACGTAGTTTACGCTGCTGACATCATCCTTAAGTAAACCACAGCGAAAGAAGTGGCGTACAATAGAAAGTTTGTATTTTTATAATATTTTTATCTTTCCCCAACAAGTCATCAGCGTAGATCAAAAGCTGATGTGTAACATTCAATTCCAATCCCTAATTATTTTCTTTGGCGTTCTAGTGGTGTGTTTTAAGGCAAAGCTGAAAAGTAATGGTAATACAGCATTTCCTTGTTTCAGACGAAAAGTTCAGCTATACAAAATTTTACGTTTCGTATAAACATTCACTGAGAATGTGGTGTAATACTTTTCTCATATCTGGATCTCGATTTTCTTGGAGCCTGTAAATTAGCTTATGTACTCCCATTTTCTTAATCGCCACGGTGGTCTAGCGGTTAGAACGCTGGCCTTGTAATCCTGGGGTCTCGGGTTCGATTCCCAGCGGTGCCCGAATTTATAACTTGTGTTGGGCAAGGCCGTAGTCTAGGCAACACGGAGTTTTCCTCCGGGGGCTTCCCCGGTTTCTCCGTGGCATCCCAACAATTACTCCATTCACACACAGAAGAAGGCAATGGCAAACCACTTCTGGATCATCTGCCAAGAACGCATATGAACAGGTCCCAGTCCGAGAAAAGGATGGAAGGATTCTGTTCATATGGACCTGTCGTCAGACAGAACACTAAATAAATAAATACACCATTTTATAATATCTAATGAATATAGTAGTAATTGATCAGTAATTGATCTATTCCAAATTTATGCTGATCATTCCAAATAATTTAGACTACGTTAGATATCAAGTTCTGACGACGTCGAGAATGAAAATTTCTTTTGAAATGTTGCCCCGTGTGGTGTGTTAGAAGTAGATGTGATTAATGTATCCATCATCAGAGCGATGGATGAGTCGTTGTCATGACCAGACAATACGGCGCAACGTCCCAAAAGACGCTCGTTTCAGTTTACGAGTAGTCTGCTTATGGAGAGGAGTATGTTGAATAGTTTTGTCTGTAGAGACATAAATGAAGAAAATGTTTCCTAAGAAACGTTGTATCTGATGTGGTTATAATCGCAAGTGTATATTTGTAAATGCTAAAAATGAGAATCAAGGCCAATTCAAAATGGAAAATTACAAAGAACGCATTTCGAAAATATACTTCCTTGCTTTCGTTTAATACCATGAGTCGTTATTAAAAAACAAGTAAAGTATTACAAACTTCGTTTCAGCTGTTCTGGAGGAAAGCTGTAGGGCCTAGTAGTACAAATGCACCTGCTGTTTTGTATTGGACACCACATGTCATAATAAACAGTGAAGTTTATAAATATTTCACCAGTGAAGATAGATTTGTTTCATAACTTAAAGACATGTTAAATATGTCATTCTACGACCGAGTCCGGATAGAAGGAGAGGAATGTTGTCACGATTTGAATGACAATTATTCAACCTCTTTTGTTATGCTTTCTTTGCAAAATTACATAAATGTAAACATAATGGGGAGGTCTCTGAAACTACCAGGGGTGGAGAGTTCATGTTAACCATCTTAGCCCAGGTAACACATCGAAAGGATAGGTAAAGCAAAACTGTTTGGTAAGACGAAGTTGGGTTAGGCTGCAGAAAGTTAGGCTTCGTATCTAGAAACCAAAATTTGCAAAGAACACACATGGACAATGTTTATTCCGGTACGGACTACACCCTTGTAGTCGCATTTTGAAGTTTTAAGTCTAGATTGTTGGCTCGAATTGTCAAGAGACGTCACGATAGTTGATTTACACTCACGTTATCAAATACGGAAAGCACGAAGAGCAGAAGTTTTAACCGTCTGTTCATGTTACCAGCATGAAATTGAAGACAAGTGTTCGATTCTTTCATTCCGAAGCTGAGAAGAATGTCACGTTTTCTTTAATTTCCAGGAAAATGAGAATGTCTCAGATCTGATATCCTCTTCATAACTCGACGCTAGCAGGAATCTTGGACCGGAATGGTTCATTATGTTCAAAGAAATTGGAGTCTAAGTTGTAGGACGTGGAACACAGGCTACAACATACTCTACCTTATTGCTAAATTTATCTTCGAGTGTTAGTGGCAACACCTTGTTGTCTGTATTTGCTTTGTGTATCTTTTAATTGCGCGGAATAAGTCGCCGACACCGGCGTAAAATGGTGTTAGTCCACAAATACAACGGAAATAAAATGGCTGCTGTAAGAATTGTAGGCCTATGTAATATTACTTGTGATTGGACAAAGCTAGAAATTCAGCCTTAGATTTATGTCTGAATGTCTAGGCAACACGGAGTTTTCCTCCGGGGACTTCCCCGGTTTCTCCGTGGCATCCTAACAATTACTGCATTCACACACAGAAGAAGGCAATGGCAAACCACTTCTGGATCATCTGCCAAGAACGTATATGAACAGGTCCCAGTCCGAGAAAAGGATGGAAGGATCCTGTTCATATGGACCTGTCGTCAGACAGAACACTAAATAATAATAAGATGAGGTGGTCTAGCGGTTAGAACGCTGGCCTTGTAATCCTGGGGTCTCGGGTTCGATTCCCGGCGGTACCCGAATTTATAACTTGTGTTGGGCAAGGCCGTGGTCTAGGCAACACGGAGTTTTCCTCCGTGGCATCCCAACAATTACTCCATTCACACACAGAAGAAGGCAATGGCAAACCACTTCTGGATCATCTGCCAAGAACGTATATGAACAGGTCCCAGTCCGAGAAGAGAAAAGGATGGAAGGATCCTGTTCATATGGACCTGTCGTCAGACAGAACACTAAATAATAAAAAAAACTTGTAAATAAATCTGATGATGATTGCCTCCTGGTTTGTTGTGCCGCGTAGCCTAGTAGACGTTTACCGAAGTTGCAGAGGTGCTTACTGCCCCCATCATCATGAGGGATTCATTACCCTGATAATGAAGGCAGCAAGCACCTCTGAAATGTCGGTAAACGTCTTCCAGACTACTCGGCACAACAATCAGGAAGATAACGATGTTTATACTCGCCGTGAGAACCTCAATTCTCGCCAAATCAATATGATTCGAAAATTATTTCTCATTTCATAAACATTTAGGACATGCATCGGTGAATTTTACGAAGTCAGAAGCCGCATCACACATGATAAGCCTACAGATGTACATGAGTATTAAATGTGTGAAAACGGCAAGGTGTGTGTAAAGGGACTGTGCTTCAACACGAACTGTCTGCAGTTGCTCAGACCTGCTCTGGGAAATATGGGCAGAAAGACGGGCGAATAACGAAAGGAGCACAGAGATGCTTAGATGAGTAAGCGGATGAGACGTGAAGGAAGGAGGAGCAGCTTTTAGACCTCTAAATCTTGTCCTAAGTTCCGTGCAGTGCTGATTCACATCAGCTACATCGATCAGGAGTGTTGGCTGTCTTCAGTTTCGCTTCCGGACGAGCGGGATGAGACGTTAAACACTGACTTTCTTTAAACCGGGGGCATTTTTGAAGAAATGGTCTAGTTACTTTCACTTTACAAAATTTTCCCAGTGCCATGCCTGGATTACAGGCTTTTTTATCCTCATTAGCATATACGTAAGGCTTTCACGGGGTCAGTCCGAAGAAAACTGTCTTCTTTCTTATCCTTTTTCCACGGTTTAATTTCTTCTTATTATTATTATTATTATTATCCCATCTATTCACCACTTTATGGGGTATGTACTTCTATGTACCCGAGACAGACCTTGTCCCTAAGGTACATAGGGCAGCAGCTATTTCCGGGATACATTTTGTTTTTAATATGTATTACATGTATTATATAATTTTATTTTATGAAAGCGTCTTTCGGATGATGTGTGAAGTTCCCAAAATGACGGTCGTCTGCAGTTCCCTGACGTCGTGTTCCCCCGGGATGTTGGCCAAATATTTTCTGAGTGACCTGGAGACAGTTCCTGTTGCTCCTATAACTATTGGGATTATTTTTGCTTGAACTTTCCACATTCTCTGTATTTCTATGAGAAAATCCTTGTATTTCAAGATCTTCTCTGCTTCCTTCTTAATAACATTCCTGTCAGTCGGTATTGCTATGTCAATTAAGAGGCAAGTTCCGTTTTTGTTTCTGATTATAATGTCTGGTTTATTATTTGTGATTGTTCTATCTGTTTTGACTTGTTGGTTCCACAAAATAGTTATTTGGTTATCTTCACTTGTCTCCACTGTCTTCGGGATGTGTTCATACCAGTTCCTGCATATGTTAAACTTGCCAGCACGGGGCATCCGGACATAACGTGATCTGTTTAGGCACCCAGACAACCGTTACAGTTTTCTCATTTTAGGACAGTTTCTGTTCTATCAGCTGAAACATATTTTCTGAATGACCTTGGTAGCCAATACAGAAATAGCCACTTAATGAAGCCCGTTGAAGGTTGTCGCCAAAAGCCTTCCATTTCGATCGCAAGACAGGCACAGTAAACGAGGGACAGCCGCGAGCCAGACTTTTGATTTTAGTTAGGTGGGGTGTTTGAGAGCAGGTGAGTAGGACAATATTTGACCTGAGAGGGGTGAAGTGAGAAAGGGACGGAGAAAAATTGTACAACGAAGTGCTCCATAATTTTCTCTATGTATTATTGAGGTGATCAAATAAAGGAATATGGGATGGGCGGAGCCTATCATCCATCGCCCTGGTAATAGAGGCAGTAAGCACCTCTGAAACGTCGGCCAACTTCTTTGTGAGCTTTTTTTTAACTTTGAAGGACTTTTATAATAATCCAATGTTTCTGAATTACAAGATTCGGGTGGTGAAAATTTGAAATGTTGGCAACTGGACCATGTCTATTGATGTTAAATTTTCGTAGCAACTGTTTGGCAGCCCTGGACCTACACTGGTTTCTATCGATTTTAGAGGGGCTTTTTTTTTTACAAGAAGATAGATTCGCGTCATTTCGACGTGCATACTTGTTTTTGTATGTACCTCAGATCTGGTGCATTGCGTCTGTAACAACGCAAGAGAAAGGACATTTAATTGTCAAGGGACAAACTGAACCGTAATGCATCGTGGAGTGAAGGACTGGGCAGCTTCTTCTCAACCAAGACTTTGACTAAACCATTAATTATAGGAGGCCCTTCAGTTAAACTTACCAGAATTTGTTTTGGAAACGTATGCTTTAATTTTTAGCATCTGATTCTCTGTATTTTTCACCGTGTTTGCTTTTAATTTACTTCTTCCGTCTTTGAAGGATATGTTACAAGCGTGTAACTGAGAATGGGTTATAATAAACTCACTTCTTACAATCTTCATATATCTGATCCGTCTACCTTTTTGCGTGTGAATTTGTTTTTATTTTATGATAAATATAATTAGGTATTTTATGACAGTGTAATTATTTATCCCGTTCAAATGAGGGTGTTTTCAAACACTTCTTAAAAGCTTAATTTCGGCGATTATAACCTGCTGTTGTCTCTCGTTGTTGAAATGTAGGTTTTAGTTTTATAAAGTGGTCATGGAACTGTCAGTACTTTATAAAATATAAATTTAGTTTTCTGTCTTACTTTATATTTTAAAATGTTCTAAATGGTCTTATATACTGATGCGTATTTCTTGTTCGGTTCAGTATTTGTGGGACACCGTATTCGTTAGCTATGCGCTGTCAATAAGGATGGAAGGAAAGAGTGGAAAATTGTCGCGATGTATGTACTGTACTTGTTGTAGTTGTGTGAACAGCTCAATTTGAAAGATTCGTAAATCCAGTTTCGGAAGAAATAAAATCACCACTGTGTGGGAGGAAAACTCCAATACCGTGACTTAAACTTCTGTCACCGACATGCAATACCAACAAATAAATTAAAGTAGTTTTTAAATTATTTGTTGAAAAGGAAAAGCGAGATACGGCATAATCGACGTGAGAATGAAGAGATTGAATGTAAAGTAAGAGGAAAAAGTATTCACGAAAGACTGATGTGTATAAAGAAAGACGGGAAACTGGAATGAAAACAAATTGACAAAGGCAACGAGATAAAGAAAAGCTGACGTAAAGGGAGAAAGTGGAGGGGTGGTTAGAAAGCATAAGTTCAAACAGAGGCAGATGAACGAATGAAAAAAAGTGAAATGCATGGATGCAAGAACAGAAACTTAAGGAACAAAACAACTGAAACTTAATGCAGTTTTCTCACCAGGGAAGTCCAGGTTCAGTCCTAGGTTAATTTATGTGACGGAGTAGCATTGCACAAATTGCTCTCTGAGTACGTCAGTTTTCCTATGAAGATCAACATTCCACCCATGAGATATGCGATGGGTCTCACCTGCCAGAACGTTCTCGAATCTAACTAGGATATTCATTTCTGACACTGCTGGAATCTAAGTAAAGAGGTCGACCTTAACATCTGTAACGTGTCGGCCTACAAATATGACATTTTAATTGCATGCATTCGATAGTAGGAAAGTTCTGGCAGCTTGACAGACAGATAACTCAGCGGTAGCACGTACGACAGTTATTTTTGGTAGGACATTGTCGTTTTCTCTCACATTATTTCCAGTTCATCATATTTGATCATTTACAATTTGAACGAATTTAATTTTGGTTAGTGTAGGAACAGAAGTCTTTATCTAATGCTTTACTTAAAATTTATTTACGAATCACATTAGGCCTTCAGCCGTTACTAGAAGCAGAGCTAATATGGTGTAGCCTGTATTTAAATAAACATAATAAAAATTTATAGTCGCGCGATGTTAACGTAAACTTTGAAACATTGGAACTTATCGACATTAAATGCACGTCAAGGACAGAGCAGCTTACAGAATTGCGAAGAACGAATGGGAAACAAATGTTAACTGTTATGGAATGTATCTTCCCGTCTTCTTTAATCTAGGGATGAAAACGAATTCGCACGAGTAGATGAGACCAAAACATTAATCCTGCTGACACTCACTCATGCAGACGAACATGCCTTGTCTGTCGCTGGTTTTTTGTCTTCCCTTTGAGACTGTTTATATTAACATTTTCCGTTTTTATCACAGCGACCTTGTTTTAATTTACGTAATTTTCTGAAGGATGGAATTTGTTCTGTGTTTCTTTCTTATTTTAAATTAGTGAAGGAATTAACGTGCACAGGAGTTAATTACCACGTTCTAACGGCCATTCCAATTTATTTTTCATATGGAAGAGAAAACGTAAAAACGTATTTCGTTTTAGATAAAGAAGAATTGACTGGAAAGCTGCAGTGCCAGGATTACATGTTATTTACTTTGTTGGTGAACGTCATTGATAAACGATTACCGGTATACATTGTATTAAAAGTGTGACGAAGTTTTAAGTAATATTCCATGTAACACTCCTATGCAGATATGTAGATGGGGGTCACAGATTAATGGATGGGTCAGAGGCGAACATATGGGTAAATGAATGTGAGTAAATGGATAAATGTAGAGGAATGTTCAATATTCATGCGCATGCGCTGGTATGTACAGGCTGCTGTTTTGATGGATGGATAAATTGATGATTAGGTTGATAAGTATACACGAATAGATCAATATACTATACATATTAGATAGATAGATAGACGGAATGAATGTGTTGAAAGTTTTTTGGGTGGACGGATGGATAAATTGTATAAATTATATATATCCATAGAATTATATCTGGTTGAGTAGAAGATAGGTACGCAACAGGTAGATGGATAACTAATAGATACGTATTAGGTAAATAAGTGGATAAAATTAATATGATGATGCTTATAATATAAGCAAAATTGCAGGGATAAATAGATTACGATCTAGATACGATTAGTTTCCCAGTAGTAGATTATGCTTGTTCCTATTGGTCACTGATATCCTAAATTGTGTTCATCACTAATTTCGTTAATAGCCTCTCTATATTTAAGTACGCCGTGTGTTAAGATGGGTTGACTTCCGGTGGAACAATGGCGGAGGAATGTGCTGCTTGGGAGTGAGGTAGTGGATTTGTATCTGCAAAATTATAGAGTTTAATGTGCAATAGATAAGTATCAAGGTCGATGGTATAACCAGTAATTGCGGAGAACGTCTTTCAAGAAACTGAGTACTTCACTAGGGCGCGTCTTCCCGCGTTTGTTTAAAATTCACTCGTATAAAATGCCACAATAAAGCAAGCAAGTTTTTAAAATCCACAAAAGAAGATTCTGCTCCTGATCGTAATTACAAAAATATTGTGTTAAAACCGGAGGTCAGAGGCCCATTAACAGGAATACTAAGAAGTTGCTGTGTTTTATTTCACCTGGTGTGGTAAGTCGAATCAGGCAAGAGTGAAGGGGTGGTCGTGTTTCCTCCACAGAATGCCACTGTCACTCTGGTGCTGAACCTTGAAGGGTTAGTGAACAGTGAAAACAGGGTGCAAAGTTCTTCGGGGAAGAAAGACGAAACATTGGGTGATAATGGTTGAAATTTGCCGGGGGTTGGGCTTAAGCAACAGTTAATAGTGTGGTCTGCTGTAAATTGAATTACACCAAGCTCTTCTGAATTTAACAGGCGATACGGTGACTTAATAGCACGCCTTCACACACTTAGGAAGTGACGTGATCTCAGATGTGTCTGTTAGCCTCAAGAAACTTGACATAGATATGGCAAGCCTGTGTATCAAGCACAAATGACTTGACAGATCATATACATTTTCCATGCCAGCTTTAATTTGAATAAACTTTCTTCTGTGTGAGATTTGAGTTCTTGGCGATGGTGAAAATTTTGATTGTGCTCATATGGATAATGACACGAGAGAGCCATGTAGATGGTGACCAGCCACCCTCTTCAGGTTATATCCAAACATTTTTCTCTTACTATTATGTTTTCATACCAACACATATTTTAATTAGTTGGATTAGAGTGACAGAATGAGCCGGGATAGCTCAGTCAGTATAGTGACTAGCTACGGGCTGGACGGCCGGGGTTCGATCCCCGACGGGGGCAGAGGATTTTTCCCCTAGCCTCTGCGTCCAGACCGGCTCTGGGGTCCACCCAGCCTCCTCTACAATGGGTACCGGGGTCCTTTCCCGGGGGTAAAGCCGGCCGGGGCGTGATGCTGACCACTCACCCCCATCTAGTGCCGAGGTCAAGGAAGAGAGGAGCTATACCTCCACTCACCCCAAGCGCCTACATGGCGTATAGTGGGACAAACTTTACTTTTTTTATAGAGACAGATTCCTTTCACTGATCTCAAGACTCCAAATAAGTTCGGACCTGAAAGGCCATTGGTTCAAAACAAGTTACGCCTATGACATATTTAATATGGAAAGAATTAAATTTAATTGAATGACTATTATTGACGTCCTTCTAGGCTCACTCTTCAATGACTGATCGACTGTACGGCTAACTTATAGCGGTCCTTAGGGATTTTCTATGCATTGTTTACTTAATATTGGTAGGACGTGTACGGTAAGAGTGGCTGTGATGAAGTCGAATATTCATGCAGATGTAGGCAATAGAAATAACGTGATTATGAATTGCCAAAATGATAAATAACCCTGGTTCTTAAGTTTTCGCGGTCGTGATTCTGAAGATGGCTGTCTTCTGGATTGTTGCGCCGTGTAGTCTGGTAGAAGTTTACCGACGTTACAGAGGTACATGCTGCCTCCATCACCTGGGCGATGAGCACTCATCTTTTACCGTCTTCCTCCTTGCATTCCGTTGCCCCTTTCTTTATCTGTGGTTCAGAAAACTTCAGGAATCGTGTTTGGAACCCTGCTTTCCGTCATTTTCTTGTCGGACGTTGCGCTGCGATGAAATACTGTAGTTGAGATCCCGAGTTCAGAAATAGCGGTCGTTACAAGCAGCAGCAGCGGAACAAAACAACCGCTGTATCCGTGTCTGTTCAGTTTTATGTCGGAATCCAGTTGTTATTTCTCTGCTAAATCATGGCAAACGGTTCACAGGAATGCGTTTTCATTACACATGTCAGTAATTCGTCAAGTCTCGAAACTCATGTATAATAGACTATGCCATTGAGTTTATCAGCAGCAAAAATAACTTTGTAGTCACCTCCCTTTTATGATTTCGATGCGTGTGGAGTAAATAAAACGGGCGATGAAAGTGGAAAGCTTAGTTCATAATGAACCGACAGTTGTAGCAAAAGACCTGTGAAATTCTAAACGTCACTTGTCACAACTACCAGCAACTGTCGTATGTTTAATGCCTCTTTAAACATTTATCCACTACAAAGAATGCTATCCATATCAAAACTCAGTATACCTTACATGTCTACCCCAAATGAACAACATTTTTCGCCCAGAAGAGTATAAAACAGTCGATATAACAACTTAATTTTCGAGTAGTCTCTCTGCCTGCATCTTGATAATGAACAGCGAGTTGTCGGCGAAATTTTGTTTTGGCAGTGTTTTCCGATCCCGTATGTCACATGAATGACTACCTTTCGTAAGTGCGGCAGTGACATAGTAGCGTAGGTAATTGCGTTGGACATGTACTCAAATCCCAGTTGTCTCCTGAGACTTAAATGTTCCTCAGAAGCTGGTTTCTATACCAGTACAGTTCCACAAGGCAACAAAGTTTCATCGTTCGGGTTCAAAAGGTCACTAGAACCGGACGCTGACCTCGCTGCTGTACAGTCTAGTGTGTTTTCACAATGTTCGAATTAACTTGAGTAAATTCGGGTGTTCATGGCATGCGCTGAGTCGTTTGGTGAAGCGGCAGTGCTTCTGTTAATTTTTTGTCGAGAGTTATCAGTCATGATATCGTGATTGAGGCTTGTAGATTCTAACAACAAATTCTCGGGTAAGGCGTTATTTTCGTGGCAAGAAGGGCTTCAGTCACTGGTAATTACATTTTGATACATACTATTCTTACCAACTGCTGAAGATATAAACCTTGGAGCTGAGGGATCGTCGTTTAACTGTTTTAAGAATTGATTATTATCAAACCTACCATGAGGATTGTTTTGGTAGTAACAATTTATGATCCAGCTTATTAAAATTTTTCAAATTAAACAGGCGTAATCAACGACTGCATTGATCGCTGTGTGGTCTTCTGACTTGCGATGTCGAATGGACTTGTAGGTGAGTACCAGCGTTTCGGAGGAAGATGCTGTCTCCATCATTAGGGCTGTCCACAAGTTCACAGAGCCTCACAACACATAAGACCACGATCGATAACTTCACCGCCGTGAGAATTTCAAATGTCAGTCACTATTTACTCTAAGGTTTTTCATACACACCAAGGGGCGTTTATTTACCAGTAACGCTAATAATTTGTATTTCAGAGACACCCTATCGAATCTTGACTGAGTTATCTGCTAACCACTCACGCCGTTGTTATGTGTCCCTGTTAGATGTCGGGAAGTATGACTTTGTGGAGTCCTTCGAAAAAAAATAATATTTTTACTATTTCCAGAAATGTAATTTAATGCATAAGGTCAGAATATTATTTATGAGTCTCGTTTTTTATTGTCAGGGTTAACATAAAACATTTAAAAGTGAAACTATACAAGTAATTGTTTTTTATCCTATTACGTAATGTAATGCGCACGTCTCACAGATTCTGATGTATTCTGATTAAGAATTAATTCTGAGACAATTAACCTTTCAGAAACATTGTGGGCTGGTGAATCGGCCCAGTGCAAGGATTTTATATACATAGGACAACACATCGTACAACAAAATGTGCATACACACGTGCTCTGAACACGATAACCATCCTATTTTTCTTCTGATAATACGAAATGGGCCGCGAAATCATATTATACAATTATAGGCCAAGCATGGCAGTTAACATAAGTAATTACATATATATATATATATATTAATAGTGTATAGATACAGAATATCAAAACATAAAATTAAAGCTATTATTACCTAAATGAGACACTCTACCTTAAGCTTCTGAATGGTTATCTCAATGTATTAAAACACTAAACCGAATCCTGTATTGTTCCCCACCTTTCCTTTACCTGGGACTTGTTATTCAATATAATCGCAGTTGCCCTCCATATCGTCATTGGTCTCTTATCATAATCATCATGGAAGCAGCAAGCACCTCTGAAACGTCGGTAAACTTTTGTCAGACTCCACGGCAACATTCTTAGAGGCAGTATTCTTAATTATGGATAAATATTCGTTGTTTTATTAAGGTCGCTTAGATTTTGTTGCCCTGGAATTTTCGACTCCAAATAAACTCTTTTTATGGTATTAAACCTGATGGAGTGTTTTGATATTATAGCTGGAACGACATATAAGAGAAAGAAAATACAATGTTTTTCTGTGCTCTAATCGTGTTATGGAGGAGCCATCTTCATCTTCCAGGGCTTTATGATCTCTAACTTTCTCATAACTGGAGACATCCATGGTGGATTAAATATATGTTCTGCCCCACTGCATGCAGGTCTTCAACGTAGGCTTTTTGCAAACTGTTCTTAAAATGCCTTTCTGCGTTCGTTCATTAGGCGTAGTCATATAATTTTAGCTCTTTGCCTTGGCATTCCTAGTCGTTCCATCACTATCAATCATAATTCGCATTAGTTTCCTGAATTCGTATTTGCAACCTCCTAAGAAATCAAACTCAACCTCGTAACCTTGTGTTTTACAATTCAAAATACACGTACGAGCAAGCTACAACAGCAGAGCTGATATTTCTGTCTCGTATTTGGAAGGCCAGTGATTCTACTCTCGACCCAGAGACCGGGTTTTCTGAACGACGTTTTTGCATTCTCTCCTCAATCTCTACACGGATAGTACCTAAAGATAGATAATATTTGTTGCTTGTTCAGTAGCTCAGAAAATTGTTTCGAACATCTTGTTTGTGCTGTTGGTCATTAAACGCCAATACAAGATATCTGGCTAGCTATAGAAATAAACTTGACCGAAAGTAATGCCATGCCCGGTACCTAAAATTATGCGAATTGCCAGTAACTAATTTTACTAAGGAAACTAGTCGTTTTAGTTTTGTAGTCCCGTATGCTATTGTAATTGGTCGCCGTAGAGAATTATAAGTCATGAATATTTAACGGCACTGGTCCTGAAAGCAAGTATAAACCTAAAAGTTGAACATCAGCGTAGCACACAAGTTTTTCAAATGCATTATTTGTAGTTTCGCAGATATCATTGACATTATTGTTAATTAATTGCAGAAGGAAAATTATTATTGAATTAAATTGAATATCACAATGCACAATGATGCATTGGCTTTGCTTGTAAATTGTTTTCTTAAATATGTACCATATTGGAAATTATTAAAATAATAGATGTTAACGACCTAATTTTTTATACCAAGTATTCACACGACGAGCTCTTTCTTAGAAAAATGACGAATTTCCACATTTTTCATCATGCAAGCGAAACAAGCAAGCATCATGATTCTCAGATGTAATGCTACTTTTTTTGTTTAATAGACGGTTCTTTACGTAGACGCGCTAATAAATTGTTTAGAAAGTAGATAAAAATTATTTATGTTGAGGAAATAAACTTTTAAATTTCAAAAGAACTGTCATTAAAAATAACAAATTGATCGCAAAAGAAACTGCGATTTCAACATTATTTGAATGAACAAAGCGTTTAAAGTCAAGGTACCTGTTAAGCTAATAAAATAAATTGTCCATGTTATGGTAGTTCAGCTGAATATTATTTGTTGGTTTTCTTTGGCAGTACATTAAATTCGCAGCTTATATTATTTCCTGTCAGTATGAGTTTCTGTCCTGTTCCTCAGCATCTGTTATATGCAAAATAACTGTATGACCTTCGATTAAAATGTTTGAAGTCTACGCTGTTCGTTGTTCGTTGAAAGTAATTTTGATTTATACCGATCAGTTGCTTTCCACTTTACACAAACACCAATTTGAAGTTTATAACATTTCTTTAAAATGTCTCAGAGTATACAAAATTGGTAGCATATGAGTGAGATTTGATCTCTTTATTTATTCCAGCTATGTGCTTGATTATTTATGAAATGAGACAGAAAATAGTATGATTTGAGATTTTCACGTGGTGAGTCTGAAGATGGCAGTCTTCTGGGGTATAACGCACTATAGTCTGGTAGAAGGTTCCTAATTTTTCAGAGGTCCTTGCTGCCTCCATCATCAGGGCGACGAGGAATTGCTTAACTCGCAACCATCTTATGACAGGAAATATCCGTTTCGTACAAATTCCGGTAAAACTTCAGTTTGGAACAAAAGTATGTGAACTGAGCAAAATACACAAACAAGTAACCAATTTACCACCAAATTCTAGCTTTTACTTTCCACTTGTACGATAACAATTGTTCACTTATGAAGCACAATGAAGCAGAGATTATTCCCGTAAAATCTGGGGATCATACAAATTTTTCTGTAACGACAACTATTCATTTAAAACATCTCCAGTTTTAGACAGACCTCAGTGTAGCTGGTTAAATTAAAATTGCGGTCACATGCTGAATATCAGGACATTGGTTTAAGGTAGGCCGTGACAACCGTTTAGTTTCCCATTCTTTTCGTTTTATCTAATTTCATATTATTCGACGTTAAATAAACATTGCAGTTGTGACAGAGTCCGTAAATCGACAAACTCTACTGGCAAGATGTACAAGTTTCGTGAAAAACCGTTAGTTGATTCAAAATTTATTAGGGGGTGGATGGACGCATGGAAATAATACCATACACATATATTTCTTTGTACTTCAAACTTCCTCTTATTTAAATAAGCTAACATATGTATTTTCGTCCCCTAACGTTCTTCCGTCCATTCTGTACTTCGATTTATACTTGAAATTAATCATGCCCGAAGCCTCGGAAGTTTATTTTGCCACACACTACAGATTGCTATCAAAGCAGAAAAGATTAGCACACTGATGATTCCTTTCGTTTTGTAGAACTGAACACTAATAAAGACGAGCTCGAGGAAAACTCATATATCTGGGTGTGTGTTCTTGCATGCTGAATGGTAAACGCAAATGACTAAGAGCCATGTGGTACAGAAACTATAATGTGCCCACCACTTCTTCAGTTCTGCTTAAAACCGAATCTACAGGATGATTACAAATGTACGCACTACTTCATCATTAAATGATTTACAAGATGGCTGTCTTCTGGGTTGTAGCACCGTGTATTCATCGCCCAGGTGATGGAGGCAGCAAGGACCTCTGAAATGTTGGTAAACTTCTACCAGACTACATAAGACAGAAGACAGCCATGTTCGTATACAGGCCGCTGAGATAACCTTAGATCCTGTTTTAGGTGTTGTTTGCACATAGTTTATAAAATTAAAGTAGCCTGGATTAGGATATAACTGGATCAGATCAGGGTTTAATAGCGGTTTTTTGAACAATGTAATGAACGTTTTTAAACCAAAAAGAAGCGAAATTTTGCGATCTGAACAACTGTAAACTTTCTGACAAGGACCTTGACTTAGTGAAGTACAGTTGATTCATTTAGTTAATAACAATTTGCCTGTGTTACACAGCGGGATGCTGCAATATGCATTCTCTATATAAAATCTGGTAGCTATTATCTAGTTAATAAATTATT
Source organism: Zootermopsis nevadensis (assembly GCF_977971745.1). Taxonomy (NCBI): domain Eukaryota; kingdom Metazoa; phylum Arthropoda; class Insecta; order Blattodea; family Termopsidae; genus Zootermopsis; species Zootermopsis nevadensis. Next base: position 17,825,543 of record NW_028259142.1, read on the forward strand.
TCTTATGGAGAAGTGTGCTAAGTGGGAGTTCTTGACTAATATATAGTACAACATTTTACCCTACGTAATTGCCATCGACTGCACTGGCAGGAAGCTGATGAGGGTACAGGGAGGCCAAACTGTCAGAGAAAGTGCGTGATGTATGAGTTGGCTGGAATTTCGTTTAACTTTTCAGCTGGGGATAGTCGACGAGATCCAAAATTAATTTATCATCAATTTAAGACAAGTAGAAGAGCAGGGCTCTGTTCCATGTTTAGACGCTTCACTTCAATTCATACTGTCAAATCTAACAGTCTTCATCATTTTCCGCAACTAATCACATTCGTGTTGATAAACTGAAGGAAGAAAGTGACACTTTCGACAAGCGTAGCTTTTGCCTGGACTGTGGACAAGATTATAAAGATGTACCTGAATGCGTTCATTGCAGTTGTACATAATCTTGGTTCACTGTAAAAGTTTTGTTGCACAACTGATCGCATTCCAGATGATCACACTGAATGCACAGACTCAAAGAGCGTAGATGGTTGTCCTGTGGGTTACAGCGCCGTGTAGTCTGGCAGAAGGCTACCAACGTTTCAGAGTTTCTTGCTGCCTCCATCATCAGGACGATGTGTAAGCGTAGCTTTCTCATTAAAAATATTCCATGCTTTTAAATGTTTCAAACAGAAAGTGTAAGTCGCGAGAACGAAGAAAGAAAGAAGAACGGTGAAATAGTGTAGGATAAATTTCTGGCTTATGTGATTTTAATCTTAAATACGCAATATTTTTGTATAGGAATAAATGTCTGTGTTTAAACGGAAGCTTTTCTAAAACGGAAAAGTGTTCAGACACCATTACAGGCAGGTTTTACTGTATTTTATTCCCATTATTTAAAGCAAAATGTAAGGCAGTCATTTCAGATTTTTGTGGGGTGAAATTTGGTACTCTATGTTTACTGTTAGGTCATTGAAATGTTGAGAGTTGTTCTACTGGTTAAGACATTTTTTTTCCTTAATTCGACAAAGACATTTTTTTCAGTGTGTTTACAAAATTTCATCATTAGTCCTGATTTAAGTAACAATTAAAAAAGTGAAGAACTTTGCATCTATTTATGTAATGTGCATTATCCTTTCGTATAGCCTATGCCTGAGTTTCTAAATTAGTCCTTTACTTTTACTATCAAATTGTTTTATGTATTTTTCATTAGATTCATGCGTATTACGTGCCTCGCCAACTTTCCATTGTATAGGTTTACTATAAAAATTCTTATCCCTCGACAACCACATTTTATGGACTCAAAATTTGTGACCGATAGAGGTAGTGTAGTAGGCATACGAAGGTCGTGAGAGGAGAATTGTGAATAATTTACGGTCTTTCCCATGTCTTGTAGCGGATCTGTCAAAGTGAAGGCTGGCTCTCGGATAAAGTAATTCAGATATTCGTTGTCAGAACATTTCATTGGCATCTCATAACGGCTGGAACAGTTCCTTAGAATGCCAAGCCTGTACTGCGATGGGAGGTCAGAAAGTAAGTTTACAAGTTCTTGAAGTAATATACTGAAACCTTCACTGGATAACACGTCATTATGTGATTCGTAAACTATTTTATGCAGTCATCTTGAGAATTGAAACTTACCATAGCGTGGGCTTAGTTTTTCTGTCGTCTGTACGTAGGAATCCGTGTCCTGTTCTGAAAATCATCAGTTTCCTGCCTACTTTTCATTTTTATGTAAGTTCTTCGATAATTGTGTTTTGTCTGTTTCTTGCGATGTAGCTGGATCTTGCAGACCAGACTATAAAAATTCCATAAATAGCCATTCATGATGAAGTTATTAATGATATAACAAGTTAGGATATGTATACATAAGAAGCCAAAATATAATTCTGACAAGCTGATTGGATCTGTTCCAGAAACATATCTGCGTCTTATCGTTCTTCAATATTGTGTCGGCAGTTTTCCTATAAGTACAGTTGAAAATTACATTTGCGTTAAATGAACAGATTTTTTGGGACAGATAGTGAAGTTTTGAGGTGGCAAATGAACTATAAGCATGCCACAATAAGTCTGTCTGTGGTCTTTCAATAATCGACTTGCTTCTGAAGAAGGTGGGAATATGCAGCGAGTTTTGAAATTTATATACAGTAATTTTTCGCCGGCCACGTACTTCAAGTATCCGCGGTTTTTCATTTGTATTTTGTTTTGACAACCACGGTATTTGATTTCATGTTTCTGCGGTTGTTAATATGTACACTGAAAAATTTGTGGTTTCTCCACCGACTTCTCTATTTGCACGTGACACGGCTATAATAGAATCCGAAACGAGTTTTTAGCTTCCAGACCGCTGTTGCTGTTAGCGGTTAGAACGCTGGCCTTGTAATCCTGGGGTCTCGGGTTCGATTCCCGGCGGTGCCCGAATTTATAACTTGTGTTGGGCAACGCCGTGGTCTAGGCAACACGGAGTTTTCCTCCGGGGGCTTCCCCGGTTTCTCCGTGGCATCCCAACAATTACTCCATTCACACACAGACGAAGGCAATGTCAAACCACTTCTGGATCATCTGCCAAGAACGTATATGAACAGGTCCCAGTCCGAGAAAAGGATGGAAGGATCCTGTTCATATGGACCTGTCGTCAGACAGAACACTAAATAAAATAAATAATGTGCCCATATTTTATGCTTAGAGGTATTACATATATTTTATGTTTGATGAAGCAACTTCGTTAAACATTGGAGCTGACTGTGTTCTGAGTTGTAGCGCCGTGAAGTCTGGTAGAAGTATACTGAAACGTCGGTAATATTCTATCGGAATACGTTAAGTAACAACCCAGAACACAGCCATCATTATAAATAAACCGCTTTACCGTTAATTCTGAGAAGAATTTGAGTTTGTTACAATCTGAGCTGTAACCGGTTAGGAATTTGGAGGAATCCAGAATTCGGATGCAGTTTTTCTTTTGTTATATTCTTCTCTTCGCTTCGTGTTTCGGGAAGCAACCGACGGCAAAGCGAATTGAACATTGCATTAATAATATCGGAACACAGCGAGGCGTCACATGTACAATCAATAATAGTCTGTAATCTACATTTTGGGCGAGATGCGAAATTACAGAACCGGAGCAGCGAAGGATATATAATAATATTATGTAGATGAAATAGTAAATATTATTAGACCTTATTTAGAATCGGCCAGTGGTTGGTTATAATTATTATTTTATTTGCTTAGGGAGATTATATGTGTCCGTACGCTTGTTTCATCTCCGAATCTACTCCACGAATTAAAATTTTAAACTTACACGAAGAATTTAATTTCAGCCCAGTATATTTTCTCTAAATGAAGATAGAATCGAACTCTTCAGGTATAATGTTATTCTAAAAACATTTTACCGTGTAAAAAAGACAAATTATTGATGCTACTGAGATATGCATTCCTGTTTTCTATTTGGTAGGTTCTGGTGATTCAGATCATGCCTCGGAGACCGGTTATCCTGAATGACGTTTTTCTTGGTTTTCCTCAGTCCATAATGCTAGATACTGCTTTTAAATAAGCTACTTCTGCCTTTTTCAAAATCCTTCTGTATTTACCATTTATCACCTTTTCCACTGATCCACTATTCTTTGTAACCTCTGTAGTTGTAACAGTGCTGGTGATTAACCTAAAAATCAGTTGATCTCACACCACATAGTCCGTTGCGGTTCCGAAAGGACCACGGTTCACAGATTGACAGCCACTCTTCTGGAGAGTTGTACAAACTTTCAAGTACACATACGAACAAAACTGAACCTGAAAAGTCGTATAGCTTGAGGTCTTTGAAACATGAACTCGCTGCTTTTCTGTTTTCGCTGCAGTTGCCTTTGAGTATAAAAACAGAGCATTTCGAGTTGTTTATAACGTAGTGTACATTGAAACAAAGGGATGCTGGTGCTTATGGTGTGGAAAATTTAAAGCCACGCTCTGGCCTGTTGCAGGCAGAGTATTTCCCATAATATGACGTGTGTTGCTGGACAAGTAAATCATGCCATCTAGTGTAGATTTACGTATTGCATGCAATGGTAATGGATTCAACAGCGTAAAATTAATACTTGATAATCGTTATCTCTTATTATTTTAGCTGCATAAAACATCAGTAAGCCGAACAATTATGTTCATATTTGAGATATTATCTACATTGGCAACGGGTGAGAGAGGATGGGAAATTTAATGTATATTATTTGTTACCTCTTGTGGATAAAAATATCCCTGAAATAGCGATGTTTATAAAGAAAGAAATATATTCCAGAAATTTATTAAATAAGCTTAGATCTGTTTTAAAGTGAAGAGACTGCTTGGAAGTCTTTGGCGTAGATGGGATGAGAGGAAATGTGGACTTGATATAACTGACTCAGAATAAAGACATCTAACAGGCTCCTGTGAGCACAGTAACGAACTCGACAGGAGTCTTAAAAAGAGGGACATTTCTTGATTAGCAGGCCTAGCTTCTCAAGAATGACTCTGTTCCGTGGAGATGGTTAGTAAAAAGGGGAGAAGAGGTGCTCACTCTTTAATTATCTCTGGTACTACGACTCAAAGTTTCAACATCGCTAATTTGATGTGATTCTGAGCGAGATATGTCCATTTCCCACACCCACGACATGTTTAAGATCCATTTTAATGTTACCGTCCCAGCTTCCCCCTTTGTATTCAAAGTTGTCATATAGCAAGCGATTTTCTTTCCAAAAATTCAGCATGCAATATTTGTTTTCTATCCTTCTGCCCGATTCGACGTACGCTACATGGTTCCATTCCCTTAATAAAACTAGGTGATTTCCTTAAATAACGAAGTTTTACTTTTAGATAAATTTTGAAATATTGTATTGATCGCTTGTACTCTCGTTTTACGTCGAAGTAACGGACCAATTTTAACAGCCGTTTTTGTTTTGTATTAGTTTTAATAAAATTTAAACGTGGAAATTTGAAATATTAGGTGTAAAATATAGTCAAAAGCTTTGAATATAGGGGATTATTGGAACTCTTTACTTGGAAGTTCAACTTTTAGCAATTTCCAGATGTGTTTAACAAAACTTCAAAGGCTACATAATGTCAGGAACGGAGGCAAAAAAAGACGCCTTTCTAAAGATTATTTTTGCTATTTGTGTTCTAAACCCCTGAAGATACACGGGCGTACAAAGGAGATTACTTTTGTGAGTCGATTTTACTATAGTTTGTGTTGTATGTAGGCTATTACTGTAAAAATGAAATGGATTAAGACGAGGGGATGCTGGGTGGAACATGGCTATTTAAGCACACAAGAGGGGTAGCGCTGCAGGTGAGTGCTGCTCGAGGCAACAAAATATAGACGGTTACGATCAGAAGGGTCATGTACAGTACCCTACAAAATACGATAAAATCTAATGATAAGAAGTACATTTCACACTGTACATACCGACCGTGATATAAACCTGTGAGGCCTGTATATTGCAGTATACCGCATGTCTTCTCACGTCATGAAATTAATCCTTACCTCATTAATTTTCATCTTTGTCTCTTCACGTATTAGGCATCTCATTGCCTGTACCGGCCGCAAATGCCTCGTCACAGTGTCGCCTAGACTTTCCTCCTGCACTACGTCCGGTAGGTTTGACCCTACCTGTCTTCATTCATTCCATGTACATAAATTTTTAACATATTCCTGTATGCAGCAGATTAATTTTTCAACTCTATCAATGACTTTAATATTTCATGTATTTCACTGTATTTTGTCTAAGGTCTTATCCGCCATTTTTACTTATTCTCATTTTCTTTAGTTTTTGTCTTCCTATGCCCGTATCCCACCTCCATATTTTGTGAATTGTTTAACTAATAAATTTATATTTAATTAAAATATATAGTCTGGATATTATTTGTTGAGTTGCCTGAGAATTATTAACTTGTTCTTGCGAATGTTTGTTAGTCCACGAAAGCACTACGTATCAAAGTGAGATTAAGTGTTAAACTGTCATAAACGTCGAGATCTCGGTCTGTAGGACTGTTCTGTCATTGATTAATTAATTCTTAAACCTTATTGCCCTGAATCGCACTTTCTTTACCCTGTTGTCTTAAGAAACAGCGAAGATTTCTTAGTATTATTTAGTAATATTACAATAATCCGTTTAGTAGGAACGAACTTAAATTATAAAGTACGAAACAATTTGCAGAGATGTCTCCTGGTCATCTGGCCTCTCGCGACTTCATGTTCTAGAACGGTCCTGAGCCCTTTTCAGCGAACAACTTCTCGTCCTGCAAAGTGAAGTGGACCGCACTTTGAGAGGACGGACTTGTTAATTATGAAGTCTGAACGTGTCGCAAGCAAAGAGGCGGAACCTTGCCCAATATTCTGATCACAAAAGGAAAGTTTTACATGGCGTACGAGAGCGATATTTTTCATTCAAGAACATTTCACTTGGATTTTTCATATAATTCCATTATTTATCACAGAAAGACAGCCTTATATCACCGTGTCAGTTTGTCTGTCCCCTTAATAACTTTAGAGGATATTAACAAAATTCTAGCTTTTTACAATCTTTATACTTCTTTCAGATACCATTAGGCCTGAAGTGGGAAAGGTAAATTTTTAGGATGTGGTAGTGTAAAAGGAGAGAAATTATTTTCTTTTTTATTCCTTTATCTTGTTTCTCTTCCTTTCTTTATTTGTCTCCTTCTTTTCATTATCCTTCACTGAGTGCATATAAGACATTTGCTTCAGAATGGACAAATCTGCATGTTCTTCTGGTTCGAGATTACAACTCCTGAAGCAAGAAATATTCTCTAAAACTGGCGACTTTTTTATTTCACATCATTTCTTATTGAACATTCTCAATAATTACTCGCTCTATCTACAATGTAGCCTATAAAATTCAGAAATTGTCGTTAAATAAGACAACAAACAGCAAATGAATATTGGTGGGCGCGATGTGACATGGATTTATTGATGTATTTACCTGCATTACTGTGCTTTCAGGGCCTGGAAAGGTTAAAGATGGAAACGTTGGGGGTGGGCATCGCGAGTTCTGGAAGTTATTGTTTACTCGTAAGATGACAGTGATAAATCTTCGAGTTTCATAGCAACAGAAAGTTCTCAGAACAGCTGAACGCTGCTAATATTAAAGGTAGACAAATCATAATGCAAGCACAGTTCATTAAATACGCCTCTAATTTGTTCTGTTAAAGCCATACCTGTGCTGGGGCCGCGTTCTGGTAGCTAAATTGATTTTCATGAAATAAATTTTGGCAGACAAGTACAAAAGAAAATCCTTTTATTTACAACTTCTGGTCTCCGCACAATCATCAAGGCACCTTTATGCAGAACACTAAAGAATTGAAATTATAACACCAAAAACCGGGTAAAGGATATCTTATTTTAGAAAAATTGTTTTTGTGATTATAAGGCGGCCATAGCTTAATAATTTATAGGGATAGGTGCTTTAGTTGGTAAGAAGACTAATGGGTAAGATTGGGACAAGGGCATTAGATGGAGATGAATGATCAATTTCACGCCCCGTCTACTTTATCCCCGGGAAAAATATTATTACTGGCCAATTAAACAAATTTAGCATGCATGTAATTCTGTTATCATCGTTCTTTGAAGTTTACAATCTGAGAGAGAGAAATAAAAAAAACGAGAGAGCGAGGGAGGGGAATGCTATTTGATTAAAACCGTTAGAAAACCAGTTGATGAAGAGCAAACTAAATGTTTGCTCTCTCACAGACGAGCGGGGGAACAGGGAGACCATCAGCCCACAAAATGAAAGAGAAATCAAGATTTGTTCGATAAATAATGAAATGTCACAGTTTGAAATACAGCGAACATAATTAATTTTTCAGCCGTGAGTACTCTGGAATTAATTCCCAATCTTATAGAAATTAATTATACAAATGTAAAATAAAATGAGAATCGATAACATTTACAGTCCTTCAAAAACGCCTTGCTGGCACAATTCATTGTTAGAAGTTATGCGCTAGGATTATACAGGTACGGATCCAACCTGGAAAATACTTAACCCTTTCCATATCAGGCACGAACTCTGTTGCTAGTATTTTGTATCTCAGAAGATGATTAGAAGAAACGTGCATAGCAATCCCTCAATAGTGTCTTTTTAACATACAGTTTATACGTTACCATATAAATGTGTGTCTAATTGCATGAGAAGGTTTGTTTAAATAAAATTAGCATATAAGGGGTTAATTTGTTACCTCGAGCAGTCTTATAGATGTGAATTTTCACCGCGGAGGCCTGGGCCCTATTCCGAGGCAGCCCATTATTCATTTTTTGTGGTCGAAGTCTAGCTGAGTAGATTTTTCTCAAAATATTTCGGGTTTCCCTGTCAATCTTACCTCCACAATTGCTTCGTAATTATTTATTGCTACTCGTGGGGTTTGCGATAGGCCAAACGATCCAGCGTGTTATCACAGCCTTAGTCCTTAGTTGAGATTTCATCTCTGAATCATCACTGAACAGCCTAATTTAGTTTGATCAAAATAAATCAATTTAAGGTGATAAAGTTTAAAATACAACGGAAAATAATAGGTATAAGAAAGCCTTTACCAGCATTAATAATATTTACGTGATGAAAATTCCAGCAGTCAAACTTGCATTTATTTTGTAACATAATATATGCGCTTTACAAAATGATGAAAATAATTAGCTTGAAGTTCCAACAGATAACAATGTTGGTTTTTTGTCTTTATTAATAATTACTTCATACACTGAATACAGTTCATACGACTTCAGTAGTATGTCTGTAGGGATTTAGTAGCAAACAGGAGTCATGAGTTCTTTCTTAAAGTTTTTGTTATGCAGGTTATAATGGCAGAATGGCAGTGCCTATGTGAGAACCCTTTTTAGAAAGATTTTTCTTGTAGATTAATACATCTCAGTAGGCTTATCTACCGTTATTCAAAAACAAGGATTAATTCTGAGATATAGAGATAAAATTTCTATGAACTGCAACTAATTTACGGCCATTATATTTTCACAAAATGTTCCTCCTTCCCTTTATTTCTGTTCTTTTCTTTATTCGCTTGCTTGTTTTGTTTCATTCATTTATGATTTAATTTTTCTTACCATGTTTGCTTCTTCCTTGGATTCTTTATGCATTTATTTTCGAATCATTTCCTTTTTCTTGCTTTATATTCTTATTCAGAACTATTTTCCGCCAGAAAAACTTCATAACGTAAACTTTTAGTGGGCGGAGCTATCTGTGCCCGTCACGTGATTATCTAGTGTTACAGCTGGATAAGTTACGTAGTGACCCAAGAATCATCTCATTCACTTCCGCCGGTGACAGTTACCCTGATTGAGATTCGTCTTTGTTTTCCTGCAAAATGCTTTGTCATAACTGCAGATACTCCACCTAGATTTCCGCCCATCCTCCTTCATCATTTCTGATAGCCTAAAATGTGACGCGACTATATGTAACGTCTGTAGTTGATACGGCAAAGTTAAAAAACATTGTCAGAAAGCTTAAGTGTGAATAAATATTCAACACTTTTTTGATCTCGGAACAAGATGGAACTGAGTAGCCAGTTTCACGTTACGTCTGTTTTACTCCGGTGGATAGAATTTCTGGTTTCATTTGGATAAGAATCTGGGTTTGCAGTAGAGCCGTTCTGGACAAATTTTCCGTCGCTGCTGCATGAACATGAATACAGTTTTCGCGGATTATAACCAATATATTTAGTAGATAGGCTTAACTGTTACCTCTGTAGTGTTTACAGCATCATTAAATTAAATATGAATGTGTGATTGCATTACATGCACAATGTCTAACAGCTGCAGTTTATGGAAATGTTAATGGTTGTTATAAATGAGAACTTGCTTGTTTATGTTCGTAAAAAAAAACAATTAACTGGAACGTGGTATATTTTCAGCTGAATAATTGCGCAATCGACACGAGCATGAAAGTTGCTGAGCGCTGCAATATTTGAATTCGTGTGAAAATATACACAAAATATTAATTGAATGCAAAAAACCAGTTTTTCCTTGTTTACGCCATAATTTCATTTTTTATTTGTCGCTTTACATTTTGTATACAATTTTGAACCACAAATGGACTCTGCTGAACGGCATATGAAAGTAAAACTCTTCACAAACCAAAGGTTTGTGTTCGAATTCTGAGCTCATTGGTGACTATGGTAACCACCGGCTTTAACATTCATTAACCCACGTTTTTCCCCACAGAATATATGTATGTTTTTTTTAATGTTTTTCACCGTAAACAGCGAATATTTCCCTAAACAGCATTAACCTATTTATCTTTGCAAAGGAGATGCGTTGTGTTATCTCTGAAGGAAACACTGATTGTTAAGTGGATGAACACAATATATAGACACATCGTATTATTTTACTATATTCCAGAGTTGATTTTAATTATTTATACAATAGTTGAAACTCAAAATGATGGCTGGCGTTGTTATAATAGAGTCTCAAACGATACTGAGAGCGCAAAGCGGGGCACATATGATGGGTTAAAACTACTCTTAATGAAGAACAGAACACTTATTCGTAGGTAAGGTTGAATGCCTAACCTATAACAAATAGGAACAGTGTTATTAACGGACTTTTCATTAGAAGCCGAAGGTTTACATTGCTTATAGCCCCACTGAAAACCGTCAGTGGACACAATCCTGAGTCAGTTTATTCAGTTCCAACAATAACGTACTATTTATCGTTTTATTGTCATTCTTAAAGAATTATCTCAACCAAATTCGTATCCATTTCTTGCATCCTCCATCCGACCTACGTATGAGATTAATCATGGCCTTATTTTCAATACCATCATAGCATCACGTGGTATATATAATCGACGAAGTTCTTCGTTACGTAACATTCTTAAGCGACTTTGCACGTGCGTCAATTCGACACAAGCATTCGACGGTTAAAATAGATTTTGCAGTATAAATGTCCTCCCTGTCGATAATGAAGCTCTGAATTTATATTAGCTTATTTTGGGAGTTTGAAAGGGTTGAAATATTCTAAAGCTACTTGATTTACATGCAGTGATATTAAATTTGAATTATGATGCTTCAGTGCCAGAACTCTATTCAGAATGCGGAAAAGGGATTCCCGCGGCTTGCGTCATTCAGTGTAATGGTAATGAGATTTATAGTTGCGCGGAAATTTTCCGCCTTTTTTGGCACTGTATAACATAGTGTGATGGACTTGAGTGTGGTAAAGTTACTCTTTATGGACTGTAGTAATAGGAAAATTACTCCATACCACCTAGTAACTTACAGAAAAATTTCCGAGTTTGGAGTTTACAGAGATATAAATTATTTATTTGAATACAACTGTCTTGTCGAGTGTTGCACTTTGTAGTCTAGCAGATACTGACCAACGCTTCAGAGGAGCTTACTGCCTTCATCATCACAGTGATAATCAGCGCAAGAAAACAAAATAAATAAAGAGAAACGAAACATGAAAGAAACACAGGATGGAAGACAGATGAAAGAAGAATGAAGGAAAGAATAATTAAAACTTGAAGGAATGAAGGAAGAGAGGAATGCGATTGAAACAGAAGGAACGAGAGCAAAGAAAGAATGGAGAAAAGAACAAAAAAAACATGAAGAGAAGCAAAGGAAGAACGGAGACACTCATGCAACTGCCAGTGTTTGCTTCATTCTCTCCTGATTCCTTCTGTTCGACATCAGACTGGGTCTATTTAGGCATTGATGAAAATTACCGAGCCTACGAAACGTGCGGAGATTACACGCCCTACAGCAGTGTAAGAGAAGTTGCCGCCTGAGTAAGGCGAACCTTTTCTCTATTGGTTTTAAAAGACGTGTTGACTCAAGTTCTCGATCTTTTAATGTATTCAGATATATCTAACATATACGAAGGGCTTTAGGGTAAAGTTTGAGCTTGAATTTGTTTCTATATACATATATATTTCCATAAGCAATGTAGATATATTTTCTTAAAAATCTTTACCCAAATTGGCTTTGTCAGATACATTGTGATTTAAGGACGCAGAGAAGCGGATCGTTATTTACTTGCGTGAAACGTGAATGAAAAATAATTTGAGAAGGGAACAAGAGGCTAGTACATAAATATATGGATGAATGAATAAATCATGTAAGTTAATGAAGAATGAAGGAAAGGGTGCAGATACAATGAAAGAGAACTACACGGGAATATTAAAGATATCGAAATAAAATAAGTAGCAAGGAAAATATTTAGTATCTCTGTGAGAAAAGAATAAAATTAGAAGAATGAAAGACAAATGGGATAAGAAATAAATTAGATAAAGGGGTACGGAATGAATGCTATGCAGACTGAAAAAGGGGAATAATGTAATTATTGCCTTCTATTTACCTATCGTTCCGAACGCAGTGTAAAGACAGATTTTGTTGCAAAATATACGTGGCCCCTCATTTTGAGATCATCCAGAGAGTGCTTGGACCAAAACTAATAAATCCTTCAAGAGCGCACAAACGCACGCGAGCAGCCATTGGTTATTAATGACTTGTTTCAAAACAAGTTTTAGAAACGAACGGCTTGTGAATGATCTGTAAGCAGACTTGTCGTATCACACGAGGTCTGTCACTATATGACTAGAAGTGTCAACGAAGTTCGGCTAATAATTAGGTTATTTAACAACGATTTTAGAACTGTACGAGCTAAAGTCTAGAATTTTCAAAAGAGAGTTGGAGTTAGTTGGCTATATTATATTTCATTGTAGAATTGATCCTTTAATAATACTGACATGTGAGAATGCGACAACACGTGGTGGTCAAACGTAGAAACAGACGCACTAGTAATTTTCGTCTTGATTCGAAGTCTGCTAACCACATCTGATTGGAGAAGCCCATTCAGTGAGTCGTCGTCCGGAAAGTTTACACACGATCCTCTTGTAGCAAACTTAAAGCAAGATTTATGGACCCGTCTTCTATGGAATCACTTTTACAGGTAGTGTTCTCTGTAGCTATCAAGTATCTATAAATACTCAGGTGTTTCTCACGCAACGTGCTCGGGGTTTGAATATATGATTAAGCAAAGTGCTCGTCTATGTGTTTTATATTAAACTTTCCTTCTACATTACAAGTATCGTGCTCAGTGCTTAAGGCGGAAGAGGTAATGTCTTGTGTGTTCCAGAGCACAGATTCCCCTTGAATGAATACAGGTGCAGGGGATTTCAGGCTGTACGCATTATTAACGTTTGCATTAAATGGAAGTGAATTGTCAGTTTCACGTTCCGGCCGAATTACCACCCTTTACACATTTGTATGGAGGCTAGTTAAAGCTCTGAAGAGCGCATATACCGAGAAGGCTGGTGTAACTGTAGTACTTTGCACTTGTGTTTGAGAGATACTCGGTACCTTAAGGTGAATTCTAAAACATCTTGAAGTAATCCACGACCACCTCCTTCAAAACCCTTACCTACTTACTATTCATATATTTATCACGTGGGCTTTCAGATATTGAGATTGGCAGCGATATATTGAATAGACAGTTGCGGATAACCGACAATGAGTGGTCCTCCAGCTTTTTATTTGGGCAAAGGGGCTGAAAGCTCCTCCCTAAATACCAGCACGTGACGAAATGTAAAGTACAGCATCGTGTTTGGAAAAGGCAGCAATGAACCTTTTGGCTGCATACAAGCGGGAAATTTATTGACTAGCTGAACGACAACGGAGTTTTGTAGTTGATACAGGAGATGGGAGAATACTATTAAAATGAATTTTAGGGACATTAGGTGTGAATTTGTGGACTGGATTCAGCTGGCTTCGGTTGATGGTTAGTGGTAAGATTTTGCGAACATGGTGATGAACCTTCGAGTTTCGTAAGGTAGAGACATTTCTAACAGAGCGATTGTTAACTTCTCAAGACGCACTGTACTCCGAGGAGTTAGTAATAGATAAAGCGTTGTTAAGCAACGTTCAAATCAGTCAGCAATGGACTGTTATTGAGATTACCTTTTTGTCGTAGTGTTGCCCCGGAAATGGAATTACGCGGTTGAGGTCGGATAGGTAGACGAAGAGGAATACCAATTCCTGTAAGATGAGATACTGGCCGTGAAACTAGTGAATTGGATGAGTGCCAGGAACTCTTGGATTTATGGGCTGAGAAGAACAGTCGTAAAATACCACACTGAAAAGTATCGTGTTCTTTAATTTACTTTTTCCAGAGGATCCACACATCATTTAAATACCTCAGTTAGGTGTTTATAAACCTTTTCCATTTGATGGCAAGGAATAGTATCGTTCAGTACCCCACAACAGACCTATATTTAAATTAGTTTTTATTCTCGGTATTACTAAATTAAATAAATATTGAATAACTATAAATAAATGTAATAAACAATAAATAGATAGTATACAGGTATGAAGTACACAGAATATGACACTCCAATCTATAATGTCTTTCTTTTCCCATATTCCCCGAGGACAGAGTTGACCTCTGCCTTTAAAATCTCTATCAAGACTGTATACGTATAAGCGCTCCGATATGGGAATCATGCATCATTATTGCGCATGTACTTGTTTTATTACGGCAACGTAAATAATGAATTACAGACTATCTCCAGACACTTCGAATATTAGCCAGGCAGTATTTATAAAGTGTTCTAAATTAACGACGATTTTAATGCCTAAGTATGAATTCAGTCTACATACTGTTACCCTCTCTCTTTGAAATGTATTTTATCCGTCCAATTAAGTCTAAGTGCCGCTGATATTTCAAAATTATACTTTGTACAATATTTGTTGCCCTCACACTTCATAACTGTAGTTATCAGAGTGATTATTCTCATGTAACGTTGCGGTCACTGTAAGTCCAAGGTCATCAAAAACTTAGGACAAGATCGCTCCAATAGTTTTCCAGATACAGGTCATTATAATTCTCAAGGTTATACATTTTCACGCTTATTTATTCCAAACCGTAAATACCTGGTTGATCATACTCATGTTCAAATGAGGTCACGTATAGGTCAAAGTCATACCGAAGAGACGTTAATATCGGCCCACTTATTCTCCAGATACAGGTCTTTAAAATTCTCAAGGTCATATCTGTTAACGCTTATTTCTGCCAAACCGTAAATACATGATTGACCATACTCACGTCAAAATGAGGACGCTTATAGGTCAACGGCGTATGTAAGTCAGGACAAAATCGGCCCACTAATTTGCCAAATATAGTTCTTTAAATTTCTCAAGGTCATATCTTTCCACGCCTTTTCCCGCCAATCTGTAAATACCTGGTTGACCATACTTATGTCACAACAAAGTAAAGTATAGGTCAAGATCATACAGAAGTCACGTCAAAATCGGCCCACTAGTTTCCCAGATAGGGGTCTTTAAAATTCTCAAGGTCAAATACTTTCACCCTTATAACTGCCAAACCGTAAATACCTGATTGACAATACTCATGTCTAAATGTGGTCACGTATAGGTCAATGTTATATGGAAGTCTCGATTAAATCTGCCCAATAGTTTCCTAGGTACGGATGTTTAAACTTCTCAAGGTCATATCTTTTAACGCTTATTTCTGCCAAACCGTAAATACCTGGTTGACCATATTCATGTCAAAGCGAGGTCACGTATAGGTCAAGGTCATACCGAAGTCACGTCAAAATCGACCCAATAGTTTCCCAGATACAGGTCTTTAAATTTCTCAAGGTCAAATACTTTCACCCTTATAACTGCCAAACCGTAAATACCTGATTGATAATACTCATGTCAATATGAGGTCACGTATAGGTCAACGTCATATGGAATTCACGACATAATTGGCACTCTAGTTTCCGAGATAGGGGTCTTTTAAATTCTCAAGGTCATGTCTTTTCACGCTTATTTCCGCTAAAGCGTAAATACCTGGTTGACCATACTCATGTTAAAATGAGGTCATGGATAGGTCAAGGTCATGTCAAGACCACAAGATCACGCAAAATGTTTGAGAATTAGAGGCCTCAAACTGTTCAAGGTCATTCGAAGTACTATTTTCGCACGCATATACATAAAGAACTGTAGGAATATGACATTGCACACATCATTTAGAGGTCACAGATATATTAAGGTCATGTGAAGGTCACAGTATACTCAGTGATTATTTGTGTTGGGTTAGATTTCGTTAGGTTGGGTTAGGTTAGATTGGGTTAGTTTCGGTTAGGTTAGGTTGGGTTAGCTTCGGTTAGGTTAGGTTAGGTTAGGTCCATTAGGTTGGATTAGGTTGGTTTAGGTTAGATTCGATTAAGTTAGGTTGGGTTAGGTTACGTTGGGTTACGTTGGGTTAGGTTAGCTTAGGTTAGGTTAGGTTAGTTTAGGTTAGTTTGGTTAGGTTAAGTTAGGTTAGGTTAAGTTAGGTTAGGTTAGGTTAGGTTAGATTAGTTTAGTTTAAGTTAGGTGAGATAAGGTCATATCAGGTGAGGTTAGGTTAAGTTAGGTTAGGTCATTTCAGGGCAGGTCAGGTCAGGTTAGGTTAGGTTAGGTTCTGGTAGGTTAGACCGTGTATATTGAACGGTATTCATTTCTTGCACACGGCGCCACGACGTGTTTTGCCCCTCTGATTGGCATCGACTATCTAACATATTGCCCACCGTAATACAACGAATTTTACACCATTTTTTGGCGTCATGTGATGGCGTAACGACGCTCGGCGTCGGTTTTCTAATTGAGTGCTCGCTGTTATATGGAGACATCTGATGTGAGTTTGGCGTTATTTGAAGGCGTCGCGACGCCGGGCGTCTATTTCTCAAATTTTTTCTCAATGTTATCCCAACTGTTTGAGACGCACACGTGTGATACTGTGATGGCGTCGCGGCTAATAGCTTCGCGACGGTCGGCGTCGGTTTTGTAGTTCAATATCACTTTAATGTAGAGACTTCTCAGATGTAAATTTGAAGTCTTTTGAAGCCGTCGCGATGGTTGGTGTCGCGACGCCGGGCGTAGATTTCTTAAAGTCGCTCCCAATGGTATACAAACTGTTTAAGTCGCTCTCCTGAGGTACTGTGATGGCGTTGTGGAGAATGGCGTCGGTTTTTCACTTTCGTATGGTGTCTTATGTGGACTTACCTGCGGTAAGTTTGGCATATTTCAAAGGCGTGGCCATGTTCAGCGTCGCAACGCTTACCGTCTGTTCACTATCATTGTTTCTAGTCTTATTGGATGCAAGCCAAGCATTGCGGAGGCTTTAGGATGCGCCAAGGTTAGGTTGGATTAGGTTTGGTTAGGTGGTTAGGTTAGGTTAGGTTCGGTTGGGTTAGGTTAGGTTAGATTAGGTTAGGTTAAGTGAGGTCAGGTCAGGGTAGGTTATGTTAGGTTAGGTCATTTCAGGTAAGGCCAGGTCTGGTTAGGTTAGGTTAGGTTAGGTAAGACCTTATATATTGAATGGTATCCACTTCTCGCATATGGCGTCACGACGTGTTTTGTCCCTCTGATCGGCGTCAACTATCTAGCATCGTACCTACCTTAATACAACGGCTTTGACGCCATTTTTCCGTCATGTGATAGGATAACGACGCTCGGCGTCGCTTTTCTAATTGAGTGCTTGCTGTTATCTGGATACATCTGATGTGAATTTGCCGTGATTTGAAGGCGCCACGATGGTTGGCGTCGCGACGCCTGGCGTCGATTTATCAAATTCGCATCTCATTGTTATCCCAACTGTTTGAAACGCACACGTGTGATACTGTGATGGCGTCGCGGATAATAGCGTCGCGACGCCCGGCGTCGGTTTTCTAGTTCAATATCACTTTAATTTAGAGACTTCTCAGTTGTAAATTTGGCGTATTTTGAAACCGTCGCGATGGTTGGCGTCGCGACGCCGGGCGTCGATTTCTTAAAGTCGATCCCAATGTTATACAAACTGTTTAAGTTGCTCTCCTGAGGTACTGTGATGGCGTCCCGGAGAATGGCGTCGGTTTTTCACTTTCGTATGGTGTCTTATGTGGACTTACCTGCGGTAAGTTTGGCATATTTCGAAGGCGTCGCCATGTTCAGCGTCGCAACGCTTAGCGTCTCTTCACTATCATTGTTCCTAGTCTTATTGGATGCAAGCCAAGCATTGCGGAGGCTTTAGGATGCGCCAAGGTTAGGTTATGTTAGTTTAGGTTAGGTTAGGTTAGTTTAGGTTAGGTTAGGTCAGGTCAGGTTACCAAGTCATCTCATACCTTCAGGTCTTCAGGCTAAAACAAATAGACATTTGTCATCTATTTCTTGAGCGACGTATTTATTGAACACATATTGGTATGTGACATAAAATATTCGTGTATGGACCTCACTCTGCTGTAAAATGTACACAATCATAAGAAATATTTTTACATAGCGCATATTTAAAAAAAAAAATAAAAATTATATAAAACTGTGAAGTATGTAATCTGATAACAAACATAAGAGCGGATGAAACGTGCAGAATTGGCAAGAACGCTCCTCGAAGGTCGTGAAATAATAGTGTATGTTGAAATTAGCAATCTCTGTATTAACTGCATAAGGTTAGAGAGTCTTTTTGTGAAGCGAATGAACAGAACCGCGGTTTGTTGCTTTGGCTGACTGTATGACACTGTCATCATTCACGCCTTTGCATGAACATTTCACTTTTAAAATAACAATATTCAATCAACCCTTTTTTCTTAGTGTATGAAGATAACAGAACGTGCTGTTGTAATCAATTTTAAAAAGTTTAATAAAACATAATTTTTTATACGTATTAAAACCAGTTTTGTCTGGATAGAGTGTTATTTTTTTTCACTTTGCACAGCTTATATACTCCCTACGTTCTAGTTTACTTTATTCAGATTATATAAAATATATTAAAGCTGAGCAATATTGAATGTACAGAAATTTTACATTTATGAAAGTTACATAAATAAAACCTTTGAGACGACAATATCACGGTTATTCTTTCCAGTTTTATTTCATTGTTTTCCATATCGGTGTTTCTCAACTAATATCGTGAAACTTAATTCAAATGTATCTCTGTGTTGTTGTTTTTTTGCTGTAGGCCAAAATAATGGTATTATATGTTTTGGTTGAAGTTTATATGATTATTATTGTCGTTTTAACATACTTCTTCATGTATTTTATATAACACATCACTGCATGTTGCATGTTGATCAGCTCGAAATATGGAATGGTATAATTATAACATTCATTTAAAATTATTTGGAAGGAAGCGGTCATAGCCTGTTTTATGTTATTATTCCAGAATGTGTGTGGAAGGACTGGGGAAAATCACGAAAATCCTCACTCAGCATAGCCAATTTTTGGACCGAAATTCGAATCCCTTGTCTCCCGAATGCGAGGTAGGAGAGTTAATTACTGAGTAGCGACGTTCGGTTTCAAATTTAAATCTATACACTAATTTAACGTGGAAAATAAAGTAAGAATTAATGGTTACAAAACTACTTTTACTGAATACAGAACAAAGCGGTTCCCAGCAATTACCATAGTGTATCCAAATGCATAGTAAAAGGAAAACCTTGCGATTTCTTTAATGATACTTTCAGTGGTCCTCGCTGCAGCGAACGTTGTTACTGGTCCATTCTATACGAGACTAACGCATAAAAGGGTCTGTTACTTCCATTCCTTGTGTTGTTTTTACATTGAATAAGCCCTAATAATAGCTGCTTGGTCATTTAGGTTTATAGTTACGATCACTGACCACTGGTATGAACTGGACTAACTGGGTGTAATCTCCTGTTGTCTGTTATTACTACTGTGGTAGGACGGTTAAAAACTGTCTCTTCACGAGCTGAATTATTTTCGAGACCTTTGTAATGCCAGCAGAAATATGATGGTAATCAGCAGCATCGGCCAAACAGAAAATGTCATTCAATTTAACCGTAATTTATCGTTGAAAGTTGTTGACGTGTAACAGACTACAAATTGCTTTCGAAGCGCGACAGGTAACTCTGTATGCTTGTTACAGGTTTAAAATCTATAAACATGGAACATATTCTATCACAGTTTTTATTTCTTGTTTCTACAAACTAGCGAGACGAAGGGGGTGGTTACTCTATGCAAGTATAACAAGCTAATTAATAACACATATGATTTCCCCCAAAAGTTGACTGCGCATAATATTTGAGTACGCTCGTTTCTACAACATGTTTTAATAGGATCTATCACCGGAAGTGCGCATTCAACTATAGAGGTGTTTGTGAGAGAAGACGGTGCGTATTCGGGCAAATATGTTAATTGGGTTAGCTATGTTAGTATACAGACCAGTCAGAGGATGGACTGCTGGCGTTCTATACGTCTGTTCGGAAATATAGCGATTTTCCTATTCATCGCTCGAATACCGGCCTTCGGGCGCAACCAGCCTCATATCCAACGGGTAGTGGAGAATCTTCTTTCGCGGATTAAAGCGGCCGACTCTAGAGATGGTCTCACATCTTCAACGGAATGTGCGGAGGTGAACTCGCACGCCACCTATACGCGTTAATATGCTGGTTAGTCAGAGGAAAAATAACATTAGAATTTTTTTTAAAAAAATTGTTCCTTCAATTGGTAAATATCCTTCCTTATTTTGTTTAAAACAACAGAACCTCCGAATATGAGGTTAGTTTCGTATATATTTCGAACAAATTATAGTATTAATTACTGGGCACTCTTCCTGAATAATACCACAATTAATTTGAGCATTACCCAAGGTCTGATGTTATTTAAAATACGCTACACTTCTGGATTTGAGCATCGTCTTCACTGACCAGTTGCCATTCTGTACGCTGACATTATATTACGTTTCATTTTTGACATTAGTTCAGACGATAGAGATCCAAACAGGAACACTTTTAATATTAATCTTAGAACTATACATAAATATAAGTGACGGTTCGACTCACTTAATCACTGAGGCATCTAGGCCCAAGGTTAATATTTAAAGGGTTTATGCTAATGGACGGGGATTGCAAGACAGTCTGTTGGAACCAGCGTGCGGCATAGTTGGCAAATCTCCTACTTTTGTAATCGTGCGGAGTCGGTTTTGTGGGCAGTAAAATACATAAATACATAGTTAGACTATGTAATGCAGGGGGCGTGGCGGGGGCGGTTGGGGGGCACGCGCATACACTCACGCTTGCCTTATGCGAAACTGAGATGAATAACCCACGGAAACGTGAAGGCAGAATATTCATGAATATTAAAGTAAGTTGTTCCCTGTTTCTGACTACCATTTAACATCCCCGTGTTTGCTTGCCCTCAGGTCTATGAACTCAACAGACGCTGGCGTGGTTTTCTCTCCTCAGAGAACTATAAACATGTCGGAACATATTCAGATTTTGTTTATTCAACATAAACTACACTTATACAGCAAACGTTTCCATGTACTTTCTTTAATTGTTCTGGAAAATGTGTTACTTTGTAGAAAAATAGATATAGCTAATAATAATTTCGAGTAATCACGTCTTCTAAATGCGTTATTTGATATTTATTGAATCTCATTATGATCTTAATAATTTATATGTCACTTTTGGCACTACGAAAAACATGATAAACTCCAATTAGAATTACGTGTAATATAGGGCAAATAAGTATTGAAATTAAATTAAACTTGAGCGAAATTCACTGATTGGATTGTGGGAACTTACGGACGGATAGATGTATGACGGGTCCACTATGTGTTTGAATATTCTACATGAAATTTGAGGCTCTGACGGCGGTGAAGATGTCAATATTGATCTTCTTATCCTGGACGTTTAGGCGTTACAATCCAGAAGACCATCGATAAGAACCAATGTTTTTTGAGTGCTAATGATTGAGGCTAATTTAACGATATTAAACCCTTTCCATTCTCCGACTTTGCAAGAAAGAATAATACTTCTATTGTTTTTTTCTGTTTTATTGCTACCTTACAGTTTCCATTACTTACTGGAAGTGCATAAAATAATTTAGTTATTTTGTAATTTATGAACTTTATTTGTACTGACGTAGTGGAGTCCAGTGTTTCTAACGGTAAACAACGCAGGGTTTAGTATTTAATTTGTTAAATATTAACTTATGTTTAATTCTATGACCTGAGTTGATGAATTTTGAGGGATGGGCCATGATGGTTTCTTAACCACTCTAAGTTAATAGATATTAACTTATGCATAATAAAGGTCAAGTTTAAGAACTATCACAGTTTTGCGTAAAATTAGGCACGCACAAAATCAAAGTATTTTGTGTTGCAGGTATAAGCGGACGAAATACAGAATCAGGATCCCTGTTAGAGGTAAGTAGGAAATATATTTTGTATTAACTATTTCATGGATTTGCAGATATTGTTATTAATATCCGCCCATCTTCGTGTTAAGTGGGTCCTTCATGGCCATGGAAATGCGCAACTTCGGGTTGCGGGTGGAGGAGACGGCCTCCGGGTACTAGGGTAGCTTTGCGTGAGTTGAATGAGAAAGTAAGCAGTCGTGGTAAGCTGAACAAGGTTAGAACTTTAATTTGTGTTCGTGGGGAGCTAAAATCTCACCACCATAAAACTAACACGTTACGAATGATACGCAGAGACCCAGACGTGGATTTTTTGGATTGGGATCGGGACCATTGCCGTTATTTTGTGAAAACGTTACGAAACTTTGGGTTCAGTGAAGGCGGGGAATTTATGCACTACCTGAGCAACTAGTATCTTCTCAATAATGAATTTAATCTATGGAGTTATTTACAGAACTAATCGAAATACGAATTCACATTTCACACCGTAGTTAGTAATTATTTGTCCTCGTTCTTCACATTATTAACAATTATGATATTGGAAAATATTGACTCTAGGTTGTAGATATTAATGAAAAGCATATTTATGTATTACACGGGCCTACTAATGTTTTGTAAGTTGGGGTGTTATTAGAGTATTGTAAAATTGTTTTTTTGTTGCATATAAAATTGTGGTTTCTGACTGACCGATACGTCGTTTGGTCTGGGCCCTCCGAATACCACTTCTTCAAGATATGTCTAGTAGTTCTGTAGATGACACTGAATATTCTTATGGATAAACGACCGGACATCATGTCCTCATCATGCGTTTATTTTATGAACTGTTTTCAAAAGAGCAAAGCGGTTAAGCCAACAAAACTCACATATTATGATTATTAGAAATTTCGTCTCATAATTCAATCACTGCTTTATTCCCACATTTCGGATATCCCAGGAATCATGACATACAATCTTGGAATTTTCTTTTTAATTTATTTTACTGAGTCAGTTTACAATACTTGTCAAAGTTCATACATGGGTAAGGGAATAGCGTGTTCTTGTCTTAATTCTATCAGGCAAGGTCATATTTTACCATACTTATATCTGCCGAACGAAAAATAGCTGATTATCCATACTCATGTCAAAATGTGGCCATGTATAGATCAAAGTCATATGTAAGTCACGACGAGATCGGCCGAATAGTAGCGAGATACCAGTCTTTACAATCTTCAAGGCCATATATTATCATACTTATATCTGCCGAACTAAAAATAGCTGATAATCAATACTCATGTCAAAATGTGGCCATGTATAGTTCAAAGTCATATGCTAGTCACGACGAGATCGGCCGAATAGTTTGCGAGATACAGGTCTTTGAAATTTTCAAGGTCATATTTTACCATACTTATATCTGCCGAACGAAAAATAGATGATTATCCATACTCATGTCAAAATGTGGCCATGTATAGATCAAAGTCAAATGCCAGTCACGACGAGATCGGCCAGATAGTTTGCGAGATACCGGTGTTTGAAATTTTCAAGGCCAAATTTTACCATACTTATATCTTCCAAACGAAAAATAGCTGATTAACCTTACTCATGTCAAAATGATGCCATGTATAGATCAAAGTCATATGTTAGTTACGACGAGATCGGCCGAAAAATTTGCGAGATATGGGTCTTTGAAATTTTCAAGGTCATATTTAACCATACTTATATCTGCCGAACGAAAAATAGCTGATTATCCGTACTCATGTCAAAATGTGGCCATGTATAGATCAAAGTCATATGTAAGTCACGACGAGATCGGCCGAATAGTTTGCGATATATGAGTCTTTACAATCTTCAAAGCCATATATTAACATACTTATATCTGCCGAACGAAAAATAGCTGATTACCCATACTCATGTCAAAATGTGGCCATGTATAGATCAAAGTCATATGTCAGTCACGACGAGATCGGCCAGATAGTTTGCGAGATACCGGTCTTTGAAATTTTCAAGGCCAAATTTTACCATACTTATATCTTCCAAACGAAAAATAGCTGATTAACCTTACTCATGTCAAAATGCGGCCATGTATAGATCAAAGTCATATGTTAATCACGACGAGATCGACCGAATAGTTTGCGAGATACGAGTATTTAAAATGTTCAAGGTCATATATTATCATACTTATATCTGCCGAACGAAAAATAGCTGATTATCCATACTCATGTCAAAATGTGGCCATGTATAGATCAAAGTCATATGCCAGTCACGACGAGATCGGCCAGATAGTTTGCGAGATATGGGTCTTTGAAATTTTCAAGGTCATATATTATCATACTTATATCTGCCGAACGAAAAATAGCTGATTTTCCATACTCATGTCAAAGTGTGGCCATGTATAGTTGCAAGACATATGCTAGTCACGACGAGATCGGCCGAATAGTTTGCGAGATATGGGTCTTTCAAATTTTCAAGGTCATATTTTACCATACTTATATCTGCCGAACGAAAAATAGCTGAATATCCATACTCATGTCAAAATGTGGCCATGTATAGATCAAAGTCATATGTTAGTCACGACGAGATCGGCCTAATAGTTTGCGAGATATGGGTCTTTGAAATTTTCAAGGTCATATATTATCATACTTATATC
The DNA here is from genome assembly GCF_977971745.1 of Zootermopsis nevadensis. NCBI lineage: Eukaryota > Metazoa > Arthropoda > Insecta > Blattodea > Termopsidae > Zootermopsis > Zootermopsis nevadensis. The sequence continues at coordinate 17,850,291 of NW_028259142.1, forward strand.
TGCCGAACGAAAAATAGCTGATTATACATACTCATATCAAAATGTGGCCATGTATAGATCAAAGTCATATGGTAGTCACGACGAGATCGGCCGAATAGTTTGCGAGATATGGATCTTTGAAATTTTCTAGGTTATATGTTACCATACTTATATCTGCCGAACGAAAAATAGCTGATTATCCATACTCATGTCAAAATGTGGCCATGTATAGATCAAAGTCATATGTAAGTCACGACGAGATCGGCCAGATAGTTTGCGAGATACCAGTCTTTGAAATTTTCAAGGTCATATATTACAATACTTATATCTGCCGAACGAAAAATAGCTGATTATCCATACTCATGTCAAAATGTGGCCATGTATAGATCAAAGACATATGCCAGTCACGACGAGATCGGCCAGAGAGTTTGCGAGATACCAGTCTTTGAAATTTTCAAGGTCATATATTACAATACTTATATCTGCCGAACGAAAAATAGCTGATTATACATACTCATATCAAAATGTGGCCATGTATAGATCAAAGTCATATGGTAGTCACGACGAGATCGGCCTAATAGTTTGCGAGATATGGGTCTTTGAAATTTTCAAGGTCATGTATTATCATACTTATATCTGCCGAACGAAAAATAGCTGATTATACATACTCATATCAAAATGTGGCCATGTATAGATCAAAGTCATATGGTAGTCACGACGAGATCGGCCGAATAGTTTGCGAGATATGGGTCTTTGAAATTTTCTAGGTTATATGTTACCATACTTATATCTGCCGAACGAAAAATAGCTGATTATCCATACTCATGTCAAAATGTGGCCATGTATAGATCAAAGTCATATGTAAGTCACGACGAGATCGGCCAGATAGTTTGCGAGATACCAGTCATTGAAGTTTTCAAGGTCATATATTACAATACTTATATCTGCCGAACGAAAAATAGCTGATTATCCATACTCATGTCAAAATGTGGCCATGTATAGATCAAAGTCATATGTAAGTCACGACGAGATCGGCCGAATAGTTTGCGAGATACGAGACTTTACAATCTTCAAGGCCATATATGATCATACTTATATCTGCCGAACGAAAAATAGCTGATTATCCATACTCATGTCAAAATGTGGCCATGTATAGATCAAAGTGATATGTTAATCACGACGAGATCGGCCGAAAAATTTGCGAAATATGGGTCTTTGAAATTTTCAAGGTCATATTTTACCATACTTATATCTGCCGAACGAAAAGTAGCTGATTATCCATACTCATGTCAAAATGTGGCCATGTATAGATCAAAGTCATATGCCAGTCACGACGAGATCGGCCGGATAGTTTGCGAGATACGGGTCTTTGAAATTTTCAAGGTCATATATTACCATACTTATATCTGCCAAACGAAAAATAGGTGATTATCCTTACTCATGTCAAAATGATGCCATGTATAGATCAAAGTCATATGTTAGTCACGACGAGATCGGCCGAATAGTTTACGAGATTTGGGTCTTTGAAATTTTAAAGGTCATATTTTAACCATACTTATATCTGCCGAACGAAAAGTAGCTGATTATCCATACTCATGTCAAAATGTGGCCATGTATAGATCAAAGTCATATGCCAGTCACGACGAGATCGGCCGGATAGTTTGCGAGATACCGGTCTTTGAAATTTTCAAGGTCATATATTACCATACTTATATCTGCCGAACGAAAAATAGCTGATTATCCATACTCATGTCAAAATGTGGCCATGTATAGATCAAAGTCATATGTTAGTCACGACGAGATCGGCCGAATAGTTTGCGAGATATGAATCTTTGAAATTTTCAAGGTCATATTTTACCATACTTATATCTGCCGAACGAAAAATAGCTGATTATCCATACTCATGTCAAAATGTGGCCATGTATAGATCAAAGTCATATGCCAGTCACGACGAGATGGGGAAGATAGTTTGCGAGATACCGGTCTTTGAAATATTCAAGGTCATATATTACCATACTTATATTTGCCGAACGAAAAATAGCTGATTATCGATACTCGTGTCAAAATGTGGCCATGTATATATCAAAGTCATATGCTAGTCACGACGTGATCGGCCGAATAGTTTACGAGATACGGGTCTTTGAAATTTTCAAGGTCAAATATTACCATACTTATATCTGCCAAACGAAAAATAGCTGATTATTCTTACTCGTGTCAAAATGATGCCATGTATAGATCAAAGTCATGTGTTAGTCACGACGAGATCGGCCGAATAATTTGCGAGATATGAGTCTTTGAAATTTTCAAGGTCATATTTTACCATACTTATATCTACCGAACGAAAAATAGCTGATTATCCATACTCATGTCAAAATGTGGCCATGTATAGATCAAAGTCATATGTTAGTCACGACGAGATCGGCTGAATAGTTTGCGAGATATGGGTCTTTGAAATTTTCAAGGTCATATATTACCATACTTATATCTGCCGAACGAAAAATAACTGATTATCCATACTCATGTCAAAATGTGGTCATGTATAGATCAAAGTCATATGTTAGTCACGACGAGATCGGCAGAATAGTTTGCGAGATATGGGTCTTTGAAATTTACAAGGTCATATTTTACCATACTTATATCTGCCGAACGAAAAATAGCTGATTATCCATACTCATGTCAAAATGTGGCCAAATATAGATCAAAGTCATATGCCTGTCACGACGAGATCGGCCAGATAGTTTGCGAGATACTGGTCTTTGAAATTTTCAAGGTCATATATTACCATACTTACATCTGCCGAACGAAAAATAGCTGCTTATCGATACTCGTGTCAAAATGTGGCCATGTATAGATCAAAGTCATATGTTAGTCACGACGAGATCGGCCGAATAGTTTGCGAGATATGGGTCTTTGAAATTTTCTAGGTCATATATTACCATACTTATATCTGCCGAACGAAAAATAGCTAATTATCCATATTCATGTAAAAATGTGTTCATGTATAGATTAAAGTCATATGCTAGTCACGACGAGATCGGCCGAATAGTTTGCGAGATACGGGTCTTTGAAATTTTCAAGGTCATATATTACCATACTTATATCTGCCAAACGAAAATTAGCTGAATATCCATACTCATGTCAAAATGTGGCCATGTATAGATCAAAGTCATATTTAAGTCACGACGAGATCGGCCGAATAGTTTGCGAGATATGGGTGTTTGAAATTTTCAAGGTCATATTTTACCATACTTATATCTGCCGAACGAAAAATAGCTGATTATCCATACTCATGTCAAAATGTGGCCAAATATAGATCAAAGTCATATGCCTGTCACGATGAGATCGGCCAGATAGTTTGCGAGATACCGGTCTTTGAAATTTTCAAGGTCATATATTACCATACTTATATCTGCCGAACGAAAAATAGCTGATTATCAATACTCATGTCAAAATGTGGCCATGTATAGATCAAAGTCATATGCCAGTCACGACGAGATCGGCCAGATAGTTTGCGAGATACCGGTCTTTGAAATTTTCAAGGTCATATATTACCATACTTATATCTGCCGACCGAAAAATAGCTGATTTTCCATACTCATGTCAAAGTGTGGCCATGTATAGTTGAAAGACATATGCTAGTCACGACGAGATCGGCCGAATAGTTTGCGAGATATGGGTCTTTGAAATTTTCAAGGTCATATTTTACCATACTTATATATGCCGAGCGAAAAATAGCTGAATATCCATACTCTTGTCAAAATGTGGCCATGTATAGATCAACGTCATATGTTAGTCACGACGAGATCGGCCGAATAATTTGCGAGATATGAGTCTTAGAAATTTTCAAGGCCATATATTATCATACTTATATCTGCCGAACGAAAAATAGCTGATTATCCATACTCATGTCAAAATTTGGCCATGTATAGATCAAAGTCATATGTTAGTCACGACGAGATCGGCCATATAGTTTGCGAGATATGGGTCTTTGAAATTTTCAAGGTCATATTTTACCATACTTATATCTGCCGAACGAAAAATAGCTGATTATCCATACTCATGTCAAAATGTGGCCATGTATAGATAAAAGTCATATGTTAGTCACGACAAGATCGGCCGAATAGTTTGCGAGATATGGGTCTTTGAAATTTTCAAGGTCATATATTATCATACTTATATCTGCCGAACGAAAAATAGCTGATTATACATACTCATATCAAAATGTGGCCATGTATAGATCAAAGTCATATGGTAGTCACGACGAGATCGGCCGAATAGTTTGCGAGATACGGGTCTTTGAAATTTTCAAGGTCATGTATTACCACACTTATATCTGCCAAACGATAAATAGGTGATTATCCTTACTCATGTCAAAATGATGCCATGTATTGATCAAAGTCATATGGTAGTCACGACGAGATCGGCCGAATAGTTTGCGAGATATGGATCTTTGAAATTTTCTAGGTTATATGTTACCATATTTATATCTGCCGAACGAAAAATAGCTGATTATCCATACTCATGTCAAAATGTGGCCATGTATAGATCAAAGTCATATGTAAGTCACGACGAGATCGGCCAGATAGTTTGCGAGATACCAGTCTTTGAAATTTTCAAGGTCATATATTACAATACTTATATCTGCCGAACGAAAAATAGCTGATTATCCATACTCATGTCAAAATGTGGCCATGTATAGATCAAAGACATATGCCAGTCACGACGAGATCGGCCAGAGAGTTTGCGAGATACCAGTCTTTGAAATTTTCAAGGTCATATATTACAATACTTATATCTGCCGAACGAAAAATAGCTGATTATCCATACTCATGTCAAAATGTGGCCATGTATAGATCAATGTCATATGTTAGTCACGACGAGATCGGCTGAATAGTTTGCGAGATATGGGTCTTTGAAATTTTCAAGGTCATATATTACCATACTTATATCTGCCGAACGAAAAATAACTGATTATCCATACTCATGTCAAAATGTGGCCATGTATAGATCAAAGTCATATGTTAGTCACGACGAGATCGGCCGAATAGTTTGCGAGATATGGGTCTTTGAAATTTACAAGGTCATATTTTACCATACTTATATCTGCCGAACGAAAAATAGCTGATTATCCATACTCATGTCAAAATGTGGCCAAATATAGATCAAAGTCATATGCCTGTCACGACGAGATCGGCCAGATAGTTTGCGAGATACTGGTCTTTGAAATTTTCAAGGTCATATATTACCATACTTACATCTGCCGAACGAAAAATAGCTGCTTATCGATACTCGTGTCAAAATGTGGCCATGTATAGATCAAAGTCATATGTTAGTCACGACGAGATCGGCCGAATAGTTTGCGAGATATGGGTCTTTGAAATTTTCTAGGTCATATATTACCATACTTATATCTGCCGAACGAAAAATAGCTAATTATCCATATTCATGTGAAAATGTGGTCATGTATAGATTAAAGTCATATGCTAGTCACGACGAGATCGGCCGAATAGTTTGCGAGATACGGGTCTTTGAAATTTTCAAGGTCATATATTACCATACTTATATCTGCCAAACGAAAATTAGCTGAATATCCATACTCATGTCAAAATGTGGCCATGTATAGATCAAAGTCATATTTAAGTCACGACGAGATCGGCCGAATAGTTTGCGAGATATGGGTGTTTGAAATTTTCAAGGTCATATTTTACCATACTTATATCTGCCGAACGAAAAATAGCTGATTATCCATACTCATGTCAAAATGTGGCCAAATATAGATCAAAGTCATATGCCTGTCACGATGAGATCGGCCAGATAGTTTGCGAGATACCGGTCTTTGAAATTTTCAAGGTCATATATTACCATACTTATATCTGCCGAACGAAAAATAGCTGATTATCAATACTCATGTCAAAATGTGGCCATGTATAGATCAAAGTCATATGCCAGTCACGACGAGATCGGCCAGATAATTTGCGAGATACCGGTCTTTGAAATTTTCAAGGTCATATATTACCATACTTATATCTGCCGACCGAAAAATAGCTGATTTTCCATACTCATGTCAAAGTGTGGCCATGTATAGTTGAAAGACATATGCTAGTCACGACGAGATTGGCCGAATAGTTTGCGAGATATGGGTCTTTGAAATTTTCAAGGTCATATTTTACCATACTTATATATGCCGAGCGAAAAATAGCTGAATATCCATACTCTTGTCAAAATGTGGCCATGTATAGATCAACGTCATATGTTAGTCACGACGAGATCGGCCGAATAATTTGCGAGATATGAGTCTTAGAAATTTTCAAGGCCATATATTATCATACTTATATCTGCCGAACGAAAAATAGCTGATTATCCATACTCATGTCAAAATTTGGCCATGTATATATCAAAGTCATATGCTAGTCACGACGTGATCGGCTGAATAGTTTACGAGATACGGGTCTTTAAAAATTTCAAGGTCATATATTACCATACTTATATCTGCCGAACGAAAAATAGCTAATTAACCATATTCATGTGAAAATGTGGTCATGTATAGATTAAAGTCATATGCTAGTCACGACGAGATCGGCCGAATAGTTTGCGAGATACGGGTCTTTGAAATTTTCAAGGTCATATATTAAAATACTTATATCTGCCAAACGAAAACTAGCTGAATATCCATACTCATGTCAAAATGTGGCCATGTATAGATCAAAGTAATATGTTAGTCACGACGAGATCGGCCGAATAATTTGCGAGATATGAGTCTTTGAAATTTTCAAGGTCATATATTAAAATACTTATATCTGCCGAACGAAAAATAGCTGATTATCCATACACATGTCTAAATGTGGCCATGTATAGATCAAAGTCATATGTAAGTCACGAAGATATCGGCCGAATAGTTTGCGAGATATGGGTCTTTGAAATTTTCAAGGTCATATTTTACCATACTTATATCTGCCGAACGAAAAATAGCTGATTATCCATACTCATGTCAAAATGTGGCCAAATATAGATCAAAGTCATATGCCTGTCACGACGAGATCGGCCAGATAGTTTGCGAGATACCGGTCTTTGTATTTTTCAAGGTCATATATTACCATACTTATATCTGCCGAACGAAAAATAGCTGCTTATCGATACTCGTGTCAAAATGTGGCCATGTATAGATCAAAGTCATATGCCAGTCACGACAAGATCCACCGAATAGTTTGTGAGATACGAGTCTTTAAAATGATCAAGGTCATATATTATAATACTTATATCTGCCGAACGATAAATAGCTGATTATCCATACTCATGTCAAAATGTGGCCATGTATAGATCAAAGTCATATGTTAGTCACGACGAGATCGGCCGAATAGTTTGCGAGATATGAATCTTTGAAATTTTCAAGGTCATATTTTACCATACTTATATCTGCCGAACGAAAAATAGCTGATTATCCATACTCATGTGAAAATGTGGCCATGTATAGATCAAAGTCTTATGCCAGTCACGACGAGATCGGGAAGATAGTTTGCGAGATACCGGTCTTTGAAATATTCAAGGTCATATATTACCATACTTATATCTGCCGAACGAAAAATAGCTGATTATCGATACTCGTGTCAAAATGTGGCCATGTATATATCAAAGTCATATGCTAGTCACGACGTGATCGGCCGAATAGTTTACGAGATACGGGTCTTTGAAATTTTCAAGGTCAAATATTACCATACTTATATCTGCCAAACGAAAAATAGCTGATTATTCTTACTCGTGTCAAAATGATGCCATGTATAGATCAAAGTCATATGTTAGTCACGACGAGATCGGCCGAATAATTTGCGAGATATGAGTCTTTGAAATTTTCAAGGTCATATTTTACCATACTTATATCTGCCGAACGAAAAATAGCTGATTATCCATACTCATGTCAAAATGTGGCCATGTATAGATCAATGTCTTATGTTAGTCACGACGAGATCGGCCGAATAGTTTGCGAGATACGGGTCTTTGAAATTTTCAAGGTCATATATTACCATACTTATATCTGCCAAACGAAAATTAGCTGAATATCCATACTCATGTCAAAATGTGGCCATGTATAGATCAAAGTCATATTTAAGTCACGACGAGATCGGCCGAATAGTTTGCGAGATATGGGTGTTTGAAATTTTCAAGGTCATATTTTCGATACTTATATCTGCCGAACGAAAAATAGCTGATTATCCATACTCATGTCAAAATGTGGCCAAATATAGATCAAAGTCATATGCCTGTCACGATGAGATCGGCCAGATAGTTTGCGAGATACCGGTCTTTGAAATTTTCAAGGTCATATATTACCATACTTATATCTGCCGATCGAAAAATAGCTGCTTATCGATACTCGTGTCAAAATATGGCCATGTATAGATCAAAGTCATATGCCAGTCACGACGAGATCCACCGAATAGTTTGCGAGATACGAGTCTTTAAAATGATTAAGGTCATATATTTTAATACTTATATCTGCCGAACGATAAATAGCTGATTATCCATACTCATGTCAAAATGTGGCCATGTATTTATCAAAGTCATATGTTAGTCACGACGAGATCGGCCGAATAGTTTGCGAGATACCGGTCTTTAAAATTTTCAAGGTAATATATTACCATACTTATATCTGCCGAACGAAAAATAGGTGATTATCCATACTCATGTCAAAATGTGGCCATGTATAGATCAAAGTCATATGGTAGTCACGACGAGATCGGCCTAATAGTTTGCGAGATATGGGTCTTTGAAATTTTCAAGGTCATATATTATCATACTTATATCTGCCGAACGAAAAATAGCTGATTATACATACTCATATCAAAATGTGGCCATGTATAGATCAAAGTCATATGGTAGTCACGACGAGATCGGCCGAATAGTTTGCGAGATATGGGTCTTTGAAATTTTCTAGGTTATATGTTACCATACTTATATCTGCCGAACGAAAAATAGCTGATTATCCATACTCATGTCAAAATGTGGCCATGTATAGATCAAAGTCATATGTAAGTCACGACGAGATCGGCCAGATAATTTGCGAGATACCAGTCTTTGAAGTTTTCAAGGTCATATATTACAATACTTATATCTGCCGAACGAAAAATAGCTGATTATCCATACTCATGTCAAAATGTGGTCATGTATAGATCAAAGTGATATGTTAGTCACGACGAGATCGGCCGAATAGTTTGCGAGATACGAGACTTTACAATCTTCAAGGCCATATATGATCATACTTATATCTGCCGAACGAAAAATAGCTGATTATCCATACTCATGTCAAAATGTGGCCATGTATAATCAAAGTGATATGTTAGTCACGACGAGATCGGCCGAAAAATTTGCGAAATATCGGTCTTTGAAATTTTCAAGGTCATATTTTACCATACTTATATCTGCCGAACGAAAAGTAGCTGATTATCCATACTCATGTCAAAATGTGGCCATGTATAGATCAAAGTCATATGACAGTCACGACGAGATCGGCCGGATAGTTTGCGAGATACCGGTCTTTGAAATTTTCAAGGTCATATATTACCATACTTATATCTGCCGAACGAAAAATAGCTGATTATCCATACTCATGTCAAAATGTGGCCATGTATAGATCAAAGTCATATGTTAGTCACGACGAGATCGGCCGAATAGTTTGCGAGATATGAATCTTTGAAATTTTCAAGGTCATATTTTACCATACTTATATCTGCCGAACGAAAAATAGCTGATTATCCATACTCATGTCAAAATGTGGCCATGTATAGATCAAAGTCATATGCCAGTCACGACGAGATGGGGAAGATAGTTTGCGAGATACCGGTCTTTGAAATATTCAAGGTCATATATTACCATACTTATATCTGCCGAACGAAAAATAGCTGATTATCGATACTCGTGTCAAAATGTGGCCATGTATATATCAAAGTCATATGCTAGTCACGACGTGATCGGCCGAATAGTTTACGAGATACGGGTCTTTGAAATTTTCAAGGTCAAATATTACCATACTTATATCTGCCAAACGAAAAATAGCTGATTATTCTTACTCGTGTCAAAATGATGCCATGTATAGATCAAAGTCATGTGTTAGTCACGACGAGATCGGCCGAATAATTTGCGAGATATGAGTCTTTGAAATTTTCAAGGTCATATTTTACCATACTTATATCTACCGAACGAAAAATAGCTGATTATCCATACTCATGTCAAAATGTGGCCATGTATAGATCAAAGTCATATGTTAGTCACGACGAGATCGGCTGAATAGTTTGCGAGATATGGGTCTTTGAAATTTTCAAGGTCATATATTACCATACTTATATCTGCCGAACGAAAAATAACTGATTATCCATACTCATGTCAAAATGTGGTCATGTATAGATCAAAGTCATATGTTAGTCACGACGAGATCGGCCGAATAGTTTGCGAGATATGGGTCTTTGAAATTTACAAGGTCATATTTTACCATACTTATATCTGCCGAACGAAAAATAGCTGATTATCCATACTCATGTCAAAATGTGGCCAAATATAGATCAAAGTCATATGCCTGTCACGACGAGATCGGCCAGATAGTTTGCGAGATACTGGTCTTTGAAATTTTCAAGGTCATATATTACCATACTTACATCTGCCGAACGAAAAATAGCTGCTTATCGATACTCGTGTCAAAATGTGGCCATGTATAGATCAAAGTCATATGTTAGTCACGACGAGATCGGCCGAATAGTTTGCGAGATATGGGTCTTTGAAATTTTCTAGGTCATATATTACCATACTTATATCTGCCGAACGAAAAATAGCTAATTATCCATATTCATGTAAAAATGTGTTCATGTATAGATTAAAGTCATATGCTAGTCACGACGAGATCGGCCGAATAGTTTGCGAGATACGGGTCTTTGAAATTTTCAAGGTCATATATTACCATACTTATATCTGCCAAACGAAAATTAGCTGAATATCCATACTCATGTCAAAATGTGGCCATGTATAGATCAAAGTCATATTTAAGTCACGACGAGATCGGCCGAATAGTTTGCGAGATATGGGTGTTTGAAATTTTCAAGGTCATATTTTACCATACTTATATCTGCCGAACGAAAAATAGCTGATTATCCATACTCATGTCAAAATGTGGCCAAATATAGATCAAAGTCATATGCCTGTCACGATGAGATCGGCCAGATAGTTTGCGAGATACCGGTCTTTGAAATTTTCAAGGTCATATATTACCATACTTATATCTGCCGAACGAAAAATAGCTGATTATCAATACTCATGTCAAAATGTGGCCATGTATAGATCAAAGTCATATGCCAGTCACGACGAGATCGGCCAGATAGTTTGCGAGATACCGGTCTTTGAAATTTTCAAGGTCATATATTACCATACTTATATCTGCCGACCGAAAAATAGCTGATTTTCCATACTCATGTCAAAGTGTGGCCATGTATAGTTGAAAGACATATGCTAGTCACGACGAGATCGGCCGAATAGTTTGCGAGATATGGGTCTTTGAAATTTTCAAGGTCATATTTTACCATACTTATATATGCCGAGCGAAAAATAGCTGAATATCCATACTCTTGTCAAAATGTGGCCATGTATAGATCAACGTCATATGTTAGTCACGACGAGATCGGCCGAATAATTTGCGAGATATGAGTCTTAGAAATTTTCAAGGCCATATATTATCATACTTATATCTGCCGAACGAAAAATAGCTGATTATCCATACTCATGTCAAAATTTGGCCATGTATAGATCAAAGTCATATGTTAGTCACGACGAGATCGGCCATATAGTTTGCGAGATATGGGTCTTTGAAATTTTCAAGGTCATATTTTACCATACTTATATCTGCCGAACGAAAAATAGCTGATTATCCATACTCATGTCAAAATGTGGCCATGTATAGATAAAAGTCATATGTTAGTCACGACAAGATCGGCCGAATAGTTTGCGAGATATGGGTCTTTGAAATTTTCAAGGTCATATATTATCATACTTATATCTGCCGAACGAAAAATAGCTGATTATACATACTCATATCAAAATGTGGCCATGTATAGATCAAAGTCATATGGTAGTCACGACGAGATCGGCCGAATAGTTTGCGAGATACGGGTCTTTGAAATTTTCAAGGTCATGTATTACCACACTTATATCTGCCAAACGATAAATAGGTGATTATCCTTACTCATGTCAAAATGATGCCATGTATTGATCAAAGTCATATGGTAGTCACGACGAGATCGGCCGAATAGTTTGCGAGATATGGATCTTTGAAATTTTCTAGGTTATATGTTACCATATTTATATCTGCCGAACGAAAAATAGCTGATTATCCATACTCATGTCAAAATGTGGCCATGTATAGATCAAAGTCATATGTAAGTCACGACGAGATCGGCCAGATAGTTTGCGAGATACCAGTCTTTGAAATTTTCAAGGTCATATATTACAATACTTATATCTGCCGAACGAAAAATAGCTGATTATCCATACTCATGTCAAAATGTGGCCATGTATAGATCAAAGACATATGCCAGTCACGACGAGATCGGCCAGAGAGTTTGCGAGATACCAGTCTTTGAAATTTTCAAGGTCATATATTACAATACTTATATCTGCCGAACGAAAAATAGCTGATTATCCATACTCATGTCAAAATGTGGCCATGTATAGATCAATGTCATATGTTTGTCACGACGAGATCGGCTGAATAGTTTGCGAGATATGGGTCTTTGAAATTTTCAAGGTCATATATTACCATACTTATATCTGCCGAACGAAAAATAACTGATTATCCATACTCATGTCAAAATGTGGCCATGTATAGATCAAAGTCATATGTTAGTCACGACGAGATCGGCCGAATAGTTTGCGAGATATGGGTCTTTGAAATTTACAAGGTCATATTTTACCATACTTATATCTGCCGAACGAAAAATAGCTGATTATCCATACTCATGTCAAAATGTGGCCAAATATAGATCAAAGTCATATGCCTGTCACGACGAGATCGGCCAGATAGTTTGCGAGATACTGGTCTTTGAAATTTTCAAGGTCATATATTACCATACTTACATCTGCCGAACGAAAAATAGCTGCTTATCGATACTCGTGTCAAAATGTGGCCATGTATAGATCAAAGTCATATGTTAGTCACGACGAGATCGGCCGAATAGTTTGCGAGATATGGGTCTTTGAAATTTTCTAGGTCATATATTACCATACTTATATCTGCCGAACGAAAAATAGCTAATTATCCATATTCATGTGAAAATGTGGTCATGTATAGATTAAAGTCATATGCTAGTCACGACGAGATCGGCCGAATAGTTTGCGAGATACGGGTCTTTGAAATTTTCAAGGTCATATATTACCATACTTATATCTGCCAAACGAAAATTAGCTGAATATCCATACTCATGTCAAAATGTGGCCATGTATAGATCAAAGTCATATTTAAGTCACGACGAGATCGGCCGAATAGTTTGCGAGATATGGGTGTTTGAAATTTTCAAGGTCATATTTTACCATACTTATATCTGCCGAACGAAAAATAGCTGATTATCCATACTCATGTCAAAATGTGGCCAAATATAGATCAAAGTCATATGCCTGTCACGATGAGATCGGCCAGATAGTTTGCGAGATACCGGTCTTTGAAATTTTCAAGGTCATATATTACCATACTTATATCTGCCGAACGAAAAATAGCTGATTATCAATACTCATGTCAAAATGTGGCCATGTATAGATCAAAGTCATATGCCAGTCACGACGAGATCGGCCAGATAATTTGCGAGATACCGGTCTTTGAAATTTTCAAGGTCATATATTACCATACTTATATCTGCCGACCGAAAAATAGCTGATTTTCCATACTCATGTCAAAGTGTGGCCATGTATAGTTGAAAGACATATGCTAGTCACGACGAGATTGGCCGAATAATTTGCGAGATATGAGTCTTAGAAATTTTCAAGGCCATATATTATCATACTTATATCTGCCGAACGAAAAATAGCTGATTATCCATACTCATGTCAAAATTTGGCCATGTATATATCAAAGTCATATGCTAGTCACGACGTGATCGGCTGAATAGTTTACGAGATACGGGTCTTTAAAAATTTCAAGGTCATATATTACCATACTTATATCTGCCGAACGAAAAATAGCTAATTAACCATATTCATGTGAAAATGTGGTCATGTATAGATTAAAGTCATATGCTAGTCACGACGAGATCGGCCGAATAGTTTGCGAGATACGGGTCTTTGAAATTTTCAAGGTCATATATTAAAATACTTATATCTCCCAAACGAAAACTAGCTGAATATCCATACTCATGTCAAAATGTGGCCATGTATAGATCAAAGTAATATGTTAGTCACGACGAGATCGGCCGAATAATTTGCGAGATATGAGTCTTTGAAATTTTCAAGGTCATATATTAAAATACTTATATCTGCCGAACGAAAAATAGCTGATTATCCATACACATGTCTAAATGTGGCCATGTATAGATCAAAGTCATATGTAAGTCACGAAGATATCGGCCGAATAGTTTGCGAGATATGGGTCTTTGAAATTTTCAAGGTCATATTTTACCATACTTATATCTGCCGAACGAAAAATAGCTGATTATCCATACTCATGTCAAAATGTGGCCAAATATAGATCAAAGTCATATGCCTGTCACGACGAGATCGGCCAGATAGTTTGCGAGATACCGGTCTTTGTATTTTTCAAGGTCATATATTACCATACTTATATCTGCCGAACGAAAAATAGCTGCTTATCGATACTCGTGTCAAAATGTGGCCATGTATAGTTCAAAGTCATATGCCAGTCACGACAAGATCCACCGAATAGTTTGTGAGATACGAGTCTTTAAAATGATCAAGGTCATATATTATAATACTTATATCTGCCGAACGATAAATAGCTGATTATCCATACTCATGTCAAAATGTGGCCATGTATAGATCAAAGTCATATGTTAGTCACGACGAGATCGGCCGAATAGTTTGCGAGATATGAATCTTTGAAATTTTCAAGGTCATATTTTACCATACTTATATCTGCCGAACGAAAAATAGCTGATTATCCATACTCATGTGAAAATGTGGCCATGTATAGATCAAAGTCTTATGCCAGTCACGACGAGATCGGGAAGATAGTTTGCGAGATACCGGTCTTTGAAATATTCAAGGTCATATATTACCATACTTATATCTGCCGAACGAAAAATAGCTGATTATCGATACTCGTGTCAAAATGTGGCCATGTATATATCAAAGTCATATGCTAGTCACGACGTGATCGGCCGAATAGTTTACGAGATACGGGTCTTTGAAATTTTCAAGGTCAAATATTACCATACTTATATCTGCCAAACGAAAAATAGCTGATTATTCTTACTCGTGTCAAAATGATGCCATGTATAGATCAAAGTCATATGTTAGTCACGACGAGATCGGCCGAATAATTTGCGAGATATGAGTCTTTGAAATTTTCAAGGTCATATTTTACCATACTTATATCTGCCGAACGAAAAATAGCTGATTATCCATACTCATGTCAAAATGTGGCCATGTATAGATCAATGTCTTATGTTAGTCACGACGAGATCGGCCGAATAGTTTGCGAGATACGGGTCTTTGAAATTTTCAAGGTCATATATTACCATACTTATATCTGCCAAACGAAAATTAGCTGAATATCCATACTCATGTCAAAATGTGGCCATGTATAGATCAAAGTCATATTTAAGTCACGACGAGATCGGCCGAATAGTTTGCGAGATATGGGTGTTTGAAATTTTCAAGGTCATATTTTACCATACTTATATCTGCCGAACGAAAAATAGCTGATTATCCATACTCATGTCAAAATGTGGCCAAATATAGATCAAAGTCATATGCCTGTCACGATGAGATCGGCCAGATAGTTTGCGAGATACCGGTCTTTGAAATTTTCAAGGTCATATATTACCATACTTATATCTGCCGATCGAAAAATAGCTGCTTATCGATACTCGTGTCAAAATATGGCCATGTATAGATCAAAGTCATATGCCAGTCACGACGAGATCCACCGAATAGTTTGCGAGATACGAGTCTTTAAAATGATTAAGGTCATATATTTTAATACTTATATCTGCCGAACGATAAATAGCTGATTATCCATACTCATGTCAAAATGTGGCCATGTATTTATCAAAGTCATATGTTAGTCACGACGAGATCGGCCGAATAGTTTGCGAGATACCGGTCTTTAAAATTTTCAAGGTAATATATTACCATACTTATATCTGCCGAACGAAAAATAGGTGATTATCCATACTCATGTCAAAATGTGGCCATGTATAGATCAAAGTCATATGGTAGTCACGACGAGATCGGCCTAATAGTTTGCGAGATATGGGTCTTTGAAATTTTCAAGGTCATATATTATCATACTTATATCTGCCGAACGAAAAATAGCTGATTATACATACTCATATCAAAATGTGGCCATGTATAGATCAAAGTCATATGGTAGTCACGACGAGATCGGCCGAATAGTTTGCGAGATATGGGTCTTTGAAATTTTCTAGGTTATATGTTACCATACTTATATCTGCCGAACGAAAAATAGCTGATTATCCACACTCATGTCAAAATGTGGCCATGTATAGATCAAAGTCATATGTAAGTCACGACGAGATCGGCCAGATAATTTGCGAGATACCAGTCTTTGAAGTTTTCAAGGTCATATATTACAATACTTATATCTGCCGAACGAAAAATAGCTGATTATCCATACTCATGTCAAAATGTGGTCATGTATAGATCAAAGTGATATGTTAGTCACGACGAGATCGGCCGAATAGTTTGCGAGATACGAGACTTTACAATCTTCAAGGCCATATATGATTATACTTATATCTGCCGAACGAAAAATAGCTGATTATCCATACTCATGTCAAAATGTGGCCATGTATAATCAAAGTGATATGTTAGTCACGACGAGATCGGCCGAAAAATTTGCGAAATATCGGTCTTTGAAATTTTCAAGGTCATATTTTACCATACTTATATCTGCCGAACGAAAAGTAGCTGATTATCCATACTCATGTCAAAATGTGGCCATGTATAGATCAAAGTCATATGACAGTCACGACGAGATCGGCCGGATAGTTTGCGAGATACGGGTCTTTGAAATTTTCAAGGTCATATATTACCATACTTATACCTGCCAAACGAAAAATAGGTGATTATCCCTACTCATGTGAAAATGATGCCATGTATAGATCAAAGTCATATGTTAGTCACGACGAGATCGGCAGAATAGTTTACGAGATATGGGTCTTTGAAATTTTCAAGGTCATATTTTAACCATACTTATATCTGCAGAACGAAAAATAGCTGATTATCCATACTCATATCAAAATGTGGCCATGTATAGATTAAAGTCATATGTAAGTCACGACGAGATCGGCCAAATAGTTTGCGAGATACGAGTATTTACAACCTTCAAGGCCATATATTTTCATACTTATATCTGCCGAACGAAAAATAGCTGATTATCCATACTCATGTCAAAATGTGGCCATGTATAAATCAAAGTCATATGCTAGTCACGACGAGATCGGCCGAATAGTTTGCAAGATATGGGTCTTTGAAATTTTCAAGGTCATATTTTACCATACTTATATCTGCCGAACGAAAAGTAGCTGATTATCCATACTCATGTCAAAATGTGGCCATGTATAGATCAAAGTCATATGCCAGTCACGACGAGATCGGCCGGATAGTTTGCGAGATACCGGTCTTTGAAATTTTCAAGGTCATATATTACCATACTTATATCTGCCGAACGAAAAATAGCTGATTATCCATACTCATGTCAAAATGTGGCCATGTATAGATCAAAGTCATATGTTAGTCACGACGAGATCGGCCGAATAGTTTGCGAGATATGGGTCTTTGAAATTTTCTAGGTCATATATTACCATACTTATATCTGCCGAACGAAAAATAGGTGATTTTCCATACTCATGTCAAAATGTGGCCATGTATAAATCAAAGACATATGCCAGTCACGACGAGATCGGCCAGATAGTTTGCGAGATACCGGTCTTTGAAATTTTCAAGGTCATATATTACCATACTTATATCTGCCGAACGAAAAATAGCTGATTATCAATACTCATGTCAAAATGTGGCCATGTATAGATCAAAGTCATATGCCAGTCACGACGAGATCGGCCAGATAGTTTGCGAGATACCGGTCTTTGAAATTTTCAAGGTCATATATTACCATACTTATATCTGCCGACCGAAAAATAGCTGATTTTCCATACTCATGTCAAAGTGTGGCCATGTATAGTTGAAAGACATATGCTATTCACGACGAGATCGGCCGAATAGTTTGCGAGATATGGGTCTTTGAAATTTTCAAGGTCATATTTTACCATACTTATATATGCCGAGCGAAAAATAGCTGAATATCCATACTCTTGTCAAAATGTGGCCATGTATAGATCAACGTCATATGTTAGTCACGACGAGATCGGCCGAATAATTTGCGAGATATTAGTCTTAGCAATTTTCAAGGCCATATATTATCATACTTATATCTGCCGAACGAAAAATAGCTGATTATCCATACTCATGTCAAAATTTGGCCATGTATAGATCAAAGTCATATGTTAGTCACGACGAGATCGGCCATATAGTTTGCGAGATATGGGTCTTTGAAATTTTCAAGGTCATATTTTACCATACTTATATCTGCCGAACGAAAAATAGCTGATTATCCATACTCATGTCAAAATGTGGCCATGTATAGATAAAAGTCATATGTTAGTCACGACAAGATCGGCCGAATACTTTGCGAGATATGGGTCTTTGAAATTTTCAAGGTCATATATTATCATACTTATATCTGCCGAACGAAAAATAGCTGATTATACATACTCAGATCAAAATGTGGCCATGTATAGATCAAAGTCATATGGTAGTCACGACGAGATCGGCCGAATAGTTTGCGAGATACGGGTCTTTGAAATTTTCAAGGTCATGTATTACCACACTTATATCTGCCAAACGAAAAATAGCTGATTATCCTTACTCATGTCAAAATGATGCCATGTATTGATTAAAGTCATGTGTTAGTCACGACGAGATCGATCGAATAATTTGCGAGATATGAGTCTTTGAAATTTTCAAGGTCATATTTTACCATACTTATATCTGCCGAACGAAAAATAGCTGATTATCCATACTCATGTCAAAATGTGGCCATGTATAGATCAAAGTCATATGTAAGTCACGACGAGATCGGCCAGATAGTTTGCGAGATACCAGTTTTTGAAATTTTCAAGGACATATATTACCATACTTATATCTGCCGAACGAAAAATAGCTGATTATCGATACTCATGTCAAAATGTGGCCATGTATAGATCAAAGTTATATGTTAGTCACGACGAGATCGGCCGAATAGTTTGCGAGATATGGGTCTTTGAAATTTTCTAGGTGATATGTTACCATACTTATATCTGCCGAACGAAAAATAACTAATTATCCATATTCATGTGAAAATGTGGTCATGTATAGATTAAAGTCATATGCTAGTCACGACGAGATCGGCCGAATAGTTTGCGAGATACGGGTCTTTGAAATTTTCAAGGTCATATATTACCATACTTATATCTGTCAAACGAAAAATAGCTGATTATCCTTAATCATGTCAAAATGTGGCCATGTATAGATCAAAGTCATATGTTAGTCACGACGAGATCGGCCAAATAGTTTGCGAGATATGGGTCTTTGAAATTTTCAAGGTCATATTTTAACCATACTTATATCTGACGAAAGAAAAATAGCTGATTATCCATACTCATGTCAAAATGTGGCCATGTATAGATCAAAGACATATGCCAGTCACGACGAGATCGGCCAGATAGTTTGCGAGATACCGGTCTTTGAAATTTTCAAGGTCATATATTACCATACTTATATCTGCCGAACGAAAAATAGCTGATTATCGATACTCGTGTCAAAATGTGGCCATGTATAGATCAAAGTCATATGTTAGTCACGACGAGATCGGCCGAATAATTTGCGAGATATGAGTCTTTGAAATTTTCAAGGTCATATTTTACCATACTTATATCTGCCGAACGAAAAATAGCTGATTATCCATACTCATGTCAAAATGTGGCCAAATATAGATCAAAGTCATATGCCTGTCACGACGAGATCGGCCAGATAGTTTGCGAGATACTGGTCTTTGAAATTTTCAAGGTCATATATTACCATACTTATATCTGCCGAACGAAAAGTAGCTGCTTATCGATACTCGTGTCAAAATGTGGCCATGTATAGATCAAAGTCATATGCCAGTCACGACGGGATCCACCGAATAGTTTGCGAGATACGAGTCTTTAAAATGATAAAGGTCATATATTATAATACTTATATCTGCCGAACGATAAATAGGTGATTATCAATACTCATGTCAAAATGTGGCCATGTATAGTTCAAAGTCATATGCCAGTCACGACGAGATCGGCCAAATATTTTGCGAGATACCGGTCTTTGAAATTTTCAAGGTCATATATTACCATACTTATATCTGCCGAACGAAAAATAGCTGATTATCGATACTCGTGTCAAAATGTGGCCATGTATATATCAAAGTCATATGCTAGTCACGACGTGATCGGCTGAATAGTTTACGAGATACGGGTCTTTAAAAATTTCAAGGTCATATATTACCATACTTATATCTGCCGAACGAAAAATAGCTAATTATCCATATTCATGTGAAAATGTGGTCATGTATAGATTAAAGTCATATGCTAGTCACGACGAGATCGGCCGAATAGTTTGCGAGATACGGGTCTTTGAAATTTTCAAGGTCATATATTATAATACTTATATCTGCCAAACGAAAATTAGCTGAATATCCATACTCATGTCAAAATGTGGCCATGTATAGATCAAAGTAATATGTTAGTCACGACGAGATCGGCCGAATAATTTGCGAGATAAGAGTCTTTGAAATTTTCAAGGTCATATTTTAAAATACTAATATCTGCCGAACGAAAAATAGCTGTTTATCCATACTCATGTCAAAATGTGGCCATGTATAGATCAAAGTCATATGTAAGTCACGACGAGATCGGCCGAATAGTTTGCGAGATATGGGTCTTTGAAATTTTCAAGGTCATATTTTACCATACTTATATCTGCCGAACGACAAAATAGCTGATTATCCATACTCATGTCAAAATGTGGCCAAATATAGATCAAAGTCATATGCCTGTCACGACGAGATCGGCCAGATAGTTTGCGAGATACCGGTCTTTGAAATTTTCAAGGTCATATATTACCATACTTATATCTGAAGAACGAAAAATAGCTGCTTATCGATACTCGTGTCAAAATGTGGCCATGTATAGATCAAAGTCATATGCCAGTCACGACGAGATCCACCGAATAGTTTGTGAGATACGAGTCTTTAAAATGATCAAGGTCATATATTATAATACTTATATCTGCCGAACGTTAAATAGCTGATTATCCATACTCATGTCAAAATGTGGCCATGTATAGATCAAAGTCATATGTTAGTCACGACGAGATCGGCCGAATAGTTTGCGAGATATGAATCTTTGAAATTTTCAAGGTCATATTTTACCATACTTATATCTGCTGAACGAAAAATAGCTGATTATCCATACTCATGTCAAAATGTGGCCATGTATAGATCAAAGTCATATGCCAGTCACGACGAGATCGGCCAGATAGTTTTCGAGATACGGGTCTTTGAAATTTTCAAGGTCATGTATTACCACACTTATATCTGCCAAACGAAAAATAGCTGATTATCCTTACTCATGTCAAAATGATGCCATGTATTGATCAATGTCATATGTTAGTCACGACGAGATCGATCGAATAATTTGCGAGATATGGGTCTTTGAAATTTTCAAGGTCATATTTTACCATACTTATATCTGCCGAACGAAAAATAGCTGATTATCCATACTCATGTCAAAATGTGGCCATGTATAGATCAAAGTCATATGTAAGTCACGACGAGATCGGCCAGATAGTTTGCGAGATACCAGTTTTTGAAATTTTCAAGGTCATATATTACCATACTTATATCTGCCGAACGAAAAATAGCTGATTATCCATACTCATGTCAAAATGTGGCCATGTATAGATCAAAGTTATATGTTAGTCACGACGAAATCGGCCGAATAGTTTGCGAGATATGGGTCTTTGAAATTTTTTTAGGTGATATGTTACCATACTTATATCTGCCGAACGAAAAATAACTAATTATCCATATTCCTGTGAAAATGTGGTCATGTATAGCTTAAAGTCATATGCTAGTCACGACGAGATCGGCCGAATAGTTTGCGAGATACGGGTCTTTGAAATTTTCAAGGTCATATATTACCATACTTATATCTGCCGAACGAAAAATAGCTGATTATCGATACTCGTGTCAAAATGTGGCCATGTATAGATCAAAGTAATATGTTAGTCACGACGAGATCGGCCGAATAATTTGCGAGATATGAGTCTTTGAAATTTTCAAGGTCTTATTTTACCATACTTATATCTGCCGAACGAAAAATAGCTGATTATCCATACTCATGTCAAAATGTGGCCAAATATAGATCAAAGTCATATGCCTGTCACGACGAGATCGGCCAGATAGTTTGCGAGATACTGGTCTTTGAAATTTTCAAGGTCATATATTACCATACTTATATCTGCCGAACGAAAAATAGCTGATTATCGATACTCGTGTCAAAATGTGGCCATGTATATATCAAAGTCATATGCTAGTCACGACGAGATCGGCCGAATAGTTTGCGAGATACGGGTCTTTGAAATTTTCAAGGTCATATATTAAAATACTTATATCTGCCAAACGAAAATTGGCTGAATATCCATACTCATGTCAAAATGTGGCCATGTATAGATCAAAGTAATATGTTAGTCACGACGAGATCGGCCGAATAGTTTACGAGATACGGGTCTTTGAAATTTTCAAGGTCATATATTACCATACTTATATCTGCCGAACGAAAAATAGCTGCTTATCGATACTCGTGTCAAAATGTGGCCATGTATAGATCAAAGTCATATGCCAGTCACGACAAGATCCACCGAATAGTTTGTGAGATACGAGTCTTTAAAATGATCAAGGTCATATATTATAATACTTATATCTGCCGAACGATAAATAGCTGATTATCCATACTCATGTCAAAATGTGGCCATGTATAGATCAAAGTCATATGTTAGTCACGACGAGATCGGCCTAATAGTTTGCGAGATATGAATCTTTGAAATTTTCAAGTTCATATTTTACCATACTTATATCTGCCGAACGAAAAATAGCTGATTATCCATACTCATGTCAAAATGTGGCCATGTATAGAACAAAGTCATATGCCAGTCACGACGAGATCGGCCAGATAGTTTGCGAGATACCGGTCTTTGAAATATTCAAGGTCATATTTTACCATACTTATATCTGCCGAACGAAAAATAGCTGATTATCGATACTCGTGTCAAAATGTGGCCATGTATATATCAAAGTCATATGCTAGGCACGACGTGATCGGCCGAATAGTTTACGAGATACTGGTCTTTGAAATTTTCAAGGTCAAATATTACCATACTTATATCTGCCAAACAAAAAATAGCTGATAATTCTTACTCGTGTCAAAATGATGCCATGTATAGATCAAAGTCATATGTTAGTCACGACGAGATCGGCTTAATAATTTGCGAGATATGAGTCTTTGAAATTTTCAAGGTCATATTTTACCATACTTATATCTGCCGAACGAAAAATAGCTGATTATCCATACTCATGTCAAAATGTGGCCATGTATAGATCAATGTCATATGTTAGTCACGACGAGATCGGCCGAATAGTTTGCGAGATATGGGTCTTTGAAATTTTCAAGGTCATATATTACCATACTTATATCTGCCGAACGAAAAATAACTGATTATCCATACTCATGTCAAAATGTGGCCATGTATAGATCAAAATCATATGTTAGTCACGACGAGATCGGCCGAATAGTTTGCGAGATATGGGTCTTTGAAATTTACAAGGTCATATTTTACCATACTTATATCTGCCGAGCGAAAAATAGCTGATTATCCATACTCATGTCAAAATGTGGCCATGTACAGTTCAAAGTCATATGCCAGTCACGACGAGATCGGCCAGATAGTTTGCGAGATACCGGTCTTTGAAATTTTCAAGGTCATATATTACCATACTTATATCTGTCGAACGAAAAATAGCTGATTATCCACACTCATGTCAAAATGTGGCCATGTATAGATCAAAGTCATATGTTAGTCACGACGAGATCGGCCGAATAGTTTGCGAGATATGGGTCTTTGAAATTTTCTAGGTCATATATTACCATACTTATATCTGCCGAACGAAAAATAGCTAAATATCCATATTCATGTGAAAATGTGGTCATGTATAGATTAAAGTCATATGCTAGTCACGACGAGATCGGCCGAATAGTTTGCGAGATACGGGTCTTTGAAATTTTCAAGGTCATATATTACCATACTTATATCTGCCGAACGAAAAATAGCTGATTATCCATACTCATGTCAAAATGTGGCCAAATATAGATCAAAGTCATATTCCTGTCACGATGAGATCGGCCAGATAGTTTGCGAGATACCGGTCTTTGAAATTTTCAAGGTCATATATTACCATACTTATATCTGCCGATCGAAAAATAGCTGCTTATCGATACTCGTGTCAAAATATGGCCATGTATAGATCAAAGTCATATGCCAGTCTCGACGAGATCCACCGAATAGTTTGCGAGATACGAGTCTTTAAAATGATCAAGGTCATATATTATAATACTTATATCTGCCGAACGATAAATAGCTGATTATCCATACTCATGTCAAAATGTGGCCATGAATTTATCAAAGTCATATGTTAGTCACGACGAGCTCGGCCGAATAGTTTGCGAGATACCGGTCTTTGAAATTTTCAAGGTAATATATTACCATACTTATATCTGCCGAACGAAAAATAGGTGATTATCCATACTCATGTCAAAATGTGGCCATGTATAGATCAAAGTCATATGCCAGTCACGACGAGATCGGCCAGATAGTTTGCGAGATACAGGTCTTTGAAATTTTCAAGGTCATATATTACCATACTTATATCTGCCGAACGAAAAATAGCTGATTATCGATACTCGTATCAAAATGTGGCCATGTATATATCAAAGTCATATGCTAGTCACGACGTGATCGGCCGAATAGTTTACGAGATACGGGTCTTTGAAATTTTCAAGGTCAAATATTACCATACTTATATCTGCCAAACGAAAAATAGCTGATTATCCATACTCATGTCAAAATGTGGCCATGAATTTATCAAAGTCATATGTTAGTCACGACGAGCTCGGCCGAATAGTTTGCGAGATACCGGTCTTTGAAATTTTCAAGGTAATATATTACCATACTTATATCTGCCGAACGAAAAATAGCTGATTATTCTTACTCGTGTCAAAATGATGCCATGTATAGATCAAAGTCATATGTTTGTCACGACAAGATCGGCCGAATAATTTGCGAGATATGAGTCTTTGAAATTTTCAAGGTCATATTTTACCATACTTATATCTGCCGAACGAAAAATAGCTGATTATCCATACTCATGTCAAAATGTGGCCATGTATAGATCAAAGTCATATGTTAGTCACGACGAGATCGACCGAATAGTTTGCGAGATATGGGTCTTTGAAATTTTCAAGGTCCTATATTACCATACTTATATCTGCCGAACGAAAAATAGCTGATTATCCATACTCATGTCAAAATGTGGCCATGTATAGATCAAAGTCATATGTTAGTCACGACGAGATCGGCCGAATAGTTTGCGAGATATGGGTCTTTGAAATTTACAAGGTCATATTTTACCATACTTATATCTGCCGAACGAAAAATAGCTGATTATCCATACTCATGTCAAAATGTGGCCATGTATAGATAAAAGTCATATGCCAGTCACGACAAGATCGGCCAGATAGTTTGCGAGATACCGGTCTTTGAAATTTTCAAGGTCATATTTTACCATACATATATATGCCGAGCGAAAAATAGCTGAATATCCATACTCATGTCAAAATGTGGCCATTTATATATCAAAGTCATATGTTAGTCACGACGAGATCTACCGAATAATTTGCGAGATATGAGTCTTTGAAATTTTCAAGGCCATATATTATCATACTTATATCTGCCGAACGAAAAATAGCTGATTATCCATACTCATGTCAAAATGTGGCCATGTATAGATCAAAGTTATATGTTAGTCACGACGAGATCGGCCGAATAGTTTGCGAGATATGGGTCTTTGAAATTTTCTAGGTGATATGTTACCATACTTATATCTGCCGAACGAAAAATAGCTAATTATCCATATTCATGTGAAAATGTGGTCATGTATAGATTAAAGTCATATGCTAGTCACGACGAGATCGGCCGAATAGTTTGCGAGATACGGGTCTTTGAAGTTTTCAAGGTCATATATTACCATACTTATATCTGTCAAACGAAAAATAGCTGATTATCCTTAATCATGTCAAAATGATGCCATTTATAGATCAGAGTCATATGTTAGTCACGACGAGATCGGCCGAATAGTTTGCGAGATATGGGTCTTTGAAATTTTCAAGGTCATATTTTAACCATACTTATATCTGCCGAACGAAAAATAGCTGATTATCGATACTCATGTCAAAATGTGGCCATGTATAGATCAAAGACATATGCCAGTCACGACGAGATCGGCCAGATAGTTTGCGAGATACCGGTCTTTGAAATTTTCAAGGTCATATATTACCATACTTATATCTGCCGAACGAAAAATAGCAGATTATCTATACTCATGTCAAAATGTGGCCATGTATAGATCAAAGTCATATGTTAGTCACGACGAGATCGGCCGAATAGTTTGCGAGATATGGGTCTTTGAAATTTTCTAGGTCATATATTACCATACTTATATCTGCCGAACGAAAAATAGCTAATTATCCATATTCATGTGAAAATGTGGTCACGTATAGATTAAAGTCATATGCTAGTCACGACGAGGTCGGCCGAATAGTTTGCGAGATACGGGTCTTTGAAATTTTCAAGGTCATATATTACCATACTTATATCTGCCAAACGAAAATTAGCTGAATATCCATACTCATGTCAAAATGTGGCCATGTATAGATCAAAGTCATATGTTAGTCACGACGAGGTCGGCCGAATAGTTTGCGAGATACGGGTCTTTGAAATTTTCAAGGTCATATTTTACAATACTTATATCTGCCGAACGAAAAATAGCTGATTATCCATACTCATGTCAAAATGTGGCCATGTATAGATCAAAGTGATATGTTAGACACGACGCGATCGGAGGAATAGTTTGCGAGATATGGATCTTTGAAATTTTCAAGGTCATATATTACCATACTTATATCTGCCGAACGAAAAATAGCTGATTATCAATACTCATGTCAAAATGTGGCCATGTATAGATCAAAGTCATATGCCAGTCACGACGAGATCGGCCAGATAGTTTGCGAGATACCGGTCTTTGTAATTTTCAAGGTCATATATTACCATACTTATATCTGCCGACCAAAAAATAGCTGATTTTCCATACTCATGTCAAAGTGTGGCCACGTATAGTTGAAAGACATATGCTAGTCCCGACGAGATCGGCCGAATAGTTTGCGAGATATGGGTCTTTGAAATTTTCAAGGTCATATTTTACCATACTTATTTATGCCGAGCGAAAAATAGCTGAATATCCATATTCTTGTCAAAATGTGGCCATGTATAGATCAACGTCATATGTTAGTCACGACGAGATCGGCCGAATAATTTGCGAGATATGAGTCTTAGAAATTTTCAAGGCCATATATTATCATACTTATATCTGCCGAACGAAAAATAGCTGATTATCCATACTCATGTCAAAATTTGGCAATGTATAGATCAAAGTCATATGTTAGTCACGACGAGATCGGCCATATAGTTTGCGAGTTATGGGTCTTTGAATTTTTCAAGGTCATATTTTACCATACTTATATCTGCCGGACGAAAAATAGCTGATTATCCATACTCATGTCAAAATGTGGCCATGTATAGATAAAAGTCATATGTTAGTCACGACAAGATCGGCCGAATAGTTTGCGAGATATGGGTCTTTGAAATTTTCAAGGTCATATATTATCATACTTATATCTGCCGAAAGAAAAATAGCTGATTATACATACTCATATCAAAATGTGGCCATGTATAGATCAAAGTCATATGGTAGTCACGACGAGATCGGCCGAATAGTTTGCGAGATATGAGTCTTTGAAATTTTCAAGGTCATATTTTACAACACTTATATCTGCCGAACGAAAAATAGCTGATTATCCATACTCATGTCAAAATGTGGCCATGTATAGATAAAAGTCATATGTTAGTCACGACAAGATCGGCCGAATAGTTTGCGAGATATGGGTCTTTGAAATTTTCAAGGTCATGTATTACCACACTTATATCTGCCAAACGAAAAATAGCTGATTATCCTTACTCATGTCAAAATGATGCCATGTATTGATCAAAGTCATATGTTAGTCACGACGAGATCGATCGAATAATTTGCGAGATATGAGTCTTTGAAATTTTCAAGGTCATACTTTACCATACTTATATCTGCCGAACGAAAAATAGCTGATTATCCATACTCATGTCAAAATGTGGCCATGTATAGATCAAAGTCATATGTAAGTCACGACGAGATCGGCCAGATAGTTTGCTAGATACCAGTTTTTGAAATTTTCAAGGTCATATATTACCATACTTATATCTGCCGAACGAAAATAGCTGATTATCCATACTCATGTCAAAATGTGGCCATGTATAGATCAAAGTTATATGTTAGTCACGACGAGATCGGCTGAATAGTTTGCGAGATATGGGTCTTTGAAATATTCTAGGTGATATGTTACCATACTTATATCTGCCGAACGAAAAATAACTAATTATCCATATTCATGTGAAAATGTGGTCATGTATAGATTAAAGTCATATGCTAGTCACGACGAGATCGGCCGAATAGTTTGCGAGATACGGGTCTTTGAAATTTTCAAGGTCATATATTACCATACTTATATCTGTCAAACGAAAAATAACTGATTATCCATACTCATGTCAAAATGTGGCCAAATATAGATCAAAGTCATATGCCTGTCACGACGAGATCGGTCAGATAGTTTGCGAGATACCGGTCTTTGAAATTTTCAAGGTCATATATTACCATACTTATATCTGCCGAACGAAAAATAGCTGCTTATCGATACTCGTGTCAAAATGTGGCCATGTATAGATCAAAGTCATATGCCAGTCACGACGAGATCCACCGAATAGTTTGTGAGATACGAGTCTTTAAAATGATCAAGGTCAAATATTATAATACTTATATCTGCCGAACGATAAATAGCTGATTATCCATACTCATGTCAAAATGATGCCATGTATAGATCAAAGTCATATGTTAGTCACGACGAGATCGGCCATATAGTTTGCGAGTTATGGGTCTTTGAATTTTTCAAGGTCATATTTTACCATACTTATATCTGCCGGACGAAAAATAGCTGATTATCCATACTCATGTCAAAATGTGGCCATGTATAGATAAAAGTCATATGTTAGTCACGACAAGATCGGCCGAATAGTTTGCGAGATATGGGTCTTTGAAATTTTCAAGGTCATATATTATCATACTTATATCTGCCGAAAGAAAAATAGCTGATTATACATACTCATATCAAAATGTGGCCATGTATAGATCAAAGTCATATGGTAGTCACGACGAGATCGGCCGAATAGTTTGCGAGATATGAGTCTTTGAAATTTTCAAGGTCATATTTTACAACACTTATATCTGCCGAACGAAAAATAGCTGATTATCCATACTCATGTCAAAATGTGGCCATGTATAGATAAAAGTCATATGTTAGTCACGACAAGATCGGCCGAATAGTTTGCGAGATATGGGTCTTTGAAATTTTCAAGGTCATGTATTACCACACTTATATCTGCCAAACGAAAAATAGCTGATTATCCTTACTCATGTCAAAATGATGCCATGTATTGATCAAAGTCATATGTTAGTCACGACGAGATCGATCGAATAATTTGCGAGATATGAGTCTTTGAAATTTTCAAGGTCATACTTTACCATACTTATATCTGCCGAACGAAAAATAGCTGATTATCCATACTCATGTCAAAATGTGGCCATGTATAGATCAAAGTCATATGTAAGTCACGACGAGATCGGCCAGATAGTTTGCTAGATACCAGTTTTTGAAATTTTCAAGGTCATATATTACCATACTTATATCTGCCGAACGAAAATAGCTGATTATCCATACTCATGTCAAAATGTGGCCATGTATAGATCAAAGTTATATGTTAGTCACGACGAGATCGGCCGAATAGTTTGCGAGATATGGGTCTTTGAAATATTCTAGGTGATATGTTACCATACTTATATCTGCCGAACAAAAAATAACTAATTATCCATATTCATGTGAAAATGTGGTCATGTATAGATTAAAGTCATATGCTAGTCACGACGAGATCGGCCGAATAGTTTGCGAGATACGGGTCTTTGAAATTTTCAAGGTCATATATTACCATACTTATATCTGTCAAACGAAAAATAGCTGATTATCCATACTCATGTCAAAATGTGGCCAAATATAGATCAAAGTCATATGCCTGTCACGACGAGATCGGTCAGATAGTTTGCGAGATACCGGTCTTTGAAATTTTCAAGGTCATATATTACCATACTTATATCTGCCGAACGAAAAATAGCTGCTTATCGATACTCGTGTCAAAATGTGGCCATGTATAGATCAAAGTCATATGCCAGTCACGACGAGATCCACCGAATAGTTTGTGAGATACGAGTCTTTAAAATGATCAAGGTCAAATATTATAATACTTATATCTGCCGAACGATAAATAGCTGATTATCCATACTCATGTCAAAATGATGCCATGTATAGATCAAAGTCATATGTTAGTCACGACGAGATCGGCCGAATAGTTTGCGAGATATGAATCTTTGAAATTTTCAAGGTCATATTTTACCATACTTATATCTGCCGAACGAAAAATAGCTGATTATCCATACTCATGTCAAAATGTGGCCATGTATAGATAAAAGTCATATGCCAGTCACGACGAGATCGGCCAGATAGTTTGCGAGATACCGGTCTTTGAAATATTCAAGGTCATATATTACCATACTTATATCTGCCGAACGAAAAATAGCTGATTATCGATACTCGTGTCAAAATGTGGCCGTGTATATATCAAAGTCATATGCTAGTCACGACGTGATCGGCCGAATAGTTTACGAGATACGGGTCTTTTGAAATTTTCAAGGTCAAATATTACCATACTTATATCTGCCAAACGAAAAATAGCTGATTATTCTTACTCGTGTCAAAATGATGCCATGTATAGATCAAAGTAATATGTTAGTCACGACGAGATCAGCCGAATATTTTGCGAGATATGAGTCTTTGAAATTTTCAAGGTCATATTTTACCATACTTATATCTGCCGAACGAAAAATAGCTGATTATCCATACTCATGTCAAAATGTGGCCATGTATAGATCAATGTCATATGTTAGTCACGACGAGATCGGCCGAATAGTTTGCGAGATATGGGTCTTTGAAATTTTCAAGGTCATATATTACCATACTTATATATGCCGAACGAAAAATAACTGATTATCCATACTCATGTCAAAATGTGGCCATGTATAGATCAAAGTCATATGTTAGTCACGACGAGATCGGCCGAATAGTTTGCGAGATATGGGTCTTTAAAATTTACAAGGTCATATTTTACCATACTTATATCTGCCGAACGAAAAATAGCTGATTATCCATACTCATGTCAAAATGTGGCCATGTATAGATCAAAGTCATATGCCAGTCACGACGAGATCGGCCAGATAGTTTGCGAGATACCGGTTTTTGAAACTTTCAAGGTCATATATTACCATACTTATATCTGCCGAACGAAAAATAGCTGATTATCCACACTCATGTCAAAATGTGGCCATGTATAGATCAAAGTCATATGTTAGTCACGACGAGATCGGCCGAATAGTTTGCGAGATATGGGTCTTTGAAATTTTCTAGGTCATATATTACCATACTTATATCTGCCGAACGAAAAATAGCTAATTATCCCTATTCATGTGAAAATGTGGTCATGTATAGATTAAAGTCATATGCTAGTCACGACGAGGTCGGCCGAATAGTTTGCGAGATACGGGTCTTTGAAATTTTCAAGGTCATATATTACCATACTTATATCTGCCAAACGAAAATTAGCTGAATATCCATACTCATGTCAAAATGTGGCCATGTATAGATCAAAGTCATATGTAAGTCACGACGAGATCGGCCGAATAGTTTGCGAGATATAGGTCTTTGAAATTTTCAAGGTCATATTTTACCATACTTATATCTGCCGAACGAAAAATAGCTGATTATCCATACTCATGTCAAAATGTGGCCAAATATAGATCAAAGTCATATGCCTGTCACGACGAGATCGGCCAGATAGTTTGCGAGATACTGGTCTTTGAAATTTTCAAGGTCATATATTACCATACTTATATCTGCCGAACGAAAAATAGCTGCTTATCGATACTCGTGTCAAAATGTGGCCATGTATAGATCAAAGTCATATGCCAGTCACGACGGGATCCAGCGAATAGTTTACAAGATACGAGTCTTTAAAATGATCAAGGTCATATATTATAATACTTATATCTGCCGAACGATAAATAGGTGATTATCCATACTCATGTCAAAATGTGGCCATGTATAGATCAAAGTCATATGCCAGTCACGACGAGATCGGCCAAATATTTTGCGAGATACCGGTATTTGAAATTTTCAAGGTCATATTTTTACCATACTTATATCTGCCGAACGAAAAATAGCTGATTATCGATACTCGTGTCAAAATGTGGCCATGTATATATCAAAGTCATATGCTAGTCACGACGAGATCGGCCGAATAGTTTGCGAGATACGGGTCTTTGAAATTTTCAAGGTCATATATTAAAATACTTATATCTGCCAAACGAAAATTGGCTGAATATCCATACTCATGTCAAAATGTGGCCATGTATAGATCAAAGTAATATGTTAGTCACGACGAGATCGGCCGAATAGTTTACGAGATACGGGTCTTTGAAATTTTCAAGGTCATATATTACCATACTTATATCTGCCGAACGAAAAATAGCTGCTTATCGATACTCGTGTCAAAATGTGGCCATGTATAGATCAAAGTCATATGCCAGTCACGACAAGATCCACCGAATAGTTTGTGAGATACGAGTCTTTAAAATGATCAAGGTCATATATTATAATACTTATATCTGCCGAACGATAAATAGCTGATTATCCATACTCATGTCAAAATGTGGCCATGTATAGATCAAAGTCATATGTTAGTCACGACTAGATCGGCCGAATAGTTTGCGAGATATGAATCTTTGAAATTTTCAAGTTCATATTTTACCATACTTATATCTGCCGAACGAAAAATAGCTGATTATCCATACTCATGTCAAAATGTGGCCATGTATAGAACAAAGTCATATGCCAGTCACGACGAGATCGGCCAGATAGTTTGCGAGATACCGGTCTTTGAAATATTCAAGGTCATATATTACCATACTTATATCTGCCGAACGAAAAATAGCTGATTATCGATACTCGTGTCAAAATGTGGCCATGTATATATCAAAGTCATATGCTAGGCAAGACGTGATCGGCCGAATAGTTTACGAGATACGGGTCTTTGAAATTTTCAAGGTCAAATATTACCATACTTATATCTGCCAAACGAAAAATAGCTGATAATTCTTACTCGTGTCAAAATGATGCCATGTATAGATCAAAATCATATGTTAGTCACGACGAGATCGGCCGAATAATTTGCGAGATATGAGTCTTTGAAGTTTTCAAGGTCATATTTTACCATACTTATATCTGCCGAACGAAAAATAGCTGATTATCCATACTCATGTCAAAATGTGGCCATGTATAGATCAATGTCATATGTTAGTCACGACGAGATCGGCCGAATAGTTTGCGAGATATGGGTCTTTGAAATTTTCAAGGTTATATATTACCATACTTATATCTGCCGAACGAAAAATAACTGATTATCCATACTCATGTCAAAATGTGGCCATGTAT
Organism: Zootermopsis nevadensis; assembly: GCF_977971745.1. NCBI lineage: Eukaryota > Metazoa > Arthropoda > Insecta > Blattodea > Termopsidae > Zootermopsis > Zootermopsis nevadensis. The sequence continues at coordinate 17,884,691 of NW_028259142.1, forward strand.
AGATCAAAATCATATGTTAGTCACGACGAGATCGGCCGAATAGTTTGCGAGATATGGGTCTTTGAAATTTACAAGGTCATATTTTACCATACTTATATCTGCCGAGCGAAAAATAGCTGATTATCCATACTCATGTCAAAATGTGGCCATGGACAGTTCAAAGTCATATGCCAGTCACGACGAGATCGGCCAGATAGTTTGCGAGATACCGGAATTTGAAATTTTCAAGGTCATATATTACCATACTTATATCTGTCGAACGAAAAATAGCTGATTATCCACACTCATGTCAAAATGTGGCCATGTATAGATCAAAGTCATATGTTAGTCACGACGAGATCGGCCGAATAGTTTGCGAGATATGGGTCTTTGAAATTTTCTAGGTCATATATTACCATACTTATATCTGCCGAACGAAAAATAGCTAAATATCCATATTCATGTGAAAATGTGGTCATGTATAGATTAAAGTCATATGCTAGTCACGACGAGATCGGCCGAATAGTTTGCGAGATACGGGTCTTTGAAATTTTCAAGGTCATATATTACCATACTTATATCTGCCGAACGAAAAATAGCTGATTATCCATACTCATGTCAAAATGTGGCCAAATATAGATCAAAGTCATATTCCTGTCACGATGAGATCGGCCAGATAGTTTGCGAGATACCGGTCTTTGAAATTTTCAAGGTCATATATTACCATACTTATATCTGCCGATCGAAAAATAGCTGCTTATCGATACTCGTGTCAAAATATGGCCATGTATAGATCAAAGTCATATGCCAGTCTCGACGAGATCCACCGAATAGTTTGCGAGATACGAGTCTTTAAAATGATCAAGGTCATATATTATAATACTTATATCTGCCGAACGATAAATAGCTGATTATCCATACTCATGTCAAAATGTGGCCATGAATTTATCAAAGTCATATGTTAGTCACGACGAGATCGGCCGAATAGTTTGCGAGATACCGGTCTTTGAAATTTTCAAGGTAATATATTACCATACTTATATCTGCCGAACGAAAAATAGGTGATTATCCATACTCATGTCAAAATGTGGCCATGTATAGATCAAAGTCATATGCCAGTCACGACGAGATCGGCCAGATAGTTTGCGAGATACAGGTCTTTGAAATTTTCAAGGTCATATATTACCATACTTATATCTGCCGAACGAAAAATAGCTGATAATCGATACTCGTATCAAAATGTGGCCATGTATATATCAAAGTCATATGCTAGTCACGACGTGATCGGCCGAATAGTTTGCGAGATACGGGTCTTTGAAATTTTCAAGGTCAAATATTACCATACTTATATCTGCCAAACGAAAAATAGCTGATTATTCTTACTCGTGTCAAAATGATGCCATGTATAGATCAAAGTCATATGTTTGTCACGACAAGATCGGCCGAATAATTTGCGAGATATGAGTCTTTGAAATTTTCAAGGTCATATTTTACCATACTTATATCTGCCGAACGAAAAATAGCTGATTATCCATACTCATGTCAAAATGTGGCCATGTATAGATCAAAGTCATATGTTAGTCACGACGAGATCGGCCGAATAGTTTGCGAGATATGGGTCTTTGAAATTTTCAAGGTCCTATATTACCATACTTATATCTGCCGAACGAAAAATAGCTGATTATCCATACTCATGTCAAAATGTGGCCATGTATAGATCAAAGTCATATGTTAGTCACGACGAGATCGGCCGAATAGTTTGCGAGATATGGGTCTTTGAAATTTACAAGGTCATATTTTACCATACTTATATCTGCCGAACGAAAAATAGCTGATTATCCATACTCATGTCAAAATGTGGCCATGTATAGATCAAAGTCATATGCCAGTCACGACGAGATCGGCCAGATAGTTTGCGAGATACCGGTCTTTGAAATTTTCAAGGTCATATTTTACCATACATTTATATGCCGAGCGAAAAATAGCTGAATATCCATACTCATGTCAAAATGTGGCCATTTATATATCAAAGTCATATGTTAGTCACGACGAGATCTACCGAATAATTTGCGAGATATGAGTCTTTGAAATTTTCAAGGCCATATATTATCATACTTATATCTGCCGAACGAAAAATAGCTGATTATCCATACTCATGTCAAAATGTGGCCATGTATAGATCAAAGTTATATGTTAGTCACGACGAGATCGGCCGAATAGTTTGCGAGATATGGGTCTTTGAAATTTTCTAGGTGATATGTTACCATACTTATATCTGCCGAACGAAAAATAGCTAATTATCCATATTCATGTGAAAATGTGGTCATGTATAGATTAAAGTCATATGCTAGTCACGACGAGATCGGCCGAATAGTTTGCGAGATACGGGTCTTTGAAGTTTTCAAGGTCATATATTACCATACTTATATCTGTCAAACGAAAAATAGCTGATTATCCTTAATCATGTCAAAATGATGCCATTTATAGATCAAAGTCATATGTTAGTCACGACGAGATCGGCCGAATAGTTTGCGAGATATGGGTCTTTGAAATTTTCGAGGTCATATTTTAACCATACTTATATCTGCCGAACGAAAAATAGCTGATTATCGATACTCATGTCAAAATGTGGCCATGTATAGCTCAAAGACATATGCCAGTCACGACGAGATCGGCCAGATAGTTTGCGAGATACCGGTCTTTGAAATTTTCAAGGTCATATATTACCATACTTATATCTGCCGAACGAAAAATAGCAGATTATCCATACTCATGTCAAAATGTGGCCATGTATAGATCAAAGTCATATGTTAGTCACGACGAGATCGGCCGAATAGTTTGCGAGATATGGGTCTTTGAAATTTTCTAGGTCATATATTACCATACTTATATCTGCCGAACGAAAAATAGCTAATTATCCATATTCATGTGAAAATGTGGTCATGTATAGATTAAAGTCATATGCTAGTCACGACGAGGTCGGCCGAATAGTTTGCGAGATACGGGTCTTTGAAATTTTCAAGGTCATATATTACCATACTTATATCTGCCAAACGAAAATTAGCTGAATATCCATACTCATGTCAAAATGTGGCCATGTATAGATCAAAGTCATATGTTAGTCACGACGAGATCGGCCGAATAATTTGCGAGATATGAGTCTTTGAAATTTTCAAGGTCATATTTTACAATACTTATATCTGCCGAACGAAAAATAGCTGATTATCCATACTCATGTCAAAATGTATCCATGTATAGATCAAAGTGATATGTTAGACACGACGCGATCGGAGGAATAGTTTGCGAGATATGGGTCTTTGAAATTTTCAAGGTCATATATTACCATACTTATATCTGCCGAACGAAAAATAGCTGATTATCAATACTAATGTCAAAATGTGGCCATGTATAGATCAAAGTCATATGCCAGTCACGACGAGATCGGCCAGATAGTTTGCGAGATACCGGTCTTTGTAATTTTCAAGGTCATATATTACCATACTTATATCTGCCGACCAAAAAATAGCTGATTTTCCATACTCATGTCAAAGTGTGGCCACGTATAGTTGAAAGACATATGCTAGTCCCGACGAGATCGGCCGAATAGTTTGCGAGATATGGGTCTTTGAAATTTTCAAGGTCATATTTTACCATACTTATTTATGCCGAGCGAAAAATAGCTGAATATCCATATTCTTGTCAAAATGTGGCCATGTATAGAACAACGTCATATGTTAGTCACGACGAGATCGGCCGAATAATTTGCGAGATATGAGTCTTAGAAATTTTCAAGGCCATATATTATCATACTTATATCTGCCGAACGAAAAATAGCTGATTATCCATACTCATGTCAAAATTTGGCCATGTATAGATCAAAGTCATATGTTAGTCACGACGAGATCGGCCATATAGTTTGCGAGTTATGGGTCTTTGAATTTTTCAAGGTCATATTTTACCATACTTATATCTGCCGGACGAAAAATAGCTGATTATCCATACTCATGTCAAAATGTGGCCATGTATAGATAAAAGTCATATGTTAGCCACGACAAGATCGGCCGAATAGTTTGCGAGATATGGGTCTTTGAAATTTTCAAGGTCATATATTATCATACTTATATCTGCCGAAAGAAAAATAGCTGATTATACATACTCATATCAAAATGTGGCCATGTATAGATCAAAGTCATATGGTAGTCACGACGAGATCGGCCGAATAGTTTGCGAGATATGAGTCTTTGAAATTTTCAAGGTCATATTTTACAACACTTATATCTGCCGAACGAAAAATAGCTGATTATCCATACTCATGTCAAAATGTGGCCATGTATAGATAAAAGTCATATGTTAGTCACGACAAGATCGGCCGAATAGTTTGCGAGATATGGGTCTTTGAAATTTTCAAGGTCATGTATTACCACACTTATATCTGCCAAACGAAAAATAGCTGATTATCCTTACTCATGTCAAAATGATGCCATGTATTGATCAAAGTCATATGTTAGTCACGACGAGATCGATCGAATAATTTGCGAGATATGAGTCTTTGAAATTTTCAAGGTCATACTTTACCATACTTATATCTGCCGAACGAAAAATAGCTGATTATCCATACTCATGTCAAAATGTGGCCATGTATAGATCAAAGTCATATGTAAGTCACGACGAGATCGGCCAGATAGTTTGCTAGATACCAGTTTTTGAAATTTTCAAGGTCATATATTACCATACTTATATCTGCCGAACGAAAATAGCTGATTATCCATACTCATGTCAAAATGTGGCCATGTATAGATCAAAATTATATGTTAGTCACGACGAGATCGGCCGAATAGTTTGCGAGATATGGGTCTTTGAAATATTCTAGGTGATATGTTACCATACTTATATCTGCCGAACGAAAAATAACTAATTATCCATATTCATGTGAAAATGTGGTCATGTATAGATTAAAGTCATATGCTAGTCACGACGAGATCGGCCGAATAGTTTGCGAGATACGGGTCTTTGAAATTTTCAAGGTCATATATTACCATACTTATATCTGTCAAACGAAAAATAGCTGATTATCCATACTCATGTCAAAATGTGGCCAAATATAGATCAAAGTCATATGCCTGTCACGACGAGATCGGTCAGATAGTTTGCGAGATACCGGTCTTTGAAATTTTCAAGGTCATATATTACCATACTTATATCTGCCGAACGAAAAATAGCTGCTTATCGATACTCGTGTCAAAATGTGGCCATGTATAGATCAAAGTCATATGCCAGTCACGACGAGATCCACCGAATAGTTTGTGAGATACGAGTCTTTAAAATGATCAAGGTCATATATAATAATACTTATATCTGCCGAACGATAAATAGCTGATTATCCATACTCATGTCAAAATGATGCCATGTATAGATCAAAGTCATATGTTAGTCACGACGAGATCGGCCGAATAGTTTGCGAGATATGAATCTTTGAAATTTTCAAGGTCATATTTTACCATACTTATATCTGCCGAACGAAAAATAGCTGATTATCCATACTCATGTCAAAATGTGGCCATGTATAGATCAAAGTCATATGCCAGTCACGACGAGATCGGCCAGATAGTTTGCGAGATACCGGTCTTTGAAATATTCAAGGTCATATATTACCATACTTATATCTGCCGAACGAAAAATAGCTGATTATCGATACTCGTGTCAAAATGTGGCCGTGTATATATCAAAGTCATATGCTAGTCACGACGTGATCGGCCGAATAGTTTACGAGATACGGGTCTTTGAAATTTTCAAGGTCAAATATTACCATACTTATATCTGCCAAACGAAAAATAGCTGATTATTCTTACTCGTGTCAAAATGATGCCATGTATAGATCAAAGTAATATGTTAGTCACGACGAGATCAGCCGAATATTTTGCGAGATATGAGTCTTTGAAATTTTCAAGGTCATATTTTACCATACTTATATCTGCCGAACGAAAAATAGCTGATTATCCATACTCATGTCAAAATGTGGCCATGTATAGATCAATGTCATATGTTAGTCACGACGAGATCGGCCGAATAGTTTGCGAGATATGGGTCTTTGAAATTTTCAAGGTCATATATTACCATACTTATATATGCCGAACGAAAAATAACTGATTATCCATACTCATGTCAAAATGTGGCCATATATAGATCAAAGTCATATGTTAGTCACGACGAGATCGGCCGAATAGTTTGCGAGATATGGGTCTTTGAAATTTACAAGGTCATATTTTACCACACTTATATCTGCCGAACGAAAAATAGCTGATTATCCATACTCATGTCAAAATGTGGCCATGTATAGATCAAAGTCATATGCCAGTCACGACGAGATCGGCCAGATAGTTTGCGAGATACCGGTTTTTGAAACTTTCAAGGTCATATATTACCATACTTATATCTGCCGAACGAAAAATAGCTGATTATCCACACTCATGTCAAAATGTGGCCATGTATAGATCAAAGTCATATGTTAGTCACGACGAGATCGGCCGAATAGTTTGCGAGATATGGGTCTTTGAAATTTTCTAGGTCATATATTACCATACTTATATCTGCCGAACGAAAAATAGCTAATTTTCCCTATTCATGTGAAAATGTGGTCATGTATAGATTAAAGTCATATGCTAGTCACGACGAGGTCGGCCGAATAGTTTGCGAGATACGGGTCTTTGAAATTTTCAAGGTCATATATTACCATACTTATATCTGCCAAACGAAAATTAGCTGAATATCCATACTCATGTCAAAATGTGGCCATGTATAGATCAAAGTCATATGTAAGTCACGACGAGATCGGCCGAATAGTTTGCGAGATATGGGTCTTTGAAATTTTCAAGGTCATATTTTACCATACTTATATCTGCCGAACGAAAAATAGCTGATTATCCATACTCATGTCAAAATGTGGCCAAATATAGATCAAAGTCATATGCCTCTCACGATGAGATCGGCCAGATAGTTTGCGAGATACCGGTCTTTGAAATTTTCAAGGTCATGTATTACCATACTTATATCTGCCGATCGAAAAATAGCTGCTTATCGCTACTCGTGTCAAAATGTGGCCATGTATAGATCAAAGTCATATGCCAGTCACGACGAGATCCACCGAATAGTTTGCGAGATACGAGTCTTTAAAATGATCAAGGTCATATATTATAATACTTATATCTGCCGAACGATAAATATATGATTATCCATACTCATGTCAAAATGTGGCCATGTATAGATCAAAGTCATATGCCAGTCACGACGAGATCGGCCAGATAGTTTGCGAGATACCGGTCTTTGAAATTTTCAAGGTCATATATTAGCATACTTATATCTGCCGAACGAAAAATAGCTGATTATCGATACTCGTGTCAAAATGTGGCCATGTATATATCAAAGTCATATGCTAGTCACGACGTGATCGGCCGAATAGTTTACGAGATACGGGTCTTTGAAATTTTCAAGGTCAAATATTACCATACTTATATCTGCCAAACGAAAAATAGCTGATTATTCTTACTCGTGTCAAAATGATGCCATGTATAGATCAAAGTCATATGTTTGTCACGACGAGATCGGCCGAATAATTTGCGAGATATGAGTCTTTGAAATTTTCAAGGTCATATTTTACCATACTTATATCTGCCGAACGAAAAATAGCTGATTATCCATACTCATGTCAAAATGTGGCCATGTATAGATCAAAGTCATATGTTAGTCACGACGAGATCGACCGAATAGTTTGCGAGATATGGGTCTTTGAAATTTTCAAGGTCATATATTACCATACTTATATCTGCCGAACGAAAAATAGCTGATTATCCATACTCATGTCAAAATGTGGCCATGTATAGATCAAAGTCATATGTTAGTCACGACGAGATCGGCCGAATAGTTTGCGAGATATGGGTCTTTGAAATTTACAAGGTCATATTTTACCATACTTATATCTGCCGAACGAAAAATAGCTGATTATCCATACTCATGTCAAAATGTGGCCATGTATAGATCAAAGTCATATGCCAGTCACGACGAGATCGGCCAAATAGTTTGCGAGATATGGGTCTTTGAAATTTACAAGGTCATATTTTACCATACTTATATCTGCCGAACGAAAAATAGCTGATTATCCATACTCATGTCAAAATGTGGCCATGTATAGATCAAAGTCATATGCCAGTCACGACGAGATCGGCCAGATAGTTTGCGAGATACCGGTCTTTGAAATTTTCAAGGTCATATATTACCATACTTATATCTGCCGAACGAAAAATAGCTGATTATCGATACTCGTGTCAAAATGTGGCCATGTATATATCAAAGTCATATGCTAGTCACGACGTGATCGGCCGAATAGTTTACGAGATACAGGTCTTTGAAATTTTCAAGGTCAAATATTACCATACTTATATCTGCCAAACGAAAAATAGCTGATTATTCTTACTCGTGTCAAAATGATGCCATGTATAGATCAAAGTCATATGTTTGTCACGACGAGATCGGCCGAATAATTTGCGAGATATGAGTCTTTGAAATTTTCAAGGTCATATTTTACCATACTTATATCTGCCGAACGAAAAATAGCTGATTATCCATACTCATGTCAAAATGTGGCCATGTATAGATCAAAGTCATATGTTAGTCACGACGAGATCGACCGAATAGTTTGCGAGATAAGGGTCTTTGAAATTTTCAAGGTCATATTTTACCATACATATATATGCCGAGCGAAAAATAGCTGAATATCCATACTCATGTCAAAATGTGGCCATTTATATATCAAAGTCATATGTTAGTCACGACGAGATCTACCGAATAATTTGCGAGATATGGGTCTTTGAAATTTTCTAGGTGATATGTTACCATACTTATATCTGCCGAACGAAAAATAGCTAATTATCCATATTCATGTGAAAATGTGGTCATGTATAGATTAAAGTCATATGCTAGTCACGACGAGATCGGCCGAATAGTTTGCGAGATACGGGTCTTTGAAGTTTTCAAGGTCATATATTACCATACTTATATCTGTCAAACGAAAAATAGCTGATTATCCTTAATCATGTCAAAATGATGCCATTTATAGATCAAAGTCATATGTTAGTCACGACGAGATCGGCCGAATAGTTTGCGAGATATGGGTCTTTGAAATTTTCAAGGTCATATTTTAACCATACTTATATCTGCCGAACGAAAAATAGCTGATTATCGATACTCATGTCAAAATGTGGCCATGTATAGATCAAAGACATATGCCAGTCACGACGAGATCGGCCAGATAGTTTGCGAGATACCGGTCTTTGAAATTTTCAAGGTCATATATTACCATACTTATATCTGCCGAACGAAAAATAGCAGATTATCCATATTCATGTGAAAATGTGGCCATGTATAGATCAAAGTCATATGTTAGTCACGACGAGATCGGCCGAATAGTTTGCGAGATATGGGTCTTTGAAATTTTCTAGGTCATATATTACCATACTTATATCTGCCGAACGAAAAATAGCTAATTATCCATATTCATGTGAAAATGTGGTCATGTATAGATTAAAGTCATATGCTAGTCACGACGAGGTCGGCCGAATAGTTTGCGAGATACGGGTCTTTGAAATTTTCAAGGTCATATATTACCATACTTATATCTGCCAAACGAAAATTAGCTGAATATCCATACTCATGTCAAAATGTGGCCATGTATAGATCAAAGTCATATGTTAGTCACGACGAGATCGGCCGAATAATTTGCGAGATATGAGTCTTTGAAATTTTCAAGGTCATATTTTACAATACTTATATCTGCCGAACGAAAAATAGCTGATTATCCATACTCATGTCAAAATGTGGCCATGTATAGATCAAAGTGATATGTTAGACACGACGCGATCGGAGGAATAGTTTGCGAGATATGGGTCTTTGAAATTTTCAAGGTCATATATTACCATACTTATATCTGCCGAACGAAAAATAGCTGATTATCAATACTCATGTCAAAATGTGGCCATGTATAGATCAAAGTCATATGCCAGTCACGACGAGATCGGCCAGATAGTTTGCGAGAAACCGGTCTTTGTAATTTTCAAGGTCATATATTACCATACTTATATCTGCCGACCAAAAAATAGCTGATTTTCCATACTCATGTCAAAGTGTGGCCACGTATAGTTGAAAGACATATGCTAGTCCCGACGAGATCGGCCGAATAGTTTGCGAAATATGGGTCTTTGAAATTTTCAAGGTCATATTTTACCATACTTATTTATGCCGAGCGAAAAATAGCTGAATATCCATATTCTTGTCAAAATGTGGCCATGTATAGAACAACGTCATATGTTAGTCACGACGAGATCGGCCGAATAATTTGCGAGATATGAGTCTTAGAAATTTTCAAGGCCATATATTATCATACTTATATCTGCCGAACGAAAAATAGCTGATTATCCATACTCATGTCAAAATTTGGCCATGTATAGATCAAAGTCATATGTTAGTCACGACGAGATCGGCCATATAGTTTGCGAGTTATGGGTCTTTGATTTTTTCAAGGTCATATTTTACCATACTTATATCTGCCGGACGAAAAATAGCTGATTATCCATACTCATGTCAAAATGTGGCCATGTATAGATAAAAGTCATATGTTAGTCACGACAAGATCGGCCGAATAGTTTGCGAGATATGGGTCTTTGAAATTTTCAAGGTCATATATTATCATACTTATATCTGCCGAAAGAAAAATAGCTGATTATACATACTCATATCAAAATGTGGCCATGTATAGATCAAAGTCATATGGTAGTCACGACGAGATCGGCCGAATAGTTTGCGAGATATGAGTCTTTGAAATTTTCAAGGTCATATTTTACAACACTTATATCTGCCGAACGAAAAATAGCTGATTATCCATACTCATGTCAAAATGTGGCCATGTATAGGTAAAAGTCATATGTTAGTCACGACAAGATCGGCCGAATAGTTTGCGAGATATGGGTCTTTGAAATTTTCAAGGTCATGTATTACCACACTTATATCTGGCAAACGAAAAATAGCTGATTATCCTTACTCATGTCAAAATGATGCCATGTATTGATCAAAGTCATATGTTAGTCACGACGAGATCGATCGAATAATTTGCGAGATATGAGTCTTTGAAATTTTCAAGGTCATACTTTACCATACTTATATCTGCCGAACGAAAAATAGCTGATTATCCATACTCATGTCAAAATGTGGCCATGTATAGATCAAAGTCATATGTAAGTCACGACGAGATCGGCCAGATAGTTTGCTAGATACCAGTTTTTGAAATTTTCAAGGTCATATATTACCATACTTATATCTGCCGAACGAAAATAGCTGATTATCCATACTCATGTCAAAATGTGGCCATGTATAGATCAAAGTTATATGTTAGTCACGACGAGATCGGCCGAATAGTTTGCGAGATATGGGTCTTTGAAATATTCTAGGTGATATGTTACCATACTTATATCTGCCGAACGAAAAATAACTAATTATCCATATTCATGTGAAAATGTGGTCATGTATAGATTAAAGTCATATGCTAGTCACGACGAGATCGGCCGAATAGTTTGCGAGATACGGGTCTTTCAAATTTTCAAGGTCATATATTACCATACTTATATCTGTCAAACGAAAAATAGCTGATTATCCATACTCATGTCAAAATGTGGCCAAATATAGATCAAAGTCATATGCCTGTCACGACGAGATCGGTCAGATAGTTTGCGAGATACCGGTCTTTGAAATTTTCAAGGTCATATATTACCATACTTATATCTGCCGAACGAAAAATAGCTGCTTATCGATACTCGTGTCAAAATGTGGCCATGTATAGATCAAAGTCATATGCCAGTCACGACGAGATCCACCGAATAGTTTGTGAGATACGAGTCTTTAAAATGATCAAGGTCATATATTATAATACTTATATCTGCCGAACGATAAATAGCTGATTATCCATACTCATGTCAAAATGATGCCATGTATAGATCAAAGTCATATGTTAGTCACGACGAGATCGGCCGAATAGTTTGCGAGATATGAATCTTTGAAATTTTCAAGGTCATATTTTACCATACTTATATCTGCCGAACGAAAAATAGCTGATTATCCATACTCATGTCAAAATGTGGCCATGTATAGATCAAAGTCATATGCCAGTCACGACGAGATCGGCCAGATAGTTTGCGAGATACCGGTCTTTGAAATATTCAAGGTCATATATTACCATACTTATATCTGCCGAACGAAAAATAGCTGATTATCGATACTCGTGTCAAAATGTGGCCGTGTATATATCAAAGTCATATGCTAGTCACGACGTGATCGGCCGAATAGTTTACGAGATACGGGTCTTTGAAATTTTCAAGGTCAAATATTACCATACTTATATCTGCCAAACGAAAAATAGCTGATTATTCTTACTCGTGTCAAAATGATGCCATGTATAGATCAAAGTAATATGTTAGTCACGACGAGATCAGCCGAATATTTTGCGAGATATGAGTCTTTGAAATTTTCAAGGTCATATTTTACCATACTTATATCTGCCGAACGAAAAATAGCTGATTATCCATACTCATGTCAAAATGTGGCCATGTATAGATCAATGTCATATGTTAGACACGACGAGATCGGCCGAATAGTTTGCGAGATATGGGTCTTTGAAATTTTCAAGGTCATATATTACCATACTTATATATGCCGAACGAAAAATAACTGATTATCCATACTCATGTCAAAATGTGGCCATGTATAGATCAAAGTCATATGTTAGTCACGACGAGATCGGCCGAATAGTTTGCGAGATATGGGTCTTTGAAATTTACAAGGTCATATTTTACCATACTTATATCTGCCGAACGAAAAATAGCTGATTATCCATACTCATGTCAAAATGTGGCCATGTATAGATCAAAGTCATATGCCAGTCACGACGAGATCGGCCAGATAGTTTGCGAGATACCGGTTTTTGAAACTTTCAAGGTCATATATTACCATACTTATATCTGCCGAACGAAAAATAGCTGATTATCCACACTCATGTCAAAATGTGGCCATGTATAGATCAAAGTCATATGTTAGTCACGACGAGATCGGCCGAATAGTTTGCGAGATATGGGTCTTTGAAATTTTCTAGGTCATATATTACCATACTTATATCTGCCGAACGAAAAATAGCTAATTATCCCTATTCATGTGAAAATGTGGTCATGTATAGATTAAAGTCATATGCTAGTCACGACGAGGTCGGCCGAATAGTTTGCGAGATACGGGTCTTTGAAATTTTCAAGGTCATATATTACCATACTTATATCTGCCAAACGAAAATTAGCTGAATATCCATACTCATGTCAAAATGTGGCCATGTATAGATCAAAGTCATATGTAAGTCACGACGAGATCGGCCGAATAGTTTGCGAGATATGGGTCTTTGAAATTTTCAAGGTCATATTTTACCATACTTATATCTGCCGAACGAAAAATAGCTGATTATCCATACTCATGTCAAAATGTGGCCAAATATAGATCAAAGTCATATGCCTGTCACGATGAGATCGGCCAGATAGTTTGCGAGATACCGGTCTTTGAAATTTTCAAGGTCATGTATTACCATACTTATATCTGCCGATCGAAAAATAGCTGCTTATCTCTACTCGTGTCAAAATGTGGCCATGTATAGATCAAAGTCATATGCCAGTCACGACGAGATCCACCGAATAGTTTGCGAGATACGAGTCTTTAAAATGATCAAGGTCATATATTATAATACTTATATCTGCCGAACGATAAATAGCTGATTATCCATACTCATGTCAAAATGTGGCCATGTATAGATCAAAGTCATATGCCAGTCACGACGAGATCGGCCAGATAGTTTGCGAGATACCGGTCTTTGAAATTTTCAAGGTCATATATTACCATACTTATATCTGCCGAACGAAAAATAGCTGATTATCGATACTCGTGTCAAAATGTGGCCATGTATATATCAAAGTCATATGCTAGTCACGACGTGATCGGCCGAATAGTTTACGAGATACGGGTCTTTGAAATTTTCAAGGTTAAATATTACCATACTTATATCTGCCAAACGAAAAATAGCTGATTATTCTTACTCGTGTCAAAATGATGCCATGTATAGATCAAAGTCATATGTTTGTCACGACGAGATCGGCCGAATAATTTGCGAGATATGAGTCTTTGAAATTTTCAAGGTCATATTTTACCATACTTATATCTGCCGAACGAAAAATAGCTGAGTATCCATACTCATGTCAAAATGTGGCCATGTATAGATCAAAGTCATATGTTAGTCACGACGAGATCGACCGAATAGTTTGCGAGATATGGGTCTTTGAAATTTTCAAGGTCATATATTACCATACTTATATCTGCCGAACGAAAAATAGCTGATTATCCATACTCATGTCAAAATGTGGCCATGTATAGATCAAAGTCATATGTTAGTCACGACGAGATCGGCCGAATAGTTTGCGAGATATGGGTCTTTGAAATTTACAAGGTCATATTTTACCATACTTATATCTGCCGAACGAAAAATAGCTGATTATCCATACTCATGTCAAAATGTGGCCATGTATAGATCAAAGTCATATGCCAGTCACGACGAGATCGGCCAAATAGTTTGCGAGATACCGTTCTTTGAAATTTTCAAGGTCATATATTACCATACTTATATCTGCCGAACGAAAAATAGCTGCTTATCGATACTCGTGTCAAAATGTGGCCATGTATAGATCAAAGTCATATGCCAGTCACGACGGGATCCACCAAATAGTTTGCGAGATACGAGTCTTTAAAATGATCAAGGTCATATATTATACTACTTATATCTGCCGAACGATAAATAGGTGATTATCCATACTCATGTCAAAATGTGGCCATGTATAGATCAAAGTCATATGCCAGTCACGACGAGATCGGCCAAATAGTTTGCGAGATACCGGTCTTTCAAATTTTCAAGGTCATATATTACCATACTTATATCTGCCGAACGAAAAATAGCTGATTATCGATACTCGTGTCAAAATGTGGCCATGTATATATCAAAGTCATATGCTAGTCACGACGTGATCGGCAGAATAGTTTACGAGATACGGGTCTTTGAAAATTTCAAGGTCATATATTACCATACTTATATCTGCCGAACGAAAAATAGCTAATTATCCATATTCATGTGAACATGTGGTCATGTATAGATTAAAGTCATATGCTAGTCACGACGAGATCGGCCGAATAGTTTGCGAGATACGGGTCTTTGAAATTTTCAAGGTCATATATTAAAATACTTATATCTGCCAAACGAAAATTAGCTGAATATCCATACTCATGTCAAAATGTGGCCATGTATAGATCAAAGTAATATGTTAGTCACGACGAGATCGGCCGAATAATTTGCGAGATATGAGTCTTTGAAATTTTTAAGGTCATATTTTAAAATACTTATATCTGCCGAACGAAAAATAGCTGATTATCCATACTCATGTCAAAATGTGGCCATGTATAGATCAAAGTCATATGTAAGTCACGACGAGATCGGCCGAATAGTTTGCGAGATATGGGTCTTTGAATTTTTCAAAGGTCATATTTTACCATACTTATATCTTCCGAACGAAAAATAGCTGATTATCCATACTCATGTCAAAATGTGGCCATGTATAGATCAAAGTCATATGCCTGTCACGACGAGATCGGCCAGATAGTTTGCGAGATACCAGTCTTTGAAATTTTCAAGGTCATATATTACCATACTTATATCTGCCGAACGAAAAATAGCTGCTTATCGATACTCGTGTCAAAATGTGGCCATGTATAGATCAAAGTCATATGCCAGTCACGACGAGATCCACCGAATAGTTTGTGAGATACGAGTCTTTAAAATGATCAAGGTCATATATTATAATACTTATATCTGCCGAACGATAAATAGCTGATTATCCATACTCATGTCAAAATGTGGCCATGTATAGATCAAAGTCATATGTTAGTCACGACGAGATCGGCCGAATAGTTTGCGAGATATGAATCTTTGAAATTTTCAAGGTCATATTTTACCATACTTATATCTGCCGAACGAAAAATAGCTGATTATCCATACTCATGTCAAAATGTGGCCATGTATAGATCAAAGTCATATGCCAGTCACGACGAGATCGGCCAGATAGTTTGCGAGATACCGGTCTTTGAAATATTCAAGGTCATATATTACCATACTTATATCTTCCGAACGAAAAATAGCTGATTATCGATACTCGTGTCAAAATGTGGCCGTGTATATATCAAAGTCATATGCTAGTCACGACGTGATCGGCCGAATAGTTTACGAGATACGGGTCTTTGAAATTTTCAAGGTCAAATATTACCATACTTATATCTGCCAAACGAAAAATAGCTGATTATTCTTACTCGTGTCAAAATGATGCCATGTATAGATCAAAGTCATATGTTAGTCACGACGAGATCGGCCGAATATTTTGCGAGATATGAGTCTTTGAAATTTTCAAGGTCATATTTTACCATACTTATATCTGCCGAACGAAAAATAGCTGATTATCCATACTCATGTCAAAATGTGGCCATGTATAGATCAAAGTTATATGTTAGTCACGACGAGATCGGCCGAATAGTTTGCGAGATATGGGTCTTTGAAATTTTCTAGGTGATATGTTACCATACTTATATCTGCCGAACGAAAAATAGCTAATTATCCATATTCATGTGAAAATGTGGTCATGTATAGATTAAAGTCATATGCTAGTCACGACGAGATCGGCCGAACAGTTTGCGAGATACGGGTCTTTGAAGTTTTCAAGGTCATATATTACCATACTTATATCTGTCAAACAAAAAATAGCTGATTATCCTTAATCATGTCAAAATGATGCCATTTATAGATCAAAGTCATATGTTAGTCACGACGAGATCGGCCGAATAGTTTGCGAGATATGCGTCTTTGAGATTTTCAAGGTCATATTTTAACCATACTTATATCTGCCGAACGAAAAATAGCTGATTATCCATACTCATGTCAAAATGTGGCCATGTATAGATCAAAGACATATGCCAGTCACGACGAGATCGGCCAGATAGTTTGCGAGATACCGGTCTTTGAAATTTTCAAGGTCATATATTACCATACTTATATCTGCCGAACGAAAAATAGCTGATTATCCATACTCATGTCAAAATGTGGCCATGTATAGATCAAAGTCAAATGTTAGTCACGACGAGATCGGCCGAATAGTTTGCGAGATATGGGTCTTTGAAATTTTCTAGGTCATATATTACCATACTTATATCTGCCGAACGAAAAATAGCTAATTATCCATATTCATGTGAAAATGTGGTCATGTATAGATTAAAGTCATATGCTAGTCACGACGAGGTCGGCCGAATAGTTTGCGAGATACGGGTCTTTGAAATTTTCAAGGTCATATATTATCATACTTATATCTGCCGAAAGAAAAATAGCTGATTATACATACTCATATCAAAATGTGGCCATGTATAGATCAAAGTCATATGGTAGTCACGACGAGATCGGCCGAATAGTTTGCGAGATATGAGTCTTTGAAATTTTCAAGGTCATATTTTACAACACTTATATCTGCCGAACGAAAAATAGCTGATTATCCATACTCATGTCAAAATGTGGCCATGTATAGGTAAAAGTCATATGTTAGTCACGACAAGATCGGCCGAATAGTTTGCGAGATATGGGTCTTTGAAATTTTCAAGGTCATGTAATACCACACTTATATCTGGCAAACGAAAAATAGCTGATTATCCTTACTCATGTCAAAATGATGCCATGTATTGATCAAAGTCATATGTAAGTCACGACGAGATCGGCCAGATAGTTTGCTAGATACCAGTTTTTGAAATTTTCAAGGTCATATATTACCATACTTATATCTGCCGAACGAAAATAGCTGATTATCCATACTCATGTCAAAATGTGGCCATGTATAGATCAAAGTTATATGTTAGTCACGACGAGATCGGCCGAATAGTTTGCGAGATATGGGTCTTTGAAATATTCTAGGTGATATGTTACCATACTTATATCTGCCGAACGAAAAATAACTAATTATCCATATTCATGTGAAAATGTGGTCATGTATAGATTAAAGTCATATGCTAGTCACGACGAGATCGGCCGAATAGTTTGCGAGATACGGGTCTTTCAAATTTTCAAGGTCATATATTACCATACTTATATCTGTCAAACGAAAAATAGCTGATTATCCATACTCATGTCAAAATGTGGCCAAATATAGATCAAAGTCATATGCCTGTCACGACGAGATCGGTCAGATAGTTTGCGAGATACCGGTCTTTGAAATTTTCAAGGTCATATATTACCATACTTATATCTGCCGAACGAAAAATAGCTGCTTATCGATACTCGTGTCAAAATGTGGCCATGTATAGATCAAAGTCATATGCCAGTCACGACGAGATCCACCGAATAGTTTGTGAGATACGAGTCTTTAAAATGATCAAGGTCATATATTATAATACTTATATCTGCCGAACGATAAATAGCTGATTATCCATACTCATGTCAAAATGATGCCATGTATAGATCAAAGTCATATGTTAGTCACGACGAGATCGGCCGAATAGTTTGCGAGATATGAATCTTTGAAATTTTCAAGGTCATATTTTACCATACTTATATCTGCCGAACGAAAAATAGCTGATTATCCATACTCATGTCAAAATGTGGCCATGTATAGATCAAAATCATATGCCAGTCACGACGAGATCGGCCAGATAGTTTGCGAGATACCGGTCTTTGAAATATTCAAGGTCATATATTACCATACTTATATCTGCCGAACGAAAAATAGCTGATTATCGATACTCGTGTCAAAATGTGGCCGTGTATATATCAAAGTCATATGCTAGTCACGACGTGATCGGCCGAATAGTTTACGAGATACGGGTCTTTGAAATTTTCAAGGTCAAATATTACCATACTTATATCTGCCAAACGAAAAATAGCTGATTATTCTTACTCGTGTCAAAATGATGCCATGTATAGATCAAAGTAATATGTTAGTCACGACGAGATCAGCCGAATATTTTGCGAGATATGAGTCTTTGAAATTTTCAAGGTCATATTTTACCATACTTATATCTGCCGAACGAAAAATAGCTGATTATCCATACTCATGTCAAAATGTGGCCATGTATAGATCAATGTCATATGTTAGTCACGACGAGATCGGCCGAATAGTTTGCGAGATATGGGTCTTTGAAATTTACAAGGTCATATTTTACCATACTTATATCTGCCGAACGAAAAATAGCTGATTATCCATACTCATGTCAAAATGTGGCCATGTATAGATCAAAGTCATATGCCAGTCACGACGAGATCGGCCAGATAGTTTGCGAGATACCGGTTTTTGAAACTTTCAAGGTCATATATTACCATACTTATATCTGCCGAACGAAAAATAGCTGATTATCCACACTCATGTCAAAATGTGGCCATGTATAGATCAAAGTCATATGTTAGTCACGACGAGATCGGCCGAATAATTTGCGAGATATGGGTCTTTGAAATTTTCTAGGTCATATATTACCATACTTATATCTGCCGAACGAAAAATAGCTAATTATCCCTATTCATGTGAAAATGTGGTCATGTATAGATTAAAGTCATATGCTAGTCACGACGAGGTCGGCCGAATAGTTTGCGAGATACGGGTCTTTGAAATTTTCAAGGTCATATATTACCATACTTATATCTGCCAAACGAAAATTAGCTGAATATCCATACTCATGTCAAAATGTGGCCATGTATAGATCAAAGTCATATGTAAGTCACGACGAGATCGGCCGAATAGTTTGCGAGATATGGGTCTTTGAAATTTTCAAGGTCATATTTTACCATACTTATATCTGCCGAACGAAAAATAGGTGATTATCCATACTCATGTCAAAATGTGGCCAAATATAGATCAAAGTCATATGCCTGTCACGATGAGATCGGCCAGATAGTTTGCGAGATACCGGTCTTTGAAATTTTCAAGGTCATGTATTACCATACTTATATCTGCCGATCGAAAAATAGCTGCTTATCTCTACTCGTGTCAAAATGTGGCCATGTATAGATCAAAGTCATATGCCAGTCACGACGAGATCCACCGAATAGTTTGCGAGATACGAGTCTTTAAAATGATCAAGGTCATATATTATAATACTTATATCTGCCGAACGATAAATAGCTGATTATCCATACTCATGTCAAAATGTGGCCATGTATAGATCAAAGTCATATGCCAGTCACGACGAGATCGGCCAGATAGTTTGCGAGATACCGGTCTTTGAAATTTTCAAGGTCATATATTACCATACTTATATCTGCCGAACGAAAAATAGCTGATTATCGATACTCGTGTCAAAATGTGGCCATGTATATATCAAAGTCATATGCTAGTCACGACGTGATCGGCCGAATAGTTTACGAGATACGGGTCTTTGAAATTTTCAAGGTTAAATATTACCATACTTATATCTGCCAAACGAAAAATAGCTGATTATTCTTACTCGTGTCAAAATGATGCCATGTATAGATCAAAGTCATATGCCAGTCACGACGAGATCGGCCGAATAATTTGCGAGATATGAGTCTTTGAAATTTTCAAGGTCATATTTTACCATACTTATATCTGCCGAACGAAAAATAGCTGATTATCCATACTCATGTCAAAATGTGGCCATGTATAGATCAAAGTCATATGTTAGTCACGACGAGATCGACCGAATAGTTTGCGAGATATGGGTCTTTGAAATTTTCAAGGTCATATATTACCATACTTATATCTGCCGAACGAAAAATAGCTGATTATCCATACTCATGTCAAAATGTGGCCATGTATAGATCAAAGTCATATGTTAGTCACGACGAGATCGGCCGAATAGTTTGCGAGATATGGGTCTTTGAAATTTACAAGGTCATATTTTACCATACTTATATCTGCCGAACGAAAAATAGCTGATTATCCATACTCATGTCAAAATGTGGCCATGTATAGATCAAAGTCATATGCCAGTCACGACGAGATCGACCGAATAGTTTGCGAGATATGGGTCTTTGAAATTTTCAAGGTCATATATTACCATACTTATATCTGCCGAACGAAAAATAGCTGCTTATCCATACTCGTGTCAAAATGTGGCCATGTATAGATCAAAGTCATATGCCAGTCACGACGGGATCCACCAAATAGTTTGCGAGATACGAGTCTTTAAAATGATCAAGGTCATATATTATACTACTTATATCTGCCGAACGATAAATAGGTGATTATCCATACTCATGTCAAAATGTGGCCATGTATAGATCAAAGTCATATGCCAGTCACGACGAGATCGGCCAAATAGTTTGCGAGATACCGGTCTTTCAAATTTTCAAGGTCATATATTACCATACTTATATCTGCCGAACGAAAAATAGCTGATTATCGATACTCGTGTCAAAATGTGGCCATGTATATATCAAAGTCATATGCTAGTCACGACGTGATCGGCAGAATAGTTTACGAGATACGGGTCTTTGAAAATTTCAAGGTCATATATTACCATACTTATATCTGCCGAACGAAAAATAGCTAATTATCCATATTCATGTGAACATGTGGTCATGTATAGATTAAAGTCATATGCTAGTCACGACGAGATCGGCCGAATAGTTTGCGAGATACGGGTCTTTGAAATTTTCAAGGTCATATATTAAAATACTTATATCTGCCAAACGAAAATTAGCTGAATATCCATACTAATGTCAAAATGTGGCCATGTATAGATCAAAGTAATATGTTAGTCACGACGAGATCGGCCGAATAATTTGCGAGATATGAGTCTTTGAAATTTTTAAGGTCATATTTTAAAATACTTATATCTGCCGAACGAAAAATAGCTGATTATCCATACTCATGTCAAAATGTGGCCATGTATAGATCAAAGTCATATGTAAGTCACGACGAGATCGGCCGAATAGTTTGCGAGATATGGGTCTTTGAATTTTTCAAAGGTCATATTTTACCATACTTATATCTTCCGAACGAAAAATAGCTGATTATCCATACTCATGTCAAAATGTGGCCATGTATAGATCAAAGTCATATGCCAGTCACGACGAGATCGGCCAGATAGTTTGCGAGATACCGGTCTTTGAAATATTCAAGGTCATATATTACCATACTTATATCTTCCGAACGAAAAATAGCTGATTATCGATACTCGTGTCAAAATGTGGCCGTGTATATATCAAAGTCATATGCTAGTCACGACGTGATCGGCCGAATAGTTTACGAGATACGGGTCTTTGAAATTTTCAAGGTCAAATATTACCATACTTATATCTGCCAAACGAAAAATAGCTGATTATTCTTACTCGTGTCAAAATGATGCCATGTATAGATCAAAGTCATATGTTAGTCACGACGAGATCGGCCGAATATTTTGCGAGATATGAGTCTTTGAAATTTTCAAGGTCATATTTTACCATACTTATATCTGCCGAACGAAAAATAGCTGATTATCCATACTCATGTCAAAATGTGGCCATGTATAGATCAAAGTTATATGTTAGTCACGACGAGATCGGCCGAATAGTTTGCGAGATATGGGTCTTTGAAATTTTCTAGGTGATATGTTACCATACTTATATCTGCCGAACGAAAAATAGCTAATTATCCATATTCATGTGAAAATGTGGTCATGTATAGATTAAAGTCATATGCTAGTCACGACGAGATCGGCCGAACAGTTTGCGAGATACGGGTCTTTGAAGTTTTCAAGGTCATATATTACCATACTTATATCTGTCAAACGAAAAATAGCTGATTATCCTTAATCATGTCAAAATGATGCCATTTATAGATCAAAGTCATATGTTAGTTACGACGAGATCGGCCGAATAGTTTGCGAGATATGCGTCTTTGAGATTTTCAAGGTCATATTTTAACCATACTTATATCTGCCGAACGAAAAATAGCTGATTATCCATACTCATGTCAAAATGTGGCCATGTATAGATCAAAGACATATGCCAGTCACGACGAGATCGGCCAGATAGTTTGCGAGATACCGGTCTTTGAAATTTTCAAGGTCATATATTACCATACTTATATCTGCCGAACGAAAAATAGCTGATTATCCATACTCATGTCAAAATGTGGCCATGTATAGATCAAAGTCAAATGTTAGTCACGACGAGATCGGCCGAATAGTTTGCGAGATATGGGTCTTTGAAATTTTCTAGGTCATATATTACCATACTTATATCTGCCGAACGAAAAATAGCTAATTATCCATATTCATGTGAAAATGTGGTTATGTATAGATTAAAGTCATATGCTAGTCACGACGAGGTCGGCCGAATAGTTTGCGAGATACGGGTCTTTGAAATTTTCAAGGTCATATATTACCATACTTATATCTGCCAAACGAAAATTAGCTGAATATCCATACTCATGTCAAAATGTGGCCATGTATAGATCAAAGTCATATGTTAGTCACGACGAGATCGGCCGAATAATTTGCGAGATATGAGTCTTTGAAATTTTCAAGGCCATATATTATCATACTTATATCTGCCGAACGAAAAATAGCTGATTATCCATACTCATGTCAAAATTTGGCCATGTATAGATCAAAGTCATATGTTAGTCACGACGAGATCGGCCATATAGTTTGCGAGTTATGGGTCTTTGAAATTTTCAAGGTCATATTTTACCATACTTATATCTGCCGGACGAAAAATAGCTGATTATCCATACTCATGTCAAAATGTGGCCATGTATAGATAAAAGTCATATGTTAGTCACGACAAGATCGGCCGAATAGTTTGCGAGATATGGGTCTTTGAAATTTTCAAGGTCATATATTATCATACTTATATCTGCCGAACGAAAAATAGCTGATTATACATACTCATATCAAAATGTGGCCATGTATAGATCAAAGTCATATGGTAGTCACGACGAGATCGGCCGAATAGTTTGCGAGATATGAGTCTTTGAAATTTTCAAGGTCATATTTTACAATACTTATATCTGCCGAACGAAAAATAGCTGATTATCCATACTCATGTCAAAATTTGGCCATGTATAGATCAAAGTCATATGTTAGTCACGACGAGATCGGCCATATAGTTTGCGAGTTATGGGTCTTTGAAATTTTCAAGGTCATATTTTACCATACTTATATCTGCCGGACGAAAAATAGCTGATTATCCATACTCATGTCAAAATGTGGCCATGTATAGATAAAAGTCATATTTTAGTCACGACAAGATCGGCCGAATAGTTTGCGAGATATGGGTCTTTGAAATTTTCAAGGTCATATATTATCATACTTATATCTGCCGAACGAAAAATAGCTGATTATACATACTCATATCAAAATGTGGCCATGTATAGTTCAAAGTCATATGGTAGTCACGACGAGATCGGCCGAATAGTTTGCGAGATACGGGTCTTTGAAATTTTCAAGGTCATGTATTACCACACTTATATCTGCCAAACGAAAAATAGCTGATTATCCTTACTCATGTCAAAATGATGCCTTGTATTGATCAAAGTCATATGTTAGTCACGACGAGATCGATCGAATAATTTGCGAGATATGAGTCTTTGAAATTTTCAAGGTCATATTTTACCATACTTATATCTGCCGAACGAAAAATAGCTGATTATCCATACTCATGTCAAAATGTGGCCATGTATAGATCAAAGTCATATGTAAGTCACGACGAGATCGGCCAGATAGTTTGCGAGATACCAGTTTTTGAAATTTTCAAGGTCATATATTACCATACTTATATCTGCCGAACGAAAAATAGCTGATTATCCATACTCATGTCAAAATGTGGCCATGTATAGATCAAAGTTATATGTTAGTCACGACGAGATCGGCCGAATAGTTTGCGAGATATGGGTCTTTGAAATTTTCTAGGTGATATGTTACCATACTTATATCTGCCGAACGAAAAATAAATAATTATCCATATTCATGTGAAAATGTGGTCATGTATAGATTAAAGTCATATGCTAGTCACGACGAGATCGGCCGAATAGTTTGCGAGATACGGGTCTTTGAAATTTTCAAGGTCATATATTACCGTACTTATATCTGTCAAACGAAAAATAGCTGATTATCCTTAATCATGTCAAAATGATGCCATGTATAGATCAAAGTCATATGTTAGTTACGACGAGATCGGCCAAATAGTTTGCGAGATATGGGTCTTTGAAATTTTCAAGGTCATATTTTAACCATACTTATATCTGCCGAACGAAAAATAGCTGATTATCCATACTCATGTCAAAATGTGGCCATGTATAGATCAAAGTCATATGCTAGTCACGACGAGATCGGCCGAATAGTTTGCGAGATATGGGTCTTTGAAATTATCAAGGTCATATTTTACCATACTTATATCTGCCGAACGAAAAATAGCTGATTATCCATACTCATGTCAAAATGTGGCCAAATATAGATCAAAGTCATATGCCTGTCACGACGAGATCGGCCAGATAGTTTGCGAGATACCGGTCTTTGAAATTTTCAAGGTCATATATTACCATACTTATATCTGCCGAACGAAAAATAGCTGCTTATCGATACTCGTGTCAAAATGTGGCCATGTATAGATCAAAGTCATATGCCAGTCACGACGAGATCCACCGAATAGTTTGTGAGATACGAGTCTTTAAAATGATCAAGGTCATATATTATAATACTTATATCTGCCGAACGATAAATAGCTGATTATCCATACTCATGTCAAAATGATGCCATGTATAGATCAAAGTCATATGTTAGTCACGACGAGATCGGCCGAATAGTTTGCGAGATATGAATCTTTGAAATTTTCAAGGTCATATTTTACCATAATTATATCTGCCGAACGAAAAATAGCTGATTATCCATACTCATGTCAAAATGTGGCCATGTATAGATCAAAGTCATATGCCAGTCACGACGAGATCGGCCAGATAGTTTGCGAGATACCGGTCTTTGAAATATTCAAGGTCATATATTACCATACTTATATCTGCGGAACGAAAAATAGCTGATTATCGATACTCGTGTCAAAATGTGGCCGTGTATATATCAAAGTCATATGCTAGTCACGACGTGATCGGCCGAATAGTTTACGAGATACGGGTCTTTGAAATTTTCAAGGTCAAATATTACCATACTTATATCTGCCAAACGAAAAATAGCTGATTATTCTTACTCGTGTCAAAATGATGCCATGTATAGATCAAAGTAATATGTTAGTCACGACGCGATCGGCCGAATATTTTGCGAGATATGAGTCTTTGAAATTTTCAAGGTCATATTTTACCATACTTATATCTGCCGAACGAAAAATAGCTGATTATCCATACTCATGTCAAAATGTGGCCATGTATAGATCAATGTCATATGTTAGTCACGACGAGATCGGCCGAATAGTTTGCGAGATATGGGTCTTTGAAATTTTCAAGGTCATATATTACCATACTTATATATGCCGAACGAAAAATAACTGATTATCCATACTCATGTCAAAATGTGGCCATGTATAGATCAAAGTCATATGTTAGTCACGACGAGATCGGCCGAATAGTTTGCGAAATATTGGTCTTTGAAATTTACAAGGTCATATTTTACCATACTTATATCTGCCGAACGAAAAATAGCTGATTATCCATACTCATGTCAAAATGTGGCCATGTATAGATTAAAGTCATATGCCAGTCACGACGAGATCGGCCAGATAGTTTGCGAGATACCGGTTTTTGAAATTTTCAAGGTCATATATTACCATACTTATATCTGCCGAACGAAAATAGCTGATTATCCACACTCATGTCAAAATGTGGCCATGTATAGATCAAAGTCATATGTTAGTCACGACGAGATCGGCCGAATAGTTTGCGAGATATGGGTCTTTGAAATTTTCTAGGTCATATATTACCATACTTATATCTGCCGAACGAAAAATAGCTAATTATCCATATTCATGTGAAAATGTGGTCATGTATAGATTAAAGTCATATGCTAGTCACGACGAGGTCGGCCGAATAGTTTGCGAGATACGGGTCTTTGAAATTTTCAAGGTCATATATTACCATACTTATATCTGCCAAACGACAATTAGCTGAATATCCATACTCATGTCAAAATGTGGCCATGTATAGATCAAAGTCATATGCAAGTCACGACGAGATCGGCCGAATAGTTTGCGAGATATGGGTCTTTGAAATTTTCAAGGTCATATTTTACCATACTTATATCTGCCGAACGAAAAATAGCTGATTATCCATACTCATGTCAAAATGTGGCCAAATATAGATCAAAGTCATATGCCTGTCACGATGAGATCGGCCAGATAGTTTGCGAGATACCGGTCTTTGAAATTTTCAAGGTCATATATTACCATACTTATATCTGCCGATCGAAAAATAGCTGCTTATCGATACTCGTGTCAAAATGTGGCCATGTATAGATCAAAGTCATATGCCAGTCACGACGAGATCCACAGTATAGTTTGCGAGATACGAGTCTTTAAAATGATCAAGGTCATATATTATAATACTTATATCTGCCGAACGATAAATAGCTGATTATCCATACTCATGTCAAAATGTGGCCATGTATAGATCAAAGTCATATGCCAGTCACGACGAGATCGGCCAGATAGTTTGCGAGATACCGGTCTTTGAAATTTTCAAGGTCATATATTACCATACTTATATCTGCCGAACGAAAAATAGCTGATTATCGATACTCGTGTCAAAATGTGGCCATGTATATATCAAAGTCATATGCTAGTCACGACGTGATCGGCCGAATAGTTTACGAGATACGGGTCTTTGAAATTTTCAAGGTCAAATATTACCATACTTATATCTGCCAAACGAAAAATAGCTGATTATTCTTACTCGTGTCAAAATGATGCCATGTATAGATCAAAGTCATATGTTTGTCACGACGAGATCGGCCGAATAATTTGCGAGATATGAGTCTTTGAAATTTTCAAGGTCATATATTACCATACTTATATCTGCCGAACGAAAAATAGCTGATTATCCATACTCATGTCAAAATGTGGCCATGTATAGATCAAAGTCATATGTTAGTCACGACGAGATCGACCGAATAGTTTGCGAGATATGGGTCTTTGAAATTTTCAAGGTCATATATTACCATACTTATATCTGCCGAACGAAAAATAGCTGATTATCCATACTCATGTCAAAATGTGGCCATGTATAGATCAAAGTCATATGTTAGTCACGACGAGATCGGCCGAATAGTTTGCGAGATATGGGTCTTTGAAATTTACAAGGTCATATTTTACCATACTTATATCCGCCGAACGAAAAATAGCTGATTATCCATACTCATGTCAAAATGTGGCCATGTATAGATCAAAGTCATATGCCAGTCACGACGAGATCGGCCAATTAGTTTGCGAGATACCGTTCTTTGAAATTTTCAAGGTCATATATTACCATACTTATATCTGCCGAACGAAAAATAGCTGCTTATCGATACTCGTGTCAAAATGTGGCCATGTATAGATCAAAGTCATATGCCAGTCACGACGGTATCCACCAAATAGTTTGCGAGATACGAGTCTTTAAAATGATCAAGGTCATATATTATAATACTTATATCTGCCGAACGAAAAATAGCTGATTATCGATACTCGTGTCAAAATGTGGCCGTGTATATATCAAAGTCATATGCTAGTCACGACGTGATCGGCCGGATAGTTTACGAGATACGGGTCTTTGAAATTTTCAAGGTCAAATATTACCATACTTATATCTGCCAAACGAAAAATAGCTGATTATTCTTACTCGTGTCAAAATGATGCCATGTATAGAACAAAGTCATATGTTAGTCACGACGAGATCGGCCGAATATTTTGCGAGATATGAGTCTTTGAAATTTTCAGTGTCATATATTACCATACTTATATATGCCGAACGAAAAATAACTGATTATCCATACTCATGTCAAAATGTGGCCATGTATAGATCAAAGTCATATGTTAGTCACGACGAGATCGGCCGAATAGTTTGCGAGATATGGGTCTTTGAAATTTACAAGGTCATATATTACCATACTTATATCTGCCGAACGAAAAATAGCTGATTATCCATACTCATGTCAAAATGTGGCCATGTATAGATCAAAGTCATATGCCAGTCACGACGAGATCGGCTAGATAGTTTGCGAGATACCGGTTTTTGAAATTTTCAAGGTCATATATTACCATACTTATATCTGCCGAACGAAAAATAGCTGATTATCCACACTCATGTCAAAATGTGGCCATGTATAGATCAAAGTCATATGTTAGTCACGACGAGATCGGCCGAATAGTTTGCGAGATATTGGTCTTTGAAATTTTCTAGGTCATATATTACCATACTTATATCTGCCGAACGAAAAATAGCTAATTATCCATATTCATGTGAAAATGTGGTCATGTATAGATTAAAGTCATATGCTAGTCACGACGAGATCGGCCGAATAGTTTGCGAGATACGGGTCTTTGAAATTTTCAAGGTCACATATTACCATACTTATATCTGCCAAACGAAAATTAGCTGAATATCCATACTCATGTCAAAATGTGGCCATGTATAGATAAAAGTCATATGTAAGTCACGAAGAGATCGGCCGAATAGTTTGCGAGATATGGGTCTTTGAAATTTTCAAGGTCATATTTTACCATACTTATATCTGCCGAACGAAAAATAGCTGATTATCCATACTCATGTCAAAATGTGGCCAAATATAGATCAAAGTCATATGCCTGTCACGATGAGATCGGCCAGATAGTTTGCGAGATACCGGTCTTTGAAATTTTCAAGGTCATATATTACCATACTTATATCTGCCGATCGAAAAATAGCTGCTTATCGATACTCGTGTCAAAATGTGGCCAAGTATAGATCAAAGCCATATGCCAGTCACGACGAGATCCACCGAATAGTTTGCGAGATACGAGTCTTTAAAATGATCAAGGTCATATATTATAATACTTATATCTGCCGAACGATAAATAGCTGATTATCCATACTCATGTCAAAATGTGGCCATGTATTTATCAAAGTCATATGTTAGTCACGACGAGATCGGCCGAACAGTTTGCGAGATATGAATCTTTGAAATTCTCAAGGTCATATATTACCATACTTATATCTTCCGAACGAAAAATAGCTGATTATCGATACTCGTGTCAAAATGTGGCCGTGTATATATCAAAGTCATATGCTAGTCACGACGTGATCGGCCGAATAGTTTACGAGATACGGGTCTTTGAAATTTTCAAGGTCAAATATTACCATACTTATATCTGCCAAACGAAAAATAGCTGATTATTCTTACTCGTGTCAAAATGATGCCATGTATAGATCAAAGTCATATGTTAGTCACGACGAGATCGGCCGAATATTTTGCGAGATATGAGTCTTTGAAATTTTCAAGGTCATATTTTACCATACTTATATCTGCCGAACGAAAAATAGCTGATTATCCATACTCATGTCAAAATGTGGCCATGTATAGATCAAAGTTATATGTTAGTCACGACGAGATCGGCCGAATAGTTTGCGAGATATGGGTCTTTGAAATTTTCTAGGTGATATGTTACCATACTTATATCTGCCGAACGAAAAATAGCTAATTATCCATATTCATGTGAAAATGTGGTCATGTATAGATTAAAGTCATATGCTAGTCACGACGAGATCGGCCGAACAGTTTGCGAGATACGGGTCTTTGAAGTTTTCAAGGTCATATATTACCATACTTATATCTGTCAAACGAAAAATAGCTGATTATCCTTAATCATGTCAAAATGATGCCATTTATAGATCAAAGTCATATGTTAGTCACGACGAGATCGGCCGAATAGTTTGCGAGATATGCGTCTTTGAGATTTTCAAGGTCATATTTTAACCATACTTATATCTGCCGAACGAAAAATAGCTGATTATCCATACTCATGTCAAAATGTGGCCATGTATAGATCAAAGACATATGCCAGTCACGACGAGATCGGCCAGATAGTTTGCGAGATACCGGTCTTTGAAATTTTCAAGGTCATATATTACCATACTTATATCTGCCGAACGAAAAATAGCTGATTATCCATACTCATGTCAAAATGTGGCCATGTATAGATCAAAGTCAAATGTTAGTCACGACGAGATCGGCCGAATAGTTTGCGAGATATGGGTCTTTGAAATTTTCTAGGTCATATATTACCATACTTATATCTGCCGAACGAAAAATAGCTAATTATCCATATTCATGTGAAAATGTGGTCATGTATAGATTAAAGTCATATGCTAGTCACGACGAGGTCGGCCGAATAGTTTGCGAGATACGGGTCTTTGAAATTTTCAAGGTCATATATTACCATACTTATATCTGCCAAACGAAAATTAGCTGAATATCCATACTCATGTCAAAATGTGGCCATGTATAGATCAAAGTCATATGTTAGTCACGACGAGATCGGCCGAATAATTTGCGAGATATGAGTCTTTGAAATTTTCAAGGCCATATATTATCATACTTATATCTGCCGAACGAAAAATAGCTGATTATCCATAAACATGTCAAAATTTGGCCATGTATAGATCAAAGTCATATGTTAGTCACGACGAGATCGGCCATATAGTTTGCGAGTTATGGGTCTTTGAAATTTTCAAGGTCATATTTTACCATACTTATATCTGCCGGACGAAAAATAGCTGATGATCCATACTCATGTCAAAATGTGGCCATGTATAGATAAAAGTCATATGTTAGTCACGACAAGATCGGCCGAATAGTTTGCGAGATATGGGTCTTTGAAATTTTCAAGGTCATATATTATCATACTTATATCTGCCGAACGAAAAATAGCTGATTATACATACTCATATCAAAATGTGGCCATGTATAGATCAAAGTCATATGGTAGTCACGACGAGATCGGCCGAATAGTTTGCGAGATATGAGTCTTTGAAATTTTCAAGGTCATATTTTACAATACTTATATCTGCCGAACGAAAAATAGCTGATTATCCATACTCATGTCAAAATTTGGCCATGTATAGATCAAAGTCATATGTTAGTCACGACGAGATCGGCCATATAGTTTGCGAGTTATGGGTCTTTGAAATTTTCAAGGTCATATTTTACCATACTTATATCTGCCGGACGAAAAATAGCTGATTATCCATACTCATGTCAAAATGTGGCCATGTATAGATAAAAGTCATATTTTAGTCACGACAAGATCGGCCGAATAGTTTGCGAGATATGGGTCTTTGAAATTTTCAAGGTCATATATTATCATACTTATATCTGCCGAACGAAAAATAGCTGATTATACATACTCATATCAAAATGTGGCCATGTATAGTTCAAAGTCATATGGTAGTCACGACGAGATCGGCCGAATAGTTTGCGAGATACGGGTCTTTGAAATTTTCAAGGTCATGTATTACCACACTTATATCTGCCAAACGAAAAATAGCTGATTATCCTTACTCATGTCAAAATGATGCCTTGTATTGATCAAAGTCATATGTTAGTCACGACGAGATCGATCGAATAATTTGCGAGATATGAGTCTTTGAAATTTTCAAGGTCATATTTTACCATACTTATATCTGCCGAACGAAAAATAGCTGATTATCCATACTCATGTCAAAATGTGGCCATGTATAGATCAAAGTCATATGTAAGTCACGACGAGATCGGCCAGATAGTTTGCGAGATACCAGTTTTTGAAATTTTCAAGGTCATATATTACCATACTTATATCTGCCGAACGAAAAATAGCTGATTATCCATACTCATGACAAAATGTGGCCATGTATAGATCAAAGTTATATGTTAGTCACGACGAGATCGGCCGAATAGTTTGCGAGATATGGGTCTTTGAAATTTTCTAGGTGATATGTTACCATACTTATATCTGCCGAACGAAAAATAAATAATTATCCATATTCATGTGAAAATGTGGTCATGTATAGATTAAAGTCATATGCTAGTCACGACGAGATCGGCCGAATAGTTTGCGAGATACGGGTCTTTGAAATTTTCAAGGTCATATATTACCGTACTTATATCTGTCAAACGAAAAATAGCTGATTATCCTTAATCATGTCAAAATGATGCCATGTATAGATCAAAGTCATATGTTAGTTACGACGAGATCGGCCAAATAGTTTGCGAGATATGGGTCTTTGAAATTTTCAAGGTCATATTTTAACCATACTTATATCTGCCGAACGAAAAATAGCTGATTATCCATACTCATGTCAAAATGTGGCTATGTATAGATCAAAGTCATATGCTAGTCACGACGAGATCGGCCGAATAGTTTGCGAGATATGGGTCTTTGAAATTATCAAGGTCATATTTTACCATACTTATATCTGCCGAACGAAAAATAGCTGATTATCCTTACTCATGTCAAAATGTGGCCAAATATAGATCAAAGTCATATGCCTGTCACGACGAGATCGGCCAGATAGTTTGCGAGATACCGGTCTTTGAAATTTTCAAGGTCATATATTACCATACTTATATCTGCCGAACGAAAAATAGCTGCTTATCGATACTCGTGTCAAAATGTGGCCATGTATAGATCAAAGTCATATGCCAGTCACGACGAGATCCACCGAATAGTTTGTGAGATACGAGTCTTTAAAATGATCAAGGTCATATATTATAATACTTATATCTGCCGAACGATAAATAGCTGATTATCCATACTCATGTCAAAATGATGCCATGTATAGATCAAAGTCATATGTTAGTCACGACGAGATCGGCCGAATAGTTTGCGAGATATGAATCTTTGAAATTTTCAAGGTCATATTTTACCATAATTATATCTGCCGAACGAAAAATAGCTGATTATCCATACTCATGTCAAAATGTGGCCATGTATAGATCAAAGTCATATGCCAGTCACGACGAGATCGGCCAGATAGTTTGCGAGATACCGGTCTTTGAAATATTCAAGGTCATATATTACCATACTTATATCTGCGGAACGAAAAATAGCTGATTATCGATACTCGTGTCAAAATGTGGCCGTGTATATATCAAAGTCATATGCTAGTCACGACGTGATCGGCCGAATAGTTTACGAGATACGGGTCTTTGAAATTTTCAAGGTCAAATATTACCATACTTATATCTGCCAAACGAAAAATAGCTGATTATTCTTACTCGTGTCAAAATGATGCCATGTATAGATCAAAGTAATATGTTAGTCACGACGCGATCGGCCGAATATTTTGCGAGATATGAGTCTTTGAAATTTTCAAGGTCATATTTTACCATACTTATATCTGCCGAACGAAAAATAGCTGATTATCCATACTCATGTCAAAATGTGGCCATGTATAGATCAATGTCATATGTTAGTCACGACGAGATCGGCCGAATAGTTTGCGAGATATGGGTCTTTGAAATTTTCAAGGTCATATATTACCATACTTATATATGCCGAACGAAAAATAACTGATTATCCATACTCATGTCAAAATGTGGCCATGTATAGATCAAAGTCATATGTTAGTCACGACGAGATCGGCCGAATAGTTTGCGAAATATTGGTCTTTGAAATTTACAAGGTCATATTTTACCATACTTATATCTGCCGAACGAAAAATAGCTGATTATCCATACTCATGTCAAAATGTGGCCATGTATAGATTAAAGTCATATGCCAGTCACGACGAGATCGGCCAGATAGTTTGCGAGATACCGGTTTTTGAAATTTTCAAGGTCATATATTACCATACTTATATCTGCCGAACGAAAATAGCTGATTATCCACACTCATGTCAAAATGTGGCCATGTATAGATCAAAGTCATATGTTAGTCACGACGAGATCGGCCGAATAGTTTGCGAGATATGGGTCTTTGAAATTTTCTAGGTCATATATTACCATACTTATATCTGCCGAACGAAAAATAGCTAATTATCCATATTCATGTGAAAATGTGGTCATGTATAGATTAAAGTCATATGCTAGTCACGACGAGGTCGGCCGAATAGTTTGCGAGATACGGGTCTTTGAAATTTTCAAGGTCATATATTACCATACTTATATCTGCCAAACGACAATTAGCTGAATATCCATACTCATGTCAAAATGTGGCCATGTATAGATCAAAGTCATATGCAAGTCACGACGAGATCGGCCGAATAGTTTGCGAGATATGGGTCTTTGAAATTTTCAAGGTCATATTTTACCATACTTATATCTGCCGAACGAAAAATAGCTGATTATCCATACTCATGTCAAAATGTGGCCAAATATAGATCAAAGTCATATGCCTGTCACGATGAGATCGGCCAGATAGTTTGCGAGATACCGGTCTTTGAAATTTTCAAGGTCATATATTACCATACTTATATCTGCCGATCGAAAAATAGCTGCTTATCGATACTCGTGTCAAAATGTGGCCATGTATAGATCAAAGTCATATGCCAGTCACGACGAGATCCACAGTATAGTTTGCGAGATACGAGTCTTTAAAATGATCAAAATCATATATTATAATACTTATATCTGCCGAACGATAAATAGCTGATTATCCATACTCATGTCAAAATGTGGCCATGTATAGATCAAAGTCATATGCCAGTCACGACGAGATCGGCCAGATAGTTTGCGAGATACCGGTCTTTGAAATTTTCAAGGTCATATATTACCATACTTATATCTGCCGAACGAAAAATAGCTGATTATCGATACTCGTGTCAAAATGTGGCCATGTATATATCAAAGTCATATGCTAGTCACGACGAGATCGACCGAATAGTTTGCGAGATAAGGGTCTTTGAAATTTTCAAGGTCATATATTACCATACTTATATCTGCCGAACGAAAAATAGCTGATTATCCATACTCATGTCAAAATGTGGCCATGTATAGATCAAAGTCATATGTTAGTCACGACGAGATCGGCCGAATAGTTTGCGAGATATGGGTCTTTGAAATTTACAAGGTCATATTTTACCATACTTATATCTGCCGAACGAAAAATAGCTGATTATCCATACTCATGTCAAAATGTGGCCATGTATAGATCAAAGTCATATGCCAGTCACGACGAGATCGGCAGGATAGTTTGCGAGATACCGGTCTTTGAAATTTTCAAGGTCATATATTACCATACTTATATCTGCCGACCGAAAAATAGCTGATTTTCCATACTCATGTCAAAGTGTGGCCATGTATAGCTGAAAGACATATGCTAGTCACGACGAGATCGGCTGTATAGTTTGCGAGATATGGGTCTTTGAAATTTTCAAGGTCATATTTTACCATACTTATATATGCCGAGCGAGAAATAGCTGAATATCCATACTCATGTCAAAATGTGGCCATTTATATATCAAAGTCATATGTTAGTCACGACGAGATCGGCCGAATGATTTGCGAGATATGAGTCTTTGAAATTTTCAAGGCCATATATTATCATACTTATATCTGCCGAACGAAAAATAGCTGATTATCCATACTCATGTCAAAATGTGGCCATGTATAGATCAAAGTTATATGTCAGTCACGACGAGATCGGCCGAATAGTTTGCGAGATATGGGTCTTTGAAATTTTCTAGGTGATATGTTACCATACTTATATCTGCCGAACGAAAAATAGCTAATTATCCATATTCATGTGAAAATGTGGTCATGTATAGATTAAAGTCATATGCTAGTCACGACGAGATCGGCCGAATAGTTTGCGAGATATGGGTCTTTGAAATTTTCAAGGTCATATTTTAACCATACTTATATCTGCCGAACGAAAAATAGCTGATTATCCATACTCATGTCAAAATGTGGCCATGTATAGATCAAAGACATATGCCAGTCACGACGAGATCGGCCAGATAGTTTGCGAGATACCGGTCTTTGAAATTTTCAAGGTCATATATTACCATACTTATATCTGCCGAACGAAAAATAGCTGATTATCCATACTCATGTCAAAATGTGGCCATGTATAGATCAAAGTCATATGTTAGTCACGACGAGATCGGCCGAATAGTTTGCGAGATATGGGTATTTGAAATTTTCTAGGTCATATATTACCATACTTATATCTGCCGAACGAAAAATAGCTAATTATCCATATTCATGTGAAAATGTGGTCATGTATAGATTAAAGTCATATGCTAGTCACGACGAGGTCGGCCGAATAGTTTGCGAGATACGGGTCTTTGAAATTTTTAAGGTCATATATTACCATACTTATATCTGCCAAACGAAAATTAGCTGAATATCCATACTCATGTCAAAATGTGGCCATGTATAGATCAAAGTCATATGTTAGTCACGACGAGTTCGGCCGAATAATTTGCGAGATATGAGTCTTTGAAATTTTCAAGGTCATATTTTACAATACTTATATCTGCCGAACAAAAAATAGCTGATTATCTTTACTCATGTCAAAATGATGCCATGTATAGATCAAAGTCATATGGTAGTCACGACGAGATCGGCCGAATAGTTTGCGAGATATGGGTCTTTGATATTTCCAAGGTCATATTTTACCATACTTATATCTGCCGAACGAAAAATAGCTTTTTATCGATACTCGTGTCAAAATGTGGCCATGTATAGATCAAAGTCATATGTTAATTACGACGAGATCCACCGAATAGTTTGCGAGATACGAGTCTTTAAAATGATCAAGGTCATATATTATCATACTTATATCTGCCGAACGAAAAATAGCTGATTATCCATACTCATGTCAAAATGTGACCATGTATAGATCAAAGTCATATGCTAGTCACGACGAGATCGGCCGAATAGTTTGCGAGATATGGGTCTTTGATATTTCCAAGGTCATATTTTACCATACTTATATCTGCCGAACGAAAAATAGCTGATTATCGATACTCGTGTCAAAATGTGGCCATGTATAGATCAAAGTCATATGTTAATCACGACGAGATCGACCGAATAGTTTGCGAGATATGGGTCTTTGAAATTTTCAAGGTCATATATTATCATACTTATTTCTGCCGAACGAAAAATAGCTGATTATCCATACTCATGTCAAAATTTGGCCATGTATAGATCAAAGTCATATGTTAGTCACGACGAGATCGGCCGAATAGTTTGCGAGATATGGGTCTTTGAAATTTTCAAGGTTATTTATTATCATACTTATATCTGCCGAACGAAAAATAGCTGATTATACATACTCATATCAAAATGTGGCCATGTATAGATCAAAGTCATATGGTAGTCACGACGAGATCGGCCTAATAGTTTGCGAGATACGGGTCTTTGAAATATTCAAGGTCATGTATTACCACACTTATATCTGCCAAACGAAAAATAGCTGATTATCCTTACTCATGTCAAAATGATGCCATGTATTGATCAAAGTCATATGTTAGTCACGACGAGATCGGCCGAATAATTTGCGAGATATGAGTCTTTGAAATTTTCAAGGTTATATTTTACCATACTTATATCTGCCGAACGAAAAATAGCTGATTATCCATACTCATGTCAAAATGTGGCCATGTATAGATCAAAGTCATATGTTAGACACGACGAGATTGGCCAGATAGTTTGCGAGATATGGGTCTTTGAAATTTTCAAGGTTATTTATTATCATACTTATATCTGCCGAACGAAAAATAGCTGATTATACATACTCATATCAAAATGTGGCCATGTATAGATCAAAGTCATATGGTAGTCACGACGAGATCGGCCTAATAGTTTGCGAGATACGGGTCTTTGAAATATTCAAGGTCATGTATTACCACACTTATATCTGCCAAACGAAAAATAGCTGATTATCCTTACTCATGTCAAAATGATGCCATGTATTGATCAAAGTCATATGTTAGTCACGACGAGATCGGCCGAATAATTTGCGAGATATGGGTCTTTGAAATTTTCAAGGTCATATATTACCTTACTTATATCTGCAGAACGAAAAATAGCTGATTATCCATACTCATGTCAAAATGTGGCCATGTATAGATCAAAGTCATATGCCAGTCACGATGAGATCGGCCAGATAGTTTGCGAGATACCGGTCTTTGAAATTTTCAAGGTTATATATTACCATACTTATATCTGCCGACCGAAAAATAGCTGATTTTCCATACTCATGTCAAAGTGTGGCCATTTATAGTTGAAAGACATATGCTAGTCACGACGAGATCGGCCGAATAGTTTGCGAGATATGGGTCTTTGAAATTTTCAAGGTCATATTTTACCATACTTATATATGCCGAGCGAAAAATAGCTGAATATCCATACTAATGTCAAAATGTGGCCATGTATAGATCAAAGTCATATGTTAGTCACGACGAGATCGGCCGAATAATTTGCGAGATATGAGTCTTTGAAATTTTCAAGGCCATATATTATCATACTTATATCTGCCGAACGAAAAATAGCTGATTATCCATACTCATGTCAAAATTTGGCCATGTATAGATCAAAGTCATATGTTAGTCACGACGAGATCGGCCGAATAGTTTGCGAGATATGGGTCTTTGATATTTTCAAGGTCATTTATTATCATACTTATATCTGCCGAACGAAAAATAGCTGATTATACATACTCATATCAAAATGTGGCCATGTATAGATCAAAGTCATATGGTAGTCACGACGAGATCGGCCGAATAGTTTGCGAGATACGGGTCTTTGAAATTTTCAAGGTCATGTATTACCACACTTATATCTGCCAAACGAAAAATAGCTGATTATCTTTACTCATGTCAAAATGATGCCATGTATAGATCAAAGTCATATGGTAGTCACGACGAGATCGGCCAGATAGTTTGCGAGATATGGGTCTTTGAAATTTTCAAGGTCATTTATTATCATACTTATATCTGCCGAACGAAAAATAGCTTTTTATCGATACTCGTGTCAAAATGTGGCCATGTATAGATCAAAGTCATATGTTAATTACGACAAGATCCACCGAATAGTTTGCGAGATACGAGTCTTTAAAATGATCAAGGTCATATATTATCATACTTATATCTGCCGAACGAAAAATAGCTGATTATCCATACTCATGTCAAAATGTGACCATGTATAGATCAAAGTCATATGTTAGTCACGACGAAATCGGCCGAATAGTTTGCGAGATATGCATGCTATCACTGCAGCCGCACGATGCTGCGATGTACGAAGTGTTATCTACCAGGCACGGCGCTTCAGAGTGGTCATGCTCATCTGTTCGTTTACCAAGCGTGTTCAGTGAACGCAACAATCATTAAACAAATAACGTCATGGCACACTACACTATTAGTTTCCCGCTTCTTAGTCTGAAGACTCCTTATGACACTCATTCTAGCCTTCTTAATCAAGCATAAGATCTCTACTCCTTCCAGCTACTTCTTTTCGTATGGGCGTTCTGGTTTTAAAACAATGATTTCCGTTAGATGAATCTTCGGATTGTAGGTAGTGAGATTGGGACTTAGTTGGTATTGGCTAAGGGTCGTGTATTAGCAGTGTTGAATATTCCGTTTCAGTTACTACATAATTAGTTATTTCTTGAAGATATCCGTCTTCTGGGTTTTTGCGCTGTGTAGTCTGGTCGATGTTAACCAACGTTTCAGAGGTCATACTGCCTCCGTCATCAGGGCGATGAATATGCCAATAGACTTCACAGCGCAACAACCCAGAAGACAGAAATCTTCATACTCATCGCCCTGATGATGGAGGCAGTATGACCTCTGAAGCGTTGGTTAACATCGACCAGACTACACAGCGCAACAACCCAGAAGACGGATATCTTCATACTCACCGCTGTGAGAACCTCAAGCCTTACATAGTTATTTCTTGTTTTGAGATTAGGAATGTTCAGAATATCAGACAGCTCATTTATAAATGTGATGGATTAAGTGTTGATTGGCCGGTGTTTGGTTCCCAGCAGGGTCTTCGTAACTGTTTTCATTAGGACCATTTACAGAATATCTCTAAAGCCCATCAATTTATCTGTCTAGTGGGTACTTCTGGCTGTGGACTGGGGTTGAAGACGATCGGAGAGTGAATATTATCTTTCACTTCTGTCTACAGTCGAGACAGAATGCCTGAAAATGTGATTTCACTGACATTCATATCGGGTTGCTTTACTATAGGAAAATTTATTTCAACATTAACGTGTTTTCTTCTTAACATCAGACACTGCCGCAGGCGGGTTAGAAATTTCTGCGGATTATACTTGTGCATTTATGTTGCCACATGTCCATGACTTACTGCTGTAATTTACCACTGAAATATAATTTTGTCGAAGTTCTCCCTCTATCGCATTTGAAACTTTCACGACAACCGAATGCAATGAAACCATCTCAGGCTATCAAGGTGAGAGTTGTGTTGATATCCATCGTTACGGGCACTAACTCTATTATTAAACATCTCATTACCCGAAAAGATATTATTGCATTCGTCTATAATTTCCTTACGATAATTTATATATGAGTCAGTAAATTATCTCGCCAGTTCCCTTGCAATTTCTTATTGTAATAACCGTTTACGATAGCAACTCTCGCGGTTGGCTTTGTGGAGGGAGGGAGGGAGGGACATGGCAATATGCGTTATATTCTGAACTTGTTTACGAAAGGAGCGCTTAAGATCTCTTGATTATGTAGGTTAGTTTGCAGGAACTTTCTTCTCTCTTACAACTTTCTCGCAACTATGTCTTCCCAGTGTCTCAGATTCGATCAAAATTCTCAGAGCAGTTTCGGAGAGGAGGCATGCGGATGGATAGAGAGACGGATAGACACAGCACCTCCATTTTGCTTTCACTTTTCATTTTGTACGTCTCATGCAAATAATGAATGGAAACAAAGAGCTAACAGTAGTTGTTCCAGGTTATGTTAAGTTTACTTCAAATAACAGATTGAGCTGTATGTATGTCCATCAATCCATCCGACTTCTTCTCCTCTTTGTCTTCCTTTCTCATCTTCTTTCAGCTTCTTTGTGTTTTAATTCTGTTATTTTTTCTTCCTATTTATTGTATTTTATTTGTTTATACGTCTAGTTTCTCACACTGTCTCCGTTTTGTAATTTCTTCAGCATTTTTCATTGCACAGAAATTTTCTAAAACTTATCTTTCACCCATATTTTAGATCGTCCTATACTTCTCATTCCACTCAGTCCGTAATTGATTATTGATTTTTAAATCTACCATCTGACATGGGCGTTATCCAATCAGTACTGTCGATATCTGATTACGGCTTCATTTGCAATCATCAGGTGAATTTTGTCCCTAATATAAGTATAATATCATTCACTATTTTAATAACGTACAGGATATTATGGAAAGTGTACTTTAATCTACCCAGTTTGTTTTACTATTACAAGGATCCTGTAACTAACCTGAACATTAAATTTTCAGTTTCGTGAACGCATACACGTAAGTCATCGCCTGTATGGAAAAAATTCCACTCGTTACTCTGTATTTTGTTCCGTATATTAAACACAATGGAATGGCAGCTTCATCCATGCGGATGGAGTTAGTCACTTTCAAGACTGTGAGAAAAGTGTCCGTATTAAAGTCGAGTTAGTCTCATTTTAATGGTTAACAATTTACTGTACTTATATCGAATTGTTATGATATATTTGAGACAAATGAAACGGTTGGTTTCATGTTTTGTAGATAACACGCAAAGAAACACGACCTACTCCTGGCTTTGGTGTACTGTTTTAACATAATTAAGCAGAAAGCCTTCTAATGTGGATAGAGTCCTTTATCCAGTTATAGAGTCCTTCTTGAACATTGTTCATGGTAAGAATACAAATTATGAAAACTTACAGTTTCGGAAGCAGGCTGGCTTTGTCTGTTAACATTTGTAATATTGCAGTCCCACACTTTATATATTTATATAATACATGTTTTGGCAGTGGACAATGTCCAAAGGAACCCCTACAGGATGCTAGCCCATTATCACAAACCTCCAGAGCTTCATAAGAGTAATTCACGTTCATGCAATAAGGAACTGGTTACGTTTCGTGTTATTTAATTACATTATTTTAACTGCAGTAGGTACATTGCGTTCGATAGTAGGATGATTAGTCAATGTTTAACTAGAAACGTATAAAATGAAGCGATGGTTTCATGTTTTAAGATACTGTCCCTATATTTGCCCGGCCCAACTAAGGTAAATCATATGAATAGTAATTATTTCAAGATAAT
The DNA here is from genome assembly GCF_977971745.1 of Zootermopsis nevadensis. NCBI lineage: Eukaryota > Metazoa > Arthropoda > Insecta > Blattodea > Termopsidae > Zootermopsis > Zootermopsis nevadensis. The sequence goes on from NW_028259142.1 coordinate 17,927,994, forward strand.
GACGAGCTTAAAAATCTGTACTGTTCCCCCAGTATTGTGAGGGTGATTAAGTCGAGAAGAATGAGATGGGCCGGGCATGTAGCGCGCATGGATGGGACAAGAGGTGTGCACCGGGTACTGGTTGGGAAATCTGAAGGGAAGAGACCGCTGGGGAGACCTAGACGTAGATGGGAGGATAATCTCAGGCGGGATCTATGGGAGATAGGAGTTGAAGGAAACTGGATTTTGTTGGCCCAGGACAGGGTGCGGTGGAAGGCTTTGGTTAATTCGGTGATGAACCTTCGGGTTCGGTAAGCCATCTAGTTAGTTAGTTAGTTAGCCAGTCTCCGGGCCGGGACTTCCGAATACAATGCAATAATACTAATAACTGCTCTGTTGCAGCGTTTTGTTTGTAGGGGGTTCAAATATCTAGATTTTATGCCATGAAATACATAATCATCACCACAGTTAGGAGTTAAAGACCTGCAAAGCCCGTACTATTGAATTGTTTCTGAACTCCCTGTTACACCGGCTGTGGGCATAACAGCTGGGAACGCAAACTGATATAGCTGAGGTACTGACACACTGCAAGTCTTTCGTTATGTTGGTAGCTCTTGTTCTCACAATAGACCGAGATCCCAACAGACGAGAGTGGCAGGTGAATGCGATCTGGACCAGGACGTAACAGTGTACGGTAGATGGTGAGAGGGAATAAATTTCTGTGGAATATAGTTGGATTTTAAAAAAATGAAAAATAAGATGATGTAGAACAAAACCCACTGCACAGAGCTGAGTCCTTCCTGAGAAGCTGATAATCGCTCAGCAAGTCGGAAAAGGCGTCGCCTTATGGAAACAGAACACGTATCGCCGAGAGGTGCTGTCACCATCATCAGGGCTGAACACTCTGATGATGGAAACAGCAAACGCCTCCGAAACATCGGAACCTTTCTAGCAGACTATACGGCGCAACACCCAGAAGACAGTCATTTTTATACTTGCTGTCATGAGAGCCTGAAATCTCATAGATGAATTATGTATTACTAGCTCTGAACATGAACTAGAAAGTGAAATGAAGAGACATTTGATGCGAAGGCGACCGAATGGCGGCGACTCATGCCGCATGCGGCTGTAAAGTGTTTAATAAACGAATATTGCAGCGAGGCTATAAACGTCGAGCAGCAAGTGGCACATAAATTCTGAAACTCTTACACTGATAAGAAAACTCATGATCTCGCGAGTCCTTCTCATTTACACTGGCTGTTACTCTGCATGAAAACATAGGGCTAGATGAAAACGCGAGGCTACGCTATAATAATGAACACTAGCAATAAGGATACACGACATATTAGGCATTGATATTAAGACCACACTTTATATCAGACACAAATAATGATACGTGATTCAGGCTTCGTTACTGAGGAAGCTTGACATGTGAGAACGATTAAAAGCATTTATGATACGCCATACATCAATAACGATACCCGATGATTAGGCTCCGGTAATAAGAATGGGTTACAAATACAAATGATGATGATGTTACTAATAATGGTATCACCACTGATAAACTTGTCAAACATAGCAGACAAGTTATCATACATGCAGATAAGAGAAATAAAATTACATACTTATTGGCAAGTCCGTACTAAATGAACTTAATGTACACAAACTAGCATCGAAAACTCGAGAGTTATTAGACTTTGGCAAAGGATATTCAAAACATGCGGCAACAGGACAAAGTAATTATGGTAAATACCAGTCATGATTTCTTAATTTGGAGTTGTTTATGAAAGCATAGAACATATTTTGATTTAAAGCTCAATAGAATTATATACATTTAGAAGATTTCCGTCTTCTGGGTTGTTGCGCTGTGTAGTCTGGTCGATGTTAACCAACATTTCAGAGGTCATACTGCCTCCGTCATCAGGGCGATGAGTATGAAGATTTCTGTCTTCTGGGTTGTTGCGCTGTGTAGTCTGGTCGATGTTAACCAACGTTTCAGAGGTCATACTGCCTCCGTCATCAGGGCGATGAGTGTGAAGATTTCTGTCTTCTGGGTTGTTGCGCTGTGTAGTCTGGTCGATGTTAACCAACGTTTCAGAGGTCATACTGCCACCGTCATCAGGGCGATGAGTATGAAGATTTCTGTCTTCTGGGTTGTTGCGCTGTGTAGTCTGGTCGATGTTAACCAACGTTTCAGAGGTCATACTGCCTCCATCATCAGGGCGATGAGTATGAAGATTTCTGTCTTCTGGGTTGTTGCGCTGTGTAGTCTGGTCGATGTTAACCAACGTTTCAGAGATCATATTGCCTCCGTCATCAGGGCGATGAGTATGAAGATTTCTGTCTTCTGGGTTGTTGCGCTGTGTAGTCTGGTCGATGTTAACCAACGTTTCAGAGGTCATACTGCCTCCATCATCAGGGCGATGAAGATTTCTGTCTTCTGGGTTGTTGCGCTGTGTAGTCTGGTCGATGTTAACCAACGTTTCAGAGATCATACTGCCTCCGTCATCAGGGCGATGAGTATGAAGATTTCTGTCTTCTGGGTTGTTGCGCTGTGTAGTCTGGTCGATGTTAACCAACGTTTCAGAGATCATACTGCCTCCGTCATCAGGGCGATGGGTATGAAGATTTCTGTCTTCTGGGTTGTTACGCTGTGTAGTCTGGTCGATGTTTACCAACGTTTCAGAGGTCATACTGCCTCCGTGTTCAGGGCGATGAAGATTTATGTCTTCTGGGTTGTTGCGCTGTGTAGTCTGGTCGATGTCCACCAACGTCTCTGAGGTCATACTGCCTCCGTCATCAGGGCGATACGTATGAAGATTTCTGTCTTCTGGGTTGTTGCGCTGTGTAGTCTGGTCGATGTTAACCAACGTTTCAGAGGTCATACTGCCTCCGTCATCAGGGCGATGAGTATGAAGATTTCTGTCTTCTGGGTTGTTGCGCTGTGTAGTCTGGTCGATGTTAACCAACGTTTCAGAGATCATACTGCCTCCGTCATCAGGGCGATGAGTATGAAGATTTCTGTCTTCTGGGTTGTTACGCTGTGTAGTCTGGTCGATGTTTACCAACGTTTCAGAGGTCATACTGCCTCCGTCATCAGGGCGATGAAGATTTCTGTCTTCTGGGTTGTTGCGCTGTGTAGTCTGGTCGATGTCCACCAACGTCTCTGAGGTCATACTGCCTCCGTCATCAGGGCGATAAGTATGAAGATTTCTGTCTTCTGGGTTGTTGCGCTGTGTAGTCTGGTCGATGTTAACCAACGTTTCAGAGGTCATACTGCCTCCGTCATCAGGGCGATGAGTATGAAGATTTCTGTCTTCTGGGTTGTTGCGCTGTGTAGTCTGGTCGATGTTAACCAACGTTTCAGAGATCATACTGCCTCCGTCATCAGGGCGATGACGGAGGCAGTATGACCTCTGAAACGTTGGTTAACATCGACCAGACTACACAGCGCAACAACCCAGAAGACGGAAATCTTCATACTCACCGCTGTGAGAACCTCAAGTCTTATATATAAATTTAGTTATACAGGTCAGTTAGACACAGCTGTAGTGCTTTAATGTCTTGTAAATTGTTACAAGTAAGCGTAGTATTTTAAATTTATTTTAGAGAAATTTCACTGTGATATTATGATCAGATTGTCTCACTGTACAATAAGATAATTTTGTACATATTATATTGTATCAGTTAAAATGTCGTATTACTAACCAACAAAATATCATGCAGCATTTTTAGAATGCCCGTGAGACAAAACCGGATGTTATGTGTCACATACTCACAAATATGAATACGTACATGACCTTCCTAATACTGTTGACTTCTGGAAAGGACTCAGAATGGAGGTCAGAAATGACCTCATATTTAATCTACAGGTCACTGCGCGCCAGTTAAACTCAGTGGTGATTGATCAAAATGTCAAGGGAAATAAATCTGAAAAAAGAGTATTGGAAGACGAATAACATCCACTGGAACGTGTTTCAATTCTTGGAACCTGGATATATGCATCCAGCTTTCTATTCAAATTTTTAAATTTTGAAGACCACGACTTATTATGTCTTTTACCTATCCTTTCAGCTGCCACGCGTTCACTTCCGTCTACGATATTTGATGGTAAAGGAATGTTTACGTATAAAATGTCTGGCTTTAGAACAAAAGTAGTGGGAGTTACTTCATTTTAGAAAGTGCCAGGGGTGTGAATTCACGTTTTCTTTCTTTTTTCTTTCTTTCTTTATCTGTATATCTGACTATTTATTTCTCTCATTTTATTCGACCAGAAAATTAAGCATACCTTGTTTTCGATGTAAAATATGCAACCAGCTGAAAAATAATTACTTTAACTATAATTTTGAAATAGGTATACCATTTTAAATGCTTGGGAATTCATATTTTGTATAAAGCTGGCTATGTTGTAAATAACGATGTTCAGAAATTTGAAGAGTTATATGGCAAGATAAGCGGAATATTGAAACAATAAGTTAGTGAAGAACCAAAGTTAAAATTGAATGACGTGATGATAGTTCTCACGGTGTTTTATTGAAATGAAAGCTATAGAAGATAAAAAAGTTACTAAATTTCAATTTTAATTAATAAATATAAAGTCAGTACCAGACTGACCACGGTGTTATTGCTGCGAAATTCTACAAATGTTTACGTTTCATATACATTTTTATTGTCCTAAAGCCCATCAGAGTTTTCATCATTCCGTATGTATCTTTGAATATCACAGAACATAATCATAATTCCTAAACTCAACATCCTTAATAGAACTCGAACCAAGGACAGATTTTTTCGGGCTTGTGACCTCTGTTCGTGATACAAACGACGTTGCTCTCCACAGCGTTCTTATGTCGTGCTTAGTTTCCGATCTACCGGGACTCAAATTCAGGACACTTTCGGGGTTTTGACATTTCTGAAATACCTTCCTTCTTTCAAGGCTTAAGTATGCCAGGTTTGGTGGAAATTAGCTTATCTGTTATCGAGCTATAAGCAAACATACATACAAACGTGTCCGGGATTTCAATTGTATATGCATTCAGGGCGTTTAAGTTATACAGAGTGAAAAGTGACTATATACGAATAAGTTTAAATATTTATCGATAAAAATATACTTGTAAGAAAAAAATATAATTTATCTGTCTCATTAGAATTTGTGGTTGCTCATCAGGACAGGCAGGAAGATATTCGACCAACCCACTACAACATTCTTTTTCCACCCGAGCCTAATTGATGGAATTTCAGATTCACATTCTTGAAGTCCTGTGATCGATTTTTGATCCGGAGGCCTGATACCCTCATGGGATTTTCTTTATTAGTCTCCGTTACAGTAAAAATTGTACACCAACTTTTGAATGAAGATACCACAACGTAGAGTTTTCCAGTTGGATTGAATATCGTTCTTTAAAACCAGCAATGCGCTGTAGAGTAACTTACATTTTTATTGAACCAAATGCAACAGACCCTTCCATTTTTACGCATTATAGGAAGGCTTGACAGCGCCCTCTATACCTGTCTGAATAATGACAGAGCAGAGGGGAAGCTAAAAAGACTTTTGCAATTCGAGATACATAATCAATTTAGCATTTTTGATTGTAAAAAGAAAGGTTCTGTTTTTTATTAAAGTCATTGATGTCGCAGTTTTATGAATGGTCCTCTGTCGTATAACGTTTACGGTAGTCATTAGCAGAGATCGTTAATACTTAGAGCATTGGATAAATAGGTACATGCCAGGGAAGGCAAGAAATCTGTACAACCCGTGACTAAGTTCTGATACTAGTCCCTTCATATATTCTCCTGCACGTTCTTACATAGGGTGAGCATTATAATCGGAAATAAATAAAAAAAACTGATAAGATTACTGTCCTCTGGGATATCGCGCCGTGCACTCTCGTGTCCTTCCACAATGACAGACAAAAATCTATGGTTATTACGCAAAAAGTCACGTTGCTGCCTGACCAGGCCGTTAGGATTCATGACGCGTTGGTTCAGTTCAATCATGTTGTAATTACGACACTGACCGCCACTGCTCATTAAGGTCTCCTAGCGCATCCTATCCCCTAACCCCGCTCATCTAAACTCGGATGCTGTCAGCTGGCGGTGAATACGCCAGCCAGTTCGCGTTAGATTTTTCCAGTATAAAATAAAATTTGTCAGTGTATTGATTTTTAGCTCGTTCCACCAACATTATTAATCAGAAACAAGCTTGGATGCGTTATCATTTCCGAGTGGTGATTTCATATCTTTAATGTTTAAATGACTCAACGTACCCTATGAGGATGGAACATCTGTAACTCTATTGTTGAGAGAATTATTCAGCTTACAAACAATTTCCATGCTTTGATAGCACATGAGTCATATCCAAAGCTAGTTGAATCAAGGCAAGATTTAAGATTAACACGGCGAAGAGTATGAAGTAAACTGCTTTCTGGATGCTGCGCCGTCTAGTTTGGTGGAAGTTTGTCGACGTTGCAAAGGTGCATACTACTTCCATTACGGCCATGATATCTTCCTAGTTAAATCAAATTTACATACTGACATCCTGTTTCTCAAAGATTAGTTTAGCTATTGTCATCTGATCTGTACCTAGTACATCCATGTGATCGATCTCTTTTCTTTCGATTTTCCCAGAAAAATGTCGTACGCAAGCCCGTTGTTTCAGTCTAGAGTTTATTTCTGAAACTTTGAATCCTTTTAGACATTTGGCAGGATTCGTTGAACAGAGGATCCACCCACTTCAAGTCCTGTGCCTGCACAGGACATGGACAGACGTCATGCCCCAAATTGGGTTCGAAGGTTTAAGACTTAGAGGACGTAAATTGTGACGTCACTGTGATAATCGCCTGCCATAGCAGATGTTTTTGTTCGTGAATAGATCACGGTAAGCGGTTTCTTGCATGAATGCAAATAGGTCAAATTATTTTGTTCATGAATACGGCAACTGTAGGTTATTGATCACTGAAACTTGTGACTCGTTGCTTGAGACACGCCATATAATTTTCTGCATATATGTCGCCATTGGTATTCTGTTGTCTATGAATTGGCCACTGGCGAATTTTTCTATTTGTGATTGCCGCCTGAGTGTATTATTCTGTTCATGACTGTATTTGTAGCAAAGTGAGTTTAAGAATGGTATCTTATATTACCTAATTTTCGCCGTAGCTTGTTATTTACAGCTCTTTTTGGTCCATAAAAGTGACACGACTAGTTATCCTTATCGCGTATCAAAGATTTTGTGGCTAATTTGAAAATGGAAACCGGCTTCGTGATTAACACAGAAAGCCTGTTGCATGGTCTACGGATGTTGTACATACTACTTACATTACCTGAACAAGCCACCGATTAATTTTCCATGAAGGTCACACTGGCTATGAAGTAGTTCACCACAACCCTGTCACGAATGCACTGTGCATTACTGTACGATTAGAACCACTTGGATCATGTATAATGTAGGAAATATTCACATTACATTCTGCTATTTGAAATGAAAATTTTATTATATTATATGAAATTGTGTGATGAAATAAGTCGAAAAATTTGGTACAGTGGCGCCAGGTTTCTGACTTTATTCCAAAGAAGGATAAAACAGAACGGTACGTGAATGGTTCCCAAAGGGCTCTCTTCCAGATTATGTGTGAGCTGCAAGGTTCTGGAGACATGCAGTGATGTGCGGGCAGCTATGTCAGTATCGAATAGAGATCTACTTTTTGGGTACGTCTGTGTGATATTCGTCGCCCTGATGACGGAGGCAGTATGACCTCTCAAACGTTGGTTAACATCGACCAGACTACACAGCACAACAACCCAGAAGACAGAAATCTTCATCGCCCTGATGACGGAGGCAGTATGACCTCTGAAACGTTGGTTAACATCGACCAGACTACACAGCGCAACAACCCAAAAGACAGAAATCTTCATACTCATCGCCATGATGATGGAGGCAGTATGACCTCTGAAACGTTGGATAACATCGACCAGACTACACAGCGCAACAACCCAGAAGACAGAAATCTTCATACTAAGAATCGCCCTGATGACGGAGGTAGTATGACCTCTGAAACGTTGGTTAACATCGACCAGACTACACAGCGCAACAACCCAGAAGACAGAAATCTTCATACTAAGAATCGCCCTGATGACGGAGGTAGTATGACCTCTGAAACGTTGGATAACATCGACCAGACTACACAGCGCAACAACCCAGAAGACAGAAATCTTCATACTAAGAATCGCCCTGATGACGGAGGTAGTATGACCTCTGAAACGTTGGTAAACATCGACCAGTCTACACAGCGCAACAACCCAGAAGACAGAAATCTTCATACTCACCGCTGTGAGAACCTGAAATGCCAAATACGTCTTTAATATTACATTATCTTTATTTGCATTGGGCTAGTTCTCTTTCACTTAAGAATTATTTGAAGCGCAGCTCCGGACACAGTCACGAAATTCCTTTCAATTAACCAAAAAAAAATTCCTCAAAGTTATCACTTTGAAATTAATTGCGATTTAGATTATGTTTCTGGTAGAAATGGCTTTATATTCAGAGAAGTAATGAACATAATGAAAACTGCAAATCGAAACGTGTCTAGTAATTTTTGTCATAGCTTTACCCATTATCATTAAGAGCTGAAATGTTTCGGAATTTTGACCCGTTCCTATCACCGGGTTCGTCGAATTGATCCTTCCTTCTCTTTGGTGGTCAACCTGTCTCTCTTCTTCCTTTCGAGTGGCTTTCAGACAACTTACGAATAATTCGATAAATTGGCATTCTTAAAATATGTTCTGAGTAGTTCCGTTGGCCTTTCTTACTTTTTCTTCTAAATGAAATATGTTTTTGTCCCTTATGTATAGAAATTAAAAATATTGGCTGATATTTGAAGTGCCCCGGGCGCATACGAACTTAGGCGTTGAGAAGTGAGTCCATGGTGTTAATTTTTCAGCCATATACAATAACAGTTATAATATATATAAACCTTGGTGTGCAAAACTGCGACATCCAAGCAGACAACAAGGGGCTTCCTGGCTGTCGTGCACTTAGGTTGCTTTCAAGAAGTTTCTTTCTTCACAGACGATTTGGAACTGCCATTTTTCACACCAATTTATATCAGTTGCAGAATTTCCACGTGAAATTAAGCTACTGTAATCATAAATGGTGGAAAACAGACTTGTTAAATCGCTTATGTTGTTGTATATTAGCATTATCCTGTTTATATTACTCTGGACAACAAACCTCGCTGCAAATTTGAAACCAGTGAACCGAAGTAGTGGTTATCTGACTGCATTCATTATCTTGACAGCCCCATGACGCAATAGATAAAGTCTGTTTGAGCATTGGTAACGAACTGACTAAAAGCTTTCAACATTTCCATTTTGTTTGCGTTTACCATTTTCTATTCAACTGAACGTGAAACTGAAAGGATTTGACAATATCAGTTCACTTATGCCTGTTTTAAAACAGTGTTGCGTTGTTATAGTAACAGTGAGTATCGAAATAATTATTCAGGATGTGAATATTTTCGAACACGTCACTAAATCCATGCCGTAAGTTGTGCTTTAGTGAACTGTGTTAGTTTTGGCGACAGGCAGAAAAATGCAGCGCTGTATTGTTACAAACCCAGCTTAAAATTTGAATATCATTAGGATAATGGAAAAACTGCATTTTAAGGAAACAAAAAAAAATACATTTACCGAATTTAAAGTTTAAATGTGTTCTATATAAAACGTAATTTTTAGGGAAATGATGGGAACAGAGGACAAGCCATACTTTTGTTTATAGATACAGAATAAAATCCATTATAAAAATGACAGCTAAAATGTTTCACAAAATAACAATTTGGAAAAAGAAGAAAATGAAGAAGAAGACGTGGTAATGAGGACTTGGCATCCACAAGTTGGAAAATAGATAAATAAAAATTAGTAGCATTTTGACACCGGAAGACGTCATTCGTTGTGAACCACATCAGTTATATCAGACATAATAATTTCGGGCAGTAGATCTACTGATATTCACTGTCTGGAATTCAGGTTCCCGCTTATAGAATCAAATTGCCTCCGCAAATAAAATCATAATTAATAATAATTGAATGAGCGTCAAAATGTGTTTTACCTTTTGTTTTCCTTCTGCCAGACTCACACCATTTTAAAATTCGTTGATTATGTAAAAACTCACTTGGTTGGAAAATTGGTTTGTGATGGTGATGTGAATTAAATTTGAAAGCAGTGTTAATTGAAATGCCCGTGCTGATATTTCTATGATCACAACTTTCAGAATTACAGGAAATTCATTTCTGCCTTCTCTCTCTCGATATAGAAGGCTTAAATATTCAGCCATTTGTTGTGTGTTTTATGAGTTATTTTAATAAACTTCATAAAATGAACGCATACGCTGAAGGCGTTTTGGTTCCTTTGTTCTATTTACCGTTTTCGTCACCAGAACTACTTTTTCGGACTTTAATGGAATTTGTAATTACGTTTCCGCATTAAACTAAGTTGGAATCATCAACGCACGTAGGTCTTTATGTAAGTGCTCTTTACTTTTGTCCGATTTTAACAAAACTTGGAACGTATCTATAAATTTTAGTAACACTTCCCAAAATCAAATTTCATCGAAATCTGTTCTGTGGGCAGAGGGAAAAGCAGACTTCCGAGCAGACAGACATGATGAAGTTAATAGGCGCACTTTTGTAATTTTTAGTTGCAAATTCGCATAAAAATTGTCTTTGAAGCGAAAAGTGTTTAATAAAGAAATGTCTCTATGGGTGGTGCTGTGACAAAACAGGACTGAACAGTGTTTCGGTTTGTGAACTGTTTTTAAATATCGTTGTACACCTGTGGAGAAACACGTACCCGCTGGAGTCTGATATAGCTACCAGCAATCGCATCAAAACTGATCCCAGCACGAGGAGGCCTTAGGGACCCGTCATTGTTATGGCAACAGCAGCTCCCGTGATGACTTCAGCGCTCCCTTCCTCGAGAAGATCAAAGACTGTTTGTACAGCAGCTTTCTGCATAAGTGCATATCATATCCACTCAGTGTTCATTAATGCAAATAACAACTGTGAATGTCATATATCCAGAAATGTCAGAGTTCTCATAAACAGTTCTAAGTCAACATAAGTCAACATTTGCCTTTAACATTTTAGCCACAGTCTATGTGTAATGAAATATTGACACTAATTTTAAATATTTTAATTTTTAGTAATATATAGTTGCTTGATCTACAGTATAAATAAAATCTGCGCATTTATATTTATTTTTACTTGTCATTATAATATACCACAATCCTCAGGACCTAACTGCTAGCTAAATGTGCTGAAATTCTGATTATTTTAATATTTGACTATTTTAAAATTGTAAGATTGTCGTATAAGCATGCGCGTATTTATTCAATAATAGTTTTTCTGCATATAATCTATCCACTTGATAATGACTGTTAAGATCATAATGTACTGAAGTGTTTAGAGAATACGGATGTGTTAATCGTGTTTAATTTAATATAAATAAGGCACATAACACGGGGGGGGGGGTCAACCTGAAGATTATAAGGCTCGATGTGAATGAAATGAACGCATACAGGGCTGATAATGTTGGTCTGTTCCTTTCATCTGTCTATCAGCATGATTCAACCCGAGAACCGCCTGACAGGTTTGGATGAAATTGGGTATGCACGATTTGTATAATTAGATACTAGATTTGTCTAAGTAAGAGAACTGACTAAATCTGAAATTAGTAATTCAGAATTTGCGAAGAACACATGTATTTATTCCGGTACGGAATAAGCTGACTCATTAGGAACATCTTATGGACCTTCGCTTGAGAAACGAATAGAGACAATAATGATACAATGGCGGGAAAGCGACAAGTATAAACACAGATTTACAGGTTTAATAGTTCTGAGAACTCTTATAAAATTTATTACTGCCATTAACTAGGGAATCCTATAAATAACGAAATGATTTAAGCTAGAAACTGACCTTAATATCCTATTAATTGTCTCTATAGCAATTGAAATTAAAGGGAAGCAGAGACAAGTTTAATTACTTTTATGTCTGTATAATTAACGGCCGTGTTAATCAGACTTATTGTTCTCTGGATAAATGCATACACTTTAATTTACAGCTGTAAGTGTACAAAATTGTCTCTTGGGATTGGGTTTGTGCTTCACTTCGTATTAAACAAATTTTACCCATGTAAGTAAAATACACGTGTCGAGTCGAAGCGTGGAAGTACGTTCATGTTTTCTGTTCTGTGTAGGTATAGGGCTCGGGATGGGCTGGCTGATCTACAGACAAGAAAATCTTAAGGAATGTCTAAATCGGACAAGATTAACGAGCAGCTGAAACGCGTTTCTGTTCGCTTGAATCCCAAGACTCTCTTAGTTACCATGGACGCTTTGATTATCATTGTTACCTTCCTTACCATGGTTACGTGAATAAGTACCAGTTTATCATGATAAGTCTGATTTTACTAGTGCCATTCGCAAGGCCAAATGTCACATTACGAGGTGCGATCGGAAAGTTTCCCGACTGCGCGTATAAAAACCCGTACACTTATCTCAGGTATTAAATTCATCCATCACCCTCGAAGTAGTTCCCCTGGGAGTGAACACAACGATCCCACAAGATTTCCAGGGATGCTTCCAGGCTTGGCAGCGGCGCTGGGATCGTTGTGTTCACTCCCAGGGGAACTACTTCGAGGGTGATGGATGAATTTAATACCTCAGATAAGTGTACGGGTTTTTATACGCGCAGTCTTGAAACTTTCCGATCGCACCTCGTATAGTGAAGGTACCAGGACTGTTACGCTTGCATAGGCGTACATTTCCAAACTTATTACACTTAATACGGTCTAAGCCTTGATACCACTAGTACGCTTAACAACGACATTATTAGTCATTTGTAGGAACAGCCATTTTGCATAACGCTGATAGAATACCAAATTCTAACACTGTTAACAACCTCTTGTAGCGTGCCAGGTGATCGAGCGATTAGCTATTGAAACAAAGGACGCTCTTGAATTTAGCAGTTAGGGATATGGTCTATGAAAATATCGACATTCTATTAAAGAAAAAGAAAATATGTTCAAACTAGCAATTTATGAATTCCTTTCATTACCATCTTACAGTAAAAAACATCACCACACACTGGAGAAAAATAAACGAAAATTAAATTTTCCTGCGATTAGTGTGAGATAACAACATATATTCTTAATGCTAGATTCACCATAGCAGAAAATAGCTAGGAGATAAAGTTCGGGGGACAAAAGTAACCTCCTGTGCACTGAAACTCAGGTTCCTTAGTATGAAGTTATTCGTACACTTGAGTAAATAAAACACAGTAAGTCTAATCCTTTAGCACAAGACACATTCCGGAGTGTCACATTTTCGATACACAGGAGGATCAACTGTCAAAAGTTTGAGAAAATTTTAGTTTGCTTCTCTTTTATAAGTATCATATATTTCCTGGAGAACACATAGATTGGACCTGAAAGAAACGAAAAGTGGCTAAACTTTTATAACTACATGTCTGTTCGGCATACAGCGTGTCTGACCCGCATTCGAAAGGGGTTTCCATTAAATTATGAGGCAGGTTATCCTTAGGGATTATGAGAACTTTCTCTGTCCTTCCAGGGAAGTAATTTCTCAATCCGTTTCTTTCGACTTCTTTGCTACGACATGAATCTAAGTTTTCTGAAATATTTTAAATTCCATTGTGTTTCTGTATATTTGTTATGCCTAATAGTTCACAAGATTTGTAATAGCTGTGAGATATTTAAGCGGTATTTTATCATCTCATCTGCCTGTAATAACATTTCTTTGCTAAAGTGTTGCTACCTCGTTACTCTTTTTCGTGTTTAGGTTTGTTACATAGGCCTATTTTGCTCTTAGAATAATAATTTGTATTCTTAATATTGTCTGTAGCTTTTTATTATTATACAAACCTAAAATGTTGTTACCAGTCTTACATTTAACAGTTACCAGTGTTACGTTTATATTTCGAAAGAATTATGTTAAAATGTGATAATTTATTCATGCACACAATTTTATGATAATATATGATTTAATGTGCCATAAGTCATTGAATTATATTTGAGCTTGCCCTCACATGGAAGAGGTTGAGAAACGTTGTTTTGCGTCACAGATCTGAATAATTTAAGAAATAATGCTTTCGTATATGATATATTTTAGTAGTATATTCGGAGGAAATTTTCTGCGCCGTTGATTATGTGACGTGCAGTTACACAGAGATCAGTAATGTGTAAGGCTTGCTTCAGTAACCTAACCGAGATTCCATAGACCGTTGCAAATACACTAACATTTTCATTATTCTTGGAATGTACTCTCCGAAAACGACGTAAGGAACGGGAGTTGATCAGGTAAGCTGTCGTCATAGTAAATATGGCTTGTCGACTTCACGCAGTTTCCAGGATGTAAGACAGGAGGAAACCAGAATATCCGGATCGACTGGAAGACATGACACAGCGTCATCCTTATTCCCGTCGTCGTGGATCGAAGAGAAGGAAATGGAATTTTATCAGCGACATTAATAAATTGTAGTAAATGTCGTTCTTCAATTTATTAATGTCGCTGATAAAATTCCATTTCCTTCTCTTCGATCCACGACGACGGGAATAAGGAGTAAATGTCGTTCTTCCCTTCTCGAAGGTATCACCACCTTGTCGAAGGCAATCTGCCGGGTGAGGAGGCTTGCGTGCTCAAATGACCCTTAGGGCTATGCCGGCCTGAGCTTCGGCTCATGGTAGGGTCACCCAAGCCGGACAGGTCTAAGGAGATGCGCTAGACTAAGAGTGATACCCTGGTCCTCCAGGTTGGGGGTTGGGTGTAGGGCTAACAACCTTTCACCTTTAAAAAAAAATATGTGTTACGAAAAAATCAACCAAGCCTCGGATCAGGACGGACTCTTTGGCACGACCACGGCAATTGAAAAAGGACATGAGATTTGGTACTTGGAACATTAGGAGCCTCTATAGGGCTGGGGCACTGAAATCAGTGTGTAGGGAATTAGGGAATTATAAGTTAGACTTAGTGGCAGTGCAGGAAGTGCGATGGGAGGGGGAGGGCATGATCCCAGTGGACAATTTTACATTTTTCTATGGAAAGGGGAATGACAATCATCAGCTAGGGACGGGTTTTTTTGTTCATAGCAGAATTAGGGCAGCAGTTAAGAGAGTAGAATTTGTTAGTGACAGGTTGTCTTACGTAATTTTGGAAGGACGTTGGTGCGACATCATTGTCCTTAATGTTCATGCCCCAACTGAAGACAAAAGCGATGATATCAAGGATAGCTTTTATGAAGAATTGGAATCAGTATTTGATACATTTGGCAAGTATCACATGAAAATTCTGCTAGGAGATTTCAATGCAAAAATTGGGAGGGAGGATATCTTCAAACCCACAATAGGCAGCGAGAGTCTCCATGCACTTAGTAATGATAACGGTCTTAGAGCAGTAACCTTCGCTACGTCAAAAGATTTAATTGTAAAAAGTACAAAATTTCCACACCGTGATGTTCATAAATACACTTGGACTTCTCCAGATGGCAGAACACACAATCAAATAGATCATGTTTTAGTAGATAAGAGAAGGCAGACAAATGTAATTGATGTGAGATCATTCAGAGGAGCAGATTGCGACACTGATCATTATCTGGTGGTAGCAAAAGTGAGGGAGCGGCTTTCAGTAAGTAGACGAACTAAACAAAATTTTGACACAGAAAGATTTGATTTGAAAAAATTAAGTGAGGGAGAGGCAAAGGAACAATATCAAGTTGAAATTTCGAATAGGTTTCAAATTTTAGAGGCAAATGAGGATAATGAAAGTGTGGACATCAACAGGGAGTGGGAAAATGTCAGAAACTGCATCAAAATTTCAGCAAAAGAGAAACTAGGATACTACAGGAGAAAGCAAAATAAACCGTGGTTTGATGAAGAATGTTCAAAATTAATAGATCGAAGGAAGCAAACAAAATTTCAATGGTTGCAGAACCCAAACAAAACAAATGCGGATAATCTATGTAACGTGAGACGTGAGGCTAGTAGAACCTTTAGGACTAAGAAAAGGGAATACCTGAAGGGCAAAATTGCTGAACTTGAGACAAATAATAAGGAAAAAAACATCAGAGACCTGTACAGAGGCATTAATAACTTTAAGAAAGGATATCAACCCCAGACCAATTTGGTAAAGGATGATAGTGGCAAGTTGCTTGCAGATCCAATAAAAATTGTGAATAGGTGGAAAAATTTCTTTAGCGAGCTCTTAAATGTTCATAATACTGGTGATATTAGACAGATTAAAATGCATACAGCTGAACTGTTGGTGCCAGAACCTAGCTTAGATGAAGTGGAACTAGCCATTGGGAAGTTGAAAAGTTATAAATCTCCAGGAATTGACCAGATTCCGGCCGAATTAATTAAAGCAGGTGGCAAAGGGTTGCATATGAGGATCCATAAGCTTATTCAGTTAATTTGGGATAAGGAAGAGATGCCACAACAGTGGAAGGAATCCATAATTATTCCTATTCATAAGAAGGGGGACAAGACTGAGTGTGGTAATTACCGAGGAATATCGCTGCTATCAACCTCATACAAAATTCTATCCAACATTCTTTTGGCAAGGTTAACCCCATATGCGAATGAAATTATTGGGGATCATCAGTGTGGGTTCAGACGAAACAGATCAACGATTGATCAGATCTTTTGCATTCGTCAGATACTAGAGAAAAAATGGGAGTTCGGTGGGACCGTACATCAGTTATTTATAGATTTCAAAAAAGCCTATGACTCTGTGAAGAGAGAAGTGCTATATAATATTCTTATTGAATTTGGTATACCAAAGAAGCTAGTGGGTCTAATAAAAATGTGCTTAAATGAAACCTGTAGCAAAATTCGAGTAGGTAAATATGTATCTGAGACATTCCTCATCAAGAACGGTCTAAAACAAGGAGATGCTTTGTCTCCCTTGCTCTTTAACTTTGCGCTAGAATACGCCATCAGGAAGGTCCAAGGTAGGCAGGAGGGTTTGCAATTGAATGGGACACATCAGCTATTGGCATATGCTGATGATGTTAATTTATTGGGGGACGATATAAATACAATAAAGAGGAACGCAGAAGTTTTACTAGAGGCTGGTAGACAAGTGGGGCTGGAAGTAAATTCAGAAAAAACTAAGTACATGTTAGTATCTCGTCATCAGAAGACAGGCGGGCAAAATTATCTTAGGGTGGCTAATAAATCCTTTGAAAGGGTTACAAAGTTCAAATATTTGGGAACAACAATAACAAATCAAAATGATACTTGTGAGGAAGTTAGGAGGAGACTAAATTCCGGAAATGCTTGCTACTTCTCAGTCCAAAATATTTTGTCTTCCCGTCTGATTTCTAAGAACCTGAAAATTAAAGTATACAAAACAATAATCTTGCCTGTTGTTTTGTATGGGTGCGAAACATGGTCTCTCACTCAGAGGGAGGAACACAGATTGCAGGTGTTTGAGAATCGGGTGTTGAGGAGGATATTTGGGCCTAAGAGGGAAGACGATGGGGCGTGGAGAAAACTGCACAATGACGAGCTTAAAAATCTGTACTGCTCCCCCAGTATTGTGAGGGTGATTAAGTCGAGAAGAGTGAGATGGGCGGGACATGTAGCGCGCATGGATGGGACAAGAGGTGTGCACCGGGTACTGGTTGGGAAACCTGAAGGGAAGAGACCGCTGGGGAGACCTAGACGTAGATGGGAGGATAATCTCAGGCGGGATCTATGGGAGATAGGAGTTGAAGGAAACTGGATTTTGTTGGCCCAGGACAGGGTCCGGTGGAGGGCTTTGGTTAATTCGGTGATGAACCTTCGGGTTCGGTAAGCCATCTAGTTAGTTAGTTAGTTAAATGTCGTTCTTCTCTGTGGACTATGCTTTATTTTTCATTTCTTTGCTGGTTTAAAAGCGGGTCATAATTTTTTCCTCAAATGAAGGACGGCAAAAATAAAAACTAATTAAAATTTTCCCACAACGAAAATATTCTCATATTGGCTGTAAAATTCAGGTTCATGTTTAGTTCCCAGTGTGGCTTGTATAACCCGCGATGATGATTCGTGTTATTTTAGTAGGCGTCTGCGCGTCATATTGTAGACGTTTTCAGAGCCATATACTCTCGATTTCTTTCAGGTTATATATAAGGTTGTTGTTTTACGATCGGTTGGGTTGTCCTGTATACTTTCTATCGTGTTCATCGGGACGTCGTGGGGATGTCCTGGAGAAGTGCTGGAGAATCCTGGAGAAATTTTGGAAAAGTCCTAGAGACGTGTGGGAGAAGTCCTGGAGACGTTATACGAAAATTTTTTTGACATGGAAAATTTCTGGAGAAATTCTGGAGAAGTCCTGGAAGGTTATTTGGAAGTCCATAAAAGGTGGTGGGTAAGATCCTATGCGGATAGTTCATTTTGTCTATCGTGTTCATCGGGAGGACGTGGGGATGTCCTGGAGAAGTGCTAAAGAATCCAGGAAAATTCATGGAAAAGTTTTGGGAAAGTCCTAGAGAATGTCGGAGAAGTGCGGAAATTTTTTTGTCATGGAGAATAGCTAGATAAATTCTGGAGAAGTCCTGGAAGGTTATTTGGAAGTCCATAAGAGTGGTGAGTATAAACCTATGCGGATCGTTCATTTGGGATTCGTTTATGTGTGATTGGGATATGTCACATTGGATTAGGTTGAATTATTAATAAGGGATGTGAGATCTTCTGTAGCAACGACCCCAACTGGGAGCGGAGCTCAACCGTTAAGAGAGGAATTGATACAGTTCTACAGCCATACTATAACTTATCAGAAAAGAAGAAAACCAAACAGACATCTATTCTATCGTTTTTAAAGTAGTAAAATTTCTTTCTTTTTCTTAAACATTATACAATTTTCAATACGTAAATTTCATAGAATAATACATTTTTCAAGTATTTTGTGTTGATTATTGAAAATCTTGGAACGGAACCTAATTTACATACGTTCCCATTATATTTTTGCTTCAATTTACGCCGCTTCATTTTACGTCCGGAATCTCAGGAACCTAACCCTGGCGTAAACCGAGTCCTACCTGTACACGCCTCTTCCAGTGCCATCAGCGCTTGAATTTTTCAGTACTTTTAATTCTCGCCCTTTTTATACCCAACATCGTCAACGCTCTTTTTAATTCCGTCCATACTCGCCTTTTCCAGTACATACTCCATTTTTCAGCACCGTCCATGTTTTTCCTTTTTTGTTCCAGTCCAATTTCGCCTTCTTCGGTACTGGCGGGACTCGAGTTTTTCTGTCCCCTGTATGCTGACTCTTTCACAGTGCCGCTAAAGCTCTTCTTTTTCAGTTCTGTGAATGCTCGATTTTTTGTGTGTAGGCCGTAATCACTTTTTTCGACGCCGTAAATATTCGCCTTTATCAGTCCTGTAAAATATCGCTTTCCCTCTTCCAAATCGTGGCTGTGTACTAAGCATGCTTTTTGATTCTAGTTTGTAGTCCACTGTATCTTGGTTTCCTTCGTTGTCAGGCTGTTTTTTGCAATAGCCCTATCTTTTAATTAAATTTATTAATTTTATACACGAAGCAATTTTGATATCGTGTATAGTAGACACACAAAAGTGATTATTGACTGTGTAATGTGAATGTGACCGGTGAATACTTATTAAAGTAAATTAATTTAGTTTTAACTGAGATGATAAAGTTGCGTCATATTGTGATAAATATATATTTGTTTAAATCTTGTCAGTCTAATCACAATAAAATTCCTATTAAATATTAAAATATTACCATAATTAACATTTAAATATTTAAAATATATTAAATGATGTTCTCTATGTTCTCTATGTTAATTATGGTAATATTTTAATATTTAATAGGAATTTTATTGTGATTAGACTGACAAGATTTAAACAAATATTAGTTTTAACTACAAAGACAAGTGTTGTTTATATGACCACCACATCAGGATTTGTTGCGACATAATCACCATTGGCTCTAGAGCCCTGTGTGGGCCCCGGCCTTCTTCAAAAGCTTCTTCCATTCTTCCTCATTCACAGACAATCTGTTTGCCAGTCCGTCGTGAATGAGTCCATCCGGCAGTTGCTTCATCTGATTTCGTAACAAGTTTCTTTTTACAGGGTGGTGTTGTCAGCCCCAAGCCCAACCCCCGGAAGTAGGGTGGCCCAGCTATACCCCCAGTCACTGTAACTCGGGTATCTCGGGGGTGCCAGTCCCCGTACCCACTGATGTGGGTCCCTGAGGGGAATTTGTTGTGACGCCTACCCTAATTAGTACAGAGTGGAAAAGGTCTTTTCCCAGGGATAAAATGATAGAAAGATGAAACTCTTTACCTGCATCTAAGCAGAGGTTAGGAATCTGTAGAGATTTTTATCTAAGTGTAATTGATTTTCTTCGTATCAATAGATTTGTTCTAAAAAAATGCTCAGCAAGGTCAATTGTATGTAAAATACGAGCAAATATTGCATTTGTAGAAATGCATAATCCGATGTGTTATTTATTCAACTCTTATTTGCTATTTGTCTCAGTTTTGTATCCTCGTAAATGAATACTGAATATATGCCATGGTTTCGAGGCTCCAGCCAAGTCAGCGCCAAATGTGGTATTGATCAGTCGATTTTATGGACTTATTGCGTATATGGCCATAAATGTGGGCATTGAAATGAATTCGTTGGTGAGTCCGGCTATTGGAATTTTTCTGTATTGAGGTTAAACACGGTTCGTCTATCCATAGACGAATTCATAGTTTTTATATTGTGGTGGGAAGAGAGAACTGAAATTAGTCGATGATGAAGACACGACTACTGACTGAGTGTTCAGTGAAATTTTAATCCTTACGAGATCGGAGAAAGGTGAATACCGATCGACAGATACCTGCACTGTACTGTGAGAAATAACATGCCGAATATGAAGATGGCTGTCCTCTGGGACGTTGCGTCATGTATTCTGGTAGAAACTTACCAACGTTTCATATGTGCGTGCTGTCTCCTTCATGAGGACGATGATTACTCGTGTGGCTCTCTAAGGGTACACGTCTCTTGCTCTGAAAAGCATTTTGTAGAATACTTTTATTTTATCACGTACTGTTGTAAATTTCAAGCAGAACAAGATCTGGCCCTTCTCTTTGATGTCCGCCCAGCTTTCAGGAATGTTGAATGGGAAGTGAAATGCAACATTTTATTTGACTGCTTACAGTCGAAGAAGGGGGTGTAGTGGTGAACTAAGATCCATAATCTCGAAACATTACTTTAAAGCTGCTTACAGAATTTAAGATATTTTCAGGCACAGCGCCGTCAGGCTGTTATTTTTGTGATTGAACTAACTTATTTCATATTACGAACAGCAACTATTACTTTCATTATTAAACCCTTCTGTGTTTTGTATAAATCAGTAAAAATGAATTCTCCTGCTGTCTGTTGATCATCCGAATACTTTGTAGATTACTAATTGAATAATTGCAGTTTCTTTCTGGAAGCTGTAATAAGTAATCAACATACAGTAATTTAAATTCATTTAATATTTTGAAATATCCATATTAAAATATTATTTGACTGTTTAAAGCACAATTTTCAGTACATGTACCATTTTCTTTTGCAATCAGTAGTTACGCGACAGTTTGCCCAGCAGCGTATTTATGGTTTCGCATGATTAACAGAAAAAAAATCTTTATGGAGGTACTGAGTAATACCAAAAGTCTCAATGAATGTAGCTGTCTTAAGGGTAAAGAATCCGAACTGGTACCATAAAATGAAAAAGAATTGCCATCTAATCTTCTGACACGAATGTTTTTCTCTTATTCTGCGTTCCTTATCTTCCTTAACCCGATACATAGTTGCCACAAAATCTATACCACATTTTTTTTCTTCAATCACTCAGACTCCCCGCTTTTTCCTCCTCCATTTTGTTCTGTTGCCACTAGAGACTCTAGTGTAAATTTGTGGTAGGTGAAATTAGTGAGAAGAGATCCGTTTTGTGTTCGGTTGTTTGACGACGACGGTGTTTTCTTTTCCGTTACTCCTGGCTGTGCCGTCGAACGACGTGTAACCTGATGTATTTACTGAACTGCCTTTGAACTGTTACTTAGTGCAGGCAGGATAATGTTGTTATTTGCATGCGCAGGATTCTTGCGTGTGGAGGTATGCGTGACCTTATTTTGCTAGAATAATTGTTGAATATCACCCCGTCCCTTTAAGGCCCTTTGTGTTACAAAACAAAACGACCGTACGTAATGTTTATGCTACATTCAGCATCTAACAACAATAAAATGTGTCTTCCGTACTGTATCCGTACTCGACATTGTTTCAAGTCGATAGCGATGAGAAACTGAAGAGGAATCTTCATTGCTTTTTTGATTTAAACAATTAACTGAAGTTTAAATCAAATACTATTTGAAGATTTCTGTATTCTAGGTTGTTGCGCTGTGTAGTCTGGTAGATGTTTACCAACGTTTCGGAGGTCATGCTGCCTCCGTCATCAGGGCGATGAATCGTTGGTAAACATCGACCAGACTACACAGCGCAACAACCCAGAAGACAGAAATCTTCATACTCACCGCTGTGAAAACCTCAAATCATACAAATACATTTACTGTCTGAATGTCTTGGGCAATGACACTCTACTACTACTTAATATGCTTTGGACTTTGTCCGTTGTCTGGTTTTATAAAACCTTAAAAATTATCAAGTTTTTAATAATGGATCTTCCTTCACCTTTAGGTGAAAAAGCCTATTCTGTTACTTCTATCAAATATTGGAAATAGATGGGCCAAACAGTCTGTGTACTGGTACAGATTCGACTCCGGGATCGTTAGTAAAGAATGTTTTGTTACGCGCCGATCACACTACAACTACATTTCTAAAGTGCTGCCGAGTAATTCGGCTGGTACTCGAGCTGACACTGTCTGCAACTGACGGCTGAAGACAATAGCATCCTGACATCTGTCAGCACCACAGTGCAAGGGTCATTAAAGTCAAGGACAAACTGAATGACGCAGTCGATGATTTTGCGTCAGGTAGACACGACAAATACCCACAGTTTTGGAAATGATACTTGCTATGGATATGGGTCGAAAGTATTAACCATACTTGAACGAATAAAATAAGCAATGAACGGATATATAAATAAGGAACGTAATATATAAAGAATGAAGGAAAGAAAATCAGATTATCATATTTTAATTATATAATGGCTGTGCTTAAGCTTGTATTTATTTATATTAAATTGGTGTGTTATGGAAATCATGATCATTCCATTGTGCTTTCCCTTTAAGTAAATATATATTGACGATTATAACAACAATAAAAATGTGTTCAAGTTGTAAACGTATAAATATTCGTGCTGTTTCGTATGGGCATAAAACTCAGTCTTGCAGTTTTAAGGAAAGAAGACAAAGAGAGAACATTTGAGAATTAGAGTGCTGTGGAAAGTATTTGGACCTAAGACGTAGGGAGTGAAAGGAAGATGACTGAAGATCTCCGTAGTTATTACTCTTCATCAAACATTGTTACGATTATAAAATCAAGATGGAATACGCTGGGCATTTATGTATTACGCATGGGAGACATTAGAAACGTATATACAGGCCTTATTGTATTTAAAAAAAACATGAAGGAAAACTACCTCTTCGGAGACCTATGCGTAGATGGAAGGATAACATTAAGACTGATCTTAACATAAATAGGATATGAGGGCGTGGATTTGATTCATCGGTATTAGGTCAGGATCCAGAGTTGGATTCTTGTTAATACATCAATGCAACTTCTGTTTCGACAAAATGCTGAAAATTTCATGACAAACGTAGCGACTATTAGCTTCCCCAAAACGACTCTGCTGCATGCCGGTGGTTACGTCAAATTTTAGTTTCTCCAGAAGCTGCTTGCGTTCGTAATCGGGCGGATTGCCGGAGCAGAAGCGCGTCCTGTGACGCAGATCTGGGTAGTTGGTGTTGCTGTCTTCCCTTTTTAAATCCGGCGAAGATACAGCAGGCGACGCTGTTCGATAACTTCCTTTGAGCTTAATTAGACGGTCACGCAGCTTATAGGATGCGTCGTGCCGGATAATTCGCAACGACGGAAATGATAGTCTACCGGTATATAGCAATTTTCACTGCTTCCGAACTTAATGGAATGTTAAAGACCGATGCTTTCATATCCGTAAGGAAAATTACTGCAATAATTATATAAGACAACTTATCACTTGCTTCCATAGAATTTTCAATAAGACATGATTACGTAGCCAAGCAGATCCACCAACAGACAGCATTAAAATAGATACCGTGAAATAATCGCTGATAAAAGAAATCATGACGTAAACCTAAAAGTAAATAAGATTAAAGTATATTTTGACCAAAATATCTTTACCAAAAAGCTACTACAGTAAAGATGTTTTCATCTTCAGGGCTTCACAACCTAGAAGGCGAACATCCACATCACCACCGCCGTGAAAGTCTCAAATCTTAGAAACCTACAAAAACAAGTACCAAGGAAACATTAGATTAAAATACTTAAACTCTATTCTAAGCATTATATTTTATTGTTCTTAAATATGTTGCTGTTGTAAGATTTAAGGTTTTCACAGCGGTGAGTATGAAGATTTCTGTCTTCTGGGTTGTTGCCCTGATGACGGAGGCAGTATGACCTCCGAAACGTTGGTAAACATCGACCAGACTACACAGCACAACAACCCAGAAGACAGAAATCTTCATATTCATCGCCCTAATGACGGAGGCAGTATGACCTCTGAAACGTTGGTAAACATCGACCAGACTACACAGCGCAACAACCCAGAAGACAGAAATCTTCATACTCATCGCCCTGATGACGGAGGCAGTATGACCTCCGAAACGTTGGTAAACATCGACCAGACTACACAGCACAACAACCCAGAAGACAGAAATCTTCATACTCATCGCCCTGATGACGGAGGCAGTATGACCTCCGAAACGTTGGTAAACATCGACCAGACTACACAGCACAACAACCCAGAAGACAGAAATCTTCATATTCATCGCCCTAATGACGGAGGCAGTATGACCTCTGAAACGTTGGTAAACATCGACCAGACTACACAGCGCAACAACCCAGAAGACAGAAATCTTCATACTCATCGCCCTGATGACGGAGGCAGTATGACCTCTGAAACGTTGGTAAACATCGACCAGACTACACAGCGCAACAACCCAGAAGACAGAAATCTTCATACTCATCGCCCTGATGACGGAGGCAGTAAGACCTCTGAAACTTGGTAAACATCGACCAGACTACACAGCACAACAACCCAGAAGACAGAAATCTTCATACTCATCGCCCTGATGACGGAGGCAGTATGACCTCTGAAACGTTGGTTAACATCGACCAGACTACACAGCGCAACAACCCAGAAGACAGAAATCTTCATACTCATCGCCCTGATGACGGAGGCAGTAAGACCTCTGAAACTTGGTAAACATCGACCAGACTACACAGCACAACAACCCAGAAGACAGAAATCTTCATACTCATCGCCCTGATGACGGAGGCAGTAAGACCTCTGAAACTTGGTAAACATCGACCAGACTACACAGCACAACAACCCAGAAGACAGAAATCTTCATACTCATCGCCCTGATGACGGAGGCAGTATGACCTCTGAAACGTTGGTTAACATCGACCAGACTACACAGCGCAACAACCCAGAAGACAGAAATCTTCATATGATGTTGCTTTATTCTAGCAGACAACTAGTTTTTTGAACTTGCATTCGCTATCTCTAAGCTGATGTTTTGTGTTTCATAATATTAATACCACTGGAATCATTCGAGGAAAATCTTCGTAGTAGCATCAAACGCTTATAAGTGCGCCTTTCTCAGTTCCAAAACTGTCCATACACATAGGTTTTAAACGACTGGTGTCTTATATTTTTCATTCTTATTCTAGTCCTTCTTCCTTTACTATTTTTCTCCTCCTTTTCAAATCAGCTGTGTTTTCTTGCGACAAAAATGAAGGCAACAATTTGTTAGCGTAGGCAAAAAACCCCACGTTTGTTCAGTATGGAATTCAAGCGTGTGGATGTTATGGTGTGACGACAAAAGTCCTGACGTGCACAGCTTTTACTCTTGCTGCGAGACAAACCATCATTATCATTCCGTCTTGTTTGATCCCAACTTCTGTGAAGTTTTAAACAGCCTCCACGATGGTTTACTAAAGAGCTTAGTAAATCAATTAGCGGAATTTACTTAAGTTAGACTCCCGTTTGTCGCGGATTCATAATTGTATGGGACACTAATTAAATGGGAGAGGAGTACTATGTACATATACAGAAGCGAATCTCTCTTTGTTACGGGCTGGTATTCGCGTAGGACACCAGTACCAGGTTCACGTGTATCGCTGT
This sequence comes from Zootermopsis nevadensis, assembly GCF_977971745.1. NCBI lineage: Eukaryota > Metazoa > Arthropoda > Insecta > Blattodea > Termopsidae > Zootermopsis > Zootermopsis nevadensis. The sequence goes on from NW_028259142.1 coordinate 17,954,365, forward strand.
AACTTGTTATAACACTAACTGGTATGTTTGAGAAATGTTAAAACACGTCAAGATCCAGCAATTTTTTGTTATATATAAAATACAGGAACATAGAAATAAATCGCAAGTATTTCTACAAGGTGTTTTCGGGATCGAACTTTCTTTCATTATGTGCAAGTTGTCACTAGTTTAACTGATAATTATGTTGTCATAAAATGCTTCTGTTGTGTGCAATGCTTTTAGTTTCTTTGTCATGGAGAATTCGCTCCAGAGTTACTCCCAGAAGCGGTCTAAGAAATGTTTTTATTTTTATTTTTTTTCCTTTTTCGGCTTCATATCCCACTTCGTCTTAATTTTTATATTTTTTATCTTTCCTTTGTCTTTATTTTACTATGTATCTGCCTCCTTCCCTTTCTTTGTTCTTCATTTCTTTCCGTTTTTCATGTATTTTTCTCCAATTCTTCTTTTCCCTTATTTTCTTGGTAATTGGAACTTTTTCTGTGTGAAGAATCTCCCACAGCAGGCGGTTGGAGAAACATGTAACAGTAATGACATGATCTGTCAGTGGGAGTACAATAACTGATTAGTCTATTGTGCAAATAGTAAGTTCTGGAGGCATAGTTTTGAAAGTAAGTTCTTTGATTGCTTGTTATAATCGATAATAATAAATGAGAATCTGTTCCATCGAGATATTATGTTTTATATATTCAAGACGTAAAACATTATTCAATCTAAGCACAAAATATGAAAGGTAAAACTGATTATAGTGTATGACGTATTTCATACGTTGTGATCACATCTATCATTTTGACCGGCCCCATGCTGTCATTGTGTAGTGATGTCATTCTGGTCTGACACACACAGATTGCGCAGAAAATTCGCCGATATAATAACAATTTGATTGATGAATGTGTGGAAGAGTGGCTTTCTTCAGTCCCAATAGGAAAAATGTGGAATAGTACATTAAAACAGGCAAGAGTCTATTTTCGTCACTTCCTTTTAATTCGTAATTCTAAGTATTCGTAAACTTTCCGTGATGCATAATTGTATCTGAAAAGTTAACGTTAACCTATACAATAATAAATAACATTTTCACTACAAATTTAAATAACTTTTAGGCCTTCATTTACGGTTACTCAGTTGGTTAAGAAATTCCATGCTTTTATGGAATTCAACGGGTTTACAAAATCCTATTACTGGACCGTAAACCCAAAACCAGTTAAATTCAGTTTCCATCTTCATCCTCTGTTTGTGTAAGATCCATTCCATTATTATCCTCCCATGTAGAGTATGTCTCCAAACTGATCTCATACCTTGATATTTTCCAACGAAACTGTTCTTCTTTGTCAGTTCCCCTTTGCGTGCCATATGTCCGCTAGTCTGATCGCTCTTGATTTAATCACCGTAATGATATTAGGCTAAGAACGCTAATTATGAAAATGAACATTAGTGAAAATGGAGGCAGACTTCTCCAGATAAAATCATACGAATCCTACTGAAAGTATTTATGATATCAAGATTAACCTGTAATTAATATGAAGAGTTTGTTAACTAACTACAGTGACTGACTAATTAATCCCTTTAAATAACAAACTAAGCAATCAGAAAACTTAACGAAACAGATAAATAAGTGACTAATTAACTCCCGTTTTCAGACTGTTTGCTTGAAAAAAACATATACAGTGAATAGTTTGGAAACAATCGAATGTGGTTACAATAAATGAACAGAACGGCCAATGAGATATAAAATTGACAAAGAACGTGTATGGAAAATATATGCACTCCATTCTTGTCTTACAAGACACCGAGTGTTCAATATCGTTCCCAGCCACGTGACTGTAAATTACTATGCTACTGCTTTTCTTTTCGTTTTTGCTCCATCTTTCATTTTTGCCTCTATTCTTATGTTAACAGAAGCCAAGATCAACGCTTTTCCCTTGTAAGAGCTGCAGTTGTGGGATTTTGGTGATCAATCAAACGGCCTCAAATCCGATAAAACATTCACTGCCATTTTTCCTCATGCATTATGGATACCTCATTTCTAGCAAAGGACAGATAGAGAAATAGCCGAGAATAAACTATAAGTAGCAGGAAAGACAAGAAAAAAATATTTATATTTGATTTAAAGCACTTTAATATCACACTGAAATTACTGCCACCCTCATCTGTTATTTCCGTCGTTGTCCTCACTTAGTATTCGCGAACAAAATCTTGGTTCTCCATCTTTTCACGAGAGGCATATATTTAACAACTTTACGCTTTGCGCACGCTCTGCTCATTGCTGCCATCCAAAATAACATTTTACTTCGTATGCATAGTATGAGCAGTGCGCACGTATAACAATGGAGAGAACACCGCCGCGTAAAACGTTTATAGTTGCCTTGTCGTCTCGTTGTATAAACCAAGCTGTTACGAACAGATTCAGAACCGTTGCTAAGGAGTGCAGAAGCCAAGTAAACTGACACAGACTATTCTAGATCTCAGGAAATTGAAACGCACAAAGATGGAGTGGTTTCTTGCAGTGCGATGATTATGCGACTTTTGAGAAAGACGTCAGTTATGATTCCCTAAGTCTAAAGACAGACTTTTTCTAACAAAAGTAAGCGAAAACTTACCGCAACGGATATTAGTATTGTTTCTCACCGCTTTCAATCTCCAAACAATTTCGCTAAGCTCGAAACCTTTCTGACGCGATGACCTTCATATACGAGGTGCGATCGGAAAGTTTATAGACTGCGCCTATAAAAACCCGTACACTTATCTCAGGTATTAAATTCATCCATCACCCTCGAAGTAGTTCCCCTGGGAGTGAACACAATGATCCCAGCGCCGCTGCCAAGCCTGGAAGCATCCCTGGAAATCTTTCTTTGTCAGCCTGTCAAGCACCATCTGCGATTCTGCCTGAATCTCTTCTATCGTCTCAAATCTCCTTCCCTTTAGCTGAATTTTCATCTTTGGGAAGAGGAAGAAGTCACACGGAGCTTAGAAAGGAAGTTGGGGTCGGTTCTTGCAAGATCTTTGAGCTCCTGACAAACGAGAAGTCGATTCTGCTTCTGGTCCTCAGACAGGAGCCTTGGCACAAACTTGGCTGCGATGCGTCGCATGTGGAGTTCTTCCTTTAGAATCAGCTGACAGGTCCCATAGCCTATCCCAACAATGTCGCACAAGTCGTTGATGGTACGACGTCGATCTTCGTGAATGGCCTGCCGAATCTTCATAACATTTTCGGGCGTTGTGCTCGAAGATGGTCGTCCAGAACGCTCGTCATCATCGACAGAGGTTCGGCCATTTTTAAAACGTAAATACCACACAAAAGTTTGTGCACGACCCATTGCGGACTCCCCAAATGCTTGCTTTAGCATTTCATAGGTTTCCGTAGCCGTTTTGGCGAGTCTTTGGCAAAATTTGATGCACACGCCATTCCGAAATCGCAGGAGGGTCGGTGTAATGCACTACCAAAACACCCGTAACTAAGAAACAAATGCTAATTCGATGATGCCGGCTGGCACACTGATTCACTATAAATGTAGGCCGCACCCCCTAGCGGCAGAAGCTCGTACTACATCCGGTTCGCCCGCTATTGACACAGTTTTGAAACTTTCCGATCGCACCTCGTATGTCTGTGTAATTGAAACTATTTTTTTTAAATAAGCTGCGAATCACCCAACAATACGACAAATTGTTAAGAAAGAGATGGATCTAGTTCAATTGAGAACACATAAGTACCGCGGCGTTTCATGATTTTACCTTAATCCCTCCAGAGTAATTCCAGAATGTTACATTAAATTCGCCACGACTGCTACCTTGCGCATCCTTTGTGATTTATTATTCGTTAATTATTCTGTCATCTGACGCTATATAGTCTGAACTACTTACAGCGTCGTTAAGTAAGCCACAAATGAATAATACATATTAATCGTGACTAGTTCTGGTCAAATATCCTTTTTATTGTTACTGAGGCTTCCTGTTTTGACGTCCCATTACATTATCCAGCCGTAACTAGCTGACTCAAAATCACCACTATGCAGTGCGGACGCCAAGTAAACTGATGCAGACATGAACGATGTAACGTAATATATCTGAGTGGAATTCTGTAGTCTGTAATAGACTCAGACAACGCTACAATTTTCATTAGTGACGCTTGTAAAATAAACCCAAAGGAAAAACGCCAAAGTTTCGATTCATTAACATGGTATAGCTGAAGCCATAACTAACGTGTATAGCTTAATTTAGTGTATGTATTTCAGTCAGAAGGGGACTGGCTACGGACCGGACACACGTGGTTCAGATCCTGATAGAATTTATTTTTCCGTCCACCACTAAACCTAGACTCTCAGTCTCCCATCCATTATATGCCAGAAACACTTGCAGTTGGCTGGAGCTTGCTAACGACGCATTTATTAATCGATTCTGCTATGTTTCATTGTATGGGGCACCACTAAACCACAAAAGTAAGAAAGAAGACTTTTTATTTTTAGTTTTTCAATATGTTACCTGGTCTGACATTGCTAACATTGATAAAGATGCATTACTTTCTTTTGAATAACGCAATAGTGTTCTTAATGTTTACAGTCCTATTAATCGCGTAATATGTTAGCCGTAACCGTTGGAATATATCTCGATTAGATTATTATAAATAATTGTTTTTATATTTACATATCCGCTGAAGGATTATAGAGACCCTGCGAGCCTAACAAACATCGTGTGTTTATCAAACGCTTTCAGTCCAACAAATTATATAATCTAATTCCCGTATAATTATCCGGTGAACCACATTAATTACACAATCCAGTCGACTGGGCATTGTCTCGCGTCACAGTTACTGAAACATAACACGGACGGAATATTAAAGTATAGCTGTAACGCTTGTAATTTAGTATTTCTTCAAGATAAGAGACAACAGTTTGGAGACTTTCAAAATAACCGACAAAAATTATTATTGATAAATAGAGGATCGGTGCTCGATTCCCATTAAGGTAGGATTTTTTTCTCTTCGTTACAACGTCCGTACCTGCTGTGGGATCCAGCAGCCTTTTTATATTGAGTAAAAAGCGGCCGGGGCGTGAAGCTAACAATTCACCTGCATCTAATGCTAAGGTTAAGAACGCGTGAAGGTATGCCTCCACTCTTCCATACGTCTGCATGGCGTGATGCTTAGTTAAGCACCAGGGAAAACTTCAGTGAATGTAATAGTAGGATGGATAATGACAATATTCTCGCCAGACAATATTATATTATATAGAATTGTAATTTCCAGTGATTTTATGACGCCTGTGAAATCAAGATAGCATTAAATTCATATATCGACCACATTTTGGAACTGTGAATTTCATTTTGTGAAACGCTGATAAGTACCACTGGAAAACACAATGACAAGAAACAGCATTTACGTCCGAAATGCGGGACTTCAAATCCAATACTGCCACTTCACGACGAAAAAATGACGTCAACAGCAAAACTGTAGCACGTAGTGGTGGCAGTCCGCATAGGTTAATTAGTTTTCCAACACAATGCTGCCGAAATGATGTCGTGTCATGTCTCGACGCCAGTGACTGACCGAAATTCCACATCTCCGGAACTTGCCTGTAATTAATCATTTTGTGTGCACCGTAATCATGCAATTAAAGACACGAAACTGCATTATTTCTCTCAAGTGTTGTACAGAGCAATTTGTGCGTGTGGTTTTGGCAACCAGCTCAGTGTTATGAATCCCACTGTTTTGAAGACAAAATGACTTTCAACTACGTCATTTTATCTTATCACCAGACCAACTCCGTGGAGCAGACTTCTACTTGAGAAACTGATAATTCTTTAAGTAATCAGGAAGTTCTCCGCCTTTTATGAAACCTGAAGGTTTATTACCGTGTTTACAATAGCCCGCCACTGGTTCTTATCCTGTGCCAGATTAATCTAATCCATACCTTCCCGCCATGTTGCCCTGAGATCCATTGTACTGTTATCATGCAGTCAATACCTAGGAATTTCGAGTTGTTCTTCCCTTTTGAATCTCCAACTAACATGTAAGCATTAAGCATCTCCCCATACTTGCTATATGATCCGCCCATCTAATTGTCCTACATCGCTCATCGCTAGACTATACAAAAGATTTGTAGTTTAGGAATAATATGAATATTTTTAAAGTGTATTAGTAACGATAGTTCCTAATTACCATTCAGCTTATTGATGCAGATTTAAGAGCAGGCTAAATTCAGGAAGTGTTTGTTACCATTCAGCACACAGTTCTCTTGTTTTTCATCTAAATACATAAAGATAAGATAAAACATACTAAACTGCAAGACAATCTTGTGGAACTTGGTTTCATTCTAACGCAACTGAATAGGCTGAAGGTGTTTGAGAGGCGGTCGCTGCCTCCATCTTAAGGGCTATTGGTCACTCATCGCCCTGAAAAGTCAGTAAACGTCCACCGGACTACAAGCCGCAACAACCCAGAAGACAGCCATCTTCTTGCAGAATCTTGATGGGCATACCAGTAGAAAAACTTTCATTTGGAAGTCCGAGAAGGAGATGGGAGAATGGGATGATGACAGCTTAAGGAGATAGGAGTGTGAGGAAGAGAGATAAATGGAACTTGCTCAGGATCTTGTCCGATGACTGTCTTTGGTATTAGCGGAGTTAAACCATCGAGTTCTGCTACCTGAAAGTTTACGTATTCATGAACGCTTGCAAACTGAGGGCCTTGAACTGGGAAGGTCGAAGCCGTGTGCTGTTGGATGAAACAGGACAAGACACCGGCTCGGCTAAGTGAAATCAATACTATCTAGGGATTACGCGCCCAGCCCTGCTCGCCCTATGTAAACAGCACTCAGCTGCACTTAACATTCACGTAACATCGATCCCTATGACAGTTCTATAGCTCAATTTGAACACTTTGATATGCTTGTTCGCCTTCTGTACACGAAGTTCGTAAAATAACAAATCATGTCTGTCTGTTTTTTATCCGGACCTGCCCAACGTATTTCGGTTATAGCCCATTTGGTAATGTGGGACTCGGCCAAAATACTGGCGACTTAAATTCTGGCCCAGTGACAGATTTTGGGTTGGAAGTCAGGTCAGCCATTTGAATGAAAGAGTGTATATTTTTTACAAACGTTTAAAAGATATGGATTGGTAAGTTCCGTAGAAAGGGAATGGAAATTGAACAATTATGGCATAATGACAGTAACAACAGTTTAAGTATATTGTGATTGAACGGAAAATATGAAGCTAAAGCTTCACGAAAAAACAATATAAATTCAGAACTATATAAATTAGATCTGTACGAAATGAATAAAGACTAAGAACGTTATAAATCTAGTATCTTATTTTAAGGTGTTGACATTATGACATTTTCGCTCTGAGAGGTTTTATTATGAGTAGAATAGGCAGTTGTCTTTCTGTTGTCATTTTTATTTTATATTCTTACGGTTTATTAAAAGAATTTTCATATAATGGGGATGAATGCAATGTTGATAAGGTTTAAAATATCTCACAGTAAATCAGAGGCAAGTTAATCTTAAGATGTGATTAAATAACAGTGCGACTGCAGTTTCGCTTTTCCGTATTCCTGCATGAGAATTGTGTTCTGTGTTCTAAACAGCTCCCCTGAAATCTCATTACGAGTGAAATGCTTCTGACAGCGTATTCTGCATATTTCGATGCACTTGAACTTGGAACCTCAATGTTCTACGTTACAAATCAATATCAAGGTTTGTGTCATAGATTTGTATATGGAGACAAGACAAATTGCAAAGAACGCATCTGAGTGTTGGATCGAAGTACTCTTTAATCCAGTCGTCTTTTTAATGGGATTGTTCTGATTCAAGACAGTTAAAAATTGAAGGGAAATGACAAATGTGTGCAAATTGCATGTTACAGGTGCACCGCATGTGGAGAGATCAGTCCCCAGTGATGACCAGACAATTGTGAATCCTACCGCCAAAACGCGTACGAAACTTTGCTGCTAATTTAACTATACTTATACGCCGGCCTACATTGTTTCACAAAAATGAACACAGAAGAAATAGTCCAAGAAGTTCTGCAGGGGCATCTAACGTCACGGAAATTGCCGACGCCGAGACTAGTGAAGATTTTCATAGCTTCTACGAGAACTGGTGAGTAAGGATAAATTATACATTTACTCTCATTTATAGCCTTAGTGTCTGAAAGTGTTTTTGCAGACTTGAACAGGTCAACCATTTGACGTTCAAGATTTTCAGCAGAGAAACTTCTTCTATTTACGTTTTCCTGGTCATTTATGTAAACGTAATTTTGTTGATGCTGCAGATGGTTAGCTTGAAGTGTCTAAGAGTTGGCCGAACTGGTTTTGTTTAATTAATAATGCTACTCCCAATGATATGAGAGGAAATTAGAGCGATTTATCTTATCACATCCTCTGTTTATGTCATGTTTTGTATTAAATGCAATTGAAACCATTTACGCTATTAGAGTAAAGTGAAGTTGATTCCCTTCCTTATGTGAACTCGATGTAAATTATGTGTAAGGTTTTTACTGTAAGATTCTCTTACTCGTGAACGTTTTTCCAGAAACGTTAACGGTATAGAAGCTTCCCATCAAAGTAGTGAGATTAAGATATGCGGAAATTCAGCTTCAAAATTTTATTTTAATGTTGTTACATCAGAATCTTCTGCGTCGTCTTTGTATAGTATACATACGACCTTTTATCTGCACTGTTTCAGTTGTGTATCTTACATAACTGTATACGAGACTGGGGTTGATCTAAAAAGTTGAATAGAAAATAATTTGAAAAGACTCGATCATGACCTAATTGAAGTCACTCGTCATTCGCTTGAAGAAACTGAAAAGGAAAATCATTGCGATAGCTAGTAATCAGCCGAGACTCAAACCGAATACGTCCCTGATTATAAGCCCTGATCTTTTTTGCTCAGACTTTGGACAGAGGACCTACTACAAGCTACTAGCAATTTAGAAGGATTTGAGGTCCTCACGGCGGTGAGTTTCAATATGGCTGTCTTCTTGGTTGTTGCGCTGTTTAGTCTGGTAGATGTTTACCGATGTTTCAGAGGTCCTTGCTGTCTCCATCATCAGAGCGCTCTGAAACGTCGGTAAACTTCTACCAGACTACACGGCGCAACAACCCAGAAGACAGCCATTTTATACTAACAATTTTGCCCTTTTCCGACCTCTTAGTGTGTAGGAATCTTATTGCTACCGACTCACTTCATTAGTTGAAGTGCATGAACAAAGTAAAGTAAGAGAATTATTCAGCTTTCTGCCTCGAGGCGGGAATCGGAAAACGTGTTTCCAGGCCTGTAATGATTGTGTAGTGTTGTAAATTGTACTGAGAATGTCTAATGACGACAGTTTTACAACTGAATTTCGTGATTTACGAGGCGCGTTATGTATTTACAACATGCTCACTATTGGTAAACACTGTATTTCAGAAATTACATCCAATCTGTGTGGTTAATCTGTTCGAGCCCACGTTGTAGTTTATCTTATGACGCCAGATTTACGACATCACATCAGTATATATCTGCACCTGCTAGCTACTTTTTAACCAATTGACGGCTGTACATGAAATCTGTTATGAACATCATGCAGATTGAAGACACACCACATTTTTACTTCTTAATTTTCTGCCATAATCGCAGCTGCCATGTAAACTTCTGTGGTGAGAGCATCACTTGCCACATTTAATGAAAGGTTCTAAAAATTTGTGCTGCATAACTGAATATTAAGCGAAGTCCTCGAGAAGCTGACAAGCGCTCAGCTAGTGAAGTAATTCTCACCTTTTACGGAACACAAATGTTTATTACAGTGTTTAAAGGAGACCTCCTCTGATCCTGTCTGAGCCAGTTGAATTAAATTCACTTTAATATTATCGTCCTATTGTCACTAGGACTTTATTCCTTCGGGCGAGGGACATTTGTTCCATAAATAACACTCTTACATCCCATTTAAGAACAACTTTAATATTATTTCCTCATCTATGCTTATGTTCTACAAGTGTCTCTTCCCTTCAAATGTTCCGACTAAATTTGATGTATTTTTCTCCTCTACATGCTACATATCACGTCCTATCAATCCTTGATTTTATCTCCGTAATAATATTTGAAGCCACGGTGGTCTAGCGGTTTGAACGCTGGCCTTGTAATCCTGGGGCCTCGGGTTCGATTCCCGGCTGTGCCCGAATTTATAACTTGTGTTGGGCAAGGCCGTGGTCTAGGCAACACGGAGTTTTCCTCCGGGGGCTTCCCCGGTTTCTCCGTGGCATCCCAACAATTACTCCATTCACACACAGAAGAAGGCAATGGCAAACCACTTCTGGATCATCTGCCAAGAACGTATATGAACAGGTCCCAGTCCGAGAAAAGGATGGAAGGATCCTGTTCGTATGGACCTGTCGTCAGACAGAACACTAAATAAAATAAAATAATAATATTTGGTGAACATACAAATTGTAAAGCTCCTCATTTTGCAGTTGTTTAGCCATCCTATTTGGGAGTAAATAAATAAGAAAACGATGTAATTTAAATTTTTATAATTTTATTATATGGTACTTAGAAGATAACTTACGTTTTTGTCTCTTTAAATTATGTTCGTAAAGACAGATTTATTGATGTTATTCAGTGATACTAGAAATAAGGATGACTTCAACAAGTAACAGCCAGTTTATATCAATGTAATAACTTGGCATTTCAAAATAGCAGCTATGTAGATGCTCGTAGTGAGAGAAATCAAAGAGTTGGTACGGAAACAAGAGACGAGCGAACATCCGCTTCCAGTAACGATAAGACTCAGTTTCCCGGAGACAGACAAGCCGGAGAAGGAGTTCTCATATTTTAAAAACCATTTTTTGAGTCTGCGTACCTCACTGGCTCGGGTGTTAATTTATTGCAGATACAAATCATTTTCTTGCAGAGTTAATCACGCTACTGATATAACACTACACAGTGGGAAGTTATTTTTACTTCCATTTCGTTAAATATTTGCTACACCCAAAATGTATTAAATAAACTCTGTAATATGAATCAGATTTATTTGTTGTTATGTGTACTGATTTCGCCCTTGAGAAAGGCGATGGACTTTGTTTTGAATTCCATTACAGTGCGGATCATAATTTGTTAAATGTTTATAACCTCAATTAATTACGCCATAACCCTGTTAATGTACAGCCTACATTTAATACATAATTTAACCGAAGATAGTTCAGTAGGTTTTGAGATGAAACATTCGGACGGCAGACGGTCATAATCTTATGATCTCAAGCTTTGCGCAGAAACGTATTCTATTTGAAAGCAAACTTTAATGCATTTTAAATGTTCTGCAATAAGGTGCTCAGGTTCCAGCCGTAAACTGAATATTTTCGCATCTTTCATTCTCTGTCACATAAAATAATTAGCTTCTGTGATATTCTTAGTGTGCGAAATGTCTGTCATTAAAACAAGAAAACAATATCAAACTCTTCGGCTGAGAGTAAGTGGAAATCGCTGTTCCATAAATATTATATCCATTACGTGGGTTCAGTTTTGCAGAATTTACAAATCTATCTACCTACCTATCTCTTCCACACTAGTTCAATAATATGTTTCTGGATGAGAGCCGATAATCATGAGAAGCTGATAGTCATTCAGCTGGTTAATAAATTTTGTGCTTAATTTAAAACTTTTTGACGATGGTGAAGAGTCAATTGAATAAAAATTTACTTGGATATTATCCATCGTCTAGTAATAAAACGAGATAGGGATTAGCTCTATCTAGTGGGCCCAACTGAGTAGGAACCTGAAGACGGAGATAGAGCCCCATCTCCGAAACGTCGTTTTACGTTTTTTACGTTTTATTACTAGACGATGGATAATATCCAAGTAAATTTTTATTCATTTGTGCTTAATTGCTTAAAACAGAACCCGCAGGTTCATTAACCTGTTCACAAGAAACAGCCATGGACCCTCTCCGGAGCCAGTTGAATCCAGTTCACATACACACATCGTATAATGTTATAATCACATTTACATTTAGGTCTTCCAAGTTCTGTCTTCACTTCAGAGATGTGTGTGAACTTGCCACACCTCTCATCCTTCATCAAATTCATCTTTGTAAATATATTATTAAACATGATGTTAGAAAGATTTTGAAGATAAACTCGGCTTCAAACGTGTATAAATCTTAGTTTCTGTGATATTTGTGTTTCTTTACATTTGACGTCCGGTTACCTTTCAGGGCCCTTGTGGAAGCAGAAACACGAGAACAGCATTTGAAAACGAACTCGTTCTGTGCGCGATTGTAGGTAGACGTTTCATCGTGTCAAGTATTAATGGTCTGGGAATTAGTAAACAGGGCTAATACCGAAAATTACACTGTTGGGTACGATAGTACGTGGCGACCAACATTTTGAAACTAAAATTTATATCTCCTTTGATACCGGGCAATGAGCAGCAGGAAACGTTAATTGAAGTCAAATTACCGTTAATATTTCAAGTTCTGCATTCTGCCAAGGCGAGCTCTATTGATCTCCAGTTCCTGTCTTCGTTACTCATGCGGTCGGTGTGGGCTTAGCTGTAGGCAACCCTCTGTGCATGGCCTCCCTTGTTTCACCTGCCCTCGGTCATAATTTTTACGGTGCAGGGCCCCGGAATGCAATATGTTGATGGTGCTTTACTTGTTGATTTATTGTGTATTGGTTTATTTAAAGACCCTTTCAGCTGCCTAGGTAACGCAGTAAGCAGTGGTAGACTGATACAGTAAAATGAAAATGGTATGGACGTAATATTTAAAGCAGTACAATGAATAGTAACAGGGAATGTAGTATCTGCGGTAACAATTTTTTATCAGCAGTAGATTTATATCTGTAATAAATAATCGCAAATGCCATTGAAGTATGAAAAGGATAATATACGGTATTTCATTAATTGTAAGAAGCTATGGATTGCAAGATTCGTTTATTAATAGGTTATTATGAAGAAGACGCTATATTCATTGGTAGACTCCATCAGATATAATACGGACTTAGATTTCAGAAATTTGAAAATGTAATGAAGTTGCTTTATACATTTAGGAAATTTGGTAATAAAACAATATGTAACTTCGATTTGTTTCCATATTTCCAAGCTAGTTTCCCCAGCAGAGCTCAGTGAAGTGAAAATGAACATAGATTTTCACTTCATAGTAATTAGGTTTTCCACGTGTCAAAAACAAATTACACTGTTCTTCTAGCACGCTGTCAAAATGGGTTAAAAACGTTGCTTGATGGTTATGGAAACTCATAATACAACCATTTTATAGCGCTATAAAAGAGCAAAGCATCTGCCTCAAGCCACATTTGTATGCCTCTATTTTTGTGTGAAACTGGAATACAGTTCATCACTCCTAGAGCAGCCACTTTCCTTTCTGCGAGGAGAATCTGAAGCGGGTCCCCTAACTCAACCGCCTCTTAGCATCGCTTTATTTTCATATCACCTTGGTTATATTATAATTTTGAAGGTTTTTGGCGTTGGCGTATTTTCTTTGTTTTATAAAATTAATTAGTTTCATAAGCTAAACAGGGGGAAAAACCAGAATCTGTCTTTTGGGTCTCCTTTTTGAGCTAGTCCCAGACCTGGACTAACAAAGTCAGGTTAGATCAACCAGAAGGCTTAACATATTGGTTCTTCGTCCTCCTTCTCCGTTTCCTTACCTGAAAACTCTGTAATTTTTTAACCTAGACGATGAACAACATCCAAAAAAAATGTCGCACAGTTTCTAAGATTTAATTTATTTTCCTGTTAGAAGGATCATACTCTGTTTTTGTATTTTGGGGGTAACCCTGTTAAATATTATTCTGTTTACAGCCCATTACTATTGTTTTCAGTAGTATTTCTGTCTCCAGGCAAATTGTCATAGATCACTGCAGATTAATTTAAAAGTTGATGTCAACTATCATATTTCTACTACGTATATTATACGCTGTATAGCATGAGCACCTGAAACAGAGGCGTTAAAAATTCCTCAATATAACCGTAATCTAGAGGTATTGGACGTGGTTCATCGATGACTCAGTTTAAATTGTTCCCCTTGCTTCTGCGGCAACTTCTCCGACACCTGTGTGCGGCATGTAGTCTAAACATGAACGGAAGGCGCAATAGTGTTCGGTTATATGACTTAGTTCTTTATGTTTGTTTTCATGATTTCAAGTCTTACTGTGCCTTGAGAGGCATTTCAAATAATTTCGAGCCTACTTACCTAGTGTATTACGGATGTGATCATGGTTTTATTATATTCGAGTACCCTTCTGTGCAACCCACTTTCATGCGACTCATTACTAATATTGTTTTAATCCCTGCACACCCATATTCTCTTTTATAAATTTCCTACAATCAGTGTTATGAGCATGGTGGATGTAATCTTAGAAGTTGGGAACGAGAACATAATCGCTTATTATGGGTCCATAAATTTTGGTGTGTAACATTTTCTAAAAATAAGAAACCATCGATGAGATTTTTTTTAAAGAAAAGCAAGAACTTGGTGTTTCAATTTAATGGCGATAGCTAATGAACATTTATGTCCGAAATACTTTGCAACAAGAAAGAACGCCGTAGGTTGCGTCATGTACATTAGTTAAGACTGCATTATATATTCTGTTGTTTTCTTTCGTCGCAGAAATCGCATCTGGTAGAATATGTAAACTCGAACATAGTCGACTAATGTTTATGCATTTTTGTCATCATTAAGGTTGGATATTCAGTGTATTTTTCCTATCTGCCACACTGGCCTTGATATGTGACGCCATCACGATGTCTTGCGGTGTGTTATTATCTTAATATCGCCAACCCTGTCTCCCCCTTCCCATACAGCGGGTGGCGTGTGATGGATGGTAATGATGACCGGCCTGCAGCCTTAGTTCGAAACCATTAATATGTGATCACTTAGCAGACAGCCGTCAACGAGAAGGCTCTCGCACACCCATCAGGAGAAAAGACACATCAATCACGTATCGGAAGTTCAGTGTGTGTTCATACGGATCAGGTTGCATATTAATATTCTTCAGCCATTCTTCATTCACATTCCTTGCTTCGTTACTCTGCTGTTTACCTATGCCTTTCTTTTCTAATTTCTTTGTTTTAACCTCACCTTTTAACTGTTTTATTTTTATCTCATTTTAATTACTATTCTTTTTATTTCTTTTTAATTTGTTTCTAAGTTTCTTTCATATTCTCCTACTGTTTGTGTTACATTTCTTGTATAATTTAGTTTCTTTTTACTTTTTATTAGCTTTTGTTTTATTTTGTTTCTTTTGCAATATTTACTTTCTCTTTTTCTAACATTTTAGCTGTAGTTGTGCCTGTCTTTCTCCTTCCTATTTATTTCTATTTCGTTTTATGATGTTTCTTGGTTTCCTTTCCTTTCATCTTTCTTTGTTCGTCTTACCTATTACCTTCTTCTCTGTGTTTATTTTTAGTTTTCTCCACTTTCGTTCTTTGTTATCTACTTTTATTGGTACGTTTTATTTTTTACTTTCTTCTTTCTTCCTGCTTCTTCCATTCCATTTTGTTGCTTTATTTCTTAAAGAGAATGTTTTGCTTCAAAATTATGCTTAGTCCCATAGTCGAGAGAGCTAATGGTTGAAATTAAATCCGGAGTTTTCGAATGTCAGGAAGAAGTCTGAACATTGAAGTTGCTTGGGTCCTGTCACTACTTGAATAGAAATAGAATACGCGGCGTGTAAGACCGCTCAGACCTCTTGCATAAAAAGCTTGTATTAAATGGTTTAATGAAGTGGAAACGTCGTATTGGGGACAATTTCAGAATTTTGTTGTTCATCCTCTTGACGTCAAATTAATTTGTTATTTGCTCAGGATTAATTCACCGTAGTTCAATCTCTTTACGTGTGCTTGTGATTATCTATACAAAATACAGACCGAGCATTTGGAGGATAATACAGTAGCATTTTTATTAATTATTTAATATATATTATTATTTAATAACACTCATATTAATTAATATATTTAAATAATATCAATGTTATGCAAAGACGTAATAATATACAATAAATTTCAGGCAGACATTACGTAAGCACCTGACAATGTATGTAAAATTATTCAAGTCATATTAAAGCGTAGGAGTAGTTCATTGGCCCTGTAGATGCATGCCAAGGTATTCTAGGTACCCAGTGTTGAAGTCTCAAGTTTATTTCTTTGTCTGGAGACTGGGAATTCTTATTGAAATTTGTCGTGATTTTTCTCAGATCCCTTAGGAAATGCCTGGTACAGTACTTCAAATTAGACCACTGTTGCTTCATTCTGTAATTAATTATATATTAATTATATTAATCCTGTCATTTCCAACTAAATCAACTGTGAATTTGGAGAAAGTCTTTAATAATCCAAGAACCAATGCTTAAGACAAGTATTAATTGTACATAAGTAAGTTCTTTCTACGTAAAATACACTGCACATTTCTGTTCCAGTCACGTGATATTAACATTTATACGAATGTTGTTTAAAAAATTATAATTGGAATAAAATAAGTTCCCTCTGCAGCAGAAGTTCTTTCATTCTCTGTTTGTTTGCAATTTTAAGGCTCATTTTTTGTATTAACACCAAGAGAAGTTATCACAGCATAAAAGATGGACACACAAACGACAGTGGTACCAACGTTGCGGCTGGGGGAAGACCTGTGGCTGGTCTGTTACTACAGCAGACTGTAGTTTCTATTTTTAGAATAAACCCCAAATCCCCGGGCAGGGAAGGCGAAGAGACGGTTCCTACATATATATATGTCGCGGAATGGGATGAAGGGTGAGAAAGAAATGGTTAGGGATTTTTCTCTAAGCCGCGGTGTAACATGGAATATTTCCGTATTCAGTGCTGAATGCAGTATCCTCATTGAATTCCATTGCAAAATTCCGTCCATGACAGAAGCGCGTTGTGGTGATCGCTAATCCGGGGAAAAATAAAACTTAACGCTGATAAGTAGCAACTCAAACCAGAGGGTAGCAAATACATTCCACTGGAAGTGAAATATGTTTTACAGTTATATAAACATGCCTAATACATCACGCATCTTCGAGACGCTTTCTTTGCAATGTTTCGCTTACCAGTGACTTTTATATTTATTAATTTTAAGTACAAAGCTGTCTCTGTATACTTGTGATTGTCTGTTATTGTCGAAATCTGTGCGTTTTATAAAATAATTTGTGTTTAACAAACTTCTTTGCAATGTAATCTATTTGCCATTTCAATGATTGTGCTAATATGTTACAGAAAGTAACATGAAAGAATAATCAATTGAATAAAAATTTTCTTGGATATTATCCATCGTCTAGTAAATATAAAATGTAAAACGACGTTTCGGAGATGGGACTCTATCTCCGTCTTCAGGAATCCATCTCCGAAACGTCGTTTTACGTTTTATATTTACTAGACGATGGATAATATCCAAGAAATTTTTTATTCAATTGACTCTTCACCATCGTCAAGAAGTTTTAGATTTGATATGAAAGAATAATGTGTAAGTAGCCAGTAGTGAAACGATGTTGAAGCCAAATTTAAAGTACCCGAAAGTTGTCATGGGTTACCGTTATACGGACGTGATTACATAAGCAGTGTTTCCTCGTAAAATGGACCACGACATAAAACACCACGCACACCTTCTTTTCAGTTGCACCTTAGACGGATCCAAAGACTGATACTTGTTCGTAGACTCTCCTCTCAGTCTGTTTTGGCCCTTACGAAATTTCTAAATATTGTACATCCTTGCGTAGTTGAGTGGTGTACTGATGGGACCAGGCCGAATGCAATCCAATTTTGAAAGCCATTATTGCAAAGCATTAAAGTTTGGAACGAGGCATCGGAGGGAAGAATATTGAAAGAGGTGGGAAGAGAAAGTGTCCCTGGACTAATGCAGTGTGTTAGAACTTCAACGCGATATCTCGTGTCAGTCTGACTTAAACAAGATTTAAAATATGTATTATCTTAAAGAACACGTATTTGTCAAACGTGTTCGTTTAGATTTTGCGTGCACTATTTGTTTAGATTTCTGTTTATTCCGGATTCTGATAAAACGTTTACCACTGGGTATAAAAATACAAAGGCAACATTGAAACGTTAGTTTTCCTTGTCTGTACTTAATTTAAGTATATATCTTTTTCGCAAAATTACAGATAAGAATCAGATCTATAGATTTTAATGTTCTAAAAATTGTATTAATGGCATTATAGGATAATAGTCTAAGCTGCTGACAGCGTCGTTATATAAACCATAAATATATACAATCTGTTGACGTTTGTTAGACGTCTGAGAAGATTTATGAATTTCGGTTTATTTGAGCACTATGACAAATTATTTTACTATTTATTACACTCATGTTTTCAAATAAAGTATTTGGAATGAAAGTTTTAAGCTATGTATAGTCATAATAAAAATCTCATTTATTTTGGAATCGAGGAAATTAAATAAGGAGAAACTTCCTGATTTATGATCATATTCTAGTAAATGAATCATCGTCATGTCGCTTGGTATATTTATAGCAAATAGACAACTTAAATGTTAATGTCGTAGGCAGCTTTAGGATGGAATGATAAATTCGTAGCTTCTTCACAGACAACAGGTCTGATTCATGGAGCATCAAATTTTTACAACCCGAACCTCAGATTCATTCTATTCATAGAACAGATAATAAGCAACCGGAGTCTTCAAGAAAACAAGACTAACCATTGCATGTAGCAAGGACTAACTTCTGCCCGAATTTATAACTTGTGTTGGGCAAGGCCGTGGTCTAGGCAACACGGAGTTTTCCTCCGGGGGCTTCCCCGGTTTCTCCGTGGCATCCCAACAACTATTCCATTCACATTCTTGCCTGGGCGAGCTGATGAACCCTAAAAGACATCTCTATAATCCAGCGATTGTGAGGAGGTTTTCATTGAAAACGTCTGGTTCTGGTGATTCCAAGAGAGGTGCATTACGAGGAAACATTTTATTGTGTGCTGTTAAACCAGCATTCAGACATGTAGACTGTTATTTGTTGTTATCTGTTTATGGAAGTAATGGTTCATGAAAGAACGGCATTTGTATTGTTGCTATGTAGACCAGGGGCAGGCAGTTAATTTATATTTCGGTTGCTGCCAGGGGAGTCATAAGAAGTGAGATTGCTTAGAGTGCCCCGTTACACACAGCTGTAAATAAATACACTCTTAGGTATCACCACCTTGTCGAAGGCAATCTGCCGGGTGAGGAGGCTTGCGTGCTCAAATGACCCTTAGGGCTATGCCGGCCTGAGCTTCGGCTCATGGTAGGGTCACCCAAGCCGGACAGGTCTAAGGAGATGCGCTAGACTAAGAGTGATACCCTGGTCCTCCAGGTTGGGGGTTGGGTGTAGGGCTAACAACCTTTCACCTTTAAAAAAAAATATGTGTTACGAAAAAATCAACCAAGCCTCGGATCAGGACGGACTCTTTGGCACGACCACGGCAATTGAAAAAGGACATGAGATTTGGTACCTGGAACATTAGGAGCCTCTATAGGGCTGGGGCACTGAAATCAGTGTGTAGGGAATTAGGGAATTATAAGTTAGACTTAGTGGCAGTGCAGGAAGTGCGATGGGAGGGGGAGGGCACGATCCCAGTGGACAATTTTACATTTTTCTATGGAAAGGGGAATGACAATCATCAGCTAGGGACGGGTTTTTTTGTTCATAGCAGAATTAGGGCAGCAGTTAAGAGAGTAGAATTTGTTAGTGACAGGTTGTCTTACGTAATTTTGGAAGGACGTTGGTGCGACATCATTGTCCTTAATGTTCATGCCCCAACTGAAGACAAAAGCGATGATATCAAGGATAGCTTTTATGAAGAATTGGAATCAGTATTTGATACATTTGGCAAGTATCACATGAAAATTCTGCTAGGAGATTTCAATGCAAAAATTGGGAGGGAGGATGTCTTCAAACCCACAATAGGCAGCGAGAGTCTCCATGCACTTAGTAATGATAATGGCGTCAGAGCAGTGACCTTCGCTACGTCAAAAGATTTAATTGTAAAAAGTACAAAATTTCCACACCGTGATGTTCATAAATACACTTGGACTTCCCCAGATGGCAGAACACACAATCAAATAGATCATGTTTTAGTAGATAAGAGAAGGCAGACAAATGTAATTGATGTGAGATCATTCAGAGGAGCAGATTGCGACACTGATCATTATCTGGTGGTAGCAAAAGTGAGGGAGCGGCTTTCAGTAAGTAGACGAACTAAACAAAATTTTGACACAGAAAGATTTGATTTGAAAAAATTAAGTGAGGGAGAGGCAAAGGAACAATATCAAGTTGAAATTTCGAATAGGTTTCAAATTTTAGAGACAAATGAGGATAATGAAAGTGTGGACATCAACAGGGAGTGGGAAAATGTCAGAAACTGCATCAAAATTTCAGCAAAAGAGAAACTAGGATACTACAGGAGAAAGCAAAATAAACCGTGGTTTGATGAAGAATGTTCAAAATTAATAGATCGAAGGAAGCAAACAAAATTTCAATGGTTGCAGAACCCAAACAAAACAAATGCGGATAATCTATGTAACGTGAGACGTGAGGCTAGTAGAACCTTTAGGACTAAGAAAAGGGAATACCTGAAGGGCAAAATTGCTGAACTTGAGACAAATAATAAGGAAAAAAACATCAGAGACCTGTACAGAGGCATTAATAACTTTAAGAAAGGATATCAACCCCAGACTAATTTGGTAAAGGATGATAGTGGCAATTTGCTTGCAGATCCAATAAAAATTGTGAATAGGTGGAAAAATTTCTTTAGCGAGCTCTTAAATGTTCATAATACTGGTGATATTAGACAGATTAAAATGCATACAGCTGAACTGTTGGTGCCAGAACCTAGCTTAGATGAAGTGGAACTAGCCATTGGGAAGTTGAAAAGTTATAAATCTCCAGGAATTGATCAGATTCCGGCCGAATTAATTAAAGCAGGTGGCAAAGGGTTGCATATGAGGATCCATAAGCTTATTCAGTTAATTTGGGATAAGGAAGAGATGCCACATCAATGGAAGGAATCCATAATTATTCCTATTTATAAGAAGGGGGACAAGACTGAGTGTGGTAATTACCGAGGAATATCGCTGCTATCAACCTCATACAAAATTCTATCCAACATTCTTTTGGCAAGATTAACCCCATATGCGAATGAAACTATTGGGGATCATCAGTGTGGGTTCAGACGAAACAGATCAACGATTGATCAGATCTTTTGCATTCGTCAGATACTAGAGAAAAAATGGGAGTTCGGTGGGACTGTACATCAGTTATTTATAGATTTCAAAAAAGCCTATGACTCTGTGAAGAGAGAAGTGCTATATAATATTCTTATTGAATTTGGTATACCAAAGAAGCTAGTGGGTCTAATAAAAATGTGCTTAAATGAAACCTGCAGCAAAATTCGAGTAGGTAAATATGTATCTGAGACATTCCTCATCAAGAACGGTCTAAAACAAGGAGATGCTTTGTCTCCCTTGCTCTTTAACTTTGCGCTAGAATACGCCATCAGGAAGGTCCAAGGTAGGCAGGAGGGTTTGCAATTGAACGGGACACATCAGCTATTGGCATATGCTGATGATGTTAATTTATTGGGGGACGATATAAATACAATAAAGAGGAACGCAGAAGTTTTACTAGAGGCTGGTAGACAAGTGGGGCTGGAAGTAAATTCAGAAAAAACTAAGTACATGTTAGTATCTCGTCATCAGAAGACAGGCGGGCAAAATTATCTTAGGGTAGCTAATAAATCCTTTGAAAGGGTTACAAAGTTCAAATATTTGGGAACAACAATAACAAATCAAAATGATACTTGTGAGGAAGTTAGGAGGAGACTAAATTCCGGAAATGCTTGCTACTTCTCAGTCCAAAATATTTTGTCTTCCCGTCTGATTTCTAAGAACCTGAAAATTAAAGTATACAAAACAATAATCTTGCCTGTTGTTTTGTATGGGTGCGAAACATGGTCTCTCACTCAGAGGGAGGAACACAGATTGCAGGTGTTTGAGAATCGGGTGTTGAGGAGGATATTTGGGCCTAGGAGGGAAGACGATGGGGCGTGGAGAAAACTGCACAATGACGAGCTTAAAAATCTGTACTGCTCCCCCAGTATTGTGAGGGTGATTAAGTCGAGAAGGGTGAGATGGGCGGGACATGTAGCGCGCATGGATGGGACAAGAGGTGTGCACCGGGTACTGGTTGGGAAACCTGAAGGGAAGAGACCGCTGGGGAGACCTAGACGTAGATGGGAGGATAATCTCAGGCGGGATCTATGGGAGATAGGAGTTGAAGGAAACTGGATTTTGTTGGCCCAGGACAGGGTCCGGTGGAGGGCTTTGGTTAATTCGGTGATGAACCTTCGGGTTCGGTAAGCCATCTAGTTAGTCTTACACTCGACTGGCCCTTTAGTCCTTGCCGAGAGGTTTATTTTCTTTCAGATAGTCAAGCATTCCCCATCCTATTACGAAGGCCGCGTCCACAAAAACACGCAACTGGACTCTTTGCTGACTTGTTTTATTCCAGTCTACACGCTAACACCCTACTTGTTTAAGATTAATTTTAATATTATTCTTCCATTTATGCTTAAATATTTTAAGCTGCCTCTTTCGTTCCATCAGAACTGTGCATACGTCTATAGTTACCCCGTGCGTGCAACGTGCATAACCCATCGCATTCTCCTTAATTTTTTTACCTTAATCATATTTAGGGCCGCCACGGTGGTCTAGCGGTCAGAACACTAGCCTTGTAATCATGGGGTCCCGGGTTCAATTCCCGGTGGTGCTCAGATTTATAACTTGTGTTGGGGAAGGCCGTGGTCTAGGCATCACGGAGGTTTCCTCTGGGGGCTTCCCCGGTTTCTCCGTGGCATCCCAACAATTACTCCACTCACACACACTGAAGAAGGCAATGGCAAACCACTTCTGATCATCTGCCAAGAATGTATATATATGTATGAGCAGGTCCCTGACAACGTGAAGAGGATGGAAGGATCCTGTTCATAATATATGGACCTGTCGTCAGACAGAACACTAATAATAATAATAATAATAATAATAATCATATTTACTGGGTAGTATATTTTATGAAGCTTATATTTTTCTGAATTTCTTTAGCCTCTTGTTAATTTTCCCTCTTCCTTTCAATTAGATATATACTATTTTTAAAGGACCTAAATCTTTTCTCTTCCCTTACGGCGACAGACCAGGTTTCACACACGTAAAATTACAGTTTTGCTTTTAGATATATGGATAATGGTTATTTCTGAGAATGATTCAGATAAGAGTTTTACCTTATTTTGAAATGGATATACGCATATGTTTAGCACGTTTCCATCATACTGACCTGAAATCTCGCTTGCTAAATATTGTTTGTTTAGAAGACACCTAATAAAAAACAAAATGACAGTCATGTTAATCAATTACCGGTGGGATTGAAACTCACAACTTCTCAGTTTTTATAAGAGAAATCTTATTCTGATATCTGTTTTAAGATCGGGATATTTTTAACAGACGATGAATGCAAAAAAATGGAGTTATTGGAGGCGGCAACATCCGGTAGGCGGAAACGAACTGGAGCAGGAAACATGGACTGTTTTACTGAACGGAATGGGCACTGTTGATAATTTAGATGTATTTAGGTGGCAGCTACACTGTTGTACATCTTTTCAAAATGGTGGTTTCTTCGTTGCTCAGCTAATATCAGAATCCCTGTAATTCAATTAACGCATTTGGTCCTTGCCTCTAAAACGCAAGTGGAAAAGTGTGCAATTGTATTTAACCGAGAAGTGATCTATAGGAACCCCGTGTCCTGCTGTGCAGTAAATATCAACTTCTGTGAAAAATTCTCTTTTTGGCACTTTGTCTCGTCTGCAAATAGAATGCGTAGAATGGAAATTTGGAGTAGTTTCCTGTTGCGTCGTTTGTATGTATATATAATCACGTTATGGAACTCAAACATTCATACAAAAAGTTCTTCACATATATGGATAGCGCGGAACTCGAAATTATAAGTTGTAACTTCCAGTGTAGAAGTTTTAAGTATTCCTGCCGGAGGTTTAACTTTGAAATGGTCGCGACAGCAAGGGGGGGTCTGAAAAATCGGTAAATTTCTACCAGACTACCCGGCGCAACAACCCAACAACAACTGGAATATAAACGTGGACTACTCGAATACAAATCGGGAAACCTTTCGATCGTATCCTTTCAACTGTCTGACTTTGTCTCCTCCAAATATCTTTTTCGATGTCAATTTAAGTTTTTTAAACTTTCTCGCCTAAAATGTGCCTTACTTCCACGCAACTTTGTGTAGTCAGATGTAAAGTATAATTAAAATTATTTACAGAATTACTTCCGAGAAAATATCTTCGATCTCCATTTGTGTCACTTTGTCGAAGTACTGAGCTAGTCCGAACGAAAAGCAGTCACTTTGTAGTCTTATGTTACAAGTATGATATGGATGCGTGGGTGTAGTAAGTCATACAATATTTGATAAACGTTTGGATTAGCATGAGAAAAAGTGTCCTTCAAAGTATTTCCCCTGATTCTCGGGACCGATATTCTCTTTATATATCTCAATATCGCTTTCCTCGAGAGAAGAATTTACATATAAATAGGAAACTGGAATTGTGGAAGCCGCTCATCCGCGAAGTTCGTTTAGTACGAACGAGGCGGATATGTGGCGTTTGGACAGAACTATGAACGAAAAAGTTGAGCCTACTAGTACCGTGTGACTCAAAAAGTGTCGAGTTCCAGAGGTTTAAGGTTTTAGGCGTGTCATTACACTTCATTATTGTGCCAAGGAAGAAAGCGGTTACATAATGAAGCGCTTCATTTATACTCGTATGATTAAAGAAAGGAAAAAATAAAACGGGTGATACATACGAGGCTCGTCTACAAAGTAAGTTTCCCTGAGGCCGTTTACAGAAACAAAACACAATTTCATGGAAATATTTATTGCAACAGATACAGCAAGTGTCCAGCTATTTTTCAACATATTCGCCACCGGAATTGAGACATTGGTCATACCGTGGGACCAACTTTTGAATACCTGTGTCGTAGAAGTCTGCCGCCTGGGATTGGAACCACTGTGTGACAACCATCTCCGCCTCTCTGTCATTCTCAAAACGCTGACGCTGACCGGACAGGAATTTCTTGAGGTGTAGGAAAAGATGGAAATCACTGGGAGCGAGGTCCGGGCTGTAGGGTGAATGATTAAACACCTCCCAGCTGAACTCCTGCAGGAGACTTGCTGTCCGTCGAGCAGTGTGCGGCCTAGCGTTATCACTGACCACACTTCACAGTCGGCGGGAGCTGGAATAAAAACCTCCATCTTCAACAGCTGCAACGATGCTACTGTGAGAACGCGGGAAGTACCGTTAGTGCATGCGCCATGCTGCGTCATTGCTCTATCACGTACGCACAGTCGCTTCGCGCAATATAAGGTTTGCTAGCTGTGGGACGAGTGGGAAACTTACTTTGAGGACGCGCCTCGTACATCATGAAGGAGATAGAAATGTATAAATATTTCAGTCAGGATAATTTTAATGATACAGAATACTTGATGCGTGTCCGTAGATATAAATATACTATTAAAATGGATCTTAAAGAAGTAATATAATTCTTTTTACTATATTTGTCTTATTTCTAAATAATCTTATATTTCTCAACACGTTAACCTATACAATAACCTGGTAATACCAAGTTTCACAACCATATAAACCAATATATAAATTTTTTTAATGTAGAATTTCTTATGTATGTTCTTAAATAGCTCAAAGTAAAATAAATATTATTAATACATGATAATTGGCATTTAATCTGCGTTATCGATTGAATTGTTAGGTAAAAAGTATAAGTTACAAATATTGTATAATTTTCTGTGGAGCTTTCTTGTTTCATTGCATTTCTGTTAACATATTTTCCTCAGCAGTTGGTTTTCAAATTCTTTCGAGCTGTATTCTTCTCTTAGGATGATAAACCAAGTTGTAAACAGAATTAAAACAGCAGGTGAAATTATAATTTCGTGTACTGTGGATAGGTCTGTAGTTAAATTCGTTTTCCATCTAAGACACGGTTTTTAATCCAATGAATTTTATATATCGTTTATGTTTGTTGAAGGAATAGACTCCTCGCAACTCAGAGAATAAAGAGAGGTAATCATTCAGTTTAATCAATGTGTTTCGTATTAAATTAGCTCTCCTGACATAGTACAGAGTAATGAACATTTCTTGCTGCTGTTCTCTGAACATGAATGCTATCCGAAAAGTTCTACCGAAACAGACATGAATGGGTTGAAGATGTAAAGTGAGTCAGAACTTCATCAAATGGAGAAGATATTTCTATCATCGTGACTAAAATGAATTAGACGAAGGGGAAGCGCTTGTTGCAGTGTAAAGTTTGAGGATAGTAGAATGGAGGAAAGACACATGAAGATTATGGAAATAAATGTGAGAAACTTTTAAATGTGTATAATACTCAAAGGTAAATTAAGTAAGAATTTATAAGATATTACAGCATAAAAGCAACGGAACTAAA
This sequence comes from Zootermopsis nevadensis, assembly GCF_977971745.1. Classification (NCBI taxonomy): domain Eukaryota; kingdom Metazoa; phylum Arthropoda; class Insecta; order Blattodea; family Termopsidae; genus Zootermopsis; species Zootermopsis nevadensis. The sequence continues at coordinate 17,980,863 of NW_028259142.1, forward strand.
CTTGTTCATGCCTATGTATTAATTTTAGTCTGTGTGTAATTTTTCTGTCACTGCTAATGTAAAACATCTTTTGTTAATCGTATATTAAGGCGTTGGCACAACTCTATTTTTTATCATGGAAGCTGAGTTTTCACTATGCATCACACTTTTTGGAAGTCATTCTCACAAACCGAAGTAAAGAGGTGTGTTTTCGTTAGTAAACTGGTAGATGTGTACGAGACGGATCGAGTGGTGATATCAGAGCCTACGTTTATAACGCGCTATTTATAATTTCTAAACGAGAAGGTAATTTTCTGTAAAGCCACTCAATAAATATTGTGGTCCAAGGGCTAGTGATGCAAGAATAAGAATCCTTCATGATGCTACATACGTAAATCTTGCTGCAATTAACAGTTAGTGCTTAAGAAAACACATCTGTAACTACTGACCGTCAGTCAAACCACGTGCTTCCCGAATACAAATCTAGAACACAACCACTGGACTAGCCTGCTATGATCTACCATCTCATTCCCTTCTCACAAGATTTCAACTGCTTTTGTAACCAAGGTTCGAAGCTTTCCATTTGCAAGATAAGTTTAATTAATGAATATAGTTGTTTTCTTTTCCCTAAGTTTGCCCCCTGGGTCGGAGGAAAGTGCTCTGAATATGATTGTTATTGTTCAAAGTGAGCAGAAATCATGAAAGGCTAATGAAGTTGTGGCAATAGGAACTACAGAACTATTTCAGCAGAAAGTTATTTGAAAGTTTTTCTTCTATTTATATCATTTGTGACCTATATTGACAACAATAACACTATCTCCACTAATGCAGTCCGATGGATATGAAAAGCAAAGGTTCGTGGAACAACCGACAGAGGCTGAAAGCGTTTGCTTAACTAGCTGCAATGCATGATTCGAAACAAAGAACTGGTCCAGGGACAGAGACTAGCTCTATCTAAGGGACCCAACAGAGTAGATACCTCTCACCTGAAGACGGAGACAGAATCAGCCTCCGAAACGTCGTGGTTTTAAAGAACAGACGATAGAAAAAGTCCTGACAATGAATAATTTTAAGTGAAAACTACCGTCATCAAAACCCTTTAGAATTGAACTAACGTCAAAAGGCTGAACTTCTTGTTTAAAGCGCATTTCTTCATCGAGAATAAAGTACTTGAATTCTAGTGCGGCAACTTCTCTGGCATCCGTGTGTGACGTGTAGTCCGAGCATAGTTACAAGGCGTACTTAAACAATTGTCTTAAAAATCTTGCATTTTTATGTGTGTGCGTGCACGATTTTCCGTCTTATTTTATTATGTGAGGTTTTCGGTGACTTTTGCATATTTCATTGTTTTTAAGAATGGTAACTCTGCTGTATGCAAGTAACTTTTTTCTCATGTTTCAACAGTATGCCTATAGAGATTTTGTAACGGCAGCACTTTAGACAGAAGGTATGAAGTTTGAATTTTTTCCAGAGGTGTTTCGTGATCTTCTTTTGAGTATCTCCATGCAAATGTCGAGATAGTAAGTGCCTTAAAATAATCCAAGACTACTGGTTTCAGATCCTTAAATATATATAATTTACACTTCCAATCTCATTATAGTACATGCAGGCTTCTGGAAATGAAGCAGCTTCTTTAGATATGCTAATTTTTAATCCGTTAACGAATTTCTGAGACCACGGGTTTAATTTTTGGCTCGGAAAATGACAGTCCCGACATTTTGTAAATGAGTATATTTTATGTATTCACGTTACCTATCCCCAAATTTATGTGCAAAGTTGTTTTTTAGTTATTAGGGTAAAATAATATACATAGATTTTATTAGAGGTGAGTACTGAAGGTATTGTCTTGACGTACAGCAGAATAAAACTGGTTCTTCGGCTGCAATTTGGAATGTACATTCCCTCAATACGATCCAGATTCCTTACCACTTTAAGAGACCGTTATGTTCTCTTGACTTTGAGCTGAGAACCGTCTGAATTAAATTAACTTCATTATCACAAGAGTGTCGTTCTGAATAGAGTCTCGACTACACACGATGTATTGGTCCCCGCTGTGTGACAGCAGGCTGTTGTAAGCCCATGTGACCGTCTCTTAGATGTAGAAAACATTCATGTCGCCAGACGCAGTTAAACTGTTATGTTATGCTGCGCGTTTTGAGTTGAGTGTCTTTGCGTAAAAATACTGCTCACAAGAAGCAAAGTACATGGTACAGGGCTAACTGAATTTGTATTTAAATGTAATGTAACTAATTTAGGTCGTTCAGCCTCTTCAATACCCAACAGAACTTTGACGTTTCTGAGGCAGCTCCTTTCAGTAATGAAGAACCTAACATTGCGATTGAGTAGTTAGGACGCCTACCGTGTTTTAGAGATATTTTGGGTTCGAATCTCGACCTGAAAAGTGTCTATTCAGAGTTAAATCTTTCGTGGGGTTTATTCAGTTCATCCAAAAGAATGCTAAGGTAAAGTAACATAAAGCTGTCCCACTGTACGTATACGTTTAATTTGAGAATATTTGGATCCAAAAAGGGAAGTAACTTGGAAAAGGACCAAGTTACATACTCCTAATCAGGAGTCATATAATAGTCGCTTTTCGCCAAAAACTTTTAGGGGAACGAGGGGGGGGGGTGAGAACTATGCAATAAAGTTTACGTGGAAAAGATCCGAGTGAAGAGGTCGCTTTGGAGGTAAAGGCATATATGGGAGGATAATATTGAAGTATGTAATTTGAAGCTTAAGCGGTAACTAAACTCAATGAAAGATGATGTCTCTCTTGCGGGTAGAAGTTTATCAACGAACCAGAGGTCTTTGCTGCCTCAATCATCCGGGAGATAGTAGAGGCAGCAAGGACCTTTGAAACGTTGGTAAACTTCTACCAGACTACAAGGCGCAACAACCCAGAAGACAGTAATCTTCTTCCAATTGGTTGACTGGTTAGTTAAATTCGTAGCAATTCGTGTCGGAATGTAACTTCTGCTTCATGCGCTCGTACGCCAAGAGCTGTTCCTCGTAACTCACTTAATGACGTATTTTTTACAAAACCACGGCTTAATTTAGATTTCGTTTGAGTCATGTAGTTGAATAAGCATCGAGCTGTTCGCTCAGTTGCTCGTTGTACGGAGGTGAAACTGAAGAGCTCATCAACTCCAGACCTTCTCTTGCACCGCTGTGTGTGACAGGATAGCTATTCGCTTCAACGCTTACGTCATAATGCACTATTCAAATTTTCCTCCGCCCATTTGCTTTGGTACTCTTCTATCCTCAGCAATAATTTAAATATTGTCTCTCATTCAGTTGACTTCTTTGCTAACTCTTATACATACATACGTCCGTCCATCTGTGCGAGTTTATTTTGTTTTTTCAATTAATTTCCGTATATTTCGTGCAACAATTTTAAAGCAAGAGGGATTAATTACGTATGGCGAACACTGCAAATTCCTGGTTGCAAAGTGTGGAATACATTTGTTCTGACTAAAGCAACGTTTAATTTAATAATCTGTGCAGTTTTTGTGAAGCGGAGAGTAGCGCAGAACACATTTATAAACTGTACTGTTCATTCGGTGTGCCTTCAGTCACCGAATTCCATTCTGAGTCAATTTAGTTTCTTCCGACTCCCCACTGTCCTACTTATTTTGACAAATTTCAACTTTACTCTCACATGCAGAGGCTGAAATTTTTGTTCAAGAATTTCATCACATTCTTCGTACCCATTACCAAAATTCAATATACGTTGACATGTTACAATTAAATCCTTGATTTATCGTCCTTACATTTATTATAAATTTTAAAGACTATTCAATGTAGAAGGCTTGTCCAGAATTTACCTCATTTCTTCGAAAATATACAAGCTCCATTTTAGATTCTAATATAGCAACTGCTACAAAGGCATGCAGCTCCCATTCTGCTTGGATCTGTTCCGACTCTTTGAAGGAAACGTCAAATACTCCTTACAAAGGCACGTTCTTAAATACTTCAGATTTAGAGGCGAAATATCATGGTTGTTGAAGCACAAATTAGCCATTTCTATTTTCTGTTACAAAACGCATCACTAGTAATTTTTACCTTTCAAAATATAAAATATAATTCAAATTTTTGTGGTGAACAACGTTAGCTTTACTTTGTTTCGAGTATAATTTAAAAGGGATCATCCCACACGAATTAGCTACATTTATTTGTTCTAATAAACCTACTTAAATCTGTAAAATTTTCGTTCAAGATTCTGGATTTTGGATGCAATAAAACTGCATTTTACTAGTCGACGTGTCCCGAAACCTTTTTGGTTTGCGTAGAAGCTCCTGTTTTCCAAACCAGTTCTGTCAGATGTGAATCGTACACGTTATACGAATTAGTTCTTCGGAGGTATTTGACGAAATGTTTGAACCTAGTGTAGTCTGAACCTCAGCGTTGTATATCGAATCATTTCCTACTGCAATGATAATTTGATTGTAAATCTTATGTTTGTAGTGAAATAGTTTTCGAGGAAATTTTCAATTGCCTAATTATCTGTTCCTGATAATTTTTATATTGCATTCTACAGTACGCTATAATAATCCGCTGATATACGTCGAATCAGAGAATTTGAGCTGCGAACGGTTATTACTTATAACATAATTTAATAAATTTAGTCAGTATTTAGAAAACTTTTCCTTATTCGACTGGTCTGAACTACTTTACGAAAATACTACGGTTAAGTTGATTTTAAAATTATTATATTAATTAAACTCTTTGTAGGAATTTTACCGTTTTATAAAACGCAATTATTCTTAACTTCCAATACTCAGCCAGTTGTACTTAATTAGCGAATACAAATTTATTGCTTTAATTAATTTTTTTAAAAATTCTCTTCTACTGTTAAATATTATCTATTTATATTCGCAAAATTAAGAATCCTAACAAATTAACTTTTAAATACTTCCTTCAAAATTAATAAATTGATGAGAACATCATTTTGCAAAAAAATTATTTTACTGCAATTTACACTTTGACTACCACAGACCCGCGCAAGAAGAAGTCCCGATTCGAACTGAAATAATTCGGCCTAGGGACGGATGATCCAATCCTTTCGCTTTACTTCCGTTTATGTCATATCCTATTGACCAATATGTGTACTATTATTATTTGAGATATGGCATATATTTGATTTTTATTAGTTGTACTTGTGTCTTTTACCACTAATTTTATCAAAAATACTACATTTCGAAATTAGAATTTAAAATATATACTAAAATTCATAAACTTCCTTCTGTTTATTTATTTATTTAATTATTTCTGTGATCATTGGAATATTTTATGCTTCTGAGAAAGGAAACAGATCGCGCTGGAAACGAATTCTGTATCGATATTTCTTTTTCCACAAGAACACGAATCAGAAGTTTTCAAGATGTCCTCCCCTACTACGTTTTTCTGTTTCGAATAAAATCACTTCTTTCAATCACATTTTTCTGAGTAATGTATTTCTGTGTGTAAACAAAAGAATGTCTTTGTAAAGTGGATCGCAAATCTCAGTCTCCTGAATAGCTTTTAGATGTAGTCAAATTATAAACCTTCAGCTCTCGTGTTTCTCTGTGAGGGTTGAAGCAGTATGTAAATGGAAAAAGCAATGCAGGGAAAGTTCGAAGGAAGAAAATCGCTCACGACGAGAAATTCAAATAAACGAAGTCAAAATTGATTTTGTTTTAAGGATGTGTTTATTGCAATGTCCTGTAAAGTCTTAACATCTTAATTTTTGGAGATCATATTAATGAGATGATAAAGTTGCGTCATATTGTGATAAATATATATTTGTTTAAATCTTGTCTTGTAAAAAGTGATGATCTAATATAAATCGAACATTTCGATAGAGAACATCATTTTAAAAATTTAAATGTTAATTTTAGTAATATTTTAATATTTAATAGGAATTTTATTAAGTGTAAAAAGTGATGATCTAATGTAAATCGAACATTTCGATAGAGAACATCATTTTAAATATTTAAATGTTAATTTTAGTAATATTTTAATATTTAATAGGAATTTTATTAGTGTAAAAAGTGATGATCTAATGTAAATCGAACATTTCGATAGAGAACACCATTTTAAATATTTAAATGTTAATTTTAGTAATATTTTTTATTTAATAGGAATTTTATTGTGATTTGACTGACAAGATTTAAACAAATAGAGATTATATTAAGCAAACTTCATTCTTCTGACGTCTAAACCTGTGAAGCAAGATTAATTCTTGAGGATATTTATGCAGAGTACTTATGTATTACAGAGTCTTACTTAACTCATATTTTGAGCTAGGTATATGAAAATTACAGACTCTAGCGGTTTTGAACAAGGCGCTGAATAGAATTAGGATCAGTTTGCCTTATCAAAATAACATGATGTTGCAGCTTACAGATTCCTACGGTTCGTTATTTGCACTCGTCTCCTGATATTGTTCGGACGATTTAATAAAGGAGGAAAAGATGAGCGAAGCACACGGGAAATGAGAAATCGATACAGAATTTTGATCGTAAAATATTAAGGGAAGAGATTACTTGAGAGAACTAGCGTAATATATCATAGAGAGATGTGGTTTGAAAGCGTGTACTGGATTGAACTGCCTCAGAATACAAGGTCTAGTACAACAATGACCCTTTTGTGAAGATAGCAATAAAATTTCGAATTTCATAAAACTCGATGATCGTTGATAAACATAAAAGAATTTCAGATACAATCTAAGTTTATAACTAATTTCATATTAAACTTTTGTTAAAGAGCCTTTTAAAGGTTTGAGATTAATATGAAACGGTTTATTAAAAAGTGGTGTGGTGCAAAACTGAATTCGTCCTGCAGAATTCTTTCTGACGCCCACCCAAATACTCAGTTTTGTCGAATGCAGGAGAAAAGTTTTGGAAATTAAACATGCTTAATGGTAAGGTCTCTCCTCTTGTGTATTCCTTTGTGCTAAATACAATAAGAACGTAAAAGTAACAATCGTAAGGCAATATTTCATGTTTCCTTGCAATCATATCCTGAAGTCTACACAGTCAACCATCTTTCAAGGTAGATTTATTGGATCTCTAGCTCTTTCTTTTATCTTTCTTCCATACTGTAGCAAAAAAGTGTGTGCTTTATAAAATAATTATTGTCAGGAATAGAACGGTATATTATTCATATCTTTGTTCCACGCTTGAATTTATAACCCAACATTAAATGTCCAGAAACAGAAATTTCTGACATAATAATGCGCAGGCCTTATTATCATCATGGTATTGATATATACACCTTCACCTTTTCGACGCTATAAATTTCACGCAATTGTATAAGTCACCTCAAATAAAGTAATAACTAAATTGTTTATAAGGCCGTTCATGTGTATCTATTTCTCAATTAGTCATGTTTTCATTAATCTAAGAGGCCCTTTGCTAATATTATTACTAAATATGAGAGACAAATAGAGAATCTATATTAATTTGCAAAAATATAGAAGCTAGAGAGCAAAATTAATTATCTTCCTTAATTTTAGTTTGCGACTGATCTAGCGGCCAAGTTTCATGTACTAAGAGCACCTCTGGGCTTCCTGCAGCTAGACGTTTAGTTGGGAGTGCATTACGATAATGGTAATTCAATTTCCAATACGTACTTCCACTCACAGAATGTATATTGCGCAGCCAATGGAGAATGACAGATATCTATAGACGGTACCTGAGCCTGCAGAACTTGTGTAATTTACTGAAGGAATTCGGGGTAGTAACAGCGTACGAGGTGCGATCGGAAAGTTTCAAGACTGCGCCTATAAAAACCCGTACACTTATCTCAGGTATTAAATTCATCCATCACCCTCGAAGTAGTTCCCCTGGGAGTGAACACAACGATCCCAGCGCCGCTGCCAAGCCTGGAAGCATCCCTGGAAATCTTTCTTTGTCAGCCTGTCAAGCACCATCTGCGATTCTGCCTGAATCTCTTCTATCGTCTCAAATCTCCTTCCCTTTAGCTGAATTTTCATCTTTGGGAAGAGGAAGAAGTCACACGGAGCTAAATCCGGCGAATAAGGAGGGTGCGGGATGACGGCCATGGTGTTTGAGGCCAAAAACTGCCGAACTTTGAGGGCGGTGTGCGCTGGCGCGTTGTCATGATGCGTCGCATGTGGAGTTCTTCCTTTAGAATCAGCTGACAGGTCCCATAGCCTATCCCAGTAATGTCGCACAAGTCGTTGATGGTACGACGTCGATCTTCGTGAATGGCCTGCCGAATCTTCGTAACATTTTCGGGCGTTGTGCTCGAAGATGGTCGTCCAGAACGCTCGTCATCATCGACAGAGGTTCGGCCATTTTTAAAACGTGAATGCCACACAAACGTTTGTGCACGACCCATTGCGGACTCCCCAAATGCTTGCTTTAGCATTTCATAGGTTTCCGTAGCCGTTTTGGCGAGTCTTTGGCAAAATTTGATGCACACGCCATTCCGAAATCGCAGGAGGGTCGGTGTAATGCACAACCAAAACAAATGCTAATTCGATGATGCCGGCTGGCACACTGATTCACTATGAATGTAGGCCGCACCCCCTAGCGGCAGAAGCTCGTACTACATCCGGTTCGCCCTCTATTGACACAGTCTGGAAACTTTCCGATCGCACCTCGTATGATGTACGCGTATTAAGTTCATTTCAGATAAAGTCGTTCATTTCAGTTAAAGGTTGTAAGTGAACAGGAAATCTAACAAAATCTGCCTTACTAAATAAAATAATAATAGGTTGAGGGGTTTTGGGGTCAGAGTGTTGAGGAAAATTATTGCATCTAAAACAGAAGTAACAGCAGGACAAAGAAAAGTGCCTAATAAAATACTTCATAATTTTTACTCTTGTGTGTTAATGGGAGAATAATATTAAAAGGTATCTCAAAGAAATAGGATTTTAGAAATAGTTAACAAGTAAGTTATACAATTATAGAATTTTGAATGAAGAGTAGATTCATCTGGCTTGTAACAGGGCCATTAGCGGGTTTCGTGATGTACATTCGGCTGCCATAAAACGATTGCGGATTTCTTAACCAGATGAGCGACAATTATTTCCAAAGAAGAACTCTCATTAAGAAATCGTAATGGCTTTGTCAAGGATTCTGTGCTGTAAATGGTCCACAGCAAAATACAATCATATGTGATGGCGGATTAAGCGGTCCTGTTAAATCTAATTCCGCTGGAAGGAGTGCGTAATAACTGAGAGATTACAGGAATCATCAGACTCGATGTTTCTTTGTGGAGTAAAAGTCAGATTATATATAGAAGAATAAATTCCCCCTGCGCCTAAGCACCACGGCGTAAAGACAAATATAAACAGTAGCTGTACAACTCCGTGAATTCTGGACGTCATCTTTTGGGAGGGAATAGTTAACTTCATGATCCGCCCGCTACAACCACGAAAATGCCTGGTATCGCTGGAGACCGCTTTAGCACCAACGCCAAAGGGAAGGGAAGGGAAAATTACCTTTAGATACCGGGAATCAAACTTCGGTTGTCCCGGTCTCAAAATCACTTTACAACCAACAAAAATGTAATTTATTTCTTTCCTTTTGACAGATTTCGCAGAAGAACGGAGACAGTTGCTGGAGACGGTGGGGCCTGAGCTGCAGAGCCAGTACGACCAATTCGGCCTTGAGGTGAGTTCACCAGCCTTCGTAATTCATTTCGATCTGTATAGCAGAAAAAACATGACCCTGAGTTCGAATGAGACGCAAAACTGCATTGTGTCGCGCTCTCGTACGCCCCAGCTATGTGCGTAGACTTATGGCGAGTGATATACGTTCACAGTCGAAAGGTTTGTTTGTGGTATGTAAAAAACAGAAATTTGGTGGCGCGCAATTAAACAAATCTGTGAAGGACTATAACTAAAGATAAATTTATTTTAAGGATGTGTAAGTTTACAACTAGCATGAAGGTAGCGTGTGGGTCGAAAGATACGTTTGAATGTAAGTATTGTAATGGTTAAAACAGCTCTGTGATAAGAAAAGTTTCATCATATTTCTGAGAATCTGGTATGAATTTTAATTAGCTTTCGTTGCACACAAACGAATCTTTAGAGTATGCTCTCCACACACGTGTCGGAGACGCTGCCTACACTCATGGCGAGTATGGATCATGAATCTGCATTGTAATCAGAATCGTAAACCGAAGGGAACAATAACGTGTTTGTAGTAAAATAAAGCATAGTTATGGCTCCTTTTATGGGAAAATTTGTGTCTACTTCATCGGATAAGTAAAAATAATCTTGAAGCAAGGAGTAAACACAAAAGTGGAACATGCAGGACTGAAGGCATGCCCTATACCGAAAATTATTGCACAAAATTCCGACGTCACAGTCAAGTTTCTTTACCACTTCAGTTTTAATTTAATTTTGTAAGTGGAGTTCTCATGCACAAAAGACATCGAGTTTTCGGATGTAGGCCTATCTGTTGCTAGTTAAATTGCCTCAGCTGTGTAACCGTGGAAGAGGTCATCATTTTATATATTTAAACACTGTTTTATAGACGTAAAGAACACGCATTGAAAGAAGTAAATTATGTCGGCTTTCCTGTTCAAAGTTGACGATATCCTGACATTTCGTGTTCTGTGACGCTTCAAAATTCTATTTATTTACAGTCGTCTGAATCCAGCAAATAAAATACAGACTTAAAATTTTCCTAGAAACCTAGGCAGCCGACCGTTCTCGGAAGTAGTGCAGGTTACCTTTATTATATTTACAAGAACGTAGGATTCTAAACTATGTAACCGTTTACTCAGCAGGCGCGTAGGACTTTCAGCCTAGGTGCTGGTATGAATATCAACACAAGGAGTCATAAGTTACTGCCATTAATATCGCATATTTCATAGATGTACCAAAAGACATAAAAGTACTGTTATTTTTCACTAATTCAAGAACGATATCCTAAACTGTAATTGATGTTCTCAAGGTGCTGAACCGCTTATTAATCCCAAATTGGAGTGGACCCTACTCGACTTTATCTACTAGCGGCCTAAATATATTTTCATTAGAATTATTATTTATATTTATTTTGTAAGTTATTTTATTATTTTACCATACTTTAATAAGGGGCCATATTAATAATATCTGAACGGAAAACGTTGCTTTATAAGTTATAATATTATATTAATGTTATATTAATAATATCTAAACACAACTTCAAAAAATATATATACTGAGAAAGATGATAAAAGTATAAAATTGTAAAAACTATAAATAATTGTAATTTGAGTTTAAAAGTTTATAATTTACACCTGATGACGGTTTGATAAACCGAAACATGTTGTGAATGTTCTGATGTAAATCGAATGCTCGATATGGAACATAAAATGATATTTTAATCATTTTAATTATCTTATCTTACTATTTTATTGTAAACAAATATAATAATTATTTTATAAGTTTATTCCTGTTTTTAACTCACATATTATATTATGCCAGAAAATGGGAAGATAATAATGAATCGTGAATTTAAACAGGCTGTCATATTTGAATATACTATCGCGCCACCGACTTGACAGTCTGAGAAAAGGCACGAAAATTTGTACGTATAGTCTGTAATAAAATATGTTACGTTCCATATTTAAGCCCATAAAGTTAAATTTTGTATCACCCTGCGCTGCAGTTCAATGACACACTCAGATACAAAATTTCCTACACGTTATGAAACGATTTATTTCAGTATTTGTTAAGGGGGCAGTGTTACACCACAGACATGCCCAGCAAGAGTGTAAAAATGCATTACGCTTTGTAGCAGAATTTTCTTGTGTATTTTATGTTCTGTTTTGCAACAGAGTTAGCTCTGTTATGCGCTTGTTGCAACTACAAACATATTATTGACTGAGACATCGCAATTAGTAGAGACACAATGCAGTATTCTCCATTTTGTCACGTAATATAAGCTACATTTCTGAGGAAACACTTGAATGCAATTCAAATTCCTTAATAAGTTCTATGTGTTATGAGAAATTTATTAAGTTTTGATTTCCATGTAAAACAGAGTATATATAGGAAAGTTCTGTAGATTGTATTTTGTGTGGAGAGACTCCCTTAGCCCGCTCGTTATTGAGTTCCATTGAATTGTGTTAAGTTACTATTAAGATGGAACATGCGGACGAACCGACAAACATAACATCCATGTTATATGTTTACTTTATGTATCGATGTAAGTAAGGTATAAAATTAGCTGAAAATTAACGTCGCGTTGCGTAAACGTATTTCCCTCGTTATCATCTTTTGCCACACATCTGTCCATAGTGGCAGAAGATACCCTGTTCAGCAGCCCTGCATAATCGTCAATTGAGAAATGAATCTCTGTATACGGTTATCTGTTTACCCTTTAAAGCAAAGTGATAAGTATGAATATCTCTGTCTTCTGGGATTTTGAGCAGTGTAGACCGATAAATACTGACCGACGTTTCAGAGAAGCTCGCTGTCTCCGTCATCAGACTACACGGCGTAAGAGGACAATCGCCCTGATGATAGTGGCAGTAAGAACATCTCAAATGTCGTAAAATGTACATCAGACTACACGGCGCTATGACCCAGCAGACAGCCACCTTCATCCTCTCTGTCGTGAGAATTGCAAGTGCTGTGTTGTAACGACATTTCTGTGTCTCTTTCTTTTTTAGAAATTTTCGATTTACGACGGTTATGTAATGTCTTTAATGGATCGGTTTATAAATCTCAAGTCTGTATTTCGACATAGGGTCTATAGAACGTCGCACTTCAATTATTGAAACTGCTTTATATTAGGAAGTCCACGGGTTTGTTTCTAGGTACATAAGTCTTGTAACTGGAGTTCTTTGCTTTTTCTCAGTTCATGCAGGAGAGTTCTGGGATAGTAAGCCTACCTTTAAGTAGGTTACGATTTATTTCTTCTGAATGTCACTGAATTCATCATTCGGAATCATTATTCATTGCGTCCAGTACGTAAAACACAAAGAAGTGTAAATATTATATGGACGCAGAAATAATTTAACAAATAAAGAGCAGCATGGAGTGATGGGATAAAAAAGTAGCGCTGAACAAGATCTAACCGCAGTAACAACATTTTGTTATTTACTGTACACTTTAACGATGCATTTGAATTGAAAATACCGAACTGCTGAGCTGTTCACTCTTCTACTTCGCATTGGAGTTCCGGCACTAAGTTCGCGACCCAGATTCTGGCTGTGAAAAGGAAAAAACTATGAGCTTTCCGAATATTCTTTAGTCCCTCCATGCAAATGCCGGAATATTATCTTAAAACAGGTAGGGACAGCGCCCTTCACTCACAAATTATCTTACCATTTATCGATGACATAGGCAGTTAAGAAAGTTCATTTAACTAAATGAAGAATCGATTTTAAATACGTCTGCACACCAGTTGGAAAACACCCACTTACAGAAACGAAGGAATGTAGAGTGTTGTGTTCTTTCTTGTTCACTCTATTGTAACTCGCTCTTTTGTTCCTTAATACAGGAAGGAGAAAAGAGAAAATACTGTCTCTGTTTGAGATACACAGAGAATTTATTCTGTTTTATTTACGTCACAGAAGTTTTGTAGCTTTCCTTCACTGCATGTAGATGCTTGAAAAATAACCCAGTCTTCCACAACATCCAAGATACAGCCTATTCGGAGTGTATTTGAAATCCTGAAGCAATTGTTTCTTGGCTGAATGGCATTCCACGTAGAGCACGAGCTAAAAGAATTTCCTTTTCATCTCGGTAAGTTGGATGGTGTAGCGGAGCGCTCTATACTTGTATTATGGTAGTGCACGTTGAAGAAGTTCGTGGAGTAGAAACCATCTTGAGAAACTAGTAGTCGTTCAGCTTGTCAAGAAATTCCCGCCTCCCACGGAACTCGAAGGTTTATTACAGCGTCTACAAGAACGCGCTACCGGTCCATATCCTGACCGAGGAGAATATTCTCCACGCTCCCCCAAACGTACTTTAAAAATATCCTTTCACCTACAATGCATCTTGCAAGTGGTCTCTTCACTTTCACATTTTCCGACCAAAATCTTGTCTGTATTTCCTCTCTCCCACGCGTGCTGCATGGTTTAGATCCCTGCCAAATTACTAACTATGCTGGCAATGGTTTTCATAGTTTTCCTTAGTCTCTCCTTGCTAGTACAAAGCAGTACACAGTCACTGTTTTCAGAATTCTGACTTTGTTCACCATTTATCGTCAATTCCTCTCTTGTTTTCAGGTAACTGGTTCTCATTATAAAGATTTGTTTTTTATGTTAGTGGTAGCTGTCGAAATTCAACATTATATTACCACTTCTATGAAAACTAAGGCCACCGTGAACGATAACAGAGTATGAAGATTTCCGTCTTCTGGGTTGTTGCGCTGTGTAGTCTGGTCGATGTTAACCGACGTTTCAGAGGTCATACTGCCTCCGTCATCTGAGTATGAAGATTTCTGTCTTCTGGGTTGTTGTGCTGTGTAGCCTGGTCGATGTTTACCAACGTTTGTGAGGCCATACTGCCTCCGTCATCAGGGCGATTCATCACCCTGATGACGGAGGCAGTATGACCTCTGAAACGTTGGTTAACATCGACCAGACTACACAGCGCAACAACCCAGCAGACAGAAATCTTCATACTCATCGCCCTGATGACGGAGGCAGTATGACCTCTGAAACGTTGGTTAGCATCGACCAGACTACACAGCACAACAACCCAGAAGACAGAAATCTTCATACTCACCGCTTTGAAAACCTCAAATCTTACGGTTACAGAGTAGTCTGAACATATACTCTTTTTTTCACAGGTTGAACTGGTGGACATGCACTACGGCACAGAGGTTGATCCTACGTACGATCCTTCTCTGTTTGAAGATCACCTGCAGGAGATACGAGATTGCCATCGGGTATCGAGGGGATGCTTCTTCCTGGTGAGTTTGTTACTGTCAGTTGTAATGTGTGAAGAAACAGTACAAATCTTTTCCAAACAAGTTCGATTAAATTTAGAATATCTTATTCTCATTTATGTTCGCATTGTTGTCGCAGACCAGACACGCCAAAGACAGAAATTTTATGGAGTCGAGATAAAAATATTTCGAACAAAGTACTTTATGGGAAATAATGAGCTCATAGTACGCGCCACTAATGTCATCATTATGCCACCTGGCGACTATGCAGTTATTTGAGGGTGGAATTACAAGGAATAAGGAGTCACAGGGTGTAGTATTTAAGATGTTAACCATGGCATATAGTCCGTAATTAATTTCACGGATTTCTGCTCACATATTTCTTAGTTGCGAAATTCCAACCAAAGGACGTTTTAGGATCAATAATTTGCAGTTTTCAAGATACACACTATGGCGTAACATGTATGTAATATTTCATCGATTTGAATGCGGCTTTTCGATGGCTCCAAATTTCAAGCCGACGGACTCAGAATTTTGAAAGACTCAGATTTAATTTGTTTATTTAGGTCAGGTTGGGGGTCCTGACGCACTTTCGCTGTTGACCGTGTACATGAGCTGACAGACAAACGTTATTCCTTGCGTGCTTTCATTCCGTGTAGAGAATTCATTACGCGGTAATTGTCCTACCGATTGGTCTTTTTAGGTTTTTTTTAGTGATATTTGTTGTTTTCGATTGGGGTTTCTGTTCCTATATCAGCTATGTTTCCAATTAGTGAGAATATAATTGTAAGCTTGTCCTCATATTCACTTCTGTTTACTCTGTTTAATCAGTAGAATGGACAGCAGTGTTTCTTGTAACAAATTACATAATTTGTTTTATTATTTTGATAGTTTTTATTAAATCATGTATCTATGATTATAAATGTCAGTGGCGATCGCCCTGATGATAACGTCGGTAAACTTCCACCAGACCGCACGACGCAACAACCCAGAATACAGCCATCTTAAAAATTAAGATTCCCTTGATGAACATTTATCTACATTCCTAATACAACATTCCGTGGAAATCGTTGAGTAATTTGAGGTATGAAACATTTTTATGGACAAGATAACCCACATTGCGTTAATAGAATTTCTTCGTGTTCTACTGATCCGTGTAACGACGTCTACGGTCCTTCAGCAACATCTAACCCCACCGCATCATAGGTTTCAGTCGTAAAGGAAAAACGAAGGAGAGCAGAGGGACGAAGGGCGTGACCGTGGCTCTGAATATCATAACATTAAAGCTATACAACCACTACATGAACTCAGGAGATAAGACTTTAAGAAAGACGTTCTGCGCGTATCATGAAACGATAGACTTACATTGATCAATTTGAATTACTGGAGAATCCAGCTTTACTTTGAGGGATCTTTTCAGCTTTTAGAAAAACTCTTCCAGGGCGGGGTTGAAGGAAATTGTTTCGCTTTTGTACACAGTACTCTGATGACTGGGGCAATAAGTTACTCTGAAACGTCGGTCAATATCCACCAGATTACATGACACAATGTCCCAGAAAACAACCAACTTCAAACATGTCTTGTAAATTAAATATTTTCTTTCGTCGGTATGGTATTCTGCGTTTCTCCGTCTCTGGCGTGGTTAGCACAGTGAGGTAAAACGAGACTAAATAATACAAAACATGTCATGTTTTATCTTCTGGTAATTATGATACCTTTTTTTTTTTCGTTTATCAAGAATATATATCCATAAGATTGTGATAAATAAGCAGTTTCATTATTTTACTATAATTTAATCGGAAAAAATCCGTCTGAAAATCAGGATATTTTGCTAGTCGATATTATAAAAATGTATGTAAATTTTTTATTTATTTTATTTGTAGTGTTCTGTCTGACGACAGGTCCATATGAACAGGATGCTTCCATCCTTTTCTCGGACTGGGACCTGTTCATATACGTTCTTGGCAGATGATCCAGAAGTGGTTTGCCATTGCCTTCTTCTGTGTGTGAATGGAGTAATTGTTGGGATGCCACGGAGGAAAACTCCGTGTTGCCTAGACCACGGCCTTGCCCAACACAAGTTATAAATTTGAGCACCACCGGGAATTGAACCCGGGACCCCAGGCTTAAAGCTAGTGTTCTGACCGCTAGACCACCGTGTTTTATATGCATGGAATCGCGGAACATCACTTCTATTTAACTACATGAAACGGCATCTTTTGAGCAGTTACCCTAAGAGGAATGAAATAAATGGACATGTCCTAGAAACTTTTTCATTCATATAGATCTCTAGTATTGTTAGGACAGTGAAAATCTGGGAGGTTGCGATGAGCTGGGTGTGAATAGAGTTGGGAAGACAAGGATTTCATCAAGAATTGTTGTTGCAAAACATCTCGGAAAGCATTCACCAGGATATTCGAGAAGGAAATAAGGATACGATTAAGACTGGTCTTGCAGAGATAAACAAATTCAATTTCCGCGTAACTAATCGCATTATAGATATCGCACTGCAAGTATTCTGAACGTAATTCCCTTTTATTTCGTCAGATATTCACAGTATTGAAGACTGTTTCGAATGGGAGTTACAAGCCGTAATGAGATCTACTTTTATGGTCTGCCCAACAAGCATATTGTTACCACAGCCGTGCTAAGAATTTCCTACTGTATATTCAATGTAACTGATAAAATGAAGACGGAAGTAGAAGGAACTTCCAGTTTAATCGAAACGCGTTATTTTTAATTTCACCCAAGATTACATTTCCTCGCGTTTCTTGTTATCCCAAATCTGGCTCATCAGATCAGAAAGTTATGATGAACTACTTCTCTGATTATCTTACTTAAAAGAACATAATTCAGAGAGTTATGAAGTCCTGATCCCATCGGTCTGCTTTAAGACTCGTTCCCGCGTCCGGTCACAGACACGGCTCGTATCGATCAGACGGTAAATAAGCTAACAGCAGTAATCAGCCAGACACGGACTTCACCAGCATCCATGAGAGCAGAAAATAATTCTTGCGCTTTATTCATTGTAACCCAGTTTATTCTAATTAAGAATTAAACTATGACCATGTTTCATTTCAGCTCCAGAGTCCCTAATCCGGGAAATGAAATGCGTTTGACAGCAAACATGAAAAGCGCATTGGCTCTCACAGATCATTGTTGCATTGTATTCCCCTTCAGCTTCCTTTCTAGGCATTTCCACATCTAGAAGTTTCACGAATGTGCGTATTAGCTTCGCCGTCTTTGTCTGTCTGAATATAACTAGAAAACCAGTGAACAGATAACTTTTATTTTTGAATATTTTACTGTATTATATCGTAACATTCCCATTTCATTAAATACGTAATTGGAGTTCAATAATTAATAACCAGGTTACCTTGGTTACTTGAGAAATTTCTGTGTGGGGAATCCCCATTAATGGGAATCCTTACATATGATGATATCATGTAGCTATTCACGATAGTAATTAACTTCAGACGACTGTGACGTCACTGGCGTTGTTCACAAAGTTAATATTCTGGCGAACGTGCCAGAATTATTAAGCTGTGCTCGCATTTCCTGACTGATTCTAATCCCCCAGATATCATATTCTGAGCTATAACGCTGCAGGAGATATTTAACTGCACTGTTAAAAGATCCAAACCTCTTCGAAAGGATGTCTGGGTGGAAACAGTATCTCCTTGATATTTCACTTTTATTGTTGTGTTTTCCCTCGAGAGACTGGTGGGGGGCTTCGGTTAATTTGGTGATGAACCTTCGGGTTCCATAAGCCATCTAGTTAGTCAGTCAGTTATTCCTTCGAGGCTGTTGTTTTTCTACCTGTGCAGAGAAACTTCACGCATTTCTACGCGTGTTTTGCAGAAAACTCGGTTGCAGCATTTCTTCTGTGTACTCTGCCTAAGAAATCAGATGTTTTGTAACATATGTCTGGTTTCTGCTTCACTTCGTTCTTCTATGTTTTTTGGCCTCCTTGATTTTTACTTCTTGTTATATTTGTTCCGTTTTATATTCGTCTGTTTTCTAATTTTAATCTTGTTGCCGTTTCTCATCTTTTTAACTACTTTACACTTACTATGGCTTCAATTTAGTAATTTCGTTACCTATTACATCCATATCTTGCCTGTTGTTTTGTATGGGTGCGAAACATGGTCTCTCACTCAGAGGGAGGAACACAGATTACAGGTGTTTGAGAATCGGGTGTTGAGGAGGATATTTGGGCCTAAGAGAGAAGACAATGGGGCGTGGATAAAACTGCATAATGACGAGCTTAAAAATCTGTAATTCTCCCCCAGTATTGTCAGGGTGATTAAGTCGAGAAGATTGAGATGGGCCGGGCATGTAGCGCGCATGGATGGGATAAGAGGTGTGCACCGGGTACTGGTTGGGAAACCTGAAGGGAAGAGACCGCTGGGGAGACCTAGACGTAGATGGGAGGATAATGTCAGGCGGGATCTGTCAGAGATAGGAGTTGAAGGAAACTAGATTTTGTTGGCCCAGGACAGGGTGCGGTGGAGGGCTTTGGTTAATTCGGTGATGAACCTTCGGGTTCGGTAAGTCAGCTAGTTAGTTAGTTAGTTAGTTAGTTAGTTATTACATCCATTCTTCTGATGTTATTTCCGATTTTGGCACCACTTTTGTTTTACCATTCCACTATTTATTGTCAGTTGTGTTTCTGCTCTGCTTGGTATCACGACTCCACTCGGTAACTCATGTTTCCAGTTAACGTCGTATCCTTAACGCAAGCCAACTGTGTGTCGGTAAATTGTAGTTTATGATTTATTTTGACCCGTGTTTTTACCTTACTTTTTTCTCTGATTTCAAATTAGTTTTAAAGCAAAGTGTATGCCGTTATATTCAAAAGACGCTGGAAATGACGTAAGAAATACAGAACGATCTTTTATCCTTCAAAGTAAGTTAGTAATTAGTTAAACAAGTGTTACTGTGCCAACCTTTACTCGTTTTATTTTAGTGACTCCAAATTACTCCAGCACACTGGCGCCTTTGATTGTGTGTTTTTATAAAGTATACCTCTCTTAATATATTGCTTGTTTTTAAAGGTTTCAAAATAAAACGCTTACTGACTGCACATAAACCCGAATAAAGAACCGGGGCAAAGAGCCCAAGGAGTAGGCGTGTTAAACTTTTATGAGGACTACAAATTCTTGCGATGGCGACATCCAGTATCGTAGTATGTGCCCCCCCCCCTCCCCGTACAATCTAGCTACCTAAGCGTAGAATTTTCGTTTTTGAATATTCATAGTTGCTCGGCTGGCGAAGAAATCCCACGCCCCTTTGACTTCGCACGTTCATTACTGTGTTCACAAAACTCCCGCTTGACCTTGCCTTAGACAGTTCAGTTAAATTCACAACTCCACACAATTTTTTTGTTTTATTAATTGTTTTCATATTGTACGTGTATGACACTTTTGGGTGACACATTTTTAAATTTCCTAGTTATTAATTTCTAAAATCCTGTTTGGTCTGCAAGCCAAGAAGGAGGTGGGAGGATAACATCAAGTTGGATCTTAGGGAGGTAGGCTGTGAAGATGGCAAATGGATGACGTTGGCTCAGGATCGTGCCCAGTGGCGAGCTTCGGTGTTGTCGGTGTTGAACCTGCCGATTCTGCTACCAGGGAGTTAGTTAGTTAGTTAGTTAGTTAGTTAAAACCGAGCTTGTGAGGCTCCTGCTATGAATCTCTTTATTATGACAAACGGCGATAATTAAAATTAAAATTAAATGTAAAATATTTGATGTTCGGTTCTCATGGTAGTTAAGACGTCAGTATTGGTCTTCTGGCTTGTAACATCGTGCGGACTTGTAGGAAGATATAATACCAGCGAATCGAAGGTACATACAGCCTCCGTCTTCATAGCTGAAGTGACTTCAAAAGGCGTCACAGCCTAGAAGAGAATCGACAAAATATCGAATCGATTCATGTTTTTACGCAGATGAAATTTACGAAGGAAATTTTGTGAACTGCTGACGGTAGTTTTGATGGACGAAGAACTGAGGAGTGGAACAGCAAGGGAGATCCTCTAATCCTGTCTCGAGCTTTTTTTTTATACTAATCCCGCTTTCTGAAGTGTGGCTGTAGACAGAACTACATTTTTACAGCGCAGGAGAGAGAGGCATTTGCTTGACTTATATTCTGGAGTCCCTTGGGGTACCCGTTAGTAGAGGCTCCGATCCCGTGAGATGCAGCTGCTAAATCTAATTCCTCTTCTCACACTTTTGTAAAAACAGAATCCGACAGTTTCCTTTCTCGGTAGCGCTCTTATAAATTCTTCTGCCGCGTTCAGACTGGTTACAGTCCTCTGCAATCGGTATCTCTCCTATTCCTTCCAGACATGAAACAGGATGAAAAGGTAACTTTCTAAGAAGTAATGGTGTATTAAACAATACAAATGACAATCATGTACTAATATTAGTTTATTTTGTCTTTCTTTCCTTTCTTATCTTTTTCATTTATTTTTCTATTTTTATTTATTCTTGTCCACTCAGTGCTGAGTATTTGTGGCTGAAGGAACAACAAGAAATTTCAATATTTCTCAGTAACTTCACGTTCTTGTAGTAAGACATACAAATACACAGAACTGAAAGAAGTTCGTCTTCCGTTGACATATTTCCCAGTCTTTTAATCCATCACTCCACATTCGTCGATAAACAACTTGCGCAGTTGGGAAAGCGTGCATCAGTAAATATGAAGCGAAGAACAGTGTTCCGGGATTTCACGTCTAAATCTGTAAGGGCTCGTTTGTTACAGAACCGGTCAATAAAGTGACTGACCGTTAGCTGGACGTTCGGAGTTGAAAGTTATTATGCTAATTAAATTTATTTTATTTTGTTTGTGTCGGTTTATCGGTTCACGATCAGCTCTATTTTACACTGAGACTCAAATGACGTATCTTTTTTTTTTTTAAAAAAAATGACTCATTATATCAGAAACTGGAACACGATATAAAATGTAGATGCATTTATTTATAGAACTTTTCAGTGTGTTGTATGTTAAGGAAAATACACGAACAAATATTTTGGTATTGCAAAAAGGGATTAAGTCAAAGTTTCTATCTCACCAAGTACGAAAGGAGTAATTTCTGAGACTGCAGTATGTGTAATGCGTAGTGTGATTATCTTGGAGGAACAGATTTTTAAATGCAGTAATATATGTACTTTAAAGACAGTCATATACAATCGAAATATGGCAAAAAATATATTTAAATCTAAGAAAGTATGTAAAATATTTGAAGAAACTTTTGTTAAGTCTATAAGTTTTTGCATAATAATCACACAGTTGTTAGACATGATACTCCATTTTTCCATTCTTCCTCGTTATTTACCTCACTGCTGTGCTGTGGCGTACTTACGGAAAGTAAAGCGATATGGCCTATCGCTTTCATACATGCGGCCGTTACACGCGAATGCAAGATGGCGGCGATATACCACTCTATATTATTAATTACTTTCTAGTTTATCAGCGTCATTTTCACTAAGGCATCATATGAAAACATTATCTACACACTTAATTTCAAATTTTACTTTAAGTATCTAGATTATATTACCACACGGAATTTGTACCGAAACTGTCATGCCAATTTGTTAATGGTAAATACTGATCCAACATAACTCCACCACTTCACATGAAATTAAAATCCAATTCTCTCAGTTTTCTCAAGGGATTCATCGCACATTAAGTTTGTATATGAATGCAATGTACGTGTAGCTCTGACAGGTCTAAAGTATATTAGAAACATTTGTCTTGTTTTTAACTAAAAACAATGAAAAATTACGTCCCTCAATTCAGTTTAGTGCTGTCTGTTGTTACTAGGTTTGCCACAGGATGTTTATATTTTAAGTGAGTTATGAGACGGTCAGATTATTCAAAATTGCAAACAACTTTTGTGGAAAATATTTGAACTACTCTTTATTTGTAACTCATAAGGAGAACATTTCTTTAACATTTTATCAGTTCCATCATTTAATTACATACAGAATAGCGGTGTAATAGTCTCTGAATGGGGATCTAACTCTATTCTAAAAGTCTGTGTTATATGATTGTGAATTTTTGGTAACTTGGTTTAGAGTAGTACTTTTTATTTTAAATTGCAAATACCTTGAGAGTGTAAAGAATATACTCATTATTGCAACACGGATATTGTTATTTATTTATATTTTATTTAACGGCCCTCTTTTTCAGTATCCCTGAATATATATATATATATATATATATATATATATATCGTCGAATGAAAGGATGATAGTGAATAATTAATTACAATGGATTTGGAAGGAAGCGGTCGTGGCCTGATTTAAGGGGATTGAGAAAAATCGCGAAAATCCGGCACCTCCCGAATACAAAGCAGGAGTATTAGACACTCTACCACGGCGTTCGGTGACATATATGTCGATGGGTTGTACAAACTCCTTTATCATGCTTTTTAAATTAAAATAACGTGTATGTTTTATATTGCTTCTGAAAATCTCCTGATCCTGGAAATCTGTCTTGGTAGATATTTTTAACAAACATTTAAACTTCTGATTTGTGTAATGTTTGTGTTCAGCATGTATTCGTAGGTGTAGTCACATACCTGTCATTATCCCTCACAGTACAACTTCTATATACTGTCAGTAAAATATTTTCCTCTTCGTATTATAGAACAGGTAATCTGGCTGAAGTAATTCGCTCAGGACATAGCTACCATGTCTCGGGTATTAAGAATTCCTCACTGAACGACCTCTCTGAAGCCTGGCCCTTCTGTTGGTTGACACTGAGGTCGAGATTTTGTCGTTTGATCTTCCATCCGTGTCCATAATTTGGTCACTCCAAGGTTCATGAGCTGCATAGTGTGTGATGGAAGCAACAGGATTTTGCCACTCAAAGGGTTTGGTAGTTAAGATTTTCTGACCCTGCTGGAGTCTGTTCCCGATTCAGTAGTTGTAATGGTATCGAGGTATGAGCCGGGATAGCTCAGTCAGTATAGTGACTAGCTACGGGTTGGACGACCGGGGTTCGATCCCCGACGGGGGCAGAGGATTTTTCCTCTGGCCTCTGCGTCCAGACCGGCTCTGGGGCCCACCCAGCCTCCTCTACAATGGGTACCGGGGTCCTTTCCCGGGGGTAAAGCCGGCCGGGGTGTGTGCTAACCACTCACCCCCATCTAGTGCCGAGGTCAAGGAAGAGAGGAGCTATACCTCCACTCACCCCAAACGCCTACATGGCGTATAGTGGGATAAACTTTACTTTACTAATGGTATCGAGGTTGATGTTAGAACGTATTACGAGCATTATGATTGAGTTTCCTTAAGTTTGTCAGTCTATGTAGGCGATATGTGAGGTGGTTAAGTTACCTTAATATAAGTCACCGATTGTGTCCTTCATAATCCTTAATCACTCATCATTCATAAGTCTTTCATTCGTCACTGTACTGCTTGCATTTGAAACACATTTGTTGAAATACCTAAGACTTATTAAACTTTAGTGTTGTTTGATTTATAAGTTTAAACTGTACAGAATTCAACAGTTGTCTTGAAGCTGGACAAGAATTAAATTGTGTATTTCACTGTCAAAGTACACGTATTTACAAATGTTTAAATTCTTCTTACGTCATAGTTGTTCATTTCTTGCAGATACAAATGTGCCGTTTCAAGCTTAAATGTAAAGTACTGGTGGTTATATCTGACCGATATGGACCAAAGTTGGATTCACTAACCGGACTTTTAGTAAAGATCAATGTCCCCAGTTTTAATACATTCCAAGTTGATAATGCACGATAATACTTGTGTTCCGCTGTTTGTATTTAAATTAAATAAAGTAAAAACTTGTTCCAGTTAAATTCACATCTTCTTGTGGGAAAATAGAGACACGAAAAACATATCTTAAGCTTAATTAAATATGGACTGTTATAGTTTATGCCCATGTGATGACTCTCAGAACAGCCATGTATTTTTGAAGCAGACCTTAATGAATAGTGAATTTGTCATTCTTTCTGCAGACTGTCAATGCCAAGATGTAATCTAAATCCTTGTATTAGCTTAGGAGATAAACACAGACACAAACTTCCCTTTATAGGTTCACTTTGGACAACGAGCACTAAACTTCACTAAGGGGCTACGTGTATTTTATCTCGGAGTCTATAAAATTCAGAGGAATAACAAGTTCAGGAAGTCTGTGCTGTTCATCACTCTAAGTGCGAAGTTGCAGCTGTGTTGCGAGGGGACCCATGTGATTCCTGAAACCTGGACGGTTTAGTCGAAAATGCAAACTCGTCTGCTGCCTCGAGTGACAAATATCCCACTCTAGAGGAATTACCGAGATGCAAGGCGATGTTCTTTGTTCCTTTATCTGTTCCTTTCTTTCATTTTATGTTTTCTGTGTCTGCGTCCTTCATTTCCCTCTGTCCTTCTTTCTTTCTTTCGTCTTTTATTTAAGCATGGATGGACAGGGGGCGGATGTAGTCGCTACAGACGTTTCGCTGTTCAGAATTTACCGTGTAGCGGCGACGATAAACTGTATATTGCAAAGAGTTTGTTAGTTTTGACATGTGTCGTAATGAGCAGGGAACCGGACGCTGGGGGTAATATGGTTATCTCTGCAGAAACAAGTGACAGGCAGCTCCTCCACCCCGACTTCCCACAACGCCTTACGACACAACGTAACAAAGGGAATAACTTGAAATAAAAACGCAGCCCAGTGGCCCGGTCACAAAACAGTGTGGTTTATATTTTGATTCTTTACGGTATTAGAACATTCACTTTTAATTCCAGAACAACAGCTTTTGTTTTCGTACTAATATAACGAAAATGTGCCAATCTTCACCTTTCCTTTTCCGTGGCAAATGACGACGTCCATCGAAATCCTTACCTGCTTACTATTCGCGATCATCTTCCCATCTCACTCATTTTTAAACTACAGTTTAAACATCATCATTAAAAACCTGAGATCCGATCTAAATAATATATGTTAAATTCCAGGTCGTACATCTGTACTTCAGTATAATCCTGCTGTGCATAAGCCGTTCACCGTGCAAAGGCGGCAACTTCTCCGGCGCGCGTGTTTACCGTGTAGTCGGAGCATTGTGACAAGGCGTATTTACAAATTGTCTAACGAGCCCGGTGGCCTTAGGATCTGTTTGTACAGTGTTGCGTGTTTCTGTATTCTGTGAAAGTTTCAGAGACTTTTATTCATACAATGCAAGATCCCGATTTTTCTACTATATGCAAATAGAATATTATGTAATTGTTCTCGTATTTTGAACTTTCGGCATGGCGTTACGTTTGTATTCGGGATACAAGTCTGTTTGTGTTTAATCTCTGTCAGCTGACCAGCAATTCTAACTGAGGTTTTCTGATGTTTTCATAAGATCCGCTAATCGTTTACCAGGACAGCACCTTCAAACAAGTAATGACCGAAGATTTCTGTCTTCTGGGTTGTTGCGCCGTGTAGTCTGGTCGATGCTAACCAACGTTCCAGAGGTCATACTGCCTCCGTCATCAGGGCGATGAAGATTTCTGTCTCCTGGGTTGTTGCGCTGTGTAGTCTGGTCGATGTTAACCAACGTTTCAGAGGTCATACTGCCTCCGTCATCAGGGCGACAGAAATCTTCATACTCACCGCTGTGAAAACCTCAAATGTTACAAAGTAAAGACCGCCTCCTTCCAAATCCTCACGTACTCACCAATTATTGTTACCTACATCTTACATCACAGACATACTTCGCCTCCGCAGCAAGGAATGAGTTTACAACACGATTTTAATCTCTTAGTTACAATTCTGAAGTTTCATTATTAGCTTACTGTTGTTTCATAGAATAAACAAGTTTTGTTTGTTTTTGGTTTTAGTGTTTGGTTGGAAATAAATATTTACCCTGCCCTCTACCGGAGAAACTAGAATTGGAACAGTATGAGGCTATCTACTCAGAATCACGTGACCTCGGTCTGAAAACTGATTTGCTGGATACGTGGTACAATCGGGATGATACCAGCTACGTCTTACAACAACCAAGGTAAAGTGATTTACGTGTTATGTATTACACGAGTTCTATTTTCTATTTTCGATGCGTGATTAATTTTCTCTGCTGAGGAAACACGCCAAGCTTATGCCACCATTTCTGCCACTCGTTCCTCTCTCACATCCAGTCACTGTCTCTGCTGCTTGCTGTACTCAAGACATGTCATTTCAGGTTTGCTTTCAACCTAAAGGAACCGTCTATGCGTCCGTCTACGTATGTAACAACTCGGCAACGGCTGAACGAATTTCCAGTTAATTTGGTTATAGACAGTTCTACTAACATTTTTCTTCAAATGTCAGTTTTTGTCGAAATCGGACAACAATAACAGATGATTTACGTAACATGATCGCTCAACCCTTGACTCTATAGCCCATTCTTGGAACTAGAAAAAAATTGTAATAGCGGCTGGTTTTAATGTATACATTCATTTCATTATCTCAGTTCGTCCGTTTTAAATTATTGACATTACTTTCTTTTGTTTCAAGAGAGAGGCATATATTTCTTTAAACGAGGATTTATTATATTGTCATTATGAATTCTGTATACAGGTCTATATGTAAAACGATCGAATTCTCAGAAAGCGAGTGCTTTGTTTCTAATTGTTTTCAGTGACGTTCGAACAGAGGAATGGGAAATCGAATTCCAGGAACTGCAAGAGGTAATCCAAATATCTGCGCGAAATCTCGCAGCCAGTGAGACACGTGTACTTCCCATTAAGTTCCGTCACCTCACGTACTCCGCAGTGGAGAGGCAGTTCAGCCACGCTCTCGGTAAGCAGGTCTTAGAATCGTTGTTTGGTGCTTGTACGAAATTTGATTTCTCACTAATTTGCTGGCAAATGAAGAAATCTTCATACTCACCCCTGTGAAAACCTCAAATCATATAAATGAAGAAAATGTTTGGATGTGAGAGAGAAGTAACAAGAGGTCGCAGAACATTCTGTAATTACGTGGTTTATACTTATTACTTTTTCATTCTTTTTTGTTTTTTGTTTTTGTTTTTATGCATATAGTGCATAAACTGAAAACAAAATTGAAGGGCTTGCTGTATTCGTGCACTTTTTATCGCCGAATGTAATGAACTTATTTTGATTAAATCTGAGAATGAAGACTATACTAAAATTTTACATTGTTTTAGTGTAAAATCTTGTTCAGGACTATATGAATTATGAATTAAATATATCCCTGTACATTTTTTAAAATATTTGAAAGTATACATTAATCCCCGAGCGACGTAATACGTGGAACTGATACGAAAAGGGGACGTATGTCAGGCTGCTGTGAAAACAACGTAAGATAACCCAAAATTCAGACGCAGTGGTCGTATATTTATGATTGTTTAATTTTGTGCTGTAGGTTTGGCTCCAGGAACTGCCCATCACATTCTGGCTGTCATCAGGGACTGGGAGAAGCTGGAGGACGGCGAGTCACATTTCCAGGATGTTGACCCTCAAGGACTTCCGCATAAATGTTACCGGGAACAACTGAAGAACTTCAGGGACCGCCTTGCCGCGGCTCTGCCCAACGACAACCGAGCCTTCCTGACGTAAGTTTACTGAGAATAACACAAAAACATGGGAGATTTATAAGAAGATACATTTTTAATCAGTTAGTTAAAAGCTGTTGCCTTTGAGGCTGCTTTCTTAAACGCTTACGTAGATACAATGTTAACAGATATTTTTATGTAAAATGTGGTTTCTACTCTGAAAAAATTATAGGGGTTTGAAAACAAAGTGCCCAAGAAAATATTTTGACCTAATAGGAATGAGTAAGCGAGCAGTTTAAGATGTCACACGTGACTGTCTATAACGAGGATTTGACATGTTAACCCGTCTTATTTAGAACACTGAAATGCAGAAGTTACAGCTGGGATGAGGGTGACGTGGAATGTGTACAATTTGTAGTTGTTTAATCTCATCTGAATTGTTTACTTGGAAGACAGAAAAGATGTGATGATTACATAAAGATGGATCTTAGAAAAGAAAGTTATTTTAGGAAATTTCCTTTCAGTGTCGGACTTCGGCAATGGCAGTTTTCAGCCTACGAATTATGTTACCAGATGGATGATTGTTTGGTTTCTTATGTGAGATGTTTGAGGAAGTATTCCTATTAATACGCAGTGCAGATTTTCGGCTGTCTTGCATAATCAGACTGACATAAAGCTGAGAAGGGCCTGTCTAATGTAAACATGGGCTGTATTACGAAACTGAACGGGCTCTTTAATTAATATATTAATTAATTAATCTGTATCTCTACATGGGACGCACCAGGGAGACTATCTGATTAGACTTGACGGCCTGATTCATCAACTACCATCCTTCAGTCATAAAGATAATTGTTTCCACCCCTCGTTACCCGCTTGTTATGCAGTGACCCTGAATGTTGTTCTGTTCTAATAGGTTAACCTACTCATTACGCTTCCTATGTGCAAAATTTATAAGATCGAAACCCCGTGTCTACCAGACGCCTTTTTTCTAATCGTCACAACTGTTCAACGAATATCAGATTTCCGACAGTAAGTTTGTATATGTAAAGATACATTTATATCTGCAATTAATGAGCTTCAACACCAGTGTAATATTCAAAATCACAAATAACGCATTGAAAATACGTGTATTCCAGACTGTTATTGATAAGTCTTAAGTGCATGAATTTAAAGCTTGTTGTTTGATCAAACATCCTTTGACTGTGAAATACACGTAAATAGAAGATGCGATTTTAACACGAATTACAAGTTTTCGCACTTTGCATAATTACTGTCCGGAGAATATTAATTCTGCTACAAACGGCTCGCCTGCATAATTAGTGAGCGAAACGACAGTGGATTAAAATATTGTTCACCAAGTTCTAAGTGCACACCTCGCCTATAAAGTACCAGGGCGTGGGAATTCTCCTGCTGTAATCTAACTGCGGAAGTTTATATGATGCCAGCAAACAGCTTTTTCATGTCAGCCTGCTTCGCTACATACACCATCCCAAAACTTAGGGCCTGTCTTAAATATTAAAGAAAATAGACCAGGTCTATTTCTGAGCCGCTAGTGTAAGATGTAAAGAATTAGACATCTCATTTCCGTTGAATCTGCACACGTTATTATTTGTTCTTTGCATGAAATGCATAAAATGAGCCCTTGACTTGGAGGTCCTGTCTGTTCGTCCACAGGTTTAATTTACAATGAGCCGATTTTGATGACATTGTATGGGAAGTCTACACTAAGGTTGTTGGGTGGATTTAATTTTGGTTTTAAACAGCCATGATTGAATCTGATAACACAATAAACACTGTCCCAAAACAGGTTAGACATTTTATGAAAGGTGGCCCTACAAACTGATAAACTGCTGCTTTATTCTAGAACTATTTGTGTTCAATGTATTCATGTTTTGTTCCTCGAAGGAATATTGTCATACCACGTCTACGAACACGAGTCTCAAACCCCGAATTCCAATCCCTGTAGCACATCTTAATACAGACGTTTCCAAAATGTATTATGACACTTTTATGCGTCGCAGCTTATAAAAATGTGGAGACCTTTATTTTAAATACAAATTTAAAAAAAGTAATTTGATACGGAAGTGTTTCGTCATTGTTCAATGAAGACATGTGAAAAGAGAGGTTTGTTTCTGTTGGTTGCAGAGTACCGTGGAAGCCCGGAGGATTGGATACGGAGTGTGAGGAACACGAGGCTTATCTAAGCAAGTTTCGGGAAACCGCGTCATCCAAGTTACAGGCTCTCATCAACCGCAGCCTGGAAGAAGAACCGGAAATTAAAGCCCGCAACAAAACCGTGCAGGTTGGTAAATATGCATAGCGCATGTGGTACATATCAAAACACCAGTTTTGTGGCTTGTGTGAAGTATTGTTTTCTATTTATTTATTGTTCTCTCTGTCTTTCGTTATGCTTATTCTTTCTTCGTTATTAACGCATATCATCCAGTTCGTATGCGTTTATTGTAAAAAGTTATCAATTAAGAAAGAATGATTTTAACTTAGATAATTCAGAAACATATCGTGAAAATCGACATAATTGATGTGTGATATTAATCATTAATAGTGTGAGGATAAATAAGTTTTAATTCCCAGGATGCAAAAATTATATCAGTAATAAATGTAGCCACCAACGCCAATAAGATATATAGAAACCCCCCCCCCCCCCCAAAGACGCATTTAGAAAATAAAGCGCATTCCACTGTGGAGGGTAGTTTCCAGTCTTGTTAAAAATTTGTGAAGAAAATTTTTGTATGAAACATTCTGCAGTATTACAAGCTAGATCCTGCAATTAAGACATTTTCGTTGTAAGAGGCACAACTGAGTAAGATCTCTTCCTTCCCCCTTATTACCTAATGAAAACAGTTCCGGCTTCTGAGACGTTATGTTTTGTATAAAACCGAGACTACGGATAATGTTAATAATAATAGTTATAATTGTTTAATTTTAACCGTCTAATCACAATAAAATATTTTATTAAATATTAAAATATTATTACTACAATTAACATTCAATATTTAAAATATTTAAAATATATTAAAATTATGCTCCTTCTATCGAAATGTTCGTTTTACAATTAGAGCATCATGCTCTAATTGTATCATTTTAATATATTTTAAATATTTTAAATATTGAATGTTAATTGTAGTAATAATATTTTAATATTTAATAAAATATTTTATTGTGATTAGATGGTTAAAATTAAACAATTATAATCATAACAATATGACGCAACATTATCATCTCAATAATAGTTATGTTTATTGTTAACACACCGTCGGCAGAAACACGTAGATTCAACAGCGGATTTTGTGAAGGGACTTTTGTAGTAGTAAACGTGTACTTATTCCTTGTCCGTGTTTACGTCCATTGCATTGATACGCGGAATGCAATAATGTAATAAATGTGCCAATTAAGTTTGCCTCTTACAGGAAGTGTTCCAAGAGACGCTGAGCCACCTGGCACTGTGCCAGCAGCACATGTGCAGTGAGGAGGCGGTTGATTGGACTGGCACCGATACTCTTGAGAGAATCAAGACTCTCATGATTACCGGTTATGAGACTGTTGGCCCCGGAACACGTCACGGACCGGTGTTGGTCCATGGATCCCACGGTACCGGTAAATCCTCCATCATAGGCGCTGTGTACTCCAACTGCGAAGCGTGGTTTGGCCGTCGTCTGTTCCGCATCGTCAGATTCTCCGGAGCTACTCCGCGCTCCGCATATAACCTGGAGCTACTCCGTGTGATATGTCAACAACTTTGCCTCCTTCTCCATCTTTCTGATGGTTTTTTGCCTAAAGACGCATCCTTCGATCCTCTGTATGTTAATAACTGGTTTCAAACGCTAGTACGGCGGTTTGAAGAATCTGCTACGAATGAATTACTTGTTATTCTAATCGATGACCTTCACCGTTTGAATCCATTGGACTCGGACATTGTCGCGGCTTTGTCATGGTTGCCAATCAGTCTTCCCAGAAATGTGCACATTGTTGGAACCACTCTGTTGCCTCCAGAGTCATTGAAACTGACACCTGTACAAAGGGAGAGGTTCCGAAGTCCAGACTGCTACATCGAGCTTTTTCCAGATCCCGGTGAGTGTCGTATTATCTTGGCAGAATACTTTTTGTATTATAAAATGTATTTAAAGATACGTCATTCTGATTTTGTTATTACTGAAAAGTCCCAAATACGTTTGAAAGAAAAGCATATCCAGGCCAGTGCTTCTAACGAAGATATTTTGTAAGCACCGTCAAAAGAGTTTATAAATCATAGACTGTCATAAAACATAATTATCGGGGCGTATTGTGCTTGTTAATATATTCGTCATTTGTTACTTAACAACACTGGAAGCAGCATGGCAAGATAGATTTGCAGTAATACAATACTGAAAAGCGTTTGTGTTTGAAAAAAGTTTGGTACTCAAAATGTGTAACGTTCCTGCCTTTGTAAAATATTTATAATGCACGCGTTACAAATGTGTAGAAAGTGTTGCCTATGCACAAAGGCCGTGTGTATAGAAATAATTTAGAACGCGAAATCCATTTGGCCACAGATTTTGACAGCTCCAAACAAAACAAAAGTGAATTTTTGTACTGCAAGACGGAGTGTGTTTCATTTACAAATGCGTTCTTTGCAAATTTTCATACCTCATTCGTTGGTCATATTGTCCATTTAGTTCATATACATGTCCACTGCAGGATGTACAAAACTATTCACACAACAGATACGCCACTGCGTAGAGTTATGAATGTTGGACATCGTGTGCACGAAAGCTCGCCATTGGACCCTAAGTCTCCGAAATGGTCTCTGTTTTTAAAGTATTCTGTCCAAAATATTGAATACATTTCTCACACACTCCTTTTTGATTTACTTATTTATCAACTTGTATAATATGTTGGCCATAATTTTATTACAAAATATGAAGCTCATTATTACATCATTACGCTATTTTCTCCAGTCCTCTCTTTCTTAATGTCTCCCAAGTCAAAATACCCTCCTCAGAATTGTGTGTGTGGAATACCGAACATTCTTCTCGTAGAGTCGAAACTTGAATTTTACTTGAAACTGATGTTTTCAGTTTTATTAAAAGGCCATATTAACTGCCCTGCCAAATAGATTTCTGTAGCGGCAAAGCTTTAGACTTGCGTTCATGAGGCTCAGGGTACGAATGCCAGCTACTCACCGAGATTTTCCTTACTTTTCTCTTCGAAAATTGAAATAGGTCACTGCCGTCTCCTTCCAAATCCTCATATCCATTCATGATCGTGTCATTTCATACGACGATTTGTAACTTCTGCGTTGGTTGGCCTTTGTTGCAGTGCGAAATACCGAGCATTTGGTTTTCTTAAATAGTGTTTCAATTTGATTCCCCAGGGGTCGCCACGCTGGAGCCGCGCATCGAGTCGGCGCTGAATGACCTGGAGAATCTGTTCGGGAACCTGGCCATCGGGCGACTGGCAAGTTTCCTCACTTGCACTGAGTTCGGTCTGTCCGAGACAGAGCTCCTGGAACTGCTCATGCCCACATCCAACAGCGCAGCCACTCTCACGCTCCGCAGCGGCAATTACAACTTCTCGACGCTATGCGCCGTGCGGCGGAGGATGGGTGAGTTACATGGCTAGCGACCTCTCGTTCCTTTATTTTCCGTCTCTTTATTCGTATTTCTTTCCCTTTCGCACTTTTTTCTCCTGCCTTCTTTCTGCCCTCTTTATTTATTTGTTTGTTTGCTCGCCTCTTTATGCTCCTTCATAACTTTCTTCCTTTCAGGTGTTATCAGAACATGTCAATGAGAGACGAACATCATTAAATTTTTTCACCAACAGTTCCTTGTCATCCATGGATCTTCGTTTACAAAATAATCACGTAATAACCTTACTCCTTTGTTGCTGGCTTCATCCCCCAGACAAATTAATGCAGTTGGTGTGTATAATTTTGCTTTTGGGTGTGAACTGAGTCAAACGTTTAGTATCAACCGACGAGTTCACAACTTCTGTAATTTGTTGGTTTATACTCCAGAGCCTCTAATTCGTGAGAAGCTGATGAGTGGGAAGATGCTGGTGTGTTGGCGACATGACTTGACATCAGAGGTGGCCCGCAAGAGGTATCTGCAGAGCCAGGATTCCCTGCGATCAACTCATGGTGAAATTGCAAACCTCTTCTTTAGTGAATTTTCACAACAGGGCAGTGATGCAGAAACAGAACAGGCAGGTGAGAACAACTTACTTACTTACTCATTCACTCACTTTGTTACTTCCATGAATCATGCCCATAGGCACTTAATTACTTGGTTATCCAGTTTATTACACAATTATTTTCCTATTAAAAAATCTGAAGATTATGATTTTACTTTTTATTTTGTTTGAGTCTAAAATTTTGTCCTTCATATTATGGAAAGAATGTTGACTGAAGATGTTTAAGAACAGTGCTGAGCAGAAAATTTGAACCTAAAAGGAGGAAAGTAATACGAGACTACAGAAAGTTACATAATGAGGAACTTCATAATTTTATTCTTCCAAAAAAAGTTGTTGCCAAGGCGTTGTGGCATGTAGTAGGTATAAGGAGGCAAGGAAATCATTTTTATTTTTGGTCATAAAATTTGAAGCTAAGAACCTAAAATGAATTTTGAAGAAGGGCGTAAGAATATTAGGTTGTAGGATTTGACGTTTTCACAGCAGTGAGTCTGAAGATTGCTGTCCTCTGGGTTATGAATTCATCGCCCTGATGATGGAGGCAGTATGACCTCTGAAACGTTGGCGGAAATCTACCAGACTACACGGCGCATTAACACAGAAGACAGAAATCTTCAATATTAGATTGGATTTAACTGGCTGAAAATGGGGTTCAGTGGCAGGCTCTTTGTAAGCAGAATAGTGGTAAAAATGAACTTTTGGATTCCAATAAAGGCAGGGCATTTCTTAGTCAATTTTTCATGAAGAACTTTACTCAGTGAAAAGGTCCGTATGTTTGTCAATCTCATATCTTTGTTATGTTTTCTTTAGTGTAGTATTTAATATGGCATTAGGTCAATCTTGAGTGGGGAGTGTTTGTGTGTGAAGAAAACACATAAAAGAACCAATTTTGATTATATCCATGGGTTAATCCTGCTGTTACAAATGAATGAATGGCAGTAAGAATGATGGTTTGCTCAAGGGAAAATAGCAGGATATCAGCCCAGAAACTTAGGAATAGCCCGGTATTCTTCAGAATAGCAAAGAATGACCTTTATCAGGGGCAAAGACTTTCAGCTTACTTAAAAGAATCTGCATCTGACTAAGGAAAAAATGTGGTTCTGATGTCTTCTTATTTTAATATTTATGCAATAAAATACTTGTATTTACTTTAAAATTTGTCTATAAAAATACAGTTATAAATAAAACAGATATAATGGCAAAGATGTTTTATGACTTTAAGAGATATTTTATTTTACATATTTATATTCTCCATTATGAAGGTTTTGTTCTAAAAATTATTTAGTCTTTTTCATGGGTACTAACATTTTGTTGGAATTTCCTCTGAAACAATGCTAACCATGTGCAATGCTGCAGCACCACAACCCAGAAGATGATCAGCATCTTTGATGTCTTTACCACCTAGAGAACCCCAAATCTCAGAATTAATTTTTTTACATTATTGATGCTACTGATCACCCAAAAGGATTTTCATCACATCTGCGTGACATCATACTATCTCTGTTTTCAGATACATCACCGATGGAGAACAAAGAAACTCCTTTTCAAACTACACTGCAGTTAGATGATGTCACATACAGTTTGCGACATGTAGAGGAATCATGGATCCATCTGCTCAAAGCTGGTATGAGAGGAATTTATGTAAAGAAATAAAATAATCCTCTTAATCTTTTACCTTACATATAACTGCATTTTCTTCCCAGTTATCAGAATAGTTTATTAAATAAACACTTTTAATTAACTGAACTTGTCTCCTTAAGTAGAAACATTTATACTTTTGACAAGCCCACACATTCTGAACTATTCTTTTGTACATGTAGTGTTTTTATGGCTTTTGTGTATGTATAACATATCTGCAAGAAGTATGTGCATGGCTATTTTTGATTTAAAGCAGCTGAATAATATATACCACTCCTTCATTTACATTTTAGTTTTAGCTCTAGGAATGCAGTGTGGCCAGTAACTGGCAACATGGCAACCAATGGCTTGGTGTTTATGGTGAATGATAGAAATTCCTCTTGAAATGCTAACATAACATTATATTTAACAGTATATACATCTTATGTAAATGAGTGTAACTTTTTATCATATGGAAGTTTAACTCTTTAACTGTTATATTATATGTAAGCGCGCCAGTTTGTTATTGGTATTATGTGGTAAGTAACATCTTCAGCACATAATATTCTGAAATTCAGCAATAAAAAATATTACATGTTAAAGGTCTTAATTATCACATAACTCTTACTTTTAATTAGCTCTTCATTTTCAAATTCTTTATATACATATATAAATAAAAAAATTACAGCAGTAATATGCATTAATATTTCCATTAACTGACATGATTGATGTAATATTAAATTGCCCCTGCAGGTGACAGCAGCCGACTGAAGCAGCTGACGGTGTGCAACTTTGATTTCCTGCTGGCTGCAGTACAGACTGTATCTGTCAGTTACCTGCGATGTGTGTTAGAACATGTGCGCTGCTATTTATTGGACAGGGACCTGGAACTGGTGTACTACACCATCAGGAAATCTAGTGATGTCTTAACACGTGACCCCTTACAGCTCGGGGCACAGGTCATCTGCTGGCTGAGACCTGTTGCAGGTTTGTACACAAAATATTCATGACTGATTCTGTTATATGTTAACAGTGCTGCTGAAGTTATGTATCATTACATGAGATACAAAGATTATCATTACTGGTGCATAGATAAGGATTTGGAAAAATGTAGTTGAGGGCTTTTTGAAGGCATTATCCTGACATTTGCCTGGACAGACTGAGGAAAACCACAAAAATCCTCAGTTTTCCAAGCTTGTAGTCTGACTGAAATTCAAACTGAGTACCTTCGGAATATCACTCTGAGCAGAAATGATCAGAATTTTAAGAAAAAATTTAAAGAATGCCTAACAAGTGTGCAGGCATAAGGGATAAATCAGTTTATATAATACTGCCTGCCCTGTTGATTTGTCAATCACAGGTAGAATACCAAAAATATATATTCAATGCAATGTTATGTGGTAGTTCTTGTATTGTGTAGCATATATAGAAAAAGATGTGAAAGGAGCCTATTTAAAGTAGTATTCCAACATTTGCCTGAGAGGACTAAAAACAATAAAAACTGTTATCAGAATATTAAATGTGTGGGTTAAGAATCAAATCAATGACATCCAAATATGAAGCTGAGTTGAAGACAGTTCAATGACCAAGCAGAAGAACAGACACAGAAATTCATAAAATATTCTGAAAAATAATGTTAAAATTCTCAGAAATTCTGAGAACTTTATTAGGATTTAGAAACCAAAGTACAGAACTGTTTCTGAAATTCTGGAGTCTATATTCATGCAGTTAAAATTATAGTATAATCAATTGTCTTTACAACTTTCTGTTTACAGATGCCAGTGGAGATCTTGTGAGTCACATGATAACTTGTGCCATGGCATGGTGTGATGGCTATACTGCACCTCTGCTAGTACCACTAAATGGATGGCTTCAACCACCACTACCACTTCAGATTAAAAGTAAAATAGCTTTGATGTTTCTCATCTCTGATGTAGCATTCTTGCTTATGCACAAATTTACAATATATGTTATGATAATGCAAGATACTAAGTTTGAAACTAATCAGAATGCACTGACACTGCCAAATGACTTTGTTACAAAGAACAAAGGTCTCGTTAATGTTTATTGTTATTTTATCAAGTAGGTATGTGTAACAGTAATAGTCTAGAATTATATTCAAGAGATAACCACTTTAAATCTAAGTCCTGTTATAGTCTATCCGGACTGAGGTTTCTCTCAGACTTTGCAGGTAAAAATATAAGGACAGTACCTTGAAGTAAACTGTGACTACCTTGTATCATATTTCTTCTCCTCACCATTCATCCAATTCATCATTTTACAGCCTTTTAAGTTAAAACAATATTATTAAATAACCTAAAAATTGATTAATGTCTTATTACATTACAGCACCAATATTTGAAATATTTCTTAAATCAAGACATATTTAAAGGGACAGTTGCATTTACCCAAGTCTTTGGTTTAACTAAATTGATAACTCTAGTTTGGCAGTGTGGTTCAGCAATATTCTTCTTGTTTCATACTTTGTAATGAATTATTTTGTTGAACAATATTCCACTATTGGCAACTAAACCATTGTATTATACCCTAGTAGTTCTTGATTGCATATTCAAGATGGTTAAGTCGAAAAAGAGAACTATGTTAAAGCAGTCTTCTTGTGGGAAAAAATTAACTACCCTTGCATGTAATTTGTTAAACTCTCTCTGTTGCACATGTGAGATATGCGAATGTGCATTGCCAGACAAATCCTGAAGGATAAATTTTTTATCTACAAATACATAAATCATAAAATGTTGACCTACCATTTTTTATACTGCTGCAGCACTGTTTTTAATTTTGATTATAAACATAACCAAAATATGGATGAAAAATTCTTTGTAGGTTAAAGATTCTAAACATGAAATTTTCAGGTAGTAGAGAACTATACTAGAGGGAATTTCATAAGCTAGTGTAACATTTCCTTTAAATTCAATGGTGAATGATTTATTTTATACTTTTATTCCTTACCCTCTTGATCTCTTTTCTGTATCTCTCTTGTACTTTTTCCCATTCCCTTCATTCTTCCCATACGTCTGTAGATTGGTAAGTGCTGTAGACTTTTTCACATTAAACCATTGAAGTAATCCTTTTACTGATGTGCACAATCTGGTATGTTTTAGGTTTACATTGTCCAGCTGGAGTGAAGCTGATTGAGCCAACTCCATCTGGACAGCACGTGGTGGTGGTCCCACAAACAGGAGACCCACAGTTATGGCATGTTATGTCAAACTCTCTCACTTACACATTCAAAGGTACAACACTTTCTTCTTTGATCATGATATAACTGCCAAAGAGTTGGGCCATTTTAGACCTGTTCTAGCCTCAGTTGTACAATAGCCTCTTCAAAGATCATCCTGTGTGTCTTCTTTCATGTGGTCTGTATTCTGTCAGTGTTGCACATTTGTGCCTTCTATGTTTAAAAATTTTGCTCACTGCAGATTCCATTTGTGGTTTAACCAAATTTTCTTGGTTCCCCTTGAACTGAAATTGGTTTTCTTTATTTTTTAATTGTTATTATTATGTCAAAAATAAAAGGGTAGGGTTGCAGGTTGCAGTATGCCGTTACATATCATCAGAAAGAAGACCTGGAATTATATAAGAAGTATAATAACAATAATTTAAAACATTTTGTAT
This sequence comes from Zootermopsis nevadensis, assembly GCF_977971745.1. Lineage (NCBI taxonomy): Eukaryota > Metazoa > Arthropoda > Insecta > Blattodea > Termopsidae > Zootermopsis > Zootermopsis nevadensis. Next base: position 18,020,612 of record NW_028259142.1, read on the forward strand.
GGAGGAAAGTTCTGCAGTGTGTGTTGTAGTGTTTAGAATGCAGATAACTTCATGAGAGTGGACAGGTGTCTTTTATGTATGTCTAATGAGATTGAACATCGAAATGTTAAAAATATTGAATTTTAAAGTCACACTCATGTCATATCCCAAATTGTAAGCTATATGTTAAATAATTTAACCTTTCTGTTTTTGTTTCAGGTCATAGTGGACCAGTTCTCTGCTTAGCAATCACAAAACAATCTCAGTATCTTCTTACTGGCTCAGATGATATTTCAATAATTGTATGGGATCTCAAATTGCTCAAACTTAAACTCCGAATATAGTAAGCAGAAGTTTCTGTCATTTTAAGTAGAGTAATTATATAGGTATTGTATTTAAGTAATTATCCTTAGGTTATTTGATGGCATTGTTTCAACTACAGTACAGCCTGGTTAAGATGCTTTTAAGGGACCAGGCACTAGAAGTATCTTAAATGAGTAAACTAGATTAACATTTCTGTGACTGTTTGAATCTCATTTATTGTTTAAGGCATAATTAATGATGTGGAAAAGTCTGAAATATAATATTTTAACAGCAGAACTTATTATTCACCATAATGTCCTCTGCAGTGATTGCAGGCTGGAAAGCCACATGAGAAGAATTCTGTATATTAAATTTTATTAAGTAATATGCACTTATTTCCACAATGATTGAAGCTACTGTATAGATATACCAAAACTGTAAAGCCAACATCACTAGTAATTTATTTGAACACGATGTTCAGAATTCTTATTGATGTACTCAAAATATTAAGACATATTTAATTAATCTAGAGTGGCCTAGTTGACACTTTCTTCCCGAATCTTAGATATAATACATGTAAATAGTAAATGCATAAACTAGGAACTCCCAAAACTTCAATTTCTGTGAAAATCTCAGTTCTTTTCTTATAAAAATATTGTATAATGAAAAACAAATATTATTCTGTAATACGTGTGAGACAGTAACAAATTGATAAAGGGCTTTTCATTATTATTAACAATACATGAATGTTGCTGTGTGACAAGTAGGGTTTGTTTGAGTGCCATCTCCTACTCTTATTCTGCGAACCTTCGTGTGTTACTGTTATATGCAGCTTATGATTTACATTTAATTTTACTGTGTCAAACATGTTTTATTTGAACTTGCCATATGTTTCAGTGAACACATAGCTCCTGTTCTCTGCCTCATCCCAGCACTGAACAATTCTGTCATTGTGAGTGGCGGAGAGGACTCACGAGTCATCATAACCTCGCTGCTGACAGGCGATGTTGTGATGAAAATAGACCATCACAGGGGTCCTGTAACGTCAGTTAAGGTCAACACTGCGGGGGATGTACTCATCTCGGGTCCGACGGGCATCTTGGTTCTCCTGTCTTTCTTATTCTTCAAAACTTTAGTCGTTTTAACTCTATAGTTTTCTTTCATTGCTTATTCTTTCTGGCTTTCGCTTGACTTTTGTTTAACCACCTAACTAAGTAGATGGCTTGGGAAAACCAAAGGTTCATGACTGAATTACCCAGAGCCCTCCATTGGTCCCTGTCCTAGATCAGCAAAATCCAATCACCCTTGACTTTTGTTTACTTATTTAAATACCTATAGAAACTGATCACCTATTAATTTACTTTGTTAATGTATTCAGTAATGTAATTTCAGTTAGGTCAAAAACAGAGATAATAGGAAATCAGAGCACGATGTTTTTCAGTTAAGTTTAGCTTACAAGGACACCTAGGAGCAGTTTAATCTATTGTAATGACAGACAGTAGCAATATCTTAGAAAAATATATCCCAAAATTTACAGCTGATGAAAAAATAAATGTTATTTTTGAAGCAGTCTTAGTTGTTGAAAAGTCATCAACTGCCCCAACAAGCACATGAATTTTGTGGAACAAACAATTTTACCAAGCCTAAACAAATATTCTCGTATATATTTAAACATGGCCTGAAAAAGTTAGTAGTCTGGATGGAAATTTGAAATCTAACTTTGTGCAGTGTATTGTAAATCAGATACACATGGCAGAGCATATGAAGACATTCATTAAAATCTTTTAGAAGACATGGAAGATAAAATGTAAAAGGTTCAATATAGCCCTTACTTGAAGTGGTCCTTAAAGTTATTTGAAGTTAATGACACACACATAGTAGTAATTATATAATATTAGTGTTGTCAGTCTGTCAAAGTATCCAACAGATATACTTATAAATAAAAATGTGTTGAAAGTTATTTTTAAACAAATTATAGAATAAATTAAAGTTGTGCATGATAGTATTTGTATAACAGAAATGCTATATTTAAAGTTTCATCAAAATAGATCAAAGAGCTCAAAATATTGTACATAAAAGTTTTTTTAAAATTTTAAAATGACCCTTAAAATTAACCAAATTAGACCAAAATAGATCTCCACCAATTCAGCATTCATAATGATTTTCTTGTGTTATCAAATATTATGTATCTCTGCAGATGCAACAGCATTGTTAAATATTGTATTTACTGTTTTTAAATCATATTATGTCCTCTCCTTAACTTTGTTTTGGTTAATATTTTGGTTTCTGTCACTGATCACACATCCAATTTCAAGCCTCCCCTTTCCATCTACATAGGTTAAGGGAAAGGACTCACACTAATCTGGTCTAGGTTTTACCTGCTTCTGAAACATTAATTACATTACTGTCCTTATCATTTTTATTGAGGTTTGATTGTCTGCATGATCAGGGTCTTAAAAGGTATCCATAAAACACTTCAAGAGTTCCTCTGTGTGATTTTTAGTACTGATGTGTGATTTGTGTATGTGTTTGAGGCCAGCAGAGATGGAATGTCAAGATAACTAAATAATTGGAGCAACAACAACAGAAGTCTATTAGTGGAAGGCATACGGAGGTGTATATAATACAGACTAAATTAAATGTTGTTTTCCCCTGGAATTAATCATTTTAGCCATTTTCAGGGCTCCAAAAATAGTACTGGTACTATATTGATAGGAGGATGAATGGTGTGTAAAGCTGAACTGATTGTGCTGGTGGAGGGGACCTCTATCAGAATTCAAATTCTGGCCACCCAGTTCACAGTGAATCATATTTTTCAGTGAGCATTATAGCTCCTAAATAAATTGTTGCATTTTATATATTTCAAAAGCCTTATCCTGGACCCATTAAATATTTCACAATTTTCTCATTTTCACATTGGTAACTGTATACTTGTCAAGAGGCTGAATGTTTTTTTTTACTACTTCCAGGTTCATCTGACTCCACGATCTGCCTGTGGTTACTGGAGAACTTCAGTCTATTGAACACAATTAGCTTGCGATTTCCAATTACCATGCTTGATGTATCTAGTGATTCTGTGTTCCTAGTGGCAGCCTGTGAAGACAATCAACTATACCTACATTCACTGACTACAGGAACAGAGATTCATAGCCTCCGTGGACACAAATCAGAGGTACGGCTCTTACATGAGACAGTAGACAACTACTCCTCTATTTGAAATTGATTACTGTGTCTAATCTCAGTATAACTGATCTGATTGTATGCAGATATAAACTCTTAAAAGAATGAAATGAAATTCAACAAATTGGTTCAGTATCTTTTGGTTGCATTCCAGATTACTGATTTGCTAATAGATTGTACTAACATAATGATGTGCATCCACAGTTAAATTTTATTCACGTAATGGTAGCATAGTCCATAGCCAAGGAATGAGAAATTTCAATTTTGGCCAACAAATTTTAGAAACACAAAACTATGACAAATACCATATTTGATGTGTGGATGCATGAGCAATGCTGTTTTTTATAAAGTGAGTCACATATGATCTATGGATTATGCTGTTTAAAGAGAATCTGACAATGGAAAGAATGAACTAGTATACCACAGACAGAAACAGGTCATTGTGTCATTGTAAAAAAATAAAAATATAACTTGAAATGCATGGTCTTTGAAACAATTATATACATGGTAATTACAAAATTGCTTAGCTGGGAATCAAAACCCAATCACCTGCAACACAGGTAAACATGCTACCAACTGAACTATCATGGACAACATTAGTGTCTTCCAGTTATAACCCTTCAAAAGTAACAGTGAAGAAAGTGGAAAATAAAATGGTGTATTACAAAGAAACTGTGGACTTTGACACCTAATATTTGAGCCAGGAAATCAGAGAGGATTGACTGTTAGAGAAATTAGATATGAAGATATGGACTAGATGTAATTAGCTCAGAATAACTTTTGTAAACATAGTAATAACTTTGTTGTTCCTTAGTCCTGCACCGTAGCTGCACGGTCTGAGGCATCATGCTTCGGACCGGCGATACAGAATGCGCGCTGGTTCGAGTCTCGGGGGAGAAGAAATTTTTTCATGAGCTTTCGACCAGTGTATGGGACCAGTGCCAACCCAGCATTGTGAGGAAATTGGGGAGCTACAATGGGTAGTGTAATCCAGTCAGGAAAGCTAGCAATGGCTGGGGGTTCGTCGTGCTGACCACACGTCACCCTATATCTGGTTGAATGATCGTTCACCTATGCTTAGGCATGTGGACGTGAGGCCAGCAGTCAAGTTACTTGGCTTTGGTTCTCTGGAGCTGTTACGCCACGGATTTAATTTAATTTAATTTAATTTGTTGTTCCTTAAACCAGGGAATTTCTTGACCAGCTGAGTGACAATGTGCTGTAAAAGGAAAACCCCATACCACGGAAATAATTAACAAATTGTGTCTGTGCAATATGTCTGCAGACCATGTTTGTTGCTTTATTTACAGATTAGGTCTTTCTGCCTTGCTCAAGATAATCGAAGAGCTGTGGTTGGAGGGGCTGATGGCAAGATCTACATCTTTGACATGCACAGTGGCCGACTGAGTCGGACATTGACTAGCCATTCCACTGATGTCACAGGAGTCAAAGTGACTGACAAAGATGATTTTCTTGTGACAGCTGGTTAGTATAATATAATATTCTATAGCAAAAATAAAAGTAAGAAACCAGAATGACACATCATAAATTCTGAAAATGTAAAATATGAAGATCAGAATATATCAATTGTAATTTTTATGTAGTTTCTTGTGGCTATGAAACTTTGTCTCTAACTCTAAAGAAAAAATATATTTTGAGGATGTTTGGAAGCAGGGTCTTGAGGAAGTAATAGGAAGATGGAGAAAATTATAAAATTAGGAGCTTCATAATTTATATTCATCTCTTAATACTGTTAAAAATTAAGCCAAAATGGATGGGGTGGGAAGAATATGTAAAATGCATGGGGAAACAATTTGTGCATATAAAATACTTGTTGGAAGTCCCAAAGAGAAGACATCACCAAGGAAATAAAAACATAGGTAGAAGAATAATATTAAAAATATATCTTAAAAATTAGGATGTAAAAATATAAATTTGATTGAAGTACCTTAGGACATTCTCTAGTGGCTGGCTTCTGTGAATGCAGTGATGAACATTCAGGTCCTGTTACAGAAAAGAATTTTTTGACCAGTCGAATAATTACTAACTCCTGAGAGAAAATTCTGCATCACAGTTATTTGCAGTTCATATAGACTACTGTAAATTGTATGTTTTTGACATCATGTGTTGTTAAATAAAGTAAAAACAAACAAATTTCATACCTAAAGTAACGCATCCAATCATCACTGACACTTTATTTAATGGCGGGAATGAAGTTTTAGTGTTGACTATAAAAAAACTTGTTATGTAGTACTCATGAAGATAAATAGATTTGTGCAATCCTCTACTATTTTGGCATTCAAAGCCTAAAATTTCTGATTAGATTGTCAGTAACCCTCTAGCACAATGAGGTCTTCTTGATGTGGATATATTTTAGGTGGAAATCGCATCACATTCTGGAGCTTCCGCCGTGAGGATGGAGTAGGACCTACAAGTGGCAGAATTAGTCCTCTAGGCAGCAGTCAAAAGACATCACAGCAGTCTCAACAGAACCACACAGCTCCTATCACATGCTTGGATATCTCTCGGGATGGCCTAATGGCAGTTACAGGTTAATTTTTAACATCTAATCAAATAGAATTTAAATATAATGAAGTTTTTCCAATAGAGAAACATTCTTCACTTCTTTATGACCTCAAATAACTCAGAAGCTTGTCAGTTTTATTGCTTTTTAAACCTATAATTGTTTGTACAACCTAAATGACTGTCTTCATATTCTTCAGATTATTAGGTATCGTAAAATTTGTTGTTGTTTTATTGGCATTGTCGGCAGACCAGCCTATCATGTGTCACACTAGCATACTGCTAGACCATTAACCATAGAATTAGGATATGGCCAGCAGCCCTGCAATGTGGAGGTGTAAATCATCTTTTCCCATATTATAAAAGTTACCAAACCCTGTAGAAAATGAGTAATTTTAATTGAAGGAATGCACAATGACAAATCATCATGGTGCATTGTTTAGTGTTCTTTTTTGCATGCAGGAGGTCTCTGTTAGGAATACCTGATAATCCTAGTTTGGTGATAATGGATTTGGTCTTCTGTTACAGGATCAGTGGACAGTCTGGTAAATATTTGGCAGCTCAATACTCATGAACTACACTCAACATTGGAAGGTCACTTTGCTTCTGTTACATGTGTGGCATTCTCTCCAAATGGACTATTTGCAGTCTCAGGATCAGAAGACAAGACGGCCAGAGTATGGGGCCTTACACTGGGTCTAGTGGTTTCAACATTTAAAGTAAGTTGACAATAAAATAAAGACTTCCTGGGCTTCTGAAAGAGCAGAGTGTTTTTTTTTTCAAAATTCTGTAACTGCTGTTCTTGCAAGTAACATATCTTATCGTATTATCTTTTGTGGGTTCTTACTATTCTGCATATTATATTTCACCACAAAAGGTCTCATGATCTCCAGAAATGACACTAATAATCTCTACACAATTTTGTGTGTGTGTACAGTTAGGTGAACAGTTAATTGCTGCTGATATTTTATATGAAGATATGAACTGTTAAATTTTAATGACCTGGAAGGTATTTAAAATCATAATTTGGCTATTAAATAGTGTTTGTTTATTTGTTTAGTTGTTCAGTTATAACGTATTCCTTTATTGGACTGATTGGCATTATTGTGTATTAATATATTTCATGTTTGGTGATTGCATAATTTTATTATTTTAGCAATTTATGTTGCCATTGTCCCTTTATTCAAAGTTCTAAAAATGTCCTCCGAAACAAAAAGTAACAGAAAGAATTGAATTTTCAATCCAGTAATACAGACTCACATTTGTTTGCCTAGTTATAAAGATTTGGAAAGATATTTGCTGTTTTGACATTAAAATGGGAGAGAAGCATCTTGTTGTTTATTGTGTTCTATTGTGATACTTTTCCTTTCGAACTGCACATATATAAAAATTTTTAGGGTCATCAAGCCACAGTCACAGCTGTGGCTATCATGTTGGACAGCCGTCGTGTTGTGTCCAGTGATCAGCAGGGAGTTCTGGCAGTATGGTTAGCAGACAATGCTACATTGCTGCATTCGTGCATTGGCCCAGGAATGTGTCTTGCAGTTACAAACAACATGAAATATGTAGTATGTGGCAGTGGTGATAACAGGTAAACAGGGTGTGCTTCATATTAGATTTTGATTGATGACACTCAAGAAGAGTCAGTCTTATCACATTCATCAGTCTGTAATAAATCTGGTGTATCATTATCTCCATTTCTTAAATGAAAATGTGTACTTTAGTTTCCATGTGCTTTCTTTATCATATTATATTCATAATTAATTATATGTTCATTACTGCACATGTAAGTTTCTGGTCACAAAGCTAATTGCAGTACAGTTACCAATAAACACATGAATTTAATACATAAATACACATGGACAGACTACCCAATTACACATTTATTTTCATATACTTTATACATAAAACATAAACACAGGCTTATTTTATGTTTATGTCTGCCCATCAGTCTAGTATCTTAATAGTTTAAATTGTTTGTGAACCTGCAGTGTCACAATTGAAACTGAGAGAATATATATATATATATATATATATATATATATATATATATAGAGAGAGAGAGAGAGAGAGAGAGAGAGAGAGAGAGAGAGAGAGAGAGAGAGAGCGCAGTGGAAGAATACATACACTTCATTAAAGAATGAAAAGTTTTATTATGAATATATGGTACCAACATTCCTTTAATGATTTGATATTAAATTTTATAGAAAGGAGTTAACTGATACAATTCTGTTGCAGTTTGCGAATATGGTCATTGAATCGTGAAGATGAGAAGTATATAGTATCACACAGTGAAGAAGTAACATGCTTTGTATTAACAATGGATTCACTCCACGTAATCACAGGTTCACGGGACATGTCTCTCAAGGTGTGGCAGGTAGCAGGAGGGAAACTAGCTCAGGTAAACCAAGAAAGGTCATATTGACCTCTTTCAGTCATGTTTGTCACTAATCAACTCTCTTACTTAAGTCTGGTTTCTGCAGCATATTAAAATTTAATATGTCTTGCTTTTTCATATTATTTTTCAAATGTGATATGGAGTTCCTCATAGGTTGCAACACAAAAATTTGTCAGAAATTCAAATTTGCATGCCTCTATTATACCCTACATAACATGGTGATAAATATAAAATACAACAATTCTAATTCAACATCACAATGATATTTAATAAAAATTAGTCCTACTGATAAAAATTATAAAATAGTAGTTTGAAATGTAACCAGAAGAGGCACAGAAATATTGCAGTTCCTACTGATGCCAGTCATGGATTAATATGAGACGCCTCATATACAGGCACAAAGATTTTTATTATGTCTGTGAAAGTGTTGATAAATATACAGATTTTCCTTCAATATAAATTGAATAACAAACATAATTATGATATTACTGAAATTTATATTCCTGAAACATGCATGTAAGAACGGTATTACACTACACTATTACTGTAATGAAATGTGTAGAATAATTAACAAAGTCCACGGTTAAAAATCATCCTTTGCTACTTTCATGCTATCCAAAATAAACGATGGAATAGAATTTATTTTACATTCCACAGATCCTTCACAGACCTAAGCCAAGGATGTAGAACATATCAATTAACAAATACAGTACCTGTTTCTAATACAAATATAAATTACATAGTTATGACAGTCCACTACAGTATTACAGCTAAAATAATTAACACAAGAAAGCATCACCACTTCTGCTTACATGCATTTATAATAGCTGAGGATATATATTTGAATGCTTTGATAAGTTTCCCAGTGAGAAAGAAAGAATACATCTTAAAATAGACAAATTGTGATTCCTTTCAGGCCATTTATACTAGCAGTTAATATATACTTTTTCTGCAATTTTATCAAGATTTCATTCATTCTCAAGATGGTTTTGTATTTTGCAGGTATTGGTGGGTCATTCTGATCATGTGACATGCGTGGCTGTCTCCATCTTGAACAAATCACTGGTAGTATCAGGGTCACGTGATTCAAATCTTATCATATGGGATATTAACACTGGCAATGACATTCATGTACTTACAGGCCACCTTGGCTATGTCACATGTGTGAAAGTCACTGGAGATGGCAGTTTGGCTGTGTCAGGTAAGCTAGTGATGATAGCTCTTAGATTTAAGTGTATTATAGAACAGAATTCAAGTCCTTGATCATTTTTTATAATAGTAATATCTTCATTATTAGCTTTATTACTTTTATTACTATAAACTGAATTTTCTCATTGCAGGTTCTGAAGACAAAAGTATCATAGTATGGGACACAAAACGAGGGCGTGCCATATCCTCTCTCCAGTTGCATATTCCAATCCTGAATCTGGAGATGTCAACAGATGCTTCACGTATTGCCGTGTACCTCTTGGAGAACCGCTGCCTACCTATAGTCTGTCTTCATAACACTCCAGCAACTTATGTTAAAATGCCCACTTATGTTGCTCCTGCTAAGGAAATAGAGGGCAAGTATGATGAATTTGTATCATCTGGAGTATAAATATATAAATGCATTTGAATTCAAAGTTGTGTAGCACATTTAGACTTACATTAAAACACTGTGCCAGTGTATTGACTTACATTATTTTGTTACTGATCATGGGTTTTCCTTTCATTGTGATATATATATTTGGTCTGTTTATTTAGATCTCAGACCATCAGCTCCAAAAAGACCCATGAGACGCCTACTGAAGAAGGAGGTTTCTTTGGATACATACACTTGGCAGAAAAAGTATGGTCATCTGACATCATCAATCATGATGGCTGCTGTGGATGAACGCCTCAAACGGAGGTTCTCTGTCTCAGCAAGCATGGAAGAGATCTCAAAAATACCGTCAAAAGGCAACATGGGCTCACAGGTATTTTAAACTAGTAATTATAATTTGTTGCTGCTATTTTAGAATCAACATTGAATTATTAAGGAACAAACTTAATTATTTAGCTGGTCTCTGAATAAATGAATGAATGACTTGAATTTGGGGTGTAACAAATTTGAATCTTGGCTTGACTACTGGGTATCCTGACTGAGGTTTGGCTTGGTTATCCTCAGACTCTCCAGGTGAATTCAAACACACACTACCTAAATGTAGACCATAAAATACTTCTTCAAAAACAAGTCCAGAACAAAGTAAATACTAAACATTCATGCTAACCAATCACTTGGAGGCAGTAGCAGAACAAATACCTCAAATGCTGTGTTAATTAAATAAATACTGTAATTAAATGCCAGGGCTTGAAGCCGAAGTTATAGCAGTTGTATGCTAAATCAGAGTTTTTATCACAGGCAGTATTGAAGCATGTCTGATAAATGGAAAATCTCAATTTTCACAGTGAGTGTGTTAGACAGTGGGCAATGTTAAACATAATTAATTGTTGTGTAAAGAAAAAATGATGCCATAGGCAGAAGTTTGTGAAAAGTAAATATAATTTAGAAATATCTTCATTGTGTGTTGTTTGAATCTTACTTATAGGGGATTGGACCAGAGCAGGCAGCATTAGCTCAGTCACAGCACTTTGATCAGTTGGAAGCCCTGTGGAACAAACGTTCTCCTCCACGTCGGCGTCACAATCAGGTACTCATAATGTACAAAGTGAAGCTTCCTCTGCAACTGAAGTTGAAAGACTCTCGAGTTACAAGACATGTCAGGTGGCTGAATGGTGAATAAAGCATATCTTCTGCAGAGATTGCTCTCGAAACGTTGGCAGAAGGTACAGTTTATTCACCATTCAGCCGCCTCATGCAGCTTATAACCCAAAAGTCCTTTATCAATATCAGGTATTCATAACTTTGATTAAATAAGAAATTAAAAATAAAAATATAGATCAGTCATAAAACAATAGATTTGCCCTTGTTTTAACTGGATTCAACTGGCTCAGGACAGAATCCAGTGACAAATCAGTTTGAACAGATTAGTTAGCACTTATTTTTCATAGAAGGTTGGACATTTTGTGACTAGTTAAGTGGCTGTTAGTTACCCATGTGCTAAGCACTGAACCTTATAATCTTTCGTTGAAGACATATCAGAGCTGTCCAATTTCTACATCTCAGCACTACAGATAAATTGTAAGTGTCGTACTCCTGAGCCGTACTGTTGGGGAAAGAGTCGCCAATATAAATACAGAAGGCTTGGTGATCCACAGAGCCAGTTTGGACATGATGGAAAAAATAAGTTCATGTCTGTAAGTTCAGAAATATATTGGTAATCAGTTCAAACCATGAAGGCACATAGGGGATAGCTACACCTTGACATGCAGGTGAGTGGTCAGTTGACCACACTCCATGCACTTTTCCATAAGCCAATAGCACCACAATCACTAGTCAAAGGGAGGTTATGTAGGTAAATTTAGTTACAGATATCTGCGGTTGATATTTTCACAAAATGAATATATTCCATGACTGCATAAGGAAATCAGTGAAGTCAAAGAAAAGGACTGAAAAACAGTCATGCACTTGGAACTACATTAGGGTCCTATGTATTAAAAGAGAAACACAAAATTTAACTTTGTGCAGGTAGCACTGTTGGCAATAAAAGTCCATTTGACTTCTCAGGTCTTTTTAAGATGCTTCTGTTTATCTTTAATTATTGGTTTCACATATCTTTGTATATATTTTTGCAGTCACTGTCTAAGCAGAATTCTCGAACGAGTCGCCGTGATTCATCAGATACAGGAGATGACCGAACTCCAGGAGAGGAGATTGTAGGTGTGTACAATGAACAGCAAATGACATTGTCAGGCAGAGCCGCAGACCCAAGACTGACACAATCTTGCATCATACAATGCCACACGTCTACTGCTAGTCCTGAGGGCTGACATGTTACCACTGTACATATGCTTTCTCTTGGTTTGGAAGAATAGAAGACAGCCTTCTTATTGATATTGCAGCTTGGGAAATATTCTATTTTTTGGAAAGGAAATACACTGTAGCACACATACTGAATGAAGTACCATCTATATTTTAACATTTTGTCTGTTGATTTTGTAGCAGTAGTTGAAAATAGTGTCCTACAGTATTCAAACACATTTCTCAATGATGCGTTCACAGATTACAGATATTGTTCCCAACACTTCGGGAGTTCATACTGTTACCATGTTTTGGTAAATGCCAGTTTTTGTTGACAGATCACATTTTGTGCCTGGCCTAGTAACAATTTATTTCCTGTGTGGCTAGCCATTCCATATTTCCCAAGCCATAGCACTGTTAAGGCTGTGATAAATCACTTTATGTGTAAAGTCACAGTGGTCATATTTCAAGCTACTACTTGATCAGCCCTCTGTACAATTGCTGTTTGTTAATGATGTTCTTATTTTTATTTAAATACTGTGATTATATTATTTTATATGCAAATGTATATTAAATTTGTGTTGTTTAATGTTTCGTTATTACATTTATTTTGAAATTTATTCATTAGGGCTCTCTTGGCATGGGTATTGTTTTCTTTTTTACAGATTTTCATTTATTTAAACACAAACACCAAAAATGTTTAAAATGTAAGTATAAATACAATTCATACTACAATACTTTTAGTTTACCTTAAAATTTGTTTAATCAGGTCAAAGGAATTGAATCGTGACACGTGTGTACTTCAGGTAAAGTTTTTCTTCCGCGCTACATTGCTAAATAGTGTCTCAGTTGACATAATAATTGTGTTTCAATTTTGTACCTATTGTAGCAAGAAGCTAGGTAAAATCATGTGATTGATCTGGTTTAATAATATATCGCACATTAAAAATCCTAGTGTGGAATTTTTCTACAATTTGTTTCACTATATTTATTTATTTTTCAAAATTGTTTAATTTTGTTTGTAATTTCTTTAAACTGTTGCTCATGTCTGACAAATCACCTCTGTTCCATTTCTGTTTCCTTATAACCTGAACAAGATATACCATGGAAATACCATAATGTATCTATGAGGTGTCTGTTAAATGTGGCCAGACTCTGATGTGTATATATCAAATGTTAAAAGAATAAAGTACTGATACTTTGCTTTTGTGGCAAGTAAGAAAATAGCATGTGAAACATATGAAAGTGAAATTGTTACATATTTAATTATTGCAGGAGAAACACCTAAACTTTTTGGTCAACAGCAAGTGATTTTTATTTGGTTGAAGAGTATATTCTGGTTATAAGGAATATATTGATTCTGTAACAACATAATGCGCTGCTTGAGAAACATTGGTTAAGTTCTTTCATAAAATATAAAATAAAAGTAAGCAGTTATCATAACTTTTATTTCTTATTTCCAGATCTCCCAGGTGACAGAATGTGTGTGTGATATCTGTTCTTCTCACCATGGCCAAAACTTCAGGTGTCTGCCAAACAATCTTCTCAGTGCAATAATACGTGGCTTTTACCTTAGGATGTCAAATGTCCTTATTTTCTCTAAGCAGACTTGGTGAGTTGTGCTTATTTCTATGGTGAATGTTGTATAATACTCATGTTTCAGTGGCTCAGTAATTATGTTTCAAGACAATTTTTAGCTTTAAGTTTTCACCTGTTACAGAAAATACCTTAGAAGTAAACTATTTTAAAATGTGTAAATTACCCATCTTCACAAATATGAAAGTAAAGAATTATTTGTAAGCCCCTAACTACTACAATAAACCAAATACTGTGACTGACATAAATGGAACACATATTCAGTAAAACATACCTAAAACACAGGCTCTTCCATTTACAACACAACCCCAACTGCTGCACATAAACCCCTTCATCAATAAAACATCAAAACATAAATATGCATTTATTCTTCCTTTTGTTTTTTTATTTGTTTTACAACATTGTTCTTTATTTTTTAATTCATTCAGTTTTTTGCTCCCCCTCCCCTATATTGCTGCCCTAGGTGACCACCTAAGTTGCCTAATGGTTAAACTGTCTGTGGACATGGTAGTTTAAAGAAAATGACATTGCCTTCTACTGACAGGTGAAGAGAACTTTATCTCATAGCAGGATAAGTGTTTTCGTCTTCAGAGAGAATGCATTGATACTGTATTATTTGTTGAAGATTCAATAAACCACTTAAGAAATATGTCATGTGAATTTACTTTTGTCTGGTCCTTTATTTTCCATTATAACATGTACCTTTTAACTACATCTTACAGAGTCTTCCTTGAGGAGGATGCTGTTTTTGTGGAACTGAAAGGTTCATCACCATGTTTACAAAGCCCACACTTTGACCCTCTCCTGAGCCACTTCAGTCCAGTACACAGCTTCAGAACCTATTTTCTGTAAGTTCCATTTTAATGTTATCCTCCCATATGTGTCCCTTTCTCCCAAGTTGTCTCATCTGCTAAGACATTGAAACGTACTTAATAGACAGTAATAAAAATATGTCACTTGTTCACAGCAATTGCAGACTTTGAGTAGAATTAAAAGAGCATAACATATTTAGATGACTGTTAAGTAATTGTAATGATATAAACAAGAGAGCAGAAGAAATTAACTTTCATTTAACAAAAGGCCACTCTTAAAATTATGCTGCCTCAGTCAGCTGCTCTCTTTGCAAGTGCTGTTCACCAACCCTGAGTAAACCATAAGCATTGGTCAAGATCAGACATGATATTCTTACTGTACCTGTGAAGAGACATGTATAAGTTTAGCTTTTGAGAATAAGTGATGTCAAATGTTCAGTGTTCATCAAAACAGAAAACATTTAATATTCTGTGTGGCTTATTCCTTAAAGTCAAAGTTATACATTAAAACTACAACCAAGAAAACACAAGGACAAGTAGAAAGACACACATAATGTATTACACATGAAGAAATATATTGCAATGACAGTTTTACTGTTAGGTCACATTATGTATGAAGCACAAAAACTATATTAGAAAGTTTATTTCTTGTCAGTTGATCTCATCTGAACAAAGCTCAGACTTATCATATAGGCTTCTTGCATTGTGTTCGATATCCTATCTGTAAGGTGACCTCCACAATAATTATGCACGGTGTGGTGAAGGAGGAGCAAGTTAAAATATATTAAGTAAAAGGATATTATGTGATCCAAGGACGTACAGAAATTTAGGAGCTTTAACAGTATTAACCAATATGTCTAGCTTTCTTTGTGTTTTGTTCATCTGAGAGCAGATAGAACTCTGTAACAATTTTTAGTAATATATTTTCTGCCGCGTACCGCCAGTGGTACGCTTACCACACTTTGGGTAACAATGCCATACAAGAGTACATTACGAAAGATTTGGAAAGATTTACTAACACATTGTTGTACATTGGACGTAAAATTAATATAACAGTGTCTTAAGCTGTATATGATAATTTAATTATATTTTAAATGTCTACTACAAATAACAAAGTAGAAAAGTAATGGCATCTGCTGTTGTCATACCAATGTTATAGAAAGATATATTCCCCATTTAGTTAATCTGTGAGAAATGTGAAGTGCCGAAGTTACTTGGGGATTCGTGATGATTTGTTTAGCAACCATGTACTTCGTGTTGTATGTTGGGATTATCTATGTTGTATAGGGAACATGGCATTTTTGTGCTTGCCTGGGGAAAGGGGGAGGGGGTTAAGTGTGAACTGTGTTTGAAATGTGTTATGAGTATTTCGGCAGTTACGCTGAAGGACTCTATAAAATGGCTACCAACAAGGCAGTATTTATTTTAGACAATGGTGCATACACAGCAAAAGTTGGATTTTCACATTCCGACCATCCTAGGTATGTTCTTTGAAGATTGCCTTCCCCATGTCGCTGTGAGAACCTTAGATCATATCTTATAAAAGCTTCATTTATCCTTGCAAGTGTCCGGTATCCGAAAGTTATTCGGCTAGTGAATGGGACCCACCTTAAGATACATATGTATGAGTACAAAAGAAATTGTTTACATTCGGTAGATCGTACAGGTTGGCGCATTAAATGTTCTTCCTTTCAAATCCTACACAAAATCTATGTTTCTTACAAAAGTGTTGCATATCATACTCACTAAGGGACACAGATATGCAAAGTCCGTTCTGCTGCATTACCTTTTCTAGACAATCTTCTGCATATTAAATCATGTTACAGCTCAATATTTGAAAATGTACATGGATTGTGGCATGAAGAACACCTTGGAATTCATATATACTCCAAAGAGGACACCTTCCCCGTCTCTCTTCTCTTAACTATGGTGATTGAATCATCCATTTGAGCAAAAGTATTACCTGTTGTTAGAGCATTTAAAATTATGTAGTGTTTGATGTTTTCCTGTTGTGAATGTAGATTATGGTGGTCTCAAGTTGTTGCATCTTGTAGCGTTTCAGCTGTGCCAGAGGTTTCAAGGAACACACTGCCTTCATCTCCACGTTGTATTTGTCAGCTTTGACATAGAGAAAATCTATACAAGTGGGCATATTAGAAACAGTATACTGAATTGTATAATTCTTAATGTATGATCCCTGCTACCCTGGTTGTATGGATGTAAGTGTTTAAAGTAAAGTAGATGTTTATGTTATTGTTAATGTATTGTACTTCCTAATCTAGGGTCATACCTAACTGCATTATGAAAGCAAAGAGTGAGAGAAGGAGACCTTTTGTTGGTGATCAGTTGGAGGACTGCAGGGATGTATCAGGGCTGTTTTACATATTGCCATTCCAAAAGGTTAGATTAGTACCATTGTACAGAATTAAACTTTAAGAGTATTATAGGAATAGACAGACTGTCACAATTTATATGTAGAGTAGGAAAGTGTTTGTAATGATTTATTTATTTTCTTCATACAAGTATGTATGGCCCTTATTATCATTTATTATATGAATTATTTTTGCCTGTTATATCTGCATCTTTGTTATCGTTGCTTATGACAGTCTCATTTAGGCCTCTTTGAAGATTCTTTTGTGAGTGTACTATATATAAAGGTATAAACAAATTTACCCCCTTTGGTTTGACATTTTTGATTGCTGTTAAAAGAAAACTGCACCATGACATTAATACCTTTTAAAATTATGTAATTTTCTATATTATTTTCAATTTATTGTCTGGGTTTTTGTAATGATGGTGGGTTGTGGGTTAATTTAAGGGATATCTTGTTATTCTAGGGATATTTGGTGAACTGGGATGTTCAGAAGAATGTGTGGGATTACATTTTCAGCAAAGAGTGCTGTCCAGTTAATTTTACTGAGGCACCTCTTATTGTCACTGAGCCATACTTCAATTTCCCTTCTGTTCAAGAAGCCATGACTGAGATATTCTTTGAGGAATATGAATGCACATCCTTACTCAGAATAAATGGTAAGAATAAATTGATAGTATCAGGTAGTATGTTTGTGAGTTGTAAGTGTGCCTTTCAATAATTCAAGTCAGAAGTAGCTCAGTCAGTTTAAACTAACTTTGTGCTGGATGGCTAGGGTTCTTATCATGGTAAGGTCAGGTTATTTTATTCCCACCATATTGTGTAGGCAGGCCCAGCTTTCTGTCCAGTACACACTGGGGACTGTTTCCCAGGCAAGCTGCTGACCACTCATGATAATTGCCCTGGTAATAGAGGCATATAGCACCTCTGAAACATTGATGAACTTTTATGAAACTACACAGTGCTACAACCCAGAAGATAGCCATGTTTATACTTGTTGCCATTCCAATGGGTACTGGGGTCCTTTCCCGGGGGTAAAGCACAGCTGGGGCATGATGCTAACCACTCACCCCCACCTAATACTGAGGTTAAGACTGAGTAGGAGCTATACCACTCTCCCCCCAAGTGCTTACATGGCGTATAATGGGATAGCTTCCCCCCCCCCCCCCCCCCCCAATGAAAACCTAAAATATGACAGTTTGTTGCAGTTAAGGCTTTGTCACAGGACAGCCCATACTGATGGAAAAAAGATGATCTGTTGTGGGAAAGTGTCTTATGTAATGTGTTATTACATTTATCTTCCTTTCTTTCAGCTGGAGACTTGAGTTGCTATAACTACATGAAGAAGAATGCTGGCACTTTGTGTTGTCTGTTGGTTGATTCAGGCTACAGCTTCACTCACATTGCTCCTTACATCAAAGGCAAGAAACTCAAGCAAGGGATCATAAGGATTGATGTGGGTGGCAAAATGCTCACCAACCAT